>NC_091619.1:19011942-20211942 GCF_027580195.1 Bos mutus | reverse complement strand
CACAGCGTGGCGACAAGAGAGATGGGCCTAGGCAGGGACAGGGTGCACAGACGAGGCACAGCTGCTATGGGCAAGGAAGTGGCTTAGAGAGTTCTGCAGCTGGAGCGAGCAGTGTCAGAGGTGGGCGCCCATGGAGGCTGGCTGGGTTGATGGCGGCCTCCTTACCTTCTCAGGTTCAGAGTCTTCATCTCAAGCCTCTGGTGTTCTGAGGCTTTTCCTCAATGTGGTTTTATTCCAGAAGCAGACCTGCCTGCTGTGGAAGACCCTTTTCCCTGTCAGTTGCCCTCTTCCCTCAAAGAGAGAGTTAGGTCAGGGCCAGGCACACCCTGGGGCGTGTGCTTGTGCCTGAAAACAGCTAGTCAGTCACCGTTAGTCATCGAGGGTGGTGAAGTGAAGATGGCGGCGGTACAGGCCGCTTCCCCAGAGAGCTGGCCCCGTGTGCACCTGGAGGGCTGAAAGGAGAAGTTTGTGCTAGAGAGACGCTTCTTCCAGCGCTCTAGCTTTTTCCATTACCGTGAACCAGAGAGTTCCTCCTGTGGTTTCACACCTTCCCTTTTCATGAAGCCCTCAACTGCTGATGAAGCTCACCGAAGCTTCAGGGTTCCCCTTCTTCATTCCTTCCTGTTTTCCAAGTCCTCTGTAAGCCCCACTTTTGTTAATTTTTTTGTTAACGCTTTTAGGCATGTGACCATAGCCCTAGGCCTCCCAAATCTAGTGCTTCTGTGGTTCACTGCCAGCCTCCAGTACTGCCCCAGCTAAAGACTTTCTCTTCTGTCTCTCTCTCTCAAGAGCTCTCAAAGTCTGTGGAACCGCCTGTCTGTGTTGTTGAACCTGTTGCCAGCTGCTGGCGAACTCCAAGAATCTGGTGAGTGAGTCCCTGGCACTGCCCTCCCTTCCCCTCTCCCTCACTGGCCACGGACCCCCCCACCCCCCTACCCCCCTGGTAACCTGGCGCTTAGGGTAAGGAGGTTAATGCGATTCACTGTGTCACCTCCCTAACACACAGCAGTCATTGTGGTCTGGGCTTCTCTCGTTCCCTGCCCGGACACTGCCCCACTGTGGGCAGGTGGCCTGGGCCACCAGGGAGTGTGCTTGCCGAGCGGTCCTCTAGCCCTTCCAGTTTTGGTCTCCTAAATCTCTGCCTGACGGCCCTGTGGACCATCTCTCCTTTCCTCCCTGCATCTCTCCCCACCTTCTGTCCAAGGAGTATGTCCTGCCTGGGAGTTCCCAAAGGGAAGCACTGTGTCCCTCCGACCGGGGGCTCTCACAGCGCAGGGGCCTCATGTGTCCTCTTTTCTCCCCAGGCCTGGCCCTGTGTGCTGAGGTCCAGGAGCTGCTTGAAGGCTGTGAACTGCCTGACCTCCCATCTAGCCTGCTGCTCCCAGAGGACACGGCCCTTCGCAACCTGCCTCCCCTCCGGGCGGCCCACAGACGCTTTAGCTTTGATACAGCTCGGCTCTTGCTCAGCACCTTAGAGGAGGTGAGGCCGGCACTCCTCGTGCCACAGGCTTTGTCTTTGAAGATTCAGTAGCAAAGCAGGAGCTCGGGCTGGGGGTGGGGCTGGGGGGCAGGCTGGCACCCCTTCTATCCAGACATGGAGCATGTCCCTGGCTGCAGCTCTGAGTCCTTTTTCACTCAGTGAACCATCTGTCATTCTTGGCAGGATGTCCATCCACAGTGTCTCCCTTTGTAGAACAAGCCATCTTCCCCTTTCCCCACCTTTTGGAGAGGACAGAACGAGTAAATTATTAGGGCTTTAAAATCTCTGTTGATCTCGTTTCTCTTCTGAGCCCAGCCTCCTCTAAGCTGAACAGCACACAGAGAAGGTTGGAGCTGGATGGGAATGTGCTGCCCATTTAGTCCAGAGACTTTCACCCTTGAGTCTGTGTCACCACATGGGCTGTCCGGGGGCAGCAGAGGGAAGCCAAGTGGACTGGCATACCAGCACCATGCACACAGGCGCGCGCGCGCACACACACACACACACACACACACACACACACACACACAGTACACACACGCCCTTTGGTTTCTCCTTCTCCAGCCAGAGCAGGTTGGCTTTATGCTCTGTTTTATATTTTAGCACTCTAGGTTAAGACTTTTGTTTGATTGGGAAAGAAGGGTTTTGCTGACCAAGAACTTAAGTTGGAAATGGTGACGTAGTCTGTCCTCTCGTTGTACACGTTAGGATCGAGCCCTAGAGGAGAGAGATGCATGAGAACCCAGGTCTCGTGTCTCCCAGCATGTGGCCTTGTCGCTGTCTCTCTTCTCAGCCCTGAGTCCTGCTTCTCCAGTCCTTCTCAGAGTCTCCTCCCCCTGTGTGGTCCCTCTCTTTCTGGTAGCTACAGGCTCTGGGCCTCGGTGCTCCTCTTCTCCCTATACACCTCAGGCCTTTGCAGGGAGCCCGTGTTGCTGAGGGGGCTGGACTGGCGGAGGGCGGGGAGGGGAGGAGGAAGGAGCCCTGGCGGGGGCAGGTGAGCTTGGCAGACTCTGCTTAGCCAGGCTGGCTCCCGTGTCTCCACAGACAGTCGTGCGGATCTGCTGCATACGCAGCTTTGGCCACTTCGTTGCCCGCCTGCAAGGCAGCATCCTGCAGTTCAACGCAGAGGTCGGCATCTTTGTCAGCATCGCCCAGTCTGAGCAGGAGAGCCTGCTGCAGCAGGCCCAGGCCCAGTTCCGCATGGTGAGTCAGGCTGCCCCTCCCTGTCCGCTCTGCTCCCACAGGCTCACTGAGAAACCACGGCCAGAGGCTCAGACATGCTGTGGCCCTCAACTGAAGAACCTGGTCACTGGGGCCAGGGCAACAGAGACCGAGCCTGGGGAGACCAGAGGGCCGGGAGAGAAGTAAGGGCAGATGGGGAGTGAGAGGTGCTTTGAGCAGGGGCAGCCTGGCACCGCCGCTGGATCTCGACTGACTGGGGATTGAGGGCCATTTCTGTCACCTCCCAGTCTGAATTGAGCAAGTCACTTAACCTTGCTAAACCTGTTTCCTCATCAGTTACGTAGGAATAGTACAATCAGCTTTATGGGGTTGTTGTGACTAAGGCATGGTAGTGAACGTCAGGCACTTGGCGTGTTGTATTAGGCAGTGTGTGTGCTCAGCAAATGCTCCCTGACTGAGGTTCCTGCATCAAACACCATGCAGGAACCTCCCATCCCACAGGAGCCCCGAAGGGTAGGAGGCGGCCTCTGTGATTTCTTTCCCATTCAGTCGTTCGTTCTACAGATATTTACTGAAAATCTGCTGTGTATCAGTAGCCTAGGCCTGGGAGTTACAGCCGCAGACAAGACAGGCCTGTGTCCTGTGGTGCTGGTGCTTTGTGGCAGCAGCCGGGCTCTGGGGCCTGCGCAGCCCTGGCGTGTTGTCCTGCCCCAGCTCAGTGGCACCGGCACATTTGGGTGGTGGTGTCTGGCACAGCAAACACAGCCCGTGTGTCCTGGTGAGCCCAGGGCTTCCTCATCTCAAGCCAGTCTCCTCCCCCGTGTTCTTCCTTTCCCCATCCACAGGCTCCCCCACCTCTGAGCACCCCCTTCCTGCAGATGGGAAGCAGCACTGGCTCCCCAGAAACTCCCTTCCTTGCTGTGTTAAAAGCAAGCACATTTTGTTAAAAACTAACTTTTTATGTTAAGACTTTTATTCCTATCCCATAGGGGAAAACAAGGGGCCTTACAAAAATAATTATGGGGAAGTTACACAGCTTCAGAAAATGTGGAGTGTTTGCAGGCATTTCCTTTGGCCTAGAACTCCTGAAGACTCCTCCTGGGGGCGGGGAGTACTTGAGAGCCCCTCTGGTGTGCTGCTGGACCCACAGGCCGCTCTGGAGCCAGGCCACACTGCCTGCTGAGACTGCATCCTGCGCCACCCGAGGCAGGGTTTCCACCCTAAGGGGTTCAGCTCCCAGTGGTGACAGCAGCGGCTCCTTGTCATACTGCCACCTCCCATCGTGTATCGAGTTCTCCGTGTGCAGAGCTGCTTTGCATGCGACATCTCAGGTGCCTGCATCCTCACTTCATAGGCGAGGATGCACAGAATGTCAGAGGGAGGTGTGGGCGGCTGAGCCAGGGCCCTGGAATTGGAAAGATCTGGCTCCTGTCCTTGTTCTAAGCTGCTCTGGGGGCTCAGCTTCTCCACAGGCCAGGGGGGCCGCTGCTCTGCTCTCCAGGCTCTCATGTCTGCTTGGGTTAGGGAACCCCTTGTTCCCCATCGCCCGGTCTTCCGCATCCCTTCTTTCCTTTCTCTACCAGTGTTTCTCAAAGGGGATACTCTGGACGGGGGTAAGAGGTGGACACTTCCTACCGATAGTATAATTACCAAAACTAAGAAAATAGGATTGGTGCAGTACTGTCAACTACAAGCTTTATTCAGATTTCACTAGTTTTCCTGCAAATCTCTTTTTTTATTTTCCCCGAGGATCCCACATTACATTTGATTATTAATGTCTCCTCAGTCTTTGCTTGTCTTTTATGATCTTGACACTTCTAAAGAGTACTGGTCAGCTGCTCTGTGGAGTGACCCTCACATGGCTTTGTCTGGCATCTTCTCATGATCAGGAGGAGGCTTACATCCCAGGTTATTGTTTTAAATCCTCACTCTGATGATGCCAGTTTGTTCATCAGAGAGTCTTTAATGGTTCCCCGTGTCTTCTAGAATAAGTCCCCATTCTTAATTTCATCTTTAGACCATATTCATCTAGAAGACAAAGGAAAACCATCACGGGGCTTTTAGTCAGGGCCATGGTGGACCACGGATGGTTTTTGAAAGATTTCTTTGGTTGTCAGCAGAGAAAATGGGTTGGAGGCAGAGAGCAGAAAGAAGGTGGTTTTAATAGTCTAGGTTGGGGGTACTGGCTTAGGCTAGGGTTGTGCTTTGAAAATAGAAGGATGCAAAGGGGTGTGCGTGAATTTTTTTTTTTTTTTTAAAGGAGGTACAGTTGACAGGACTGGGAGGCTGATAACTTCTGGGGCTGAGAGGAAAAAGTCGAAGCTGGTTATCTTTCTGACTTGACAGATGGTGGTTTATTTAGCAAGCTGGGGAACATGGGAGGATTAGAAGCAGCTTTGGAGAAGCAGATCGGGCTGTTGAGTTGGGTATATACTTCTCAAACTCAGGAGTGGTCAGGTCTGGGCTGCAGCTGTAGATTTTGGAAGAAGTTTGCAGGTGGATGGTGACAGAAAGTGAGGGGTTGCATGAATGGTGTTCCCTGGGAGGAAGGGAGGATGAGGGGGCCAGAGGTGAGACCAGACAGGTGCTGGCCCCGCCTTTCCTTCCTGGGGGCGTGGGCTGCTAATGGGAGGTGTTCGGATTGCACCAGAGTGGTATTTTGGCTCCCACGCCTACCTTCCCCTCACTTAGCAGAAGCAATAGAGAGTTGACTTATATAAGGCTGTACCTATTCCAGACCTGAGGAATCCCTTTTGGAATTCTTGATCACTGGAGAAAGGAATATTCCCCCAGCTCCTTGTCCCAAGCTTAACACCTGTTTCTTTCCCCCTTTTGTAGGCACAGGAGGAAGCTCGGCGGAACAGGCTGATGAGAGACATGGCCCAGCTACGACTTCAGGTAGGAAGCCAGGGCCCAGCACTGCTTTTGCTCCTGACCTGTTGCTGCCTGAAGTCCCCGCTGTGGCCCTCCACCTCGCCCTGACTACCCTCAGCCTCGTAGACTGCCCCCCACTGCGACTGGTCACTGAGCCTTTGTGCTCCCGTCCTGCCTTTACTTCTCTTTTCCTTCTCTTCCTCTTAACCATTGTTCCTGTCTACTTTTCCTCTGAAGCCATTCGTAGGAAATGGCAGCAGGAGGAGTCCCGTAAGAGCCACCTTGAGAAGCATTCTCCCCCAACCCAGCCCGCACACAGCTCCCCCCCGACCCTGCCTTCTCTCAACAGCTTGAGGTCTCTCAGCTGGAAGGGAGCCTGCAGCAGCCCAAGGCACAGTCAGCAATGTCTCCCTACCTCGTCCCCGACACCCAGGCCCTCTGCCACCACCTCCCTGTCATCCGCCAGCTGGCCACCAGTGGCCGCTTCATCGTCATCATCCCAAGGACAGGTGAGTGCATTGGAGAGGTCGGGGCACAGAGTAAGGCTGAAAGAGAATCTGGCTGGGGATTGAGAGGCCCTTATGCAGGCCCAGCTCACACACAGTGCCCTTGGTCAAGTCCAGCCACCTCTCTCAACTTCAGTCATGTCATCTGTGAAGGGGGCATGACCATCTCTGTCAAACCCTGACTTACAAGGAGGTTGGGAGAAGCAGGTGAGAAAATCTGAGGGAAAGCAGTTGGTAAGTTCCCAAGTGCACTGTTGGCAGGAGGTCAGTCAGACCTTCGGGGCTCCTATGGGGGCTGCAGTGTGTCCTGGAGCGAGCGCAGGTGCTTCTGCAGAGCTCTCATCACAGCAGCCGGAGCTCATCTGTTTTGTCCTTCCCCCACCCTCACCATGTCCGCCAGTGATCGATGGCCTGGATTTGCTGAAGAAGGAACACCCAGGGGCCCGGGATGGGATCCGATATCTGGAGGCAGAGTTTAAAAAAGGGAACAGGTGAGTGCAGGCCTGGCTGGACCTGTCCTGAGCCCAGGTCAGCACAGATGCCTGTGTGTTCCTGGTGTAAGACACATGCTCGTGGTCCCTGCTCACACTTGGCTCACGGCCTGGGGAAGGAGGCCAAGGATATAATTATTAGTCAGGGGGTTAGGTGCTGAAATAAACAATGATTGGAGGAGCCAGGAGCCCTGTTGGGGAGCATTGGCCTGCTGTCCATCTGCCTCTGGGGCAAACATGGGATCAGTGTCAGTGGGGAGAGGGGAGCAAGCCCCCAACTCAAGCCATGGGCGCTTTTGCAGGAGTTTCTCCTGCTTTAGGTGATCAGGTTGACCAGGGGGTTCCCACGGTTCAGGGGTGAGGGGTGGCAGCGTGTAGGTGCTCAGCCCAGCACAGGCCCTTCCTTCTGGCCTTTGGGGCCAGAAGAGGACTAGGCACTGGGTGTTGGGAGGAGGGAGAGAGCTCCCCGCTCTCTGCTGGCTGGCCCACCCTCCTCTGCATCTGCCCTTGCCTGGCCAGGAAGCCACACAAAGCCTTCTTGTTTGGACCTTGTCTCCAGAAGCACTAACTTGAAAAGCATCCGCTGCTTCTCCCCACCCAGCTCCTCCCCAGGGAGGAATCAAAGAAGTGATGTTATCAGGAGGAGGAACAAGCGGGGCTCAGCAGCTGGGGAGCCACTTAGAATGGCTCCAGACGGACCTGTGACATGGGAGAAACCCCTTCCCCTCCCATGACACGGGGTCTCTGTGCCACAAGGGCCCACTTTGTGTGAGCTGGGCACCCCCACACCCCTGCCCCTGCCACTCTCCCATCTCCCTGCAGGTACATTCGCTGCCAGAGAGAGGCGGGGAAGAGCTTTGAGCGGCATAAGCTGAAGAGGCAGGATGCCGATGCCTGGTAACATTTCTGCCTGTGCCCCTGGAACCCCATATACGCTGCCTGCCTTGCTCCTCTGTGGGCACGCCCCAGGAGAGAGGGATAGGGCCAGAGATCCAGTCACAGGCAGCAGGACCAGCCTGGGGCCAGGTGCCTCTGTGGATCTCACCCTAGAGGCAATGAGAAGTCACCCCAGCTCTGGAGCCCCTGCGGTCCTGAGATCCTTGGGCGCAGGGCCCTCCCTCATCGTATCTTTGCCTGGTTCCTGGAGCTCATCCTCCAGGCCAGCTCCCAGAACCCACTGCTTCGAGCTGCCTGGTAGCTCTTTCTGTCTCCTGGGCCCCTCCCCATCCCAGCTTCCCTTCTGCCCTGGGGATGTGGTATTCAGATCAGATCAGATCAGATCAGTCGTTCAGTCGTGTCCAACTCTTTGTGACCCCGTGAATCGCAGCACGCCAGGCCTCCCTGTCCATCACCAACTCCCGGAGTTCACTGAGACTCACGTCCATCGAGTCAGTGATGCCATCCAGCCATCTCATCCTCTGTCGTCCCCTTCTCCTCCTGCCCCCAGTCCCTCCCAGCATCAGAGTCTTTTCCAATGAGTCAACTCTTCGCATGAGATGGGCGAAGTACTGGAGTTTCAGCTTTAGCATTATTCCTTCCAAAGAAATCCCAGGGCTGATCTCCTTCAGAATGGACTGGTTGGATCTCCTTGCAGTCCAAGGGACTCTCAAGAGTCTTCTCCAACACCACAGTTCAAAAGCATCAATTCTTCGGCGCTCAGCCTTCTTCACAGTCCAACTCTCACATCCATACATGACCACAGGAAAAACCATAGCCTTGACTAGACGAACCTTTGTTGGCAAAGTAATGTCTCTGCTTTTGAATATGCTATCTAGGTTGGTCATAACTTTCCTTCCAAGGGGTATTCAGTGTTGTGCTAATGCTGGAACTTGGCCCTCCTTCCCCCTCCCCTCCCCGCTCCAGGACGCTCTATAAGATCCTGGACAGCTGCAAACAGCTGACTCTGGCCCAGGGAGCAGGTGAGGAGGACCCGAGCGGCATGGTGACCATCATCACAGGCCTTCCACTGGACAATCCTAGCACGCTCTCAGGCCCTATGCAGGTGGGTTACGGGGTGGTTCGGGAAAGAGTGGAGTGGGGAAGAGGTACCGGAGTCGACTCCCTCAGACCAGACAGCTGCCCTTTTCCTCTTCCGCTACCCCTTCCCCAGCCCCTCAACGACTTGTCCTGTAATTTAGG
The DNA here is from genome assembly GCF_027580195.1 of Bos mutus. Classification (NCBI taxonomy): domain Eukaryota; kingdom Metazoa; phylum Chordata; class Mammalia; order Artiodactyla; family Bovidae; genus Bos; species Bos mutus. Next base: position 20,203,270 of record NC_091619.1, on the reverse strand, counting down.
AGGTCAGGCCCTCCTCAGTCTGTCCTTCCCACAATTCCACAGGCAGCCTTGCAGGCCGCTGCACATGCCAGTGTGGACATCAAGAATGTTCTGGACTTCTACAAGCAGTGGAAGGAGATTGGCTGAGACTGAGCCCCAGGCCCTGCAGCGGGGCTGACTCCAGATCTCTCCTGCCCTCCCTGGCAGCCAGGACCACCACCTGTAGTCACCCCACCACACGCAGACTCACGCACGCACACAGGAAGGAAGCCCAGCTGCACACGGGCTGCAGGGAGGGCCCAGGAGCCAGCTGGGAGGGCGGGGTCCCCCTGTTGCCAAGACAACGTCAGGAAAGCAAGGAAAGTGCTTGGAGCAGGAGAGGCCTGTGGGCCCCTAGCCAGCCTTCCTGCCTCAGCCCCCTGCTTTCCCCAGGGGCAGGTGGCAGGTGCGGTGTCTGTTTGATTGGAGTGGTTCCTGGACCTCTGAGGGGAAGGGACAGCAGAAGGGGCCCTTCCTCACCCAAGACGCAGGGTGGGTGGTGCCAGGAGTTGGGGCCCTCGGGGTCTGGGGCAGAGTTGGGTAACACCGGGTGTCTGGGTGGTTCTCTGCAGACCCTTCCTCTCCTCAAGGACCACCCGCCCCTCTCATCCCCCTTTGCAGGGACAGGCAGCTCTGGAGCCTTGGGGACTCATAAGGAAGAGGGGCCTGGGGCTGCTGGCACCGACAGCAGGGCAGGGCTTGGATCCCCTCCTCCTGCTGCGGGGGCCGCACACCGTTGCCCCACTCGTTTCCTGTCTCCCCTCTTCTGGCTTCCAGTGCAGGGAGCAGGCCCGCAGCAGCTACAGGCAGTCTGGCCTGTGTGCCAGGGAGAGCTCCTGTGCCCACCAGCCCCCGGTCACTGTGTGTTGTGCTCTGGGCTGGGACAGAGTGGGGTGCCAGTAAGAGAGGGGGCAAAGTTTGAGGCCACCACCCCCCTTACTATTGAGGGAGGGGCCTGAACTCAGATGGGCAGCAGAAAGGAGAGGCCCCTTGAAGTTGCCTGGCTGGGTGTCCTCTGCCCTAACGGGCTTCCCTACTTCTGTCCTTCCCCAGGACTGAAGGCCTGGGGGAGCCGAGCGTGGGGCTAGCTTTTGGAGTGCCAAGGTGAATGTGAGAGCAGAGATCATGGATAGCTCAGGGCAGTGAGTGGAGCCACAAGAGCGGGGCTGCATGAAGGAGGCTTTGGCCAGGATTTCCTCGGCCCCTCCCACCTTGGGCTGCACACATAGCGTGGGCTGGGGGTTGAGGGAGGGGGGTCTCAGCTCTGCTGTTCCCCACCCCAGTGCTAGCCCAGCTTCCCAGGCTGTTCTCGGGACAGCAGGCTTCCTGCATCCTTCCTCTAAGAAGGCAAGTCTGGGACAGCCTAGGGGGAGTGGGGTCACTCCCACTTCCAGTCCCTGGCAGAGACTTGAGACTAAAGCATCACTTAATAAAGACCCCCTGAAGCCCTCCCTGCCTCCCGGTGCCTTTCTGTACAGTTTTACTGGAACATGGGAAAGATCACAGGCTGAAATGGCAGTTTGGAAAGGTTTCTATGATGTGGCCCAGTTGAAGCAGGAAACCAGCAGTTGAAACACAAACTCCAGAAGCAGTTTTGACAGCTGTGAAGTTCATTGACTGCACTGAGCTGGTGCCTTCACAAGGGTGCCGTGTTAGTCTCTCAGTCGTGTCCAATTCTTGTGACTTCGTGGACTATAGCCTGTCCATGGAGTTCTCTAGGCAAGAATACTGGAGTGGATTGCCATTTCCTACTCCAGGGGACCTTCCTGACCTAGGGATCAAACCCGGGCCTCCTGCATTGCAGGCAGATTCTTTACTGCCGAGCCACCAGGGAAGACCAAGGCTGACGGGTGAAGGCTATACAGATGACCATGAACAACATGTGGTTTTAGGGCACTGACCCCCATATAGTCAAGCATCTGCACATGGCTATCCAGTTGGCTTTCTGTATTCAGTTTCACATCCATGATTCAAACATGGACCATGTTGCACTGAGCACATATTTAGTGAAAAATTGTTTATAAATGCAGTTCACACCCATGTTCAAGGGTTAACTGTTTTGAAGGTGACAGCCTGGGGGTGGTTGGCTGTCTTCAGCTGGGTCCTCTGAATCAAGGACAAGCCGCCTCACAGGAGAGATGAGGGTGAATCTTGAAACCAGCCTCTTGAGTCTTCCATCACCTGTCCTTTCGCTAGGATTGACACACCTCTCGTGTGTCTGGGGAGTGGAGAAGCTTGGTGAACCCCTCGTGGTTTAAACCAACGTTTACCAAATGCATTTGCTCTGAATTCTGTCCAGCACCAGGCACTAAGGCAGCAAAGCACAGTGAGAAGTGATTTTGGAAAATCCAAAGTTGGGGTTGGAATTCCTCTGCCCAGCCTACGGCAGAGTCCCCCATCCTCAGGTGCTGGGAGAGCCTTGAACCCTGGAGCCATGGGGCAGCCTAGGCTGAGGGGTCCCTCCATACCACCCTGGCTGACTCCTGGATAGGGCCTGGGCCTCTTCCGGCCAGTCTGCTCTCAGTGGGGTGGGGTCAAGCTGGAGGGGCTGGCTGTGTGCTGGAGGCCGAGTGAGCTGCCTGCTAATGGGGCTGGGCCACCCTGCGCTGCTCCCTGAAGGCTGGACAAGGCTAGGATTGTTTCCCTGCTCCCTTTGTCTCCCACACCCCGCCCAGGCCTGGCCCGCCTGCCTGCCGCTCCTCTCCCTCCCTTTGGCCCGGCTGGCAAGAGCCAGGGATCCGCCCGTGGAGCCCGGGGCCTGCCGACCCTCTGGCTTAGGAGCGCCCATCAAGCTCTGGGTAAGGAAGCTCACCTGGGGGACTAGAGGCAACGTACCTGCTCCAGCTGCACACCGCACTCCCCCCTACCCCCATTTCCTTGGCTACAGCTGACCACTCCAGAGACCTGACCCTAGTGCCGAGGGGAGGACCCTGAGGGGACTAGACCCCAGCATCGTCCTGGTCCACCCCTCCCCAAAGTAGCTGGGCTGCACCCAGGGTAGGTCAGGACACCCCCATCCCCGTCTTGGGAGGGGTCGGTCATCTATCTCGGGTAGTTTTTTGGATGCGGTCCGAGGCTTGTGGGGTCTTAGTTCCCGGACCAAGGATGGAACCCAGACCCTCGGCGGTGAAAACACGGAGTCCTGATAACTGGCATGCTAGGTCGCTTCAGTTGTGTCTGACTCTGTGGCCCCAGGGACTGTAGCCCACCAGGGAAGTCTAATCACTGGATGGCCCCGGAATTCCCGGGGGGTAGATACCTTAAAGCTCAGCCGGGGTGCAGACTAGGGACCAGATCTGCCTTGTGTCCAGCAGGGTCCCCAGCATCCAGCTCAAGGGCAGAGGCTCGGGGTTCGGGCTGGCTGTGTAAGGCCCGGAGTGTGTGAGGCGCAAACAGAGCAGGCAAAGGAACAGCGGCAGGAAGAGGGGTGGGTCTGGGCTGGAAAGTTTTCGCCTGGAGAGGTGGGCGGGGTGTCCTGTTCTCCCTCCTCCCAGGGCAGTTCCACCCACCCTGGTGGCCCAGCCCCTCCACTTGTGCCAAGGAATGTGCCTGGGAGAGGCGGCCTGGGAGGCAGGCGGGGCAGTAGAGCCGCGGCCACCCGGAGGCAGCACACAGGTCTGAGGCTGAAGGGCGCGGGGCTCAGGAGGGACAGGGACCAGAACACCCCCGGGGGTGCAAGTGTAGTCGTGGAAGAGCTAGGCTTCCCCCAGTCCCTTGCCCCACCAGTGGGCATCTGGCCTTTCCCAGAATTCTTCCTAAGCTCCCTGAGTTTTCTGTGTTCAGCCCAGGCACTGGGGGCCAAGGGGCTTTTTGGCGGTGGCGGCAGCGGTGGTGGTGGTGTGCCTGGGCTCTCTCTGTGCTGTCCTTTGTAAGTCAGGGTTCTTCTGAGACAGAAATTTGGGGTTAGGGACTTGGATCCAGGGTTCCTGAGGCAGCCTTCTGGCTGAGGAGGCCACTCCACTCCTGATGGATCAGTCCCTCTCCATGGGGGAACTGAGTGGCCCCAGGTTAGGCTGAGGAGGGGCTGGGGTTATGACCACCGGGAAGCTGGGAGAGCCTCCCCAGGCCTGAAGGAAGCAGCTTGGTGGCCAGCTACCACTGCACGCATGCCTGTACACAGCCCACCCTGGGACTCAGGGATGGGGTCCAGCCTGGGCCTCGGTGAAAAGGGACCCATGGATGGGGGCAGATACCTAATTCCCCTCTGCCCTTTGTCTCCAGGTCAACGTGGAGGTGCCGGGCCACCATGCTCAGTCTCAAGCTGCCCCAACTCCTTCGAGTCCACCAGGTCCCCAGGGTGAGGGATTCACCAGCTCCTACTTCCCAGGGTGCTGGCTGGCCGGAGGTGCTTCTCTTTGTGCAAGTGCAGAAATCTTTGCTACAGGCTACCTCATCCCTGTCAGTTTGGTGTGGGGCTCCTGTTCTCTAAGGAGCAGGGTTTGTGACCTGCTTCCTGGAGCCCAGACGCTGCTTTATCTGGAGTCCCCAGCCTCAGAGGCCGTGTGTCCACCGACTCCCAACCCCATCTGGTCCCCTCCCTCTGCCTCTTCTGTTTCTCGCCTGCTCTCTGGGTTCTGGAACCTGTGGTGAGATGGGGTTGGATTTAGTTTGGCTTTGGCACCATGGTGATCTCCAGACCATTCCCTTCAACCCTGCTTCCAGAGATCTCTCTTGGAGAGAAAGGGTGGAGCACAGTGACTCCCCTCTTCTCCCCCCACCCCGCCCCCACCCACTACCCTAGGTGTTCTGGGAAGATGGTATCATGTCTGGCTACCGCCGCCCCACCAGCTCGGCCTTGGACTGTGTCCTCAGCTCTTTCCAGATGACCAACGAGACCGTCAACATCTGGACTCACTTCCTGCCCACCTGGTGAGGGAGGCTCTGTCCCAGGCTTGGGCCTCGAGCTCAAGGGGGTACTCAGGCGGGCCAGGACTGCCTGGGCCCACGGGCTGCAGTGGGAGTCGCCGGGGCTCCGGTGGCCTGAGCACGTGCCCGCCGCAGGTACTTCCTGTGGCGCCTCCTGGCGCTGGCGGCAGGCCTGGGCTTCCAGTCGGAGCCCTACCACTGGCCGCTGCTCGTCTTCCTGCTGCCCGCCTGCCTCTACCCGTTTGCATCGTGCTGCGCGCACACCTTCAGCTCCATGTCGCCCCGCGTGCGTCACATCTGCTACTTCCTGGACTACGGTGCGCTCAGCCTCTACAGCCTGGGTGAGCCCCACGGCGTGGCGGGCAGGGGGAGGGGCGTTTCGGGCAGGGCGGGGGTGTGGCACGGGGGTCCTGGGGCGGGGCCTCAGTTCCTGCCCCGCCCCGCCCCCAGGCTGCGCCTTCCCCTATGCCGCCTACTCCATGCCGGCCTCCTGGCTGCACAGCCGCCTGCACCAGCTCTTCGTGCCCGCCGCCGCACTCAATTCTTTCCTGTGCACCGGCCTCTCCTGCTACTCCCGGTGGGTTCTCGGCCAGTGGTGAAGGGGAAGGCGGAGGGGCAGACCAGGGCGCCCACAAACACTTGGACACCCAGGACCACTGGGTGTGCCTGCGCCCCACTGCTCCTGAACAAAACTAGTGGCTGTGGGGCCGTTTATTGAGGCCTTAGTCTGCCCAGAGCCTGTGCACCAGCACCACCCCGGCTCTGTCTCTCCCACAGCGACCTAAGCGGCCCGTGTCTATCCCCATTTTATAGCTGTTGTCACTTACAGAGGAGTTACGTGGCCTAAGGGCTTTCGAAGCCACTAAACATTCCATGGTGGCCAAAGGTCCCCTGCCCTCCTCTCACCCCCATCCGAACATAGTGATGGTGACCAGCCTTTCCCTCTTGCCTCCCAGGTTCCCAGAGCTAGAAAGCCCTGGGCTCAGTAAGATCCTCCGCTCGGCCGCCTTCATCTATCCCTTTCTGTTCGACAACCTCCCGCTTTTCTATCGGGTAAGGCTCCTGCTTTCCTATCCTGACCCTCACAGTGCCCAGTCCCACCTCCTCGAGCCCTGACCCCAGCCCTGCCACCCACCCTCCTAGCCCAGCATCCAGTCCAGCTGTGCACCCCACCCCCGTCCTCACCAGATCCCAGACACATGATGTCCAGCCCCGAAGCCCTTCCCTGCCAACCCTGCTTTTCCTTTGCCAGCTGGGACTGTGCTGGGGCAGGGGCCGCAGCTGTGGGCAGGAGGCGCTGAGCACCAGCCACGGCTACCACCTTTTCTGTGCGCTGCTCACTGGCTTCCTCTTTGCCTCTCATCTGCCTGAGCGGCTGGCACCAGGACGCTTTGACTACATCGGTGAGCGCAGACCTGGCCTGGCCGGGGGGCGGTCAGGGAGACAGCTCCCCAGAGCCCTGAGCGAACTAAGAGTGTTCCTGGCAGGGCCCTCAGGTTAACAGCAAAACCAGCAGCACGTATGCCAGGGGCTCTGTGAACAGCAGCTCACTCATAGTTGCTGATAACTCTGGGAACCTTAGGAAACCCTGGGTTTCTTATTCCCAGTTTTAGGGGAGTAGCAGGCCCAGATGATGGGATGCTCGCCATGGATCACAGTACGAATTGGGGCAGCTCTGGGGATTGGATATGTGTCCTCACCTGCCCACCCTCCCCACAGGCCACAGCCACCAGCTATTCCACATCTGTGCAGTGCTGGGCACGCACTTCCAGCTGGAGGCGGTGCTGACTGATATGGGATCTCGCCGAGCCTGGCTGGCCACGCAGGAACCGCCCCTGGGCCTGGCAGGCACGGTGGCCACTCTGGGCTTGGCAGTGGCTGGGAACTTGCTCATCATTGCCGCTTTCACAGCTTCCCTATTTCGGGCCCCCAGTACATGCCCCCTGCTGCAAGGCGGCTCACTGGAGCGGGGTACAAAGGCCAAACTGCAGTGAGGTCTCAGCTCTGAGTCTGCCCTGGAAAGAGGCAGAGGCCAGGCAGGCCCTCATGTAGGGGAGGAGCCCAGACCCAGGCCTGATAAGATGGGGGCACATCTGAGCCTGGAAGCAAGGGTGGCTGAGGACAGAGCGTGGAGGTGAGAAGGGAACTGGGAAGACAGAGGCGAGGAGAGGGCCTGGGAGGCTGGGAAAGAGCAGGAGGCTCAAGGAGGGGGCTCTTGATGGGGTTGGGAAGTACTGAGGGTCTGAGAGGGGAGGTGCGTGTGTCCAGGCTGGAGCTGCCCCACCTGCCATCGAAGGCTGGGGTGGGAAGCGCTGGGTCCTTTTATCTGGTCCCATTTCTGGTGCTCCTGGAATTTCTGCACAGCCCAGGGAAGAACTAACATGGCTAACCCAGGCCCCCCCCGAATGCTTGTTAACCCAGCTCGGAGGCCCGCTTGTGCCCTACCCCCAGACCAGGCAGCGCTGGCCGCCGGCAGTTCTTGGCCTGTGGCCATGAGGGCATCTGTCCTGGTCCCAACCGTGGACTCCGCATCCAGGCCTCTGGGATCTGGTCTGTTTGGGTGTGTCATGGATGGGGCAGTGGGTTGAAGTGGGGGGAGGGTGCTGGGCTAGAGAGAACCCTAGCTAGACTTTAGGCAGCTACCTTCAATGCTTCTGGAATCAGGCAGGGATAAATAAATAAATCAACAACAGATTTTGGGACACACTTTCTGGGACTGAAAAAGGGAAAACCTCTGGCTCCACTCGCCATCGTCCCAACGCCTCCTCCTCACACTCCACAGATGGACAAAGAATCACAGCCCCAGTTCCTCTTCTGGAGTTTATTCTAGAGCAGCGGGGATGACGGGGAGGGGAGGGGTCCTGGAGAGAAGCCAGAGCTGGGGGCTGCCAGCCAGGTGCGCAGGGCTGCAAGCTCTAGACTGGGCCGTAGAAGCGCCGATAGGCCTCCTGGAAGCCGATGTGGTCAGCTAGCTCGTCACAGTCAGGGTTGAGCTCACACACCTCCCTCTTGGGCTCCAGCGGATCTGGGTAGGGGGCTGGGGCTCTGAGAACCCACCACACCGGGCATCAGCCTCCATGCAAAGTGCCCGCCCCTCCTCCCACGGGACCTGGGGCTCCAGGGTGCCCCCACAGCAGCCGCTCCTCCCAGCCCATCCTGCAGATGCAGGGCCTTGGCCCAGCACCACCCCTCCTCTCACCCCAGCCCGTGATCCAGGTAGCGCCTGAGTCTCTTCACCACCTCGCTGCCTTCCTGCTTGGACATGAAGGCTGTGGAGCACAGGGGCAGGGGTCAGGTGGCTCCCAGTTTGGGTGGATAAGATGAGGAGCAGGCTGGCCTTCCTGAGAGCCAGATGGGAGGGAGCAGGAGGGGAGAACGGGACTGAGAGGACTGGGGTAAGAGCGGGTGCTGGGAGTGGGCAGCACCCTCGGAGATATGGGGCATAGCCCCCGTCCAGCCCACTTCATACCTGCGCCTTTGCCCAACTCTGCATCACCAGGCTTTGCATCTGCAAGGAAAAGGAGCCCAGTTCACCCCTGCTCATCCCTAGAGCCCTCCCCACCCTCCCCTGCCTCTGGCAGCTTGCTCTTCCCTCCTCTTCCTCCACAAGCAGAGAAGGGGGCAAATGGATTAAGACTACAGAAAGCTAGTTAGACTGTCACAGGGACTGCCCGTGGAAGGGGTGAGGAGAGCGTGAGTCCATGGCACTTACTCTCCCAGCTCCCATGGGCTGGATCTGGGGCAGGGGTTGGGGCACTCACCTGCCCGGCCAGCGAGGCAGAGTGTGGCCAGGGCCAGCAGGGCGAGGAACATGGGGGTTCTCATGGTGTGTCTGTCAGCGGCTGCGTGGACTTGGCCAGTCTGCTTCTCCCGGCCTCCAGCGCCGTTTTATACTCTCTGGGCTGTGCCCCAGAGGCAGGGGTGCGGGCGGGTCATGGGGGGAGTCTGCCAGGGCTGTTTGGGGCTCATCTGCCTCAGCTCTGTCGGCCAAACCCCAAAGGAGGTTGTGGTTGGAGCTGTGGCTCCCTGGGCAGGCCCCCAGAGTGATGGAGGAGGGTTCGCCTCAATCCAAGACTGCCAGCCTCCAGAGAGGGTCCCCAGCTCCTCTCCGCGGGGTCGCCCCAGGTCCCCCAGCCCCTACTCTCCCTCTGAGCCCCAGCCTCAGTTTGAGCCATCAGTGGGGCAGGCTGGGAGGGGAGGACGGGGAGCCTAGAGAGGAAGGGAGGCCGGGGGTCTAAAATAGAACCGTGCGGAGTTGGGCTGCAGCCTCTCAGACTGTGATTTCCACCACTGGCCCCGTGGGCAGGAGCCAAACCCCAGGGAGGGCGGGCCTGCTGGCAGATGCCCTCATTCGCCCCGAGGAGCCCTGTCCTAGAGAGGCCTCGACAGCAGGGGCGGCTCGGCTCTGTGCAGGCCCTGGGCATCAGGACACGGGAAGGGGTTGGGGCAGCACGGGGCCAAGAGCCAAAAGCCAACACGGGTGGGGCCGGGCCTGAGGTTAAGGACAGCCCTTTGGTCTGCCGCCGGCCAGGTGGGCCCTAAGCTGAAGACCTCCTGCCCCGTGCCCCTCACAGGCAGGGACGCAGGGTCTGCGTGGGGCAGGAAGATGGAGAGCACCCCTGGGCTCCTGACCACCCCATCCTCTTCCTGCCCTCACAGCCTCCTCAGTGCCAACCCTGGGGACCTGTCCTCCAAGGGACAGAATATCCAGCTAGAAAACCCGAGAGCTGCTTCTGCCTCAGCTCAGGCTGGAGAAGAGGGGTATGCTCACCCACCCCCGCTCACCGGGTGGAGGCCTGGCAGACACAGCACTGCCCGCCCACCCCCACCTGCGGCTGGGTGTTTGGATACCTCCAGGAGAGAGGAGCCACTGGGCTCAACGTAGGGGGTGGCGTCTGAAGAGGGGCCACCCTGACATCTCCCCAGTGTCCCTGGTGCTCCCAGACAGACCAGCCAGGCCTCTGTCCACAGTGAGGATGACGCTCTCACCCATACCCCTCTCACCCTCCAGTCTGGAGGAGGCACCCACCCCACCTTTGGCCAAGTCTCTCCTGATGCCCTGTGGCCCTGGCTGGGGAAGAGGGGGCATGACGAGCCAGAGGACAAAGTCCCAGCCTTCTGGAGGGCCCACCACAGAGCCTCTCTCAGAAGCAACCCAAGGGAAAGAGAACGGTGGGCTGGCTTGGACAGAGTGACACTCCGCGGAGGCTTGTCCTGGCCTCAGGGAACCCAAGGGTCCTGGTTTTGGTGACAAGGGGCTTACCAGCCCTTCTGCACATGATGGTCAAATACAGCCCCCACCCGCCCTCCCCAAGACCTCTTGCAGCCCTGCAACCAAGACCTCGATGGGAGCCAGGGCTCTGGTCCAGGGCGGAATCTTGGCCTTGGAGAGTCCGGGGAGAGGCCCAGGCGGAAGCAGCACCCTCACAGATTACAGTGTAGTGGAGGAGGTTTATTTGCGGATGTGGGGAGAGCATGGCAAGGGTCCCTGGGGCTGGCCAGCAAGGGGGCAATCAGGAGACTGGAGACAGATTCCCTGAGCCAGGTCCGAGGGCGGGCTCAGGAACTGGCGGTGTGTGTCAGGGGGGTAGGGTGGCGGGTTGGCCAAACCTATACGAGAGGAAGCATGGGGCCTGCCTCCCACGGCAGGAGCTGGCCAAGAGTCCTCAAGTTAGGAGAAAACAGGGAGGAATCTGAACGTCGTGTGTGTTTCTGACCCCAAGGAGCCCCAAAGTACAACAGCAATGGAGAGACCTCCTTCTCCAGCAGATTCCATCACTGCTGAGGGACTGTTCTCACATGCAGTTCACTCAGGCCCAGCATCCTGGACCACAGGCCCTTGACCTTGACTGCCCTCTGCTCCTGGGTCTGGCCCTCTCCTCCTCACTCAGGCTCCTTTAGTACGGCCAACAGCTCCTTCTGTTCTCTGTGTAGAGCCTGACATCAATGAGAGAGAACAGACAGATTGGGAGATGAGAAAACCCAAACCCCTTTCCTCCACTGTCCTTGACTCCAGGCCTGAGTTTCTACCAGGATGATATGGAAGGTGTCTGTAACTCATGTCATGGGCCCAGCAGAGCATGTTAGGAAATCCACTCCACTCAGGTGTTTATGGCAGGTTGGGTGGCAGGCTTGGGGCTCCACCTAGGCTGGGCCTCCACAGAGAAGAGCTGACCTTCAGAAAGGTCCCTAAAGTGTCCCCCTGACCCTCTGACCTAGTGGAGATTGCTAGCAGAGACGCTTTCTTAAATGGACTTTCAGCTGGGCTAATGGTTTAGTTGCTAAGCTGTATCCAACTCTTTTCGACCCCATGGATGGTAGCCTGCCAGGCTTTTCTGTCCATAGGGATCTCCAGGCAAGACTACAGGAGTGGGTTGCTATTTCCTTCTCCAGGGGATCTGCCCAACCCAGGGATCAAACCCATATCTCCTGCTCTGCAGGCGAAGCTTTACCACTGAGCCACTGGGGAAGCCCTTCAGCTGGACTAGACATGGAAATTGTGGTAGAAGGGGCTCTTTGGGCTCACACAGGACGCAGCGCTGAGCACACCTGACCCACTTCAGACAATGGCTAGGATCTGCACCTGTCGGGGAGAGGTATGGCTCTAAGAGCAGGGTGCGTCCTTCGTCTTAGAACAGAAGCACCAAATGTCACAGCTGGCAGGGCTCTGGGGATCACTGTTTGGCCACTTTGGAAGCCAGAGCCCAGTCAGGGAAGTGACCTTTGGCCTCACAGTGATGGAGTGGCAATGTCAGAGCAGCCTGAGGACCCAGCAAGGCAGCCCTAAGAGCACCCGAGACACAACTCTGAGCCATGGAACCCGCCCCAGGAGACAGGACCAGGCTGAGGGCCTCGGCTACCCGTCCTGGGCCCTGCCATGCAGACCTGGGCCACTACACAACACGATGCTGCACGACAGTACACCCCCAGGGCCGGAGGCTGAGGAGTGAAGACAAGAGGAAGCAGAGCAGGACACAGCCTTTCTCTCGCCGCCGCCTCTCTGAGGCCTCGGCGCCTTGCTGAGGCTGGGGCACAGCCTTCAGGTTCCCCTGACTGGTCTTGGGAGGAGACCAGGGAACCCAAGAGTCATGGATCTGGGGACCTATCCTGCTCAGGATCAGGAGGGTTTGCCCCAGGAAGGGAGCTGTCAAGTGGCCACAATAGACACCAGCTGGACATCTGAATGGTGGACAGAACCCACCAGCGGTTGGGTTCAAGCCCCACTAGAAGCCCTCTTTGGGAATCGTGCTTTGAGCAGCAAGGAAACCCCCCTCATCACTCTGTAGCCACACTTGCCAAGGAAACCCCCCTCATCACTCTGTAGCCACACTTGCCGTCTGTGTCACCCAGCCTGTCACCCCTTCCCTCTGTTTACCAACCTGGCCCCAAGTGACTGGGCCACTTTCAGAGTAGAGTTTACCCTCAAGGACATGCTTTTTTTACAGGGAGGCTATGTTGTAGGTATGCTGACACTCTAGAAGTTGTTCTGAAGCACACATTTTAAAGGTACCGGGCAGTGGTCACGTGGAGTTGAGCCGCCATGGCTATGGAGTGTTGACCCTGACTGCGACAGGCAGAAGCCGCCCCTGGGCACGCCACTTGCTCTCTCTGGGCCCATTTTCTCCTCAGCTGCCACAGGGGACGGCGGGCCTGAGGGCCGGGCTGGGGCGCTCACCTGCCAGGCCTGCTGCCGGGCCTGAGCCTGCAGCTGCAGCTCCTCCAGCTGCCTGCGCCCAGCCAGGACGGCGTCCGCCAGCTGCCTGTTCTCGGCCTCCTGCCTCTGCACACGACGCTGCAGGGCATCCCGCTGCTGCAGCAAGTAGGGCGCCATGGCGCTGCGCAGGTCCTTCTCCGGGATCCCACTGGGGCGCCTGCAGGGGGCGCAGGGGTGGGGACAGGGAAGAGGAGGTGGTGGGGTGAGGCCTCTCCTCCAAGCCCAGGTGGCACGCCCACCTTCCGCTGAGCTGAGCTGGCTCTCGAGGCCTCTCCTGTGGTCCCTCACTCCCAAACCCAATCGCATGGCTCCTGCTCCTGAAGGGAACGCAGACCCCTGTCCCTCAGCTTCCGCTCCCAGGAACCCACCTCTCCCCTTTTCACCAGTCTGCACCCTAGCCTTCCTCCTTTCATCCACATACGCTCTCCCCAGCTCTACCCCTCCAGGGCTGGAGGCAGCTTTCCTCTGTGCTTGTGACCATGTGACCATGCGCCTTGCTGGGGCGTCCCCGCTGTCAGACTGTAAGCTGGAGAGATGGGCACAGGGTGGTGGCCCGAGAGCAGGCCCAGACCCCCAGAGGCCATGGCTGGCTAACGTGGGAAGATAAGGAAAGACAGATCTGAGAAGGCAAGATTACAGGGGGTTCTGAGTGCCCAGAGTGAGGAGATGGGTCCGTTCTGATGGGCAGGGGCATAGAAGCCACTGTAGGTTCTTTAAAAATCCTTTGTCAGTTATAAAAGGTAATTCTCTTCAGTTATAAAGAACATAAAGCATTAAACTGAAAAGCACAAAAAAGGTTTTCCCTCCTCCTGACCTAGGCGTCTGCTCAGGCAGGGAGTGGGGGCAGGAGCTCCGGCCACTGTGATTTCGGTGGCCTCAGCTCTGCACTCCCGTCCCCAGGGCCCCCGCTCTGTCCTGCCCAGGACAGCCAGGCAGCGGGTCTGCCCCCGGAACGACAGCTCCCGGACAGCAGGTCTTTCCTGTCTTAGTCACTGGCGAACCCCTGGCATGAAGAACAGTTCTGGGCGTAGAGTAAGTGCTCCTAAAATATTTGTTGAATGAACAAATGAATAAAAACCAGATGCTTGGGCCAGACTAAACGACCTAAGAGTCCAAACGTCTCTATTCCACCTCATCCCACTCCCTCTGTCTACCCTCTCTCCCACAGGCCACGTGGGTCCTGAAACGAGCTGCCTGGGAAGATTTCTCTCATCCCAGGCACCTCAGCCCCCAGGATGACACACGTTTGCCCCCAGCTCTCCCTCCCCAGAGGGGCTACGCATTTGTCTCTCTGTGCCGGGGCACTGTTCGGTGTTGGCCCTCTCCACCTGTCCCTGTCACAGGGTCCTCTCAAGGGCCGTGAGCCCACAGTCTCATGAACGTGGTTCCACCAGAAAAGCTCCCTCAAAATGCTGAAATGCTGGGACTTCCTGGGTGGGCCAGTGGAGGCCCGGGTTCCATCCCGGGTCACAAAAGTAGATCGATCCCACATGCCGCGCAACTAAGACCCAGCACAGCCAAATAAAAAAAAATTTTTTTTTTTTCTAAGATGCTGAAATGCTGCCTCTTTCCCTATGAGCCTGCCTGTGGCCAGGGGAGCAGGCAACGCCCTTCTCACCAGGCTGGCTCCTTGCGGTCTTTGCTTTCTTCCACAATCGCGTCCAATGCAATCAGGACAGCTTCCAGGTTTCCCTCAGCTTTGATTTCAGAGATTTCCTCCTGGAGGGAAAACAGGAAGGAGCTATAATGATACTAGACAATTCCATATGCTGAACTACTAACGGCACTTAGTAAAATTCTGGCTGATTTAAATTCTGTCTTCATACAAGCAGTCCAACTTTCCTACACGTGACTTTTATAAGTAAGGAAGTACAACACAGAAAACACTTAAAAGAGTCTGCATGGGCTTCCCTGGTGGTCCGGTGGTTAAGAATCCGCCTGACAATGCAGGGGACGCCGGTTCAGTCCGTGGTCCAGGAAGATCCCACGTGCCACAGGGCAACTAAGCCTGTGTGCTACAAGTATCGAGCCTGTACTTTGGAGCCCATGAGCTGCAACCTCGAAGCCTGTGTGCCACAGAGCCCGCGCTCTGCCACAAGAGAAGCCACTGCAGCGAGAAGCCCGAGCATCGCAGCTAGAGAGTAGCTCCCACTCCCCACAACTGGAGAAAGCCCACAATCAGCAACAAAGATCCAGCACAGTTAAAAAAAAAATTTTTTTTTAAAGAGCCTGCAGCAATACGCCCCTCCTGCCCATCATCTCTGAAGGCTGCAGCCCCTGCAGTTACCCCCACGCCCGAGCGCCCCCAGCTGACAGCACACACACATTCTGATGCTTAACGAGGCCCATCCTGGAGCGTGCCAGCATGGAACTGAGACTCCCCAGGGAGAGTTAAAGGCACCCTGTCCTTTCCTGTGCCCCCTCCAGCATGCAGTTCCTGTGAATTCAACCATTTGCTAAACGCCTCCTCTGCCAGGCTTTGCAGCAGGTGCTGGAGAAACACAGGGAAAAAAAAAAAAAAAACACAGGGAAGCAGAACCAGGCCTGCCCTCGCTGAGCTCCCAAGGTCAGGTGGGACAGCAACTATAACCACCATTACAGCACAGGACAGGAGGCACTGGAGACACCCACATCATTTGGAGGGAAGGGAAGGCGGCCACTGCAGCCCCTGGGCACAGGGGATAGTCCTGGGGACTGAGGGCAGATGGAGGCTGAGGGCAGGGTCCCTGCCTTCAGGGGGCTGACGACCTGGAAGACAGGACCCGAACCGAGAGTGCCTGCGGGCATTCTTGCCACTCACCTGGATAGAAGTCTGCAACTGAGTTACAAACTTGTCATAGATGCGCTGGGTCATCTCAGGCTGCAACTGGTAGAAGCGCTTGTAACAGTCAGTGAACCTCTGGAAGCTGGTGGGAGGGGAGAAGGCGCAGGTTGGGGATTCAGAGTCATCAGCTGGCGCCTGGACAGCCCTGCCCCTCATCACAGGGCTCAAGGCCTCGTCTCTATGACTGGCTAATGGCAGTGGGGGCAGAGTCTCATCTGCAGCTCTGGTCACTGAGGATGGCTCAGCCCCTCCAGTCTTCCCACTCCCTCTCAGCAGAGCCCCGGCTGAGTTCAGGTGTCTCCCTCTGAAGGGTGGGTCACAATCGGGCCAGCCACAGTACTTAAACTCGACCTTACCAAGCACCAAATCACCAGGAGGGCTGATGAAGACTCAGACCACTGCCCCCGCCCCCATTCTGAACAAGCTCCCAGGCGATGCTGATGCTGCTGGCCTGTGCCCCTCACTTTGAGAATCTCTGGTCCTTCCAGTGCCCTTGCAGGGCTGCATTAGGACAGGGTATGTGGCCGCTGGGAGAGGTTTCCTTACTCCTAAAAAGAGCCACACAGGAAGAACTGATGCCCATTCTGTGGGACTTAACTATACCCAGGTGATGCTCCAGCCCCCAGCAACCACAGAGGCAGAGCAGGAAGAGGGAAAGAACCGGGTCTCAGATCATCAAGCTGCTGGAAACATCAAGCTGGAGCCATCCTACCTCGGGGCTTCTTGTTAGTGAGGTAATGGATTTCTCTTATTGTTTGTGGCATTTAAAATCAGGGCTCTGTCACTGGCAGCTGACACACTCCTTGTAGCTGCAAAGGTCAAAGGGTGCCCAGTATACTCCCGATGGCTGGCTCCTCTTGGGCAAAGGAACTGAAATAACAAACGAACTCTCATGGCTGTTTCCTCTCCCCGCTCCACCAGCCTCTCTGCCTCTCTCTCAGGCCCTTCCCATCCACAAGTGTTCACTTAGCATCTGCTATGTGCTGGGTGCTCTGGGTCAGCGAGGCTGGCACGGCCCTCCTGGTGCTTCCAGTGGAGGAAGAGATGGCAGGAAGTACAGAAACTCACAGGCGAACGTGGGGATGATTACTAGTGGAGAGTGCTTGGAGGGAAAAGGGCTGGGAGTTAGGGGCTCAGAGAGTGCACCGTGGGGATCACCTTTAAGTGTGGGGGTGGTCAGTGAAGGCCTCTCTGATGAAGGAATGTCAAGGGACCTGCAAAGAGTGGCTGAGGAGGTGTCCGGAAACACACCCTGAGGCTTCACTGTGGGCTCAGATATTCCTCAGCCGTCTGGGCCAGTAGGGGCTCTGGACAAACAGGACGTTGGGTACCTGGAGCCCAATGCACAGGCCCCACTGCAGCCAGGGCGTCACTGCTGGGTCCTCCCTTTCTCATGGCTCTCTGGGCCTCCTGGCCCCGTTCCTGCCACCAAAACAGAGTCCTCTGAAACGGACGCAGAGAGTGGCGCAGTGGTGTGCTGCGGCCAGCTCACAGTGGTTGCAAGAGATAACCGTTAAATTTCCAGGAAATCTGTGAGGCAGTTGTTAAGCACAGTAATTACTGAAAATTAAATTAGGTAAGACTATAACGAATCACACTAAAAACAAAGGTACTGGGGCTTTCCTGGCGGTCCAGTGGCTAAAACTCCGCGCTCCCAATGCAGGGGGGCCAGGTTTGGTTCCTGGTCAGGGAACCAGACCCTGCATGCTGCAACTAGGATCCGGCACAGCCAAATACATGCGTAAGTATTTTCTAAGAAAACCCACAAGGTACTACCTGCTCAAAACACATGATGTCCAAGTCATTCTACACACTTTACTCTGCTCCGGAGGCCGACCCCATCCATGGTCTCCATCTGTGGAAACACTGCTGCCCGCCCCTCCTCTACTGTATGCAGAGATGCTACGCTGCTAGGCTTATTTACACCCGGGAAGCTGGCAGACACCGTGAGCCAGGGCTTCATTTCTGGAGGGCTGGCTGTACACACCTACCAGCGTACCTCTGGCTACGGGCGACCGTCTCCCATCCTCTTGAGGGTACATATTTGCTATCCGTGCACTTTGGGGGAAAAACTAAGGTACCAAATACAAAGACGACAGACGTCCTTTCACCCTCGAGAGCCCCAGACATCCTGTTGTTTTGCCGCGGGCCCCACGAGCCACGCAGTCTGCGGCTACACAGAGGAATATGGAGGGACACACGATGCCTGAAAAAGCGCGGCTGGAATGGAAACCGGGTAATTGTGGCCTGAAATGGGTCTGGCTCAGAAATGGGAGATCCTGTTCCTCCTCCCAGCCCTCTCAGCCCAGGCTGGCAGCAGACAGGGCCCAGGGCAGGATAATTCTGCTCACCAGTGCCGCTGGTCAACTCTTCTGGTATCCCCTTCCTGGTCTGCGAGATCAGTGAAAGTGACGGACCCAGAAACACACACACTGATACAAACACACAACACGGGAAACGTGCTCCAAGGATGTGGAGAGAGAGCAGTCAGGCTGGAAGTGGGGAGGAAAGTGGTTTCTTTTCTTTTAGTTTCACTGAGATGCAATTGACATATGGCACCCTGTAAGTTTAAAGGGTACAGCATAATGACTTATATATACTGGTAAATGATTACCACGGTAAGTAAACATACACCATCTCAGAAACAAAAAGGACTTCCCTGGTGGATCAGATGATAAAGAATCCACCTGCAGTGCGGGAGACCTGGCTTCAGTCCCTGGGGTGGGAAGATCCCATGGAGGACGGTATGGCAAGCCACTCCAGTATTCTTGCCTGGAGCATCCCCATAGACAGAGGAGCCTGATGGGCTACATACAGTCCATGGGGTCATAAAGAGTCGGACGTGACGGAGCGACTAAGCATACACAGAGAAACAAAAAAAGAACAAACAATTGGATTTTCCTTGTTATGAGAACTTGCAGAGTCTGCTTTTTAAACAGCTTCCACACACACCACACAGCAGTGATAACTGCAGTCACCAAGTTCTGTGGCATTCCTAATGCTGATTTGTCTTATGATTGGTAGCTTGTATCTTCAGACCACCTTCATGCAATTCCTTCTCCCCTCAGCCCCCAGGGATTCCTTTCTTGAGAGCCAGTGTAGACTTGGGAATACTGTGAATGCTCTTGTAAATTTCCTGAAAAAACGCACTCACAGAGAAATGATGCATTTTAGAAAACATTCATGGCCACTACCGCCAAGTGTCACCTTTTATCTTCTCACGTAAATTCTAGTATCTCTGTGGACAGGGATGCCATCCACAATGGCGCTGGGATGTCCAGGGTACCCAGACAGTGTTAGAATCACAGCAGCACGCAAGACAAGCTGCAGACCAGGTGAGTGCGACTGCGCTGAGGCCCGGGCTGCCCGGCCTCAGGCGTGCTCCATTCCCAGCCACCTCCCCTACCCCGGACCCTAGGGTACCAAGGCTTGGGCTGCTTGATCAGAGGCGCCCTCTCCACAGAGCGTCTCCATCGGCCTCTCTGCCAAGTCCTCCTGTGCCCTGTGCTGGAATGGTCTTCTGGCCTTGGCCTCCTGAGGGTACACAGGGGCCCTCCAGCTGTCTCTGCCGGGCGAGTGCACCAGCTCTAAGGCCTGCCTGTCCTTTTGCCTGGGTTCACATCCTGCCTCTGCCACTCATCAGCTGAGTGACCCTGGACAACTTCTCTACCTTTATAAGCATCGCTCTCTATCTCCATCAAACAGAGATAGTAACTACCCATAAGTCACAAAATTACTGTGAGGATTAAATGAGGTTACATATGTAAGCACTTAGTACAGCGTACAGGGAAATGCTCCACGTTAGCTACAATTGTTATTACAATTTTCAAAGCAACAGTCCTCACCACCCCTGAAAAATGTAGAACACAGCCAGTAACTGCATTTCCCAGGGCTGGGAAGTCTGAAGAAGGCAGGTTAGTAAAGCATCTTGATTGCAACTGCATGTGCAGGAAGAACCCCCTGACCCCACTGCAAAGAAAAGGCTACACTGTGGTCCCCAAAAAACGGCCACATTTTTCACCAATGAAAGTATTTTCTTATTGGAGTATAACTGCTTTACAATGTTGTAACTTCCTGCTGTATAAGAAGTGAATCAGCTGTATGTACGCATATATCTGCTCCCTCAGACGTTCCAGCCAGGCCCCACCCCGCCACTCTAGGGCCTCACAGACCACCACGCTGAGCTCCCTGTATCACACTGCGAGTTCCCACTAACTCCCTGTTTTACACATGGCAGTGTATTTATATCAAACCCCGCCTCCCAATTCATGCCGCCCTCTCCTTCCCCCGCTGCGCCCACAGTCCGCTCTCTATGTCTGTCTCTGCTCCTGCCTTGGAACTCGGTTTATCTGCACCATTTTTCTGGATTCCTCATACACACTGGCTATATATATAAAACACATATATCGTTAATATACGATATTTGTTTTTCTCTTTCTGACTTACTTCGTTCTGTATAACAGATTCTAGGTCCATCGATACCTCTCCAAATGACCCAATTTCGTTTCTTTCTGTGACTGAGCCGTATTCCATTGTATTCATGTACCACGTCTTCTTTATTCATTTCTCTGTCAATAGACCCTTAGGTTGCTTCCATGTCCTGGCTGTTGTAAATAGTGCTGCAAGTAACTTTTAAAAACTGCACTTACTGAATTTCAAAACAGAGATGACTATACATTCACTGATTTTAACCTGTTTTTTCCTCTTATTATGCAATATCTGAGTCACCATCACTGTTTTTGAACTCACCAAAAAAGCATGTCATTCACAGCACTAAAAATTAATCGCAGGACTTCCCTGGTGGTCCAGTGGTTAAGATTCCACATCTTTCTGTTGGGGGCCTGGGTTCTATCCCTGGTCAGGGAACTAGATCCTGCATGCTGCAATTAAAAAGATCCTGCATGCAGCAACTAAGACTCAGTGCTTCCAAATATAAAACAAAACAAAACCAAACAACCTCACTGTAAACTGAGTTTTCACATATGTTTAACTTAAAATATTTAAGGTCAAAATCAAGCTCTAGTGGCTAGTCAATCTGTCAGTTTACATACGCAGATAAATTGTGCAGGAATGGAAAGACAGAGGCATAGACAAGTAAACATGTGTACTGCTGCTGCTGCTGCTGCTGCTGCTAAGTCACTTCAGTCGTGTCCGACTCTGTGCGACCCCAGAGACGGCAGCCCACCAGGCTCCCCCGTCCCTGGGATTCTCCAGGCAAGAACACTGCAGTGGGTTGCCATTTCCTTCTCCAATGCATGCACGTGAAAAGTGAAAGTGAAGCCGCTCAGTCGTGTCCGACTCTTAGCGACCCCATGGACTGCATGCAGCCTTCCAGCCTCCTCCGTCCATGGGCTTTTCCAGGCAAGAGTACTGGAGTGGGTGCCACTGCCTTCTCATGTGTACTAGTGCTAAAGAAACCCGGTGTGCCCTCCTCCACGGTAACCAGCTTGTTGCCTGCCTGCCCGCCTGTTCCACAGACTGTCCACCAGAGGGCGGGTGAGAACTGGCGTTTTCGTTCAATAAAGGCATGGAGGGTGAAGACAGAGCAATACAAATATACAGAAGCTGGGGAGCACTGTGACAGAAACCCATGCTCTCCACCTGCCACCCGCCACCTGTACAGCCGCCCTGTTTTATTAAGAAATGTTTCTCTAAAATGAAAAAAAAAAGAAAGAAAGAAAAGAGAAGAAAGAAATATTTCGCTGCTTGGTCTTTCCCCCTTCCCCCTTTTCAGCCTCAGGACTGAGAAAGGAAGGGGGGCAATAAAAACCAGAAGTGTTCCCTGATGAAAACAAGAGGTCAGTCAGCCGCATGCAAATCCAGCTAGAACATTTGCTCACACCATACATAAAAATACACTCAAAATGGCTTAAAGACTTAGATATAAGACCTAACACCAAAAAATTCCTAATAAAGAACATAGGCGAAACATTCTCTGACACAAATCATACCAATGTTTTCTTAGGTCAGTCTCCAAAGGCAACAGAAATAAAAGCAAAAATAAACAAATGGAACCTAATCCAACTTACAAGATTTCACACGGCAAAGGAAATCAGAAACGAAATGAAAAGACAACCTACGAAGTGGGAGAAAATATTTGCAATGATGTGACCAACCACAGGGTTCCCTAGAGGAAGAAACGTCCAAGAGCAGCAGGAGTCTTTGAGGGAAGGACAGAAGGCCCGGCAGCAGCGTGAAGATTAGAGTGCACGCACGCCTGGGGTGCAGATGCCGTGACGAGAAACACGCACGGGGTGCCGCCTGAGCCAGGCACTCTACGTGAAGCAACTCACTTAGTCCTCATGGTAACTGAGGAAGGGTCTACTCTCGCCGTGCCCATTTTTCAGATGCAGACGCTGAGGCAGAGAGGAGCCTGCCCAAGGTCACAGAGCTGGGACATGGTGGAGCCGTCAGCTCTGGGTCAGGCGTCCTTGGCCGCCACACAGTCTGCAGGCTGGTGGGTCAGACACACACAGTCTACAGCGTATCATGATAGGAAGAGCTGGAGGAGGGGGCTTTGGGCAGGGCTGGGGCAAGATCAGATCTGTATGTTAGAAACCCCTCTGGCTGCTGGGAGGGGGACTAAGGAGGCACAGCTGAGGTGGCGGCCGACACAGTGGGGACAGGGTGAGGTGGGTGATCTGGAAACACAAGAAGAGCAGACAATCAGCACGACGGGCTGAAGCCACACACAGCAGTCTGTGAGTCACACCCACACTTCAGAAACTAGCCGCTGCCAACAGCACGCGTCATCTGCACATTCAAAGAGTGCAAGATATTTCTGAAGCACTTACTTAATCAGAATATTTTAAATATCAAACCACTCTTTTTCCTGTGAAGAACTGTTTCCTATGAACACCAACAGTCTCTGCCATTCGTTTAAAACTCAACCAGTTCACGTACACATGCGATTAGCTCTCCTTCCTTGGTCCCTGTCAGACACAGGCTTCAAGTCAGTTTCTACACATCACCCTCTGTAGCACGTGTTGGGAAGGAACGGCACCCGGACAGGCACTGGGCCAGTCTGGCACCTCAGACTCAAGAACCATCAGTCACCGCTCACTCCCTCAGTGCCCCTGGGACGAACACCGCACGTGGCACCACTGCCGGGGGCCGTGGGGACCTGTGGCAGACTGGGCGTGCCCTCAATGGTGCCAACTTCTACCGGGGCCCCACCAACACCAACTCTAAGCAACTGTCTCTCTTGGCGGGTCCTGATTTATAACAAAACACAGCAAACCTCATCTACTTGCTTTAGCTAAACAGGAAAACAGCTGTTTCTCAAGGTCCAGGAGGCTGTATGGACAAAATGAACCCTTCATTTTCAGAAGATAAGGGAGAGGTCGCATATGGTAAGCTCCAACGGGGCCACATTTCTATGTCCTGAAGCCTACGAGAGGACAGATTTGGACGTCTCTGCCTCAGCTGATCCAGTGAAAGGAAGACACCCTAACTGAAGACAGGGGTGTGGGTCTGTGAGGTCTGACAGCCCAGTGAGGCCAATAATCTCCCAGTCACTCTGGAGTGTATCATATAATTTGCCCCTCTGGTCAAGCTAACATGGATGGAAAAACATGAGTTGTAGAGGAATTCAATCTGCAGTTTGAAATATCCCTTTGGATAACTGACATGTGAATAGACCAGCTTTTACTCTGTAGAGATTCCTGTCCTCTGTATAAATTCTTGGTCTTTGGGATTGAGGACTTTTAATGACTTGGGAGAGGGTCAAGCATTTGGATACATCTTAAAAGGCTGTATTCATACATGACATTTGTTGAGCCCTTTCTAGGTGGAAGCCAGCCGTAAGTTCCTACTTAACTGAGAGAGGGGAAGGGCGTTCTAGCAATGAGAAAAAGCAAGTGGAAAGAGCGGGTGGCAAGGGTGGGGGACAGTAGCAGCTCTCAACGCCTAAGAATTCATGTGCATGTGTTTGCACACCAAGTGTGCCTTGCTGCACACCCACAGCCCTGACCACAGCTGGAGAGATGGGAAGGGCCAAGGGGTGAATGGCCTTTACACTAAGCTAAGGAGCTGAGCAGTCCTGAGCCAACTGAACATTATAAGCAGAAGGACATGCTCAAATCTGAGCCATAGACTGGAGGGAGGGAGCAAGATTGAGGATGGAGGGCCATTTTGGAAGCTGGTGCAATAATTCTATGAGAGACAGTGAGGGCCTGGACTGAAGCATTTGCATGACGATGGAGAGGAGATTGAGGAGAGAGGCTGAAACCAACAGGGCGTGGTGGCTGACTGGAAGCAAGGGGTCAATGAGGAATCCCAAATCTCTGGCCTAGAGAATGAGTAGATGGTGGTATTTTCAACCAATTTGGGGACCACAGAGGGAAGAGAAATCCTGTTTTGCTGAACGTGATGGTTCTGTGGGATACCAAGTAGAGATTTCTAGTAGTAGACTGTTAAAGATAGAGGCCTGAAGCTCGGGAGAAAGATGTGGCTTGAGAATCCTCACTTATTCCAAAGCTATTTACTGAATGTTTACTATGTGCCAGGCACCATAATAAGCAATGAGCAGAGAGTGATGAATAAGACAGATAAGATCCTGTCCTCAAGGATCTTACGTTTCATGTGGGGAAGACAGACCACAAACAAACAACAGAACAACATACTATGGTAAGTCTTTACAAAGGAATGAAATAAGGTGTTGTGATAAAGAATAACCAGGGGAGAAAGGTGGCTTTAGAGAAGATCAAGAAAACCATTTCTGGCAGAGCAAACATCAAGTGCAAACAGCCTGAGGCAGGAAAGCTCTTGACACTCTAGGGAATGAGAAGGTTAGGATGACCAAGTATAGCTGCAGAGGGGAACAAGAGGCAGGCAGGGGCTAGAACACGCGGGGCCTTGAAAGCCACAGTAAGGAGCGATGAACAGCCACTGAAGGGCTTTCAGCACAGCAAGATACCAAATGGGCTATGATCTGCACACGTGCCGGTGAAGCAGGAGAAGGGCAATGCTCGCACATTTAAGGGACAAGTGGACGAAGAAGAGCCCGAGAAGGAGCAGCCAGTGCAGTAAAGGACAGAGAATGGTGTTGGAAGCCAAGGGAGAAATTTCAAGGACAGACAAGTGGTTAATAGTGTCAAATGCTACAAGGAGAGCAAGTACATTAAAGATGAAAAAAAAATCCAAAGTATTTAACAACAAAGAGTTATTATTGACCTTGAAAGGAAGGTTTTAGGAGAATGGTGTCAAACTCCCCTAAGCAGAGGGAAAAAACTGGAGATGGAGAACTAGAAGCTGGGAATGCAGAGACCCAAGGTCACAGCCTGGGATGTGAAGGGAAGGACACTGACGGGGAGGGAGCTAGGAGGATGCAAGACCAGGCATCCCAGCCAAGTTTACAGGTGTCTGAACCCCTGCCTGGTGTCTCTATTCTCTCTGTGGACCAGGTGTTGAGGCCGTTTTCAGTGAGCGTGTAGAGGTAGCAGGGGAAGGGCCTGGGGGACAGGGTAAACATTTTAAATATTAATACTTCTGTGGAGAAGGGGAAGAGAGCTGACTGGAGACATGAGGATAATGGGCTCGCTGAGCGCCCAGATGAATCCCAAGAACATGGCTGTGTGGAAGCACCATTTTCCACCATGGGTGAGACTCTACAGCTGCTCAGAGGTTGAGTGCAGGGGCAGAGGAGTGCAGGCAGGACCCTGAAGGTGGGTTTCGCAGCTGGTGGGGTAGGAGGATGAGGGGGCAAAGGAGCTGAGATACACAAGTGTGGCTGCCTTGCATCTCCAACTGAACCTATCCAAACAGAGGTCTTGATCTCCAACCCCGGACTCATTTCTCTCCCCCAACTCACGGGGGAGTGTTTCTTCCTCATCTCAGTAGATGGTAAAGCTGCACTCAACCACCATCAGGAAGAGGCAGCATCCTCCTGGAGGTCCCCTCCCCCTCACCTTCCCTTCCAATCCAATCCGATTCTCTCTCTGATCAGCTCATATCCACCCACCCCTCTCATCTACACCACCTCTTATCTGGACCGTTTCAGCCCCTACCATGCAGTTAGCATCCCAGGCACAGGACCGTGACCTGACAAGTAGGGCAGACAAGATGATTTAGACTTAAAAATAATGGGAACGGCTTCAAAAATAAAAGCTCAACACTGACCTAATAAGTGTCATCTTAGAGTAATAAAAAATATAACACATCACCTAGTCAACTACAATTTTAATATGACTAGATAAAAATTATATTTAATATGGGATACAGATACTTCTCCCCATGACATAACCTGATTTTTAAACTTACCGTTATAACATGATCATTTTTTCCATAAGTCAGTATTATTCAAAATGGAATTTTAAATAACTCCATAATCATGTGGCATAGGAGATCTTAGTTCCCCGACCAGAGATCAAACCTGCACACCCTGGGCAGTGGAAGCATGGTGTCTTAACCACTGGACTGCCCTCAACAGGATTTTACTAGATAGTTATTATACCTACGTAACCACCATCCTTCAAATGTTGAACATTTTTGGTGGTTTTCAACTGTTTTCTACTGAACATGCTGCATAGATATTTTTTGTACTTTTTATGACGTAAATTTTTTGACAATTTTATTTTGAAATAGTAATAGATTAGAGGAAGCTGCAAAGAAATGTGCTCTCCCCAATGTTAACATCTTACACACCATAGTACAATATCAAAACCAAGAAGCTGACACTGGTACAATCCACAGAACTCATTCAGATTTCAACAGTTATACATACATTTGTTTCTATTTGTGTATCTTTACCACATGTGTAACCTTGCATAACCACCACCTCAGTCAAGACACTCAATGCTTTTTAAATATATCTGTCATGATATGGGTTGAGGTCGCAAAAAGAAAAAAAAAAAAATCAGAGTCTAGAAGCCTAGAAAGACCTTAAGGTAATCCTACCAACAATCCATTAATATCCTGCACAGCAGTCAGAGTACCTTTAAAAGATCAATCACTGTATCAGAGCATTACAAATAAATAGATTTTTAAGCCCGTGGAGAGCCATCTCCTAAATACACACACACACACACACACAAAAGGATCAGTCATGCCTTAAAAACATCAATGACTTTCCATTTCTCTTAGAATAAACTCCCTTGCATCCAACAAAAAATAATAACCCCTATATATAATGTAACAAAGACAGACAACGGGAAAAAAGAGATATAAACAGTTGTGATGAGATTTTTTCTTTTTTTAACTTTTTAATGTATTTAAAAATTTATTTATTTTTTAACTGAAGGATAATTGCTTTACAGAATTTTGTTGTTTTGTGATGAGAGATTTTTAAAATAAAATGAATGGCTCAATCAAGACCATTTTTAAAATGAGTATATTCTCTCTCTACACACACGCGTGCGCGCATGCCTTTGGCCACATCTTGGGGCCTGTGGGATCTTAGCTCCCAGACCAGGAATCAAAGAACCTATGCCCCGGGCAGTGGAAGTGGAGTCCTAACCACGAGACCACCAGGGAATAACTAAAATACTTTAATAGGAAAATTTAGAAGCTCAAACTAATAAATAAAATAAAATTCTATACCCAGGAAACACAAACTGTATACTCTTTTCAAGTATACATGGAATATTCACAAAAATTGCCCGTAGACTTAGCCATAAAGAGTCAAAATGTCAAAAATTCCCACAAAATCAGCATCACACAAACTGTTATTTCACCACAAGATGATAAAATTGGAAATTACAACAAAAGGATAACTCTTTAAGAATTACATGTCTGGGAGCCAAATAACATACTACTAAATAATCACTGGGTTACAGAGGAAATGATAAGGAAAATTACAAAGTACATAAAATTAAATGACAATGTCTATATGTAAAAAAATGAAATTGGATCTCTTTCTCATACCATACAAAAACTACCTCAAAATGGGTCAAAGACCAAAATGTCAGAGCTAAAACTATAAAAGTCATAGAAGAAAATATACATATAAATCTTTATGACCTTGAATTACACAATGGTTTCTTCAGTTCAGTTCAGTTTAGTTGCTCAGTCGTGTCCAACTCTTTGTGACCCCATGAACCGCAGCATGCCAGGCCTCCCTGTCCATCACAACTCCTGGAGTCTACCCAAACCCATGTCCATGAGTTGGTGATGCCATCCAGCCATCTCATCCTCTGTCGTCCCCTTCTCCTCCTGCCCTCAATCCCTCCCAGCACCAGAGTCTTTTCCAATGAGTCAACTCTTCACATGAGGTGGCCAAAGTATTGGAGTTTCAGCTTCAGCATCAGTCCTTCCAATGAACACCCAGGACTGATCTCCTTTAGGATAGACTGGTTGGACCTCCTTGCAGTCCAAGGGACTCTCAAGAATCCTCTCCAACACCACAGTTCAAAAGCATCAATTCTTTGGTGCTCAGCTTTCTTTATAGTCCAACTCTCACATTCATACATGACCATTGGAAAAACCAGAGCCTTGACTAGACAGACCTTTGTTGACAAAGTAATGTCTCTGCTTTTTAACATGCCGTCTAGGTTGGTCGTAACTTTCCTTCCAAGGAGTAAGTGTCTTTTAATTTCATGGCTGCAGTCACCATCTGCAGTGATTTTGGAGCCCAAAAAAATAAAGTCAGCCACTGTTTCCACTGTTTCCCCATCTATTTCCCATGAAGTGATGGGACCGGATGCCATAATCTTAGTTTTCTGAATGTTGAGCTTTAAGCCAACTTTTTCACTCTCCTCTCTCACTTTCATCAAGAGGCTCTTTAGTTCTTCACTTTCTGCCATAAGGGTGGTGTCATCTGCATATCTGAGGTTATTGATATTTCTCCCGGCAATCTTGATTCCAGCTTGTGCTTCCTCTAGCCCAGCGTTTCTCATGGTGTACTCTGGATATAAGTTAAATAAACAGGGCGACAGTATACAGCCTTGACGTACTCCTTTCCCAATTTGGAACCAGTCTATTGTTCCATGTCCAGTTCTAACTGTTGCTTCCAAGAGCTTATAAACATTGATCTAACTAAATCCAACTATATATTTTAAATACATCATATTCAAGATTTATTCCAAGAATGCAAAGACAGTTTAACTTTCCTAAAATCTACCAATGTAGATCATAACATTAACAAACTGAAGAAAAATGACAAGATCTTCCTAACTGAGGAAGAAAACATCTGATAAAGTTCAACACCTAATCATGATCTTCTTAATAATTCTCAGAAAACTAGAATGAGACAGGGACTTCCTTAATTTGCCAAAAATATGTACCAAAAACTGCAGAACCCATATGCACTGGCACAAAGACAGGCAAATAGATCAGTGAAACAGGAGAGAGACCCAGGGGCACTAAATGCAGAGGGACTTGCCATATGATAAAAGATGAATGAACTGCTTAGTTGGCAATGACTGGGAACACTAAAAAAAAAAGTAAGAGTAACTGAAACTACCATTTTACACCTGTGATCAGACAGATCACAGACTGAAAGAGTAAAATGATAAAACAGCCAATAGAAGAAAACACTGCATATCATCTTTGTGATCTAGGTGTGGGTACAGCCTCTATAAGCAAGATATCATAAGCACAGGCCATAAGATTAAACACAGGAAAATTGAGGGTTTTAAAATACAAATTGATTAGGTGATACCTAACAATTTATTAGGACTGTTCGAGGGATGTGGACTTAGTGCAAAGGCTGAGTAGAGTCATGAGTATCCACATAGCTTGGGAGAAGGCCCCCCTGGGATGACTACATTTCTCTTTCTGCCTCATCTTCCTGGGGTAAAGTGTAAATGATTAAAATCTGCAATTTTAATTTAACTAAGGATTTCTGTTACTCAAAGGACATGATAGACAAAGCTAACATCTCACAGAGATTGCTATTTCCTCTTCAGTCTAAAACTGACAAAATGATTGATATCTAGACCATACTGCGAACTCCAGCAAATCAACAAGATAAAAAACCCAATTCTAAAAAAGTACAAAAAAAAATTACAGGAAATAAGTAGGCAGTTCACAGAAAAGGAAGTCAAATGACTAATGAGGTATACAAGGAATTGCCCACAGCTTATGAGGAATTAGAAATGTGCAAATTAAAATAATAATGAAATACCCTTTTCACACCTTCAGAATGGCAAACAGAATGGTGGATTTGGACCAGCTTTTCCGGAAAGCGCTCTGACAAAACATAGGTAGGTGTAAACCCTTGGATCCAGGGATTTCAGTCCACTGTACACCTCAAAGAAATTCTAGCACTAGTCTGTGAGGGGAGGCACCCTGGCATAATCTGTGGAGGAGGGAGTTGGAAGCAATCAAGAGTTCATGATTGGGAATGGGCAAGTGCTGGACGTGTATCATGAAATGATAAACAGCACTGAGAAGCTATGAACCACATGCATTTACAGTATACGGTTATATCTTAAAATCAAAAATCTGTTGATTGAAAAAGACATGAGCACGATTATGATTCATGTAAATGTAAAACCTATACAAATTTACCGACAAAACAACACACTTTACAAAGGCACAAACTTACTCAAATGTCAGGTCCTTGCACTTACACTAACCCAGACCTATCCCTATTGCTCTCTATTCCTTTTTGCTGATTTATTTTTCTTTATGGCACAAGAAAGTCTATTCCAGGAGAGCAGGGACCTTCCTATCTTCATCACTGCGGTATTTCCAGTTCCTAACACAGAGCCTGAGACACTAGAGACATCCAGTAAATATCTGCACATGAATACATAAAAAAAATGGAGGACACACAGCGAGTGGAGAACAGGGCCTATGGGGAGGGGAGAGGAGGGCAAGAATGAGCAAGAGAAAGCCAATTAATCGATCAGTAATAGAGCCTGCCTGGACATACAATGATGGCGTGTCATGAATGGTCCATAAACATGATTATAAATTATTTACCAAATGTATTACTATGGAAACTGTGCCCTGCTGGATAAGCCGATCACCTGCCTGTCCAGCCTCCTCTTATTGTACTCTCATTTTGCTACTTCTTAGAATCCCCTGACCATTTCAAGGCCTTTGCACAAGCTGTTCCTCCTTCCCACAAGCTTTTCCTCTAGTTCTTCAGAAGGCTGGTTCCCTCTCATTCTTCAAGTTTCAGATCAACGTCACTTTCTCAGACTGGAATCCCTATCTTATCTAGTGTCTTCCTTTCCCCTAATTTGCCTCTTCATTAGCTTACCAAGCTCTGTGATAATTTTGCTTACTTCATGTCTCTACATATTGAAGGCAAGCTCCAAGACAGGGGCCTTGTCTACTTTATTGTATCCCCAGCACTTGACACAGTGTTTGGCACAGGCACTTAAATATTTGCTAAGTGAATCAATGAGTGATGAAATGGATCCTAAGGTCTTGGTGGGAAACAAAGTCCTAAAACTAGGAAGGAAATCAGAAGATGAGAGTCTTGACGAGGTCAAAGAACAGAGGTAGTAGGGACATAGAGGGTGGATGGAGAATAGGCTGTGGTCAAACCCCTGAAGGTCCTGTTAACAGTGTTTCAGTACTAATGTTCTGGGTATGCGACCATGGACAAAACTCGTCCTTTAAAGTGTCCAATACTGTCGTGACCGGCTGGGACCTGGGTCCCTTTGCTGCAATGCTTGCACCTGGGCAAAAGTCTCCTCAAACAGCAGAATACAAAGAAACTATAAGGAACTAAAACTAACCACATACAGGCACAGTTAATGGCAAGTTATGAATAAGATACAAAAAGACCAAAAATTCCAACCGTTACTTCTGAGCTGTTGGAAGTAAAAGCTGGGTACTGCACATGATCCCGGCACACAGCACCACTGAAGGGGTAGGCAGAACACTTAAGCCTCCTCTCCAAGCTGGACCAATGGATCCACCCCTGTCCTCTCCGCATTTAAGGGACCAGCTGCCTCTCCCACAGGAAAACCAGCAAGGACTCCTACAACTTTTTTTCAAGCCCTCCTGCTGCACCACAGGTCTCAATAAAGGCTTGCCTGAATTTCTCCTCTTACCAAGCTCTATTGTTTGAAGTGTTCAATAACCCACGTCAGTAACATTGTTACAATACTGTTCAGACAGTAGACCGGAAGCGTTTCTTTCTATTGTAAGACATTCAGTCCTCACACCCACCCAGTGAAGAACGTATTACTATTTTCATAATAAATTCTATGATTCTAATGCTTTCTACGTGGCCGGCACTGTTCTAAAACCCTTACGACTATTTACTCATTTAAATCTCGGAAAGAAACTATGAGAAAGGTACTATTGTTGCTGTTTTATTCACGCTGAACAGAAGCACAGAGCAGTTAAATCTTTTTCATTTTAAGTTGGGCCATGATTTGAACCCTAAATCTAATTCGAAAGCCTGTAACGTTCCTTCCAACCACCTATAATCAACACCAGGTTTACTGGAGAAAGGAGTAGCTAGAAGTTAGGTCTGCTCCACAGTACCTGTGTTAGCAAAAAACCAGTGACCCGCCCCCAACCCCCAAACATCCACGTGACTCAGCTCTTTGCCCCCACCCACCCATCACGGGCCGTCCTGATCTCGCGAGGTTTAGATTCCAGTGGGACAACAATCTACAACGAGATTTACACTCGGCCTCACTTCCTCTACCTTACCTCCCGGCAGCGACCAACTTCTGGAGGAAAGTGTCCACCATGGTGTCGAAAAGCTTCACCCTCGAAATGATAGTGCCGGGGCGCGCAGGTTCCTGAGACAATTCCTCGGGCCCTTTTTCTTCACAGCCGCTGCCTACGTTGACGCTGCTCGCTTCAGCCATGTTGAAATAGAACCGCCAAAACCGACTGACCCGGCCGCCCCGCCCACCGAAGCCTCCGATTGGCCGCTCCCGACCGTTGGGCGCCTCCGATTGGAAGCAGCAAATGTCTATCACCCAGCCGTGGGGAGGGGACACTGCCGGACGCGGAGGATTATACAAACACAACAACCGTAGTCCTTTCTTGGCGAGAAGGCAAAATAAGCTCGAAACTCAGGGACTCAATAAAAACGTTTAATTACACTTTTTAGAGAATTCGTACAGTGTAACAGTGAATGTTCGCCGTTAATATTATTCACAGGAGTCCATTTGATCAAATGTTAACTATCTGCATTTTTATTCCCCTGTTCTTCAATACTCCCATCAAGTTTCCCGTCTTGCCCAGTCTCCCGGAAGTTCTTCCAATTTGGCTACAGACCAATACATCACTCCAATTGGTCCGATCCATGGTCCTGGGAAAATGGAAGGCCACGGTCCCATCCCCACCAAGCCATATTTTAACCAAACCCAATACCAGTCCCTAAAATATTAGATGGAAAAGTAAGAGGCCATGGGTCCCTTTTAGTAATATGCACATCACCTTTTAAAACACCCGTGCGCGTGTGTATGTGTGTGTGTGTGTGTGTGACAGAGAACAGGAAACAAGATTCAAATACTTTACAAGAAAACAAAACAGAAGAAAAAGAGTTGAGGAGTCTGGGTCGAGAAATAATCTAAGACAAGAGAGGAAGGAGGCTACCTGTTGTCCATAATACCTCCTTACTCACTTTGCAATGGTGGGGAAGAACTGAATATAAGTCTCTAGGAAGGGGAAGGTGTGGCGCTGAGAAAAATCAACCTCCAAAGGTCTCAAAAGAATGAGTTTAAAGAGAAAGAAGGGACCCCTGGCTTCTCTTATCTCATGGTTCTTAGGGTAAAGGAATGACTGAGACACATAAGATTCAGAATGATGTGCAGACCCAACCCTTTAGATGACCATTTGCGAACAGAAACTGGAGGACTCTTGACAAAATCTAAGAAGGGACAAACAATGAAATGAATGAAAGAGAAAATAACCTTCAAAGAGCACAAGCTGGGACGTGGTGGTAAAGATAGAGAATTCAGATTCTGATCTAGCCCGGGGGGGATAGACTGTGGGGCAGCCATAAGAAATATCAAGGCTTCAGGTAGCTAGCACCTTTCAAATCGGCACCGTGGCCTCTCCCAAGGGGTGGGACCAAATAAAGTTTGAAGGGTCATCCAAGTCAGATGTTTCAAGCAGAAGTGTGGGTTTGATATGCCTTCTCATTCCATTTGCTGCACCTCTCCTCACCTACCACACTGACTTGGTAGAGGAGGTGTATGTTGTTGGGGGGAAGGATGAGGCAGGAAAGAAGCACTCATCACCTAGCTCCTGAGAGCTTCAGTAGATAATCTCGGCAGTATCAGGCTGGTAAATGCAGTGGTCCTGGTATTGAGTGACTTCCCAACCCACCCTTTACCCTCCTCCAAGCATCGCTCCAGAGGGTACCATGACCGGGATGTCTCCTTACACTGGGGAGAAGAAAAACAGTTCCACATCTCAGAGATTCCCATTGTGAGACAACATCTGTTTCTGTGAGTCCAAGTGATTGGGGTCTGTGTGTGTGTGTGTGTGTGTGTGTCCGCGCATGTGTGATGACTGCCTGGGGTTAAGAAGCTCCACTACCCTCTGCTAGGAGCTGGTCAAGGGAGATGCACTGGAGCATACATATCCTTCTGTCACTTTCCAAACCAACTACTCTCTCAACCAGACTTTTCAGAGTAGTGTTCCAAGTCCAGTGTGTCCCAGACAGTCTGATTTACTTAGAGCTGTGCCCACCACTGTAGTCATCTGGGCCAGGGGAAAACAGCAGCTTGTTTGTCCTAGGGCTGCTGGGACTGGAGGGACTGGGAGGGATAGGGAACTGGGATTGAGGGAAAAGCTACATTACATTTTTCACCTGTCTGAGGAAGGGGTAGGCTCTGACTGCAGGATTGGTGCTTTAGCAGGACTTAGACAGTAGCCTGGTTCACAGAAAAATATACACACAAAATAAAGTATCAACATTTCTCCCCAACCTAATAACTCTCCAAAGAGAGGACAAGTGCTCTGGAGAACCAGAAGTTGTTGCTGCTCCTACTCCCTGTGTAAAAGTGCCTGGCACCTTGTCCCCAGTGGCAGAGAAAAGCAGAGGAGTCTGGTGGGCAGCTCAGTCCCGAAAGAAAAATTAGCAAACCTAAGAGATGAAGGGCTGATGGCAGCTGCTTGGAATTCGGACTGAAAGCCCAAAAGGAAGAACTAGTGCTAGTAACCAAGTTCTGTGTACAGCTCTTCTCAGGACCTCAGGGACACAGATGGAGGGAGAAGGCAGAGAAGGGCTAGCACGGGATCCGATGGAGTGGGATTGGCGGGCAGAGTGGATTTCCTTAGGGCAGGACTGAGTTACCTGGACTGAGTGAGGAAGCCCAGCTTGGCAAGAAAATTAAAAACAATGAGGATGGGGGATCCAGGCGTGGAGCCTCTTCAGCAAGAGCAGTTCAAAGTCTCTGTCCCCGTCCCAGACAGGCCACCTGGCCCACAGCAGGACTAGGTCTGCGGTGGGGGCACTTGGAGAGGGTGCTAGCCTCTCCTCTCGCCCCTGACCCAGAGTAGTGTAGGAAGCAGCAGGCTTCTCTCCCCATCACTGGTTACCAGTGTCTCGAGTCAACCAGCTCAGGTCGGAGGCTGAGTTTCTTGAGGCTCTCATAGCCCACCACAATGACAATGGTGGAGGGCGTGGCCGAGATGATTCTGGCGGACAGGCCTTTCATGAGCCCCCAAGGCCCCTCTTCTGCCATCAGCTGTCGGAAGGTCAGGATGATGGAGTTCTTGCCCTCAACCTGGAGAAGTCAACACAGTGGAGGATCACAGTCTGCAAAGTCCCTACACCCAGTCTCTCCTATCTGAGCCTAAAAGTGGAAAGAATTAAGACTTGGGAGTCAGAGGGCTGGACTCTGCTTCAGCAGGACAGCTCAGCACAGTGAATGAGTGTGGCCTCTGGTGCCAGAATGCCTGGTATGAATCCTGCCCCCTAATTTACTAACAGCATAATCTCAGGTAGTTTACTTAGCACTTTGCATCCCAGTTTCCTCAAATATATAATAATAATGATAGTACCTACACCGTACAGTTGTTTTATGCAATAAGCAAAAGAATTCTTATAAATGCTGAGAACAGTGCCGGGCAGACAGTAAGTATTCAATAAATGTTAGCTTCATTAATATTACTACATAAACTACATAGTGATGAGTCTGGACCAGGTTCCCCTCTCTGGTCTCAGGGAGGCTGGATTAAATCACCTCCAAGGCTTCTGCAGACAAATTTTGATTCTGATCATCTCAATTCCTCCGAACCCACATGGCTAGAGTCCTCCCCTCCGTCCCTGCCACCTCCCACCCTGTGACCTGCCTTCCCTATCGCACCAGAAGAGTGGCCAAGGCAAGGATCTTTTCTCTCTTCTTTCCTAATACTCTTGCCCTCTTCTCCATACCTACAACCAAACACATTTAGAGACCACCCCACTCAGACCCACAGCCAATGCAAGACAGAGACCCTGTTATACCTCTCCCTATTCCCAAGGTGGGCCCATCTTTGACTAAGAACATCTCCCCATTCCTCTCTGCCTCCTTTAGCACCCGCCTCCACATTCTCTCATTCCCTTCTTCCTCTGACCACTTGTGCACCTCTCATCTTCCACTTACCTAGACACGTGAAGGACTTTTTTAGCTATGGCCCTGGTCCTCATACGCACTTTTTCTCTTCTAGCTTGGGAACGCCTCAAAGTAGTTGTTTAGTTGCCAAGTCATATAGTAGGGAAATGTTCTTTCCCTTGATTCTCCTCATGGAACCCCCATAACAAGGCTAGGAGAGAATAAGGATGGAACTTGTGCACTTTACGATTTGTAAACCGATCAGACACCATTCATTTTAAAATGTATGGGTCATAGCAGGGACAATCTTTCCTAGAGATAAATATACAACTGACCCTTGAACAACATGGGTTTGAATGATGTGAGTCCACTTATATGCAGTATTTTTTTTTCAGCAGTAACACTATTAACAGTACTAATAAAAATTAAAAATAAATAAAAAATAAAATAACCAGAAAGATTTTACCATTGCTTTTTAACCTCTATGTATTGTATATTTTGAAACATATCAAGATATATTCTTGTTTCTCTAAAGTATATACTTGGTTAATTTAAGAATTTCATGCTTATACTAACGTTAAATTTAAAGAGATTATTTAACTTCTCTGGAAATAAATAAAAATTTTACATAGGTAGCAGAGTTATTACATAAAAAATTGAATTTAGGGAATTCCCTGGCTGTCCATGAGATCATGGCATCCAGTCCCATCACTTCATGGGAAATAGATGGGGAAACAGTGTCAGACTTTATTTTTGGGGGCTCCAAAATCACTGCAGATGGTGACTGCAGCCATGAAATTAAAAGATGCTTACTCCTTGGAAGGAAAGTTATGACCAACCTAGACAGCATATTAAAAAGCAGAGACATTACTTTGTCCGTCTAGTCAAGGTCCGTCTAGTCAAGGCTATGGTTTTTCCAGTGGTCATGTATGGATGTGAGAGTTGGACTGTAAAGAAAGCTGAGCGCCGAAGAATTGATGCTTTTGAACTGTGGTGTTGGAGAAGACTCTTGAGAGTCCCTTGGACTGCAAGGAGATCCAACCAGTCCATCCTAAAGGAAATCAGTCCTGAACATTCATTGGAAGGACTGATGTTGAAGCTGAAACTCCAATCCTTTGGCCACCTGAGGTGAAGAACTGACTCACTGGAAAAGACCCTGATGCTGGGAAAGATTGAAGGCGGGAGGAGAAGGGGACGACAGAGGATGAGATGGTTGATGGTATCAGAGACTCAATGGACATGAGTTTGAGTAAGCTCCGGGAGTTGGTGATAGACAGGGAAGCCTGGAGTGCTGCAGTCCATGGGGCAGCAAAGAGTCGGACACAACTAAGCGACTGAACTGAACTGACTGAACTGGCTGTCCAATGGTTAAAACTCCACACTTCCACTGCAGTGGGCATGGGTTTGATCCCCAGATGGGGAACTAACATCCCACATGCCACGGTGGGGTGGCTAAAAAAACCTGAATTTCAAACTGAACTGCCTGCTTATATTACCTACAATGTAATTAAATGTCTTTATGACTGTAACCGATACCAAAATTGTTTAAGTAAAAATTCATCTTTATTTATACTTAAAAAAAACACCTCCCCCCCCAAAAAATCCTGCAGTACTATACAATCTGTGGATGAGGAGCCATGGATTTAGAGGGCCAAGTTACACTCTGATTTTCAACTGTGCAGAGTGTCGGCCTTCCTAAACTACATGTTGTTCGAGGTTCAATTGTACCTAGATTTACCAATCACCCCCGTCCTAACATCCATATCAGAAAAGCTGACTTCACCTCTAACCTGTTTTAAGGTTATCATCCTTCCTTCTCCTCCCTCATTCTCGGGCTTCCCTAGTGGCTCAGAGGTAAAGAACCTGCCTGCCAATGCAGATGTTGGAGCCGCTGGCTGGATCCCTGGGTCAGGAAGATCCCCTGGAGGAGGAAATGGCAACCCACTCCAGTATTCTTGCCTGGAGAATCCCATGGACAGAAGATTCGGATGGGTTACAGTCCATGGGGTTACAAAGAATTGGACATGACTGAGTGCGAGTGTGTGTACGCGTGCACACACACACTCCACCTAAAGCTTTATAGAGCGAAATGTATCATTTGTATATTATATATTATTATCTAGATTCAATTTCTTTGGCCTTCAGGTTGTGAAACTGTCACTGAGCTGACTAAAGACAGGGTCTATAATTTCTGGACAGCACCACCAAGGCCTTTGTCTGTATTTGTGCTGAGTCCATACAGAACCATCTGTGAAAACTGTTCAAGAACAGTCACTCTCACTGTAGAGAGCTCATAGCCAAGTGGAAAAGCCAGAGACACTTATGAAATAAACTAAAATCGTGTTTCTAGTATCGACAAACCTGCAAGGTAAGGAAAAGGTGGTTGATACGCTATGCTAGGGCTTCCCTGGTGGCTCAGATGGTGATCTAATAGGACAAAAGCCTCAAGGACAGCAGTAAGAATTCCTGGGGGCATGGGCAAGGAAAAGAGGCAGCAAGGTGGTAGACAGGGTGACAGGAACATCTGAGGTGGTTCAAAGTGCTCAGCTGGTTTCTGTAGATGGTGAGTCATAACCACAGGGAAAGGCTTCTCGTGGCTTATCTGGCAGCTGGGGAGAGAAGAAGACTGGTCTTACCTGTACTCGGGTTCGGATGACGTCCATGGGATTGGTGAGGATGGAAGCAGTGGCTGCAGCCAGAGGCCCCGAGACGGCTTGAAAGACAATGTGAGGGCACTCCTTTGGGCAGAGGGATGAGAGCTGCTCTGGAACCGAGGGAAAGACAGCGCCTCAGGACACGAGCCGCCAGCCCACGTGCCCCTCACTGCTTCTACCAGTTGGCCCAACGATGACAAAATTTCCATCCTTGGCCACCTTAGACCCTGTAACTTCCGTCCTGTCTTTTCTTCACGTCCATCAGAACCAACAAAAATTTATAAATCTCAGGCCCCTTCCAGAAGTCAATTTGAATAGGACAAAAATTCCTCTGGAGAAGGGGATTTCAAAATCCCTTTGCTTGCTGACTCCTTTCATTTGCTGGACAGAAATCCTTCCTGATGTGAAACTCTTATGCCGATACTCCACTTCCTCCAACTCACAGGCTAAAAAAGCAAACACTACATATTTTCTTGTATGTGCACTGGATAACTGGTAGAATACATGAGAAACTGGTCACACTGACTGTCTCCACGGAAGGGAGCGGGGTGACTACGGTAGACGAGTGTTTCCACCGCACACCTTTCTCCTACCTTTTGAATTTCAAACCATGTGAATATTTTTAAAAATAAAAAACAATTACAATTAAAAGAGAAAATCATATCCTACAGTGAAAACTTTTCTTCAGCCTGTATCAAGGAAGGAAAATTCATTTTTCAAAATGGTGACGGAGCAGATGCAATAACACCCAGATTCACCCAACCCCAGTGTCACTCGGAAGTTCACCTGCAATTGAACTCTTTTGCTTTTTCCCTCTCTGGAGGTGAGAGATGAGAGTCTGTTCATTTATTCAACAAAGATTCACTGAGTGACTACCAAGAGCCAGTCAGCTTGGGTTCTGAGGAAACAACACTAATAAAAGAGCCTCAAGTCAGAGTCTGAGGAGAACACATGGAAGCCACAAGAATCACTGAGCCCTCTCCCGGACCTGGCCATCCTTCTCAACGCTCCACAAACAGTATGATGTGGCCTGTCCCCACTTATCTCAGCAACTTCATTTCCCTCTCATTGTACATTAATGAGAAAAGTAAAGTTGCTGTCAATGCTTGCCACTGGGGAGCCTGCCTCCAGCTGCTCCTGGGACAGACCTGACCCAGGAAGGGCCACCCAGATGTGTGGGTCCTGAAGGGCGAGATCAGAGGTCCAAATTTTTATCTAGTTAAACTGGGGCTATGTATAGGAATATTAAAATTTATCAGATTAAAAAATCTAAAACAACCTTACAATATTGAGGAAGAAAGTGACAAGAGAAGGAAAAAGAACTTTTACTTCACCAAATAGTGTGTATTTCAGGGTGGATTGTTTTTTTTTTTTCCAACTTTTATAAATCCAAATTGTAATGTTTAAAAAAAAAAAAAGCTTCAAATCCCTGCCCTTATGGAATTTACACTCTTCTGCTGCTGCTGCTGCTAAGTCGCTTCAGTCGTGTCCAACTCTGTGTGACCCCATAGACGGCAGCCCACCAGGCTCCCCCATTCCTGGGATTCTCCAGGCAAGAACACTGGAGTGGGTTTTACACTCTAGTGGGGGAAAACAGACAATAAATAAAAAATAAAATATATCAGAAGGTGATGTATGCTAAAATATACATTTATATGTATATCTTATATACATATAAAATTATGGATGTTTTTAGGTATGGATAAAAATAAAGCAGGAAAAGGAGATAAGAATGCCAAGGGTAGAAGGTGAAGTTTAATCAAAGAGTTAAAGCAGAGTGTAAGCCTTATCGATCTGTGGAAAGAACTTTCCCAGCAGAGGCAACATCCTATGCAAAGGCCCTGAGGCATGCGTATGCCTGAGATCTTCAAGGGGCAGCGAGGCCAGTATGTCTGGATGAGTGAGGGGAAGAAAAGCAGATGAGGTCTAAGAGGTAGGTCATTTAGGGCCTCGCAGCCATTGCATGGACTTTGGCTTTTACTCTGAGTGAGACTGAGGGTCAAACAGATTTAAGAAAAAAATTAAGAATTCTTTTCTGGGAGAAGGGGCATTATAGAGGTAGGGGATTAAAAGGTACAAGCTATTGGGTGTAAAATAGCTACAGGGAAATATTATATAACACAGGGAATATAGCACATATTTTATAATAACTACAAATGGAGTATAACCTTTAAAAATTGTGAATCACTATATTGTACCCCTGTAATTTATACAATATTATATATTAACTATCAGTTTCAGTTCAGTCGTTCTGTCATGTCTGACTCTTTGCAACTCCATGGACTCTTTGCAACCCCATGGACAGCAACACACCAGGCCTCCCTATCCGTCACCACCTCCCAGAGTCTACTCAAACTCATGTCCATTGAGTATGTCCATTGAGTCAGTGATGGCATCCAACCACCTCATCCTCTGTCGTCCCCTTCTCCTCCCACCCTCAATCTTTCCCAGCATCAGGGTCTTTTCAAATGAGTCAGTTCTTCGCATCAGGTGGCCAAAGTATTGGAGTTTTAGCTTCAGCATCAGTCCTTCCAACAAATATTAACTATACTTCACATTAAAAAAATAATAATAACTTTTTTCTCATGCTCCTACTTTTGGTAATTTATGGCCAGGCAACTAAAGATTGGAAAACAAGTAGGAGGGTAGAGGTTGGCAGGGCAGAAGCAAAGGCTTCCAAGACCCAGCGGCATGACAGAATTCCTTAAGCCCTACCAGAATCACCTCTCCCCTGATTTCTGATCACTTTCTTCCCCAGGGTTAGAATACAAACAGAAACAAAGTGAACTGGCAGCTGTGCCTCAAGGGTGTCTTGCTCTCCAGAAGAGAAAACATTTCACAAGCATTAGAAGGTAGCATCTGGACTGCCACTGCCAGCTTCCTGGGGCCTGTCTGCATTGGCATCCAAGCCAGCAAGCTGCAGTGGGATTCAGATTCCAATTCTAATCACTCACATATGCCATTTTCCCGGGGTTTAGGAAGAGGGTGAAACATCAAAGACAAGAGGGTGGGAGAAAGAGTCCCAAGTCTTTCCTTCTCCGTTATTCACTCAACAAATGTTTATTGGGCATCTATTATCTGCAAGGCAGAAGATAAACCTAGGCTGACTTGGTTTAAGTCCTTCCTGGCTAAACGACTTTGGGCAAGTAATATAAATGAGCATTTATTTAATATTTACTATATGCCAGCCACTGTGAAAGCACGAGGCAGAAAACAGAGAAATGGGCAGGGAAGTAACTTCACGGAACTTACAGTCTAGTTAAGGAGCTGCGTGGGAGCTAGGGATAAAACAATTGCAAATTATGATAAGTGGTCTAAAGGAAAAGGTGCTGAAAAAGAAAACAGGAAGCGCGCTCTTTCCAGTTGGGTAAAGGTAGCATGTATGCCGATGCCTGAGGCATGAGAAGGGCCCGGCCACATAAAGAAAATGGGGAAGGGTGCTGCAGGCAAAAAGAACAGTATCTGCAAAGGCTAGGAGGTGAGAACGGAGCTTGCTGTATCTCGGGAATTGAACGAAGGGCAGTGAGGGTGGACCAGAGTGAGTGAAGGGAGAGGAGCGCAGGATGGGGCTGGAGAGGGAGACAAGGACCAGGTCACACACACCTGTACTGACTGTGAGAAGCATTCGATTTTATTCTAAATACCCACATGGAAGCATTGGTAGATTTTAGCAAAACGGAGTGACAAGAACCAATCTACTCGCTCGACAAGTATCTACTGAGCACTTACAGTTCATCAGCCCCTGAGACACAGTGTCACAGAGCCTGGCACACAGTGAGGGCTCAATAAATGTTAGTGGGGACAAGGACGAGGCAGGGGCCAAGCGCGACGCGCAAAGCCTCCATCTCGCTGATCTGGAGAATAACCTGGCCACTGACACCTGAAAGTCAGTCAGAAAAAGAAAAAGTTTGGGATGAAAAATGTTATAGTTGAGTAAAATTTCAGAGGTATGTGCATGCCTTCAAGTTGAAAGGTCCAACACTCAGAATATCTGTCCAGAGCTCTGGACAGGTTAGTTTGGGAAAAGAAATAGAGATTTGGACATATTAGAAAAGGACAACCCTAATTGTAGATGAAATCAAATGAGGAGACAGGGATGAAGACAGACTCCAGAGAAAATTTTTCCTAGGATGTTTCTCTAACATTAAGATTACCAGCATCTGTTCCAAAGAATCTGATACAAAGGGTCAAGGTGGAGTCCATGTATTTAAATTTTACCAAATACTCTAGATGAAAAACTGTTAAAAGAAAGAGACAAAGTTACAACGCTGTGGATGTTTCAGGGTAGCAGCGCCTACAGGTCCTGCTCTTGGCAATATGCTTTGCCCTTTCAGAAGGAAATCTGGCGGTATGTTTATTAAGACCCTCAAAAATGTCATCTCTTGGGACTTCCCTGGAGGTCCAGTGGTTACGATGTCGTGCGTCCAATGCAGGTCTGAACCCGAGTCAGGGAATTAAAACCCCAAATGCTGCGCGGCCATTACAAAAAAAATGTTATCTCTGGACCCAGTAATCCCATTTCTAAGAAATACTTGTGAACAAAAAATACAGGATTATTTTTCAAGATTATATTACATCTTGAACTTAAATTTAAAAATACCCAGGAAAGGCATCCAACTCAAAAGCTCACACTATCACCACTGATTCCATCTTTAAATCCCATGGATTTTGTCCCTCTCCACCCATTCTCTGCCAATATTCCACAAATCTTAGTTGATCCTGATGCATGGAGAACATACTCAATGTTCTACAGTCAAAGATTTTACTTGTCTGATTCCCTCCACTATAATATTAGCTCTCTGAAAGCAAGAACCATATCTTACTCATCTCTGAATCCTCTTGAATTCAAATGTTTGCTGTATGAATTCTCCCATTAAATCTCCGATTCGAACATGCCCGGGGCGATAGCGTCTGTCTCATTAGTAACCCATCCTCCAACCTCAGCCTCCTAGTTCCCGCTTACCTGCATAGAAGTGGTAGAAGGGCCACCAGACAGCACTGTTTGGGATGTAAGTAAGCAGTGAAGCCACATAGCCTCGGTAGAAGCCACGAAGTCCATCAGCCCGCAGGATCTGCCTGATGATGTCCTTGGTTTGGCCAAAGGCAACTACCCCTTGTCCCTCTGGATTCCCTCGCACTTGGAAGCGGCCCATTTTTTCACCCTTGCGCTGCATCATCAGATGCTGGGAGACCACGTCAATGGGCACTGTGATGCTCTGGGCCACGAGAGAGGCCGAGCCACCAGCCACCAGTGATTTGACTGTGTTGCTCTGGCTGTAGTCAGCTACGAACTTCCGGGTGAGCTCATAAGTGGTGACATAGCACTGGCCAGATATGAGGGTGAAGGTGTTGACCAGGAACCCCCGGTAGAGGCCAGTCACACCATCCGCCCGTAGGATCTTGATGAAGGCGTCGAAGGTCCCATGGTAGAGGCTCCTGCCTTTCTGAACCTGCAACCGAGTGCGGATGAGGGTGAACGGGTAGACGCTGACGCGGATCATCATCGTCATTGCCACACCGAACACGTAGAACTTCTTCTTGTCCAGGTGCTCCCACTCGATGATCTGGATGTTACGTTTGTCCTCCATTGTGCCTGGAGACCTGGGGGCTGGAGCAGGATGGAGGGAATATGAAGGAGATCAGAGTTCACACTTTCTCCTCTTGGCTAGGCTCTGAAACGCTATTCTCAGGCTTCATCTCCTGGGGTACTCACCTCCCAAAGCTTAGACTTCAACTAATCTGGCTCTGCCAACCC
The DNA here is from genome assembly GCF_027580195.1 of Bos mutus. NCBI lineage: Eukaryota > Metazoa > Chordata > Mammalia > Artiodactyla > Bovidae > Bos > Bos mutus. The sequence continues at coordinate 20,159,031 of NC_091619.1, read as the reverse complement.
CTGCCTGATTCTTCCTTCACAGATCAAGATGCACCCCATCCCTTACCAGTCCGCGCATATTCAGGACCCCTCCTGCGAAAGCTGTTTCTCACCTCAGGGACTCCCCTGTCCCCAGTCCCACCTCAGCTCCCTGCTCCCAGCTTGCTGGACTCATCTGCTCTCTCTGCCTCTGCCCAGGCCCTGGTGTCAGGCCATACTCTTTTTCCTTCTCTCACTCACCCAGACAGCTCAGGATGCTGTGGACAAACCAACCATGTGACAGGAGGCAAGACCTTTAGGTGGGCTAATGGGATGTCACGGCGACATTCCAGGGGTTCCTAAAACCTCAAGGGAAGCACTCCATTTCTGACGCCCCTAGGCCTACTGAGAAGGCAAGGCTTTCAGCCTTCAGCCACCGAGCCTCAGCAGACTACCTCTTTTAGCACCATTTACCAGCTGACTCACCTGACTTTATTTCTGGTTTCCTGCGTTGGCCCCTCTGAGCTTCCCTGACCCACACTCACTACACTTACATTTTCTCTGGTCTGCATTAGAAGAAAATGTGAGGAAGAAAGTCAACAGGGCTTTCATACCACAACCACCACCCCCTCCCTCCCTCCCCTTTAATGAAAGAAATTAGGAAGTCAGGAACAAGTCAAAGGTCAGAGTCCTCTTTGGTTATTAGATAACTCACCCGAGAGAAAGAAATGAACCACCTGAGAGCTAAGTAGCTTCCTGAAGAATCTTGACAACTGTAGAGAACATGCGTGGCCCCCTTATCCCCAAGCACAGAAACAGTAACCTCAGCCCTAGACAATGAAGGGAGATTCCAGTGACAGAAGACAGAGAGACTCTGCCTTTGATACACTCAGTCTCTTCAAGGAGACTCAGTATCCCTCTGGGGAATGGACATAAGAAACAGAGATAAAGCAACCAGGGCAAATTAAATACATGTGGCCCTCATGTTACGTGTATCCAAAGAGTAAAGTTTCAAACAAAACTCATAAGCTTACAACTGTAATAACTATATAAAATCAGGAGCTTCCAACTTAAGAAATGAGACCACATCATATACTGGACATAGACCCAGTGACAATGTGATGTGCTCCTGTGTAGGATACTGGACATTTGCAGCCAGAAGGAGAAAGTGGAAAGTTAAATTCTAGGAAGTGAGAAGTCAGGGGCTCCCCAAATTTTAAGTAGCTTCTTGGTTTACAAGGTTAGCTTTTTGGAATTCCCTTAGCTGGACTGCAAGGAGATCCAACCAGTCCTTTCTGAAGGAGATCAGCCCTGGGATTTCTTTTGAAGGAATGATGCTAAAGCTGAAACTCCAGTACTTTGGCCAACTCATGCAAAGAGGTGACTCATTGAAAAAGACTCTGATGCTGGGAGGGATTGGGGGCAGGAGGAAAAAGGGACGACAGAGGATGAGATGGCTGGATGGCATCACCAACTCGATGGACGTGAGTTTGAGTGAACTCCGGGATATGGTGATGGACAGGGAAGCCTGGCATGCTGCGATTCATGGGGTTGCAAAGAGTCGGACATGACTGAGCGACTGAACTGAACTGAACTGAGTTGGACTGTATCACCTTCATTAAAATACAAAATACCTGCAGTATAAACTCAGTACATGTGAGCTGAAGGGAAAACCTCAGCTTCAAGGTGAGACATGCATGAGGCACATGTAACCAAGATAGGCTTCCTGGAGGAGGACAAAGCAGGTGAATGGAGAAATACATGTGGACAGTGGAAGGGAGAGAAAAATGGCTGAAACCACGGAGTTAACCAGAACAGAGAACTGAGGTCATGGGGAATGAACTAGAGATTGAGTTCTAGGAAGAGAACCTTTGGAAACTGATGTCCCACTTGCTGTGGGCCCTTCCTCCAGCCTCAGCCTACGACACCCACCAAGTCCAGTGGAGAAATCTTCTCCTTTGAGGCCCTTCAAAAGAATGGGATCACTGTACCATTGAAAAGCTAAGTGGGTGTTTGTCATCCAGGGTCCCAAGGTCATGTGTCCATTTCTACTGAGAGAGGAGGAAAGAGAGGGAGATACTAGGATTCACTGAATGCATGTTACCTCATATAATCCATACAACTTAACTTGTGTACAGTTAGACACTTCTGCTAAATGAGAAAGCAGAGATACAAACAGGTTAAAAGAAACAGGCCTAAGGTCACACAGTTGTTCAGCGGTGGAGGCAGGACATGAGCCAAGCTTGCTCCTCTGCTCCATTATGCCCTCTGCCCTCTGGGAGTTGAGGAGTTCCAGCACAAATCACCTCTGTTCTGTCTGAAGCTAAGTCATTCCAACCCTGGGAGGCAAAATTAATGCCCTCACAACTGCCAGTCACGCAAGGGTTAAGCATAAGCTCCTGGCCGTGCAGATGCCCAGGGATTTCTCTCAGCTTTGTTCCGGAGAAACCAAGAGCTGCCTCTGCTTTCCCAGCGTGTTTGTGGAGGGACTGAGCAGAGCGGCTGGGCAGGCCTGTTGTCGTCACAGGACAAATACAGCAGGACTCAAGCAGGAGAGCCTCTGCCCGGCTCATGAGTAGTGCGTGACAGGCAGGGCAACAAAGGACTCTGTCCCAGAACCTGGTTTTGAGGGCACCATCTCAACTTAGGAAACTGAATGACAGAGAACCAACATCTTCTGATTACAGCAGCACCCGGTGCCTCACTTCCCCACTTTCCTCCATCTCCATCTCTCACATGCGCCAGTCTAGTTTAAATTCCCAGAAAGAAAGAAGGACGCTCCATGGCCAAAGCAGGAAGCTTCCACCACTGCCATGATGACAGAGGAAGCCGCTATGGGTCATGCCACAGAGGGCTGAGCCTCTACAGTTGAAGGTGAAGGCACTGCATCTACTCTCCCTATCCCTTTGAAAGGTAGGGCTGGTCCCAAAAGTTGGGATCTCAACCTGCTCTTTGTTCTATAACCTCCCAACGTCATGCAGAAATGTCAAAACCAGTTCCTTCTGTCTGTCCCTCAGGAAAATCCTTCTTGCAGATACCTGTACGCTCACTTCCTGCAGCCTTCCAACTCAATCAGTCCAGCTTCTTTATGACTCTTTCCCAGACCCTCATTTGTGTGGGTGTGGACATGCTCAGTTGCATCCGACTCTTTGTGACCCTATGCACTGTAGCCTGCCAGCCTCCTCTGTCATGGGATTTTCCAGGCAAGAACACTGGAGTGGTTGCCATGCCCTCCTCCAGGGGATCTTCCCAACCCAGGGATCGAACCTGCGTCTCTTATGTCTCCAGCATTGGGAGGCGGGTTCTTTTACCACTGCACCACATGGCTCCAGTTGTGAACTGTCTCCAATCTTTTAACATAGCTTAGACACAAAGGTTAAAGTGCTTCATGTGGAGACCCACCAGATGACCCAGGATGTCCTGAAGTCATCAAATGAGATGTCAGAGGCAGAGGCCTCATTGATGAGCCTATCAGAAGAGAGGGACAAACTGGCCCAGGCAGGTATACTCCCCCTCCACTTCACTCTCCCTGTACCAGAAAAACTACACCAGACTTCACTAGGATCTCAGATAAGGTTCTGGTTCAGGACAACACAGAATCACCTGGAACGTAAGGTCATTCTATGGAAAGAACACTAGTAGTCAGGAGATCCAAGTGTGAGTTCCACTACCATTACTTTCTAGTAGGATTGGAACCAAATCACTTCTTTGAAATTCAGTTTCCTCATCTCTGAAATGGGGCTAATAAAGCCTGCCATAGCTATACAACAGTTTGGGGCAACTCACCTGAGGTAATATGTGTGAAAGCATTTTGTAAACAACAAAATACTTCTATTATTGCAGAAAGCTCTGCTGAACAGTGCTGCTCTAAATCTCTGCTACTCAGAGTGCGGCACAGACCAGTAGCATGGGCGTCACCTGGGAGTTTGTAAGAAATACAGAATTTCAGGATGCTCCACAGACCTGCTGAATAAGAGCCAACAGGATCTTGGGTGATTAATACATATATCAGAGTTGGGAAAGTACTGCCTTAAATATTAAGGACTGTCAGTATTATGACAATGGTAACAACTACTCTAGGAGTCCAGGGTCATCTGACTCCATCCTGACTGGTCACCAGGACTGGGCTCAATGATGTCTACTAGGCTCATTCAGATCTTATCAGTCAACAACCCCCACCAAATCAAATCGACACCTAAAACTTCTGACAAGTCATCTGTGGGGTTTGGGCCCCACTTCTGTGCTGGAAACAAGATCTTTGCTTCCTCCTCTAATCTTACTGAATCTGCCTGAAGGCTCTGCATCCTGGGAGCTATCTACCACATGAATGTGAATGTATTTCCACGCTTGCCCACCAGTCTTAATGAATATGCATTTCCTTAGGGAAGTTCCCTGGCATGCCTCCAACCTCTCCCTCCAAGAGAATCTCCGCTCTGGGACATGAAGAGATTCCCACCCAGCCTTCCTTTGGTCTTTCATAGGCTCCCATGTGATGCTTCACGACAGACACCACATGACAATCCTCTTCACCTACTCCATATGACACACGCTTTAAGCTGCTTCTGTCCTGGCCCCCGAACTGCCGCCTCTGGATCCTCGGACTTGTCCCTCGCCATGCCTCTCGCCATGCTTCTTTCGTTGTCAGCGAACCTCATGCTCCTCCGACAGAAAGAGATGACTAGTTGGAATCGTCCCTCATTCCCCAAACTGCGTGGCGGGCTCCCACTGAAGTGCAGCCGGGCACTGCAGGCACCCGCTGCCTCCTTGACAGGTCCAGCCCCTCGGAGACCTTAGTCCTCAAGCACCCCAAGCAGGTGGTTTCTTACCTCCTCAGATCAGGGTGGTTCCGCCGCGTCTGAGGTGAACTCCAGGTGCGGACCTCTAGGCTGCAGGTCCCATTTTATCCTCTGTTTCTGGCGACTGATGGCCTCCGGTCGCATCTTCCTCCATCTCGACCGGGCTCCCGGTACTGACGGAACCGGAAATTGGGACCTTGTCACTCCCTCCCCTTGAAGGGGCGGAGATGAACGGCGCCAATTCCACCAATGGAGTTCTGAATCTTCAGCCTCTCCCCCCGCCCCCGCAGCTAGAGTGGAAGTTCCTGGAAGCCATCTTGGATTTGGGCAGAGGCCACGCCTTCATTACCTCGGACATGCCCTCGGCTGTACAGCGCATGCGTTTTCTTTCGCCGGCTCTTCTTGAGTATCTTGTTCTAATTGGGTCACCTTGTGTTTCGATGCTATTGGAATCCTTAAATTCAAAGCTAATCTGTTATTTTTCTCATCTGTTGAGCCAAAACAGAGGCTAATGTGCTGAGCAGGAAGGACTAAATTTCGACAACCAATTTTAACGTTTGAGAGCTCAAAGAATTGCAGGAATAGAGGACATCCTGGAGGTGGAGTAGTCTCTCCCAGCTCTAAAACAATTTGCCTATACATGGATTTAAAAGAAGAGGCAGAACCCTTTAAATAAGGGACTGGGAGGTGGGGTATGGGGTGGAGAATAGATTCATTTCAAAAGAGATACTTCTACACCGCCACAAAAAGACAACCCAATTCTTTAAATGGGTAAAGGACTTGAATAGACATTTCTCTAAAGAAGGTGGCCAAAAAGCACAGGAAGAGATGTTCAGTATCATTAGGGAAAAACAAATCAAAATCATAAGATCTCACTTCACACCCACTCGGGTGGCTAAAATTAAAACAAGCAAGCAAACAAGAACCTGGAAAGTAAGGAGTGTTAGCAAGGATGTGGAGGAACTGGAACCTTCAGACATTGCTGGTGGAAATGTAAAGTGGTTTAGCTGGTGTGAAAAAGTTTGATTGTTCCTCAGTAGGTTAAGCTACATTAATATATGACCAAACAATTTCACTCTGAATAAGCATCTGAAAGAGTTGAAAACAGATGTTCAAACAAAAACTTGTAACACAAATGTTCACAGCAGCACTATTGCAATAGCCCAAAAGTAGAAACAAGGGTTCCTTGTTTATCTATACAATGGGGCATAAGCTATTTAAAATAAAATATGGATACATAGTACAATGTCGATGAGAATTTTGAAACCATTATGCTAAGTGAAATAAGCCAGACACAACAGTCACATATTGTGCAATTGTATTTAGATGAAATATGCAGAATACACAAATCTACATAGACAGAAAGCAGGTAAGTGGATTAGCGATTCCCAGGAACTGGAGGGAGGAGGAGTGGGAGTGACTGTTTAATTAATACAGAGTTTCTGTTTGGAGTGATGAAAGTGTTCTGGACCTAGATAGTGGTGATGATTATACAACATTGTGAATGGCTAAATGTCAGCAATAGTAAATTTTATGTTATACGTATTTTATTAGGTGGCACTTCTTGCCTGGAGAATCCCGGGGACGGGGGAGCCTGGTGGGCTGCTGTCTCTGGGGTCGCACAGAGTCGGACACGACTGAAGTGACTTAGCAGCAGTGGTAAAGAACCCACCTGCCAATGGGCTTCCCTGGTGGCTCAGAGGGTAAAGAATCTGCCTGCAATGCGGGAGACCTGGGTTCAATCCCTGGGTTGGGAAGATCCCCTGGAGGAGGGCATGGCAATACCCTCAGTACTCTTGCCTGGAGAATCCCCATGGACAGAGGAGCCTAGCAGGCTACAGTCCATGGGGTTGCAGAGTCAGACACCACTGAGAAACTAAGCATAGCCAGTGCAGGAGATTCGGGAGACATGGGTTTGATCCCTGGGTCGGGAAGATTCCCTGGAGGAGAGCATCAGTATTCTTCAGTATTCTTGCCTGGAGAATTCCACGGACAGAGGAGCCTACCAGGCTACAGTCCTTAGGATCGCAGAGTCAAGCATGACTAAAATGACTTAGCACGCAGGTACAAAGAATTTGATATAGAAACTGTTCTAGGAAAGATCCGTCCTGAACACCAGATTTGTATTGATGACTGCCACAAAATATCTAATGGGCATTTCAAACTTAATGTGAAAGTTAGTCTTATGTCAGTCTGGCTAGCACTAGGAAGGTGAAAGTGAAAGTTCCTCAGTCATGTCCCGCTCTTTGCCACCCCATGGACCAATCCATGGAATTCTCCAGGTAAGAATACTGGAGTGAGTAGCCTTTCCCTTCTCCAGGGGATCTTCCCAAACGGGATTGAACCCAGGTCTCCCGTATTGTGGGTGGATTCTTCATCAGCTGAGCTATCAGGGAAGCCCAGGACTATAATACTTACTCACTAATAGATGTTGCTGTGAAGGTGTTTTGTAGGTGTGATTAACATCTACAATCAGTTGACTCTTAAGTAATGATTACCTTGATAATGTGGATGGGCCTCACCCAGTCAGGCGAAAGTGTTGCCTTTGGAGCAACACTGAGGTTTCTCTGGGAAACCTCAAGGATGTAAGGATGTACAACCAGCAAGGATGTACTGTATAGCACAAGGAACTATATTCAATACCCTATAATGAAATATAAAGTAATACCCTATAATAAAAAAGAATCTGAAAAAGAATATTTATACATATAGCTGAATCACTTTGCTGTATACCTGAAACAACACACCATTGTCAATTAACTACATTTCATTTTTCTTAAGGGTAAAAATAATAAAGACTGCAGCATCAGCACCAGTGTTCATAGCAGCACTGTTTATAGTAACCAAGACATGGATACAATCTAAATGTCCATCAACAGATAATGGATAAAGAAGATGGGGTATACAAACAATAAATCCTGGAGAGGAGGTAGAGAAAAGGGAACCCTATTGCACTGTTGGTGGGAACGTAAACTGATACAGCCACTATGATGAGCAGTATGGGGATTCCTTCAAAAACGAGGAATAAAACTACCATATGACCCAGTAATCCCACTACTAGGCATAAACTAAGAAAACTACAATCCAAAAAGACACGTGTACTCCAGTGTTCATTGAAGCATCACTTACAGTATCCAGGACATAGAAGCAGCCTAGATGTTCATCAACAGATGAATGGATAAAGAAAATGTGGTGTGTGTGTGTGTGTATATATATATATATATAGAGAGAGAGAGAGAGAGAGAATAGAATATTACTCAGCCATTAAAAGGAACAAATTTGAGTCAGTTATAGTGAGGTGGATGAACCTAGAGCCTGTTGGGCAGAGTGAAGTAAGTCAGAAAGGGAAAAACAAATATTGTATATTAACACATATGTATGGAATCTAGAAAAATAGGACTGATGAATGTATGTTCAGGGAAGGAATGGAGATGCAGATGTAGAGAACGGACCTGTGGCCACAGTAGGGGAAGGAGAGGGAAGGGAAAATTGAGAAAGTAGCATTGACATATATATATACACTGTCGGGGGGAAAATAGATAACCAGTAGGAAGCAGTTATATAACACAGGAAGCCCGGCCTGGCACTCTGTGATGATCTAGAGGGGTGGAATGGGATGGGGAGAGAGGGAGGCTCATGAGGGAGGGGATACATACATACTTATGACTGATTCGCATTGTTGTATGGCAGGAATGAACACAACATTGTAAAACAATTATTCTCCAATTATTAATTTCAAAAAAGTAATAAGAAATATGCCAGCAAATTTGGAAAAGTCAACAGTGACCACAGGACTGAAAAAGATCAGTTTTCATTCCAATCCCAAAGAAAGGCAATGCCAAAGAATGTTGAAACTACTGCACAATTGCACTCATCTCACACACTAGCAAAGGAATGCTCAAAATTCTCCAAGCCAGGCTTCAATAGTACGTGAACTGTGACTTCCAGATGGTCAAGCTGGATTTAGAAAAGGCAGAGGAACCAGAGATCAAATTGACAACATCCGTTGGATCATCAAAAAAGCAAGAGAATTCCAGAAAAACATCTACTTCTGCTTTACTGACTATGCCAAAACCTTTGACTGTGTGAGCACAACAAAGGGTGGAAAATTCTTCAAGATATGGGAATACCAGACCACCAAACCTGCCTCCTGAGAAATCTGTATGCAGGTCAAGAAGCAACAGTTACAACTGGACATGGAACAACAGATTGGTTCCAAATCAGGAAAGGAGTACATCAAGGCTGTATACTGTCGCCCTGTTTATTTAACTTATATGCAGAGTACACCATGCGAAATGCTGGGTTGGATGAAGCACAAGCTGGAATCAAGATTGCCAGAAGAAATATCAATAACTTCAGATATGCAGATGACACCACCCTTATGGCAGAAAACGAAGAAGAACGAAAGAGCCTCTTGATGAAAGTGAAACAGAAGAGTGAAAAGCTGGCTTGAAACTCAACATTCAAAAAACTAAGATCATGGCATCCGGTCCCATCACTTCATGGCAAATAGATGGGGAAACAGTGGAAATAGTGACAGGCTTTATTTTCTTGAGCTCCAAAATCACTGCAGATGGTGACATGAAATTAAAAGACGTTTGCCCCTTGGAAGAAAAGCTATGACCAACCTAGACAGCATATTAAAAAGCAGAGACATTACTTTGCCAACAAAGGTCTATCTAGTCAAAGCTATGGTTTTTCCAGTAGTCGTGTATGGATGTAAGAGTCGGACTATAAAGAAAGCTGAGCGCCGAAGAATTGATGCTTTTGAACTGTGGTGTTGGAGAAGACTCTTGAGAGTCCCTTGGACGGCAAGGAGATCCGACCAGTCAATCATAAAGGAAATCATCCCTGAATATTCATTGGAAGGGCTGATGCTGATGCTCAAGCTCAAGCTCCAATACTTTGGCCACCTGATGTGAAGAACTAACTCATTGGAAAATTCCCTGATGCTGGAAAGATTGAAAGCAGGAGGAGAAGACGATGGTTGGATGGCATCACCAACTCAATGGACATGAGTTTGAGCAAGCTCCAGGAGTTGGTGATGGACAGGGAAGCCTGGAATGCTACAGTCCATGGGGTCGCAAAGAGTCGGACACAACTCAATAACTGAATTGAACTGAATAAAAAAAGCAACATGATGGAACAATCTAGTCATGAGATTAAGGGTGTAGAAGGATGATGTAAATTCTAAAAGCCTATATAAAGGTGGACAGTATTCCAATCCTAATTTTTAAAAAAAGAGATGCGGTACATATATACAATGGAATATTAGCCATGATAAAGTATATATATATATAAATTATAGAATTGTTTTATATTATTTTAAAATATAGATTCAGTGCAGTTCAGTTCAGTCGCTCAGTTGTGTCCGACTCTTTGCGACCCCATGAATCACAGCATGCAAGGCCTCCGTGTCCATCACCAACTCCCGGAGTTCACTCAAACTCACGTCCATTGAGTCAGTGATGCCATCCAGCCATCTCATCCTCTGTCGTCCCCTTCTCCTCCTGCCCCCAATCCCTCCCAGCATCAGAGTCTTTTCCAGTGAGTCAACTCTTCGCATGAGGTGGCCAAAGTACTGGAGTTTCAGCTTCAGCATCATTCCCTCCAAAGAAGTCCCACAGCTGATCTCCTTCAGAATGGACTGGTTGGATCTCCTTGCAGTCCAAGGGACTCTCAAGAGTCTTCTCCAACACTACAGTTCAGAACCATCAATTCTTCGGCACTCAGCTTTCTTCACAGTCCAACTCTCACATCCATACATGACCACTGGAAAAACCATAACCCTGACTAGATGGACCTTTGGTGGCAAAGTAATGTCTCTGCTTTTAAATATGCTATCTAGGTTGGTCATAACTTTTCTTCCAAGGAGTAAGTGTCTTTTAATTTCATGGCTGCAGTCACCATCTGCAGTGATTTTGGAGCCCAAAAAAATAAAGTCTGACACTATTTCTACTATTTCCCCATCTATTTCCCATGAAGTGATGGGACCAGATGCCATGATCTTCGTTTTCTGAATGTTGAGCTTTAAGCCAACTTTTTCACTCTCCTCTTTCACTTTCATCAAGAGGCTTTTTAGTTCCTCTTCACTTTCTGCCATAAGGGTGGTGTCATCTGCATATCTGAGGTTATTGATATTTCTCCTTGCAATCTTGATTCCAGCTTGTGCTTCTTCCAGCCCAGTGTTTCTCATGATGTACTCTGCATAGAAGTTAAATAAGCAGGGTGATAATATACAGCCTTGACGTACTCCTTTTCCTATTTGGAACCAGTCTGTTGTTCCATGTCCAGTTCTAACTGTTGCTTCCTGACCTGCATACAGATTTTTCAAGAGGCAGGTCAGGTGCTCTGGTATTCCCGTCTCTTTCAGAATTTTCCACAGTTTATTGTGATCCACACAGTCAAAGGCTTTGGCATAGTCAATAAAGAAGAAGTAGATGGTTTTCTGGAACTCTCTTGCTTTTTTGATGATCCAGCGGATGTTGGCAATTTGATCTCTGGTTCCTCTGCCTTTTCTAAAAGCAGTTGAACATCTGGAAGTTCACGGTTCACGTACTGCTGAAGCCTGGCTTGGAGAATTTTGAGCATTACTTTACTAGTGTGTGAGATGAGTGCAATTGTGCGGTAGTTTGAGCATTCTATATTCAATATCCTATGATAAACCATAATGGAAAAGGATGTGAAAAAGAATGTATATGTGTGTGCTCAGTCAAGTCCAACTCTGTGACCCCATGGACTGTAGTCCACCAAGCTCCTCTGTCCATAGGATTTTCGAGGCAAGAATACTGAAGTGTGTTGCCATTTCCTCTTCCAGGGGATCTTCCCAACCTAGAGTTCAAACTCCTGCGTTGGCAGACAGATTCCTCGGTAGCCCATGTATATGTATATGTATGTATCTGAATCACTTTGCTGTACAGTAGAAATTAACACAACCCGTAAATCAACTATACTTCAGTAACATAAAATTTTAAAATGTCCGGAGCTTGAGTACTTCCCACTACCTCCATACTACCATCCTAATCTCAGCCACTATCATCTCTTACCTGGATCATTCCAGGAGCTTCCCCACTGGTTTCTTTGCTCCCACCCTTGCTTCTGCTATGTACTAACCAGAATAAAGCAGCCAGAGTGATACGTTTAAACTTTAGGTCAGATCAAGCCCCTCGTCTGTTCATAATCCTTCAATGACTCCCCAGTTTATTCCAAGTAAAGGTCAAAGTCTTTACAGTGACCAACAGGGTCCCATAACCTTCCCCCACGCACATACAGCATCTTTCTCATCTCACCTACTATTCTCATTCATGCCTCAGGGCCTTCGCATTGGCTGTTGCTTCTGTCTGGAAGTTCTTTCTTCAGGCCTGCACATAGCTCCTACTTTCACCTACTTCATTGTTTTATCGTTCAAACACTGTCTTATAAATGAGACCTACTCTGAATTTCCTATTTAAACTTGTAGACACTCCTCTCACTCTCAACCTTCTTTCTCCAATTCAAGTTTTTTTTTTTCCCTCCATAGCACATCACCATTTAAAGTACCCTATCCGAAGTTCCCGGGTGGCCTAGTGGTTAGGATTCTGGGCTTTCACTGCAGTGGCCCAATTGGGGAAGATCCTGCAAGCTGCATAGTCAAAAAGTTGCTTATATAGTACTCTATTTTATTTCTCTCTCTTCTGCACCAGAATGTAGACTCTGTGATGGCAAAAATTGTGTCCGTTTTGTTCATTGACATGCCCACAGTATGTAATAGTGCCTGTCACACAGTAGGTGCTCAGTAAATATTTTTTAAATTATTTATTTTAATTGGAGGCTAGTTACTTTACAATACTGTAGTGGTTCCTGCCAAACATCGACATGAATCAGCCTTGGGCGCACATGTGTCCCCCATCCAGAACCCCGATCCCACCTCCCTCCCCATCCCATCGCCCAGGGTCATCCCAGTGCACCAGCCCTGAGCACCCTGTCTCATGCATCGAACCTGGACCGGCGATCCGCTTCACACATGATAATATACACGTTTCAATGCTACCCTCTCAAATCATCCCACCCTCACCTTTTCCCACAGAGTCCAAAAGACTGTTCTATACATCTGTGTCTCTTTTGCTGTCTCGCATATAGGGTCATCGTTACCATCTTTCTAAATTCCATATAAATGTGTTAGTATACTGTATTGGTGTTTTTCTTTCTGGCTTACTTCACTCTGTATAATAGGCTCCAGTTTCATCCACCTCATTAGAACTGATTCAAATGCATTCTTTTTAATGGCTGAGGAATATTCCATTGTGTATATGTACCATAGCTTTCCTATCCATTCATCTGCTGACAGACATCTAGGTTGCTTCCATGTACTGACTATTATAAGCAGTGCTGCGATGAACATTGGGGTACACGTGTCTCTTTCAATTCTGGTTTCCTCAGTGTGTATGCCCGGCAGTGGGATTGCTGGATCATAAGGTAGTTCTATTTCCAGTTTTTAAGGAATCTCCACACTGTTCTCCATAGTGGCTGTACTAGTTTGCATTCCCACCAACAGTGTAAGAGGGTTCCCTTTTCTCCACACCCTCTCCAGCATTTATTGCTTGTAGACTTTTGGATCGCAGCCATTCTGATTGGCGTGAGATGGTACCTCATTACGGTTTTGATTTGCATTTCTCTGATAATGAGTGATGTTGAGCATCTTTTTATGTGTTTATTAGCCATCTGTATGTCTTCTTTGGAGAAATGTCTGTTTAGTTCTTTGGCCCATTTTTTGACTGGGTCGTTTATTTTTATGGAATTGGTTGCTCAGTAAATATTTGTTAAACAAAGGAATGGATTTCAGCACTGAGAGAGTGCTTACCATACGCCAGGTACACAGAAACACAATGAAGATACAGCACTGTATGAAAATGGTTATACTGGGGTAAGCATTGGTCACTAACTCTGCATGGGAACTTAGAGGCCAACCCACAAAGAGGATGCTGTTCTAGGGGGGAGTCAAAGCATGTCCAAAGGAACCTGACTGCTGGTCCCTCTAGGCAGAATGTCTTTTCATCTCTGTGTCATCAAGGCCTGGAGTAGTGCTAGGCACTCAATAAAGCTTTCTGCAAAGCTGTGTAGAGAAGCTCACGATCTACAAATAGTGTCTAGGTGTGGATGGGGGAGCTGGAGACAAGCCATGCCATACCAAGGGGTTTTCATCTTTATCAATCTGGATTTAGTGAAAAGCCATTTAGAGTTTTAGGCAGGTTTTACTTTTTCCTTCCTTCCTTTTCTTTCTTTCTTCTTCCCTCTCTTCCTTCCTTCCTCTCTTTCTTTCCTTCTCTCTTAAGCTCCCTTTGACTGGAGAGTGGAATGCAGGATGGGAGTAGGAGAAGGTGGCAGAGACTGGTCAGGGATCAGCTCTGGCTGTCATAGTAAGGGGTCTGGGCCAGTGGGGATGAAGAGGTACTGAGGAAATCCAGGGAGAGGGAGGAGGAAGAAGGGATGAGATTGGTGGTATACTAAATGCGGAGGACATAAGAGAAAAGAGGTCCCAGGCTTCTGCATTGCAGTGTGGTTAACCAGCATGGGGAACAAAGGAGGGGAAGCAGGTTTGAAAGGGTTGATAAATTCAGTGTGGACACATTGCATTAGAGATGTCTGTGGTGTATGCAGGTGGTGGTTGGGGTGGGGGGTACAGGAAGCCTGAGCTCGCAATACTCTGTCCCGAACCCCACTTCTCCCCCACCCCACCCTGGGCTCTGATTGTTTCCATCTATCCCTTTTGCTGGATTGTAAGCCCTTCGAGGGTAAGAAGCAGGTCTGACTAGTGTTTCTCCCCAGGTCAGATTCTCTCTCTCTCTCTCTTTTTTTTAAGTAAAAAGAAACAAATTTTGACTGTAACACCTGGCACGTGGGATCTCAGTTTCCCTGACCAAGAATCGAACCCACACCCCCTATAATGGAAGCCCAGAGTCCTAAGCACTGGACCATCAGGGAAGTCCCTAGGCCTGATTCGGAACCACAGAAAGTACTGAGTGCTCGTTTGCTGAATGAATGAATGTGCATCCTTGATTGAGAAGTGAAAGTGGAAGCAATAGGCATGGAAGATATTATCCAAGGGGACTTTTCAAGGGAAACAGAAAAAGAGAAGCACTTGGAGGGTGCTGAAAAGCACGGCCAGAGAAGTAGGAAGGTACGCAAAAGCAGTGCAGCCAGGGACCAAAGAGTAGGTATTACAAGAAGCAACTGTCACTGATGTCAAAGACTGCAGAGAGGTCAGGTAGGCTGGGACTGAGCAGGGTTTTGCTGTCATAAACGGTAAGCGTTTTCCAAGTGCCTGCCCTCACGAGAGCATCGTGCTTCACACTGTAGGCTGTGGAGATGGGAAGCAGATTCCCCTGTCCCCAGGGTGCTGAGCGTCCAGCAGGAGCAACTACATGTGCCAGCCCATGCTGTGTTTTACATTCTTCACAGAAACTTTCATATTTAGAAGTACCGGCTGGACTCGGTTTAGATGATCCCCATTCTATTGGCAACCTCCAAAGAAAGCATCGTCGTCGGGAGCCAGTTGATCATAGGCCTTCTTTGCTTCATCAGGCCTGATCAGAGTGTTGACCTTGGCCAGAGAGCCTTTTCACAGCCTGTTTAGTCTGGTGCTCCTTGGTCTTGACATCCACAGTGAACCCCAGTGTGTTGCTGTTTTCTGTCTTCTTCCTGGCTGACGCAGTGGTGAGGGGGACCTTGTTGATAACATAGTGGTTAAGCGTGTTTCTCCCAGGGGTGCTCTTCCAAGGATTTTTGGGCTGCCTCCTGAGCCACAGTATTCTGGGTGGCGGAAAGGTAGGTAACGTCAGACTGTCTTTTTTTGGTAGCTCTGGACGCCTTTCAACACTGCTTTCTTGGCCTTCAAAGACTTTGCTCTGGCTTTGACTTTCAGAGGGGCAGGGGCCTCCTTCTTCGCTGTCAGCACCATCTTTGTGAAAAATGGTATTTTACATTCTTGTGGTTGGGTCTAAGTACCTCTGAACAATACCGACTATGAGTGCTGGGGAAATCTTAGGGAAAAACTCATCAGCCAGAACTGGAGCAGACTGGGAAGAGAAGGAAGGGACAGCCTCTAAATTGTGCCTGAGAGGGAGATGCGGAAAGAGTATCCAGAGTGATGTTGGCAGGAGGTAGAGGAGGGAAGGAGAAAACATGGGGTTCCGGGAGCCCCTAGGTCATCTGGATGAAGATGTCCGACAGTCTTATCCTTGTCCTGGCCAGAGCACAGGAGAAGGCTAGGCTCTGGAGCTGTATATCTGACAGAGAGGAATCCATAACACTTAACGCAGGAAGTTTCCTGTGCATCCCTTCGCCCTGAGACGTGAAGACATTGAGGTGTAGATGGGAAGGTGCCCAAGTCTATTGTCAGCAGATTAGAGGCCCTGTGCCCCTTCCACTGGCCCACAGCCCTTGACCTAGAGGCCATGCAGGAGCCATACGGAGACAGTCTGGAAAGGATGCTCAGAAGAGTGAAGGCTGGGTCTCAGGACAAAAGTGATGAGAGGAAGGAAAGGAGCCAACAAGGGAGAAAGAAACAAAATGGAAGCCAAACACCTCCACTAAAGGATCCGTGGCAGACAGGATCTTGTGATATCTGCACACCCATGCTGATTGTGGCATTATTCTCAACGGTGAAGAAGTAAAAACTACCCAAATGTCCATCAACAGATAAGCAAACAAATTGCGGTCTGTACATACAATGGAATATTCAGTTCAGTTCAGTTCAGTCCCTCAGTCATGTCTGACTCTTTGCGACCCCATGAACTACAGCACGCCAGGCCTCCCTGTCCATCACCAACTCCCAGAGTTCACCCAGACTCATGTCCATCGAGTCAGTGATGCCATCCAGCCATTTCATCCTCTGTCGTCCCCTTTTCCTCCTGCCCCCAATCCCTCCCAGCATGAGTCTTTCCATTGAGTTAACTCTTCGCATGAAGTGGCCAAAGTACTGGAGTTTCAGCTTCAGCATCATTCCTTCCAATGAACACCCAGGACTGGTCTCCTTTAGGAGGACTGGTTGGATCTCCTTGCAGTCCAAGGGACTCTCAAGAGTCTTCTCCAACACCACAGTTCAAAACCATCAATTCTTCAGCACTCAGCTTTCTTCACAGTCCAACTCTCACATCCATACATGACCACTGGAAAAACCATAGCCTTGACTAGACAGACCTTTGTTGGCAAAGTAATGTCTCTGCTTTTGAATATGCTATCTAGGTTGGTCATAACTTTCCTTCCAAGGAGTAAGTGTCTTTTAATTTCATGGCTGCAGTCACCATCTGCAGTGATTTTGGAGCCCAAAAAAATAAAGTCTGACACTGTTTCCCCATCTATTTCCATGGGACCAGATGCCATAATCTTCGTTTTCTGAATGTTGAGCTTTAAGCCAACTTTTTCCCTCTCCTCTTTCACTTTCATCAAGAGGCTTTTTAGTTCCTCTTCACTTTCTGCCATAAGGGTGGTGTCATCTGCATATCTGAGGTTATTGATATTTCTCCTGGAAATCTTGATTCCAGCTTGTGCTTCTTCCAGCCCAGTGTTTCTCATGATGTACTCTGCATAGAAGTTAAATAAGCAGGGTGACAATATACAGCCTTGACATACTCCTTTTCCTATTTGGAACCAGTCTGTTGTTCTATGTCCAGTTCTAACTGTTGCTTTGTGACCTGCATATAGGTTTCTGAAGAGGCAGGTCAGGTGCTCTGGTATTCCCGTCTCTTTCAGAATTTTCCACAGTTTATTGTGATCCCTACAGTCAAAGGCTTTGGCATAGTCAATAAAGCAGAAATAGATGTTTTTCTGGAACTCTCTTGCTTTTTCCATGATCCAGTGGATGTTGGCAATTTGATCTCTGGTTCCTCTGCCTTTTCTAAAACCAGCTTGAACATCTGGAAGTTCACGTATTGCTGAAGCCTGGCTTGGAGAATCTTGAGCATTACTTTACTAGTGTGTGAGATGAGTGCAATTGTGTGGTAGTTTGAGCATTCTTTGGCATTGCCTTTCTTTGGGATTGGAATATTAATCAGCCTCAAAAAAGGAGGAAAATCCTGTCATATGCAAGAAAATGGATGAACCCGGAGGCCAGTATGGTGAGTGAGATAAGCCAGTCACACAAGATCAAATATGAGACACCTAAAGTAGTTAGACTCATAGAAAACAGAATGGTGGTTGCTAGGGGTTGAGAGGAGGAGGAAATGTTCAATGAGCATCAGCTTTTAGGTTCACGAGATGAAAAAGTTCTAGAGATCTGTTACACAACGATGGGAACGTAGTTCACACACTGAACTGTATGCTTAAACTGTATGGTTTGTTGCTGTTTAGTTGCTAAGTCATGTCTGATTCTGTGACCTCATGGATTGTAGCCCGCCAGGCTCCTCTGTCCATGGGATTCTCCAGGCAAGAATACTGGAGTGGGTTGCCATTTCCTCCTTCAGGGGATGGAACCTGCATCCCTGCATTGTAGGCAAATTCTTTACCACTGAGCCACCAGGGAAGCCAAAACTGAATGGTTAAGGGGGTAAATTTTATATTACCATGTTCTTTTTTTTAACCACAACTGAAAATTTTTAAAACATCTTCTAAAGAAAAAGCCGTAGAAGAGAGTTATGAGGAATCTAAAAAAGAGCGGATATATGTTTAGGTATAACTGATTCACTTTGCTGTACAGCATAAGCTAACACAACATTGCAAATCAACTATACACCAATAAAAATTTAAAAAGAGTGAGTTGTGAGAAGAATAGCGTGGCCAAGGTGTGAAGACTACACAGAGATCAAGGCCAGCAAGAGGCTTATGGAAAATCATGAAGAGTCATCTAAGCAGAGAGGTGGGGGAAAAAGCCAGCCTACAGGGATTAAAGAGGGTGAGGGTGACGCTGGGGGTGTTGGAGGGACAGCCAGAATGAACCCGACCTGCTGTTCAGTAGTTGACAGGAAAGAGTGAGTGAGCGTGGCAGGGGTTGACTAAAAGTGTGGGGTTGTAGGAAGGATCGTTGCTTTTTTCCCCTTTGGTACAGAGAACACCCAGCACACTTGTGGGTGGAAGAAGGGAGGTTAACAGTGAGGGAGCAGTAAAGTGGGGAGGGCGGGGGAGGGCGTCTTGGCGTGGCCCGTGGAAGGGCCAGTGCACCTGTTAGCCTTGGATGGAAAAGGGACAAACGTCGTGACAGGATGGAGAGTGGGCGGGTGATAAGGGGGTGTGCACAGAGCATTTGTCAGATATTAGGAAGGATGTGGCCAGGATGGGGGTGGCTGCACGGTCTTTCTATAAATTCAGTCCTCCAAGGGTTGAAACCAACTGCTGCCGAGGGGTAGGGGACTGAGTAGGAGTCTCGAGAAGTGTGGGACAGCTGAGATCAGCAACTGTGGGGCTGCGGCACGGAGTCCAGGACGGATGAGGTGTTGCCTGGTCAGCAGACACAGATGTGAGTTGGCCCCAAAGACAGAGTTGGAGGTGCTCTCCAGCAGTGTCTGGAGTAGAAGGAAGGGCTGTGGGGCTGCTTGGGGGCTGGGAGGGAGCTGGCAGGGAGAAAGGGGTGGTTTGGAGCTGAAGAGAACAATCACCCCACAAACCTACTAATGTCCTCAGACTTCCTGCTCCCCTCCCCTCCCACGGTCCCCAGCTGGAGTGCTCTGCTCTGACAAAAAAACAGCACCAGTCACAAGCTTTGTCTTTTTAATAAAAAATAAACTGTCTGTGACAAGCAGGTTTTGAATTCCAAAACAGAGGAGAGGGGAGAGAAGAGAGTCCAGGGGTCAGCCAGGGAAAAGGAGTGATCAAGGCTCAGATTACCCCTGCCGTTCGAGCCAGGCCAGAAGGGGCACAGATTAAATGTGCCCCAACTGAAGCAAGATGGAAGGAGGTGAGACTTCAGGAAAGACCTCCCAGCGGAGCTGATAAGGTGAGCTGGAGGGAGCGGCTCCCTGCAGAGTCCTGGAGAGTCCTTGGAGAGGGGAGTGTTGGTGTCCAAGGTGGCAGCTGCTTTCAGAGTGGAGTCCCCAGATGTGGTGTGCTCACGCGCTTGTTGTTTTAGGTCTCCTGCAGCGGTATGTTCTGGACGGTCCCAGGATGCCCAGAACTGAAGGATCCTCTCTGGGTCCTCCTTTCACGGCCTAGACCAGGTCTGGGGCAGCCCCGCTTAGAGAGGCCACGTGCTTGGTAGAAGCAGGTTCCACAGGGGAGCCAGCTCTGCTGTGCCCAGCCTCACTGAGTGCTATCAGTGGCACAGAATGGCAGAGAAGGTCCTCTGGTTGGGGAAAGCGGTCTTCGGTGCCACTCCCAGCCTAGTCAGAAAGGAACAGCTCCCAGCTCCCCCAGCCAATGGCCACACGCCCTGCCCTATCCAACAGCCCCAGCCTGTACCCAGAGTTTAAGCCACCTCTGTGCCCTGGAGGTTGTTGTCGGCGTCCATGTCACTGGCAGAGGTCCTGCCTTCCTTGGAGGGTTGGAGGCACTGCTCGCTGCTCAGTGGGGCTTTCTCCCTGGAGGGCAGGGTCCCACAGCCTTGGACTTTGCCCCGGGCTCGGAGTGCCCCCAGTGGGGATACAAGGAAGGTGACGAGGGCTCCTGAGAGCACCAGGGCAAGGAGCACAGTGACGGTGAGGAAGTGGGGCCAGTAGGACTTCGGGGCAGCCAGGGCGGCCCCGCCGCCAACCCTGGTCAGCGGGGCCTCCATGCGCTCCCGGGGAATGCCCGCCAGTTTGGGGTCCAGGGCCAGGGGCTGGTCCTGACTGTGCACCCAGTAGGAGACCACAGGGTACGAGAAGTCATTCTCAGTGGCCCAGCACTGATAGAGACCCCCCGCCCCATCTCGCAGAAGCAGCAAGAGGGAGCCATTGTAGACTGTGGAAGGGGCCTCTGGGATGGCTTCTACCCCGTGACTCCAGTGGTAAGAGGCCAGAGCCGAGCTCTGGGGACAGGGGAGCTCCAGGATGGAGTTGGGGACAGCCAGGACTTCTTTAACTGTAGGGGAAGGAAAGGGGCCAAAGGTTAAGGGGAGAATGCAGGCCCCAACATTTGGGGCCCCATTCCCGTCTCCGACTTCTATTTCAAGTCCTAAACTCAACTTTGACCCCTTTCCTGTCTCCAGTCTGGGCCCCAAACTAACCCCCAGTTCATCTGACTCCAGCTCTGACACCAGAACCAATTTCAACCCCAATCCTGAATCCCAGCTTAGAATTTCTATCCCTCCACCCTACAGCTGACATTCAAATCCATCCCAGCTCTGGGTATTCAGTTCTCAAGCCAGGCAGATGCGAAGGGAGAAATTGATGCAGGAGCGTCCCCACCACTGGAAGCCCTCTCTCGCCTTTGCACCTCCTCTGGCCCACACTCACTGATTCGGGGGCGGCTCCTGGGCCCCAGACTCCTGCCCATGGGGCCACTGGCACATGCCCACTCTGGGTTCCCTTGCTGCATGTCCTGTTTCCAGGACTTCCTGAGGAGAGAAAGCAAAAATTATCCCTTGAAACAGGCAAGAGTGGGAAGAGGAGGGAGCAAGAGAGGGAAGTGCAGTGGGGAGAAAGATGGGTCGGGGTGACAAGGTAGAACAGAGATCAGGGGAAGAGAAGCCCAGGGTGGGCTGAAACAGCTCAACAATGCCGGGTATAACTCCATCCCTGGAGGAGCCCCCAGAGGCTGGGGGTTGTCTTGGAGGCGATGTGTTAGTATTAGGTTGAGGAAAACGTAATTACGATTTTTGCATTGTTGAAATTTGCCATTTGATATTGGAATACATTCTTAATAAATGTGGTTATGTTATACATCATTTTAATGTATATTTTTTGCTTTATGTTTTTTGCTAATGACCTACTACTTGATGTTTATTTTATATTTATTTTGGACTATGGAAATAATATTAGACAAAAAGCAAATATGAGCAATTTTCTTACTCGAGTTCAAAATGGGTCGTAAAACGGCAGAGACAACTCGAAACATCAGCAATGCATTTGGCTCAGGAATTGCTAGCAAACGTACAGTGCAGCGGTGGTTCAAGAAGTTTTGTAAAGGAGACAAGAGCCTTGCAGATGAGGAGTGCGATGGCCGGCCACTGAAAGCTGACAACGACCAGTGGAGAGGTCATTGAAGATGATCCTCTTACTATTACACAAAAAGCTGCCAAAGAACTCAATGTCGACCATTCTGTGGTCATTGAGCATCTGAAGCAAATTGGAAAGATGAAAAAGCTCAATAAGTGAATGCCTCATGCGCTGGCCACAAAGCAAAAAAATCGTCATTTTGAAGTGTTGTCTTCTCTTATTTTAAGCCACAACAAGAAACCGTTTCTCGATCAGATTGTGATGTGTGATGAGAAAAGAAAAGTGGATTGTATACTATAACCAGTGACTACCAGCTCAGTGGTTGGACCAAGAAGAAGCTCCAAAGCACTTCCCAGAGCCGAACCTGCACCAAGAAGAGGTCATGGTCATCGTTTGGTGAGGACCTTTTTTGGTGCAAGTGTGGCTTTGGGAAGTGCTTTGGAGCTTCTTTTTGGTCCAACCACTAAATGTCTGATCCACTACAACTTCTGAACCCTGGCGAAACCATGACATCTGAGAAGTATGCTCAGCAAGTCAATGGGATGAACTGAAAAGTGCAATGCCTGCAGCCAGTTCAAAAAAAAGGGCCCCTTCTCCACAACACTCAAACACATGCCACGCAACCAACACTTCAAAAGCTGAACGGACTGGGCTGCAAAGTTTTGCCAAATCCACCATGTTCGCCTGACTTCTTGCCAACCAACTACCACTTCTTCAAGCAACTTTTTGAAGGGAAAACGCTTCCACAAACAGCAGAAAATGGTTTCCAAGAGTTCATCGAATCCTGAAGCACAGATTTTTATGCTACGGGAATAAAGCAACTTATTTCTTGTTGGCAAAAAATGTATTAATTGTAACAGTTCCTATTTTGATTAATAAAGATGTGTTTGAGCCTAGTTAAAATGATATAAAATTCACAGCCCCAAACCGCAATTACTTTTGCACCAACCTCACAGCACCTGGAAAGAAGGAGCCCAGAAGCACATACAGGGTAACTGGCACTCACAGGATAGGGGTGGGCAGGAGGCGGCAGGTTTGAGACTCAGGGTCCCAGGCACAGTGAGGGTCCCGGGCAAGGACACAGTCCATACAGCTCTCGTAGACACTACAGTTGGCTCGAGGAACCTTCCAGATGCCTCCTGAGAAGCCTACAAACACTGCTCCCTGGAAAAGAGATGAAGCCTGTCAAGTCACCCTGCCACATCTAGTAAGGACCTAACACCCAAGGCCTGCCCCCCTGGAGACCTCATCTGAGGATCAGGCCCTTTCCCACCTGGGTAGGGGCCAGCTGCAGGTTGCGAACAGGTTCAGGGTCAGGGAACAGCTGAATCTCCTCCACCAGATAAGCACTGTGGTCCCCACTCACCACAGCCTTGTGGAGGGAGCCTGTGCCTGTGGAGAGAGAGAGTTGAAATCACCTAGCCTCTCATGCTTGCTCTCTGACTCCAGATGGCCTCCCCAGCTGTCAGAAAGTTCCTTCTGGGACTTCTCTGGTGGCCCAGTGGTTAGGTCTTTGGGCTTCCATGCAAGGCGTGCTGATTTGATCCCTGCTTGAGGACCTAAGATCCCACATGCCTTGAAGCCAAAAAAAAGAAAGAAAGAAAGTTCCTTCTGAAGTCTGCACTGGACACAGATCTGTCAGACCATTTCCTTCTGTTGCCATGGAGACGGAGCTCTCGTAAATGGCTGGAAATCCCTTGCCTCTCAGTCCTTCCTTGGAAACTGCCTGATCAAACTCCAGCCCTAGAGGAACCAAACTATCCCCTTTCTTCATGGATATGTGGACTTTTAATCAGTTCTGGAGAAAATCACATCACCAGCCTCCCTCACTTCCGTCAAGGGTCTCTACTCAAAGTTCAGTAAGGTCTACCCCGACCACCTTTTCAAATTACCACCTTTCCAACAAGCGTTCCTGACCACCCCATCACACTGTTCTACTTATTTTCTGATCTCGCAATGTACCAAGTAACTGACTCCTTCAGTATGTTTATTGTCTGTCTCCATGCACTCCAAAAGGAGCTAGCTTTTTGTCTGTTTTGTTCTTGTCTGTGTACTCAATATAGGCACAGCTGATGTCCTAAAAGAAAGAAGGAACCTGACGGGCTTCTTCTACTAAAGCTCAAGGTCATCCACCTTAGCCAGGCCCTCAATACATATGCTTCGCAATCTTCCCCATCCCCCCACAGACCGTCTCTCCTTCTTTCCACAAAGAATATTTGAATCTACTTCTCTCTTCTCAAACCTGCCTTTTCCATCCCTCAGTCCCCGCCACTCATGACCTTGTGTTCTCCTACTTCATAGAAAACACAAAAGCCTTCGCCTAAGAGCTCCCTCTACTTCCTGCCCATCTTCTCCCTCCCCAAGTCTATACACCCCTCCTCTATCCTCCCTTACATCACCTTTCTAGCATGGTTTCCCCCATAAGATAGATAAATAAGATAAACAGCTCTTGCTAAGGTCACCAAAACCCTTCATGCTTCTCTACCCCACCAGACTGAAAGTTCAGAAAAGTTAGGGATGGGGCTCTTTGGTTCCCCTGCTATATTTTCAGAGCCTAGCTGGGTGCCAGGCACAGCGCAGGTGCTCTGATAAACATTTGCTACTTCGTGATAACCTAGAGGGGTGGGATGGTGGGAGGTCCAAGAGGGAGGGGTTATATGTATACGTATAGCTGATTCACACTGTGGTACAGAAGAAACTAACACAATATTATAAAGCAATTATCATCCAATTAAAAAAAGAATTTGTTGAGTGAATGCATGAGTGAATGGACTCAAAGGTCTCCCTCCTCAACCTGAGTTGCAACCCTGGCTCCAGCCCCTTGAGGGGTGCCCTGGAGCCCTCTACTCACTGGTGCCCAGGTACATGACCAGATGGCTCTGCCCGTCGATGCCCTGGGCTGTCTCCACCGCAAGCCATGTGTACTCTACACCAGACTTCACCAGCAGGGGTGTCCCCACCACTGGCTCATCCATCAGGAAATGGTCCTTCATGAAGGTCAAGGCTTTATCAGAGGAGGGGCCCTTGGAGCACTGAAGGGGGAAGGAGGCAGATCAGGTCAGCTTTCTCCTTTCCTTCAACCCACCCGTGGCCTCTTCTCTCCCTCCCTCCCCTTTGGCTAATCTCCTTTGCCTCCCTCCCTCTTGGCAGTCCTCATTTCAGGACTGGGATTAAAGCTGGACTCTGGAACTGCCTGGCTTTAAAATGCAGCGTCTGAATTCAGCATGTCTGAGGTTCCTTAACAGTGAAATGGGCCTATTACCAACACAGCACAGACTTGCTATGAGGATGCAAGCGACTTACATGAAAAGTAATTAGAACAGTACTTGGCATGAAGTAAGTACTTGATAAGCTTTAGCTGTCATTATTTCTACCCATCATCCCCATCACCAAGGATGCCCGGCCACCAGCAGAATGTAGGGTGAGGATCCCCTGCAGGCAAGGACCACCCTGAACTCATGTCTGTAGGCCCAGGCTTAGCATAGGACCTAGTACTCAGTTGGGGCCCAATAAATGTTCACAGAGTCAATAATGGAATGCAGTCTGTCACAAAAAGGGGTGGTATAGCAGGGAGTATTTTGCATCATGGTTTGGCATGAATTGGATGCACGACTCGGGGAGAGTCCCTTCTCCATTCTGGGCCTTCTTTTTCTTACCCATAAAATGAGGGGGTTGGACCGGCTGTTCTCCAAAGGCCCTGCCAACAACAGCATACTGCAGCTCTGGGACACCTGTGTCCTGATCAATGGTCACGATTCTTGTCCTCCGTTTCCAACAGCACTGTCTTAAAGCCAGCCACAACTGCATCACCTCATGCTGTGTCCTCAGACAAGTTACCCTACCTCTATGAGTTGCAAATTCCTATCTGTAAAGTGACGCGATAACATCTGTATCTCATTTAGATGCCAGAATGAGCACATGTACCTACTCTTGCTTCCTCCCAAAGGGATTTTTTTTTTTTAAAGACATATGAGAACATGAGAGGAGGTAAAAGCAGCCATATTTGGGAAGCTGGAAAGCAAATGAACAAAAGGGAAAAGACTTAGCAGGAAAAAAGAATCTTTCTAAGCCAGCCCAGGCTTAAATTTTTATTTATAAGGCAGAATTTCTGAAGTTCATAAATTAGTGGCCTCAGTCCCCTCTGGAAACGGGGCAAAAGAAAGGCTATATTTGAAAATCTATTTAAGAAGCAGGCAGACTTCTTCCCAGCTCCATGCAGCTGAGTAACTGTCCCTTCCATACCCTGGCCCAGGACTGGAGGTTTATTCTCTAGAGAGGATAAGGCAGAGGGACTCTGGTTGGAGGACAGCAGAGAGGTGACACACCATGATGAAGGCAGGGGATTAAATGCAGGTAGACACAGCACCTGCTGAGACTCTTCCCCCACCCCCAGCCTTTCTTCCCCATGACTCCCAGATCCCAGGAGCCAGACCGCCTCACTCCAAGAGAAGACTAGAAGAATCTGCTCCAGGAAAGCTGACTAAAGGCCCTAAAGAAAAGACTTAAAGATACTGATATTGAAGGTCTCCAGTAAAGCAGCCTAGCCAGCCCATTCACAGTGGAGTTACCATGGAGTTCAAGTTGCCAAGTCATACCCAGGGTGCAGAGTTTCCACAGCTTCAAGGCCCCCTCCCTCATAACTATGAGTAGATAGCCAAGGATGACCAAATATGTGAGTGAAACCACAGACATGAAAGATATAAAAAACAGAGACACGGAAAAAAATTAATAAACTTTAAGAGGAAACAAATGATTCAGAGAAAAGAAAACTTCACAGCGAAGTATCATTATTACCTTAAGAGAGAGAAGTATGAAGATAGCATACCCATGAAACAAGAACATACATAATGCTTCAAAAGAGGAGTTCTTATTCCAACGAATGCAGCCAGAGATTATAAATGTCCTGAAAGAAGACCAAACTAATACAAGTTTTTGTTTTGCTCCCCAAAGTCAAACTCTAAGAGCAAGTTTTCATGATCACGTTTCTAGATCCAAACACCAATTTATAGAAAATACTTAAAACTCCACCACAGCAATGCAAAATCATCAAGATCCAGACTGTGGGAAATCCTATATAACAAATAAATTGTAAGAGAAAGAAAGAAGTTGGAAAGGGAACATACAGACTAAGAGAGACTGAAAAGAACAACCAATCCAAACTTACAGATCTTATTTTGATTTTGATTTCAAAAACAAACTATATTTAAAAAAAAAAAAAAACATGATATCTATGAGACTATTAGAAATTTGAATACTTTTGCATATTAGGTTAAGAAACTATTATTAATTTCGGTGGGGTGGGGGGCTTCCCTGGTGGCTCAGATGGTAAAGAATCCACCTGCAATGCAGGAAACCTGGGTTCAATCCCTGGAGAAGGGAGTGGAAACCCACTCCAGTATTCTTGCCTGGAAAATCCCAAGGAGCCTAGCGGGTTACAGTCCATGGGATCACAAAAAGTCAGACACGTCTGAGTAACTAAACATGCATGCATGCATTATTTTTTTGGTGTAATAATGGAACTATACATTATTTTTTTCAAAGCCCTTATCTTTGGTGATACATACTAAAACCATTATGGATGAAGTAATGGGATGAATGGTAGCCACCCAAAGGTATGCCCATTGAAAACCTGGGAGTGTGACTTTATTTGGAGAAAGGCTATTTGTAGATATAATTAAAAAATCTCAAGATGACTCATTCTGGATCACAATGGGCTCTAAATCCAACGACAAGTGTGCTCATAAGAGAAGAGGAGGAGACACACAGAGATAAGGCTACATGACAGCAGAGGCAGAGACTGGAGTGAGGTGCCTACAAGCCAGAGAACACCAAAGCCTGCCAGCAGCCAAGGCAGGAGTGAGGCCCAGAACGGATTCTCTCTCAGGGCCTCCAGGAGGAGCCAACCTTGACTGCAACTTTGATTTCAAACACCTGGCCTCCAGAATTGTGAAGGAATAAATTTCTTGGTGTTCTTGGTGTTTTACACCACCAAGTTTGTGGTAATTTGTTATGGCAGCCATAGGAAACTAACACAGATGAAATGATGCCCAGAATTTGCTTCAGAAAATAAGAGGGGAAGTGAGTGGGATAGAGATGAAGTGGTCTGATTGGCGAGGAGTTGCAGCTGGCTGATGGGTGTATGCTGCTAAGTAACTTCAGTCATGTCCGACTCTGTGCAACCCCATAGATGGCAGCCCACCAGGCTCCCTAGTCCCTGGGATTCTCCAGGCAAGAACACTGGAGTGGGTTGCCATTTCCTTCTCCAATGCATGAAAGTGAAAAGTGAAAGTGGAGTCGCTCAGTCGTGCTCTTCACGACCCCATGGACTGCAGCCTACCAGGCTCCTCCATCCATGAATTTTCCAGGCAAAAGTACTGGAGTGGGGTGCCACTGTTTAGAGGTCCATAATACTATTCTGTCGGAGAAGGCAATGGCACCCCACTCCAGTACTCTTGCCTGGAAAATCCCATGGACGGAGGAGCCTGGTAGGCTGCAGTCCATTGGGTCGCTGAGGGTCGGACACGACTGAGCGACTTCATTTTCACTTTTCACTTTCATGCACTGGAGAAGGAAATGGCAACCCACTCCAGTGTTCTTGCCTGGAGAATCCCGGGGACGGAGGAGCCTGGTAGGCTGCAGTCCATGGGGTCGCTAAGAGTCAGACACAACTGAAGCGACTTAGTAGCAGCAGCAGTATACTATTCTGTCCACTTTTTATATGTTTAAAATTCTCTATAATAGAACGTATTTATAAGACATATACAAAGCTCAAAAAATCTAGGAAATTAAATATGTTAGCAGAAATTTAAAATCTGACAGAAGGATCAGAAGATAAAAAAATTGAGATACTCTCAGCAAGTAAAACAAAACCAAAGACTTGGGAAAATTCCTAAAAAGGATTTTAAAAGTTATAGGACCAACCAATCCAGGGGATTCAGAAAGAAATGAGAAAACATCCCAACAGTAGAATATCCTCTCCATTAAAAAAGAGATTTTTGTTTTCTTCACTACTATGTCTTCATTGCCTAAAATAGTGACAGGTGACCTTAAAAAAAATGTATTAAATGAAAAGGTAACAGTTCAAGCAACAGGTTAACAGTTCTTTTCAGTTCTTAGAACTGAAAGAACTAAATTTCCAGGCCTAAGGGGCAAAGTGAACACTCGGACCATGAATGAACAAGATCCCATCAAGGCACAATATCATGAAATTTCAAAATAACCAGCAACAACAACAACAAAATAACCAGCAACACAAAAAAGGTACGACAAGATTCCAGAGGGAAAAACAGATATTCAAAGCTTTGGGGATCAGAATAGCTTCAGACTTCTCAAACAGTAGCACTGTAAGCTAGAATATAATAGAGGATGCCTTCCAAGTCTGAAAGGAAGATTATTTTTTCCTAGAATTAAAATAGATACAACCAGGCAAACTATCAAAGGTGAATGTAGAATGAAGACATTTTCAGACATTCAGGGTCTCAAAAAAATTTACCTGCTGTGTATTCTTTTCCAGGAATTTACAGAGGCCATCCTGGTGGCTCTAGTGGTAAAGAACCCACCTGCCAATGTATTGAGACATAACAGACACGGTTTTGATCTCTGGGTTGGGAAGATTCCCTGGAGGAAGACGTGGCAACCCACTCAGTATTCTTGCCTGGAGAATCCCATGGACAGAGGAGCCTGGCAGGCTATAGTCCATAGGGTCGCACAGAGTCGGACACAACTGAAGCAACTTAGCACCCACCCACCCATCCTCCACTAAAATAAGACAGTGAAAGAAAGAAAAAATAGGAAGTTGTGGGATGCAAGAAACACCAGATTATCACAAGAAAGAGGCAAAGGGAATGCCCAGAATGATGAGGAAGGGAGCTTCCAGGATGGCAGCTGTGCTCCGGATGTACATGAGATGAAGATGTAGTCAAGACTGCAGCAGATAGAAAGGATTTCCAGGAAAATGAAATTCTTAGACTACCAAATGGGTCTGTTTTCAAAAGAGATTCAGTTAATTGAGGTAGAGTTTGGGGTTGAAATAAAGATAAGAGCTTAGAAAACAAAGCAAGAAAAAAAAAATCAAGATAATTACTAACCCCAGGGAAAATTTTTTTAATTATGCAAAAAGGAAAAATAATCATGGCCTACTATATGGCTCAGTTGTGAGTAATGAATCATAATATAAATACTGGCCTGACCAAACTGACTATAAACCAATGCTGGGAGATAAGAGGTGGGTACAGCAGTGTGCTGGTAAGGCTGCTCTGGGGTGATGATTTAAAGTGTTTGCTGATTTCCATAATGTATTATTCCCACCATGGTTAATTTCAAGCTATCAACGTAATGTCACTGAACTCAGATTTGGAAAGAGATGCACAAAGGGTTCTTGCTAGTTGCTGCAAGTCAGCTCCAGCTCATCGCTGAGTGGGGGGTGGGGATGGGGAGACACAGTTAAATCTTCACCATCCACAATGGGAATTCAATAGCTGCTGCCTGAAATGGAAGCAGCAAGGAATAGGAATAAACGTATTTTGAGATTTGGAGATAAAATCAAAAGAATCAGCTAAAAGAGTTGAAGGAGATTGTCTCTAGAGAGGGAAAAGTGCTGGAGAGAGGAAACTGGGCTGCTGTTTGTAACCAACCATGTAAATCTCCTTGGAAAAGTGCTGGAGAGAGGAAACTGGGCTGCTGTTTGTAACCAACCATGTAAATCTCCTTCGAATGGTGTACATATACAACTCCAATCCAAAAACAAAAGTTAAATAAGAAATGCAGATGAAGAGGCCCAGGAAAGTCCCTGGCACAGCCTGTGCTCCCTTGTTTTTTCAGTGATATACCCAAGCATATGGTGTGCACTTAGCTGGGGTGCAGGGGTGCTGTTCTGTATTTAGGATGGGGCTGGACACCATGGATGTGGAACGTGGGCAGCTGGAATGGTGAATATCTGAGCAGACAGGACTTGGGGGTGTGGGGAGCACTAGCATTTATGGGGCACTATCACGCTGTGAGAGGTGCTTTGACACATATGTGTCTGGGGGAGGCGGGCTTTACTCATTGCATGGATAATACTCACACTGCCTGGCCGTGGACTGATATCAGGATATTCATAAGTAGTCCAGCGTGAAGTCTCTTTGTCCAATTCCTTATACTTCCCCTCAAAGACACTCTTGATGTCCTTGAGTGAGAAA
The DNA here is from genome assembly GCF_027580195.1 of Bos mutus. Taxonomy (NCBI): domain Eukaryota; kingdom Metazoa; phylum Chordata; class Mammalia; order Artiodactyla; family Bovidae; genus Bos; species Bos mutus. The sequence continues at coordinate 20,128,056 of NC_091619.1, read as the reverse complement.
GCACAGACAGCAGAGCTCCTGGTCCCACCAACGTGCCTGGAGACAGCCAGAGGGGAAGTTAAGTTGTCTGTAACCTCCTCTGCTACACCTCCCCCTCCCACCTTGGCCCACTTTTGGTGAAAAACCCCAGAAGGGGAGAAGTATGAAGGGCTGGGTCAGTCCCCAGCCGAGAGGCGATAAGAGCTAGGAGAGTCCCAGACTTTATCCCATTTTAGGATCTGAGGTGTGGTTATCCTTAATGAGAACTAATTTGGGCTCAGGCCCTGGGGCGTCTCCTGTGTGGCCTGCCCAGACTGAGCCTCTATGGGAGAAGCAAAGTAGCCAGCTCCCAGACAGGCTCCAGGTGAAGCTCTCCTCCCTGGGGGTCCAGTGTATTCTTGGTCCTCAGAAAACCAAACAGAACCCAACTACAAGACTATTTTTATTCCTTCCGCCCTGGTCTGTGGAGACAAAAGCTCTGTCTTTATTGTTTTGTTTTAACCTGACTGTGGCATAAACCATATTCTCAGTCCTGGAAGCCACAGATACCAGACCATGCTTACAAAAGATATCTTTGGTACCTGACACATTGTCAGCAGACACCTGAACACTGTGGGAGCCAGACCACAACAAATAAGTCTCAATCTCCAAGCAATGACTTTATTTTTATCTTATGTTGTTGATGGTGTTTCGCTCTATGCTATGACCACTAGGAAGTTCACAGCTACAGGTGTCCCAGCATCCCCAACTGTATAAGTGATAATCATCTGTAATGTGCAGACTCCATCCCTGGGTTCTCTCATTCTCCTTTTATTTCCATTTCCTCATAGGTTTATTTTATTTTAATGTTTGCCTTTTGTAAGCTGCCTCCTATCCTTTTTGGAACCAGGCAGGACATAAACTAATAAGAACCTTTCTGAGCTTTATTTTCCCTATCTACATTGAGCCCTACATTAAGGGCGTGAGTCAAATTCCTGGGAGATGGTGATGATCAAATGTCTTCATATGTGAAGTGTGGAGTTTGTGCTTCGCTCACATCAGTTCCTACCCTCCCTGGCGGGCCAGGGAGCTGACCCCAAATCCCACTTCCAACCCCCACGCTCTCGCCTAGTTGCTCACCACTGAGAGGTAAAGACTGCGTAGACCTGGGGATCGGTGGAGGAATTGTCTGCCAGCAGGACAGCGTGACGGATAACGTTGAAGGGAAGTTGTTTCGGCTGGGTGCAAAGCAGCTGGGCCTTTAGGAAGGTGGTCCACTTCTTCTGCAGCAACTTTTCGCCACCCACGTCATTCTAGGGGCACAATCTAAGAGTCAGAGGGTGCCCCCACTGCCCACGCGTGACCACGCCCTCTAACCCGCCCCTCACCCCATTGGACCCTAAGCGCCCAGCCCCTCCTCTGCCATCTCCCCCATTGGCTTCTCCACGGCCAGCCCCGCCTCCCACCAGGCTGTGGACCTTGCAGACTTGGGCCACCCGGGAAATGCGAAGCTTCTCGAAGAACTCAAACTCGCTGGCTGTCTCCTCGAAGAAGAAGTAGACGACCTGGGTGGAAGGAATGGCTGCCACGAAGGAGGCGTCCGCTGCACGGGAAGGGCAGATAAGCTAAGAGATGGAGCACCTAGGTGTCCTGGTTTCCCCTTTGGGAAAACCCTTGACTCTGAAGACTAGAAGGTACTATGGCCCAGATCTACAGCTGATCGAGGTGTGGCCATGGGTGGGGGGAGGTACTTTAATTATTTACATAAGATGAAAGCTTCCCGGGTTTCCCTGGTGGCTCAGTGGTAAAGATCTGCCTGCCAGTGCAGAAGACAAGCATTTGATCCTTTGTCAGGGAAGATCCCACATGCAGCAGCTAAGCCTGTGGGCTTCAGCTATTGAACCTGTGCCCCAGAGCCAGAGAGACCCACAACCACTGCGAGCCCATGTGCTGCAACTACTGAAGCCTGCCTGCTCTAGAGCCTGTGCTTCCCAACAAGAGAAGCCACCACAATGAGAAAAGCCCATGCACTGCACGCAACTGGAGAGTAGCCCCTCGCTCGCCACAATCAGAGGGAAAAAGCCTGCGCAACTACAAAGACCCAGCACAACCAAAATTTTTTAAAAATTAAACAGTTTTTTTTAAAAGATGAAACCTCCCCAGGACAGGAGGTCTGTCTTCTTCCCTGCAGTACCACCTTGCATATAGTACGTCTCAACCAATGAGAGTTGAGTGAATTAACAGCAGTTTAGAGTGCCAGGTCTCCGGGACTTGGGGAAGGGGGCCAGACCTGTGCTGGGTGGGGCTGAGGTCCTTACGTTGTAGCCAGCGGAGGAAATTGTCAGTCTTGAGGACAGGCTGGGATCCCAGGGTGCGCAACAAGATGGGCTCACTGCCCAGGAAGTTGTTCATGGTGCCGGAATAGAGCATCCCATCTAATGTGAGGAGAGGAGGGGGGACCTTGTCAGTTGGAGGGTGCCCCTGCCCTTCTCAGATCTGCCTCTGACTGGGGTCAGCCTTCACATCACTCTCTGGCCTTCTTCATTTGTTCTACACCTTCCCGTGAAGTCCCAAAGCCCAGCTCACAGCCCGCCCTGAGCACTGTTCTCAGGTCCTCCTCCCACAGGGACTGGCCAACTTTATGGCCTTCAGTGTTTGGCACTTTCCCCGCCTTTCTCTGGCTCCTCCCTCCCACACCCAGCTGAACCACTCGCCAGTTAGAATCACTCATTGTTTCTCCAGGATGGCTGTTCTGTTTCTACACATGAGGGCATACCCTTTTCTTCCAGGAACACTTTCCCTGCCCACCTACCTGTCTTTCAAGGTCCCACTCAGTCAAAGGCCACCGGCTTCAGGAAGCCAGGGGCTGGGGAGTGATGGTTTGTGTCCAGGAGGGCACAGCACCATGATTTCCTCTTTGCAGTCCCTACGTTTCCTAGCCCAATGCCTGGCACACCGGAGTGGCTGTTCATACAGAGTCTGCTTGTTGAACAGAAGGTGACTCTCAGGCCTCTTTCCTGTCTGAGACCCTTCCAGGACCCTCCCATCTCTGTGCATCCCTCCACATCCATCTTGCCCCACCTCCTTTGTGGCAGCTTCATCTGGTTGGGGTGCCTGATACTCCCTCTGATTTTATGCTCTGAGGCTCCTGGCTTCCCCTCCCTTTGTCCTCTTGCCTTTCAGGAAATTGTCAGATTCCCTGTGTCACAGAGTGACCAGGGAAAGCAGTTATTGGGATGGACCAGGGAAGCCGATACTCACCTGCCATGACAGCCGTGTGCTTATGGGTGGGGTCGAAGGGGCTTTGGCCTTTCCCCTCCACAACCCTGTCCTCCGAGATGGGCAATAGTCTGGAATCTTGGAGTTCCTAGAAGGGGGGAAGTGGCTGGGGGGGCCAGAACGCCAGAGTCTCACGTCTGGGAAAGGAGGGACACGAGGGAGGAAGGGGTAGGGGCTGCAGAGGAAAATTGACCTGGAGCTCGGAAGCTCACAAGGACCCTGGGCCGCAACATCAGAGTTTTTCAGAGCTGCAGAGGATGAGCTGGGGTGGAGGTGAGGCGGGGCCTGAGAGCCGGCGCCAGATAACTCACAATGAAGGTACAAGCAGGGCTGAAGGCAAACGTGCCGCAGGCGTAGAGGTGGGTGGAGTTGAAGGATACCAGGACACGAATAAAGTTGAAACACTGTGTCTGGGGGAGAGAGACAGTTCAGGCCTCCAGAACACTTGCCCCAGACTCCCGGCCCCTGGAGGACTGCTCCCTCACTTGCCAGGAGGGAGAAGGGCTGGACAGTGCTGAGGCAGTCCCCATAGGTCTTTATAGAACAGCAGGCCACGTGATCATGATCCTCTAGAACAGGATCACTCAAACAAGCGTCCTCTGCTGCCTGCCTCACCTAAGGTCATCCAGTGATGGCCTGGGGACACCAGGGCTCTCTTGCAGAGCCCCAGTATCGCCACCCCTACTTACCTCATTGCTCTTCCTCTTAAAGGCACATTCACTCTTTTTTCTGTCACTGGCTGGCCAGGGTATCTGAAGTAGGGCATTGGGAAAGGGGAGATGAAGGGAATGAGATCTTGAGCTCTCTGACCTACTACCCCCTCCTTGGCTCTGGTGTGAAATCACCAGCAGGCATAATGGTTAGTTACATGCTGGTAGGCTGTAAGAACCTCGCTTTGTGACCCTGGCTATTACTCTAATGATACTGATATTCATGAGGACACAGCTCCATGTGAGAACATGGTCAATGGAATCAGACCTGAGCTTGAACCTAGACTCAACCACTTACTGGTTGAGTGATCTTGGTCAATGGCACAGATTTCTGTATGTAAAGCACCTAATGCCATGCATGGTATACAAAGCAGCAGCTGGAAACAAAACAAAACACATTTCTTGGGGAAATTGTTAAAAATTTTCGGTTCCTCACACCTCAGAGAAACTGTATTTTTAATCCGCATCCCATATGTGCAGGTGGCCCACAGACCACACGCTGAGCAACACAGACTGTGTTGAGATGCTCAGTAATTGCTCCCTCCCTCCCTTTTTTCCTTCCCTCTCCATTTCTCCCTTACATTATTCCTGTGAGTAGGGTGACTATAACACAGAAGCCTCAGTGATGTCTTCCAGTGGGTGGATATCACATTATTGATATAATTTGAGTCAATGTTTCTCTCATAGGTCAATTTCCATATCAGTCATTTTAGCAACTAGTATTGGGGCTTCCCTGGTAGCTCAGCTGGTAAAGAATCTGCCTGCTAATGCAGGAGATCCTGGTTCAATTCCTAGGTCGGGAAGGAGGCCCTTGAGAAGGGATAGGCTACCCACTCCAGTATTCTTGGGCTTCCCTGGTGGCTCAGCTGGTAAAGAATCTGCCTGCAATGCAAGAGACCTGGGTTCAATCCCTGGGTTGGGAAGATCCCCTGGAGAAGGGAATGGCTACCCACTCCAGTATTCTTGCCTGGAGAATTCCAGGGACTATCCACGGGGTTGCAAAGAGTCGGACACGACTGAGCAACTTTCACTTTCACTTTGTCAATTTCCATATCAGCCATTTTATCAATTAGTATTATTCAACCAGTATTCATCGTGCCCATGAAGTGTGAGGCCACTGCTGTGTTTCTTGTCTGTCATAAAAATCATACGTGTATATGTCCATACCAAGAACTGCCAATCGTTGCTGATTATAGACAACAGCAAATTGGGTAGTTATTCATGCATAGGCAGTCCAGGCACAGGGCAGCTGCCAGCCCCCTCCTCACTTCCAGCCCGCACCCTTTCCCTGGCCTCTCACCATATTCTTCAGCCTTGGCACCCCAGGATCCTCGATATTCAAGGCCAGAATGGCCTCTCGAGCCCCCACATAGAGAGTGCCTCCGTCATCACTCAGGAGTAGAGTGTCAAAGTCCTGGAGGCCCTTTTGGTGGAAGAAGCTAAGAGCTCTGCGTCCATCCCCTGTTGAGAGGTGGTGAGAAGGGGTGAGTGATGAGAAGGCAGTGGGTAAGCAGCTGATTTCTGAGAGAAAAGCAGGGGAAGGAAAGGGTTGGCAGAGTGTGCTCCCCCCAGCCTTCGCAGCCGGACCCACTCTTCAGCAGCAGATCCCTGCTTTGCCCCATCCTGCTGACAGCCTAGGAGCATTGGGTGCTGAGCTCATAGTGGAGAGGAAAGACAACCAGATTCAGGGTAATAACAGACTGGGACAGACAGAGGGTGCCCCACACTCAAGAGACAGACAAAGGGACAGGAAATAAAGTGAGGCATAAGGGATGTTCTTTCAGGCCTAGGGGGCTGCGGCTGGGCAGGACACATCAGTCCTCACAGGCAGGGAGGGCAGAGAGCAGATAGACAGACAGGAAGGTGTTGGCACCCACAGACAAGAAGGCTAGAGGTAGATAGGACTATGTGTCAGAGTAACTGTGGGTTTCAGGGGTCCCACTCACCAACCCCACTTTCCTTCCCTCCTCTACAGGAAATTTCTACCACGAGAACCACTGCCATAGGTGGAACAGAAAGAAAATGTTTTTCTCCTGAGTTTCCTGCAGGCGCCTGTATATCACCCAGACTGGGGATTTCGGCTGGCTGTGGGAGATTCCCTGAGGTCTCCCCATCACTGTGATGTGGCGGAGGTGGGTGTGTGTGCCCGTTCCCCTGGCACATAGGGCCCCTGGCACATCAGCGCGGAGAGATGAGCTTCTCAAACTCTCTCTCTCATGAGCACGTTTGCACTTTCGCATTAGAGGACTGATGAGCTAACTGTTAGCTCTGGAGGCTCAGAGAATCTTAGTACCAACCACGAAGAGGAGTTGGGGAAACATGTGGCAAGGTGCCAGAGAGGCTGGGCTCCCCAGAGCTGTATAAACCCCTCTGTCACTGAACTGATCACCCTCAAGTATGGTTGTGTGACAGCCCACCTGCCTGCCCCTGGGGACCATCAGCACCTTGGGGGCAGGGTTTATGCTTGTAATCCCAGCACCTAACACAAGGGAGGCCCTTCCATCAATGGGCAACATGCATTTCCTTTACCATGTTGCCCCAGAAAGATGCAAAAGACTCAGCCATGCCCAGGAGACCCTGCCCCTGCAACTCCGACAGGGCCCATGTCCTTTCCTGAGTCTTTTCTCTGCAGGTGGAGGGCCAGCAGCCCCCACAGCCTCAGTAAGAAACCAGTCAAGCTGTGCCTACAGGGTCCCAGGGCCCAGACACCAGCCAGGCTACTCTGGGTTCTTGTATTCCTGGTGTCCACAGTATTGGACACAGCGTGGTCCAGCATCATCTGTGCACTTGCGTGTCCTGGGTCACCAGGTCCACGGATTCCCTTAAGCCTCAAATGTCCTAGGGGCATGAAAGCAGTTATGGGTTTGAAGTGCCCAGTTTGATAACAGTGACACTGAAGGAGGGAAAGAGAAATCACCAGCTCTGGAGAACCAGAAGGCACAACGCCCCTGGCCCCCTGCTCTCCTCACCTCCCTTTCCTCAGTCCCTCCCCCAAGTGAGTTTCATCATTCACTCCTTTCTCAGCCTGAATTTCTATTTCTGGCTGTCTCTCTCTCCCTGACGCCCTCTGCCTCTCCATGACTTATCTAGTGTGGTTTCTCCAAGTCCAATTTCCTACCCCTTTCCTTCCATTCTCTCTTTCCTTCCTCCACCCCCTCCAGCCCGGGGCTGCCATCCCCTACTTCCTGATTGTCAGATCCTTACCTGCATGGTATTTGACCCTGGGTGTGGGTCCCTGCCCTTCACGCCCCGCAGTTGTCGCCGGTGGCAGGAACAGCAGGAGCAGCTGGAAGAGGAAAAGGCCCAGGAAGCTCCAGGAGTCCAGGCCCAGGGCTGGAAGGGCCATGCTCAGCCAGGGGCTGTCACTGGACGTCTCTGGGGAAACAGGCACCGGGTACTCTCTGGGTGAGCAGTCCTTACCACATCCCCCCTGGGAACCAATCAGAGAGCCCCAGGCAGCAGAAGTATGTATGGCGGGGGGCGGGGGGGGGGATGCAGGGGACAGGCCAGTTTCCTCTCCAGTGTGCCCTCAGAGAGTCTCACTTCCATCATTCTCACAGGCCTCACTCTGCCCCACTCTCCCCTCCGAATTGAAGTCCAGTTGTTCCCCATTCCTTATGATCTCTTTGCACCAATAGCCCGGCTCTGCCTTCCCTCACCTTACGCTCAAGGAAGTCCTTCTTGTTATCTACTCTGCCTTTCCTCCTCCCATAGCCCAGATCCCAAACCACTGCCTGGTCCTGGCTCCAGGACTTTCTGGGGAGCAGATTCCTGCACTCGCAGTATAGATTCTTCAGACTTGATTCTCCTGGCTCTTTCAGATCTCTTGATACCCAGGGCCTTGTACTCAGCCCTACCCTCTGATGACCCAAACAAGAAGACCAGGTCTGAACCGGCCTGCTCTGTTCTCTGACTCTGAGGCCTACAGGCCTCTTCTTGCAGAGAGGAGATGGGAGACCAGCCCTCCAGGCTGGCTAGTAGCATCACACGGAAAGCGGCCCAGGGCAGGGAGAGGCTGGTCGTCTCCCAGCCTCTGCAGCTGCCCCCTCTCTCTCTGGTCTTAGTGCTGCTGCTATCTGTACTCCTGATCTCTGCATAATCCTCCCTTTGGTCTGCCACCCCTCCAGTCAGCCATCACATCTCACGTACCGTTGAGCCAGTCACAGCATAGAACCCAGGTATCCAGACTCTTGGGCGGGGGGTGCCATCCAAGAGAAAGAAGGGAGGGCTCCCAGGCCCCAGAGGTGGGGGACAGGAGACTCAGCCCGGCTGGGCTAGGAGTGCGGCCCTCCAGGTACCCATAGTGGCAAAGCCCGCACTGGGAGCTCTGGGCAAGGGAAACCAGAATTTCCACCTCTCGAGTTGTGACAGATCCCTGGCTTGGGCGGAAGTTGGTTGACTGGGAGGGGAATAAAAGGAGACACACCTCTCTCTTTGGCCCTCCTCTCACCTGTCTATCAAGAAAGTTTAAAAGGCCAGAAAGTTTCTAGGTCATTTCAGCCATCCCCCTGTCCCTCTATCGTCACAGCCAGTCTAACAAGCCTAGTCGGGATTTTACCTCTTGCTCAAGATTTCCCAGATAGGAGACATGACACCGTCTTTCATATTCCTCTTTTCACTTACCTCTCCACTCCTACCAACAGGGAAGTCCCTGAAGTGGAATAACCTTTCAGACCTCCCACGGCCAACCGAGCCATAGTCTTTAAAAAACAATATGATCCTGAACAACAAGGACCTAGAGCACAGTACGTGCTGCTGCTGCTAAGTCGCTTCAGTCGTGTCCGACTCTGTGCGACCCCATAGACGGCAGCCCACCAGGCTCCCCCGTCCCTGGGACTCTCCAGGCAAGAACACTGGAATGGGTTGCCATTTCCTTCTCCAATGCGTGAAAGTGAAAAGTGAAAGTGAAGTCGCTCAGTTGTGTCCAACTCTTAGCGACCTCATGGACTGCAGCCCACGAGGCTCCTCCGTCCCTGGGATTTTCCAGGCAAGAGTACTGGAGTGGGCTGCCACTGCCTTCTCCAGTATGGTACAGGGACCTATATTTAATATTTGTAATAACCTATAATGGAAAACAATCTGAAAAAGAATATGTTTATATATAATCTGCCTGCAATGCAGATTGACCTGGGCTCAATCTCTGGGTCGGAAAGATCCCTTGGAGAAGGAAATAGCAACCCACTCCAATATTCTTGCCTGGGAAATACCATGGATAGAGGAGTCTGGTGGGCTACAAGTCCATGGGGTCGCAAAGAGTCGGACACAACTTAGCAATTAAACAACAGCAACCCACTCCAGTATTCTTGCCTGGAGAATTCCATGGACAGAAGAGCATGGTGGGCTGCAGTCCATGGAGTCACAAAGAGTCAGACACCACTGAGCGACTAACACTTTGACTTTTCTTATCTATATATACATATGTGTATGTAAAACTGAATTACTTTGTTGCACAATCTTCTCTTCTTTCTCTCTCTTTTTTTTTTTGGCCACACTACCCAGCAATGTGGGACCTTCCCCAGCCAGGAATCAAACCCCCACATCCTGCATTGGAAGCATGGAGTCTTAACCACTAGACCACCAGGGAAGTCCACATTTTGCTGTACTTTTGAAACTAACACAACATTGTCAATTAAATATACTTCCATTTTAAAAAATGATTTAGGGGCTTGCCCCTTGGTCTAGTATCTAAGAATCCACCTCGCAATGCAAGGGACACAGTTTCGACCCCCTGGTCAGGGAATTTAGGTCTCACATGCCTTGGGGTAACTGAGCCTGCATGACAGCTAAGACCCAAATAAATAAATATTTTTTAAATGGTTTAAAAAATTTTTTGTAATAAATAAAACAATTGCATTAGGCTCTCATCCATGGCGGAGAAGGCAATGGCACCTCACTCCAGTACTCTTGCCTGGAAAATCCCATGGACGGAGGAGCCTGGTAGGCTGCAGTCCATGGGGTCGATAGAGTTGGACACGACTGAGCGACTTCGCTTTCACTTTCATGCATTGGAGAAGGAAATGGCAACCCACTCCAGTGTTCTTGCCTGGAGAATCCCAGGGACGGGGGAGCCTGGTGGACTGCCGTCTATAGGGTCGCACAGAGTCGGACACGGACACGACTGAAGTGACTTAGCAGCTCATCCATGGCTTTGCTGAGAAAATTCCTTCTGTAGTCTTATCTCCAGCACTCTTAGGGCAGCATCAGGCCAGTGGGAGACCCAGAAAATTTCCCATCTGCGCTCATACTTCTGAGGCACCCAAAGGCCAGATGGTGGCTGCTCACCCCTCCCTTAGGGCTCCAGGGATCTCATAATGCAGAGTTAATGAGGCATCTAGCACCAAAGGCTTCATGACCTAGAAAGTGGGTAGTTTCCTGCTCACTCAGCCCCAGCTGACTGCTGGTAACAGAGCACAGACGTCCCAGGGCTAATCGACTCTAATAAATAGACCACCTCCTTAAATGCATATTCCTCACGGTCAGGAAGCCTTTCCTGCTGTGTAACATCCACCCACCCCACGTCCCTGCCACAGCAAAGCGGACAGCCTAGGCTCCTTCTTAGAAGAATTCCTTGTCAGAGTCGGCTCAGCCTTCTTCCCTTTCCCGCTGCCCTCATTTTCCCTCAATTTCTCTGAGGGCTGGTCTCAGCCAAGCCGCTCCTGACAGCTGTTTCTGGCAAGACTAGATCCTGCTGATCTAGTGGCAAGCTCACTCTGCAGTCTCAACTTGGGGACCCAGATTTGATGCCTAGTTAGGGAACTAGATCCCACATGCTGCAACTAAGACCCAGCACAGCCAAATAAATTAAAAAACAACAACAACACTTAGTTTAGACTCCCCCAGACTCTCATGGAGTCTCATTGCCAGGTCCCTGGGAGAAGCCATGGGCCCAGTCACCCGGAGAAAATTTTCTAGACTCTCAGAATCAAGGATAACTCCCACCTGGACCCCACATTTCATGCCCCCTAACCCTCAGTTTAGAGTGGGAACCTACCCCGCTGCAGGCCTCTCTGCTTGAATGGACTGGCTTGTCTGGGAAGAGTTCTGATGGTGGGGAGCCGGGAGGAGGGAGGAGATTCCAGCCCCAGGCTCCGGCCTCTGCCTTGTTCCTCTCTCTCCGGAAGTCTTAGATTCAATGCCCTGAGCCTAGTTCTTCCTTCTGACGAGTCTTCTTTACCTCAACCACAAGTATGAAGTTTGCCTTATCAATAAAGGCTTTGATCTACCCAACAATTTTAGCTTCTAGGTACTACAGTAATCTTTTTTTTTTTTTGGTCTTGCCATGTGGCATGTGGGATCTTAGTTCTCTGACCAAGGATAGAACCCTCACCACCTGCATTGGAAGCATGGAGTCTTAACCACCGAATCACCCAGGGAAGTCCCCACATTTTAAAGATAAGGGAAGTGAGGCAGAGTAGCCAGAAGGAAAGGTAAACTCAGGTCTGCCTCGTTCCAGAGTGAATCCCTTAGCTACAGTGTCTCTTAGGCATCCTCCTCCTGCCCGGGTCCAGCAAACTCAACTCTGAGCAACTTGGATGGAGAAAGCAAGTTCTAGTTCCCCTGGGCTAAGAAACAGTATCTCTGGGGTGAATCTTGACTCAAGAGGAAACAGAAGCCTACAATTCCTGCCTCCACTGCCTCCGCAAGGGCCTCCCAGGCTAGTTCCCTGAGGAGCCTGGTGGGGAGGAGGATCACCTTGCCCCCATCACTGCCCATCTGTACCAGAGTCTCAGAAGTCAGACTTCAGGCCACACTGCCCTCTCTCTTGCTGCCCACACAGGGGCCCACGCTCAGTCTAACGCCCAAGTCCTGCCATCTTGTAAGTCTTGGTTGGTTTTTTTTTTTTTTTTTTTACTAAAAAAATGTTTACTAATGTCTATTCCCACTTAAACATAGCACTGTCATAAAAAAAACTTTAAGCATTTGCAATTTTTTAATAATTTCACATATGTGTTCATGAAATCATAGTGACGTTGATCTGGTAATCCATAAGATTTTCAGGTTGTAAACTGCAGAGGCTATATATGAGATAGGTGATTTCAGAAATGCAAGGAAGGAGTTTGGGAGGAGGGAAGAAAAGGAGAAAGGAGATAAGGTCTTTGGAAACAGAGTTTTCTGTGGAATCTCCTGAAAACTTTTCTGGCATTCCACCTTGGAAAGATATTTTGGTAAATAGAATGTTTGAAAGTCTAGATTTTGAATGAGGGGCCCCACACTTTCATTTTGCACGGGGCCCGGCAAATAATGTAACAGGACCTCTCACAACATTGGGGATGCTCAGAGCTGACAGGGTCCCACCCTCTCTCTGTACAAATGAGGAAACCAAGGCCAGGGAGAGGAAGTGTCTTGGCTGAGGTTGAAGCAGGGCAGCAGTTCAGGTAGGGTGGCGGTAGGAAGGGGTCAGTGGTTCAGGACCAGGTTGTAGGGGCTATGCCATTTCACAGCTGCACTGTGGGGGCTCCCCAACTCTTTTCTCTCCAAGCCCTGGGGCCCAACCTGGGGACCCCCATGACAGCACTGCTGAGTTCAACCCTGACCTCCCAGTGGGGACTCCTTCCCCGTGGCCCCTGCTGCTGCTGCTGCTAAGTTGCTTCAATCGTGTCCAACTCTGTGCGACCCCATAGACGGCAGCCCACCAGGCTCCCCCGTCCCTGGGATTCTCCAGGCAAGAGTACTGGAGTGGGTTGCCATTTCCTTCTCCAATGCATGAAAGTGAAAAGTGAAAGTGAAGTCGCTCAGTTGTGTCCAACTCTTAGCAACCCCATGGACCGCAGCCTACCAGGCTCCTCTGCCCGTGGGATTTTCCAGGCAAGAGTACTGGAGTGGGCTGCCACTGCCCCTAGACCACATCAAATAATAACCCCTTTCTGGCCAGCTTTCACCCCAGGATGGAAATCTAGATGTGGGGATAGAGGTGGGAGAAGTTGCTTCCCATACCCACCCCATGCTCACGCCAGGGTCTCTGTCTCTTCTGCACTCTGATGGAGCCTGGATACCTCACCAAGGGAGGGATCCTGGAGCCAGGAGAGAAGCCCCTCCTGGCTGTGCCAACGACCCAGCTGGTCTAATTCTTCCCACCACCTCTCCCCTCAGCTTCAGGGAAGCCCCAGAAGAGAACAGTCCTAGGGAACATCAGCTTCCCGGGTCCCCTTCTTAGCCCTATCTACCCAGTCCCTCATTATCCTCTTTTTTACAATCACAAGAAGTCAAATCAACTTATAATTAAAGTGCCTAATGTGTATAAGGCACTAAGGATATATCCCCAAGCCTCTGCTCCCCCAGCACCCCCCCACCTCTTCTCACCCCTACAGTCTCCAGTCTTCTTTCTGTCCACCCAGCCCAATCCCCTTTAACCCCTTACCCAGTGCCTCCTGGGTTTCCTCCTCCTGTCCGACTAGTGCTGGAAGACTGAGCTGAGTATTGAACACAAAGGCCTGACCCCCTCTGTCCGCCCCTCCTCGGGGCAGAGCAAGCGCCAGACAATGGACCGCCCCCTCCATTCTGAACTGTCAGCGCTTCGGCTCCCTTACCTGGAGCTTGGATGTGCTGCTGCGTCTCCCTCCCTCTGGAATGCCAGGCTTCCTGTCTCCCAGTGCCTTCGTCCCTGCCACACCCCCGCCCCCCACCCCCAACCCCATCCCGCCTCACTGGTCCTCAGTCACCATGGCAACTGCATCTCTAAGTGGGAGGGACTAGAATCTCCCCATATTCTTCCTCCTCCTACTCGTGTCCCCCTGCGCCCCACCTTCTGCGGCTCCTGAATCCACATGTTTGGAGGACGCAGGGCTCTGGATGTGGGGGGAGGTAGGAGGGGGAGCACACTAGCCTCTGGGGGTCCTTGCTCATCTCCCTTGCCCACTGTCAGGCAGACATCACGATGCAGATGTCCCCCAGCTTGGTTCAGGGGATTAGTTGAGGCCAATTCTCCTTTATGGTCAGTTCCTCTGGGTTTTCCCCCTTCTCTCAGGAACTGTGTATATGTAAGGGGGTCACACCTGGATGCTGGCCAGCCTGACCCCAGGCAAACTGAGTTTGCCAGCGAGGATGCAAATGAACACACAAATACCCATGCAAATAAGCCAAGAGGCAAGGTCTCTGTCAAGAAGCCTAAGAAGCTGTCTCCTATTACTATTATCCTGGCTTGCATGGCAAGGGCACCACTGCCAGGTTCAAGTTCTGCTGTTTATTCCTAAGCCACTTTACCAAGATGCCAGAAGCCTTTGGCTAACCCCCTGAGACCTATTAGAAGGAGAAAGTTTGTGCTATAAGAGGAGGGACAGAGGGTAGACTTCAGAAAGGACTTTCCAGAGGATCAGACCAGATAGGAATAAAAAGAGACAAGCCTAAGCTGGATTCTTTCCTATTGAGAGGCAAGCAGGGGTCTGGGCAGAAGCTTTGGAAGCTAGCTGAGCCTGGGGTCCTCTGCTAGCCCTGATCCTGAGCCACTATGTACCAGAGCTCCCTCCTGTCCCCGCTGGGGCTTACCTTCTTCATTGGTAAAATGAGGAGTTGAAAAAGCCCCTTCTAGGGGACTTCCCTGGCGGCCCAGTGGTTAAGACTCTGCACTTCCACTGCAGGGGACATGGGTGTGACTCCTGGCTGGGGAACTCAGATCCTAGATGTCATACAGCCAAAAAAAGAAAAACAAAAAGCCCCTTCTAGATTGGTTTCTCCTGGTCTGTGGGAAGATTGTGAAAAAAGGCACCATGGGGCTGGAAAGCAGAAGCCCCAGGGATCCTAGGCCTGGATCCCTATAACTTGCTGTGTGATCTTAGGCAGGGCACCTGCCCTCTCTGATTCACATAAGTAAATGATGGCTTTTCAGCTTACCTGGGAGCAGCTTGGCTCATCTCTAGACTTAGTATTTTTTACAAAGAAGGAAGTGAGTGTTCTGGTGCTGGTCCAGGGCAGAGAGTTTCACAGGCCAGATGTGGTTCCCCTTAAGGTCTGGTTTGGGGTAGCGGGTGAGCATTTCCGTCTGGGGCAGGGCAAGAAGGGCATGTGTTGAAAGCAGAAGTGGACTAGGCAGAGATGCTGTCACATCCCCCACCACTTCCTGACACGCCATCCACTGTACCCTCAGCCCTGAGGCCCTGGGGATTCGAAGAAAGCCAGAAGATTCTTCCTGAGGCAGGAGGCAGATGGGCCCCTCAGGGTTAAGTGATAGGAAATCCACTCCATGTGGACTGAAATTCCAAGAAGAAAGTAACAGGACAATTAAGAGAGGAGGCTGGGCCCTGCCCAGACCACATATCACTCATCTTTAGGGGACCTGTCTGACCACACATGCACAGAAAGGCTCCTTGAGGATCATGGGGAGTAATGCTAAGGGATGGCCTACCCATAGGCCTTTGCGGTAGAGTCCGTCTTGACCAAGAGATGCATGCGCAAACATGGAAGGATCCTGAGATATATGAAATATGGACTGTAAACCAGGCAAATCAAAATGATTGGCCAAAGGAAAACCAGAAGAAACACCCCATAAAAATAATTCAAACTACCATGAGGGCGCGACTCAGGGACTCTCCCTCTGAGTCTGCCCATGTGTCTATCCACACATACTGTACTCTTTTCCTCCAAATAAACACTTTACTAGCTTCACTGCTTTCCAGACTTGTGGGAATTCTTTTCTGCAAAGCTGAAGGGCCAAGGCCCTTGTCACTGACCACTGGTCTAGTGGCTAGGATTTGGTGCTCTCACCTCTGTGATCTGACCTCAATCTTTGGCCGGGGAACTGAAGCCCAAATTCAAGCCACTGCAGGCCAAGGCCACTCAAAATCATTCTCCCCCAGGATTGGGACACACAGCAGGAGAGGAAAAAATGATTTGGAATCAAGGTGGCCAGGGCTAAAAGAAACTGAAATTGAGCTAGGGCTGTAAGACAAAAACTGGACTGCAGAAAGACTTTACACCTGGGGGTGTTCTTGGGCCCCTGCCCCCAGTGCTTTCCCTTTTAGGGGGATTGTTCCCAGTCCCTGTAGCAGAATTGGAAGAGACTACATTTCCATTTCTGAAGAGGGAGGAAAGTCTACAGTCCCCCTCCGCTTCATTCCAGGTTACCCAGCTGGGCTTCAGGGAACCCTCTCCTGGTTGTGACATGGAACTCAAAACTTCCAGGAAGGAGCTAAGTTGTCCCATGAGGGAACAGAGACGTAGTCTCTGGAGGTAGCTGTGGCTGCAGTTAGAAATTTACCAGGGTGAGCGGGACACCCGAGTCTCCTATGTCTAGCTCCTGGGATTCGAGAAGGAAGGAGACGCTTTCTGCAGCCTCACTTCCACTTCTCCAGCCGGGGCACAAGATTCCACTTACTCTGGTTTGCTTGGTCTCAGTTTCCCCATCTACGGGAAGACAGGGTGTCAGGGCCCTATGTCCTTAATTGAAGGAGGAGCAGGAAGTGATTGGACAGAGGTTAGCAAATGACAGTCCCAGGAAAATGAGATGAGGAGTAAAGCGTGAGGAAACCCAGGCATCCTGTCCCCTTAGGCTCTGTCCCTCAAGATCCCTGGGGTTACCCTTCCCCCACTTTGAGGCCGGAGGACCACCCAGAGGGCCCCTTAAGTTATCTACTGAAGTTGGCACACCGATATTCCATGTCCACAGGGCTAGGAAACTGACATCCCGCACCCCCCATCCCACCCCAGGGGCCGAGGTCCTCCTTCCCCACCACCTTCAAGCCTTACCCCCAGCCCAGCAGTGGAGACCCTAACCCAGGCGTCCAAGACTTCCAGCAGAGTCTGTACCGGGCAGGGGGCGGAGCAGAGGCAGGCAGGGAGGGGGAGGGGGTGGGGACCCTGCCAGCCCCCTCCGATGTCCCAGTTCCCAGGCAGCTCTTAAAGGGACCAAGGAGAATTAACTAGGGGCAGCTTAAGGGGGTAGGTGTAGAGGAAAGTGGGTAGTGGGGAGAGGATTAGGTCTGCCAGGGACAGGAAGACCAAAGTAGGGGGCCTGACGCATCCCCTCTTCCTCCAGAAACCCCCAGACTCCTCAGTCGAGCCTTTTCCTCATCCCATGTGACCCCCATTTTGGCCACCCAGCTTATGACTAACACTTCCTCAAATCCTGGCCCTATTTTCCCTTGGGTCCTTGCCCACTTCCTCCCCCCTTCCCCATATTCATGCCACCCCAGTCTCCGGTGGGAGCTGCCAGCTGGCACTGACTGGTACTAAGCATGGAGACTCAGCCCAAGGATTGTAAGGGCCCGAGGCCTGGCCCAGAGGGGGTGGGGAGGCCAGCGCCTCAGAGTCCATCCAGGTTGGCGGGGGTGGGTGGGGAGCAAGAGGCACCCTCCCCTCTCAGCTGCCTTCTAAGTCTTGTTTCCTCCACCCCTCTGGCTGGGCAGGGGGCACCGAGGCCCTGGAGAGACTAAGAGACAAAGGGTCCTGTCCCAGCCCCTCCCTCTCCTGCTCCCTGATTGGCTGTCAGGGTGCTGACACAGAAAAGGAAAATGGCTTAGCCAGTTACTTCTGGGCCTGGAGGGGCAGGGGGCAGCTGAGAGACACACACACATAAGGAGAGGGAAAAAGAAGTGGAAACTGAAAGACAGCAGTGAGCCAGCAGGAAACCTCAGCTCTTATATCCCTGCTCTGCTCAAAAATACCCCCTGGCTCCCCAGTGTCCTCAGCATTAATTTCCGGCTCCCTGATGGTGTTCTCGGCCGCCTCTCATCCCTTCAGCCTGGGAAGGCTCTGCCCAGTCCACCCGGACTCTGCCTTTCCTCAAATATCAGTTTATTATTTTTTCTGTATCCTTTTTTCTTAGTCTTTTGTTTTTCTTCTTTTTTTAAAGAAGAAAAAAAAATAAAAAATATTTTTAAAAATGAACAAAAATTCATTTTCAGTCTTTGTCAAGTTTTAGTTTAAACTGCATCCCCTACGTGGGATGGTGTTTCTTCTCCTTTCTACCTGGTAGAAAACTTCCCACCTTTCCATGCCCTTCTCCCAAAAGATCCCTTCCTCTGTGAAGTCCTCCTTGGTCCTCCCACAGTATTCTGAGTTGCCGCACTGTTTTCTGGGAATCAGGAGTCCTGGGCTCCTCCAGCAGTGAACTGGGTGACTTCAGGGAAACCTCTCGTTTCTCTGGGTCTCTGCTGCCTCGCTTAAAACGGGACTAATAGCCTGCCCCCTAGTGGTGAATGTGCAAATTGGTTCTATCGTTTTGGAAGCAATTTGGCCAGAGGTCTCAGGTTCTCCAAAAGTGCTCACACTGAGTCTATTTCTGAGTCTATGAATTTACAAATACTTATAAAGCACCTACTATGTTGTCAGACACTTCACTAGGTACTGGAGATTCAGACAGACAAAAACACCTGCCCTCAGATGTATGTATTCCGGTACGGAAGACAGATGATGAACAAATACATACATGAAATCTGTGCAGTGAAAGTGAAGTTGCTCAGTCATGTCTGACTCTTTGCGACCCCATGGACTATAGCCTACCAGGCTTCTCCGTCCATGGGATTTTCCAGGCAAGTGTACTGGAGTGGGTTGCCATTTCCTTCTCCAGGGGATCTTCCCGTCCCAGGGATCGAACCCAGGTCTCCCGCACTGTAGGCAGACACTTTACCCTCTGAGCCAGCAGGGAGGCCCTGAAATATGTGCAGTGATGTTAAATGCACTAGAGAAAAAGTAAACCAGGGAGGGTGGCTCAGAAATTGTCAGGCTGAGAATGAGAAGGAGTGTGTGCGTGCTCAGTTGCTTCAGTCACGTCCAACTCTTTGTGACCCCACGGGCCCCGCCAGCCTCCCTTGTCCAAGGGATTTTCCTGGCAAGAACACTGGAGTGGGTTACCGTTTCCTCCTCCAGGGAATCTTCCCAACCCAGGGATTGAACCCATGTCTCCTGAATCTCCTGAGCTGCAAGCAGACTCTTTTCCACTGAGCCACCGGGGATATCCACGAGCAGGAGGATGCTATTTCATTAAATTTGGTCAAGGGAGGTTTTACTGGGGGGGGGGGTGACATTTGAATAGAGACCTGAAGAAAGTGAGGGAACAAGCAAGCAGATATTTGATCGGGAAAGTGGTCCAGGCAGAGGGAACCACTTGTGCAAATATCCTGAGGCAGGCGTGCGCTTGGTGTGTCCTAGGGAGTGTCTGGGTAGTCACTGAAGTTGAGTGGGGTAACCATGAGGGAGAGCAGGGAGAGATGAGCTGCAGGAGCTATCACGCCTGGCTTTGCATGCCATTTTGGGAACTTTGGCTTCTACACTCAGTGCTTTGGAAAGGCTCTGGAGGGTTTTGAGCAGAGGGGTGACCCAACTATTAAAGGACCACTCTACTACTGTGTGTAGAGAATAAAGTGTATGGAGCACAGGCAGGAGAGCGATTAGGAAACTAATCCCATAACCCAGACGGGAGATGGTGGTGGTGGTGGTGGTGGTGAGAATGAACGGGATTCCATCTTAAAAATGGAGTTGGCAACATTCACTAATGGATTGAACTTGAGGTATGAGAGGACAAGAGGAGTTAAGGAGGAGCTCCAGGGTATTTGACCTGAGCTCCTGGAAAGAAGGGTGGTCATTGGCTGAGATGGAGGAAATTATAGGCAGAGCAGGTAAGAGTGGAGCAGAGGGGTAGAAACCAGCATATCAGTTTGGGACCTACTAACTTTCAGATGCCATTTGACTTCAAGTGAGTATTCAGGCCCTGGGTCAGAGCACAGGAATGAGCTCAAGATTTAAGAAAGAGAGTCACCAATATACGGAGGGCGTTTAAAGTTGTGAACCTGGAGGAAGACTCCCAGGGCCTAAGCGCAGACAGAGGAGAAAAGGATTGAATGCTCGGTCAGTCCCTGAGTCAGGGATCAGGGAGAAGAGGATGATTCAGCAACACTGGCTGAGCAGTGACAAACAGGGTCAAAGAAACTGAAGACCGAGAAGTGGCGGCTGGGTTAGCAGCACGCAGGTCACAGGGACCTTGACAAAGCAGTCTTTTTGGAATGAAGGAGGAAGCAGGTCAGCAGCTGAGAGTTAGGAGAGGAAGTTTGAAGAGAGAGAAGAGGTGTGAAATAGTCATCTGGAGAAAGGGATGACTGGGTTCAAAACAGCAATAGCAGGGGAGGAAGTCCCAGGGTTGTGGTCATGAATTTAAAGTAAGATTCCGTGCTAAGAAACTACCTGAAATATTTACAGAAAAGGGATTCACAGCTGCATTATTTACAATCATAAAATTGAGAATTAATATAAATGTCCAGAGGGGGTGGTTAAATGAAGTGTTGTATATTCATTCAGCCACTAAAAATGGCTGCAAAATATCTGCAAAGCATATGACTTGATAGCTGTAGATAGATAAAATTGAGAGAAAAATCTTTCTCCCTTATCTTAAGAACTGATATGAGAAAGATAATCCTGCCAATAGAAGGATGAGCAAAAGGGATAGAAATATGTTATTCACACCAGAAGAAAAGTAACCAATGTATGTGGATAGAAAAAAATTTTCAACTTCTCTTCAAAGAAATGCAATCTGAAACATTAATGAACTGCAATTGTTTTCCTAACAGGATGGCAAAGATTAAAACCGACAAAAATCCTGGTGTTGGGAAGAGTTTGGGGGCAAAGTGGGCTCTGCTGCAGGTGAGAATGGTAAAGAACCATTTCTCTGGGTAACACATAGCCTTTATAACATATATACCTTTGATTCAGCTAGTTCCCTTCTTGGAATTTATTTCATCGAAATGCCCAGAGATGTGTGCAAAGATACCTGTTCCAGGACACATTATTTATTAGAACCAGGAGAAAACTGTAAATATATGTATATAAGTTGAAAAAAAAATGCTTGAAGGCCTCCTCCATGGTATTCATAGAGGTTATCTCTGAGCAGTGGCAATATAGATGGTTATTATTTTTTTTCTTGTTCTACCTTCTCTGTAATGATCAAGTATTACTTTAGTTAATGTCTGTTAATGAAAGTTGCTCAGTCGTGTCCGACTCTTTGTGACCCCATGGACTGTAGCCACTAGGCTCCTCTGTCCATGGAATTCTCCAGGCAAGAATACTGGAGTGGGTAGCCACTCCCTTCTCCAGGGGATCTTCCCAACCCAAGGATCGAGCCAGGTCTCCCATATTGCAGGCAGCTTCTTTACCATCTGAGCCACCAGGGAAGCCCCAAGTATTGCTTACACGATAGGAAAAGAGTCAATGCTGTTTAAAAATAACCCATATGGGGGACTTTGCTGGTGGTCTAGTGGCTAAGACTCTGTGCTCTCAGTGACAGGGGGCCCAGGTTCAATCCCTGGTCAGGGAACTAGATCCCACACGCAGCAGCTAAGACCTGGCACAGCTAAATAAGTTAATTAAAATAATGTATAAATTAACTTAGAAAATGAAAATAATCCTTATAAACTTTGAAATAACATTGGAAAGTGCTGACGCATGTCAACTGAGTAAAGGAGAATTAAAGTTTAAACCACGGTGAGGTCTTAACTATGTAAAGTGTATGTTCAGGAGGAAAAAATAATCTGAAGGAAAATCCATCAGGGGGTTGCCTCTGGGTGACTGAAAAGGGATGATTTCTTTTTTCTTCTTTTCATAATTACTTGTGTTTTCCGTTTTACTACAGAGTATGTGTTACATGTTAACTGCTGCTGCTGCTAAGTCGCTTCAGTTGACTCTGTGCGACCCCATGGACGGCAGCCCACCAGGCTCCCCCTTCCCTGGGATTCTCCAGGCAAGAACACTGGAGTGGCTTGCCATTTCCTTCTCCAATGCATGAAAGTGAAAAATGAAAGTGAAGTCGCTCAGTCGTGTCCGACTCTTAGCGACCCCATGGACTGCAGCCCACCAGGTTCCTCCGTCCATGGGATTTTCCAGGCGAGAGTACTGGAGTGGGGTGCCATTGCCTTCTCCGTACATGTTAACAACAAGAACCAAATCGTTAATAGTCATGTGCGGTCCGCTGAGAGTCACATGAGGTAACCACGTGTGACGCACCCGCTGGGCGGAGTTGGAGCTACCGATTCGCCTGCGCGGTCAGCTTGCCCCAGGTTTCGTGGACCTGCCTTACCCTCTGCCTCGCTCAAGAGCAGGGACGCTGCCTGCTAGCCCGGCTCTCAGTGCTTCCTGCGGAGCCCCTCAGTGTTCAACTGCCGGGGAGCCCACGCCGTGAGCGGGGCTCTGGCGCCCCCATGTGTCACGTCTGGGAAGCCCATTTGGACGGTCCCATTTAGAAAAGACGGGAACTCCATTGATGCCCAAGTCCCATATTCCCTGGGACCCCCAAGTCCTTGCCTGGGACTGAGAGAGAAAGGATTTCCTTCTTCAGAACCACCCTCCCCAGAAAAGGACCGCTTCCTCAAGTCCATGCACTATCCTCTCTGCATCCCTTTCCCGGAGGCACCTGGCTTGAGCCCCTAGGGAAGCAGGACTTTCCAGCAGGACTTTGGAGGTTTTTCTCATCTCATTCATTTTGCTTTCTCCAATTCTTTTTCCCACAGTCCCAGGCATGCTCTTTTTCTCACTAACTTTTGACTGCGGGCTCAACTCATCTGCCCCAGGAAATGTAAACTTACATTTTATCATCACTTTTTTTTTTTTTTCAGAAGGGGAGCATAATGTCACAGAAGCAGGGGTCTGCAGCCGGGACCCTGGGTTCTCTCTGCCATCTAGTAGCTGTGTGGTCATGTCGAGTTAACTCTGAGCCCGCATTTCCGGGGACAAGACAGCATGAGGGTCAAATGAAATAGCGCAGAGATGCTTTGGAACCTATAAAAGGCCAGAGGAGGGTTGGTCCCTATAGCTCATTTTCCCTGCTTGGGGTCTTTTCCCTCCATCTGGTTTCCTCATTCTCCTACATTAGAGGCCTCCCCCTGAGGCTCCTACTCCACCTGACCTGTCCCTTTGTCCCCAGCAGTCCACTGGAGTGTAAGATCCCTGAGAACCCTGAGTACACAGTCTTGTCCGTTTCCCTGTCTCCGAGCTGAGCACAGTCTGGCGCAGACGGACATTAACTGCCTGCTTGCAAAGTCAGACCAGCCTCTTTCTGGCCAACTCCCTCCTCCCCATCTGTCCTTGCCCCGGGTCCTGAGACGTCACCCCCCTCAGACTGGGTCTATATCATCATGTGTCTCAGTATTCATGCTGAGCTCAGGGTCCAGCACGAAGAAGGTTCTCGCTAAGTGCTGGCTGGTTGAAGGAAGTCAGGAAGGAAATGCTTGCCCTCAGGCTCTGCCTCTCTGCGACTCGTGGAGAGAGCCCCACCCTGGGTGGGCAATGCTCATGTCAGAGCGTCTCCCCAGCAGCCACCGCTGGGTGCCCAGCTGTGCACCTGAAGCTCTCCAGTCTTTGTCTCCCCAGGGGAGGCTGGGCAGCGTGAGGATGCAGGTGACCGAGTGACATGTGTCAGACCCTCAGAAAACACACAAGGACACCCACCAACAAAGACACCACGGCAGCCAGGGATAGAAACAACTAGTGTATTGATTCAGGGAGGAGAGAAGGGGTGCAGATGGGAAACGGGAGGCAAGGGGCTCCTTAGTGTTTGCTGAAACCCGCTGCCGCAAGCCCTCCACACTTCCTCGCCTTCCTCCCCTTCGGTGGGGCCCCAGCAGGCTCTCCCCTTTCCTAGTAGGCCTCCCTCTCCCTCATCCCCTACACCCACGTGACCTTGACCGACCTCCAGTAGTGACTGGGCAGAACCCACCCCTGGCTCTAAAGCTAGGTGAAGGCAGGCTCAGACTAACCTTTCTTCCCCCTCCTCTACCTCCCGCCTCATTCCCATCTCTTGTCTAAATAACATACAGAAGAAGCAAACGCAGCTGGGACCTGGGAGAATCGAGTCACCCCGGGGTTGGGGAGAGGAGGGGACGGGGCGGGCAGGCGGAGGAGCCTCTGCCAGGGGTTGTGGAACGATGGGGGCCGGCCCAGGGATGAGGCTCAGCCCTCCTCCCTTGGAGGCTGGCAGAGCAGACTCCACACCTGCCTCTCAGGCACCATGTCACGGGGTCCCCGGGATGGGGGTGGCGGGCAGGGCAGAAAAGCAGAAACGAGGCTTTGTAAAAGCAGCCCCTCTCCTCGGCTCCCTCTTTGGTTTTAAGGCAGATACGGAGTTTCTCGGAAGCAGGGAGAAAAGGGGGGGAATTGAGATAGATGCGCGTGTTTTTTTTTGGCTTATGTTTTTCCTTCGGTATAAAACCACTGTAGAAAATAACTTCTCTTAGAAAAACAAAAAACAAAACATAGAAGAAAAAACAAAGGGGTATTTTTCTTTGGCTTCGAACCCCTTCCCGTGAGGTGCAGGGCAGGGGTGGGCATGAGGTGAGGAAGAAGCATGGGCCTCCGCCCCCACCCCTGCCTGGCAGGTCCCAGGTTACATGATGCTGCAGTTCTGGGGGCTCTAAGAGAGAAGAGAGACGGGGAGAGGTGTGAGTGGCAGTGCTGGGCCGAACCCTCCCTTCCCCTCTTAACCCAGCCCCGCCCCTGCCCTCCAATCTGGGGCTCAGACAGGAGGGGCAGGACGCAGGAGCGGCAACCCTCTAGGATCTTGGGCTGCGGGGAGGAGGCTCCCACTCCCCCGGGCTGCGGAAGAGAAGGCTCTCCCTCCCACAGGGCAGCCTGGCCCTAACCCTGGAGGACTAGGGTCCTCTGCCCGCCAGGGGTTGGAGACAGAGGGCTGACTCACCTGGGTTCGGGGTCTGGAGTTGCCCAGGAGGTAGGAGCGGGTGACCAGGCTGTCCCCGAAGCTGCCACCCCCACTGCCCCCCACACTTCGGTAGCTGCGAGTGACTGTGACACTGGAGGCGGAGGAGCCAGAGGAGATGGATCCGCCCACCTGGGCTCCCGAGCCGCTGGCAGATGCCTTGTCTGCGGGCTGCCCGCAAGTCCCGCACAGCACGGTGCGCGAGCGCAGGTTGTACTCGGCGGGGTCCCCCGAGCTGCTGCCTGCGTGGGAGCCCTGAGGAGGGAGACAAGGCTCAGGCCAGACGGCGAGTCTGGGACTGACTGCTCAGGCCCAACACCCAGGCTCCACGCTCCGGCAGGGTCCAGGCAGAAAGGTGGGCTTCTGCGCTTAAGTAACCTAACTGGTGGGTAGTATAGGGTTTGTTGGGTCGGGGCTGGGCTGGGAAGAGGGGAAGGGAAGGACATGACAGGGGGAAGGGTCAAGAAGACTTGGGGACAGTCAGGAAACAGGAGCCGGGTCTTTGACTCTTGTCTTAGCTACTCTAAGCTTCAGAGGGAAAGGAGAGTGAGCAAGCCTGTAGAGCGGCAGGCATGCAAAATTAACTGGGGAGGAGGGTAGGTGAGAGAGACCCTTCTCCCAGGAAAAGTGGGGAAAATGAGAGGCCATGCATGTGACTAGGAGGGGGAGGAGACAAGAAAGGAGATGCATGCAACAGAAGTAGGGGGGAGAGAGGCAGGGCTGTGGGCCCCACGTCTGTCCTCCCTTCTCTGCCCTGGGGGATAAATCCAGACTCTTGTCCACCGCTCCCATGGGAAGACTCACTGGCATCAGAAGTTCCCACTCCCTTCCTTACCAGAGTAGGGCACCCAGACACCTGGGTTCCCTGTTCAAGGTATAGGGAGGAGAGAGAAGAAAAGCCAGGGCAGCGAGTGAAGTTCCAAAATGTTCTTTAATGAAAAGACTTTCTGGCAGGGGGAGGCCAGGGCGAGGGTGTCCCCAGGCCTGGCTGCGTGCCCTGGCGTGGGCTGGGCCTCAGCGGCGGCTGCCACTCACGTGGTGGTGATGGAGCAGATCGTCTCCATCCTCATCGTCGTCGTCCTCGACCACGGTCACTGAGCGCACCAGCTTGCGCATGGCCACCTCCTGCCGCAGACACAGGACAAGGCCGAGGGTTAGGGGCTGCGGGTCGGAGAAGGGGTGTGCAGCATGCCCACCCCAGCAGCCTCCAGGAGCCTGCTCGCGTTCTGCCCCCTGTCCCGGCTGCCACTAGCTCTGTCCTCCAAGGCGCTGGAGGTAAGAAACTTGTTTCTACTCCAGGGGCATGCGCAAGGTCTCTGGATAGGAGCGTGATCTGCCCTTAACCATGCTCACTGTCTAACCCCCACCCCTCCTGCTGCTAGGGGAGCTATCTCTGGGTGGAGAGTTTGGGGCCTGGGAGAAAGCGGCCCTGAACTGAGGTGGGGGCAGCTGCCTCCAACTCTGGCCACGGGGGAGGCCTCGTCCAGTGAGAGGCCAGCCCGCAGCATACTCACTTCCCCAGTGGAGTTGATGAGAGCTGTACGCAGGCTGTTTCCGCAGCCCCAGGTGTTCTGGGCCTTCCACACCAAGTCAGTAGGGGGGCTGTGGGTGGCCCCAGCTCCTGCAGCCCAGATCTGGGGGAGGGAGAATTCAGTAGAGAAGGGCGCTCACGCGCCGGCACCCCTAGCCTCAGGCCAGCCCATCCCCACCCGAGGCCACCCCAAACACCTGGCCACTCACCGTCACCACCTGCCCGGCCTTCAGAGTGAACTTTGGTGGGAAGCGGTAGGTCAGCAGGGGGTCATCTCCATTCTGGCGCTTGATCTGCCAGTTGCCCATGGACTGGTCCTGCCCAGGAGGTAAGGGGCAGGTGAGAGAGGCTCCTTCAGGCTCTTAGAGGGTTTATCACCTTCTATTCCTCCCCTCACGGCTCTCCCCGCTCAAGGATCAATAACAGCTACGTCTACAGGCACTTAGGCTGTACCAGACCCACTCAGTCCTTTCACCTTCCCAAGAACTCAAAAGTTAGGGACTATTGTTCATGCCTGTTCTGCAGATGACGATGCTAGAAGAGGTTAAATACATTGCCCAAGAAGGTCTCACTGCACTGATGAGTCCTGGGGCCAGGACTGGAGGAGATACCCACACTTGCCCTGGTCTGATGTGAGGAACGGCCCTCCCCGCAAACTCCATCCCTTCACCTTCCAGGTCTTCTCCCTAACCCGACCTGGGAGGCCTACCTCGTTGGACTTGTTGCGCAGGCGCACGAACTTGCCTTCCTCGTCCACCTCCTCCACGGCCACGCGCCCGCTGGTGCGAGCATGCTGGGAGAAGCTGCTCCGGCTCTCGGTGGTCTCCAGCTTGCGCTTTTTGGTGACGCTGCTCCCACTCTGTGTCTGGGACGAGTGGGAGGAGGCCCGGCCTCGGCCGCGCTGCAAGGTGGGACTAGGGGACAGGCGGAGCCTGTGGAGGGGGAGCAGGGTGAGGGGGCCTCGTCAAGGCGGGTGGCAGGCAGGCAGGAGGCAGCAGCCGCTCCCTGCCTCCCCCGGAGCCCACCTCTCCTCCTCGCCCTCCAGGAGCTTGCGGTAGGCGTGGATCTCCATGTCCAGGGCCAGCTTGATGTCCAGAAGCTCCTGGTACTCGTCCAGCTGCTGTTGCATCCTTGCCCGCATTTCCGCCATCTCCCGCTCCTTGTCTGCCAGCAGCCGCCGGCTGGTGTCGCGTTCACGGGCCAGCGAGTCCTCCAGGTCCCGCAGCTTCGCTTCCTTAGCTGCCAGCTGGGTGAGGGGGAATGGGGGTCTGGTGAGCTCTGAAGGTCCCCGAGTATGGAGAGGTAAGGGATAGGGGTAGGGGCACCCCCCCGGGCACACACCACCCCCACCACCCCTGTCTTCAGGTTCCCATCAGAGCCTTTCATGGGCTCTAATGTGGCTGTGGCTGGCTGGCAACTGGGGAGTCCTTCTCAACATTCGACTGAAATCTCTTAATCTGAGGCTAGAACCTATCTCCTCTGCCACAAATGGCACAGCCAGCTACAATATTGATGCTGTTAACACCTCACTATGCCTGCAATGCAGGAGACCCCGGTTCAGTCCTTGGGTCGGGAAGATCCCCTGGAGAAGGGAATGGCTACCCATTCTCCAGTATTCTTGCCTGGGAAACCCCATGGACAGAGGAGCCTGGCAGGCTACAATCTGTGGGGTCGCAGAGAGTCAAACATGACTGAGTGACTAACACTTTCACTCTTTTCCTTTCCACTTTTAACACCTCACGCTGAGTCTTGTGGCAGATCTAAGAGTTAGGGAGGACGGGAATGGTCTCTATATTCAAACGGGAAAAACCTAGGCTCTGAGAAGTGAAGGTCAAGCAGGTAGATATCAAGAGATAAGAGGTAGTCCTGGACCAGCAAACAGGTCATGTGACTCCAAATCCCGGGCTTCTTACTCAGTCTACGCTCCGGGGGCATATTCTGCGCCCTCCCCTGTGGGGAGGGGAGGGGCAGTGGGGGAGGGGGCAAGGGGGAGGCAGCACCTGCTTCTGGAGCTGGCTGAGCTGGGCCGAGAGGCTGTCGATGCGGATGCGGGACTGCTGCAGCTCCTCGTGGGCGGCCCCCGCCAGGTTGCTGTTCCTCTCCGCGGACTGCCTGGCGTTATCCAGCTGGCAGAGAGGACACAGGGTTAGAGCTGCAGGGACCGACCAGGAAGGAGGCAGGGACCCAAGAAGGACATCGCTGCTACAGCCCAAGGTCCGGGGCAATCTGGGCCCCCATCCGCCTGATCTCCCACAGGACATCTCGGGGAGGGCAGCGGGAGGGCTGCTGGCGACAGAGGCAGCACAGGAACCCGGGAGAAGGAGCACCTTGGCCGAATAGGTCTTCTCCAGTTCCTTCTTGTACTGCTCCACCTGGTCCTCGTGCTGGGCCCGCAGCTCCTGCAGGGCATCCGCCAGCCGGCTCTCAAACTCTCGCTGCTTCCCATTGTCAATCTCCACCAGGCGCGTCTCGTGGCGGCGTTTGGTCTCACGGAGCTCCTGGAAGGGGTGGACCCAGAGACCAAAGTCAGAACTAGTCCTTTGAGGATGAGGCCCAAGAGGCTGAGCTCCCAACCCAATCCCAACGTGGAACAAAGTCACTGTGAGCTCCACTTTAACCTGGGGGCTGGCCACCACTCCCCCCAGCCCTCACCCCGACTCCCCATCACTAGTACAAGCCAGCCTGGCAGGGGAGCTCTGCACACAGCTGATACCCCAGCCCAGCTCTGACATCTTTCAGCACCCAGCCCCAGTCCTCCGGTCTGCAGGACACAGTTCCCACCTCGCTGTAGATGTTCTTCTGGAAGTCCAGCTCCTCCTTCAGGGTCTGCAGCCGGTTCTCAGCATCCACTCGTCGCAGCATCTCATCCTGAAGTTGCTTCTTGGCCTCGCCCAGGGCTGCCTCGAGCTGAGAGGAAGGGGACAGAGGTCAGGGAGAGGGGTCATAGGACACCAGAGCTGGAAGGAAGCTGAGAAGGGGGTCATGTCCAGCACCTCCCTTTATATGTGGAGAAATAGGCCTAAGGGAGCAAGAGCCTTGGATGCCCACAGAGGTGATAACGCATCTACTCCTTTGCAGTAATGACCTTGTATCGTTGCTGTGCTAATGAAAATATAGATAGTGTCTCCTCTCTCTATAGCTGTTATTTTGCTATAGCCACGGAAATATGCCCAGAGTACAGAAGGAACACGAGGGAAGGGACCAAAGTGTGCCTGGGGTGGTAGCGGGGGGCTTTAGGAAGCCCTCAGGAGTCTGAGATCTGAAGGACAGGTGAGTGGGCAGACAGGAGCAAGTGCAAGGGCGCAGAGGTACGAAAGCACACACATGCACTTCAGGCTCTTCGGAAGGCTCAGTACTGCTGAAGCCGAAGGATGGAGCCCTGGGGGCAGAGTGATGGCAGAGGTGGCTGGGCTGGAAGGCAGGGGCTGGGCCATGGATCCATGGATCGCACCCTCACTGCCACGAAAAGATCCTCTGAAGCTTGAGTAGGGGTGCACCTTTCTTAGATCTTCATCTTAGAAAGCACAAGCTGGGCAGTGCAGCTGGGAAGGGCTGGGGGCAGGGCCTGGGAGAAGAATGGCCCAGCCTTGATTTTCTGGCCAAACTGCTGGCTTCTGGTCTCTCCAGGGTGTACTATGGTGGCAAGGCCTAGCAGGGAAGAGAGCCCTGGACAGAGGCTTGGTGGCTGACTCTAGTCCTGACCTTGCTCTGAGTAGATGTGGCGGTGAGACTGGGAACAAGCCTGCTTCTTTGATTCTGCTCTCTAGCTTTTAACATGAGACTAGAAGCTGGAATGGAGAGCAAAGTGTTTGAAAGTAAAGACCATCGTATACATTAAAAACATATGTCCATATATGATCAACCATCAGCTCCCAACTAGGGCTCTGTGGACAGTCTACACTCTTCTCTGATCTTCCAGAGAGGTCACGGCTGTCTATAGCAAGGCCACACGGGAGGGATCCAGGGCCAGGCACAATTCATCTCAAAGTGAGATGGAAATGGCTTGTGGATTCTTTTAAATTCATGGTGCTAGACACCGTGGGCAGCAAAGGAGGAAGCACTGTACTCTGGATGGATGCAGCAACGCTAGGGTACAGGAATGGCTCTGATGCTGTGGGACAGGACAGACCAGGCGACTCCTGAGAATGCCTGGAGGGAGCAGTGAGTGTGCGTTTGGGCGGGGAGCAGGGACGAGTGTCAGCTGGGTCTCAGGTGGGCCTCACCTTGGCCACTTGCCCCCGCAGGTCATGCAGCTCGCCCTCCAGCGTGCGCTTCTCGCTGAGAGCAGTGCTCAGCGCGGCCTCCTTGGAGTTGAGCAGAGCCTCCAGGTCCTTGAGCCGGGCCTGGGCGGCCATCAGGTCTCCCTCCTTCTTGGAATTGCTAAAGAAGCCAGAGAAGAGTGGCTTTAAGAGAAGTCTGTATCCCTAGACAGAGTCAGGTCCCCCAGGGAGAGTGAGAAGTCCTGGGAGGTCAGCCACAGTACCTGGTTCTGCTATCCCCCAAGCTGCCAGGAGAGGGCAGCCTTGGGTCTGGTTTGCGGCTGCCCGCCTCTGGGGCTGGATTCCCACTTCTCCCAAGGCCCCCAAAACCCCTTTCCTGCTTCTCCACCCTTCCCATGACTCAGTGCTCAGGAACGTGCCTGGGGCCAAGGGCAAAGCTCGATCCCGTGAGATGAATGCTTTTCCCTCTCTCCCCTCCCATTCCTTCCCAAAGAGACAGAACCACCTTTGTCTCCTGCCCCTTCCCACATAGGGCCTTAACCTTCTCCCCCTGACTCCACCCACCTTCCATTCAGCCCAGCCTCCTCCTCTGCAGGGATCCAGACAGCCAGACTCCTAGCCCTGGGGTCTGAGTGTCCCTGACGCTTATCAGTTGAGTGCTAGAAGTGTCAGTCACTTCCCCTAGTCCCTTTACACACCAGGGACTGCTGGGAGGAAAAGTTTGGTTAAAGCTCAGGGAGACCTGGAATGAAGACTAGCAGGCATTGTATTGACCATTCCCTTTCTCAGACCCAGTCTGGGTCCCCTGATGGGGCAGAGCACAAGGGTTCCAGCCTTCCCTCTCTCTGGGCCTCATCAGAACCTATCAACCACAAGCCCAGCATCTGGCCCCAGATGTGACCCCAGGCCTCCAGGTCCATTTGGGCTCCAGCCTTGAACCTCCACACTCCTCAAACTGGGTAAAGCTTTAACTAGAACCAGTTCAAACAGGAGGTGGCCTCTGCCACCTTCCTTCCCTTTCTGGGCCCCTGATTATTTCTGCTGGATAGTGACCTGGAGAGATAGAGGGATCCTATTTTCTTAAAGACCTCTGGGGAACGCAAGAACTTCCCAGTTGTAAGGATCCCTTCACCGATGTGTGGGGAGAGAAAGCACTAGACCCAGGGAGTGGAAGGAAAGAGCCCAGGGGCCTAGTCCCAGCTGCCATCTGCGACTCATCAGACTTCAAGCATGAACCCACTTGGGCAGATGGAAAAAAAGAAAAGCAAATGTGGGCAGGGGGAGAAAGAAATCTATCCTGGCAAGGAGAGAAGTGGCCCTGCCAACATTTTTCTCCTGCCACCAAGCCCTCGGCTCCAGGAGCCCCAGCAATTCAGTGTGAAGAAGGATGAAGAAGGCCCAGCAGGAGAAGCTCTGGACCTGGACGGAGGGCCCAAGACTGGGGCAGTGTGTTCCTGCCACTAGCTCATAAGTCTTCAATCAGGAGTCACCTCCCTCCAACTGGGCTCCACTGTGAGAAGGAGAATGCCACCCAGACAGGCAGGGGAAGGACGTGAAGATCTCGGGGGAGCACCCCCAGCCTTGCTCTGTCCAGGCCTCTGGCCACATTTCAGAACAAGCTGTTTAGAGCAAGTGTGTCTGTCTCCTGTGAAAAGAGGCCCTTCCAGACCTGAAGGAGCTCTCCCCTCCTCCGTCTTAGCCAGAAAAGCTAAAAATAAAGTCAAAACCCAGCTCAGGTTTTGGCTGCCA
Organism: Bos mutus; assembly: GCF_027580195.1. NCBI lineage: Eukaryota > Metazoa > Chordata > Mammalia > Artiodactyla > Bovidae > Bos > Bos mutus. The sequence goes on along the minus strand of NC_091619.1, from coordinate 20,095,983 downwards.
TCCGGCCCAGCCCCTGGCTGGGAGCACAGCCCCAACTTTCCATGACTTCAGAACTTTTCCGAAGCAGAGGCAGCTGCAGGGGGAGGAAAGAAGAAGAAAAACCGCTGGTAAAGTGAAGCGACACGGCAGACAAAGATTCCGAGCTCCTTGGGCCGACTCCAAGGCTGGCAGGGACTTCCCAGAACAGGCCTCCCTGCCCGGCAGGCTAACGGCTGGGAGGCTCTCAGAACTTAGAGAACTGGGAGGAGCTTCGCATAGGTTTGCCTTAACCCCCTCCTTTTACAGATGAGGAAACTGAGGCACGGAGGAGGAAGGTGAGTGACCCCATGTCAAACAAAGCATGCAGCTCCGGGGACCCAGGCAGAGTCACAGTTGATTCTGGCTGCTGATCAGGACTCCTCCCCCTGCTCTTCCTCCTACTTAGCCACAGGTCTAGAGAGAACCGAGCCAGCAGGAGACAGGACTCCTGATCCAGCCAGCCCGAGCTGGGAGCAGCAGGACGGAGCACCATGACGCTTTCAGAAGACATCTCAAGGGTGTCTCTTCCCTAGTCCCGCCTCCACGGCCTCCTCAGACCCAGAGGAGAAACTTCAGAAGTTCTCCTTGGAAATACCTTTGCTGTGAGAGTGCCAGGCAGACGCTGACACAGGAAAATGTAGCTGCGTGGTCCCTGGCCTCGGGGGCTCACAGCCTGACAACTGCAGGATTTTGTCCTTCAATCTAGCCTCTTCAGTTAGGGCTGCTCCCAGAGGTGGGGTGGTACTAATACTAATACTATTAAACTAATATTAATACTAATAGACTAATACTAGTAATCATCTAAGGACAGCAAACAGAACTGACTGTGTACCCGTTATGGTTGTTGTTCAGCCACCAAGCGGTGTCCGATTCTTTGCTCTTAAAGACTGTGTTAACTGAATCGCCACAGCTTCCCCACTGAGACAGGTGCTAGTCCTAGGTGATGGAGGAAACAGGCTCAGAGAACTCTGCCCAGGGTGCCTCCGGGATCCTGCAGCAAGTGGGGAGCAGAGGTGTGAATGGGTGCTGGATGGCTTTCCCCCCACCACCCCCGCCCGCCCTGCAAAGAAATTAAGGGGGCGATTTTCCTTCCCCTCCTGGAGACTCTGATTAGCACTTAAAAGAGTTGCAATGAAAGGACCCAGACACACCCCGCAGATGAGGGAAGCCACTTGAGCAGAGAGGGAAGCAAGGAAGAGCCTTTGTGGTTTTTTCAGTCAGGCTCCGGGAGCTCCCCTTTGTGGGGAAGCAGCCGCTATCACCCATGGGCTTATGACTCAGACCTCAGGAGCCCTGTGGCCAGGGAGCCACACGCACCCCGCAAGAGACGGCTGCAGCGGGGGGAAGGCACAGAAGCCAGCGCCTCCCCAGCCTCCTCCTCAGTCTTGCCTGTCCACTAGCTCCAAATGACATTGCTTCCTTAGTCGGGGTCCCCGGCCCTAACAGGGACCCCAAGCAGACACCGGCCAGGCGTCCAACCCAAGGGGCTGTGCTGCCTGTGCCCCAGTCCACTGGGGGCCAGCAATGGGAAAGTGGGGCACATGCTGCCCCACAGTGGGCTGGCAGGAAGAACAGGGTAGGGCAGGCAAGGGGAGCTGGGAAGGGTGGGACCCAGGGGCTCCACAGGTGACTCATCCTCCAGCAGACAATACCCGGGCAGGTGTCAGGAAATCCTCTAGCACTCACAGGGGAGACCCTGGCTGTACCCACGTCCTGCCCAGGCCTCCGTGCCACGCCACAGGGAGCCCACTCTTTCCCTCCCATCCGCCAGGCTCCTCCAGCACTGGAGTGGGTTCATCCCAGTGGGCTCCTGAGACAAGAAGGGCTGGGCATCCTGTTTCTAAACTCTTCCCAGGTTGGCAAATCCGATCGCACAAGGCGGGAAAAGTTGGGTGGGGCAGGGCAGGAGAGCAGAGAGGAAAAGGCTAAGGCCTACGCACGCGCGGGCTTGCGTGCTCCCAGGCTGGGGCGCTATTAGGCTGGAGTGATAGGGGAGCCGGGCTTCAGGGCCACTGCAGGGCAGGACTCTAGGGGCTTCTTGGACGGGGGTGGGGGTGGGGAAGCAAGGCGCCTGGCGCAGTAAAGGGGCTGCGTGGGCACTGTGCCAGGCGCTGACCTGCCGGCTGTGTCAGCCTCCTCAGCCCAGCTCGGATGCCAGATATGGAAGCCAGGGCGGCCACAGGCCTGTTTGGGCCCGGTTGCTGGGAGCAACTTGCTAGGCCCGGAGGGAAAGGCCCCCATTTCCTCCGCTGGGCTGAGGAACACGAGGCGAGCAGAGACAGCAGGCTGGGGCTAAAAATAACCAGTGGGCGGGGCAGATGGCCACAGGGGCAGTGGAAGAGCCGGGCCAGTCCGCCCGGGCTCCCTCAGACCCGCCCCAGTCCCCTCGCTGACCACGCCCCAGGCTCACCAGCCCTCGGAGTTCCCCATCGACGGGCGGAGAAGAGGGGGGAGGGGAGGCAGGAGCACGGAGATCCCGAGCCCCTGGCATTTCCTGCCTCACTAAAAACGGAGCCCCCTGTGGCTGGGCAGGGCAAAGCAGGGCTGGGTGTGCAGCATTGAGTCCCAGCCCTCCCCTCTCCTCCCAGACGTCTAGACCTCTTCCCAGGCTGACCCCTGCCAGGTGATGGGGTCTCTCCTGTGGCCACCCCACGCCGGGCCCCCTCGTTCCTACCACTCTTCATTTTGTTCCAGCAACTCCTCCCACTGCAACGTATTCTTCCCTCCCTCCACCTGTCCAAATCCACACCTGCCTCCTTCGTTTGAGCCCTGCCTCAGCCCTGTGCCTCCAGACCCAGCCACACCTCTCTCTCCTCTTCCAAGTCCGCTCAGCTGTTGTTTTACCTGCTGGTTTATTCTCTTTCCAGTTATAAGTGTGTCTCCGGGCTTTTTCTGTTTGTCCCCAAATGCCCTAAGGCCAGAAGATTCATATGCTCAAGGTTTCTAAGGGGGAACCTCCTTCTAGAACAATTCCTGCCCTTTTACAGGTGGGGAAACTGAGGCCTGCAGAAGAGTAGGCTCAGACCCTAAAACCCTGCCCACCCGGTCACCTGAGGACACTCGGAGCAGATGGAGACCGGCTCAGAAAATTGCATGACGCATGCAGGGCGCGCAGAAAGTAGGCAGAAACACCCAGGAAGAGAGCCCGCGAGACACTTGGGCTTCTGCTCAATGGCCAGGAGTCGCCCTAGGACCCAAGTGATGACACAGAGACCTAGCGAAAGAGCCCTCAAACATCAGCTACACCACAGCTGTGTGTGGGGCCACGAGGTTCCGCAGTTCCCTCTCCCAAAAGGAACCACTGTTGGGTTTCTCAGCTGGTCTGTGGGCCTGCCATTGCTCTCAGGTATGGGCAGGATGTGGAAGGGCTGGGACATTCGGTTCCGCACTCTGGCTTTCAAGGCACCAGCCCTCTCTGGAAAGGAGACCTTAAGGAGAGAAACTGAGAGGGGCTGGTGTTCTAGGGACTGACAAGCCCCTTGAACCTTCCCCAGATGCCACCCTGTGCAAGGTCTGAATGTCTTACACCTGGAAAGTACACGGGAGGATCCCAGTACGGACCCCCCGACCCCTGACCCTCCCGCCCAGGCACATCACCCACAGCAGGCATGGCTCTGCTTCCCCACGCCTCCCTTGGGCGTGACACCCACCACATATGCTCAGGGTCCGAGGGCCCTTGGATCCCCTTCCAGAGCCGCTAGGCTCCCAGCTGTCCTCACCCCAGACAAAGCCAGCTCTTAATTCCAAGCAAAGGGAGGGTTGGGATGGGGGAACTGGCTGGCGCTGAGAAGGGGGACAGGAGGCCTGTTGACATGTTCAGACGCAACTCCAGCAGAGTTGCTGGGCCTGGCACAGGGCCAGCCCTGAGTCACAGCTGCTGGGTGTATCAACGTGGCATTGTGCAGCAGCGGGAGAGGCCTGCAGTCCGAGGTCGGTGCGCTGGGGTCCTGGACAACAGGCGGCAGGCTTCCTGACTAACCGCTCCCTCCTGCCAAACTCCACTTTCCTTCTTCCTGGCCTGTCTCTCCAGAAATCATTCCTGTGTTGTCATAAAAATGCAGGCCAAGGCCTGGAACAGACCAAAAGAAGTCGGGGCCTGGAGGGGAGAAGGATGGCCTAGGAAGAGGTAGGAGGTCCTGGGTGTGGGAGGGAGGGAGGCCACTGGCCAACAGGCGGGACATGCAGGGGATCCCTACAAGAAAGCGATTCAGTTGTCCCTTCTTAGGATGTATTAACCTTCCATCTGGTGGCTCACGGTTATTAACCCTGACAACAGCAGGGAGAAAGTGGGAGCCGCACCCCAAGATGGAGAAAGGAAGTTGGGGAGGACCTAGCAGTTCTGGTCGCACTGCATTCCAGCTCCAGCCTTGGAAGATGCAACGCTGTCTCCCAGCCAGCAGAGGGTGGCAGTGTCATCAGAGCTTCGGGAGGAGGAAGGGGGGGTGCCTTGGCAATCCCAAACATCCCCCTTTGAACTGCCAGGGACTGTGCTCCTGGAAATCAAGGGTCTCTTACTTCCCTGAGCCAGTCCCGAAAGGGATTCCTGTATTGTTCCCCTCCATCTGTCCCCCATCTGATTCAGATCCTCCTCCTCCTTCCTGCCACTCAGAAAAGTAGTTTTCAAAAAAGGCCGTCCCTCAGTCTTTCTTTCTCTGACTGGACAATTCAGGGTCTCCCGTCCACTCTCTACTCTGCCCTCTACCGTGACTCAGCTCCTCTGCTGGGCCTGGGATTTCGGCCAGAATTATTCCTGGTTTCAACAGGCAGGATTCAGACTTCCTCACAAAAGGACAGGGGAGCGTGGCCCCCTACTCTGCCCCACCTCCTTCCCAAACTATCCCCTTCCTTGAGTGTTAAGGGACAAGACCTCCTCACAGCCCAGCCTCAGGCTGGGGGAGCCAGAATGGGGCAGGAAGAGTAGAAGGTGGGCAGTTCAAGGTCACCCTGCACCTCCCTCTGATTCCGGGCCATGCTGTCTAATCCCGGCCAGCACTAAGGTAAGAGTCCTGCCTGCCCCAGAGCCTCCACTTCTTCTCCAGCACAGGTCCATGGGACTCTCCTGCATGGTACAGCCTCAAGGGAGGTATGCTCAAAATATAGTGTCCTTTCCTACTAGTAATAAAAACAAAGTCTAAGCCAAGAGTGTAATGTCATAATAATAACCTGTTTTTCACAAACTTTCTTGGAAAAAGAGAGGAGGGTGTTAGTACTTTTAATTCCACAGCTTGTGGGAAATATTTCTATTGAGAATAGCATTGGCTATTAACTATTTTCACATTAATTATACCTGATTTTTATATGCATAGCTTGGTATTTTAGAGAACTGTTTTCGCACTTTGTGGGTCATGGTACTACTTCGGAACTGGAGGCATCTCTGGAGATCTTCCGCCCTAACCCCTTTCTTTTACAGCTAGGGAAATCCAGAGGTGGAGGGTGAATTCTTCAAGGTCACACAGCAGTTCAGAGGCAGGGCTAAGCCTGGAACTAAGGACACCGAAGGCCAGGGCTATTTTCACTGCCTCACACTACCTGTCAGTTTGTTGGTAGATCACCTTGCCTTTTGTTAAATGACAGGAGACCCTGCACCATCCCCCACAGAACCTCTTTCCCCGGCATCTCCAAGAATATTAGAGCTTAGCCTATGTCATCTTCAGTTCAGGAGCCGGTGTTCGAGAGGCCAGGGAGGTAAGAATGGAATGAACTGCCCTGGACCTCTGGGCCAGACCTGGTCCTGGCTGTTGGAGCTGCTAAAGGTGGTCAGGGGCTGGGGAGGAGGGAGACTGGGGGGTGGGGGGAGGAGGGCACAGGGAGCAGGGGGCACAGTGGGTAGGTAAAGCCATCTCCTCCCAGTTGTCCCCCCAGCTGTCCCTGCCTTCAGCCCTGACACTGAGCTACTGAATCACTGGGGATGGGCCTGGGAGTGCAGACAATGGGCACATTCCATGCAAGAGTAAGCCTCAGATCCCTGGAGGCCAGGGGATGTGCCAGGGACGGGGCATCAATCTTGGGAAGGCCGTCAGCACCTTAGCAGGAATTACAGTCTTTCTTGTTTCTCTTGGTCTCCTCAAGCACTTACAGCTCAGCCCCTGGGGTTAATTGTACTTTCTTCTTTCCATTTGAATAAGAATGTGGACTTCAGGGTGAGGGGTAGCGTGGAGAAATGACAACAGCAGCACACGCAGCATCCTCAAAGGCCAGCATCCCCGCTATCCTTATATATCTGCCAAAGGGCACACTTTCTTACACATCCAGGGAGGCAATTCCCATGACAAGTCCCAAGACAGTCTCAAGACAGGAGTTACCAGCCTCTCACAGCTCATGATTCAGGGCCTGGAAGGGTCCTGGGTCTTTCCAGGTATGGGCTGTGGCAAAGGCTGTTGATCAAGTGATAACAGGCCCTGCAGGACGGCAGAACATTAAGGCAACCCTGGCCTCAGAGCAGAATCTCCAGAGTGCAGGGGTGCACTTCAGTCACCCCAACCCTCCTTCCACATCCTCCAACCTCTCCCCGAAGCTAGAGAAGTGAGGTGTAATGGTGTGTGTGTGTGCATGCTAAGTCACTTCTGTCGTGCAGCCTTATGGACTGTAGCCCCCAGGCTCCTCTGTCCATGGGGATTCTCCAAGCAAGAATACTGGAGTGGGTTGCCATGCCCTCCTCCAGGGGATCTTCCCAACCCAGGAATCGAACTCCCATCTCTTAGGTCTCCCACATTGGCAGGCGAATCCTTTACCACTAGCGCCACTTGGGAAGCCCAAGGTTTAACGGTAGGAGCACTCAAAATGAGAGTCAGAAGACGCGTGCTCAAGTCCAGGCCTGTCACTCATTGGCTGTGTGACACGGGACAAGCCTTCGCACCTCTCTGGTTTTCCCTGTTCTTATCCTGATGAGAGCTTGGAAGAACCTGGGGCTGCAGGTCCCCGCGTGTCCTGACTGAGGCCATCATGTAAGGCGGGCAATTCAGGAAGTTGTCGGGCACCCAAGGCCTTGTTCGGGGGGAAGGGATACTTCTGCTTTGTGGGTCTGGGATCTCCCCACTTCTGACTCAGCCTTCCTCTACCAGTTCCGTTTGGGAAGACACAGACCCTGCCACCAACCCGCAGCCCAAGCCTGTAACTCTGGACTCTGCTCTAGAACTACCTGTGTGCACGGTCTGTCAGGAGCCCTGGTTCCAGACCACCAACTAAGGAAGGAGGCAGAAAAGGCTCCCAGGATGCAGTGGGGAGCGGGGAGCAGGGATGCAGACACTCAGGCCCCCACCCCTCCCTGTAAGACATCTGCTGTCTCCACCCTGTCTCTTGCAAAGCCACTGGGGTGGGAGGGAGGGGGGCAGTATCTGAGTCATCCACCCAGCTGTCCTGACTGGGATGGGGCCTAGCTCCAAGCCTCGACCCCAGGCCGGCCTTCCCTGATGCTTTTAACCTCCTCTTTCTTCCCGCGAGTAGGTGTTCAAAACCCTGGGCTCCAAAATAAAGGATGTGAGTCTGTGTTTGTGGGCAGGAGCAGTGTTTCTGCTTGGAGCCTGTAACCCAGCCTGATGAGAGGGGGCCCCAAAGCCCTGGGTGTGGTCAAGGTACCCAGGCTGGGCCAGGAGTCATCACAAGATCTTACAGATAGCTCTGCATCCCAACCCAAAGCCTGGCCCTGAACTCTGAGCTCTAATTAAACATTAAACCAGACAACACCTTCTCTCTAGGCTTTAGTGGGAGGAGTTAGGACAATGCCTTTCTTCCTCTCCCAAATTCTTCGTGCCATTCTTCACCTCACCCTGAGCAAAGCAGACACAAAAGGGAGCAAGAAATCCTTGTTCCTCCCACTGGGGACATAGAAGGGGACAGAAACCCCAATCTGAGTCCTCTTGGTCTCCACCCAGCCTCCTATCAGCCTAGGATCCAGGTGTGCAAAACCACCCCACCTCTTCCGGAAGCCCAGCACCCCCAGCCAGGATCAGTGGGGGAGAGGAGAGGCAGGCAGCTAAATATAACAAGTACACACACCACCCCCGGCCCTGTCCCACGTGTGCACACACCCGCCTGGTGTCCCAGACCGGGACAGCTGCGCCAGAATGGCAGAGACTGACTGGCGTGGCTGGGTTAGCAAGAGACCGTAGACTCCACTCTTTCTGTTCCCTGATCAACACCTTCCCCAGAAAAAGACCTGCTAAGAATGCCCTTGGCAGGGACGTGCAAGGTAGTAGTTTGGTAGCTGGGTAAACTAGTTTAGAACACTAATTCTCTGGGACTCCCCTAGCTTGCCTCTTATCTGCCCTGTTAACTAAGTTATTCATATCACCGGTGGACAATGACAGGAATGATCCCTTTCAACAGAAATAGTCACTCTGAGTTCCCTGGTGGCCTAATGGTTAGGATTCCTGGCTTTGGATCCCTGGTCTGATCGGGGAACTGACACCCACCAAGCCTGGGCTTGGGGGTGGCGGGTGCGGGGGAGAGTCACCTGCCTGCCCACACCATTTCCACCTACTCTTCACTAGGGGATGATATATCTGCCACACCCACCATGCCAGGGCTGGGGGCTAGCGAAGGGGTATAAAGACTGGCCAATACACAGCGCTTCTGAGAAGAGCATGAGCCTGGAGAAGTCAACGCAAAGGGGAAGAAGAGGACAAACCATTACAGCCTCAACCAGGGATCTCCAAGCACCTTCAGTGCTCTCTGGCTGAGGTCTTCACAGAAAACAAATCCGTGGGGAGCTGAAGAGGGCCTAAACTTCCCAGCTCCAAAGGCCTTTTTAGAAAAGAGGGAGGAGACTAGTAGGGTGCGGTAGGGTGGGGCAGGGATGGGTAAGGTAGGAGGGGCCTGAGCCTTCCAACGGCTGGATTTCAAAAATGTCACAGTATTCCAGTAGTTTAATAAGGCAAAGAACAATAACCAAAAAAAAAAAGTCCCAGTGGCTGAGAGGACGACCAGGGCAAAAGCTGCTAGGCTTGGCTGGGAAAATGAAAGTGGCTCACCCCAAGAAGGGAGGCAGGGAGGGACAGAGTCCATATCCTCCTCCGAAGACTCCAGGCAGAGGGTGAGGGTGTGGAGGTGGGGAAGGGGAGGCACAGACCTGGGCATACATAACACAACTTCCTGAGCCGGGAGCCTCTGCCCTCGGTCTCCCTCCCTCCCTTGCATTCCTGGGCCAAGCAGGCCAAGGGCTGTGGGAGCTGCGGGGGAGCGGCTCTCCTGGAGCTGATCGGTGGGCCTGTCAGAGGCCAGGGGAAGTCCCAGACATGCATGGAGTAAAGAAGCACTTCAAAACTCTTAACAGGAACCCGGGAAAGGGTTGGGCAGTGGGGACCATCGCCGTGCCCCTGCAGGGGGAAAAGGCGGGCACCCGGCTTTGGTGACCTCTCTCTGGCACCACTGGATACCTCCCTAAACAGCCTAGGAGCTCTGTTTTAGTGGGAGCCATGTCCTCAGAGCCAGGCTGGGCAAAGTTGGCACAGTGCCAAGGCTGCCAAGAAAGTTCCAACAGGACCCCTTCACCCACTCCTAAGTGTCTTGGGTGCCTAGATGTCTTAGACCTGGCAAGGCCAGTTCGGCTTTGCTCAAGGCCCTCTCCCAGGCCCCAAATAACTGGCAAATCCCACCCTGACAGAATGTGGGCCTGCCACCAGCTCCTACTTGGCCCTGATGAACCCCACCATTCCTTATATACCCCACCCTCTCCCAGAGACCTCTCCCTTCTCAGTCCTGTCTTGACAATTTCCCTTGGCACTGCCAGGCACTCGCTGGGGGCAGTTCCGGGAGGGAGGAAACTATACGGGCAAAGTTATCAACCGCCTGGAGCCCGGGCAGGGGCGGCAGTCCGTCTGCCCTCGCTGCTCCTCCCGGCCCCACCCCGCCACCTGGGGCACTCACCGTGCCTTGAGCTCCTTGAACTCCTCTCGCACTTTGCTCAGCTCCAGCTGCAGGCGGGCGCGCTCCTTGGCCACCGAGTCAAGGGTCTTGCGGGCATCCCCCAGCTCGGCCTCGTAGGCGGCCTTTATGCCAGACACCTCGCGGCTGACCACCTCCTCAGACTCAGTGATGCGAAGGCGCAGACCTGCATTCTCCGTTTCCAGCGAGCGCACACGGTCGATGTAGACAGCCAAGCGGTCATTGAGCTCCTGTAGGTCTTCCTTCTCCTGCAGCCGGGTGATGCGGGTGGGTGACAGCGGGTGGAGCTGGCCTGCGCCCCGCTGCGGGTGGCGCGCCGCTGGGACGGGGTCTCCATGGCCGGCAGGGTGGCAGCACTGCCCGAGGGGCAGAGGTCCCGGGAAGGACGCGGGGCTCAGGCCGAAGGACAGAGACTGCTGGGGTAGGAGCGCGCCGGCCGGCTGGCTCTCGGCTGGCTCCTGGCAGGCTTGTGGATCTGGGCCGGGCGCTGTCAGACCTCGGGATCTGGGCTGGCCGGTGTGGATGCGGAGCTCCCGCGAACACTCTGAGTCACCGGCTCCTGGGCAAAGGCTCTAATAGGTCTAGGGAATGGGAGGAGGGGCCACTCTCTTAAAGGGGCCGTCGCTTAACCACAGGGGTGGGAGAGGGAGGGGTGAGCAGGGGAGACGACTGCCCCGGGTAGGGCCCCACCCTCCCTCAGGCACCCCCACGTGCCTGGGGCTTCCCTGAAGCTCGTCTCTAGGTCTCTACCTGCTCAGAGATCCAAGCTGAAAGCTTGCTCCCACTGCCTCTGGCCTTAGAAGGGGTAAAGTGCAGAGCCAAGGGGTCAGGCTGGGTGGGTATAGGGCAGAGCCAAGGCGTGGTGCTGGATGGGCAAAGGGCAGGGGGAAGAGGCGCAGTAGGCACGAAGCAAGGGAGGGCACCAGGCAGGCAGATCCAGGAAAGTGGGGGGAGGCTGCGGCTGGTGCCCATGAGGGTGACTCACTCTTCCACCACTGGCCCCCCTTTTCCTCCCCATAGTAATAGTGAGTCACCCCTACCGCCCCCCCTCCATGAGTGGGCAGTCCATTCAAAGCCGCATCTCAGTATGCCAGAGTGGGGTGGGGAAATATGCCTGGGTTCCCTGGGGTGGTTGGAGGGAGGGCTGCCACAAAGTTCTGGATCCTGAGTTCCTTATACACCCTCAAATTCAGGGTGGGGACCAGAGTTTGGGGTCATTCTTTTCCTATCTTCTGCCCCAGGTTAATCTCCTTTTGAAATCAACCATTGGATCTTAGACCCAAAGAACAACCCCCAGGCCCCAGAGGAGGTCAAGAATAGGACCCAAGTACTGCCCACCCCGTCCCCTTCCTTTGGACCCAAGCAGTCGGAAAAAGAGCCTGCCTGAGGTTCCTCCCAGCTTTGGTCCCTTTCTAGTCCTCAGCCCAGCCCAGCCCACCCCACCAACCCCAGGACCGTACTTATTTTTTTTTTCCAGGACTGTACTTATTTTAATGGATAATTTAAAACAGATACCAGAACTGTGCATGCATTCATCACATTGCCAGGACACCAGGTCCCAAATTTTTGTGGTTCCCAAAGGGGCCTGAAAGGGGGAGCAGGGCTGGGGGCTGGACAGCCAATGTTGGGTCTCTATCCTGGTTTCAGCCAGAAAAGGGGGGTGATGGGGGTCGAGACAGCAAAGACACCCACAACCTTGCTGACTGCTGGGCCAGCACTGCACTTATCTCCACATTCCTCTCTGGCCAGGTCTGCTTTGCCACTGGCTCTGGGGAGGGGCCAGGCCTTCTCACAAAACAGGATCATCCAAGTCCCTGAGCTTCCCCACCCCAGGCTCTGGAGCTTCATCCTCAGGACTCACGGGAGACCCCTTTAATCAGCCTCCTACTCCCCTCTCCCATCCAGGTCCTGGCCCCACCAACCATCTCATCCTAAGAGGTGGCAGAGGCTGAGGCTCCAGAACCCACGTGCTTTCCTGCCCTGACCCTGGGCCTCCCATAGCTTATTCTCTGGTGAGGAACTGGGGAAATTAAATTATGTTGCTAACTCCTACAGCTCCAGGATATCAGGATACACAAGAGAAACAGGGCTGGACAGGTCTTCTGTTCTGGAGCTGGGGCAGGATTAAGGCAGGGACTCTGAGTGTTCAGGGAGAGAAACACTCCCTGAGGGATGGCAGGTTCCCATCTCCAGGGGTTGACTGGGCAGGGTGGTGAGCATCCAGGATACTCAGAGTTGGGGGACCCGGGATATGGTTCCCCTCCCTGCAGCCCCCTCCCTCAGGGTGGGGCACCCACCTTCAGCTTCCCAGACAAAACAAAGTCTTTCCTTGTTTCTCCCTCTCGTGTTCCCCAAGTCAGAACCAGAGGTGGGGGTGAATGAGCCAGTGAAACGTGAGGGACAGTGGCTGTTCCCACTGCCTCAGCCCCCCTCCACAGGGCTCCCTGGCCTCTGCCCCACCCAGTCCCTGCCTGGCCTGGCCTGACTTCCCCTCCTGGCTGGGGAGGCAAAATCACACTTAACCCTTCCTCTCTCACACCTCCCCATCTTTGAGAAAAGACACAGGATAAAGGAGAGGGGATTCTCACCCTAAGTTTCTCTCTTTCCAAAGGGTTCACCACCACCACAATGGCCTCAATCCTAAACCTGAACTTCAAAGTGGGCCTTTACCCTAAATATTCAAGCCTAACTCTGAATCCCAGATGTCATCATCTGCTCTCCCCCTGCCAGGGTGTAGATGGTCAGTCCCAGCAAAAGCAGAAGGCAGGGAAGGCCAGGTCCAGAGGAGCGGAGCCTACTGGAGGTAAGGGTTGGCAAGAGTTGTGTCTGGGTGGAGACCAGTTTCCAAGCCTGTCTCTCACTTGGCCAGGTGATGACAGGTCTGCTGCTGAATTCTCCGGGCCTCAGCTTCCTCATCTATAACAGGGGCAGAGTGACTATCAAAGAAATGAGGGTTGAGCTAACATGTTTGCTGTCTAGGGAGTTGTCCACCAGTAGGGAAAACAGGAAGAGGCGATACCAAGCATGAGCAGTTAAAGAGCAGCATAGAACCCTGAACTGGATAATGAATTCCAAATGGGTTCCAGAAGCCTGGAAGTTGGAACATCTGTAAGTGATATTAGAATATAGTTGTTGAGTGCAAAGGTCCAACTATCAGAATACAATTGTTGGGCAGTGGAAGAGACACTTGTCTTGAAGACCAATGACCTTGGGGAGGGGACCCTCCTCTTTCCCATGGCATCCTGGACATCTGTGTCCCTAACACTTGGCCCAGTGCCTGCATTCAGGAGGTGCTCAGTGTTCCTTAAATGAACAAATGCATCTGGCCCTGCCACTTCCCAGTTGACTGACTTTGGGCAAGTTGTATCTTTTCTTTCAGCCTGTTTCCTTGTCTATAACATGGGGATGCTGCCATGTTTAAGTAACATGCATTTAAAGGGAGGCTTCTTGGAGGAGGTAGATTTCAGGCTTTACAGAAGTGCCTTATGCCCACAGTGAATTCCCTCATCCAACAAAGATTTATTGAATATCCACTGTGTGCCAGGCACTGCTCTAGACACTAGGGAGACAGCGGTGAATAAAACAGATCAAAATCCCAACCCTCATGTAGCTGACATCCAAGTGGAAGGAGATGGCCCATAAATAAAAGACAAAATTATAGTTTGTTGGGGCTTCCCCAGTGGCTTAGTGTTAAAGAATCTGCCTGCCAATGCGAGAGTCACAAGAGATACAGGTTCAATCCTGGTGAAGATCCCCTAGAGGAGGGCATGGCAACCCACTCCAGTATTCTTGCCTGGAGAATCCTATGGACAGAGGAGCCTTTCGGGCTATAGTCTGGAGGGTCACAAAGAGTCGGACACGACTGAAGTGACCTAGCGTGCACGCATGCACGCACGTAGGATACTGCTCAACAAACTGGGTAACTGACACTTTGACACTCTTTAGTATATTTTCACAAACATTCTCAATCTGGTCCACAAAACCACCTTATGGGCTGGGGATCATTTCCCTGTTTTACTGCTGAGGCTGACTTTCCCCAAACTAGACATTACTAGGCCGAGGCCAGAACATGGAAGAGGTGGCCTGGACCATGATTCCTTCACTATCTCATGCCACTTTGATGGGACGTGTGGGAGGAGTTGGGGTGGACTGGTGCTGGGAGGAATTCTGTACAGAGGTGCTGAAGTGGGAAAGAGCTGAGGAGGGTACACAGCTCAGCTGAGCAGGGAGACACTAGAGGTGAGGTGGGAAAGTGTGGGAGCAAAGGCAGGACTGGAGAAGAGGGAGATGGAGGCAGCCACCTGGCTCAGGGATGGAGACCTGCGGGAGGGAATCTGACTGCTTGAAAAGGCTGGGCTCAAGGAGAGAAGGGAGGCCTTGAGACCTGCAAGGAAGGAGTCAGAGGCAGCAAGTTAAACAGTGGGCTCAGCAGAAGGGTGAAATGAGGAGGGCTTTGAGGGGCATAGTAATAACGATTCATGTGGGGAGGACTGTGGAGTACCTACTATTATTAGGCACTAGGTATCCGCATTACTATGTTGAACCTATACAATAGCTTTACATGGTGAGTACTGTTATTAGCCCTGTTTTATAGATGAGCAAACTGAAGCCCAGGGAGATTAAATTATTCCTTTAAGGCAGGGATTCTCAAAGTTTGCACTACTGACATTTTGGGCCTGATAATTCTTTATTGGGTGGGGAAGGGTCTGGGCACTGTGGGATATTTTGCTGCCTCTCTGGCCCTCTATCTACCTCTGCCCCCAGTTATGACAATCAAAAATATCTTCAGACAGTGCCAGTGTCCCCTGTGGGGCAAAATCATGTCCAGTTGTGAACCACTTACCTAAGGTCATATGGTGAGTAGCAGGACTGAGATTTTAATACAGGTGGACTTGACTTTGAACACCAAGCACTTACTACTACTACTACTACTAAGTCACTTCAGTGGTATCCGACTCTGTGCGACCCCATAGATGGCAGCCCACCAGGCTCCCCCATCCCTAGGATTCTCCAAGCAAGAACACTGGAGTGGGTTGCCATTTCCTTCTCCAATGCATGAAAGTGAAAAGTGAAAGTGAAGTCACTTAGTCGTGTCTGACTCTTAGCGACCCCATGGACTGCAGCCTATCAGCCTCTTCCATCCATGGGATTTTCCAGGCAAAAGTACTGGAGTGGGGTGCCATTGCCTTCTCCCAAGCACTTACTATCAGGCTGTAATTCTAGACAGGTAGGAGTGGGAGAGACGCATTCAAATGGATCCTAGGCCACTGGGGAGACAACTCCCCCATAGGGATGGGAAGAGGGGAACTCCTGGAGGAGGGTCTAGGGAGTGGAAGCTGATTTGGAAAGTGGGAGCTGGCTCACAGCCATGGTTTGAGGATCCCTTTATAGTAGGTTCCAGAGGGAAGGTCCCTTTCTTATTCATTCTTTGATCACAGGGTCTGGCACAAAACACCTGTTGAACTGCTGAGTCACTCGTGCACAGGTGAATATTATAACCTTGAGAGTGGAAGGACTCTCCTGTTCTGTAAGTGGTTGTCACGTACAAGGCACCCGGCGAGGGGCTGTGTGGGGCTGATCCCACTTAATCTCCACCTAAGCCCTAGGAAGGAGGTATTATTATTGGCATTTTATGCACCAAAACCCCCAGACTCTGAAAGGTTGGCTAACTGACCTCAGGCCGCCCAGCTGATTAGACTGCCTTCTTCCCGCTCAGACTCAGCTAGATGGAATGATGCAGGCTGTGGGCAATTCACTTAGCTTAGTTTAGCCAGGAAGGCCCTTAGAAGGAATGTGTATTTGACAGCCCTTTGGAAAGACAAAGAACTCTTCATTTGAATGAAATCTCACCCCCAGAGCCTCTCTAGCAGGGAAATTTTGGGACCCCTTCTTGGTGATCCCTTGCCCAGAGGGCCCTCAGGCCTCTGGGGAATAAGCCCCTTTCTTTACAAATAGGCTTCTAAGGCCAGAGAAGAAAAATTTTGCCCAAGGTCACACAGGTGGGCCTGCCCAGAACTCCTGAAATAGTGCTCTGACCCCATCATATGCTACCACAGGAGACATAACACCCTGCACAGGGCCCCTCAAGGGAGGGCATTAACATCACCTTGATGTGGGGGTGCTGCCTGCTGAGCCAGAGACCATGTCTATTCCTTCAGGGAACCAGCCTGGTCAGAAAGGGCCGCTGGATAATGGGCAGAGAACCAGCCTTTAACATCTCACACCTGGCTGGGCAGGTCTCCCAGGCGTGACCCTTGGACAATTAAGATTACTACCATAACAGTCTCAAATCTCTTAGAGACGCACAAACACCATTACCCTCATCACACAGATGAGGAGATTGAGGCTTGGGCGGGTTAACTGATTTGCTCAAGGCCACGCAGCAGACAGTGACAAAAGAAGGCCTCAAAGTCCAGGTGTCCGCCTCCAGCCTAACATCCCACCCCGTCAGCTCAAACCCTGCAGGAAATCCAACTGCAAAATCCGAGGATCTGCCT
This sequence comes from Bos mutus, assembly GCF_027580195.1. Lineage (NCBI taxonomy): Eukaryota > Metazoa > Chordata > Mammalia > Artiodactyla > Bovidae > Bos > Bos mutus. Next base: position 20,079,586 of record NC_091619.1, on the reverse strand, counting down.
GGGAGCTCCAGCCCAACATTTCAAACCCCCTTCCCCATCCAACTGGGCCAAGAGAGCCGCCCACCTGAGAGCCTCTAGTTTCCAGACCTGTCACAGGACACACCAGAATACACACCAGACTAGGGCCAGAGAGGAATTCCGCAGTGACAGCTCCCTCTCTTGCTCTCCATCCCCCAGATTTGGCCCCTCCCACCAGGTGAGGGTGGGGGAGGGTGGGCGTGGGAAGGGGCGGGGCATCGAAGATGTGGGTGGAGCCATGTGGACCGGCTGGCCCCGGGCTGATCGGCTGGGGCTGGTAGGTTGGCTCGGGCTGCGGCTGGGTGGTTCCTCCCTCCTTCCCTCCCGGAGGCGGGCAGTGCTGACGGCTCGTACTGACGCAGGCCCCTGCGTGTGGGCGGCTGCCTGTAAGTCTGTGTGTCTCTGTATGTGTGTGTGGTTGCTGGGGCCTCCGTGGTCTCCTAAATGGGGGTTTCCTCTCCCTGTTGTCAAGGAAACAAACAGAAGCTCCACAACTCCAGGGCTGGGGCTGGAAGGGCAGGGTCCCCGAGCCCTACACACCCATACATTTCCAGAAGGTGAGGCAGAAAAGGATTCCCTGTCCCCCTCCGCTCTCAGGGTACTGACCAAACGTGACCAAACAGTGGGGCCCTGAAACTGGAGTAGCCGCCTATCCTGTTTGCAGAGCACTGGGGAGTTTCCTAAGACAAGGGAGTAGTGGTGCTCAAACCAGGACAGGTCCTGGCAAACCCGACAGCTGGTCTCCCTACATGTTCATCCAAGTTTTGCGGGGAGTCTCTTTTTAAAATATAAGAATATCTTTTACAGATTTTACACAGATATATGACGATGTGGAAACACGGGCAGACTCCTCTGAGGGTCTTGGAAAGGCCTGTGCAGCTGAGGGTCCCTGAGCTTCCCCTTCATCACCTTCACTAGAAACCCACCTGAGGCCCCAGTCCCCATTGCCCTTGAGCTCCGTGGGTTGCTTTGAAGGCTACCCACCTCTCCCACCAGGCACTCACACTAGGGGGATCCACTGGGAAGGTGAACTCTTGCAAGGAGGATGGTGTTAATCTGCAGATTTCCTGGTGGGTGGACCGAGCAAAGGGTTCTTTCTGGAGAAGTGGTTGGGCTGCCAGGTGGGGCAGGTGGCTCGGCAGCGTCTCTGCCAAGATCAAGAGCTCCTGGAGAGAGGAGTCATGGGTCAGGGAGGGACTGTGTTGGGCCAGTGCTTCATCATTCATTGCCTAGAAGCCAGAACTTCGGAGCTGGGAGGAGTTAGGGCACCACACAGACCAGCCCCCTCATTTCTAGACCCGCCTTGGTCAAACTCCCTAGATTGCCCCGTCCCACCATCCCTATGCTGCCCACAGGCCTGCCCCAGAGTAGCACCCCGTTTGCCCTCTTTGTCCAGTAAATCCAAAGCTTACAGGGCACCCTGAGAGCCCACCTCACTTTGGCCCTCGACCCTTGAGGGGGTCTTCATCAGAGTAACAGATAATGGGGAAACCACTGGAGCAGGGTGAGGCAGCAGGGGCTGGTCGGGAGAGACAGGATGCATGGGCTGAGGCTGTGCTCCCAGGCTGCCCAGGGAGGGGCTGAGGGGGCATCTGTTTCCTCTTGGCCAGGATTCCCTCAATCTCATCCCCAGAGGAGGTGAAAATGGTCCTGGCTTCCCAAAGCAGAGCTTCCCGGCCTGGGAATGGAGGATGGTTGAGGTGTCTATCAAAACATCCCATATCCCCTCTCTTCCCTCTGCCTGGAGCTTCAAGGAGCTCAGCTAGGGTTTAGGGGTGGGGGCACACTTCCTGTTGCAGCAGAGAGTTGAGGTCCTGGGGCTCAGTGAGCGCCAATGATGTACCTGAAGCTTTAGCCAGGCTGGACTCTCAGTGGATGTAGTGGGGTAAGGGAAGGGGACTTGTCTGGCTCGGGGTGTGGGGTGGAGGTGGGGGCCTCACCTTAGTGGATCATGGGTGGAGGATGGACCAGAGAGAGGTGAGCACAGAGGGTAAGTGGGGATGAGGGAGACATACGAGTGAGTAAAGGAAGGAGGTTAGGGAAGAAGTCTACCGTGAGAGACGAAGAACTGAGCTTTGAGGCAAGGGGCAGGGGGTCAGATCTGGAGCCCAGGCCAGGGGGGACCAGGAGGAGTGGCAAGCTGGGCAGAGGGGGAGCCCAGGAATTGAGGAGAGGGGCAGCTAGCTGCCCAAGCTGACGCCAGCACTCCAGCCCCAGATCCTGGTGGGGCAAATATTTACCAGGCAACAGTTGCTAAGTAAGGAGGAAGGAGGAGGAAAGCCAGTAGCTAGAGGGCTTTCCAGGCTCCTCCCATCCTCACAAAAGAAGAGGGTGAGCCATTCTGTTCTCCTCAGCCCTCCACCCCCACCACACAGGCGTGGCCACATCCCTTCATGCACACATATCCTGGAATCACCCCTACCAATGCCCCCCCCACCCCCACCAAACCCCAAGCTGGTAAGAGGACAGAGGGCTGGGCTAGGGGCAACTTCATCCCAGGGCTGCCAGGCCTTCCGCCTACCCTAACAGCTCTGCGGGCTCAAACCTTGTGAAATTCCCCTTCCCAATCTGTTGTTCAGTGGGGGCTGGAGAGGAGGGTGGTCCAAGCAGTCAGGATACAGTGAGGGAGAGGATGCTGAAGGATGGAGTCAAGATGTCCAGGGGGTGCAGGCTGCAAGAGAGGATGCGGAGGCGGAAAGGCGGGGAAGGAGTGACTCCATTAGAGGCTGTTCAAGGGCAGGCAACTGGGGGCTGCTGGACCCAGAGAAGAGGGATTCTCAGGAGTCCCTCCTGCCCTGGCCCCTGGGCAGAGGAGGGGGAGGCAGAGGAGGGGGAGGGCAGAGGAGGGGAGGGTGTGCTCAAATGGAGCCAGATGTGGCCCATGTGATGTGGGCTGTCGTTGGCATGGGCACAGTAGGGGGCAGGGCATACAACTGCCGCCAGAAAGAATTAGTCAGAAGCTGGGAGGAGACAGGGGAGAAGGACCGCTAGCCCAGGACCCTCGGGGGAGCAGATGGAAGCTCTGGGGAAGGGTGGGAGGGCTCACAGCCTGCAAGAAGGGGTTGAGATGACCTCCCAACCATTGCCCTGGCTGAGCCCCGATTTCCTTATGCAGAAGAGACATCCTGACATCCCTTCCCAGGACAGAAGACGTGCCGAGGGCCCAGCTCTCGGCCTGACACGTGACAGGGGCTCTCTTCTTTTTACCCACCTTCTCAGGGTGAGGTCTCTGCTCTGCAGGGCTTCTCTTTGGGGGTCAGTGTGTTTAGACCCTCTGGAAATTGGGGCGCAGGAAGGGGAGGGAAGGGCACAAAGAGGGCGCTGCTGGGGCAGAGGCGGTTCCGAGCCCAGGCTCCCTGGCGCTGATGGAGGTTCTTGAGGGTCGAAGGGTCGGCCAGAGTGACTGCAGGCCCCATGGGTCCACCCTGAAATGGAGGTAGATGGAGGGCCTTCACTGTGGAATGGCACCAGAAAAGAGACCAAGGCACCTCCCCAGGGGGTACTTCCAGGAGCCCAGAGCTCACACAGCGTGAGCCAGCAAGAGGGAGAAGGGCTTGAGATCCCAGGAACCAAGGCAGACTTGAGGGGTGGGCCAGGGCACAGCCCTGTAGAAACAGAGGGACCCTTGGCTGGCCAGGTCCAAGCTGGCAATGGAAAGAGGGTTGCTTTCCAAACTCCCGTCGGAAAGTTTGAAAAATACACATGGAAACATGACTCACTGCCCCCTCCCCATGGCCCCTCTTTCCTGATTTCTGTGATTTTTTTTTTCTCCCAAGAGTTAATTCAAGTCACATTCTCATAGAAACCATACTTAATGAGGGAGGGCAAAGGGCAGGCTGAAGGAGGCAGAGAGGCACGGCAGGAGCTGTCTAGAGAAGGAGAGGCGTCCAGGGCTGGGCCAGACCAGTGAGCGGCAATCTAGCTGCAGGGGAACACCTCAGACAAGCTTCCAAACACTGAAATGCTCAAGGGAGGGAAGCAGAATCCATTCACACACAGCCAAAGCTGCTGCAGAGTGACTGCTGCGCCCTGTGGCCCCGTGTAGCTCAGGCCCAGAGAGCGGCCTTCTGGCCTCCTCCTCAGAATCCATTCCGGAGGCCACAGCTGAGGCCAGAGGCCCAAGGAGGTGGGAGTGGTGGCGGAGCTCCCTGCACTCATCGCCTCCGCGGCTCCCTCCCCAAAACGTGTCCTGGAGCTGGGCTCTCACCCTCTGGGCTGGGGAGGATCCCGAGGGCCGCCCCCGCCCCCCCCCCCGTAGGGTATCCCTGGGCCAGGAAGTCTCAACCTATCCAGAAGAGGCCAGGGAAAGGGAAGCCCGGCCCTGGGCCAAAGGTGAGGGGCCCTTCCACTCTAGACAGCTCTCAGGAGAGGCCGTCCAAGATTCCCAGGGCAGGGGTGACTGCTGAGCTCCCACACTTGCCATCCCTCCTGGATGTCCCACATGGAGCTCCTCAGGCCTCCCCACCACCAGCCCAGCCCCACCCTGTGCCTCCTCCTCAGCCTCACCCTTTCTGTTTCCCTCGGGGAGCAACGCCTCCCCCCCTACCACCACCAAAGTCCTCTGGATCCAGAATCTCTCTCCGTTCTGCCCACTGCATCCAGCCCCTGTGGTTCTTTCTGTTTTGTTTTTTTGGCCATGACACGTGGCTTGTGGGATTTTCGTTCCCCCAAGCTGGGCCCTCAACAGTGAGAGCGGGGAGTCCTCACCACTGGACCGCCAGGGAGTTCCCCAGCTCCGACGTTCTGATATCACACCTTCAGCCCTCGCCTGAGGAACTGCAGGAGCCTCCGGCCAGTCTTCCTGCTTCCACCTTTGCCTCTGTTCTGATCCTTTCTCCTCCCTAAACCACAGCCATCTTTCCAAAATATAAACCTCAGCGTGTTTCCACAAGACTTCAGACTCCCTGACTGTATTCGGGATAAAGTCCAAATTCCTTGAGCTGCACTGTAAAGCCCTCCTTGACCCAGGCTCTGCTTGTTATCTTCAGCCTTGCCGCTTGCCTCACTCTCAGTTCAGTTCAGTTCAGTCGCTCAGTCGTGTCGGACTCTTTGCGACCCCAGCGACCCTATGAATCGCAGCACGCCAGACCTCTCTTCCAGCAATCCCGGTCTCTCTCGTTTGTTCTGAGCTAACCTTCTGGGACGTGGCACACGCTTTGCCCTCTGACCAACTCCTCCTCATTCTCCAGGCTCAGCCAAGAGTGTCCTTAAGTCAGGGTTAGGTGTCCCACTAAGCCCCAACATCTCTTGTCATGGGAAATTGACACAGTGTTCACCTCTGTCTTCCCACATCAGGGGAACTGCTTGAGGGTAGAGGGTGGGTGGATCTGGTGCTGGTGGTTTAGTCGCTAAGTCGTTTCCAACTCTAGAGACCCCACAGACAGTAGCCTGCCAGGCTCCTCTGTCCATGGGATTCTCCAGGCAAGAATACTGGAGTGGGTTGCTATTCCCTTCTCCGGGGGATCTTCCCAACCCAGGAATTGAACCCAGGTCTCCTGCATTGCAGGCAGATTCTTTACCAACTGAGCTGGTGGGTTTGTCTCTTCCCTTTATTCTGAGACACCCAGCATGGTACATAGGGACAGAGAAGTTTCTCTTCACATGTGAGCCAAACATCTCAACATATCTCCCTCCTGAATGGGTACTCCCAAAGCTCTATTTCTCCCTCTACTTTTTCCACTCATCCCACTCTTCACCACCTAATTCTAGCCCCGCCTGCTTCCCACGTGCCTCTTGCTGCCTCCCTGCATTGGAGCTCTTCCTGTGCCCTGCAGCCAGGCCTCTCTCCACACCCAGCCCACAGTTCAGTCAGTCGCTCAGTCGAGTCTGACTCTTTGTGACCCCATGAATCGCAGCACGCCAGGCCTCCCTGTCCATCACCAACTCCCAGAGTTCACCCAGACTCACGTCCATCGAGTCAGTGATGCCATCCAGCCATCTCATCCTCTGTCGTCCCCTATCTCCTCTTGCCCCCAATCCCTCCCAGCATCAGAGTCTTTTCCAATGAGTCAACTCTTTGCATGAGGTGGCCAAAGTACTGGAGTTTCAGCTTCAGCATCATTCCCTCCAAAGAAATCCCAGGGCTGATCTCCTTCAGAATGGACTGGTTGGATCTCCTTGCAGTCCAAGGGACTCTCAAGAGTCTTCTCCAACACCACAGTTCAAAACCGTCAATTCTTTGGCGCTCAGCCTTCTTCACAGTCCAACTCTCACATCCATACATGACCACAGGAAAAACCATAGCCTTGACTAGATGAACCTTTGTTGGCAAAGTAATGTTTCTGCTTTTCAATATACTATCTAGGTTGGTCATAACTTTCCTTCCAAGGAGTAAGCGTCTTTTAATTTCATGGCTGCAGTCACCATCTGCAGTGATTTTGGAGCCCAAAAAAATAAAGCCTGACACTGTTTCCACTGTTTCCCCATCTATTTCCCATGAAATGATGGGACCGGATGCCATGATCTTCGTTTTCTGAATGTTGAGCTTTAAGCCAACTTTTTCACTCTCCACTTTCACTTTCATCAAGAGGCTTTTGAGTTCCTCTTCACTTTCTGCCATAAGGGTGGTATCATCTGCATATCTGAGGTTATTGCTATTTCTCCCGGCAATCTTGATTCCAGCTTGTGTTTCTTCCAGTCCAGCATTTCTCATGATGTACTCTGCATATAAGTTAAATAAGCAGGGTGATAATATACAGCCTTGACATACTCCTTCTCCTATTTGGAACCAGTCTGTTGTTCCGTATCCAGTTCTAACTGTTGCTTCCTGACCTGCATACAGATTTCTCAAGAGGCAGGTCAGGTGGTCTGGTATTCCCATCTCTTTCAGAATTTTCCACAGTTTATTGTGATCCACACAGTCAAAGGCTTTGGCATAGTCAATAAAGCAGAAATAGATGTTTTTCTGGAACTCTCTTGCTTTTTCCATGATCCAGCGGATGTTGGCAATTTGATCTCTGGTTCCTCTGCCTTTTCTAAAACCAGCTTGAACATCAGGCAGTTCACGGTTCACGTATTGCTGAAGCCTGGCTTGGAGAATTTTGAGCATTACTTTACTAGCATGTGAGATGAGTGCAATTGTGCGGTAGTTTGAGCATTCTTTGGCATTCATTGCCTTTCTTTGGGATTGGAATGAAAACTGACCTTTTCCAGTCCTGTGGCCACTGATGAGTTTTCCAAATTTGCTGGCATATTGAGTGCAGCACTTTCACAGCATCATCTTTCAGGATTTGAAATAGCTCAGCTGGAATTCCATCACCTCCACTAGCTTTGTTCGTAGTGATGCTTTCTAAGGCCCACTTGACTTCACATTCCAGGATGTGTGGCTCTAGGTCAGTGATCACACCATCGTGATTATCTGGGTCGTGAAGATCTTTTTTGTACAGTTCTTCTGTGTATTCTTGCCACCTCTTCTTAATATTTTCTTAATGCTTCTGTTAGGTCCATACCATTTCTGTCCTTTATCGAGCCCATCTTTGCAAGAAATGTTCCCTTGGTATCTCTAATTTTCTTGAAGAGATCTCTAGTCTTTCCCATTCTGTGGTTTTCCTCTATTTCTTTGCATTGATTGCTGAGGAAGGCTTTCTTATCTCTTCTTGCTATTCTTTGGAACTCTGCATTCAGATGCTTATATCTTTCCTTTTCTCCTTTGCTTTTTGCTTCTCTTCTTTTCACAGCTGTTTGTAAGGCCTCCCCAGACAGCCATTTTGCTTTTTTGCATTTCTTTTCCATGCCCAGAGCCGAGTCTCAATACCAGTAGTAACAACAGCTACTGTTTACGGAGTGCTTGCTATGTGTCGGGGCCTGATCTAGGTTCTTTCCATTCATTGGCTCATTCAATACCAGGCAGAAGCTAAAAAAAGAGATTGGCCCAAGAACCTGACCTGTCCGATGGTTCAGTACCAGTCTCTCCAGGAGTTCATAATTCTGTCGTCACTGTGTGTAAAGGAGATGGGTTATATGCGAGGCCCTCAATAAATGTTTATTGAAGGAATGAACAATGTAATTGCCTACCTGTGAAGCAGGTCCCATCACTACTGAAACATTATCTCTGAGCAGCCCTGAAAGGTGAGCAGGGCAAGGGCATTATTCTCACTTTATAGAAGAGGACTTGGTCCAAGTGAGTGAGGAGAGACCTGCTTCTGGCCACACAGGTGGTAGTGGGCTCCCGTTCAGTGGCAGCACCTCCGGGCCTTGCAGAGGGTCCCATGTGGCACAGACAGGGAGCTGCTGTCCAGAACGGGGGTGAGGGTGGGGAAGAATTTACTTGAGAGTTTTCAGGAGTCATGGCTGGAGGAAACCCAGTGGTCTCAACCCTCACTGGGCAACAAAATCACTTGGCCGGGGTGGGGACACTTCCTCTGTGGTTCAGTGGTTAAGAACCCACCTTCCAACCCAGGGTACATAGTTTCAATCCCTGGTCAGGGAACTAAGATCCTACAACTAAGCCTGAGTGCCACAACCACTGAGCCCAAGCGTTCTAGAGCCCATGCTCCGAAACAAAAGAAGCCCCTTCTCGCCACAACTAGAGAAAGCCCACGTGCCACAACAAAGACCCAGCATAGCCAAAAAATGATAATAATAAATAGCTTGGGAGAGGGAGCTTTCAAAACTGCCAGCCCCCAAAGTCTTAGATATTTTGATTCAATAATTCGTCTAGGGTGGCGGCTGCTGCTGCTGCTGCTAAGTCGCTTCAGTCGTGTCCGACTCTGCAGCCCCATAGGCGGCAGCCCACCAGGCTCCAGTGTCCATGGGGTTTTCCAGGCAAGAGTGCTGGAGTGGGGTGCTATCGCCTTCTCCCGTCTAGGGTGGAACTCTGGCATTTTTCGGCAAACACTACTTTAGTCTTTCGTTTAACAGATGGAGAAGCTGAGGCTGGAGTAGGAATCACAATGACAGCTGATACCGAGTGCTGATGATGCCCGGCTCTGCTCTAAATAGAGCGGGTGGATTTTTCACCTGATCCTCACTGTAACCCTGCATGGGAAGGACTGTTATTATCAGCTCCATTTTACGAGTGAGAAAACAAAGTCCAGTGGGTCCAGAGTCACACAACCAATCAGCGGTGGAGCTGGGATTCAGATCCCAGAGACCTGGCTTGGAAGCGCACACTCTCAACCCCAGAGTTGCAAAGGAGCCAGTGGTGGAGCCAGTGGCAGAGCCAGGCCCAGCCAGGTGCCACCTCTTCTAGACAGAAAAGTCAGAAAGCTGGTGAGGGTGGGTAAACTGAGAGCAGAGAAGCCACAGTACAAATGGGAGCCCCTCCCTCACAGAGGGGGAAGGGGATGGGTGATGCGCGGCTGGGCAGTGAGACAACTTCCCCATGGGACCACCCTTCCACCTGTCTGCCTCCCTGGCCTCCTGGAGAGGAGCCCTGACCAGCCCCAGCTGAGCCGGCACCTACCCTGTGCTCATTGATGGAGCCTCCTAATTGCTGATCACAAGCAGTCAATTAAGTCCAATTAGGGAGCGAGAGCTAATTAGTGCTCAGCTTCCTACAGCCTCTGGACACCCCTGGGGTCTGCAGGAACCTGCTGCCCACCTCTCCCCACCCCCAGGGAAGAGAATTGCTGCTTGTAGTGAGCGTGTCAAAAGTTCATTTGGCTTCCTTGCTCTCCTAAGGATCCAGGGTCAAGCACCTCGGCTTATCCACCATCTCTGCACTCCAGGGCAGCTCTGTCTCCAGTCCCACCACGAAAGATTTGCCTTCCTTGACATCTGACAACATTCATGTCACCCCATAATTCATAAGGATCATCCCATTCATCATCCTGAAGCCTGGAGGTAGGGCACTCCATATCATCACTGAGGCTCAGAGAGGGTAAGTGATTTGCCTAAGATCACACAATCCACTTTGACCAAAGATCCTATACCCCCTGACATATGTGATAAATCTTTCTGATGATCTCCCCTCTATCATTCCGGCTGTAACATGGCAGACAGGTGGGGCATGAGTTGTGTTCCTTCTTTTCACGTGCTATACTATGGGCTTCCCTTGTGGCTCAGTGGTAAAGAATCCACCTACCAATGCAGGAGACACAGGTTCGATCCCTGGGTCAGGAAGATCCCCTGAAGAAGAGAATGGCAACCCATTCCAGTATTCTTGCCTGGGAAATCCCATAGACAAGAGGAGCCTGGCAGGCTACAGTCCATGGGGTCTCAGAAGAATTGGACACAACTTAGCGACTTAACAACAGCAAATTTATACTACATTAGGTTTCTCCACTTAATCTGCTGTCCTCCCACTGTTCCTCGGCCTGACTCCAGTTCCAAGAACCAGCGTCAAATTCAAAGAGGTTCTTTCTGAGATCACAGAACAGGGGATATAGTTCTCTCTTCTACTAATTCATTCTGTGACCTTGGAGAAATTGCTTCCCTCCTATGGGCCTCGGTTTTCTCATCTGCAAAACAGGTGGACTGGGCCGGAAGATTTCCAAGGCAGTTTCACCTCCATCCCTTCTGCTTCAAGGGAAGAGATAATGAAGAGCTAGAGCTCCTTCTTGCATGTCATCAGGGCCACGGGATGGGACAGGAATACTCCTTTTCATACTGAAATTCTGGGGGCCCCACAGCTAGACAAGAATGAAACTGTGCTGGGACTTCCCTGGTGGCCCAGTGGTTAAGATTCCATGCTGCCAATACGGGGGCATGGGTTCCATCCCTGGTTGAGGAACTAAGACCCCACATGCCATGCAGCACGGCCAAAAGATTGAAAAACAAAAAATAAATATAATAAAGTATACATTGGAAACATAAAAAAGAATGAACTGTCCTAATAGCCACCAGAGAATGCTGGGAATTGCCCCGCTCTAGCAGGGGCTGGGAGTGGGGAGTAAGGGGCAAACATGATGACCTTTCTCACTGTCACTGTCTCTCTCTCTCTCTCTCACACACACACACAACTACCCCAAGGACCAGGATACACGGAATGTTGTGGGGGATATTGGATGGCCAGAATTAGGGCCTGCTTCTTTGGACTTGGAAGATGGTGAGAGGCAGGCTAGATGCAGTTTCTGGCTCACATTAGGCTGTACATTTTGCCAAACTCCCTCTCAATCAGGGTCGGATTCACAGAGGGCAGGGCAGGCAGGGAGGCTGGGGGAGGTGGAGGGAGTCCCCTCCTGTCTCCTCCTGGGTCTTAGCCACACTGTAACTTCCATGCCCCCGATCCGCTTTCTGGATCTTCACAAGGGTGGTTAGAGTCAGACTAGACTGGATTCCACTCTTCACTCAGTCACTCATGCCCTACTTCAGTCACCCTTGAGTTACTAGAGTCACCCTTGGCCAGCCTGAAAGTTTCCTCTAGTTTTTCCTCTTCTGTAAAATGGGGTAACACTAATTCCAGGGGCCGTTGTGAGCAACAAGCAAGATGTGCATGTCCAGTGAGGAGCAAGGGCCCTGCCCCTTGTCAGGGCTCGATTCCCCGCGAAGCATCTGAAAGAGCACAGGTCCAGGAGCTGTGGTTGGGGGAGCGTGTGCTGAATACCAAGAAGGAGCCACACGGCATCCGGTGCCTGGCACCCAGTCCCTCTAGCAGCTTTCCCTTTCCTGTGGTGAATCACTCCTCACCAACCCTGGGGACTCAGGAGTCCCCAGCTTACCACAAACACTACCATTGTCATAGAAACCAGGCCTCCCCTTCCTCTCTGACTGACTGATTTCACCACATTGTCCCCCACTCTGTCTCTGGTTCCTAGATCTCGGCTTTTGACTCACTGATTGAATCGCTTCTCATTCCTGTCCCCAAGATACTATCAACCTCATCCCCGCTTCATGGTTTGCGCCCACAGCCCCTCAAGCAGGGCCCCTTTCCCCAGTGGCTTCCCCTCCCTTCTCTGCCAGGTTGGGCTGGGCACCCCCTAGAAAAATGTCTGCCCAGAATAGATGAGTGAGCGTCAGCCCGGGCTCTGGCTGCACCCCCACCTTCCACGTCGGGGGCCCAGTTCAAACTCCTTTAGCGCGGGATTGTGAAACCAGCAAGGGCAAGGGAGGTGGCCACGGGCAGAGACTGACGGGCACTGGCGCCACCTGCTGGCCCCGAGGGGACCAGCCTCATCTTCTCCCTATAGGTGGGCGTGCCCAGGCTAGTCCTGAGTGGCAGAAGGCCCTGGCTCTGTGTCCTGTCAGGGCAGTCATCCCCATCATCATTCGTTCCTTCATTCACAGATATTCACAGATTTGTGTGCCCCAAAGAGCTCTTTTCCTCATGGAACAAGCAATTAAAATGGCACGAGTGCCCCCAAAGATGCAGCTCTGGAAGGCAGGGACAGAGAACCAGGCCCCTAAGCAGGGGTGACTAAGCTAAGTCCTGAGTAACAATCACCAACATTCATGAAGCACTTTCTGTCTACTAGACACTACGTCAGTACTTTACATGCCTCTTCCCACTAATCACACGACAAACCCATGAGGTAACTGCTATCATTATCTTCGCTTTATTGATGAGGAAAACAAGTTCAGAGACATTAAGTAATTTGCATAGGGCGCATGGGTAGTAGGCAGCAGTACCACCTGCCTGCTTGTAGCCCAGGTGTGGAGGACAGCCACTCCATGGGCTCCTGCTTGAATAGCTGGGCAGAAAGGCCGGACAAAGTGCATGTCAGGTGGAGGAAACTACAGGCCTGGGAGCCACTGGCCCTGGGGACAGAAGAGGAGAGATGAGCAAAGGAGACTGAAAAAGAGCACCAGGCAAGTAGGAGAAAAGTCAGGGAGAAAATAACGCATTTGGAGAAGGAAGCCGGGACCGGCAGGGTCAGAGGTCAGTGTTCGAGCAAGATTGAAAACGGGACTGGACTCAGCCCCTGCTCTGAGGGAGCCAGTTAGTGTGGGAAGGTGGGGCCGGGAACGCCTGGAGAGCAGGGCAGGCAATCCCTCTGCACAGGTCTGACGTCAGGGCTTGGGCCAACCAACAGGCCTGGAGCAGCCTGGGAAGGCTGTCTGGGAGGGGCATGCAGAGTTACCACCGGGCAGGTCAAGGAAGTACCTCAAGAAAACTGGCAATAAGGGTGATAATAAGGGTATAACTGGCTTCCCACACTGCGCTACTAGTAAAGAACCTACCTGCCAGTGCAGGAGATATGAGACACACGGGTTCGATCCCTGGGTCGGGAAGATCCCCTGGAGGAGGAAATGGCAGCCCACTCCTGTATTCTTGCATGGACAGAGGAGCCTGGTGGGCTTCAGTCCATGGGGTTGCAAAAGAGACCCAACTGAAGTGACTTAGCCAAAGATATAACTGGCAACCTAGGTACAACTAGCCAAGTCCCAAACTGGATACAACTGGGGAGCAGCCTGGCCTCCCTCAGGCTCTGGTGCGGGGCGGGGGGCGGGGGGGCGCTTATGCAAGGATGTTAAAACAAGAAAATGCCTGGAAGGCCTTTTAGCCCAAGCCACCCCACCTGTAGTCCTGAGTGGGAGGTGGCTTGTACCTGTTGGTAACAGACCTTGCTCACATTGAAATCAGCCATGGTGATTGACACCCTGGAAATTGACAACCACCACAAACCAGAGCTTCCCCTCACCCCACCTATTATTAAACATGTGCAACTACATCTCTGTTGTACCTCTCCTGCCCCTACTTTACAGAAGAGAAAACTGAGGCCCAAGGATGGTATGACTTTTTCAGTATCATACAGTAATTTTCTTCTGCTTGTTCATTTATCATTTGCTAGCACAAATTTTTATGGAGTCTCCCCTCTGCTAGACTTTGGGGAGACATGTCCCTTGTCCTGGGGGCACCTGAAGTCTGGACTGGCGTACAGAACATGTACACCGGCTGTGATGGCACTGAGGGCTGATAACCACAAAAGGGATGGGTGGCAGAGCCACGGCAGACTTGGGAGGAGCGCCAGCGTCCATCAGCACGGCCAGGAAGGCCTCTCACAGGACAGGACTCCTGAGTGAAGCTCTGAAGGATGAGTGGGAGACGGACAAGACGATGGGGGCAAGAGGGCTGGAGGCAGAGAGAACAACATCTGCAAAGGTATAGCCAGGGAGAGGGCCTGGCAGGGGCACATGACCTGTGGGCACCTCTTCGTACTCTCAAGGACCCTAGGTCCAAGACTTCTTTTACCAGCAGCAACCGAGAAGAAGGGTACACTGCTTAGACCCCTTCAGAGCCATCAGTCAGAAGTCACACCAGTGAATTAGCACCAGTACTGAGTTCCTGCTGGATGTGAGTTCCAGACTAGGCACTAGGGAGAGGAGGAATCCAGTGAGGGTGTATCTGAAGCATGACCCCCTAGAGGATCAGAAAAGGAATGTCTGTGACGGCCGGGGTGGGGGCTGGGGAGAGCAGGGGAGAGATGCCATTGGGTGTGGAGGGTGGGAGGTATGATGGAAAAGCAGAGGGAGAAGATGAATATTTGGTGGGGTGTGGGGGCCAGAGGCTGTTCAAGAGGAAAGGATGGATGAGTACGCACAGCTTCTAAGCAACAAACGTTAAGCACTTGCTGTGTGCCAGGCACAGGTGTGGGGAATACAAGAGTAGACTAGAGCCCATCACTGTCTTCAAGTGGCTCCCAGGTACTGGGGAGACAGAACTGTAAATGGACAGTTACAATATAGTGTGATGAATGGTAAGACATCCCCAAAAATGACCAGGGGAGATTCCCGGGAAAATAACATGTAACTTGAGTCCCACAAGATGAACCAGCATGAGCCAGGTGAAGTGTGAGGGAACAGTAGATGGGACAGCCCAGGCCAAAGCTGAATGACAGGCAGAACAAGATGTACTGAAAGCCCTGAAAGAGGGCCCATGTGGCTGAGGTGGAGGGCGGAAGGGCAGGAGCAGCTGGACTGCTGGGCAGAGGGAGGAGCGTGAAGGACACTCTAAAACACACTAAGGAGGGAGCTAGTGGCTAAACTAGTGGTCCAGAGGTTAAATCTCAAGTGTTTCCAATCCCTGGTAAGAAAACTACGATCCCACGTGCTGCATAGCCAAAAAAAAAAAAAAAAGGTTTTAAGTAAACTACCTGAGGGCTTCCCTGGTGGCTTAGTTCTAAGGTAAGTCTGCCTACCAATCCAGGAGACACGAGTCCAACCCCCAATTCGGTAAGATTCCACATGCTGTGGAACAAGAGATACTGGTTTGATCCCTGGGTTGGGAAGATCCCCTGTAGAAAGAAATGGCAGCCCACTCCAGTATTCCTGCCTGGAGAATCCCAAGGACAGAGAGGGACCTAGTGGGCTACAGTTGATGGGGATGCAAACAGTTGGACACGACTGAGCACAGCACAGCACAAACCATGCCAAGGAGTTTGGTCTTGGATCTAATGACAATAGGGAGCTAATAAAAGCTTTTAAGAAGAAGAGTTTCATGATCAGATTTTTTTTTTTTTTTAATGATCTCTCTGGCCACCTTGTGGAGAATGGATTGAAGGGGCAGGGGAGACAAGAGTGGAGAAGAGAGACCAGTGAGAGATTACTGCAGACAGGAAAGGATGATGGCTTGGATCAGGAGGGTAGCAGCAGCAGTGGATGGATTTGGGAAATGTTTTGAGGCACAGTTGACAGAACTTGTTGATGGGTTAGATGGGAGGAATTAGGGAAAAGACTGGAATCATAGATGGCTTGAGCCACCAGGTGGAGGGTAATGTCATTTACCAGAAGCAGGGGATGGGGGAGCAGCTTTGGACTGTTGTCACAGAGCCAGGACTAAAAACTCAGGACTCCTGATTCCAAGCCAGCACCTGTTTTCCCTGGGGGGACTGCTGGGAGAAGGCCGGGAGAATGTGGGACAGAGGAAGAGGAACATGGACATGGAGAGGAGAGGAAGCAAAGGGAACAAGGTAACAGTAACCACTGCTAAGTCAGTACCGGGCACTGTGCTGGTATACATGCCCAGTTAAATTCTCACAACATGCCCATCCTTTCTAAATTAGCCACCTCACCTTTCTACCCCCATATCCTGCTTTGTTCTTCTTCACAGTGATTACCACTACCAGAAATTACATGATTTACTTGTTTATTCTCTATCTCCCCTCTCCCACAGAATGTCAGCTCCATGAGAGTAAGGACCTTGTCTGTCTGGTTCAGTGATATCTCCAGGCACCTGGAACAGTGCCTGACATGACAAACGTTCAATATGTATTTACTGGATGAAAACTTACAACTCCTTATCAGTTTTATTATTATTCCCCTTCGGATCCAAGTCGGTGGTACTCAAATGTCTGGTTAGCCTGGCCCCGAACAGTGTCTTCCAGGGACTCAGAAGGTCAACTGGACATGAACCAGTCTTAAGCAGCTGGAGAGGGCTCAGGATGACCTGGGGAGCTGGTCAGACCATGTGGATGCCCAGGTCGTGGCCACCTGGCTTTTTCATCAGACTGGTAACCTTATCTCCCGTATGTTAGATGGCCTGCCAGAAAAGGGCAAAGTGGAAGCTGGAGATGACACCTGAGGAGGCAGGATGGGTGCGGACCCCTAGCTTGGGCAGGAAGAAACCTCTGGGCCCTGGTGTCCAAGCCCACCCTGGAGCCGCTCCCGGTAGCTGGTCTGCAGCGCCACCTCGTGGCCAAAGTTCAAAGACGCTTTTCCTCCCCCTGTCCCCTGCTGCTCAGAATGCAGGCAAGCGGGCCACTAGTCCAACTTGTAAGCTTCCTGAGTACCTCTGGGATCAGTCTTCATCCATCTCTCCAGTCCTTTCGCTTTGAATGAACCTCTCTCATCCTCAGGGACTCCAGATCCACTTCATGCAGGAAGCCTCTTCTGGTCAGTGATCACTCTCCTCGGCCTCCAGACTACTCACTGGGTATCACTGTTTACCTCTGGGTTCTTAGCCTCTGGGGTCAGACAAATCTGGCTTTAAACACTGGGGTGTCCATTTACCAGCTGTGTGACCTGAGCAAGTTACTTAATCTCTCCGAGCCTTAGGTCCCTGATGCTAAGCAGAGATGGCAATTCCAGTCTCACAGGGTTGTGAAGAGGATTAAGTGAGATCAAGTTTGTAAATGTAAAGAAGAGAGCCTAGCAATAGGCTCGGGAAATAGAAAGTCCCTTCCTACCCATCTCTAACTTCCTCTTCCCTTTCCTGAAAAAGGAAGCATGATGAAATAGAAGGCGCAAGAGTCACAGGACCTGGGTTCTCTGGGCCTTGGTGTTCTTGCTGTCTGTAAAATAAGGCCATGAGACAACTGCTAAATCTATTTGTTCATTTGCTCCCTCACTCACTCATTCATTCAGTTTCTAGTCCACCTACGACATTCTAAACAGTGAGTATGTCTTTTATATCCATTCATTCACCTGTGCCAGATGGTGTCTTATGCTTCAGTATCAACCTGTTAGTTTCCAGCCCAGTGCCTGACACAGAGAGGGCACTGGAAAAAATCCTTCCCCAACAATCTACCAAGAGCATGTTTCCTGCCTCCCCTTCCCTGCCCCAAGAGAACACCCAGCCCTGCCTGGCACCAGGTGCCCCTCCCCCTCCTCAGCCTGAGAAGCCAGAGCTGGCGCCACTGGGTGAGGAATCTGGGGACCAACTGTCACAGCTCCGGTATCACCCGCCCCTGGGACGCCTGGGTCCGGCCCTGAATCCCAGTGGGGCTCTATCAGCCAGCTGTCCTGGGGGACCCTAGCTCTGCCCCAGCCCCTCTGAGCTGCTCTCCCTGGGGAAATCAGAGAGGGCGGGTGACCTGCTGGGGGGAGTTCCGGAGTGGTACTGGAGGAGGAACAGAGAGGAGTTTGTGTGTCCAAGTCCAAAGCTCAGGCTGGGCAGCAAAGTCCTTGGAGGCTGGATGCACAGCGGAGGGCCCAGAGAGGCCTCCTCTCTCCCCCAAACTCTGCAGGCTGCCAAGTCCCAAAGACTGCTTTGCCCTCACGTTTGTTCCCGTTTGGCCCTGTTCCGTGGGTCAGATAGGCTAGTTTCTGTGTCTTTCTGTGGGCAGAGAGCAAGTCTGTCGTTTCCTTTGTGTGTCCTACAACAGAATTTTACCCAATACATTCTCGCTAATGGAAATTAATGAGTTGGGTGCATTTGAGCAATACACCCAAGAGGGAATACTGGCTGCACTCTCAGCAGCAAGGATGATGTTAGATCACAAGGCAGACTTCCCATAAGGGAAGAGTATTAAGAAAAGAAAACAAAAACCCCATAAAGTTTAGTAGAGGAGGTTCAGTAGGACTGATGGAGATGGCTTCTCAAGAGCAGCAGGGACACACAGGTGAGACAGCCTCTGTAAGGACCAGCCAGCTTAGAAGGGCAGCCTTGGTGGTAGCCTCCTGTGTCTGCCTCCCTCCCCAGGGGCTCTGAGAATAGGACAAGGGAGGGGCGGGCATCAGGTCTGTGCCCCATCCCTTGATACCTGATGCCTGGACAGCAGTAACAGGTGCCCAGTTTTGCTAGAAAAGGGACATAGATGCACAGAGATAGCATAGTCCCGATCACCCATCTCAGTCCTGTCCTCCAGCCTCCACTGGAGTTCTGAGCCACCCCACTCTCAACTAGGTCACCTTTCCTGCCTTGCAGCCAGACCTGTGGGTACACATCCCCACCCACACATACACAACTTGCACACAGACACACATGCTCGTATGGCCAACTCAACAACTCCACAGGGGCCTCTGTTCCTCAGGCCTGAGGCTGTGTGTGTGAGAGACATATAGAGTTCGCCTGCATTCCAGGGCTCAACAGGAATTATGTTTGGATCTCTCTGTTTGTTTGTTTGGGATGATCTTATTTCTGCAAGTCTAGATCCAGAACTGACTTCAGTTGACTCACAGTGGGTCAGGATCTCCTCCAGTGCCTGGCACGTCCTAAGAACTCAATAGGAAGTAGTTAGCTGAATGAATACATTAAAATTAATTAATGAAGACCACAGTCTAGCTAAAGTCAATTGCCAGCAGAGAACAACCAGGGGCCCAAAACTAGCATTGATTGAACATCTAAAATGAGCCAGACACTGTGCTAGGAACTTGGCTTATTATTTCCATTTGAAAGATGAGGAAATCGAAGCGCAGCAGTAATTGCCTGTTCAAGAAGCGTAAAAGGGACTTCCCTGGTGATGCAGTGGATAAGAATTCACCTGCCAATGCAGGGGACATGGGTTCGACCTCTGGTCTGTAAAGATTCCACATGCCATGGAGCAACAAGCCTGTGTGCTGCGACTACTGAGCCCGCGCTCTAAAGCCCTCGAGCCACAACTACGGAGCCTGAGTGCTGTGGTTCCTGAAGCCTGTGCACCTAGAGCCTGTGCTCCACAAGAGAAGCCACTGCAGTGAGAAGTAAGTAGAGTAGCCCCCGCTGACTGCAACTAGAGAAAGCCCGTGTGCAGCAACGAACACCCAGTGCAGCCAAAAACCAACAAATAAATAAGAAGCAGAACTAATAAGCAGCGCTCTTGGCTCCAGAGGTCACCTCCTTCCTCTTACACCACGATGCTTGGAATGTGCAGTTTCACTCACCACACCCTTACAGAGTTTCTGCTCCGAGGAGGGTTGTGTGCTGGACACTGGGGGACCAGGGTGGGACACAATGACAAAGTGAGACACACAGTCCTGTCCTCCAAGGTCCTGAAGGGGAGATATGCCACCTACCCACCTTTCTGGTCATAGGCAGAGTGAAGCGTGGGGAGGGGTGGGCACAGCTATCTATTTCCAAGCAAAATTGTTTAAGTAAGGCCTTCGGTCCTCATGGTCATAATTCTAGATTGAGTAGGCAGGGACTTCCCTGGTGGCACAGTGGGTAAGAATCCACCTGCCAATGCAGGGGAAACGGGTTTGACCCCTGGTCTGGGAAGATTCCACATCCACCGAGCACCTATGGCTGTGTGCCACAACTTCTGAGCTCCTGCTCTAGGACTATAAATACCGAGCCTGCGTGCTGCAACTACCGAAATCCGCTGGCACTCCCCAACATGAGAAGTCACGGCAGTGAGAAGCTTGGGAACTGCAACGAAGAGGAGCCCCCGCTTATCGCAACCAGAGAGAGCCCATGAGCAGCAATGAAGATCCAGTGCAGCCCCCACCCGACCTAAAAATAATAATGATAATATGATAAATAGACTGGGTAGGCAGAAGGAGAGGAAAATGGGAGCTGCTGGACAGAAACTTAGCTTGGCCAACATGTCAGTGGATGAGGGGAGTCCCCTGAATAAAGGAGGCCACCCACTTCTGGAAGTGAGGAAATAAAGTGGATGTGTTAGTCGCTCAGTTGCGTCCAACTCTTTGCAACCCCATGGACTGTAGCGCCAGGCTTCTCTGTCCATGGACTTCTCCAGGCAAGAATACTGGAGTGGGTTGCCATTTCAAAGGACTCATCAAATAAGTTATTTAAAGACTTCAGAATAGGGAACCTCCTGGCAGTCCAGTGGTTAGGACTTGAGCTTTCACTGTCAAGGGCACAGGTTGGATCCCTGGTCAGGGAACTAAGATCTCACAAGCCCCTCAGCCAAACAATAACAATGACAAAGCCCTCCCCGCTCAAGGTGCATGCTCCACCCCCTCTGCTGCTGGGCACTCTGGCAGGTCCCCTGTAGGTGAATGTACCCCCACACAATTTGGAGGCACACACCTCTGTGTGTACACCCATGCCCCAGACCTAAGTGTGTTCACACACAGCCTGCCCTCCAGGTGCCAAATGCCTCTCTTGCCTTGGATATTTGGAGTCAACGGGACCCTGAGGATGGACCCATGGCACATGAATACACCCCGGGGGGCTGATTAGTCCTTGCCGGATCAGTGAGGGGGGTCCAGCAGGGACTGCCCCTTCCTCTACCCCCTTTTAGTCTACCTCTTTGCATTCAGCAGCTGTCCCCTCCCCACTCACTTACACTTGTTTCTGTTCTTTGTTTTCCTCCCTGGCCAAATCCCCAAGGCTTCTTTGGTCATTAACCTCCTGCTTTAATTAGCTTAGTGGGGAGGAAAGTGGAAGCAGGGAAAATTCAGGAGTGGGTGTCTAGGGGGAATCTCATTTTGGTGGGGACAGGAAGGCTTGGACCAGCTGGTGACAAAAATGCCTGGCACACGGTCAGACCTACACAACTGTCTGTGATTTCTGATAATGTGAAAAACAGTCGCCTGGTCCACAGAGCAGGAGGCTTCCCCCATGGCTCCCAGGTCCCCCAACCTGGGTTCCTGGGGTAGGAGAGAAGACAAGAGCAGGGAACAGCCACTCTCAAAAGGTCTCATCTCTCCAATTCTTCCTCTCTCACTCTTGCTTAGAGGTGGGAGGACTCAATCCCACAAAAAGGTTTGTTGCTAACTTTGTTAACTCCTTGATCCAGAGGGCATCTCATTCCCAATTCTGGGGCCTTCCAGGGTCTCTCTCTGTCATGGCTTCCCTTCCCTGGATCTTCCGCTGGGCAAAGCAAGAGACCTACAATAAGCCAACTCCCACGCCCTCCTGAGATCCTCCACCTTGTCTCCCACCCTCCCCTTGGTGTGCAAATTTGGTCTTCCCAAGAATCAATTTAGGGAACTGGGCTTCGCAGCTCAGCCCTCACGGCCTCACAGTGCCTCATCTATGAGGTCATCTCCTTCGTCCCCCCATCCCCCTGCCTCCAAGCAGGACGTTACCTCACAAACTAGCTCAGATTTTTGGTTTCCAAGGCACTCCAAAAAAAGAACACCCACCCATTCTTATCAAACTCTTTTGGGAAGTTCTTCTTAAAAGTCCGTCCTCAAGCCCTCAGGTTGCGGTGCCATCCTTTCTCCTACTGGGAAAGACCCAGGCATAAAAAGGATGACAAAAATGCCGAAGCTCTGGGATAAGGGGAGAAGAAAAGATTGCATTACACTCCAACTTCCACAAACTCCCCTAAAAATACTCAGCTCTCCAATTCATGGCTTAAAAACTGATTTTTCACTTTCACCAAATTTCCAGAGTCAAAGGAGCTGAATTAGTGGGTTTTCAACGGGGGAGAGGTGGGTGAGGCAAAGTGGAATGATGGTGACGGCTAAAGAACAGTACACCCCCAAGCTAAACGGATGGCCCGGGCGGAGGAAGTCTGGGTCTCCATTCCACCCGGTGCCTTCTTTCCTCCTTCCGTCGCACCCAAAGCTCGTGTGGCTCTCACCCGAAACTGTTAACTCCTATCATGCCTTTAAGACTTGCCTTGCCTCCCCGCTCTCGGTCCCCTACTTCTCTCCACCCCTTCATCCTCCTCACCTCATTTCTCCACAGCCCTCCCAGCTCCCCTCCACTGATCAGAAGGATGTTAACTAACTCACCTCCCAGTCGGTGCTTCTCTGATCTCCGAGACTGGGGGGAGGGAAGGGAGGAAGGGGGATGGCTTGCCGCTTGGGGAAGAGGGGACCCCGTCTTTTGCCAGGGGGTCCCACCCTCCAACCCGGCACCCCATCCCGGCCCCCACCCCCACCCCCCAGCGCGCAGAGCCGTGTTCTCCACGCATCGCCGCTGCG
Organism: Bos mutus; assembly: GCF_027580195.1. Classification (NCBI taxonomy): domain Eukaryota; kingdom Metazoa; phylum Chordata; class Mammalia; order Artiodactyla; family Bovidae; genus Bos; species Bos mutus. Next base: position 20,057,212 of record NC_091619.1, on the reverse strand, counting down.
GGCTTTGTCTGCTCTGCGGAGAACCTCTGCCCGCGGCCCGGAGCCGGGATCGACTCTGGGAGAACGGGAGGGGGGAGCGGAGAGCGGAGAGGGAGCGCGGCAGGGAGGGGGAAGAGGGGAGAGAAAGCGAGAGAAAGCCGCAGTGACCCAGCCGGGACAGCTCCCCGCCCTCTCCCCCCCGCCTCATTACCATAAGAAAGAGGGACCTAAGACTGGCCGGGATCGCGAAGGAGCCCGTTTTGGGAGGGGGGCACACTCCATTAGCCTGTTTTCAACCCGTTCCGTTTCTGTACACTGACTCCTTTCCTCTTTAAAAATGAGGGACCTCGACTGCCTTCCCACCCCCAGCTTCGCCTCCCAGCAGCGGGTAAAGACCGAAGGCGCATCCCTATCTTCCTCGGGTCAAGGAATTCGTCCCCGCGCCCCCGAGGGCGGGAAACTACAACTCCCGGCATGCCCCGGGCGCCCCCGACGCGCCCCCCTCCCGTCAGTTCCATGCTGCTCCATCCAGTTCATTTAAAACAAAAGAGTTTGAGCGCTGGAAGGGGCTGGGCTCTATTGGGGGCCACTGAGCGCCGCTCCTGGACTGGGGCTCGGTGCGGGAGCCTAAGGGGGGCGTCTGGACGGTGGGGTCTAGAGACTCCCGGGACCGAGGCGGGAGGGGTGGGGGCAGAGATCCCGCAGCCCCCCGCCCCCCCGTCACCCCCGGAGAGGAGAGGAGATCTGCTTTCTCGGTTTTGCTTCTCTATCCCCCCACCCCCACCCCGGGGGCTGGGGCGAGGGGAGTCGGGTTACAGGGTGTTTGGGGAGGGGGGCTTAGAGGGAGGGTCTATCTTTCTATCTCGCTTTCTTCCCCCCTCCCCAGTTCTTTGTTCCCCCCTCCCCACACACCCCCCTCCTCTCCTCTCCCCTCCCCTCCTCTCTCCCCTTTTCCCTTCCACCACCTCTCTCTCTCCCTCTCTCTCTCTCCCCCAGCTTTTGTTTCGCCATGCCTAGTCTAGTGGTATCTGGAATAATGGAAAGAAATGGGGGCTTTGGAGAACTAGGATGTTTCGGGGGAAGCGCTAAGGACAGAGGGCTGCTGGAAGACGAGCGCGCCCTTCAGCTGGCTCTCGATCAACTCTGCCTCCTGGGTTTGGGGGAGCCCCCCGCCCCCACGGCGGGCGAGGAGGGGGAGGTGGGGGCGGCGCCCCCGCGCAGCCGGCCGCCCCCGCAGCCGGCCCCGCCGCCGCCGCCCGCGGCGCCCCCGGCCGCCCCGACGGCGGCCCCCGCGGCGCAGACGCCCCAGCCCCCCACCGCCCCCAAAGGGGCCAGCGACGCCAAGCTCTGCGCTCTCTACAAAGAGGCCGAGCTGCGCCTGAAGGGCAGCAGCAACACCACCGAGTGTGTACCAGTGCCCACCTCCGAGCACGTGGCAGAGATCGTGGGCAGGCAAGGTAAGCGGGCGCCGGACCGCGGAGAGGGACTGGAGTTGGGGGGCACCCCATCCCTAGCACGGAAAGTTCACTTCCTCCCTCCTTGCCCGCTTCTGGCTCAGTCCCTTCCCCACAAAGGGGGACCCGCCCCCTACCCTGATTTCGAAGTGCCTCAAAGTTCCCTGCTACCCCCCTAGTTGGAACTGTCCTCCAGATCCTTCCTTCCCTAGGGCTCTGCCCTTAGACAAAGAAATATCCTCTCTCGGAGAGAGGGAAAAGGGAGGGGGATCGGTTTTCCAATCCGGGGAGGCTGTCCGGAGGGGGTGTCCACTCGTAGCCAGAAAAACTGGCCGAATGTGCAAAAGAGTTACTCAGGAGCCCCAACTACGGCATCTACTAGTGGTTTGGGGAGGGGGTACCCCTGGGACCCCCAGCCACCTGGAGTTACAGACTTTGGGGGAGACCTGGCCCAGGAAGGCAGACTGAGTATCTGTCTCTTTGTTGGGCTGAGTGTAGGAATGGAAGGGGGTGTGGCTCATGGGAGGGTCCCAGCCTGGGGGTGAGGTGGGAAAGGGGGGCTGCTGGGAGGAGGGAGTCCTGTGGTCACCCGCACACTAAAGTTGGATGGTCTATGGGATTTTGGAAGGGGTGCCTCCAACGAAGTGCCACGTCCCGGTGTGGACCTCTTCTCCTCCCTCTCAGGCTTTTGTTCTGGGCTGGCCACGGCAAGGGGCCAGAGGCCTGGAGAAGGGTCTCTGGTAGTGAGAGAGTAGGACAGGGTGGGAAGGGGCGTGCTGAGGGGTGAGGAACCATCACCTGGAGATTTGCTGGAGGGCATGGGTCTGGGTGTGTTGTTGGGGTGGGGGGTGGGTACAGAATTAATCCAATGTAGAGTGTCTGATACCACACCCTCCTCTGCTCCAGCATCCCTGGGCGGGTGGGGGTGGGAATGTTGGTAAGGGTCCAGATTGAGCAGACGGGATCCTGGGGACCCTTCCCTCTCCCAGTTTCCCAAAGGGGAGTGGGGGGGGGCGGGATTTGGAAATTGCAAGGGGGCTGGACTGGGGAGGTGTGGGGTGGGGGAGGAGCAGGGGAGGAGCTGTCCCACAGTGGGGAACAATAGAGGAGCTGCATTCCGGCTGGGAGTGAAGGAGGAGGCCGGCTGCTGGCTGGGGAAGAGGGGAGGCAAGTCGGGGAGCCCCTACTCCACATCACACCTCGTCTACCCGAAGTGTGGGGGGTTGGGGGATTTTGCTGGGAGATCCAGAATGGAGGAGGGAAAGATGCCACTCCCCGGCATAGCCCTCATCCCCCTGGGGCACCCCATCTCTTGAGATTTCTGGTTTTAAAAGTTGGATTTCCTCTTGTTGTCAGAAACTAGGGACCCAGAGCCCTGGAATTGGGTGGGGACACTGTTATCTTTTCTTGGGTGCGGGGGTGGTCTTGGGAGGCCCCGGAATTTCATGGAGTCATTCTTTCCTCTTCTGCCTCCGCATCAGATGGGCCTGTCTCTCATAAAAGTAGGGGGATTTCTCCTATTCAGAGAAGACAAGCCTCCCCCTCACTCCTTAAGGGAATGGAAGTCCTTTCTCTTGTCTAACCTCCCTTCTCCTGCTGTGGCGTCAGTGGTGCTCTATTTGACCTCTAGGAAGGTGAAGCCAAGTGGGTCTTCCCTCCAAGAGATGTTTCTTCGGGGTTGGGAAACGCAGGACGAGATCCGCTACCAGTTCTGCATCTATAGGCCTCTAGCTTTTCTCCTTACTTTTATACCTGGCCTGTTCTCCTCACCCCAATTCCCGTCCCCAAAGACACCTATAACAGCTCTCATGTAAGTTTAGGGGCCCAAAACTTAGAGCCAGAACCCAGGTGCCTATCAGATGCCATACATTTAGAAGTTGTAGAAGGCTCTTCACTGTTCCTTCCCCCGCCCCCCATGCCTCCCAAACAGAACAATCATTTACTGACATTAAAGCAGCAAAGATGTGGGCTTGACAACAGGTAGGACTTCTCAACTGCCAAGAGGTCTGAAGACAAAAAGGGAGGAGCAAATTCTCCTTCCTAAGGTCTCTTGAAGGTGAGGAGAGCTGCCCCCAACCCACTCTCTCCTCCCACATGCCAATCTGGTAGGTTTGGAGAAGAAGCCATCTGGAGTGGAGGAAGGAGAGGGAAAAAAAGATGAGCTCACCTCAGGCCTGTGGTTGGAGGGTTAGGCAGAGTCAGAAAACTAGGACCACTGACATTGGTTGGGGAGTGAGAAAGGGAACTGTAAGTGTGTATATGGAGACAGGTATGAATGTTTACATGTGAATGGGGGCAAAAGTTGTGGGCAGGGGTGTATAGGAATGTGCTGCATGTGTCCTGGGAATGATGGGGATAGAAGAGTGGGCTGGATGAAAGGATGAAACACTGGGAATCCATGTGTATGGGGGAGAGGGGTATGTGAAAGTGTGCTTTAGACTTGCACCAGAAATAACATTTAGATAAAGGCAAGCTGCATAGCGGCTTCTAGGTCCACATCTGTGTCTATGCATGTACACACACACATGTAGCATGTGTGCTTTGAGAAAACATGTGAGTCTCAGAGGTTCTGTGTGAAGACAGGGGCAGGGATAGGGAATTGGAAAAGGAGGAGAGAGGTTTGTCCAGTCAGCCGTCAAGGTCTGCCACCTTTAGACTGCAGTCTGGCCATCCCAGCTTCCCTCACTTTTCTCTTTCCCCTTCTCCCTCTTTGTCTCTCTTTGTCTGGGCCATTCTCCTTTCTCTTCCTGCCTCTCTCCCCAGCCTCTCAGCTTTTACCCACTCCTTCTTCAAAGCAGGAGTATGGGTCGAGAACACCTTCTCCCCCCACCCTACTCAGCCCGCAGCCCATCTTGGCTCTCCTGCCCCAGGGGACAGGGTGGCAGGAGTGTCCATGAGGTCAGGCACTGCGTCCCTCACACGTCATTATCCTCCTTTCCTTCCTAAAACTGATTCTCAGACCCTTCCCGACCTCCCACACTCCATGAGTTGCTGAAAACTTGCTGTGAATTTGGGACCGGCTGAGAGACACTAATGGGTGGAAGGCATGGGAGCAGATGCGGGTCAGTCATCCCAGTGTAGACTGGAAGACACTTTTAATGCATGGAGATCAAGTGAGGAGTAGACTGTAGGCTTCTGAGGCAAGATCAGGGTCAGTGACAGACTGGAGATCTCAGTTGCAGGGCAGGGTGGGTGATTGAGCGATTTGGAAGTTTGTGAGTAGCCAGAAATCAGTAGAGAAGTTGGGGAAAACAGCTAATGGTTGTCGAGGAGTTAGTGAGTAGATTAGCAGCTTGTCTGGGAAGGTCAGTGATTATTTCAGGATTTCAAAGGGTGCATAAATTTGGAGGTCCTACATGGAATTCAAGGGAAAGTTGCAACATTTTGCAATCTGTGGCTGATAGATACACTGGATAGATTTAAGATACAGTAAGTGAATTGTTCTGGTTAGAGTAGGGGGGAGGGTTTCCTAAGGGTAGATAGAGGTTCCTGGTGGGCTGGGTATCGGAGTAGGAGCAGGAGCTTGTTGGTTCCAGCACAAACCTTCTTGCCTTGTGAGTTTATTTCTCTCTTCCCTTCCCTATCCCAGGCTGCAAGATTAAGGCTCTGAGGGCCAAGACCAACACCTACATCAAGACGCCCGTGCGAGGCGAGGAGCCAGTGTTCATGGTGACTGGGCGGCGGGAGGACGTGGCCACAGCCCGCCGGGAAATCATCTCAGCGGCCGAGCACTTCTCCATGATCCGCGCCTCGCGCAACAAGTCGGGCGCCGCCTTTGGAGTGGCGCCTGCTCTGCCCGGCCAAGTGACCATTCGTGTGCGGGTGCCCTATCGCGTGGTGGGACTGGTGGTGGGCCCCAAGGGGGCAACCATCAAACGCATCCAGCAGCAGACCAACACGTACATTATCACGCCAAGCCGGGACCGCGACCCGGTGTTCGAGATCACCGGTGCCCCGGGGAACGTGGAGCGTGCGCGCGAGGAGATCGAAACGCACATCGCGGTCCGCACAGGCAAGATCCTCGAGTACAACAATGAAAACGACTTCCTGGCGGGGAGCCCCGACGCCGCGCTGGATAGCCGCTACTCGGAGGCCTGGCGGGTGCACCCTTCCGGCTGCAAGCCCCTCTCCACCTTCCGGCAGAACAGCCTGGGCTGCATCGGCGAGTGCGGAGTGGACTCTGGCTTTGAGGCCCCGCGCCTCGGCGAGCAGGGAGGGGACTTTGGCTATGGCGGGTACCTGTTTCCTGGCTATGGCGTGGGCAAGCAGGACGTGTACTACGGAGTGGCGGAGACTAGCCCCCCGCTCTGGGCGGGCCAGGAGAACGCCACGCCCACCTCGGTGCTCTTCTCTTCCGCCTCTTCCTCCTCCTCCTCTTCCGCCAAGGCCCGCGCTGGGCCCCCGGGAGCGCATCGCTCTCCTGCTGCCTCCGCGGGTCCCGAGCTGGCTGGACTCCCGAGACGCCCGCCGGGAGAGCCGCTCCAGGGCTTCTCTAAACTTGGGGGGGGCGGCCTGCGGAGCCCCGGCGGCGGGCGGGATTGCATGGTGTGCTTCGAGAGTGAGGTGACTGCCGCACTGGTGCCCTGCGGACACAACCTGTTCTGCATGGAGTGTGCAGTACGCATCTGTGAGAGGACGGACCCGGAGTGTCCCGTCTGCCACATCACAGCCACGCAAGCCATCCGAATATTTTCCTAAGCTCCTGGCCCCTGGCCTCCTGGGGCCGCTCCCCAGGGGCCCTTCCTGGAGCTGTTTTCCACTGGGGCCTTTTGCAAATCAGTGGTTTGAGGGGCAAGGTGCTTAGATACTCGCTTGCTGGGGGGGCGGGGAGGGGAGGCGATGGTGGCTGGAGGGCGGGGCCACTTTCAGAGCCTCTGGTCCCCCTATCCTGGAAAGGTTGGGAGGGGGGCCAGGCCGGAAATTTTACTAGAGTTACAACTCTGATACCTCAACACACCCTTCAATCCGGAAGCAGCTAAGAAACTTTTGTTTTGCCAGAGGTGGCCGCTAAGGCATCCTGACTCCCTGCCCGCCCAACTCACACTACCCCTTCCTCTAGGGAGGGGATGGGGAACGGGAGAGGGAGAGTTACCATCTGTATCTAGAGGTGCTCCAACAATCCCCAAGCCTCTGGTCCTGACCTCTGACCTCCAACCACGACCCTTTAGACCCTCCACCACCTTGTATTCTGTTTGAGGATTTGTTCTGGGCTTCCAGCAGTATGAGGGGGTTGGGGCCCTTTCAGAAGTCTGAATGGATTTTCTGAGGGGGAAGGGGAGGAAGTATGTCAATCAATAAAAGGGCTCAGAACTCGTCCCTCCCCACAAAGCTGGGCTAGAGGAATCTGGAGAGGGGTGCTCCTCTGCTTTCCCTACACACTCTCCTCCCCGTCATCCTTCCCTTTGGGTTTTCCTCTCTCCTTAGCTCTGTCCTCCAGCTCTTCTCTCTGCTTCCCCTTGCCGGCTGTCACAACCAGCCCTGCCTGTCTTTTTTTTCTTTCCTTCTCGCCTCTCCTTCTGCTCCATCCAGCTCAGCTTTGGGGGACACTATCCCCTGGGGAGAGGCAGAGGGAAAAAACATTTTGATGGTCCCCTCAATTCCTCTTTGTCATTCGGAGGCCCACTTTTCTCCTCCTCCAAAGAAACACCTCAAATTCTTGATAGAATGTATTCCTGTTCTCAGTGAATATTTGAAGAGAGGACTAATACTGGGGTACATAAAGGGTCAAACCTCCACCCTTATCATCTTTGGGCATTACATGTAGGGAGCAGTTTGGGGGCTGGGTTTTCTGGTGGTGGGATGGGGAGAGCCAGGGTAGTGTGTCTGCTCTTGGGGAGCAGGAAAGAGGCAGTAGGAGACGCTGCTGGAGGGAGGCAGGGTTCCTCCTCCCTTGCAGTGCCCCATTCCCTGCGCCCCTCTCTGGACCTCACCTGAACCCCTGTTAACAAATTAATCATGAAGTCTCTGTCTCGTTGAGGAGAGACCTTGTCTTCAGAGAGGGGTCACTCCAGAGCCAAGCAGGATTGGGGTGCAGCCGGGCCTGTTCTAAGAATCATGTATTATTACAGGCCTTGCACCCCCTTTGCTGCTTCCCTACTGCTCACCTGGGGCAATCACCAGCCTCCCACCCTCCTGGTTCCGCTGGCCGGGCTAGGAGGGGATGGGGGATGGGAGTCCCCGGGGGTCCTAGGAGATTCTTGTATATAGTAGGGTGGGACTGTTCTAAGTGATCTCTGAGCCTTGAGGCTCGGGAGTCCCATTCTTCCTGGATGGAGAGGGGGTGCAGGGATGGGGGCACAGAGGGGATTTCCTCCTCTCCTTCCTCCTGTTGTGAATTAACTCACCTCTCCTCAGCCTTCCCCTCCAGACCACCAGCCAGGGAGGGGAGCGGAAGGAGGTCACAGCCAGGAAAACTGGCCTGTGACAACTTCCCTCCTTCCCGCCAATGTGAGCCATCCTGAGATGTCTGTACAATAGAAACCAAACCAAACCAATGGGCACCCCTCGGGCGCCGAGGGGGGGTGGGGAGGGGGGTGGGAAGATGGGATGTCTGTCTGTCGATCCCCTCCCCCTCTCCACTCTACCCACAAAGGCGGAAGACTGTTACACTAGGGGGCTCAGAAAATTCAATCCCACTCTTACTAATTGAGCCAAACCTAGAAACCAACACAAAACACATAGTGAGAGACAAAATAGAGGAGAGAAAGAGAGCATGAGAGGGAGCGAGATAGGCAACCAACACAGAGGAGAGAAAACAAAAATAGAAAAAAAAAAAGCAGTTCTTTATAATTTAATATTCTATTTTAATAAAGGCATTTATTACCGTATAAATGTAGCAAAGAACCTGGGCTAATATGAAAAAAAAAAGACTTTTTATTAGGTAATTTATTATATGAAAAGGATATTTTATTTTATGATAAAGTGATCCTTAAAAAATAAAAAAAAACTTTAGAAGGTTTAGAATATATGTAGGGAGAGAAGAAGAAAAAAAAATACATTTGTATTCAGAGTTAAATCTTAAAAAAGTGTTTTTAATATATGTTCTGGTTTACGTTCCTTTTTTCCCCCACATTTTTTTGGGGAGGAATGTCGTTTGCTTTTCCGGGGGAGCATCCTGGGATGGCTTGTGGAGACGGGCTAGGGGAACCTGGTCCCTCTGGGGCCCTGCAGGTAGATTGGATTTCACCCCCAAGGCTCCCCCTCCCTCTCCCCCTCCCCTTTGGGGGAGCCGGCAGAGCCAAACAAAGAAAGGGATTAAGGAGAAAGGAAGAAGCAGTAGGACTGAGGATCCTGGGGTGTCCCCCCTGCCCCTTCCCCTGTCCGGTCCCAGGGGCAAGTAAGGTGGGGAAGTCCAGAACTGAGGCCTAGCAGGCCTATGGGAACCCTCAGAGAGGTGTGAGATTTAAGAGAAATAGTTTTTTTTTTGTTTTTTTTTTTTTAACCAAAAATGAGAGAGAGAAGAAAAACCGAGGGGTTTAAAAGAAAAGAATACTACAAAATAATAATAATTAATAATAATAATAATTCAAATTTATTTCATATAATCCTAGAGACAAAGAGAAAGAATTACTAGTTACTTAGTAGACGATATTCAGATAGCTTAAAGTTTAGTAGCATTGAGGGCCCCTGGGTCCAGTAGAATGTATAAAAGTCATAATGAAAAGGAAAATAGAGGAGGGAAGTGGCTGAGTCACCTGAGCCCCCATCTTCAGATATCAGGGTGGAGCAGGTTGCTAGTTATGGTTGGGAGCTTCCTTCCAGTCTGCTGGGGTTGATTCTAAGAATCCTTGGATTTTTAAATTATAGGACAAATAGATGAGGGGCTCAGTTCCCAGGGTCTTTGAAAGCATGAACACTGATCATTTCAACCAGAGCTGGGCTGGGTTAGGGACAGCTGAGGTGGGAGAACATGGTTGGCTCCCTGTCTTTGGGCAGCCCTTACTCCAAACATGTCCTCTTGGGGCTCTCTGAGAGGGGGAAGATTGCCCAGCTTCAACCCTCCAGAGACAACTTCTCCCAGGCCTAACTGAGGAAGTCCTTCCTGAAGTATAACTGCAATCCATTCTACCTCTGATTAATTCAAGAGCCTGGTAGGTCATTCCACCAACAGACACACATGCACACGCTTCTTTCTCTCCCAGAGCTTCAAGGGGACTGGAGGGTATCTGTCCCCCATTCTTTTCCCTACTGCTTAGCTTCTGACCTCCATGGCAGCAGGTGAAAGAATGATCTCAACAATCAGTCTCCTTTAAAGCTGCACTGTGCTTTACAAATTTGCAGAAGTGCTTTATTATCTCTTAGATACCAAGGACTTGCCACCCACTGGGGTGGAATGGAGACGCTGTCCTTGAAGGCCTGGGAGAACTGGCCCCCAAGGGTACAAAGTCAGGGGGTGCAGCAGGGACTTTAGGTGACCCTCAACCCTAACCATCTGTTCTAGTTCACTGCCATCTGTAAGAGTTCAGGTAGAGGTCATCTGCTGTACCCTGACCCTCCCCATAGAAAGTTGGGGAGCTTGGCTTTTGCTTGTGCACTTGCCTTCTACCAACCCCAGCTTGTAATCAGTTGGTACCCCCACCCTCACTCCTGTCCAAGGGGGTGTAGAGGCCTCTTGACTCTTGGCAAGAAGTTCCATGACACTAATGACTCTGTCATGCCCCTCCCTGGCCCTAGACCCCAAACATATCTCCTCCCCAATTTACTCTTCTCACCCCACCCAGGGACAGACTTTTCCCCTGCTCTTTTTGTCCTAGGAACCCCGCTAGTTTGGGAAGGTAGCGTCTGGGGTGGGGAGGGCTTCCTCTTCCCTGCTCGAGGGTGCGGGTGGGGTAGGGTGGGTGGGGGGAGACAGCCCTGGGGCAGGGGAATGGTCTCTCCACTGTAGAAAGTAGAGTAGGATTGTGGTCAGACTTAATCTGAGGCATCTAGTGAAGACACGTTACAAATCCACCAGGAAAACCATTTCAAAAGCAAAATAAAGGCGGGAAACAAAACGGACCCATGAATAATCAAGTCAAAGTGATGTTGCACAAAATGCAGAGAAACCAAGAAGGGGAGGGTTAATGTATTAAATGTGCTATTAAGAACTTAATTTTATTAAAAGTATTATTACTTAAGGCTCAGGCTTCTTTCTTGGCTTGTTGGTCAGAACCACCTTAGGGTGAGTGGGGTTTTCTCTGGTGTCATTCTGGGTGACCTTGCTTACCTTGCATGAAGTGGGTGGCTCCTATCTGTTTGCTCTCCACAGCTCCCTACTTGGGTCTCTAAGTACTCAACCCCTCTTTTCTCTCCATTTACCTCCTTCTATTCCTTGGGGCACCATGAGACCTCATTCGACCTTGCCTTGCAGAACAGGGGAAGGCGAGGCAGGGCCACCTAGACCTTGCCTGGAAAGCCAGCTTCCGGACTTGATGGAGAAAGGGCTGAGCTGAGAGCTCGACCCTCCCATCAATTTGCACCAGATTCAATCCATCCCTACACCCCACATCTTCTCTTCAGGGTCAAGCAGAAACCTGGATGGAAGACAGGCCTTCCACCTCCCAGGCTTAAAATCCCTTCCCCAGCACACACAGCCTGGGCTGGCCCTGACTCCCCTTTTCTTAAACATCCCCCCTGCCTCCTCCCCTCACCCCTGGCATTGGAGTGACCTCAGCTCTTGGCACCAGGGCCCAGGGCACCAGATGGTACCCGCTGATGGTTTCCTTTGTCTCTCCTTCCAGATACCCCCTCTCTGCCATGCTGTGCTCCCTCTTCCACCTGCCCTGGGGGTTGGCAGAGGGAAGGGCGGGCACCTCCCACCCCCTTGGCACTGTCCCCAGACCACAAGACTCCAGAGACAGCTGGCCCTGGGGGGCAGTGGATACGGTGGTGGGGATGAGGGGAGGGAAAGGGGAACAAGGACTCAGAGGAGGGCCCAGAGATGAAGAGGAGGCAGCAGGATGGTCAGGCTTGATATAAAACACAGCTTTATTGGAGGGCCGTAGTCTGTAAGAGGGGGACCGATAATAGAGATCTGGGGGCAGGGAGGGGCACATGAAGACCTTAGAGCTCTGCAGGGTTGTGGACAGGGACTGGCCCCTCTGACATCTGGACCAACAGGGCAGAGAAAGCTCCTGGAGCTGGGCAGGGCTGGGGGGCACCGGAACACAGTGGGGGCAGGTCAGAGGCTGATGCAACAGGCCCTCTTCTCCCCAGGACCCAGCTCCTGCCCAGCCGGGCCACTGCCCAGGGTGACGGCATTGGTCCGGGCGTTGTTCTGCCTCTGCTTGGACACCTTGGCGAAGATCTCTGTGAGGGCAGAGGGCAGTGATCAGGGCAGATGAAGATTAGGAGCCCACCCTCCCCATACACACTCTGCGTGCCCCTTTCTGAACACTGGGGGTTTTGCTGGAAGGAAGAGGAGTTTGGGCACCTGGGTCCCGTCGACTTACGTGGGTGGAGCGGGACTAAGAATCAGCTCCCTGGGAGTGTGGCCTTCTGGTTCTTTCCCTAAGCTCCAGGGGTGGGGGTGTATGAGGGAGGCTCTGAGGAGGCTGGGGGGCCCACAGAGGGGATGAGGAATCGGCTGGGGCGGGCGAGGGCTGGGTGTCTGCGTTCCTCCCCCTGCCCGCAGAAGCCTCAGGGGTGGGATGGCGGTGCCTGTCGAATGGAGGCAGGGGCTCTACCTTTGAGGACAGTCTCAAAGGCCAGCTCAACATTGGTGGAATCCAGGGCCGAGGTCTCCAAGAAGAGCAGCCCATTGTTTTCTGACAGAGAGGAAGCACACCGTTAGTTGTGAAGGGTCAAGACAATCATATTCACTTCACGTTTTACCATGTACGTTCGTTACGCGCTAAACCCTTGGCATGTGTGGCTCATTTAAACCTACAGACAAACTGGAAGGTAGGTCTAAATACTATTCCTCTCTTTTAGAAGAGGAAACTGTAGCCCAGAAACAGAGAGAACGAACAAAGAACTTGCTTTGTGTCCCACATCTAGTCACTCACCAAGAGACATGGGCTAGGCCACGGGACCCCACAGCCTACACCCTTAATCCCTGTATCCTGCTGCCTCTAAACCCCAGAAAGCTCCTGGGGAAAGTGTGACAGGAGGCAGTCAAGGGAAGCCCATCTGCCACACTTAGGATCTCTGAGCACGGCAATGTGGGCTGCCTTAAAACCAGCTATGAATAATTGCCCATAAAGACAGGGCAAATGGGTGGGACATAACGAGGGACACAGGGTCACTGAGGGGAAGGTCTAGGAGATTCTGAGGCAGGCAGAATGGAAGTGGGGAGCCTGGGGAGGAAGTCCAGGCCAGAGCCCTACAGGGGGACCAAGGGCTGGGATTACATTGGCAGAGCAGCCGGAGGGGTCCGGCTGGGTTGTGGTGGGCTCTCACCAGCAAACATGCGGGCTTCCTCAGTGGGCACCTCCCGGGACTGGCTGAGGTCACTTTTGTTACCGACGAGCATGACGACGATTGTGGCCTCGGCGTGGTCGTAGAGCTCCTTGAGCCAGCGCTCCACCACGGCATAAGTCTGATGCTTAGTTAGGTCAAACACCAGGAGGGCCCCCACAGCACCACGATAGTACCTGGGTAGGGGGTTAGTGGGGTGGACAGAGGCAAGGTCAGGGCCATCAAGTCTAACCTCTTAGGCCAAAAGCCAGAGATGAGCACCAGAGACAGGGAAATATGAAGATTACAGTCCAGAGACCCAAAGTGCACAGGGCAGTCCAGAGCTCCCGTGTCTGATGCTGAACGCCCTCCAAGGATACTGGTCTTGGAGTCTCTGAAGACTCACCTCCCTTCTCCAAAACCACAGGCTCCCTCCTCCCTCCTAACCCCTCTGCTGCCTCTGGTCTTTGTTCTGATGTTAGCCACAGCTATCCACGGATGTATCCAGGGCTCTGGTCAAACTAGCTTCTTGGATGCCCAACACCCCAAATCTCCCTCACATAGCTCCTTGACCCCCAGTGCTTTTCTCTCATGGCCATCTTTCTAGAACTAGCTGAATCTTCCTGACCATCTGAGGCACCCTTACTAAGTATCCAGTCTCACTCTTGGAAGTTTGATAGCACTTCTTCAGACTGAAAGAAAGTGAAAGTGAAGTCACTCAGTTGTGTTCAACTCTTAGTGACCCCAGCAGGTTGGTCTTCCCCACTCCTGACTCGCCGATCAGCACCTCCTGCAGCCTCCCAAGGCTCCTCCATCCATGGGATTTTCCAGGCAAGAGTGGGTTGCCATTTCCTTCTCCAGGGGATCTTCCCGACTCAGGGGTTGAACCGGGTCTCCCGCATTACAGGCAGACGCTTTACCCTCTAAGCCACCAAGGGAAGCCAGACAGTTGCTGCTGCTGCTAAGTCACTTCAGTTGTGTCCGACTCTGTGCGACCCCATAGACAGAGCCCACCAGGCTCCCCCGTCCCTGGGATTCTCCAGGCAAGAACACTGGAGTGGATTGCCATTTCCTTCTCCAATGCAGGAAAGTGAAAAGTGAAAGTGAAGTTGCTCAGTCGTATCTGACTATTAGCGACCCCATGGACTGCAGCCTACCAGGCTCCTCCGTCCATGGGATTTTCCAGGCAAGAGTACTGGAGTGGGGTGCTATTGCCTTCGTATATAATTATTCCCTTTGTACTGAGGTTTGTAAGAGTCAAGTAACCAGTCCAAGAGTGATGAATATGCATAAACAAAGCCACAAAACCCCCAACTCCCTGACTTCCCCAGCACCCCAGCACCCCAGTACACCCCCAGCCCGGGGCTCACGCCGACGTGATGGCTCGGTACCGCTCCAGGCCAGCCGTGTCCCAGATCTGAGCCTTGATAGCGGCGGTGCCCAGCATGACAGTGCGGGTGGAGAACTCAACCCCGATGGTGGTGCGGCTGTCGTGGCTGAACTCATTGCGAGTGAATCGGGACAGCAGGTTGGTCTTCCCCACTCCTGACTCGCCGATCAGCACCACTGAAGGAGTGGAGAGATAAGGACTGAACTTAGAGGGTCTGCCCATCAGAAAAGACGAGTAGCTCAGAAAACTGAGGAGGGAGCCAGGTCTCCTGGCAGAGCCATGCACGCACGCTCAGTTGCGTCCCACTCTTTGCCACCCTATGGGCTGTAGACTGCCAGGCTCCTCTGTCCATGGGATTCTCCAGGCAAGAATATTGGAGTGGGTTGCTGCGTCCTCCTCCAGGGGATCTTCCCGATCCAGGGATCTAACCTGCGTCTCTTAAGTCTCCTGCATTGGCAGGCGGGTTCTTTACCACTAGCGCCACAGGAAGCCTGGCAGAGACAAGGGTCTCCAACTCTACATGATGTACCCACCCTGGGGCAGAAGGGATGAGAGTCTGAAACAGGCTGAGGGGCTTCAAGGGTTCTAGGCCTGGCCTGTTGCAACATAGCGGCACACATCAGCCCAAGAATTTGGTGAGGGGGTGATGTCTATGGGCTGTTTGTGGATAGTGGCGTCCAAGGGTTATGAGGTAACAGGGAGGGTAGGGGGTCTGTGTGTGTGGGGGTGCACATTTCTGGGCGAGAGGATCTGAGAACATGGGCGTGTTTCTATGTATACAAGCTGGAAGGAGAAGTGGGCAGTTTGTGTGTGTTTGCGAGGGGAGAATAGCAATATGGGTGAGGACAAAGTTGGCAGCTGACACTTCTGTGGGCGGGGGAAAGGTATGGGGGTATGTGTGCAGAAATTAGGATCCCGTTATCCCCAAGAAGGGGCAGTCTTGCATGCTTCAGACCATGGAACTGGATGTGGGGCCAGTTATGCATGGCTTCAGCAACTTATTATTCTCTTTCTGATGAAAAAAATGGGAATAACAATTTTATCTGTGAGTTGTTGCAAGAAGTAAACAAGATATTGCCCAGGATATAGTGAGTGTGCAAAACTGTTACTGTCATTATTGTTGGTGGTGAAAAGTGAAAGTGTTAGTCACTCAGTCGTGTTCGACTCTTTGTGACCCCAGAGACTGTACCTTGCCAGGCTCCTCTGTCCATGGGATTCTCCAGGCAAGAATACTAGAGTGGGTAGCCATGCCCTCCTCCAGGGGGTCTTCCTGACCCAGGGATCGAACCGAACCTGGGTCTCCTGCGTCTCCTACATTGCAGGTGGATTCTTTACCCACTGAGCCGCCTGGGAAACTCGTTGTTGGTAGGCTGGTGCTTTTACCTTTAGGTTTTCATGGACAAGGATACACCAGAGGGGCCATGAAGAGCCTTTGGGTTGAAGGGCAGGATCCAGGGCCCTGCCTTACCCACTGTGAGTGAGCTAGGGGCTGGCATTAAAATGTGGGGGCTGATGTTAAATATAACCCATAATCCACTGGCCCGGAGCTACCCAGGGTGGTTCTGGAAAGGCCAGCTGGTGCCCCAGGACTGGGCACTGCATAATCTGGGCGCTGGTCCCCACTCACCCTCTGACTAGCTATATGACCCTGAACAAGTGGCTCATCTTTTCTGGGTCCCAGTTTCCCTGTTTATTAAATCTACAAAGGCTCACTCCAACTTCAAAAATTCCTTATTTGTGTAGGATAGGGAAGAGCTGGGAGCTGTATGGATGTTTGTAGGTAAGAGGATTTATGAACATGAGTGTGTGTGTGTGTGTGTCTCTGCTATTGGGAACCTCATCCCCATCTCATCCCTCCCACGAGGTGGACTCTGAGCCAGGGCTTTGAGTACTGACTGTGCAACCTTTTGAAAACTATTTGTTCTGTGTCTTATCCTCTGAAAAATGGAGATACTAATAGTTAACGTTTTTTGAGCCCCCTCCAGTATGCCCGGTACCCTCCTGAACGTCTGAACTCATTTAATCCTCACAACAATGCTACAAGGCAAGTACCTCTATTAGGATCACCCCATGTTTACACGGGGTGGGTGTTCAATGACTTACACAAGATAACACAGCCAGTGTGGTAAACGTGAGCTGTGCTGCCCACATGAGCCTTCCAGGGAGGCCTTGCCCTCAGCCACAGGAAGTGCAGGCAGCACCCAGCCTTCAGCTGTTGCTCCTTCAGCATCTGCTTCTGAAATTGAGGCAGCCTCACCTGGGCTCATGCCTCTCCCTGGGCTGCCACACCCAGTGCGCAAAGAGAGGGGAAACCCAGAGCTGCTCGCCCATGGTCGAGGCTTTGTGTTCCTGCCTTGCAGTGTGACTTCTCCCTCTGCCCAATCCTGTGTCCTTCCTCTTCCTTTCACTGCTGTTGAGCCACAATAAACATCTCACACCCCAAACTTCTCCGGGTCTGCCTCTAGTGACCCTAAATTGCAATAACTCCTAAGTGGCGGGGCTGAGATCTGAACTCGGTATTGCCCCAGTCTACTGTGACCCCTTACCTTGTCTCCCTTCCTGGGAAAAATGCTGGGAGTACAGGTTTCCCAAGCCCTGGTCTCCTGAGAGTCCCAGCTCAAGGGAGGGTGGAGCTGAGGCTGGGAGGGTGGAGTGGCTGGACAGGGAATCGTAGCGCTGCCAGTCCACCCTGCCCTGAAGGAGGTGCGGAGGTGGGGGTAGGGAACACACGACTGGCTAAACACAGGGGCGAGATAAAGGAGCAGGAAAGATACATGCAAACTTCCAGGGATAGCCTAGTTAAACCCAGTTCCTGGTATTTGAGCCCAGGGGGTCTGCCAAGGGACAGACCAACGAGCCTATGGTGCTGGGAGTTCTCCAGATTCTATTAGACCCTGGTCCCGATTCATATCTTCCCTGTGTCTTCCTCCAGCCCTGTATGGTAGAGATCTTCCTATCTCTCCTTTGCTGTACAGCTGCCCGGAAAGGTGACTTTCTTCCTCTTAAGTCTGCTTGTCCCTCCTTCTCAGGAGGGAATCCTCTCTGAAGTCTCACCTCCATCTCTTGTGCTGCAGTGGCTAACTCTTCCGAGGGACTGGGGCTTCCCTTAGGAGTGGGGCAGAAGAGCCTGACTTGCACCGTTAAGGAGTGATCAACATTATTTACTTCCGCAGAGCATTCTGGCAGCTCCAGGACTTTTGCTCCTGTAAACAGACCCCCACGCCCCCCCCCCCACCCCTACTCCTTAAGCTTTCTTTCTGATCTGAAGGAATGATGAGCCCTGGGAGGGGGGCCCTGCTAATTGATTCAGAAACAGGAAGGGGCCCTCTGGCTCTGCTGTTCTCTTCCTGGGTCTCTCTCAGGTATTCTTCTTTCTTTATGGACCCCCGACTCACCCTTGAAGACAAAGTTATAATCTTCCTCGGCTCTGTTTCCCATCTTGGCTCCGCATGGAGGGCACAAGTATCTTCGAGGGCAGAGGTGATGGGTCTATGCGTTGGCTCAATGCCCTCAACTCTCAGCTCTCAAGACACCTGGATCAGTCCTTCCTCTCATTGAGAGTAAAGAGACTTCTGCAGTGAGAGGGATCGAGGGCTGACTTTAGGCTAGCCAGGGCCTAGGGAGGCTCAGTTCTGGCAGGTGCAGAGCTGTAAGGAATCTGAGAGGAAGGAAGCTGAGAACAGGAAGAGTGAGCGGCTGGAGACCTAGAGCCCAGGTGGGTGGAGAGATGATGACGTCAGACAGGTTAGACAGGTTGGGTTTCTGCTCTCAGCCTGGGCTCTTGCAAGCAGGTGAGCAGGCTCAAGGGAATGACAATGGGGGCAGCTAGGACAGGGACAGGACCTTCGGAGAGCCAGCTGAGGACTAAATGTGCGTTGCTAGGCTCCTGGGACCTGTGGCTGGGGAGTCCCACCCACTAGTGAGAAATAGTCCTTCAGGGAGCAAGAAACTACACAGCCTTCTGCTATTCCTTGGAACCGAGTAGGGGTGGTAACTGGGGGCACCAGAGGAAGGGCTGTGGGGGGAGGGGCTGGGGTCACCCCACTGCAGGGCAGAGCTCGGGGAGGGGCATCTTGGATGCAGCAACTTCTACCCTTCCCTGACAGCCTAGGACCTGGGATGGGCAGTTTCTCAACCTGGGTGGAGCTGGGACTTGCAACCTACCAGCTTCCCTGGGATGAGTCCCTTCCTACAGCACTGGGAAAGGTCCAGCCTTGCTCTAAGGACTCTGGACTAGGGGGAGCTGGGGCAGAAACAGCCAGGTGCAGAGACGGGTCTCACTGTTGGGCCAGGACTTCTTAATTGTTTCTACTCTTTCCCCAGGACCTGAAGCTTCAGGGCAGATACTTCCTGTGTGCAAAGGACTTCCTGATCTGGAGAGGGGTCTGCGTAAGCTTGTGAATGCCCAGAGAAGAGGGAAGGGGTGGCCCTCGTAGGCCACTAGGGGGCACACTCCCAATCCCAAGAGTAAAAAAGGGGCCCCCCAAAGTTGGAACTGAAGGACACTGAACTCCCACAGCCTGTTCTCTCTTCATCCAACACGACCCCCACCAGCCCCTTGTTCCTCTTGGCTCACTCCCAAGGTTTTGACAAGCAGGTGGGTAAGATTCTTCTCTGAGTGGCAGGGGCCTGGTGAAGTCACAGCACCGAACCAGCCAAGGGAGCCTAGGCACCTCTGCCAAAAACCGTGTGGTGGTTGGGGGTCTCAGTGGTGTGGGAAGCATCCTAGCTGAATGCGAAGAGCATGATGCACAATCCCTGCTCCTTCCTCTCTCCTCTGATTCCCCCCATCCAAGCAAACAGCCAAGACATGAGACAGCAGTTGAAGTTTATTCTTGGGAAGAACAAAGTCCCCCCACTCCAATCTCCTGCAACAGTCCAGGAAGGTTTCCCCGGGGAGCCGTGCCCCACCACATGGTCATCTCACTCTTCTGAATCCCAGGTTCCACCAACGCCCATTATGATGCTGCTACTTGGGTGAGAGGCTCCTCCAAATACTGCACCAAGGCCTGGGCCTGTGGGAAAGGGAGGAGAATCCAGTCCCACAAGGCCTGCCACCTGAGGGATCTTAAATTCAGGTCTACTCCTACCGCTGAGCCCCCAGCCCCTAGCTGCTGCCTGTGAGCCCACCCCAGATGTTGACTGGGTGACATGAGAAAGACTCTGGGAAGATGGTGGGGATGGGAGTGGATACAGTGATGGAGCATGAAGGCTGAGCCCAGGGGTATACAGGAATGGGCACATACACACCTTGGCCTTGAGCATTCCGAAGCCAACGGTCTCCTTGGCATACATGCACAGTAGCAGGTTGGCCACTCTCGTGATGGCTACACGGCCCTCCTGGTGGGGGTGGTATCAGGGGATGTGATATCTGCTTGCACCCTTTGCCCCTTCTTTCCCCAAGGGCTCCTCTTGAGAAGGCCTGTATCTTCTTTTCATGCCTCAGGCAGGGCAGGAGCTTCCGCTGGGGGACTTTAGCCACAGCCCTGAACCTGAAGTCCTGAGCCCATTCTAGCCTCAGCACAGTCACCTACTAACCAAGTTACCCGAGAAAACTCCATCTCCTAGAAGCTTTGTTTCTCTTTCTATAATCCCTACCTCACTCCAGTTGGTGAGGCTGCTAATACACAGGAAGGAGTCCGGTGTCTAAAAGGGCTGTCTAGATGGTTGATGTTATTATGGTTTCACCCCCAATGACACTGTAAGGGGAGAACACAACCCAACCCAAACGAGTTCTCCTCGTTTCCCAACATAATATTTTTCAAACTGTAGGTTTGCCCCAGGGCTAACTAGCCCCAGATCAATTAAGAAGGTTGATCAGCATTAAAAGAGAAATAAAGTGTATTGCA
Organism: Bos mutus; assembly: GCF_027580195.1. Taxonomy (NCBI): domain Eukaryota; kingdom Metazoa; phylum Chordata; class Mammalia; order Artiodactyla; family Bovidae; genus Bos; species Bos mutus. The sequence continues at coordinate 20,037,164 of NC_091619.1, read as the reverse complement.
TACCGCAAAGGAAGTACTATTTCATGAAACTTTTGTTTTACTAGACTCTGACTGAAAATATATTTCTTATGGCTGGGTTGTGGTCAAGACATTTGAAAACTATTGCCCTTATGGCACCAGCTCTAGGCCAGGGACCCTACGACTCATCATTTGAACTGGCATCTGGTTCTGAACTCCCTCCTTAACTGAACTGATTAAGGAGGGAGTGAGGAAGAGGTAGGTGGCTGAGTTGCAGTGGAAATCCTTCCAGGAGAATTCACTCTTGGGGGGCCTTTCCAGTTTGGTTCAGCAAATTTTCACTAAGTATCCACCATGTGCTTGGAACCAGGAGTTGTGCCCTCTGCCTCTCTGGCATCATCCTACTAACCTCTCCCATTCTCATGCTACGCTAGCCACTTCAACCTTGTTATCCCTGACCAGGCATTATTCTGCCGCAGGGCATTTGCATTTACTATTCTATCAGAAATGTTCTTAACCCAGACAGCCACACGGCTTACCAGCTTCCTTTAGATGGATCTTTGATGAGGTATCACGTTTTCAGCGACGTTGTCCCAGATACACACATCCTCTCTATCTTACTTCCTTGCTTTTTCTCGATAGCATTTTCTTCTAATTTTTACATTATTTTATTTTTTTGGTAACGCCACATGGCTTGCAGGATCTTTGTTCCCTGACCAGGGGTCAAACCCGGGGGCCCCTGCAGTGAAAGCACCGAGTCCCAACCATGGGATCACCAGGGAAGTCCTCCCCTAGCATTTTCAATACCTATACACTACTTTTTAAACTTACATAGATGTGTTACAAAACATATTCATGAACTTATTTTACAATAAGTTCACACGTAAGACTGTAAGCTTCATTAGGGTGGCAGTTTTTGTCTGCCCTGTTTCCTACTTTTCCCCTAGCCCTGAGAACACTGCAGGGACATAAAAATATGTTGACTGGACAGATACAAAGATGTATGAGCCAGTTTCTGTTTCCAAGAAGTTCACAGTCTAATGGCCACTTCCCCTTTCTGGACTTCATGACCTTTCTCTGTAAAGTGAATGGACGGCAGGGTCTAGAGACTCTGCCACGCTTCTGGGTCTGTTAATCTCAGATGACAACACTTTGTGTCTGCATATCGCTCTACAGTTTATATTCACCCTCTCCTTTGATCACAAGAACCCTGTGTGCATGGTGTGGTGGAGGAGATTATTGTTTTCACCTTGGAGGTGTGGTCAGAAAACTCAAAGAGGTTAAATCACTTACCCAAAGTTTCACCAATGCTAAAACCAGAACCCCAGCCAGACCTCGGTTCCAGGACTTCTTTCTCATCAATACATAGGGTCCTGCCTATCATAAATGCTGCTGCAGACCAACTCTTAGTACTATCTTCCAGACATCCTGTCCCTGGCCCTCCAACCATCCAGGATGGGGTCCAGGTTGCCCTTTGGGATCCCCTTAGGGTCAGAGGAATGGATCCCTTCTTCATACCATGCAGTCCATGAGGATGAATTTGAGATTGTCTTCATTAAACGCTTGGTTTCCGTTCCGGTCGTAGGCCGCCCAGATGTTACTGGCGATGGCCGCGGTGACCCGGGCGTCTGTATCCCCATAGCCGGAGTAGGCCAACAGAGATCCTTCGTTATTCAGCAGCCTGGTGAAGAATCAGGAGGGATATCAACGTGCTCAAGAGGGAGTCAAACTCCTCGGTACCCATCCCAATTCCGCCACTAGGACTGAGTGTGTCCTGGGACGTGCCCAGAGCACCCAGCACGTCGGTTTCCTTTTCAAGAGGGGCTCTCCGTCAGATTCACCTAGTTGCTGCCCCCTCTGCCACCTCCTCCCTTCCCAGAGAGCCTTCCCCAGCCCTCCCTCGGAGAGTCGCGCGCTGCCCCACGCCAGTGCTCGCCACCCGGCTTCTCGGTCCGCACTCACAGGGTGCTCTGAACACCTCCAGTGTTGGCCTGGCTTAGCACCTGGGTCAAAGCCTTGGGACGCAGCATGCCTGAGGCTCCTAACTCGGTTTTTGCACCCAGAACCCAGAGTTTCTAATTGCTGGCCTCCGCCAGTCGCTTTCCGTAGTCCAGCTGCCCTGCTCCGGAACGCCCTGGGAGTTGTAGTTTCCGGGCCTGATTTCGTGGTTCCGACTCAACCCTGCCCCACAGCGGTGAACGCTGGGAATTGTAGTTCTCCGCGGCTTCGCGAGGCACCCTGGGAACTATAGTTCGCCTTTCCAGTGCGACCACGCGGTTATGCGGGGAAAGAGCGGGAGTGAAAGGACAGTGGCAGTATTGGAAGGACATTTAATCCCCTCGGGCAGAGGAAAGTCATATCCGCATGACAAGTAACGATTCAGTAATTAAAAGAAAGTAAAATCCCTATATTTGTCAGGCACACCTTTGGTTACTTTTCAAAGCAGTTTTCTACATTATACAGTTTGGTGAGATGAGGCAAGAGATACTGTTGAGGAAAGCAAGGTTCAGAAAGGCCGCGCAGGCAAAATTCAGGTCTCTGGAACTGTACTTTGTAGACTTCGTGCAAGCCACTACTCGCAGGGGAATAAAGTCAGTCCTAGAAACGAGGTTTTGGGTGGACATCCAGGAGTAAGAAAAGTCAACCTCAAAGTCGGGATAGGTCTCAGGCCTGGAAAGGATTTGGGCTTCCGGAGAAAGGCCAGTTATCACAGGGAACGGAGATAAAGCGGCGACACAGAAAGTCCTTTGTCCCGAAGCTGGAGTTACCCGCGGAGGGGCGGGGGCAGCTTTGGGCCCAGGGGGCACCTCGGCTCGGCTCCGGCGGGCTGCGTCGGGCTGTGGTCTCTCGCGGGGAATTCGGCCCCCGCCCCGCAGTGACCGACACGCCCCGCCCCCGCCCCGAACCCCTCGGGGGCTGCAGCCCTGCAAGGCCCGGTCCAAGCCGACGGACCCCGGGCTCAGCCCTGGGCGGACCCCACTGCAGTGGCCCCCCCAGTCCGCCCGGGGCGCTGTGGCCGTGGCGGGTCCGGAGGGGGCCGGTGAAGCCTTGGGGAGGGGAGGGGACAGGGGAGTGTTGGAGGCGCCGGAGCCAAGCCCGGCCGGCCGGGCGGGCGGGGAGTAGGAGGAGGAGCCGGGGCGGGCTGGCGGGCGGCCGGGTGGCGGCGGTGGCATGGCGGAGCCGAGCGGGGCCGAGACGAGGCCCCCCATTCGGGTCACCGTCAAGACCCCCAAGGACAAGGAGGAAATTGTGATCTGCGACCGAGCCTCGGTCAAAGAGGTAGTAAGGGTGGCTGGGGTGGGGGTGAGCGCGGAGGAGGGGTCTGCGAAGAGGCGGGTGGCTCTGAGACTGTCGGGCGTGCGGGAGGGCCGGGGAGTGGAGGGCGGGAGCCCAGCAGGCACTCGGAGGAGCAGGAGGGTAGGGCAGGCGGGTAGGGGGCATCCTGCGAGGGCGATTTAGGGGAGCGTGGCGCGTGCTGGGGAAGGGAGGCCGGGGTTTGCCTTGTGGCCTGGGCTGGGGGCGTGGTGGAGAGTGGGAAGAGGACACCTTGCACTGGGCAGGGGGAAGGACCCTAGGTTTGAGGGGAGTGTTCGCCCCGGTTACTGGTCGGGATTCGAGGCGCAGAGGCAGAGTGGGGGCCGGGCCAGGTGCTGAGCCCGGAGAGTGGGCGGCGGGGCGCAGGTTGGGGGGAACTCTGGGCGCCTACTGTGCGACTCAGAGAACGCCCAGAATTCTGACGCCTGGTTGGTGGGGGGAGGATTTCCCTCTGCCTGGATCTTTCCTACTCTTTCAAATTAGAGTGAATACATTTGATTCTCATCCCCTCTGGGATTTACACAGTGTGCAGTAGGTGCTTAGTAAAATATGTTGAATGAGTGAATGAGGGAATATTGCCTGTGTTCACCACCTCCCTGTGGCTGCTCCAGAATTTCACAGAGGCGGGGCTTAAGATAGGCGTCTGATTGGAAGGGAGGGGTCTGGAAGCTGCCTTTGCTTAGCAAGTGCACCCTCTACTTAAGAGTGTGTGTTTGATTTGCTTGGGTTGATGGGGGGCGGGGACGGTGTGTGTGATAGGTTTGGGGAGTCTAACTCTCCCCAGCCAGCCTTTGTTGCCATCATTGCCCCTCCCCCTGACCTTATAAAATGACCACATTCCGTAATTTAAATAATTTTTGCCTGCAAAGCTGAATTTGAAATCAGCTCTAATTGAGAGCTCCCGCCACCCCGCAGCATACATTTGGTTAAGAGGAGCCTGGGCTTTGATGTCAAGACCTGAGTTCCAGTTTGCCCAGGGCAAGTTATCTAACTGCTCTAATCCTCAATTTTCTGGTCTCTGAAATGGAGATAATAATTAACATGTGTAGTTAGTGCTGTTATAAATAACTGGGACTTATTTGTTGTAGTTGTTACAAGAAAACTGGGAATAAAGAGAGGAAAGAGACTTGAAGTCTGAAGAGAGAAGGCTGAGGGGAAACAGGGTTGGGCCAAGGAGTTTCCATGAGAGAACTGCCCAGGTAGTACCCTCAGGGGGAACTTGGGACTGAAGAGGGAGTGGACAGAAGCAGGGCTTGGGAGGGTGAGAGACCCTGGAGTATTGCTGAGAGGAGCCTCTCACTGGTCCAGCTCCCTTGGTTAAGAAAGGAGCAGCTTAATTTCAGCTGGAGGGATGGAGTCAAGACTGCTGAAAGGACTTCCCACGACTAGAGGTGGGAGCAAGGGAATGCAGAAGCTTTGAAGGAGAGGCAGGGTCCCTGGTTGGTGGAGCCCAGGCAGCCTCCACAGTGACCTTTGCCTCTTGATCACAGTTTAAAGAGGAAATCTCCCGGAGATTTAAGGCACAGCAGGATCAGCTGGTCCTGATCTTCGCAGGCAAGATCCTCAAGGATGGGGACACACTGAACCAGCATGGGATCAAGGATGGGCTCACTGTTCATCTGGTCATCAAGACCCCTCAGAAGTAAGTTCAGGAGAGGAGCAGGTCCAGCTTCAGATTGGGCTTTCTTTGTTTCTCCCCATCTGACACTTTCTCACCCATTGTTCAAGCATATGTCTGTGGAAGGTCTGTGGAATGCCAAGACCCAGGAAGGTGGCTCTTCGATGGGCTGCCAGAAGGCCTTGTGATCGGACCTGCAGGGCTAGGGAACTTGACTTACCTCGCCTTAAATGACCTGGAGATAGAGGATACTGGCTCCTTTCTCCCTCTGCCCAATTTCCTGACTGCCCCCGGCATCACCCTGCCCCAGCCTCAGGGTTACCTCAGAGGTGGCTTGGTCTAGGGCTGTAGCTGCGCAGCACAGGTAGAAATCATGGTCTTCCCTTTTGTGTCCACTTCAATGAGGATTTTTCTTTCTTTCTCAGGGTTCAAGATCCAGCTACTGCCACTGCTTCTTCCCCTTCCACCCCAGACCCAGCCTCAGCCCCCTCCACCACCCCTGCTTCACCTGCCACGTCTGCCCAGCCCTCCACTTCTGGAAGTGCCACTTCAGATACAGGCAGTGGAAGCCGAAGGGGCAGTGGAGGGGGTACCTCCCCAGGGACTGGGGAGGGACCTCCCAGTGCCACTGCATCCATACTCTGTAAGCCTTTAGGGAGGAAGGCACCACACTGTTATAGTCTATAGAGTGGGAGAGAGGCCAAGAAGAGGGGAATGTTGATCCCTGCTCCTGATCTGATGGGGATTGGGGCCCCTGAACATAGGGTTCCAGACACTGGTGCTTGAGCCAAGTTGGGAGGAAACCAATCTGCAAGGGCTTCCCAGAAGAGGGGAGCATGGTGAAATATTAAGGGTGAAGGGAGAAATGGGGCTGGGGATGTGGAAAACCGAGGGTATTGGAGTTTGGGAAAAAGGTGGGCCCAACAGTATCCAGTTGGAGAATATTTATTTGCTCATTCAGGATGCCGTCACTGATTGCCCTCTCTGGGTTCAGTACCGTGCCTGCCTGTCAGCCTTGGCCATCAAAGAGGTCTCAGTCTAGTAGGCTCCCATCTCTTTGCCAGCAACAGATCAGGGCTGGGTCTGTGGAAATGATTGAGAAAGGGAGATGTGAGAAGCAGAGGGGGCCCATCCTGGTTCCTTCAGGTGATTTCAGTGGCTCTGGCCAGGTAGAAGAGTCTTGGGACAAACTGACCCTGCTCCCCTCCCGCACAGCTGGCTTTGGGGGCATCCTGGGCTTGGGCAGCCTGGGCTTGGGCTCTGCCAACTTCATGGAGCTGCAGCAGCAGATGCAGAGGCAGCTGATGTCCAATCCTGAGATGCTGTCGCAGATCATGGAGAACCCCCTGGTCCAGGACATGATGTCTAACCCCGACCTGATGCGCCACATGATCATGGCCAACCCCCAGATGCAGCAGCTGATGGAGCGGAACCCTGAGATCAGTCACATGCTCAACAACCCTGAGCTTATGAGGCAGGTGGGTCTGAGAGAAGGTTGGGGGGGCGTGGAGGACCCCGGGCACCCAGCTGTACCCTGTCTTACCTTTTCCTACCTTGTCCTACCTTGATATGTTCATTCATTCAACAGCCACGTTTTGGGCACTGGGGGTACAGTGATGAAAAGACATAGGCCTAGCTCTCTAGGAACTACTTCTTTTTTCTTTTATTTTTAGATTTGTTTTATTTATTTATTTGTTTTTGGCCGTGCTGGGTCTTTGTTGCCGCGTGGGCTTTCTCTAGTTGCTGCCAGTGGGGGCTGCTCTTTGTTGTGGTCTTCTCATTGCGGTGGCTTCTCTTGTTGCAGAGCACAGGCTCTAGGGCACACGGGCTTCAGTAGTTGTAGCTTGTGGGCTTGGTAGTTGCTGCTCTTGGGCTCTAGAGCTCAGGCTCAGTAATAGTGGTGCACAGGCTTAGTTGCTCCATGGCATGTGGGACATTCCCAGACCAGGGATCAAACCTGTGTCCTCTCCGTTGGCAGGTGGATTCTTAACCACTGGACCACCAGGGAAGCCCCCCAGGAACTTCTGGTCTCAAAGGGAAGTGGGACAAGTAAGAAGGCATTTATAGTACAGCGTGGATAGTACTATCATAGAGATGGTCACAGGATCCCTTAGGAGCACACAGAAGGGCTCCTGACCCTACCCTGGGGCTCAGAGGGGGCCATAAAGGAAGTGTTGCCCAAACAGAGACCCAAAAGAGGAAGAATGAACCAGAGGGAAAAAGAAGAGTATTCAGGGCTAAGGGAGAGCAAGCACAAAGGCCTGGGAATGAAAAGTAGGATTGGAGACCTTTGTGGCTGGGCAGGGCCAGGTGGATAAGGGAGGGTTAGGTGAGTGAGGAAGACCCAGGCAAGGGGGTCTGGTGTTGGTCTTCGGGAGCTCCGTCTTGTGGCCACCCACTAGGGGATGAGGGTAGATGATCTTAGCAGAACTGTGGACGCTAGTGCTGGACTCACCAGAAGGTAAGTCCCAGAAGGGCAAGACTTTGCAAATGTTTTGTTCACTGCCTAGAACAGTGCATAGTGTATAGCTACCACTGGTGTATAGTTACCACTCAATAAGTACTTAGTAAATGAATGACTTGTGGAATAAGAGATCAGAGGCTTATCATAGACATAAAAGTGTCTTAGAAGAAGCATGTATGGAGCAGATTTAGGAAGAAGGACAGGGAAAGCTTTCCAATGGATGAGAACAAGAAGCTGCTGTACTCACTGTCCCCTCGTTATTGAGAGTGAGACATTGGCTCCCAAGAGAAAGCCCTCATCCTATTTCTCAAGATTCAGTGAGGCCAAAGACCTGTAGTGAGATCCAAAAGGTGTTGGAAGCATCGTCCCAGCTTGAATCCTTTCCCCCCACCAATTTGTGGTCATTTATCAGAAGCCGTAATCTAGTCTTGGTCAGACAGACCAACCTGGCCTTGAACCCTGTCTCCACCGCTAACTGACTGTGGGTACTAGGCAGTGAGTCTCTGAGCCTATTTTCTTATCTGCTAAATAGGGACAGAAAAACATACTTGGGATAGTTATCATGGGGATTAAATGACTTGAATTCTGTAAATTACTTAGCTCAGTGCCTGTATGTAGTAACTGTTCAATAGATGTTAATTTTCTCTCTTGCTTTCTCCCTTTTCTCATGTACTTTCTTTCTTTTTTTAATATTTATTTAGTTTACTTACTTGGCTGTGCTGAGTCTTCATGCAGGATCTTTAGTTGTGGCATGTGGGATCTAGCTCCCTGACTAGAAATCAAACCCAGGGCCCCTGGAACTGGGAGCTCAGAGTCTTAGCCACGGGACCACAAGGGAAGCCCCTCTCATGTCCTTTCTTATTGAACTCCCTTGTGTTCCCTGATACTTCTGCAGATCCCCTGAACCTGAGAGAGGAAAGCTGCTGCCCTCACCCCATCTGGGATCATTATACCCCCAAAAGTCAACCAGAATACCCACAGAGAGGCAGGGTTGGAGCCAAGATGACAATAGAGAAAGGAAATCCAGTTCACCCTCCTCCCAGCCACTCTGGGTCAGTTCCTGGGCCCGGGACCCTAGTCCTGGTCCCCCTTTTCAAGGCCCAGTCTTTTTCAAGCTTGGTGACGCCCTGGTTCCAGAGTCATTCTCTCTCTTTTCCTTTTCCACCAGACAATGGAGCTTGCTCGAAATCCAGCCATGATGCAGGAGATGATGCGGAACCAGGACCGAGCTCTAAGCAACCTGGAGAGCATCCCTGGAGGGTACAATGCCCTCCGCCGCATGTACACAGACATCCAGGAGCCCATGTTCAGTGCTGCCAGGGAGCAGGTGGGGCCAGGGGCTGGGCTGTGGGAGGGCAGTCTGAACGCAGGAGCACCCAGCCCAGACCCAGGCAAGCCTGAGGTGCTATCTGCTCCTCTTTCCTTCCCTAGTGCCCTGAGGGTAGGCCTTGGCTTGAAGGTGGTTTTCACAGGGCACAGCCGGGGATGGTCCATCTCGGCATGGGACTGAAGCCCTGGGGCAGAAGACAGCAGGGGTCCCTAGGAAGTGGGGGCAGTGCAGTATCCAAGGGCTTTGACATTGTTCTGGCAGACTTCTTGCGCGGGCTCAAAGGTTGTGGGGCAGGCCTGAGGTCAAAGAGCCCACCCTTCCACAGTGTGTCTCAAGTGTGGTCCACAGATCACCTGCATCAGAAGCACCTGGGGTGCTTGTTAATCATGAGATTCCTGGTTCCCATCTTTGAGATACTTATTGAATCAATCTCTGGAATTAAGCGTTGGGAATATGTGCTTTCAAAAATGCTTTGTGAATTTTTTTCAAATATACAAAAAGTACAGCATTCTCTCATATTAAAGTTTAATTTACACTAAATACATTATGCATTTACCTGTTTCAAAACTCAGAAGTTACACAAAGTAAACAGAAGGATATTTAAAAAGAGTGGAAAGGTATCCAAGCTTAATAAAAGTATACAAAAGAGATCCTTCTATTTCCATCTCCCAGCCCTCTCTTTTCTATCCCGGAGTTAATGAATATTTTTAGTATTTTGTGTGTTTTCCTAGATATCTTTAACATTGGCAAATAAGATATTACACATGGAATTGCAGCCGTCACATGCCCCTCCCCCATCCTATGCCTCTCTTTCCCTCTCGGAGTCACTACCACCCTGAAGTCGGTGTTTGTCGTTTTGATTCTTTTATTACCTATGTATGTATCCATAAATAATCTGTGGCATCATTTTGCATATTTTTTCAACCTTATGGAAGTGATATGCTGTTTGTATAATTTTAGACTTGCTTTTTAAAAACATCTAGAAATGTTTCATTTGAAGAATAATATAGTTGCAGAAAGGTGCACATATCCTAAGTGTTTGGCTTGATGGATTTTCACAAACTGAACAGTCTGTCCCCACAACCAGCACCCAGGTAGGAGAGTGGGACCTCACAATACTTTCTCCTTGTGGAAAGGAAAAAGCACCATGTCCTGAGCAGTCCATGCCATCCCAGCAGATTTCTTGTTCATGGCATTGCTAGTGGTAGTGTTATTCGCTCAGTTGTGTCTGACTCTTTGTGACCCCATGGACTGTAACTTGCCAGGGTCCTCTGTCCATGGGATTCTCCAGGCAAGAATACTGGAGTGGGTTGCCATTCCCTTCTCCAGAGGATCTTCCAGACCCAGGGATCAAACCCAGGTCTCCTGTGCTGCAGGCAGATTAGTGTGCACCTTGCTGGCTCGGTTCCTATAATGATACCACGTTGTCTTAATTAAGCCTAGGCATCAGGTAGGGTGACTCTCCCCTCCCCACTGTACCTTATTCTTCACCGTCATCTTGATGATTATTGCCATTGCTCTTTCAAACTTTAGAAAGTGCTTATAGAAATTGAAAGAAAGTGCTTCTGAAGATTACCTGTGGGTTTTTAGTTTATTTTAGTTTTATTTTACTAAAGTATTTAATTTAAAATGTATATCAAAGTAATGCATGTACCTGGTTAAAAAAAAAAATCAAGTAGTTGAGCAAGGCTTAGACCAAGCCCTCAGCTAATTCTGATACACTTTAAGGTGTGGGAACCACTGGCTCAGCTAAAAGAACAGCGTTTGGCAACAGCAAGCCTGCGTCCAAACACCTGCCCCACCATTCTTCAGTGGTGTGGTTTTAAGCGAGTTGCTTCAGCCTCCCTGAGTTTTCTGCTGCCTCATTTTCAAAATGGAGACAATGTATTATAGCATTGTCCTCAATCATTTTGGTCTCTGGATCCCTTTATTTATTTATTAAAAAAAATTTTTTTTTTTGCCTTACTGCACAGCATGTGGGAGGGATCTAGTTCCCTCACCAAGGATCAAACCCGCACCCCTTGCAGTGGAAGCCTGGAGACCAAACTAGATTACTAGGGAATTCCACTCTGGACCCCTTTATATAGTTAGGACCCCAAGGAGGTTTTGTTTTTGTGGGTTAGGTCTATTGATATTCACTGAATCTGAAATTAAAACTGAGAATTTAAATAAATATTTATGAACTCATTTAAAAATAACAATAAACCCATTGCACATTAATATAACCAGCATGCTCTTTTAAAAAATAACTTTATCTCCCAAAACAAAACTTTAGAGGAAAGAATGGCCTTGTTTGACATTTTTGCAGATCTCAGATCAGATCTGCTTCTGTATTCAGTCCATTGCATTGTCACATGTTATGTAGCCTTTGGAAAACACCCCTGAATACTTATGAGAGAATGAGAGTGAAAAAGGCAAATAATGTCTTAGGGTTATAAAAATTGTTTTTAAACCTTGCAGAGGTCCTAGGACCACACTTTGAGAACTGGTGTATTAGAGGGATATTATAAGCATTAGAATGAATGGGTCAGGCACATAGTAGGTGCTCAATAAATGGCCGTTGTTATCACTTTTGGGAGTTCTGGCAAAGAGATTCAGGCCTTAGGGTGTACTGGGAAGAGCAAAGCAGGACCCAGAACTAGCTGGGGTTGGGTGCTAGGCAAGTTAGCAGAACAGGAAATCTGCAATGATGACAAAGACTGAAACTGTGGTACACGTTCCCTGGCCTGCAAACGCTATTATCTGAACAGGCATCTGGTAGGGCAAAGGAACCACAGCTCAGAGCAGGAGCTGGCCCCCTGTTTGAATAAACAGGAAAAGTAACTGGATATGAAACTCCCTGGTGCGGTGGGGCTGAGGCTGCTCAGGTACCTCCTGCATGGGTAAGGCCTGCCTGGGGACAGGAGAGGGAGGCTGAGCAAGGGGAAGAGGCCTGGGCTCCCTCAGCCATCACATGCCTCAGACAGAGCTCTTTCCTGGCTATCAGCGGGTCCAGAGGGAGGAGATTCAGATGCAGGCTCGGGTGTCCCCTTGGGCAGCCCATCATGTAGTGGGGTGCAGACCCTGAGACAATCCTGGGTAACATCCTAGGGGGCCTGATGCTAGGGGGTACTGTTTAGCTGAAGCAGCCAGTCTAAGAAGATGGGGGTGGGGAGGAGAAAGAAGAGATTACATGGAGGAAGCAACAGAGGACAAGACCTAGGGAAGGGTGCTCAGCCAGAGGCGTGCCCCTCTGAGGGGCTCCACGTGATGTTCCTGGATGGGCAGAATGCCACATGGGGGATCTGGAGGTGAGGAAGAAGGTTCAGCGGAGTTAGACTTGGACTGAGGTGGCTGGAAAAGGGAGAGCTGAAGGCAAATAGGGGTTGGAGTAGTCAGCTCCCATCAAGCCAATAGTTACGTATTGAGCACCTACTAGTGTCAGGGGCCAGGTGTGCAAAGGTCAATCTGACATTGTCTCTGCCCCTTAAGAGCTAAGGAAAACCAGTATCTCGCGGCACAGTAGGAAAGGTGTGTGTCAAGTACTATAGAGCACAGAGAAGACTAGAAACCAAATATTTAGAGCCACCAGGGGAGATGGGGATGTTTCCGGTGACCTGAGGGGTTCATTTATCCAGTCATTAGCATCAGCCAACTCCCACCTTGCAGGGTAAGGGTGAAGTCGGCCGTTGTGAGGCCAGAAATTGACATGAGGACCTCCACAGTTTTAGATCTCTCTCCCTTTCCTGGGGACCGGGAGGCTATTAGGTGAGAAGAAAGAAAGGGCCTAGCCCTTCTCCCTGATCTGTTTCAGTCCTTAACCCAAAACCTTTCCCTCCTCCCAGTTTGGCAACAACCCCTTCTCTTCCCTGGCCGGGAACTCCGACAGCTCATCCTCCCAGCCTCTGCGGACTGAGAATCGAGAGCCCCTCCCTAACCCCTGGAGCCCCTCGCCCCCCGCCTCCCAGGCCCCCGGGTCCGGTGGGGAGGGCGCCGGAGGATCAGGGGCCAGCCGGGTGCACCCAACGGTCTCCAATCCCTTTGGGATCAATGCGGCTAGCCTGGGGTCAGGTATGTCCTGGGGTGGGCGGAGCTGAGTGGGGTCACCAGGGCAGTCCCCTGCCCCAGGCCTGAAGGGGGTTCACACTGCTCCAGAGTACTGAAGACAGAGGTGAGACTGTATCAGAGCCGCAAACAGAGCTCTGTGGGCTGGAGTAGTGGCTTCAGCCCTCAGAGGGTGAGGCTTGGTTCTAGCCCTTTCCCAGTGTCCCCAAGAGCAACCTAAGTAAAGGCTCGTGAATAAACCAGGCCCCACTTTCTAAGCTCTTTCAACTCTGCTGGTATTATCCAGTGTCAATGGGTTAGACTGGGGATGAGGGTGTGTGAGAGGAATGAGGGACGGGTAGATGTGAGGCTGGGCGAGAGGGATATACAGAGCTGCCTTGTACAGAGTGTAGGTTATACGCTGTGCAACCCTGGGAGATGCCCCATTTATCAAGACTATGACTGTAATGGCCCTAGGGATGTCTGGTAGATGCCATGATTTCTCTGTACTCTGTGGAATATCTTGGTCGGGATAGTCCCTTCCCCTCTATATGCTTATTTCATAAATAAGGGACTTGAACCTGACCCATGGTTTCAGAATTATACTTCTGAGTCTTGAGGGATCTGGACCATTGCCAGGACGGGGGAAGACCGCATGGGAAAGGCTCCAGGCCTTCTGCCCCAGCTCCAACCAGACCGTTGACATACTTGGTTTCCTAGTGAGATTTGGTTTGAGGAAAGGGTCTCTGCTGCTAGGACAAGTTTGAAAACCATTGATCTGGGTCATCTTTAGTCAAATCCTTTCCAACTCTAACATTATCTGACCTGTGGCAGGAAGAGAGGGATAGGAATCAGACCCAGTTTGTAACCGGCTTGATCATAGCAGAGCAGATGGTGAGGGAGCCAGGCCAAAGCAGGGCAAGATGACCTCAGGGTCAAGAGAGACTTGGACCCACTCCCCGGGATGTGGGTGCCCACTTTACTGTTGCCTTTCTGAGTTTGGCAACCCCTCAGTGCCTGAAGTAAGGTAGATTGAAATCAGGCATCTGTTTTCCATTTGGACCCCTTTTCTCTTGTTTTGTTTTTTTTCCCTTCCTATCCTAGGGATGTTCAACAGCCCAGAAATGCAGGCCCTCCTCCAGCAGATCTCTGAGAACCCCCAGCTGATGCAGAACGTGATCTCAGCCCCCTACATGCGCAGCATGATGCAAACGCTTGCCCAGAACCCCGACTTTGCTGCTCAGGTATGGGACTGGCATGAGGGGGAGTGTGCTGGGGGCTGTGACTTGTGATGATCCAAATGCTCAAGAGCCAGACTGCCTGGGTTTCTGTATTGAGCTCTGCCACTTCCTAGCTGCATGAGCCAGGCAAGTTATTTATTCCCAGTTTCCTCATTGGTAAAATGGTAATAACAATAGTACCTGCCTTGGAGTTGTGAGGGTTAAGTGAGTTAATAACATAAAGTGCTTAGCACATGGCCTGGCACAGAGTAAGCCCTGTGTACTCAGAAATGTTCGCTATTATCATCCTCATCAGACTGGCTTCTGACTCTTGTCCTTGTCCAGAGTATAGTTCCAGTTCCTCTCACTGTCCCACCTAGGACTTCAGGATACTCTGAGATCCTTGGAAAAGCTGGCCCGGTTTCCTACAGTGGTGGGGTGCTGAGGGAGATGAGGCGGTGGGGGCATTGTGAGGGTGGGTAGGCCCAGGCCTCCCGCTGCTACCTTCACCCTGGCAGATGATGGTGAACGTGCCGCTCTTTGCGGGGAACCCCCAGCTGCAGGAGCAGCTCCGCCTGCAGCTCCCAGTCTTCCTGCAGCAGGTAAGTGAGGAGCCTAGATGGGTGGAGGTTGAGGGCCACCTGGGTAGACCCAGAGGCCCAGTGGGTGAAGCTTAAGGGAGGGGCCGTGCCTAGCTCTGGACTCAGGGTCTAGGCCGCCTCCCGTCTCCTGCCACCTCCTTTCCGTGTTGTTTCCCACCAGATGCAGAACCCAGAGTCACTCTCCATTCTCACCAATCCCCGAGCCATGCAGGCGCTGCTGCAGATCCAGCAGGGACTGCAGACCTTGCAGACCGAAGCCCCAGGGCTGGTACCCAGGTGAGGGGCGGGGGCAAGTGGGCAACAGGGATCTGGCTCCTCCTCCCCCTCAAGCCCTTTTCCTGCTGCTCTCAGCAGCCCTTGTGTCCCTGAGGATCTGTTTTCCTGTTCCTTCCAACTGCTTTTCCTGCTGGATCTCACATTCCCACCCTTTTCTCAGAGGCCGTCTCCCCCTTCTCGGTCTCTCCTGCCTGCAGCCTTGGCTCTTTTGGGATGGCCCGGCCCCCAGCATCCTCTGCAGGCAGCAACGCCGGGTCTGCGCCCGAGGCGCCCACCTCCTCGCCAGCCCTCCCAGTCACGTCATCTCCAGCAGGGGCCTCCAGCGCTCAGCAGCAGCTCATGCAACAGATGATCCAGCTTCTGGCTGGAAGCGGAAGTTCACAGGTACGCAGGGCAGCGGACTGGTGCTAGGACCCTGCGGTGCTAAGGGTGGCAGTCAAATGGAAACAGCAGGCTTTGGAGTCAGCCAGACCTGGCTTTAGTTCCTGGTCTGCTACTTTCTAGCCTTAGGTAAGTAACTGATCTTCCGTAAGTTTAGTTTCCACAGCTGTGACATGGAGATAGTAATAGCACTTACTGGGTCAGCTGAGTACTGGTCTATGTGCCTTGTATATTTGAGCTCACTTCCTTTACTCTTCACAGCAGCCTTCTTCTTACTCTTTCTGTGTTACAAAGGGGGGAAGCTAAATCCCAGAGAGGTTAGGTGGCTTTCTCAGAGTCACAGAGTGAGTAAGTAATGAAGCTGAAATTCAAACCGAGGCATACTGGCTCCGGAATTTACACTTTAACCACTGTTTTACTACTTCTACTGTATCAGAGGACTCTTGATAATTAAAGCAGCCTCTGGGACGTCCCTGGCAGTCCAGTGGTTTAAGACTCCACATTTCCACTGCAGGGGGCACGGGTTCTATCCCTGGTCAGGGAACTAAGATCCCACATGCTATGTGGTGCGGCCAAAACAAAAATAAAAATGAATAAAGCAGCCTCTGTCTGTGAGACTGGAGAGGAGGATTCTGGGAGGAGAGGTGACCAGAGCCCTGGGCTACAAAGTCTTAGGCCTGGGGCTTGGGGGCAGAGCAGGGGATTACCTCAGGGAAGCCCCTTAACCTTTTTCCGACCTCTGTGACCTCTGGGGAAAGCCTTTCAACAGAAATGGAAGTGTGCCCAGCTCTGTGCGAGGCACTGAGAGGGCTGGGTGAAGGGTTATCCAAGGCCCAGTCTAGCTGCGTCTGGAGCCCAGTGTGGGTGGATCATGCTGAAAACATCACAGAGTGGCAAAGGGTTCCTGTACTGCGGGTTGGGCGCTCTCATTGCTGGGCTCCTTCCAACCCTGAGTCTTCTGTTCGTGATCTAGGCTATGGCTTCCTGAACATCCCTGGGGGAAAACGTTTCCAGGAGATGTGTTTTGGAGTGTCAAAAATGAAAAGCCTCCTCTTTTGTAAATAACTGTGTTTGTTGATGGGTTAAACACAATTAAACAGGTTCGTGTTTTCCGGGGGCCCTTCTCTGACCTTTAATGTGATCGTGTGTGTGACAGTTGCCAGGAGCAGGTTTGGAGACGGTATTTACTGACCACAGAACATTTGGCTTTTGGACTGCCTGTTAACATCTCCAGAGTGCTGATGGAAAGCAGTTAGGAATATCGGCTGATCTAGACCTATTTGTTACTTTGAAATTTCAAGAAAGATGCACCCCCCCTCCTTATGATGGCACAGCTGTTTAGTGATCTGGGACGCCGGCTCCCCTGGCCTCTGTTTGCTGGTCATCGACCCCTGCCCCATTGGTTGATTCTGAGGAGGACTTCGTCTCTCCATCATAAACCCTCGGAATCAGCTAGGCCCTCTGGGGTTGATCCTGAGCCCACTTCACAAGGCTTGTCCCCTCCAGGTGCAGACGCCAGAAGTGAGATTTCAGCAGCAGCTGGAGCAGCTCAACTCCATGGGCTTCATCAATCATGAGGCCAACCTGCAGGCTCTCATCGCCACGGGAGGGGACATCAACGCAGCTATCGAGAGGCTCCTGGGCTCTCAGCTCTCCTAACCCCTCAGCCCGGGCCTCTTGCGTCTCCCCTCCCTTGATGCCCATGTTTGGCTCCTCTGTCAGCCTGGCCCTCTGCAGCTTGTCATCCCTTCTGCTCTTCTCCTTTGTTCTCTCCAGACAGCAGGGTGACTTTAGAGGGGTGGGCCCAGCCCTGCAGCTCTGAGAATTCCACTTTTACTTCACCTCTTGTAGAACCTTCTCTACTGGTCCTGCCTGCTTGAGCAGAGCTATTTAAACAGTTTTCAGTTTTTGCTGATCGGCCCCACCTCCTTACTCCACAACCATCTTTTGCAGCCTTCACACTTCTCAGTGGCAGTGCAGAGTTGAAGGAGGAACCCACTGTCTGCTTTATTAGAACAGGGTCTTCTGTCTCTACCACTAGGATTTTTCTTGTCTTATGATTACTTTTGGTAACTCTTCCTCCTCTCTTTCCCCTCATCCCCTCCCACCTCCAGCCTACCCAGCGCTAGACTTCCATCCTCTGAAGGAGGGGCAGGTGAAGCAGGCTGTGATTTTCCTCCTCACCCCATGTTCTGATCACTTTCAGGGGGTCTGTTGGGATTCCCAGTGGAAGGAAGATGCTTGTTCCCCCTGTCTGAAGGGAGACATGAGACGCGGCCCCCCTGGAGCAGGAGTTAACAAGCCCTGAAGTGAAGTTGCTCAGTCGTGTCCGACTCTTTGCGACCCCATGGACTGTAGCCTGCCAGGCTCCTCTGTCCATGGGATTCTCCAGGCAAGAATACTGGAGCGGGTTACCATTTCCTTTTCCAGGGGATCTTCCCGACCCAGGGATCAAACCCGGGTCTCCCGCATTGCAGGCAGACACTTTAACCTAAGCCCTGGACCAGCCCAATAAGGGGATGAGGGAATGAGACTTTCTGGAGGAAGGGAATGGGAGAAACAGCGTGAGCAGAGGACTTGGAAGTTGGAATTGACAGGGAATGGAAACACTAATAGTTCTTTTAGTCCACAGAGTCTAGGCTTTGGCCTGGCAAAGGAGATTTAGAGATGGTAATGAAATTTGAGTTGAAGAAAAGGGTTCAGAGAAGCTAAACAGTATGGCTCACAAGGGATTATATTGGCTCCATTTCCTCAAACACACATGCTTCTGTACATTCACACACATTTCCATGAACCCAGGACCTGCCCGCATCTCCAGGTACCAGTGATTTAAGCCCCGCTCAGAAGACATGAAGAGGACTGGGGTCTGTCTCAGCAGTGAGGGTGTGTGTGGGTGGGTGGGTGCATGCACGCACGCACATGTGCATGTGAGTTGAGTGGGAGGGTGGATACCTTATTGATTTCTGGTTTAGAGTTTTATCCCACCAGACAGAAGTAGGCGGAAGGGCCTGTCTAGGTCAGGAATATATACACCCTGGAGAGCTAGGTCCCCTAGGCCTCTGGATGCCTGGGTAGTGTGGGGACCCCTTCTGAAGCTGTCAGGGCTGTGACTGGCACCCTTGATTACCCCTTCTCTTATTGCTTTTGGGGAATAGTGGGGGAGGAGTCTTTCTAGAACCCCTGGCCGCTCCTGCCCTTGAGTTTTCACTGTTTCCCTCCAGGCCAGAAAGTTCTATTTGAGGAAGGGAAGGAGAGGGCAGCAATGATGCCTTTGATCTGGAATTGGACTTTACTCTAGTGGAGCATAGGGGAGGCTCAGATCACCTCCTCTCTCTGCTACTTAGCCCAGCTGCTTGGAGGACCCGTTACGGAGGCAAGAGGAACTGAATTTTCTCCCAAGTGGGAAAGGGTCCCAAGCAATCCAGAGAGGATGTCTGTGTGGCTTTCCCTCCCCACCTCCCCCAACTCCTACACTGGCCTTTGTAAATAAATGATATGGTCTTTGTTGTGAGGGTGTCTTGGTGTTTGTTTCCTGGGGTAGAGGAGGCTGGCTGAAGACACTTCTTGGTTTTAGAGGGCTTTTGTAAAGCCGTATCCAGACCAGTGGTTAAGAATCTGCCTTACAATGCAGAGGAAGTGGGTTCCATTCCTGGTTGGGGAACTAAGATCCCACATGTTGCAGGCAACTAAGCCCACATGCTCCACAACTACTGAAGCCTGCTCGTTCTAGAGCCAAAGCGCCACAGTGAAAGATCCCTGCATGACGCAAGGAAAGTCCCGTATGCTGCAACCAAGACCTAACACAACCAAATAAAATATTTAAAAGAAAGTGTTCAGAATCATTGAAGGTAAAGGGATAACTGATCATGCAGCTATCTGTAATCTGTGGTTTAGGAATGGAAAGGATTGTTCTCTTCCATTCCTCATTGCCAGACCATAAGTTATCAGGTCCCACCCCACCCACCACTCCCATAAGTCAGGGCTGGGAGAGGAATGTATGAAAAGTGCTAGGAATATGGCTAAGTCCTTGCTTCCATCCCCTGATCTCTTGGCAAGACTATCCTCTCCTTACCCCGGGTAAAAAGGTCAAAACAAACCCTTACATCCAGATTTTATGTAAGTGGAGTTTAGCAGTTATTAGCCTTAAGCTCTGAGGCTAAAATCTAGCTCTACAACTGCTGCTGCTGCTAAGTCTCTTCAGTTGTGTCTTACTCTGTGACCCTGTGGATGGTAGCCCACCAGGCTCCGCTGTCCATGGGCATTCTCCAGGCAAGGATACCGGAATGAGTTGCCATGCCCTCCTCCAGGGGATCTTCTCGACCCAGGGATCAAACCCACATCTCCATGTCTCCTGCCTTGGGAGGTGGATTCTTTACTGCTAGTACCAGCTGGAAATCCCTGCCCTACAACTAATCATTGTGAGTCTAAGGAAGTCTTCATATGTCTACAGTTTTATCTTTTGTATAGTGAGGTTATAGGCTAGAGTTCTGTGATATCTGCAATAAAGCGAGTGGGAAGTTCCACTTCTAATAATGGTAGGCTGGATGTTTCAGACCAACCCTCAGAAATTTTAAATATGAAAAGTATCAAAAATCAAAGGACTAACGAAGATTGACTGGGAATCCAGAGAGAAAAGAAGACTCCAGGGCTGCCTTTGCTCAGGGGGCTTTTCCAATTGGGAAAAGGCTTCTGAGAGGCTGTGCTATGCTTTTGAGGGCCTTGAAGGATGAGAGCTAGAGGAAGAAAAAAATCAGAATCTGGGATAGCTAAATATAGGGATGCTGGTAAAGATCCACCTAGACTAGGAACCCCTAAGGATGAATCAGAAGGAAACCAGTTGTATTCTGCCTCCTGGTGTGCCACCATTCTGGGTGGTCCAGAAACTCTCAAGTCTTGAACTTGGAGTAAGCTGATCCATATGTGTAGCATCTCCAGAGGCTTGGGAGAAGCAAGCAGAAATCTCAAGGAACTTAACACCAATCTAGACCTCAAAATTATTATAATTAATAATTTTTCAAATATGACATCAACCACAATGAGAATTAGTCAAGAGACTGAAGAAAGCAAATCTGAAATGACACCCTTAAAAGGAAATGAGAGGCAACAAATAGACAACTCCATGTAGCGGAGTTATGCAGAAATAAGTGTATGACAAGATAAAAGCAAGGCTTGCAAATTTCAGCAGAGACCTGACGCTTACACAAACAGACATAGCACAATCGGAAAAGGACCAAATAGAAATTTTAGCTAGAAAAAAAAGAAAAAAAAAATTTTAGCTAGAAAAATAAATGAAATTAAGATCTCAAGAGATGGGTTTAATAGCAGACTAGACATAGCTGAGGAGAGAATTGGTAGATTATAGAAACAGAATGAAACTTGAAAAGTAAGGATGGAAAATACAGAAGAGACACGAAGTTGGGCTAAATTATGTTTACCTGGAGTCCAAGGAGAGGAGAGAAACGGAAAAAAGCAACCTGAAGAAGTAATGTCAGAATTATGTACAATTGATGAAAGCCATCAATTCACAGATTCAGGAAATCCAGTGACTTAAACTCTGCAAAAAGGGGAAAGCAAAAAGAAAACATCCTAAAGAAACTAGGGAATAAAGATGGTTTATCCTCAGAGGAACAACAGACAACCGCTTATATCTCAACTGCAAAACTGGAAGGCAGAAGAGTGAAATGCCATCTTCCCTATGTTTAAAGAAGGTGGGAGCCCAGAGAAAACATCATTCAAAAAATGAAAACAAAACAAAGATATTTTCAGACAAACGAAAACAGCCCACAACCAGCAGTCTCACACTAAGGGAAATTCCAAAGGGTAATAATCTTTAGTCATAATAAAAAGGAAAAAAAAAAGGAAAAAAAATCATATAATGATGGGTGCATGCCAAAGGGATACAAGAGCCAACTGAAAGAGCTCCCGATGGCCAAAGCTAGAACAATTTAAGCAGCAAAACAAGTAAGTATAAAATAAATGCTCTTGCATCTGTACTGATACAAATAAATAATTGAATAAATAAATGAGTGAGAAGACACAAACCTGTGTAGAAAAATTACAAACAACGTATGTAAATATTCTGCCCTCAAGGAGAGGAACAGAATACCCATTCCTCACTTGTAGGCTGCACACGCCTACCTAACAGAGTATAGTGTGGAAAGGGCTGGGGTGGGGGGCATTAGAGTGGGGGGACACTACCTCAGTCAGGTGACCAGGGTCAGTGATAAAGCATGTTGAGAGTATGTACTCGTGAGATGATGTGAGGAAAGCTACATTTTACCTCTGTTCTCTTCCTCCTCCAAACTTATAACCTCAATCCAATCATGAGAAAAACAAACATGTTCCAACTGGGGACATTCTACGAAATATCTATCCAGTACTCCTGGAAACTGTCAAGGTCATCAAAAACAAGGAAAGGCTGGAAAATTGTTACAACCAAGAGGAGCCTTAGGAGAAAGGAGTAAATGTAATGCCCTAATGTTCCAGGACAGGACCCTGGAACAGTAAAAGGATATTAAGTAAAACAAATAAATCTGAATAAAGTATAGACTTTAAGTTAATGATAATGTATCAGTAGTGGTTCATTAATTATAAAAATGTACCATAGTAATGTAAGATGATAATAATAGGGAAAACCAGGTGTGGGTATACAGGAACTCTTTTACTGTCTTTACAATCATTCTGTAAATCTAAAATTAGTCAAATTGAAAAGTTTAAATAAGACAAAGCCAGACAGAATATACAAAATAGAACTTCCACACAATATGGCAGATTTAAACTTTAATATATAAGTAATTTTATTAAATGTAGATGTATTAAATGCTTCAATTAAAAGTCAAAGTTTGGGACTGGTGGTTCAGTGGTTGGGAATCTACCTTGCAATGCACGGGACTCAGGTTTATCCCTGGTTCAGGAACTAATATCCTGAATGCTAGTTGCTGTCTAGTCATTAAGTTGTGTCCAACTGTTGTGCCACCCCATGGACTGTAGACTGCCAGGCTCCTCTGTCCATGGGATTTTCCTGGCAAGAATACTGGAGTAGGTTGCCATTTCCTTCTCCAGGGGATCTTCCCAACCCAGAGATCAAACCCATGTCTCCTGCTTAGCAGGCAAATTTTTTACCACCCAGCCAACAGGGAAGACCATCCTGAATGCTATGTAGCAACTAAGTCTGCACAGCTGAAAAAAAAAAGAACTCAAAGACTGTCAGGTTGGATCAATAAAATAAAAATCTAACTACAAGGCCCTGAAGATCTTGTGAATGGATGCTCTGATGTGAGCCTGCAGGACAGCCCAAGCTACATCCTATCCTACATCTACTGGGGACACGGAGGCCAAGTCCAGAAGGCCCCAGGCTCACTGGTGGTCTCCTCTGCAGGGAGGGGAGGCACTGAGCCTGCCCTGACGCTGAGCAGGGGTCAAGACACCCCAAGGGCACTCACAGAGCCCATGGTGGGTAGCTCCCAAACCAGCTGCTTTGTGGGGAGGAGCAACCTTTCATCCCAGAGGCCTTGCCACCACCTGAGTCATAGCCTTCTTTGCAGAGTGATGGGGGAGGAGAGACAAGGCCCAGCCTCAAAGAGAGGCTGGTGTCCAAGAGAAGACTCGTAAAGGTCTGGTTTTAATCACTCACCTTTATTTTTCTTTCTTTTTTAAATAATTTTATTTATTTATTGGCTGTGCTGGGTCTTCGCTGCTGTGCAGGCATTTTTCTGGTTCTGGTGAGTGGGGGCTACTCTTTGTTGTGAGGTGCAGGCTTCTCAGTGCGGTGACTTCTCCTGTGGAACACAGGCTTCAGTATTGCAGCATGTGGGTTCACGCTTGGGCTTAGTTGCTCTGCGGTATGTGGAATCCTCCAGGACCAGGAATCGAACAAGTGTCTCCTGCATTGGTAGGCAGGTTCTTTACCACTGAGCCACCAGGGAAGCCCAATCACTCACCTTTAAATGAAACATTCTGAATTCCTCAGTGGGTGGAGCTGGGGGTAAGGGAAACAATCTAAGTGTATCCTGACCATAAGACATTTATTGAACATAAGAAAATAGAAAAATTCAAAATAACAGTTTGGAAAAAGATAAACTGTATCAACACAAACCAGTAGAAAATTAGGATAGCTATATTGATAATAAACTAGCTAGAATTTCAGGCAGAAAGTAACACTTA
The DNA here is from genome assembly GCF_027580195.1 of Bos mutus. NCBI lineage: Eukaryota > Metazoa > Chordata > Mammalia > Artiodactyla > Bovidae > Bos > Bos mutus. Next base: position 20,013,814 of record NC_091619.1, on the reverse strand, counting down.
AGAGTTAACTCATAAAGATGAAAGGTAACATTCACTGGAAAAATATATAACCATCTTAAATATTAATATTTATGCATCCAATAACATGGCCTTAATATATAAAAAGAAAAAAATTGAGAGCACTACAAAGAGAATTAGAAAAACTCCCAATCATAGATTTCAATATACCTATCTCTATAATTGATACAACAGGCAGGGAAAAAGTATCAGTGTTAATTAACTCTAAAAGTGAAAGTGAAAGTGAAGTCGCTCAGTCGTGTCCGACTCTTTGTGACCCCGTGGACTGTAGCCAATCAGGCTTCTCCGTCCATAGGATTCTCCAGGCAAGAATACTGGAGTGGGTTACCATTTTTTTCTCCAGGGTATCTTCCCGACCCAGGGATCGAACCCGGGTCTCTTGCATTGGAGGCAGACGCTTTAACCTCTGAGCCACTGATAGGGTTTTTTGGTTTATTGTTTGTTTGTTTTAATCCGTCGGTATCCCGGTATTGAGTTATAGTTTAATTGGTAGCATTTTTTTAAACTGATAACATTTTAAAGCTTTTTGATAGTAAGTAAAGTAACAGTGTGTTATATGTTGGACTGTGTCTCTCAAAAAGTCATATGTTAAAGTCGTAACCCTCAGTACCTCAGAATGTGACCGTACTTGGAAAGGGGGGGTTGGGTCATTGCAGGTGAAATTGATTAAGATGAGGTCATACCAGGAGTAGGGCTTCCCCAGTGGCTCAGCAGTAAAGAATAGTCTGCAATGCAGGAGATGCAGGAGACTCGGGTTCAGTCCCTGGGTCAGGAAGATCCCCTGGAGGAGGAGCCAGAGTCGGACACAACTGAGTGACTAAGCATAGCACATACTGATACTAAAAATTACCAGCAAACCATCAGATGCTAGGGGAGAGGTATGGAACATGTTCTTCCTCCAGCCTTCCAAAGAACAAATACTGCCAGCATCTTAGTCTCATACTTCTATCCTCCAGAACTGTGAGACAATAAATTTCTATTGTTAGAGCTCTCTGTTTTGTGGTACTTTTTTTAAGGCAACCCTAGCAAAAAAAAATACTGGGTGCATCTTATTTTCAATGAAAAGCAATCCATATAATACTACATCCAATAAACTAGAATATACATGTATATACATATTTTCAAGCATACATGGAACATCTGCAAACACTGAACATATGCTGGGAATATAGCAATTTTCAATGAATTTTAAAGGATAGAAATAATACAAAATATCAAGACTTCCCTGGTGGTCCAGGGAAGTGACTGGTGTGTGGGTTCGATCCCTGGTCTGAGAACTAAGATCCCAACTGCTGCTCTGCCGAAAAATTATAAAATGATAATACAAAGTACAATCTCTAATCTTAATACAGTTTTCTAGAACTCAAGATTTTTGGAAATAATGAAATATACTACTAATTAAACCATCGGTCAAAAAGACATAACAATGTGAATTATTATACGATATTTAAATAATGACAAAAAATTACCTGTAAAAACTGATGGGATGGGCTTTCCTGGTGGCTCTGTGGTAATAAAAATTCTGCCTGCCAATGCAGGAGACATCAGTTTGATCCCTGATCTGGGAAAATCCCACATGCCTCAGAGCAATTAAACCCATGAGCTGCAAATATTGAGCCTGCGTTTTAGAGCTTGCAAGTTGCAGCTACTGAGCCCACACCCCAAAAGTACTAAAGCCTGCACACTCTAGGACCTTCAAGCCGCAACTAATGAGCCCCCATGCAGTAACCACCGCAGCCCACATGCCTAGAGCCCCTGCTCCACAGCAAGAGAAGTTATCGCAGCGAGACTGAGCATCGTAACCAGAGAGTAGCGTGTGTGCAGCAAGGAAGACTCGGTGCAAACAAAAATAAACAAGTATTGCAGTGTGCATATGTCATTTTTTAAAATTAAAAATAGAATTACATTATGGTCCAGCAATTCCACTTCTGTGTATATACCCCAAAGAACTGAAAGCAGGGTCTTAAAGAGGTATTTGAACACCTATGTTGGTAGCAGCATTATTCACAATAGCTAAGATGTGGAAGCAACCCAAGTGTCCACTGGTAGAGGAATGGATATACAAAATGCATATAAATGCATACAATGGGGAGCAGGGGCCTGGGGCTGCGGGCTCATAGACCTTGGGCTCTGTGTCACGCCACCGGTTTGCAGGTGGCTGCACCAAGGCGCCAGAGGAGGCGCCCAAGGAGCCACAGGTACTCCACAGTGCTGGCTTCTATGAATGCTTCAGCGTGTGCTTGGCATTTGGCGTCCTGTCCATGACCCACCCGGGTAGGGGTCACGATCAGCCCTGCAGTGGGTGTCTCTGTGCACCAGAGCAAGCTGCACCTGGAGGGCTTCTGGCGCTTGAAGGAGGGCGAGGCTGTGGAGTTCACCTTTAAGAAGTCAGCCGAGGGCCTGGCCTCTATCCGAGTCATGGGCCCTGGTGTGCTGTTCTGTGTTGGGAGCGAAAGGCGACCCAAAGGAAAGAATATGCAGAAACACAGGTCAAAGGGAGAGATGTGCTACAACTGTGGAGGTCTAGACCATCATGCCGGAGAAGGCAATGGCACCCCACTCCAGTACTCTTGCCTGGAGAATCCCATGAACAGAGGAGCCTGGTAGGCTGCAGTCCATGGGGTCACTAGGAGTTGGACACGGCTGAGCGACTTCCCTTTCACTTTTCACTTTCATGCGTTGGAGAAGGAAATGGCAACCCACTCCAGTGTTCTTGCCTGGAGAATCCCAGGGACGGGGGAGCCTGGTTGGCTGCCATCTATGGGGTCACACAGAGTCTGAAACGACTGAATCAACTTAGCAGCAGCAGCAGCAGCAGACCATCATGCCAAGAAATGCAACCTGTCACCCCAGTCCAACAAATGCCACTTCTGCTACAGCACCAATCATATGGTAGCCTCATGTCTGTTGAAGGCCCAGCAAGCTCCCAGCTCCCAGGGAAAGAAAGCCTACTTTCGGGAGGAGGAAGAGAACCGTAGCCCTGCCACGTTCCCAGAGGCCCAGAATTGAGCCACAGTAGGTAGCAGCTATCCTTTCGTGATCAGAAAGTTTTGAGAAGCAGGCATCAATCGGCAGAGTGGAGTAAGTGGGGACAGGGTGGATAGGGGGCAGCTGCACTGCCATGTATCTCAGGCCGGGGTGCAGAGCATCACCCCCTCTTCTCTCTTGGTGGGAGGAAGTCATGAAACGAAGGAACTCCAGTCACGCTCTCTCCAAATGCATGTGAGGGCTTTGGGGGTTAACCCTCCCTGCATGCTTTATCTGAGTCTGCACCCCCAGAATCTCCAGCTTTTGAAAGTGGCCTGGGTAGAGAATTTGTTTTACTCTTAAAGGAGATGGAATAATATTTCCCATGCCAGAGTGAAAAGATTAAGCATGAGACCAGATTGATGAACCCAACCCACAAGTCACTGCATTCTGTGGGAGGAAATTTGTCAGCAGGGAGGCAGGGTTTTCCACATCTTGTCTTCTCATAACCCCCTCTTGGAATGGAGTGCTGAGAACTGTCCTAAGCAGTGGGTTGTGATGACAGGCGAAAGGGATGGTCTGAAGAAACAGCTGCAGTCCTGGTGCTTCTAAGCTCACTCCCACCCCATTCAGGACCAATACAATTTTATTTATTTGCTGCCCTTGGTGACTATGCCTTGGGTCCTTCTTTCTCCAGGATTCCAACCACACTAGTTCTTGGGGAATGACGTATCTTGTGTATTTTAACTATTTTTTCATGATATATAAATATTCTGGTTTTGTATTCTTGTATATTTTAATCTAAGACCCCATACCTGCACTGTGTTCTCAGGTATGTGAGCAATCTCAGGGGTGAGTTGGCAGGAGCTCTGGGTCTGCACGATAGGAATGCTTTTTGTTGCTCTATCACCAGAGAGAACAACTATTTGAAGTGTATAGCCTATTGAACTACCTCATTTTTGCCAGTTAGAGCTGGCTTTTATGCCAGATTCCCTGGTAGCTCAGCTGGTAAAGAATTCGCCTGCAGTGAGGGAGACCTGGGTTCGATTCCTGGGTGGGCAAGATCCCCTGGAAAAGGGAATGGCTACCCACTCCAGTATTCTGGCCTAGATAATTCCATGGACTGTATGGTCCATGGGGTCGAAAAGAGTCAGACACAACTGAGTGACTTTCATTTTCACTTTCTGCTGTGGTGTCCTCTTGAAACCCCTCCATCTTCAATGTTTCATAAGAGACTAGGTTTTTACTGGGTTGCTGCATGACTTAGTCTTCTACTGAAAGATTGGAAATTGGTTTGAATAGGGAGAGGTGGTGCAGAGAGGTTAGGAAAGGCTGGGCCAGGTAAAAGCAGAGAGGGGAAGCTAAGATTAGGCAAAGGTCCTCTGTAGGTGTGATAAAGGATCCCATTCTAGACCTCTAATCCCAGGGCACAGGACTCACTTTACATATCAAATCCATCCTTCACTGGATTGGGTTAAACCTACCAGGCACAGCGGGCTTCTCTGGTGGCTCAGACAGTAAAGTGTCTGTCTACAGTGTGGGAGACCCGGGTTCAAGCCCTGGGTTGGGAAGATCCCCTGGAGAAGGAAATGGCAATCCACTCCAGGACTATTGCCTGGAGAATCCCATGGGCAGAGGAGCCTGGGAGGCTGCAGTCCATGGGGTTGCAAAGAGTCAGATATGACTGAGCAACTTCACTTCACTTTACCAGGCACAGCAGGGTATATTGTATGTGTGTTTTTTTTTTTTTAATAAAAAACGTGAGTTGGTAAAGATAGGTTTTAAGAGCAATGTCTCTGTACCCATTTTGAGCTGCCCAGGGTTGGATACATGAAGCAAGGACAAGATCCTTAACTTTAAACAATTCTGGGCATTTCCTGCTTGTCTTCGAGGGAGACCATCAGCTATGGCTTCTTCGTGGTTCCCAGAGCCACGGTCCTGCCCTGCTGCAGAAGTGACTAGTATCATGGTGGCTAAAGGGAAAAAGGGAGTTTCATTTACATGCTGTGAGATCCCTGCAAACCTACCTCATAGTGTTGTAAAGGGGCAAATGCAATAGCACGCATTGGGTGATGTGGGTCTGAGCCTGGGTTCTTGTCTCCCCCAACTGCTACTCCCCCTCTAGTTATAACATTTATCTGGGCTTTGTAGGACCTCACAAGTAGCTGATTTGGTGATTGCTGGGTGGTATAGTTTGTGTAAATATAATGTGTTGGTCTTCTCCATGTTCTTTTAGAGTTTTATTGTTTACAAACTTCTTTCCATTTTGAGAAAAATAGCCAGAGCATCTTTGACAAAAGGTTTTGCACCAGGCAAAAATATCTGAAACATAAGCCTGGGGGCCCCTCTTCTTGAAGTAGGGTGTCTTGACCCACACTTTCTTTTGTCTTCCCCTTCCCCTATTTCCTATTTTGAACAAGATTGTCTGTCCTAAAAACTAGATTCCTACCCCCTCTTATGTCCACCTTTGTGTCCCCTAAAATAGCCCATACACCTGTATATTTAATTTGTGGGGTGCCTGCGTTTAAATGATCTGTGCAAAAATCCTGAAGAAGCTAGGAACTCTTCATCCCTTGTTCCCAGTCTCCTGAGTCATGACCATTCCTTGATGTGATTCACGCTAAGCAGACTGCTGTCTTTGGATGGATTAAAACCTATTTTAATCTCAAGTCTGAGGGTAGACAGGAGCAATGGGGGGGTCTTCCATGTAGAAAGTGGGGTTAGAAGACCACAAAAGGAAAGATGAATGTATATCCAAGTCACGTAGGAACTTTTATGCAGGTGTGAGAAATTGATATCCAATAGGCGACAAGATTGTTTAATAGAAGATGGATGAATATAACTCCATGTTTACTGCTAGAAGCCATAGGTGTGAAATCTTAAATTTATGATGAGGAAAGGGGGTAGAAAACCATGTACCCATCTGTTCTTTCCTTCATCCTTTCCTCTCATTCCCGAACTACAGGAAACATAGCCCTCTTGGGCTTTGGCAACCCCATCTGGGCAGTGTTTATTTGATGGTTGATTTTGTTGTGCCGGGTACTTCCTTTCCCACTTGCTATCATTTTGTAACACACATTCTGTTTTCCCTTCCCCTTTTTTTCCTTGGGAATATACAATGAATAAAGACTCATTCAGCTCAGTTCAGTCGCTCAGTCGTGTCCGACTCTTTGCAACCCCATGAACCACAGCACGCCAGGCCTCCCTGTGCATCACCAATTCCCAGAGCTTACCCAAACTCATGTCCATTGAGTCGGTGATGCCATCCAAACATCTCATCCTCTGTTGTCCCCTTCTCCTCCTGCCCTCAATCTTTACCAGCATCAGGGTCTTTGCAAATGAGTCAGCTCTTCACATCAGGTGGCCAAAGTACTGGAGTTTCAGCCTCAATATCAGTCCTTCCAATAAACACCAAGACTGATCTCCCTTAGGATGGACTGGTTGGATCTCCTTGCAGTCCAAGGGACTCTCAAGAGTCTTCTCCAATACCACAGTTCAAAAGCATCAATTCTTCGGCACTCAGCTTTCTTTATTGTCCAACTCTTACATCCATACATGACTACTGGAAAAACCATAGCCTTGACATAGCCTTTATTGACAAACTAATGTCTCTGCTTTTGAATATGCTGTCTATGTTAGTCATAACTTTCCTTCCAAGGAGTAAAAGTCTTTTAATTTCATGGCTGCAATCATCATCTGCAGTGATTTTGGAGCCCCCCAAAATAAAGTCAATCACTGTTTCCCCTGTTTCCCCATCGATTTGTCATGAAGTGATGGGACGGATACCATGATCTTCGTTTTCTGAATGTTGAGCTTTAAGCCAACTTTTCCACTCTCCTCTTCACTTTCATCAAGAAGCTCTTCGGTTACTCTTTGCTTTCTCCCATAAGGGTGGTGTCATCTGCATATCTGAGGTTATTGATATTTCTCCCTGAAATCTTGATACCAGCTTGTGCTTCCTCCAGCCCAGCGTTTCTCATGATGTACTCTGCATAGAAGTTAAATAAGCAGGGTGACAATATACAGCCTTGACGTACTCCTTTTCCTATTTGGAACCAGTCTGTTGTTCCATGCCCAGTTCTAACTGTTGCTTCCTGACCTGCATACAGGTTTCTCAAGAGGCAGGTAAGGTGGTCTGGTATTCCCATCTCTTTCAGAATTTTCCACAGTTTATTGTGATCCACATAGTCAAAGACTTTGGCATAGTCAATAAAGCAGAAAATAGATGTTTTTCTGGAACTCTCTTGCTTTTTCGATGATTCAGCGGATGTTGGCAATTTGATTTCTGGTTCCTCTGCCTTTTCTAAAACCAGCTTGAATATCTGGAAGTTCACAGTTCAGGTATTGCTGAAGCCTGGCTTGGAGAATTTTGGCATTACTTTACTAGCATGTGAGATGAGTGCAATTGTGTGGTAGTTTGAGCATTCTTTGGCATTTCCTTTCTTTGGGATTGGAATGAAAACTGACCTTTTCCAGTCCCGTGGCCACTGATGAGTTTTCCAAATTTGCTGACATACTGAGTGCAGCACTTTCATAGCATCATCTTTCAGGATTTGAAATAGCTCAACTGGAATTCCATCACCTCCACCAGCTTTGTTCATAGTGATGCTTCCTAAGGCCCACTTGATTTCACATTCCAGGATGTCTGGCTCTAGGTAAGTGATCACACCATTGTGATTAACTGGGTCATGAAGATCTTTTTTGTATAGTTCTTCTGAGTATTCTTGCCACCTCTTCTTAATATCTTCTGCTTCTGTTAGGTCCATACCATTTCTGTCCATTATCGAGCTCATCTTTGCATGCAATGTTCCCTTGGTATCTCTAATTTTCTTGAAGAGATCTCTAGTCTTTCCTATTCTATTGTTTTCCTCTAATTCTTTGCACTGATCACTGAGGAAGGCTTTCTTATCTCTCTTTGCTGTTCTTTGGAACTCTGCATTCAGATGCTTATATCTTTCCTTTTCTCCTTTGCTTTTCGCTTTTCTTCTTTTCACAGCTATTTGTAAAGCCTCCTCAGATAGCCATTTTGCTTTTTTTCATTTCTTTTTCTTGGGGATGGTCTTGATCCCTGTCTCCTGAACAATGTCATGAACCTCCATCCATAGTTCATCAGGCACTCTGTCTATCAGATCTAGTCCCTTAAATCTATTTCTCACTTCCACTGTATAATCATAAGGGATTTGATTTAGGTCATACCTGAATGGTTTAGTGATTTTCCCCACTTTCTTCAATTTAAGTCTGAATTTTGCAATAAGTAGTTCATGATTTGAGCCACAGTCCACTCCCAGTCTTGTATTTGCTGACTGTATAGAGCTTCTCCATCTTTGGCTGCAAAGAATATAATCAACCTGATTTCGGTGTTGGCCATCTGGTGATATCCATGTGTAGAGTCTTCTCTTGTGTTGTTGGAAGAGAATGTTTGCTATGACTAGTGCGTTCTCTTGGCAAAACTCTGTTAGCCTTTGCCCTGCTTCATGCTGTACTCCAAGGCCGAATTTGCCTGTTACTCCAGGTGTTTCTTGACTTCCTATTTTTGCATTCCAGTCCCCTGATAATGAAAAGGACATCTTTTTTGGGTGTTAGTTCTAAAAGGTCTTGTAGGTCTTCATAGAACTGTTCAACTTCAGCTTCTTCAGCATTACTGGTTGGGGCAGAGATTCGGATTACTGTGAGACTGAATGGTTTGCTTTGGAAATGAACAGAGATCATTCTGTCTTTTTTGAGATTGCATTTCGGACTCTTGTTGACTATGATGGCTACTCCATTTCTTCTAAAGGATTCCTGCCCACAGTAGTAGATATAATGGTCATCTGAGTTAAATTCTCCCATTCCAGTCCATTTTAGTTCGCTGATTCCTAAAATGTCAATGTTCACTCTTGCCATCTCCTGTTTGACCACTTCCAGTTTGCCTTGATTCATGGACTTAACATTCCAGGTTCCTATGCAACACTGTTCTTTACAGCATTGGACCTTGAAGTAATTACCATAAAATTCACCACAGTGGTGACCTCCATGGGAAATAAGAATCTGTGATTAAGAAGGAGGCTGCTAAGTTGCTTCAGTCGTGTCCGACTCTAGGGTACTGATAATGTCCTATTCCTTGAACTGAGGATTGATTGCTATGATTTCTTAGAATGAGCATTTATTTATGTTTTGTTTTGAAATAATTTTGTCCTTATTTCTCCTTGCTTTTCCAGTGGTCATGTATAGATGTGAGAGTTGGACTATAAAGAAAGCTGAGTGCCGAAGAATTGATGTTTTTGAACTGTGGTGTTGGAGAAGACTCTTGAAAGTCCCTTGGACTGCAAGGAGGTCCAACCAGTCCATCCTAAAGGAGATCAGTTCTGGTGTTCATTGGAAGGACTGATGTTGAGGCTGAAACTCCAATACTGATGCAAAGAGCTGACTCATTTGAAAAGACCATGATGCTGGGAAGGATTGAGGGCAGGAGGGGAAGGGGACGACAGAGAATGAGATGGTTGGATGGCATCACTGACTCAATGGACATGGATTTGGGTGGACTCTGGGAGTTGGTGATGGACAGGGAGGCCTGGCGTGCTGTGGTTCATGGGGTTGCAAAGAGTCAGACACGACTGGGTGACTGAACTGAACTGAACTATTTCTCTTTACAGTTCTTCTGTAAGGAGAAAGACTTACAGAAAAATTACAAAAATAGTACAAATATTCTTCACCCAGCTTCTCTTATTGTTAGTATCTTGCATGCGTGTGTGCATGCTAAGTCACTTCAGTCGTGTCTGACTCTGTGATTTCCGTGTGTGTGTCTGTGTGTGTGTTAGTCGCTCAGTTGTGTTTGAGTCTTTGTGACCCTATGGACTGTAGCCTGCCAGGCTCCTCTGTCTGTGGGATTCTCCAAACAAGAATACTAGAGTGGGCAGTCATTTCCTTCTCCAGAGGCCCTTCCCAAGCCAGGAGTCCAACACACATCTCCAGCATTGGCAGGCAGGTTCTTTGAGAGTGTGCCACCTGGAAAGCCCAATATCTTGCACAATCACAGTAAAATTACCAAAGTGAATTAACGCTGATATGATAACATGAGCTAAACTACAGACTTTATTTGACCTTTACCACTTTGTCCTTTCTGTTCCAGGATCCAATCCAGAATCCCACATTGTATTTATTAATAATTGTCCACTTTCCTTAGTCTCCTTTACTATGTGAAAGTCTTTCAGAGCCTTGGCACTCTTTTTTCGGGATTGTGGTGAACATTTTTTAAAATTCATTAATTAGGAACTATACTAGCTGTCTAGTGGTTAAGACTCCCCCCTTCCAAAAAAAAAACAACAAAAGCTCCGCCTGCCCATTGCAGGTTGGCACAGTTTCAATCTCTGGTTGGGACTAAGATCCCACATGCAATGTGGCATGCTAAAAATATTTTTTAAATCATTTTTTAAATTTACTTTTTGAAGTATAGTTGATTTACAATGTTTTGTTAGTTTCTGGTGTACAGCAAAGTGGTCAGTTTCATATATATATATTTAATATTATTTTCCATTATGGCTTAATACAGGATATTGAATATAGCTCCCTGTGCTATACAGTAGGATTACAGTAGGACCTTGTTGTTTATCCATTCTGTATATAATTGTTTGCATCTGCTAATCCCAAACTCCCAATCTATTCCTCCCTCATCCTGCCTCCCCCTTGACAACTATATATCTATTTGAGCCTTGGCACTTTTGAGGAGTATCGGTCAATCATTTTGTACAATGTCTCTCAATTTGGTGGTTTGTCTGATATTTCTCATGCTTAGACAGAGGTTATGCATTTTGACATGCGAGCCTTCTCAGCACACCATATCAGGGGTACACAGTGTCAACATGTCTTATCATTGGCAATGTTAACCTTGATAACTTAGTTAAAAGGAGGTGGGATCCACTGCGTTTCTGCTTGTAAAGTTATTATTTTGATCTATGTAATTAATAAATACCTTGAAGGAGATACTTCAAGACTGTGCAAGTACCCTGTTTCTCCTCAATTTTTAACCCATTAATTTCACCTTCCATGGTTGGGTGTTGCTCCAACAATTATGACTCTTGATGTTTTAGTAGTGGTTTTCTATCTCTCAATGTGTTCATTGCAGTTCTTCTGTAAGGACAGCTGCTCTTTCTCCATTTTTATGTTAACTTTTACGCACTTTACTGTAATACATATTTCAAGCACACCTGGGACATTTACAAAAATTAAGCATATCCTGGGAAACACAAGAATTTCAATGAATTACAGAATTGCCCTGCCCAGATTCCCTTTATGGGGCCACACACCCATTTCCAGCTGCTATGGAGTTGATGACTAACAGCTCACAGTCCTTCACCAAAGAACTGCCTTCAGTCAGCAGGGAGGCTACCTCACTGGAGAACCTCGAGCAGCCCACAGTGACTGACATGGGCTTACAAAAGGCCAACCCCCTGCCTCAAAAGTGCAACCAGTTTTGAGATGTAACCCACAGGTCAGAGCTCTCAGGGATCAGGTGGACACAGACTTAACTGTTAACTCTTAACAAACCTGCCTAGCTTTCTGCCCTGCCCTAATCTGCTTCCCTCGTCCACCTTCCCTCTCGTGAGAACATCTCTCAATAAAACCCTTGACAAGAACCTCCATCTCAGGCTCAGCTTCTAGGGAATCTGCCCTGAGATATTTTCCTGATTTCTAAGATTCCTTCTGAATGATTAGTGAATATGTGGGGAAGGGAGAAGATAGAACCTGGAGGGAAAGTGTCTCTTTTTTTTTCTCCTTTAGTCAAGCTAAGGAAGGAAAAGTGAGATGGCAATATAAATTTGGAAGCTAGTCTTAAACTTTGTCGCCGTGATGGCAATCTTGAAAATGGCCTCGAGAATCCCTTCAGGCAGTTTTTTTGCTGGTCTTCTTATTTGCTACAATCAGAAGCTCAAAAGTTTTGCTATATAGAGCTGAGAGTTATGAGGGAGAAATTGAGACAAGTCTGGGGTTGAAACCCGGAAAGCTAGGCCTTGAAGCCTCCCTCATTAATTACCCCAAGACTCTTCTCTTCAGGCTGTTTTTCACCTTCTTGGAGTTGCAGGCCTCAAGGGTTTCGGAAGCCTCCTGACCCCTCTCCAGGTCTCACCCACCCATACACTAGCCCCATGTCTCAGAGATGGAAATTCACATAGTATTAGAAAGGATGAGAAGATGTTCAGAGAGATGAAAGGGGAGGATGAGGAGGAAGAAAGTGGATACATCTACAAAAATAATTAAGATCATCAATTAGGTTCGTACATACCATCCATAAAAATAAAATTTGCTTTATTTACAAGTTGAAGGATTACACTCTCTGTTCTCCTGGCTTTTGCCTGGAACTTCCCCTGGAGTTCCTTCAGGAGCCTGTTGCCTCACTTGCTCATTAATAGAACCTGTGACTCCATTCTCCTTTTCATCTCGGTTTCTCCTTTCTTTGGAATCTGATGCTTTGTTCTCCTCCACTAACTTCTGCTTAGTTCGGCAGCACATACACAAGTATTGCCGGAACTCCATCATACTCCAGGGAGATGACTTGGTATTGGAGACAGTCGTGTTCAAGTTACTTTCCGAGATGCCTGAATTCTCCTTTTGCTTTGGTTGGCGGGTCTTTGAGTATGCGTGTTGCTTCCGTCTCACCCTAGGAGAGCGCCCTGCCTTGTCCTCCTCATCCTCCTTGTCATTCTCATCTTCCTCCCTCACCTTATTTCTCCTCATCCGGAAAATGGCAATCTTATTCCGCTTCTGTCTCTTGCCTGGAACAAGGCTGGGATCTTCTTCCTTGAAGAATCCGAGAGCAAGGAATGAAGTGTGCTCTCCACTGACCCATCCCATTACATATGGGACTTCGAGTCTAAGGGGGGGAAGTGAGGCAGAGAAGGATTGAGATCAGAGGGAAAGATTAAGCCAAGCACCCACCTGCTGGTGAGTACAGAGCGGGAAGCACAGCTTTAGACTGCCCTGCCCAGGGAAGACATGCGCTTAAAATGACCCAAGAGAAGTTACCAAGCAGTATCAGCCAAGGACACACAGGCATATTCTAAGTGTATCCAATGATAGCTCATTATTTTAAAAAGGATTCAAATGCTTTGGTTAAAGAATCCCTTTAGAAGTTAGGTAATAACCCTCTAATTTATCTGTTCTAGAAATCCAGGCGGTTCCTATTTGAAGGTGATGGATCTGTTTATTATCTTGATTGTGGTGATGGTTTTGCAAGCACATACATTGTCAAAACATAAAGTTGTACACTTTAAATATGTATAGTTGTATTGTATGTCAATTATAGCTCAATAACAAAATTACAGCTAGCATTTAAACCCTCCCCAAATAAACAAGCAAGTAAGTTCATATATCAAGTGTGTTCAACAGCGTATAAATGTTGAGAAGGTACAATGGAGCACACTCATAAAAATGGAGTAGCTAGCCGGAGGCAGTTTTGTGTGTGAGATTCTGAGTCACACAAACTGAGCTCAGACTCTAGCATCTTTTAGGCAATCTTGGGAGAGTTACTTAATTTACCTTTGTCTCCATTTCCTCATCTGAAAAATGGGGATAATAATAGTATTGACCGTACAGGGTTCTTATGAAGTTTAAATGAGAGATAAATTTTCATAAAATGGCATGTTGTAAGTATTCAGTGGATATAAGCTGTGACTACTATTACTATTGGTATTTTTTCCTGGAAGGAGTCAATTTGAGCCATGTTTAGTAAAAATGTGAATTGGAAGGACATAGACAAGATATGGAAGGTTGCCACAGAACATCAAAGGGGAGGTCAGTGACCTAAGATGCCCATATGGTGGTAGAGCAAGGGGTGGGAGACCCCAGAGGAGGGGTACTCACGCTGGTCAGGTCCTGGCTCCCTTGATAGCCTAGGTCATCAGTGAAGCTGTGGATGGGTGTCAAGGATATATCAGTGGTGTTAAAGGAGGGGTTTTCTACCCCTGGGGATCCCCAAGCTTCTTTAACCTCCTAAAGGGAAGAAGAAGGAGAGGTTAGTTAGAAGTGGAACTGCTCACACACAGGCAGAACTTCAGGAGTCACCCTGCCTTTGCACCTGCTGTGTCCCATCCTGCCCTCCTACTTCGAGATTCGAAGACAGAGACATATTATCTCTCTTCTTCATTATCATAAAGTTCTATGATCACTAACGCATTGAGACTCTGGTGCGTTCCCTCTCTAACCCCGCACTCACAATTCTTTACTCCCTACGTCCTCATAGAAGCGGTTGTCATAGCAATAGAAGGGTGGGGTCCCAGGCTCATAGGTTCAAGGAGGGCTCCTCTGAGGGATGTTGAGAGGGTGCACACGCACACACGCACACATACACACCCTTCCTTCTCCTTCACTCTCAGCAAGAAGAGGCTGCATTTGCTCATCCCCCTTCCCCCCGCCCCGACCAGGGCTCCGAGTAAGAAGACTGAGCTTAAGAAGAAACGCTGTGGACTTCCCTGGTAGTCTAGGGGGGAAGAATCCGCCTGCCAATGCAGGGGACACAGGTTCCATCCCTTGTCTGGGAAGATTCCACATGCCGTGGGTCAACTAAGCCTGTCCACCACAACCACCAAGGCCACGCTTCAGAGGCCAGGAGCTGAAGCTACGGAAGCCGATTCACCCACAGCCCACAAGGAGAAGCCCGTTTCCCTCACCTAGAGAGTAGCCCCTGCTCCCTGCAACTAAAGAAAACCCAGGCACAGCAACAAAGACCCAAAGAAAATAAAGAAAGAAATAAGAAAAAACACTGACCAAATCCTAAAAAGTGGGACCAAACCCCAAAGGGCACCAAGACATGGAAGATAAAGATCCCAGAATCCACCCTGGAATCTGCATCTGCTAGAGAGAAATTTGGCATGGAGCAGAAAATAGTCCATGACCCACTTTGGGTGGCCAGGCCTATCTGAGATCTTCAAGGATCCAAGGACTTAGTAGGAGACCCTTCAGTGTCTGTTTCAAGAGCCTGAGCTCTGACTGAGCCTTCTCCCCCTTTTCTCCTGCCATCCTCTCAGTCTCTGAAGGTAGTAACAAAGGCTCTATCTTTCATGCATTTCTCTTCTCTGTCCACAACTCTCCCTGGGAGAAACTCATTTCATTGAATTGGCACACATTTATTGATTAAAGCAATGCTGCAAAGTCGGTTTGTTGATAGGATCCTAGATTTTTTTTTGTCTTAAATAGCATTTTGGCAAAAACTGAATATGGATTCTAAACCTGAAAACAGTGTGTTATCAGTGTCAAACCTTCTGTTTGGGTTCATTGGGTTTATGGAAAATAATATTCCTGCTCTTGGGAGATACAAGCTAACGTACACTGGGATGGAGTGTCATGATATGCAACTGACTCTTGAATGGTTCAAAAAATGTATATGTGAATGTATAACATGTGTGTATGCAAACATATGTTACTTTATATGTAGAGAGAAAATATAAATGGAGAAAATGTTAGCAGCTGGTAAATCAAGTGAAAGGTACATTGTTGATTAGCCGCCAAGTCACGTCTGACTCTTTTGTGACCCCATGGACTGTAGCCCACCAGGCTCCTCTGTCCATGGGATTCTTCAGGCAAGAATACTGCGGTAGGTTGCCATGCCCTCCTCCAGGGCATGGGACTGGATGCCATGATCTTAGTTTTTTGAATGTTGAGTTTCAAGCCAGCTTTTTCACTCTCCTCTTTCACTTTCATCAAGAGGCTCTTCAGTTCCTCTTTGCTTTCTCCCATAAGGGTGGTGTCATCTGCATATCTGAGGTTATTGATATTTCTCCTGGCAATCTTGATTCTAGTTTGTGCTTCATCCAGCCTGGCATTTTGCATGATGTACTCTGCATATAAGTTAAATAAGCAGGGTGACAATATACAGCCTTGACGTACTCCTGTCCCAATTTGGAACCAGTCCATTGTTCCATGTCTAGTTCTAACTGTTGCTTCTTGACCTGCACACAGATTTCTCAGGAGGCAGGTAAGGTAGTCTGGTATTCCCATCTCTTTAAGAATTTTCCACAGTGAGTCAAGCTGTGTCTTTTTCAGAATGTGACATCTGTAAACCAACCAACCAACACGCTGCTCTCTTGCTAATAGAGACCATCTCTCAGAGCACAAGAGTGATCTGCTTTTATGCTAAAATAGCTCCTCATTCCTAGAGATAAGGGTAGCGGGGAATAAAAGGGTGAAGGGACTATTTCTGAAGTTGGTTTTTTTTTTTCAATAAAGCATACCACATGTCTTTATATTGAAAACAAACAAATAAAAAAGGGTGAAGGGGCTAAGGGTGGTCCGGTGGTTAGGACTCAGTGTTTTCACTGCTGGGGCCTGGCCTCACTCCCTGGTCAGAGAACTAGGATCCTGCAAGGTGAGTGGTGTGGCCAAAAAGAAAAGGCAAAAAGCAGAGGGAGGAAAAGGAAGAGGGAGAGAGAGGAGAACTGTGCCTGTGGAGGTCTGGGATAAGCCTGAGGGGGATGACCTGTGCTCTGTGTGAACTCACACCTGGGGACAGGCTCGGGAAGTCTCAGTGGATGCCAAAGAGGACAAGTATTGATGACCAAACACCAGAAGTATTTGATCCCCTCTCTCCATGCCTGTAGCACATCGGCAGCCCTCTAGAAAATTAGAGGCACCTCTGGAGAGAATGGCTGGGGAGTCCCTGCAGAAATAAAGATTTAAGTCCTTGCTACCTAATGGAACAGGGGCTGGAAGAAGAAATTGGGTTTGATTGTAGAAAACTAAGGAAGTTAACATGTCTTAAACATCTGAGTTTGCATCCTGATATTTATATCCACTATTTTTATACCCACTATTTCATTATTGTTTGATTTTTTAAAATAAGACTATAAACCTATAATATTTGTGTAAATTAAAAACAATTTTTTAAAATGTTTCCATTTACATGGGGTACCTAGACTAGTCAAATTCATAGAGACAGAAAGCAGAATAGTAATTGCCAGGGGCTGGGGACAGGAGAAAGGGAGTTAGCATTGAGTTATTTATTTTTGCCTACGTTGGATCTTCACTGCTATGTGCAGGCTTTTCTCCAGTTGCGGTGAGCAGGGTCTACCCTCGAGTTGTGGTGTGGGCTTCTTGTTGCCGTGGGCTTATCTTGTTGCAGAGCATGTGTTCTAGACACTTGGGCTTCAGTAGTCGTGGCACGGGTCTTAGCTGCTGTGTGATATGTGGGATTTTAGCTACCCAACCGGGGATCGAACCCGTGTCCCCTGCATTGCAATGTGCAGTCTTAACCACTGGACCACCAGGGAAGCCCCGGGAGTTAGTATTTAACGGGTATGGAGTTTCACTTTGGGAAGATGAACATTTCTGGTGATGGATGGTAGTGATGGCTGTACAATAATGTGAATGTAAATGTACATTTCAAATGGTTAAAATGGTAAACTTCATATTATGTGTATTTATCACAATCAAAAAATGAATGTAAAAAAAAAAGATTGCTGCAAATTTACTGTAATAACTTTGATTCTGGATATTTCATGAAAAGTGGCATGGTTCATATTCACTCCATTACCACTTACAGAGTGTCCTTCTGGCTAACTTTATGTCCATTGCAGGCCCCTAGGTTTGACAGCATGGCTCTATTTCTGAGTGCTTGCTTAGCCACCAGCTGGAAAGTGGTTTGCCACTTCCTTCTCAGCTTGGTCACACATTCTCTTGGTGGCCCTCTTGTTGCAGATCCCAAAAGAGAAGTCAGTGGGCAGCTTGGGCTCTGTCTTAAACACCAAGAAACAGGACATAAAGCCAGTGACACCATCCTGGGGGCACAGTAAGCACCCTAGGTAGCCTGAGGCTGGCTCTGCCCTCCTCTGTTCCTAGCACACAGTGCCCTGAACATCTAACAAAGTTCTACTCAAGCTCTTGGTTTGGGGTCCCCATGAGGATGGAAAGAAAAACTTGTATTCTTTTGGAAGTCTTTCAACAGAAACATCTCCCTTAGCAACTGACTCGCTCTCTCTTTTGGCCATACTGTGTGGATTGAATCTGCAGTGGAAGCGTGGAGTCCTAACCACTGTGCTGCCAGGGAATTCCCAGCAATCGACTCTCAAAACCACCCCTCTAGTCAGAATAGATTTCAATAGGGAGACTGTAAACAGAAATGATGAGGATTCCTCCAATCAGCAGATATTTCTTGAGCACCTCCGTGTGTTCAGCATCACTGTAGGATCTTTGGATAAATGTATATTAGACAAATTGCACCTAATCATGAAGGTGAACTTTCCAGATCAGAAACAACCAGAAAACAAACAAAAACCTACAACATGTCACTGTGGTGCTGTAAAAGAGCAATGCAGTCTGGCAAAGCCAAGGACGGCTTCCCAGAGGGGATGAGACTAGGGCAGGGATGAGACTAGGCCCTGAAAAAGGGCTTGGATTTGAATAGGAAAGAGAGGCAACAGAGAATTTTTTGAGGGAAGCCACACACAAAGGAAGTAGGAGATTGTGTGTAGAGGATTTGTTGTGAGTCATTCCTGGAGTACATCCTGTGTGCTGAGGCATGACACTAAGCAATGGGAAACAGACCACCTGTCCTCAAGGAGCTCTGGGAAACGGTGAATGAAGGGGCTACTAAAGCAAATACAGGTGCTGTGTATTAGTCTACAAGAATGTTAAGCCCCCAGAAAGTAGAAACCTTACCTGTTCTGTTCATCTCTATATCCTAAGTACCTAGAACAGTGCCAGGCACAACTATGTGCCCAGTAATTGCATACTGAATGAATTCATGCTGCAATGGAGATGTATAACAGCAATATTGATAGTTACCATTTATGGAGCACACACATGTGCCAGACAATATGCTAAGAGTTTTACATACATCATCCTATTTTATTCTCCAGCATTTTGAGAGTACTATAATTATCTCATTTCACAGACTTGGAAACCAAGGCTTATAGAAGTTAACACTTGCCTTAAGGTTACCTAAACTCTTAAGTGACAGAACAGAGATTTGAATACAGAATTCAAAATTGCCTAACTTCACTATCCATCCTCTGAACATAGAGTCAAAATGCTGTTTGGGGAAGTTTGTCTACTAGCTGACTGAAATGTGCAGAGAAAGACTCAAGAAAGTGAGACTATTGCAATGAAAAATAGCAACAGCAACACGTATAAACTAAAGCAGTTACAGGAGAAAAGAAGAAAGGATATACTTTCAGGGGACTTCAGTTCAGTTCAGTCGCTCAGCTGTGACTAACACTTTGCGACCTCATGGACTGCAGCATGCCAGGCTTCCCTGTCCATTACCAACTCCCAGAGCTCTTTTTCTTGGGGATGATTTTGATCACTGCCTCCTGTACAATGTTAGAAACCTCAGCCTATAGTTCTTCAGGCACTCTGTCAATCAGATCTAATCCTTTGAATCTATTTGTCATTTCCACTGTATAATCATAAGGGATTTGATTTAGGTCATACTTGAATGGTCTAGTAGTTTTCCCTACTTTCTTCAATTTGAATATGAATTTGGCAATAAAGAGTTCATGATCTGAGCCACAGTCCACTCCTGGTCTTGTTTTTGCTGACTGTATAGAGCTTCTCCATCTTCGGCTGCAAAGAATATAATCAATCTGATTTCTGTATTGACCATCTGGTGACGTCCATGTGTAGAGTTGTCTTTTGTGTTGTGGGAAGAGGGTGATTGTTATGACCAGTGCGTTCTCTTGGCAAAATTCTGTTAACCTTTGCCCTGCTTCATTTTGTACTCCAAGGCCAAACTTGCCTGTTACTCCAGGTATCTATTGATTTCCTACTTTTGCATTTTAGTACTCTATGATGAAAAGGACATCATTTTGGTGTTAATTCTAGAAGGTCTTGTAGGTCATCATAGAACCATTCAGCTTCAGCTTCTTCAGCATTAGTGGTTGGGGCATAGACTTGGATTACTGATATTGAGTGATTTGCCTTGGAAATGAACAGAAATCATTCTGTTTTTTTGAGATTGCACTCAAGTACTGCACTTCAGACTGTTTTGTTGACTATGATGGGTACTTCATTTCTTCTAAGGGATTCTTGTCCACAGTAGTAGATATAATGGTCATCTGAATTAAATTTTCCTATTCCCATCCATTTTAGTTAGTTGATTCCTAAAATGTCTATGTTCACTCTTGCAATCTCCTGTTTGACCACTTCCAATTTGTCTTGATTCATGGACCTAACATTCCAGGTTCCTATGCAGCCCTTTGAGATCCCCTTCAAAGGGCTTCTAAAGAAAGTTCAGGGCTTGGTGACTTATTTGATACATGGGATGACCAAATTTCTCGGCTGGAAATACAAAGAACGGTGGTAGCCCCAAGAGAAATAGCTTTTCTCTAATTCCAGTTTGACAGTACACTGGATAGATAGATTTTTTTTTCTAATTTTATTTTATTTTTAATCTTTACATAATTGTATTAGTTTTGCCAAATATCAAAATGAATCCGCCACAGGTATACATGTGTTCCCCATCCCGAACCCTCCTCCCTCCTCCCTCCTCATACCAACCCTCTGGGTCGTCCCAGTGCACCAGCCCCAAGCATCCAGCATCGTGCATCGAACCTGGACTGGCAACTCATTTCCTACATGATATTTTACATGTTTCAATGCCATTCTCCCAAATCTTCCCACCTCTCCCTCTCCCACAGAGTCCATAAGACAGTTCTATACATCAGTGTCTCTTTTGCTGTCTCTTTATTGTTACCATCTTTCTAAATTCCATATATATGCGTTAGTATACTGTATTTATGTTTTTCCTTCTGGCTTACTTCACTCTGTATAATAGGCTCCAGTTTCATCCACCTCATTAGAACTGATTCAAATGTATTCTTTTTAATGGCTGAGTAATACTCCATTGTGTATATGTACCACAGCTTTCTTATCCATTCATCTGCTGATGGACATCTAGGTTGCTTCCATGTCCTGGCTATTATAAACAGTGCTGCGATGAACATTTGGGGTACACGTGTCTCTTTCCCTTCTGGTTTCCTCAGTGTGTATGCCCAGCAGTGGGATTGCTGGATCATAAGGCAGTTCTATTTCCAGTTTTTAAGGAATCTCCACACTGTTCTCCATAGTGGCTGTACTAGGTTGCATTCCCACCAACAGTGTAAGAGGGTTCCCTTTTCTCCACACCCTTTCCAGCATTTATTATTTGTAAACTTTTGGATCGCAGCCATTCTGACTGGTGTGAAATGGTACCTCATAGTGGTTTTGATTTGCATTTCTCTGATAATGAGTGATGTTGAGCATCTTTTCATGTGTTTGTTAGCCATCTGTATGTCTTTTTGGAGAAATGTCTATTTAGTTCTTTGGCCCATTTTTTGATTGGGTCGTTTATTTTCTGGAGTTGAGCTGTAGGAGTTGCTTGTATATTTTTGAGATTAGTTGTTTGTCGGTTGCTTCATTTGCTATTATTTTCTCCCATTCTGAAGGCTGTCTTTTCACCTTGCTAATAGTTTCCTTTGATGTGCAGAAGCTTTTAAGGTTAATTAGGTCCCATTTGTTTATTTTTTTGCTTTTATTTCCAATATTCTGGGAGGTGGGTCATAGAGGATCCTGCTGTGATGTATGTCAGAGAGTGTTTTGCCTATGTTCTCCTCTAGGAGTTTTATAGTTTCTGGTCTTATGTTTAGATCTTTAATCCATTTTGAGTTTATTTTTGTGTATGGTGTTAGAAAGTGGTCCAGTTTCATTCTTTTACAAGTGGTTGACCAGATTTCCCAGCACCACTTGTTAAAGAGATTGTCTTTAATCCATTGTATATTCTTGCCTCCTTTGTCAAAGATAAGGTGTCCATATGTGCTTTATCTCTGGGCTTTCTATTTTATTCCATTGATCAATATTTCTGTCTTTGTGCCAGTACCATACTGTCTTGATAACTGTGGCTTTGTAGTAGAGCCTGAAGTCAGGTAGGTTGTTTCCTCCAGTTCCATTCTTCTTTCTCAAGATCGCTTTGGCTATTTCGAGGTTTTTGTATTTCCATACAAATTGTGAAATTATTTGTTCTAGCTCTGTGAAGAATACTGTTGGTAGCTTGATAGGGATTGCATTGAATCTATAAATTGCTTTGGGTAGTATACTCATTTTCACTATATTGATTCTTCAATCCATGAACATGGTATATTTCTCCATCTATTAGTGTCCTCTTTGATTTCTTTCACCAGTGTTTTATAGTTTTTCTATATATAGGTCTTTAGTTTCTTTAGGTAGATATATTCCTAAGTATTTTATTCTTTCTGTTGCAATGGTGAATGGAATTGTTTCCTTAATTTCTCTGTTTTCTCATTATTAGTGTATAGGAATGCAAGGGATTTCTGTGTGTTGATTTTATATCCTGCAACTTTACTATAGTCATTGATTATTTCTAGTAATTTTCTGGTGGAGTCTTTAGGGTTTTCTATGTAGAGGATCATGTCATCTGCAAATAGTGAGAGTTTTACTTCTTCTTTTCCAATTTGGATTCCTTTTATTTCTTTTTCTGCTCTGATTGCTGTGGCCAAAACTTCCAAAACTATGTTGAATAGTAATGGTGAAAGTGGGCACCCTTGTTTTGTTCCTGACTTTAGAGGAAATGCTTTCAATTTTTCACCATTGAGGATAATGTTTGCTGTGGGTTTGTCATATATAGCTTTTATTATGTTGAGGTATGTTCCTTCTATTCCTGCTTTCTGGAGAGTTTTTATCATAAATGGATGTTGAATTTTGTCAAAGGCTTTCTCTGCATCTATTGAGATAATCATATGGTTTTTATTTTCAATTTGTTAATGTAATGTATTACATTGATTGATTTGCGGATATTGAAGAATCCTTGCATCCCTGGGATAAAGCCCACTTGATCATGGTGTATGATCTTTTAATGTGTTGCTGGATTCTGATTGCTAGAATTTTGTTAAGGATTTTTGCATCTATGTTCATCAGTGATATTGGCCTGTAGTTTTCTTTTTTTGTGGCATCTTTGTCAGGTTTTGGTATTAGGGTGATGGTGGCCTCATAGAATGAGTTTGGAAGTTTACCTTCCTCTGCAATTTTCTGGAAGAGTTTGAGCAGGATAGGTGTGAGCTCTTCTCTAAATTTTTAGTAGAATTCAGCTGTGAAGCCGTCTGGACCTGGGCTTTTGTTTGCTGGAAGATTTTTGATTACAGTTTCAATTTCCATG
The DNA here is from genome assembly GCF_027580195.1 of Bos mutus. Taxonomy (NCBI): domain Eukaryota; kingdom Metazoa; phylum Chordata; class Mammalia; order Artiodactyla; family Bovidae; genus Bos; species Bos mutus. The sequence continues at coordinate 19,990,716 of NC_091619.1, read as the reverse complement.
CTTGTGATGGGTCTGTTAAGATTTTCTATTTCTTCCTGGTCCAATTTTGGAAAGTTGTACTTTTCTAAGAATTTGTCCATTTCTTCCACGTTGTCCATTTTATTGGCATATAATTGTTGATAGTAGTCTCTTATGATCCTTTGTATTTCTGTGTTGTCTGTTGTGATCTCTCCATTTTCGTTTCTAATTTTGTTGATTTGATTTTTCTCCCTTTGTTTCTTGATGAGTCTGCCTAATGGTTTGTCAATTTTATTTATCCTTTCAAAGAACCAGCTTTTGGTTTTGTTGATTTTTGCTATGGTCTCTTTTGTTTCTTTTGCATTTATTTCTGCTCTAATTTTTAAGATTTCTTTCCTTCTACTAACCCTGGGGTTCTTCATTTCTTCCTTTTCTAGTTGCTTCAGACGACTCTAATCTCTAGATTTGTCAGTTCCACAAAACAGTCAGGAGCTGGGTGTCCACAGTAACGGCAAGTCAGATTGAAAAGTCATTCTGGAGGGCAGAATGATAAAAGCGAGAAAGAAACAAAGGAAAGAAGGGGGAAAAAAGAGAGCGAGGGTGCACAGATAAGTCTTTCCTAGGAGCGGTCGCATCCCGGAGACCAGCGGGCACTACAAAGGGAAAGGTGGGGCTTATCTAAGAACTACAACTCCCAGTAGGCATCGAGAAGAGCAACCAAGCTTCCGGCCAGAGCTTATTTCCGGTCTTTCGGGTGCTGACGCTCTCTTCCGGTTTTGAAGGCCCCTGAAAGGGTTTGGGGGATGTGCAGGGTGAGTCCCGACAAGTGGGAGCAGGGGAATCTTGTGTCCGCACTACACTCAGCGGCTAAAAGTTAGCTCCAGGAGGTCAGGGAGGAGAGAGGGCATGCTGGCGGGAGGACGTGTAATCTTGGCAAGAATGGGGGAGGGGACTGGGGCCACGAAGGGCCCCAGAAAGGGATGTGGAGGGCGAGGACGAATGGGATCTCTGGGAAAGGATGGAGGGTGGGATGCAAGAGCGTGGGGGAGGACCCCGCGAGCGCGCCGTGGGATCCCAGGGGAGCTGGTGGAGGAGGACCAGAGGGAAGGTAGCAGCCGTGGGGTGCTTCTGCGTAAAGGAAAGCTAGAGGCTGCTGTGGGTCCGAGATCGGCCGAATCCGGCAGCCCAAGGAGCGTGGGCTCATAGAGTCCTCTCAGAAGATCCTGCCAGTTAGGGAGCATCCAGGGCCCAGGTGGCTTAGAGACTGCTATGTTGGGAGGGGCTGCCGCTTTGACAGACTCAAAAGAGCTTTGACAGAGGTTGAAAGAGCTGTCAGGGAGCTTTTGGTGGTTTTACGTGCTTGGACTGACTGCTCGCTTTGCTTTTTTCTCCAAAGATGAGGCTGCTGGCATTCGCGGTGTTGGCTCTATTTGCTGTCACTCAAGCAGAGGAAGGAGCCAGGCTTTTGGCTTCCAAATCACTGCTGAACAGATATGCTGTGGAGGGGCGAGACCTGACCTTACAGTACAACATTTACAATGTTGGCTCAAGGTAAGGAGGCACTGGAGCTATAGGTTGGGTCCTTTTCAGGTTTCCTGAATTTCCTAGCTGGGAACAGGGACCAGCAGTGATTTATTTTTGGGAGATTTTCAGCAGCAGACATCATGAGTGAATGAATGAATATACTGCTGGATCTGCTTTTGGAAGAGGAGGACATATTCTTATCTAAGTTACAAGAAACCGTCTTCCACTTTTTTGACGTGAAAGAGTTTCAGAGTGGGGAAGAAGCAAGAATTGTGGTGACATAGGGAGAAGAAAATGAGAAGGCAGGAAATGTATAATCCTTTGTTACCTTAGGGATTTAGTTTCAGCTTCCTTTCTTAGATTGGCTTTTTTGTTGTCTTTCACTGTTTTAAAAAAGTAGACCTTTTATTTTGTTTGGTTGGGTTTTGGGTTGTGTGTTGTTTTTTTTTGCCACGCTGTGGGGCATGTGGAATCTTAGTTCCTTGAGCAGGGCTCAAACCTGAGTGTCCCACATTGGAAGCACAGAGTCATAACCACTGGACTGCCAGAGAAGTTCCTTTTTATTTATTTATTTGGCTTCGTGTCGGGTCTTAGTTATGGCCTGCAGGATACTCATTACTGCATCCCCTGGACCACCAGGAAAGTCCTCTCTTTTACTTTATTTCCTTGAATTTTCTTTTCCATATGCATTTTGCCCCTCTTCCCCTCCTTACACATATACACATACACACACACACACACACACGTGAGAAAAAACTAGGGCAAAAATGGATTCGGGCCCATTCTTTCCTAGATACTTTGAGTATTTTATTTTGGTGCCCAGAATCCAGGCCTTGAGTGCTATTCTTCAGTGTAACTACGTAACTCATATCTGTCTTTTGTAGTTCTGATTTTTTAGGACAGGCAGACAGATTTGATTGCTAACTGCTTTAATTTTATAGCCATTACTTACTAACCTTTCTTTGTTTCCTCCATTCTGTAGTGCTGCATTAGACGTGGAATTATCTGATGATTCCTTCCCTCCAGAAGACTTTGGCATTGTCTCTGGAATGCTCAACGTCAAATGGGACCGGATTGCTCCGTATCCTCTTGACACTGGCTGATGAAGGCTAATGGGATGTTGGGAGGGATGTTGCCAGCAAAGCAGTAGGGTCACATCAGTCTAAGTGTATATGGCCATTCTTGCCACCTCTCTGGATAAGATGTGGCAAGAGAGACTAGTGAGAATTGTGTGTGCATGATTTAGGGTGGGCCTGAGGAAGGAGGTTCCTGAAGTTTAGGTTATAAAGCCCTAAAACATTCCATATTGGGAGAATGTAGACAGATGTTTGTGGCTGGTTGATGATCTTTAAGGTGCTTTTAAAAGAAATTCTGTGGGATGCTAGTGTGATCTGGGTGACCTTTTTAAAGGCTCTTCTTATTCAGTGAACCCCTTATTTGGATCAACTGGTAATTTCTTGAGTGTTTTTAAAATGCATTCTTTATTCATTTATTTTTGGCTACACTGGGTCTTCGTTGCTGTCTGCAGGCTTTCCCTAGTTGCGGCACGCGGGGTTTCCTCTTGAGGTGGCGCGTGGGCTTGTCGTTGCAGTGGCTTCTCTTGTGGAGCGCGAGCTGTAGGGAAATCGGCTTCAGTAGCTGTGGTGCACAGGCTTAGTTGTCTTCCCGGACCAGGGATCAAACCCCTGTCCCCTGCATTGGCGGGCAGATTCTTTACCACTGGGCCATCAGGGAAGGTTCCTTCCTGAGTGTTTTGATTTAGATTATTTTTTTCCCTTGGGAGTTACAGTATATTTAGATTTTCTGACAAGGGTAAGTGTTCTCTTTGTATTGTTTTTGTTTTGTATTTTCAAGAATTTCCTTCAGTTACAGGCAGCAAAAGGTTTTCTGTGACCGTAAGTGACTAATTTTTCATCTATAACCTGTATTGTTTTATAACATTTCAATATTGAATATGTCATAGACCTCTTAAAACTTGATTAAAAAGATATCATGTAATACCACCCACTTCAGGCTTAGATACAAAGCCTGTGTTTATTACTTTTGCAGAGTATTTTAGATATGAAATATTACATGTGTTAGCAACTCTTTTTGTGAACGTGCATTTAGTCCCTAAGTTGCAAGTTTGTTACGACTGTAGCTTCATCCTTTTCCCTCCTTAACTCTGAGTCAGTGCTAGCAACGTCTCCCACACCGTGGTCCTGCGCCCTCTCAAGGCTGGTTATTTCAACTTCACCTCAGCAACTGTGACATACCTGGCCCAGGAGGATGGGCCTGTTGTGGTGAGTCACCCACACCCTTAGCTGGCTGGGGCTCAGCTCTGCCTTCCTTTGCAGTCTCTTGCAGAAAATCTCCAGAGCAGGCGCTAAATTCTGAGGAAGTTAAGAAGGACCCAAAACTTGAGGTATTGTGGTAGGAAGGAGCATATTTCAAAGTATGTTATAAAGTCTCAAAATCAAGCAGTGAAATGAACAGGAAGGAGTACTGCCTGGTTGCCTGCCTTCTCCTTCACCTTCGTTCTGTGCGGTGTCAGGTGCCCTCTGCTTTTGTACCATGCTTGCCTTTCCAGTCCACCTTCTATGCTGCCGTCAGATCACTCCCTGTCTCCGCTGTGTCTGTGTCTCTCCGTTGCTTAGAATGCGCCTGCTTCTCCCATCAGGGCCACGCTTTTCCTTGCATACCCTTCAGTAGTCTTGCTGGGTTCTGCCTCTCCCTCCAGTTCTCTACCCGCCAGGATCCTCTGTCCAATGAGGCCAAGCGCCTCCTCTCTCTCAGTGCTCCTCGTTTCCACTCTGCCTTTGTTCTCTGTCTGAAGTACTCTCTCTCCTCCACTTCGTTATCTGGCACCTTCTCAAGACCCAGTTCTGAACTGCATCTCCTTGATTCTGTCTCCTGCTTTTACAATTCATATGGCTCTTTCCTACTCATTCTTTCACTAAACATTCATTGACTGCATCAAAACGTCTGTAGCTCTTAAAATCCATGCCACTTGAACATTTAATTATTGACTGTCTTCAGTAGTTCTCTCTTATATCTAGGTCTTTTCCCTCACCCCCACCTCTCAGTTTAATTATAAATGCCTCGAGGTGAGGGACTGTGTCTTAGATTTCCTTCTGTTTCCCATATAGGGTAGAAGTCCAATGTAAACAGTCTTTTGATTGATTGATGTAAAGGTCAGCAGACATTTACTGAGCCCCCGCAATGTGCTAGATGATAGGAAATACAAAGAAGATTAATAAAATACTGTCGTAGGCCTCAAAAAGCTTAGGTCATGAATTTATAAATACACATGGGCTTTAGGCTCCTTAGTGAGTGCACAGTGGGGAAGGGACTTAACATAGTCAACCATAGAGCTATAAGAAATTCAAGAGACTCAAACCTTCATTGCAGTCTCCGAATTATGAACCTGTGGAAATATATTCTTGTAATTCTGGTTATATTATTTTCACATCTTCCATCCTGTGTGCTTTAAGAACCTCGTTTGGGATTCCCTGGTTCCACCTGGTCCTTGATGGGTTAAAAGACACAGACGTCAAGGCTCAGCTGCCACTTTAGAACAAAGTTGTTTGCCATGTGCTCCAAAGTCTTGGCCTGCTCTCCAAGACGAAGGAATGTGGGGCAGACTCAGCCCCTCCTCTGGTAATGTACATTTGGGTAGGGCTTGAGACTTTACGGAATCCTTCTCATTATTTCATTGGAGCCTCATGTCAGCTCGTGAGTTACAGAAGAGTGTTTCCACTTAAGGAATGGGGAAATGATTGCCAAGGGCAGAAGGGCCAGTGGTGGTGAGCAGCTCTCTCCAGAGTCTGAGGCTGAGGTAGAATGATCTGGCTTTAATTACCACAGCATACCTGGCCTACCTTTTTTTTTTCTTTCTTTCTTTTTTTAAGTAAATGCTCATCAAGTGTCTCCTGGCTCCTAATTTACTCATCTTTACAACACACGAAAGAACCATCCATCTTCTCTAGTTCAAAAAGTTTTCCTCATCTGGATGTTTCTTGGGCCTTTGCGAACTAAGACTCTATTGCTTAGAACTGGGTTCGTTGAAAAACTGCCTTTTTCCCAAATGAGAAAGAGCTGAAGACTTGCCTTCTTTTCTTCTTTTCAGATCGGCTTTACCAGTGCACCTGGACAGGGAGGAATCCTAGCTCAGCGGGAGTTTGATCGAAGATTCTCCCCCCATTTTGTAAGCTTTGCAGGCCTCATCACTCCCCTGGCAGGAGAACACCCTTTTTGTTGTGAGACCTCTTGGCCTCCTTAGAAGATACGGATAGTTGGTTGGTTCTTGTCATATCTGTTTTTTGGTGTCTGGTACACACAGCCATCAAACATCATGATTTAACCATGGCTAGAGATTTTTGGCAATGAGATCACAGTTGCCAGAACCAAAAAAAAACTGCCGTTTTTCTCTGCTCAGCCTTGAGTAAAGCCCCACCTTGGAGTCCTGGGTCTAATTCAAGGATGAAAAGAGTATCTGCTTAGATTCAAAGAGTCGCCAAGCATTGGGAGGTTAAATGGGAACTTTGTTGTAGTCTAGTCTAGGAGAGAATTTTTTGAAGATTTGCCTAAAGTACTGAATGAGGAGATTCATTTATTCATTCCTTCAGGGAATAATTATGAGGTTCCAAATTACGTGCTCGCTTCTGTGCTTTGCTTGGAGAAACCAGCGCAAGACACAGTCCCTCCCATTAAAGATCTTATGGGCTTATGGAGGCCTCAGTGGAGGGAACTGCTGTGATAGCAGTCATACACAGGGCTCAGGAGGAGATGCAGCGGGAACACCTAACCTGATGTTGAGAGTCAGGGAGGATTTTCCGGGGGAGAGAGGTTTCACTAATTAAAGAGGAGGTAAGGAAGGGGACGCACCCCAGGAAGAGGGAGTAGCTCTGAAGTGAGAAAAAGCGTGGAGTCCAGGAATAGCAGGTAGTTTCGGAAGGCCGGAGGGCGGCATGTGACGCAGAGGAATGGAAGAGAGAGGCTGGCAGTGTGGGCCAGAGTTAGTTTGCAGGAGGCTTGACTGTCAGGGCAACACCTGGACATCTCCCTCCTCAAAGATTGTCTGGAAGAGAGAAGCTTCTCTTCCCAGAGTGGATTGGGTCAGGTGAGGCCTTTGGTTTCATAGCTCGAAAGGGTGGTCTTTAGTGAGCCATTCTGTGTCCGGAGTGGCCAGAGAGGAGCCTTCCTGCTGACGCTCTGCTTATTTGGGCTGGCTGCTCCCTTTTCGCATTGGACCCTTCCATCCTAGTCCCGTCCTGTGCCCTAATCCAGGCTTCTAAGCAAGGCCTTTGTTGTCTTCCACAGCTGGACTGGGCAGCCTTCGGGGTCATGACCCTCCCTTCTATTGGCGTCCCCCTGCTGTTGTGGTACTCCAGCAAGAGGAAATATGACACCCCCAAAACCAAGAAGAACTGAGTGGGGCTTCCACAGCCCTCCCTGCCCAAGAAATCCAGGTGCTTTCCAGACTCCAAAGGGAATCTCAAATGCAGTGTCTTCTCCTTTAGCCCCTGGCCATCTTCTCCTGGATCCTGTCCTGCTCTAACTAGAGCGAAGGACTAGGCCTGGGAGTCTGTGAGCGCCTCTTTGGTTCCATCATGAAGCCGGACAAACAGGAACGCCTTCGGCAGCCGTCGTGACCTCGGGGCCCTGTGTTGCAGCACTGAGGTGCCGGGGGTGTGTTGCTGGCTATGTGAACTCTCAGAGGTCCAGGAAAGGGCATTTCGGAGGCTGCCTGACACCACCCCATCCCCCACCACCCCTCTCAAAAGAGGGTGGAAGATAAGATGAAAGCTGTGGGACTCTTGGAGGCTACCCAGTCTCTGTACTGGCTTAGAAAGTTCTTACCAAATGGGGTTTTCTAATAAAAACAAATGCCACCCTGACTTGTCTGTTTTCCCATCACCTGGATGAACTCAGGTTACAGTTGGTACACAGGCCCTGACTACTCAGGCTCCTGGACAAGTGAGCTGAACTCCTGCCTCCTTGCTCCGGGGAGTGTGGGTCCTGTCCCCCAGAGGCATTCTGTCCATCCACCTTCATGACCATCTTTGCTTCTGTCTCTTGTTTCCCTGTTTTCACCAGTCACCACACGCTCAGTCATGTCCAATTCTTTGCAACCTCATGGACTATAACCTGCCAGGCTCCTCAGGCCATGGAAGTTTCCAGGCAAGAATACTGGAGCAGATTGCTATTTTCTCCTCCAGGGGATCTTCCTGACCCAGGGACCAAACCCTTGTCTCCTGCTTTGGCAGGCAGATTCTCTGTGCCAGTCACCATATATTCCCCTAAACCTTCCTTGCTTGTGAGCTCCTCTCCACAGTAGAGGAGGGAAAATGGGGAAAGATGGTCTGCATTGTTCTATCCCCAGATCTTCAGAGAGCAATTTAGTTCATTATTTTTAAAAAACTATTCATTTGGCTGTGTCAGGTTTTGGTTGTGGAATGTGGGCTTAGTTACTTTGCCTCGTGGGATCTTAGTTCCCCGACCAGGGATTGAACTTGTGTCCCTTGCACTGCAAGCTGTATTCTTAACCACTGGACCAAGGAAGTCCCTTCACTGACTGTTTTTGAAAAGCTATCGATTACATCTGATTCTAGCCCTTCCTGTGTTGAAGACTTAGCTTTTCTCAAGTTTAAGCTTATTTTAATGTCTCTGCTTTGAGCTCTGGCCAGGCCGAAGCGCCTGAACCCCCCGAGTTGTTACCTAAGCACAGCCTGTGGAAAGGCAGTGGGTTTTGGCTGTAGCAGCAGTGGGGAGAAGCCACTCTGAGCTGACTCTGTCCAACCCAGGAATGCCGTGGTCCGAGAACAGCCTCCCCGGCAGGAGAGAAACCCAACAAACACCCGCTTTGTTCCTGCCACCGTTTCTCAGCTTAGATTCTGGTGGGGTATGGGAGCAGTCAGTGCTGCCCAACTGGTTTAACCTTTCCTTCGCCCAGCAGTTGGAGCCTCTGGGCTGAAGGATGAAAAGGACATGGAGACAACGGGAGGCTCTGAATGGAGTAGCCCTCCACCAGCTCACATCCCTCCTTCAGGGCCTGCGGCTCGGACACCCCAGGACTGGCCAGGTCAGAAGGCAAGGAGGATGTGTTTGCTTTTGTTCACTGTGTTGCTGGTGGAGACTTGGGATCTGCTCAGGAGAATGGGGGAAAGGACAGTGAATCAGAAGCTTGGGGTTGAGAACAAGTATAGGGAAGGAAAAGGGAGCTAGTTTGATATGTACTGTCTTCCTCTTTAGCACTATAAGATGTTAGTCTTTGGAGGCGGGAACTCACTGCCATCTGTGTGGTGTCTGCTGGAAACAGTGAGGAGTTAACCTGTAGGAGGAGGAGTTCTGGTTTAGAGGCTAGGATAACCTTCATAACTTGGGAAGGCAATATGAGATTTCTTCCTCAGTCTGAGTGCTGGGAGGTACTCCTTTTCTGAAAGCTGGGGCAGTCTTTACCTTTCCTTGCAGAACTCCCACTTTGCATCCTGGCTCTTGTTACAGAGAAGACTAAAGGGGAGCCCAGGTCTGACCCAGATGACAAGCAAGTGAAGGCAGGGTCACAGGCACCTTGGAAAAAGGCCAAAACCAGATACTTCATCTCTTGAGAGACCAAATTCCTTGGAGTCAGGGTGGAATTTGAGCCTCCCTTAAGCAGTGGCGTTGGAGAATAGAAGAGCCTCTAAAATCTATAGATGGTGAGACTTAGCTGGAATAGTTACTTTAGGATTAAGCCCTCTTCGTGAGATAATTTAATGGAGGATGAGTAGCAGATAGTGCTTCACTCTAGTGAAAACCACCCTAGGAAGATGGGAACCCTGACCTCCAGATTTCGTGCAGGTCTGCAAAGGAGAGAGAAAGTAAGCACCCACCCCACATCCTTTCTGGAGATTGGGTACCCAACCTGAGAACTTCCTCCCTTAAAGGTAAAACATATAGTAACCCATCTGTCAATGTGTTCCAGATCCCCTCCACCCCCGGAAACCAGCCCTCTATCCCTCCTATGTCATGCAGGCTTTTAGCTGGCACTTGCTCACCCACACCCAGCCCCACTACCAGGAGGAGCCAGGGCCAAGATTATCACCTTTTTTACATCCTAGGCTTTGGGATTTCACCTGAAGAAAGTCAACGGGAAATGGGGATAAGGATTCCCAAAAAGCTGGGGATAATGAAGCAGCCTGGTGACAGCATGGGAGTTTTCAAGGCTTGATAGCTGGAGAGAGCAGCTCAGGATGGTGGAAGGAACGCTGACCACAGACGCAGCAGCGCTGGGTCCCCGCCCACCTCCACCACCCACTCGCTGGCCGACTTCAGGTGAATCACGCCTCCTTCCGGGGCCTGTGTCCTCATCTGTATCATCACAGGATTGTTTAATCAGGATTTCTGAGGATCCTCCACCACAAAACAGATAGCTGTCTCCCCTGTATTCTTGAAAGAAACAACTCGTATGGTCATATGGTTTGGAGCCCAGCCAGGTAGGAAAAGGGCTTCCCTGGCGGCTCAGACAGTAAAGAATCTGCCTACAATGTGGGAAACCTGGGTTTGATCCCTAGCTCTGGAAGACTCCCTGGAGAAGGGAATGACTATCCACTCCAGTATTCTTGTCTGGAGAATCCCATGGACAGAGGAGTCTGGCAGGCTACAGCCTGTGGGATCGCAAAGAGTCATGACTGAGCGACTAACAGTTTCACACAGATAGGAAAGAGCACACAGCTTCCACATCTGGCAACAGCTGCCCTCTTCCTCTCACCCAGAGTGAGGGTTTGAGAGCAAGGATGGACCATGGATCACATAATCTCATCTAATAGATGAGGGAAGGCAGAAAGTGGAGGGGCTTCTCCAAGGTCACAGCAAGTGGCAGTTTTATTGAAGAGCATATTTATTGAGTAACTATTATTTATATAATAACTATTATGGACCCAGCGTTTAAGTGCCACTATTTGTACATCTGTCATTCACTATCCCCATTGTACAGAGGTGGCGATGAGGCTACCAGAATAGGTAACTTCTCCAAGGCCCCTTATCTAGGGAGTTGGCAGAGGCAGCCAAACTCTTCCAATTGCAGCATGTCCTTTCCACTAGACCATGGGCCTGGCAGGGAGGAGGCTCCCCGGTACCTCAGGAAGTCCAGTGTCTGCCCACGCCATCCTCTGCCCCAGGGAAGCAGGGAAGGTGAGTCAGCACCCCCAGAAGCGGTTATCAGGGAAGGGGGTGGAGAGCCTGTCAGATATCCTGTGCCTGGTATCCACAACACTCTGGGAGTGGAGCTGTGTGTGCCGAGCTGCCAGCTCACCCTGTTCCTGTTGGCCGAAGGAGGGCCGTCTTCAGATGCAGCTGCCCTTGTCAGCGCTCCTCCCTGCACTTTCATCACAGAAAATACAGTCTGTCCTCCTCCCCCTACTGTAACCTGCCTCTTAAAGGGAACCACCAGCATTTGGAAACCAGATTAGCGAGAGAGCAAAGGACCTCCCCGACCCCTCTAGGACCTTGCTGTGAAGTAGGGTGCCAACCATCGGCCTTTCCCTGAGATGTCCTCTTTTTCCTCTCAGCTCCACCCTGTCTCCACTCGCAGGTGGGTGAGGGTTCCCTGGGATGTCATTCCCAAATACTGTCTGCTCAGAGTGACCCCAGCTTGGCTTCCTGGATCTGTTTCCACCTGTGACTGAATCTGATGGCTGCCCTTTGGGGAATGTTAAAGACAGGAGAACCCAGGGATCCTCTGGACCAGCGTTGGCACCAAAGGGGTTAAAGACTGGAGCCCAGCACTGTCAAGGGTGTTTGAAGTAGGGCGGGGAAGGGAAGGGCTAGAGTTGTTGGAGAGGCAGCTGGTCTGGACTGGAATGAGTCCCCCCTGTCTCCTAAGCAAACTTCTGGACCATGAGCAATTCCCTTAAAAGGATCAAGAGAGAGGTACCCCCATTAAGGTGCTGGACTGGATTCTTAGAGGGGCTACCTGAAGCGGGACTTCCTCCCATATTGAAGTCACCAACCGAGGGCAAGAACGGGTCTCCCATCTTTGGGATATCTCCTGAGACTGGTGAGTTTCCCTTTTCCCTTTCCCTGAGTCCTTCCTTCATGAGTGGGCATTCCCCAGAAGTAGAGATCTTCAGGAACCCCTCAGCACACCCAGGAAGTGGCAGAACAATTCTCCACCAGTCTCCTGTATTAGTTCCTGTTTTTAACTAAGGTGTATCCTGTTTGTGTCTGTGTGAGTGTGCACAGATGTACAAACAGAAAATCACCAAAATGGCCAACAGTTAATTAGCACTACTTGTGCAACCAGTGATGCCAAAGCTTGTTTATGCACTCTTAATCCTCACAATCCTGATGAGGTTGGCATATCACAATCCCTGTATTAAATGTGAGGTTTATCCTTCTGTCCATGGGATTTTCCAGGCAAGAATACTGGGGTGGGTTGCCATTTCCTTCCCCAGGGGATCTTCCCAATGCAGGGATCAAAGCTGGGTCTCTTGCATTGGCAGGAGGCTTCTTTACCACTGAGCCACCAGGGAAGCCCAGTTAAACAGCTAACCCTTGTCAATTAAGAGGGATTCAAACTCAAGTTCACCTGGCAGCAAAGTCCATTATGATGTCTTCTAGTCTCTTTTTCTTACTCAAGAGGTATGGACAAAAAGGATGGCTAGAGTTTTAAAATCTCAAGTCCTAATTCACCCAGGGTCCCCTTCCTCTAAGGCCTGGCAGTACTCCCTTCATCCGTCTGAGTTAATTGTAAGATTTAAAGGGCCACCAACTCATGTCTGAGGCTCAGAGGCTTCCAGATTCCGTATTACTCCATCCATTCAGATTAGGGGCTTCCTACTTCACCCACTACCTTTAGGTGTTCCCTGGGATCTAATGGGTTAATTCCTTGGGACTCTATGGTCAAAGTCTTCTCAGGTGTGTCCCTCTGAACCTCAGCCCTTCTCTTGCCCCACCCTTCTAGCATGGCACCCAGGATGCAGGCCAAGAAACTGACAGGAGGTGGAAAGGGACTGATTGGTTTTGCCCCTCTTATTCCCTAGCACCCACACATCATGGGCTAGCCTGGGTCCCAGCAAACCTCCGGTAAAAAAAGCACACAAGCCTAGCAGAAAGAAAGGACAGGATCCCTAGGTTCAGTTTGCAAATCTATTTAAAGAAAGAAAGAAGATGGTCACACTTGGAGGCCCAAGGCAGCAAAAGTCCTGATTGCTTTGTGAGCCTAACATATCAAAGAGGCGGGGGTGATTTGGGGTGGGTGTTTCAGATGCGTGATGGCTGCCCTTTATGGAGATGTGGTGGGACTTCCTTGATGGTCCACTGCTTAAGACTTTGGGCTTCCACTGCACGGGTTCAATCCCTAGTCAGGGAATTAAGATTCTGCATTTTGAACTGTGGTGTTGGAAGACTCTTGAGGATCCCTTGGACTGCAAGGAGATCAAAACCAGTCAATCCTAAAGGAAATCAGCCCTGAATATTCATCGGAAGGACTGATGCTGAAGCTGAAGCTCCAATACTTTGGCCACCCGATGCGGAGAACTGACTCACTGGAAAAGACCCTGATGCTTGGAAAGATTGAAGGCAGGAGGAGAAGGGGATGACAGAGGACGAGATGGTTGGATGGCATCACCGACTCAATGGACATGAGTTTGAGCAAGCTCCAGGAGACAGTGAAGGACAAGGAAGCCTGGAATGCTGCAGTCCATGGGGTCACAGAGAGTTGGACACGACTTAGTGACTTAACATATTTAGCATGTATTTCTTTAGCACCTATCAGTGTCCGACAGGGCCCAGAAAGGTCTATGTGCAAACACAATGGTGGGGCACTGTGGTCATACATGACTGCTAGAAAAAGCATAGCTTTGACTGTACAGACCTTTGTTTGCAAAGTAGTATCTTTGCTTTTTAGTATGCTAAGTTTGTCATAGCTTTCCTTCCAAGGAGCAAGCATCTTAATTACAAAATTATAAAATTTAATTATGAAATGAACAGTGCCATAAGGCACTGCTGTCGTTTAGTCACTAAGTCGTGTTCACCTCTTTTGCGGCCCCATGCAGTGTAACCCACCAGGCTCCTCTGCCCACGGGATTTTCTAGGCAAGAATGCCAGAGTAGGTTGCCATTTCCTTCTCCAGGGGATCTTCCCAACCCAAGGATCTAACCCGAATCTCTTGTACTGGCAGGTGGATTCTTAACCGCTGAGCCACCTGAAAAGCCCTCGCTTACACAATGTCAAGCACATACCAAAATCTTGCATGTCTCACACTGAGAAACAGAGCAGTGGTGAAGCCAAGTCAGGGTGAGGTGAGGCGGTATTAGAAACTTGGGTACTGTATGACCCGCTGTAGAATGGGGTGCTCGGGGAGCAGGGAGAGGTGGGAAGGAACTGTGGTTACTGAAGCCTTCTTTTTTTTTTTTTTTTTAAACTGAAACCTTCTTTACTTGAAGCACTGCTGTGGTCTTTTATGTGGGATACTGTTGGATTAATGATTTACTTTCTATGCAAGAAGAAGCAGGTATATTAAATTTTGAACTATCAAAGGGTTTTCTATGACCCTGTCCCCCAGGGCTAGGAGACCCCGAGGAGAAGCCCACAGATCATGCCATCTGGCCTCTCCCTTCCTCCCCATTCTTCACTTTCTAGTTTTTTCAGGTCTTCCCCGTTATTGCCCCCTTGGGGAGATTTAGGACCCCAGAGCCAGACCCAGGAAGCCACCCAGACTGTGAAGGGGCCTGGCAGCATTGCCCACCATCCCACATGCCCAGCTGTGTGGTTGCTCTCAGCAGTTCCTACCCTCAGTGTTTGCTGGCAGCAAACAGAAGCAGGCCCTCCCTGCCCACCACCCATCACCTCATTCAGATATCTAAGATCCAGAGGGAGTAGAAAGGACAAATTTAACTTACCCCCCCATCTAATTTCTTCTGGAAGCTGCGTTCTCTCTTTGGCTGGTGTGGAGAGGGCAGAAATGATGATGAGAATGGGAGTGAATAACAACAGTGCTGGATTTCTTTTTTGTTTTTTTTCTTTTGGCCGAGCAGTTTGTGGGATGGACTCTTAGTTCCCTGACCAGGGATTGAACCTGTGGCCTCGGCAGTGAAAGCATGGAGTGCTAACCACTGGACTGCCAGAGAATTCCCCAGACTTCTTTCAAAGCTAGCCACTTGTGCTCACTGGGAGCTTGCCTTCTGGTTTCAGAGGAGAACTCAGGTTCTGCAGCGCGTTGGATCTGCTGTGAAAACTCAACTCTGCCTCCTACAGCCCTGTGACCTTGAGCAAGTTACTTTCCCTCTCTGTGCTGCCTGTTTCTTCTGATGTAAAATAGGAATACTAATATCTATTTCAAGAAATGGTTGTGAGGGTCCCACAAGATGATGTAGGCACTGATTGTGGATTAAGCCTCTACCCCTGTAGGCTCAGATGCTACTTAGGAAATGGATGAGCTGGGGTCTTTGATGTCCCTCTTTCCTAAGCTGGTTGGAGATGCCTGGCTGGTGAGCAGTAAGCCTTACTGTCTCTCTGTAATCTCTTTTTCTCTCCTTCCTGAGATTCTGAGGCCCAGCTTCTCTAAATCAAGAGCCTGCAAACTTTTTCTGTAGAGACCCAGATAATAAATATTTTCGGCTTTACAGGCCATATGGTCTATGTTGCAACTACCAACTTTGCTATCGTAATGCAAAAACAGCCATATACCGTATGTAAATGAATGAACATGGCTGTGTTCCAAGAAAACCCTTTATTTATGAGCACTGAAGTTTAAATTTCATATAATTTTTATGTATCACAAAGTAGTGTTCTTCTTTTGATTTTTTTTCCCCCAAGCATATAAAAAAGAAAACAGTACAGATTTGACCACAGGCCATAGTTTGCCAACCTCTGCTGCAAATCACCAGAGGCTATTACCCCTCCCTTCTCTTTGAAGAGTGCAGGTTCATCAAGGTCCTTCTTGCTCTGGTTGTTTGCGTTCTTTTATATCAGAAGGACTTTATGATAATTAGTCCCCATCACAGTTGTTTTAGTGTCAGCCTGTGGGTTATTTATTCACTCTCTTTTTAAGAGATAACAGTGAGGTAACCATCATATAGCGCTTCTCTCTTGGGCCTTCCTCTCTCCAGAACCCCATTTCTCAATGCTCTGCCTTCTCTCTGCCTCTAAATAACAGCAACCACAACAATAGTAGCATTTACTAAGTACCTAATATGTGCCAAGCACAGTATTAGTTGTATTTACCGACATTATCATCAAGTCTTTCAATATCCTTGCAAGGTAGTATTATCATTCCCATTTTACAGATGATTCCAGAGCTCAAACACATGAAATAAGCAATGTCATGTGGTTATTTATTGAAATGCCCAAGGTCACATGGTTTATGAAGGTGGCAGAGCTAGCAAATCTGCCGAACTTCAAAGCCACTGTAGCATCCTGAAGAAATTACGGTCTCGGAGTTCTGAATAAGAGAACTATTAAATAATAATTAAATAATACATGCCTCCATCTCAGCACACACTGGAATGTGTAACGAATCAATGGCGACTAGGGAAATGATGGAGATTACACACAGAGGAGAGATCAGGAGATGCTGATGGTCTATGTTGGTGGGGAAAGCATCTGATCCAGAGGCAGGAAGAAGAGTAAAGTGACTGAGAGCCCCTTCTGGCTTTCCTCCCCTGCCCCCATCCCCAGCATCTGATCCCAGACCTATTTCAGAATCTCCTATCTCTGCTCAGCGGAAGCAGTGATGTGACACGATGTGATCTCATTCAGGAGCTAAATAAAGCCATTGTGTGAGCCCCAGCCCTGGCCGCTCCCTTGTACCATTTCCTGAGCTCAGGAACCCAGGGAAAGATGGGAGGGGGCTGGGAGAGAACTGATGTGAAGAGCAGCAAGGAAGGGAACGTAGAGCCACAGAAAGCGGAGGGCGGAATATCTCTGGGAGGGGGATGAGGAAGCCTTGCTAAACCTCATCACTTTGAAGGAGAGAATGAAAGTTATTGACATTATACCATGAAGGAGTGGAATTTAGAAAACAGAAAAACTTTCCCAAGAATGGAATGAAGATATGAGGGAGAAGGAGTCCAGTGAATTCCATTTTCACAGAGGGCGGAGACCATGAATGACGTGACAGAAGAGGTTAGAAAGAGGGCAGATCTTTGAGCAGAGGTCAGATTCAAGGTGGTCTCAGTTGGAGGAAGGAGGGTGAGATCCCAGGACATGAAGATCTCAGGATTAAAAATGTCTGTCCACCAGGCTAAGGCAGCAAGGTACCACCTCCAGCAGGAAGCATCTCCAGGGATGGAGGGAAAAGAAAGGGCTTCCATTCACTGCTTTTCATTCATCCAGTCAAATCCACCCCACGAGCAAAATCCAGCCAGGAAGAGCAGGTAGAAGCTGGGTACAGGTGTGTAGGTCTAACAGCTTTTTCTCTTTTGTGAGGTCATTGAATGCCAGATCCAAGGTCCGCATGGTGCCCCTCAGTGCCCATTTCTGTCCTATTCCCAGCCTCTGTTGCTCTTTTTCTAGTGAGCACCCCAAGTTCCTACTCTTTCCTCCCTCCCAGCTTCCCTCAATACTTTTTTGTCAGTACCTCCCGCCCCTTGCCCCAAATCTCAACTTTGAGACCCCTGGTTGGCAGGGATCATGCTGTGGCCCTCAGGCTCTGTCCTCCCTGCAGAACTGCCCATCCCGTTTATTTTATTTTTTAAAAATATCTGTATTTGGCCGTGTCGAGTCTTAGGGTCTTTGTTCTAAGATGGGATGTGGGATGTTTCGTTGCGGCGCATGGACTCTCTAGTTGAGGCACGTGGGCTTAGTTGCCCTGTAGCACGTGGGATCCCAGTTCCCTGACCAGGGATCGAACCCACGTCCCCAGCTTTGCAAGGTGGATTCTTAACCACTGGACCACTAGGGAAGTCACCGGGCCATCCTGTTTACAGATGGCACATCAGATGACACGAGGCCCAAGTCTGTGGACACAGAGGATGGGTCCCAGTGGCTGGACGAGAGGCCCCCTCTATGTGGCTTCCCGATGTGCTGAGACAACAGGCCTGGGCTGGTCTCCTAGGCCTCTCCTTTCCTATTCTTAGACCCACCCGGCAGGGCAGCAGAATCCACCTGCAGAGGCCTGAGTACTTGTGTCCTCCCTTCCCCATGGTAGACAGGCGTGCAGTGGGGCACAGGCACCATCTCCGTGGTCCTGTCTGCAGCGGCAGCAGGTTGCAGTGAGAGAGGGAGCAGTAGCTGGAAGGGACGACTTTCCAACAACCTGGACTTTAGGGGTGTGTGTGTGTTTGTGTGTGTCGGGGGCAGGGAATAAAATAACCTGCGGAAGGCTTGACGCCCTCACAGGAAGCCTGGGAGGAGGGCGAGTTCTGGCTCATTGCTTCCTGGTCCTCCTGGGTCCTCCCAGCATCTCAGTTGCTTCTCTCCTGGGGGAAGAGGAGCCTGGGAAACTCATTCTAGCAGAAGTTCTGCAGAGACAGGGCCTGGGAGGGAGTGCAGAGGTAGATGCCGCTGATGTGAGCTGCCCTCCCGCCCCTCCGCCACCTTGAAACTCTGGTATTTGGTACTTGTTTCTGGAGCGGGGCTTATCATTTTCAACTTTAAGAGCTCCTGAGGGTTCTTAACTCTGAGACACACTGAGGCAAGCCCTGACAGCCTCCAGGAGTGTTGGGCTATGAGAACAATGCCTACCTGGAAGAGAGAGTGAAGGAATTTCAACATGGCTAATTTGGGGGCCCTTTGCTCTGCTCCGTGGGGAGAGGTCAGAATAGCTGTCTTACTACCCAAAGGACAGGAGTCTTAGAAGGAAGAAGTCATAATACTGTCACTCATGCACCTTTTCTCCCTGCTGTTTTATTTGCCTAGACTCCTCCCTCTCCAACGTGGCCAAATCCTAACCACTCCACCCTTCCAGGCCCATCTCAAAGGCTATTTACTTCCTTCTGTTTCCCTTTTCCGAGTCCTCCAACTGGTTATATGTACTCAGCACAAAGCCTTCTTTTTTGAAACTTTTCTTGTGACATTTGACAAATCCTGGCCAGTTGTTTGTGATCTGTGCTTTTGTCTGCGTGCACACATGCACGCACTCACTCACCAGAATGAATTCCTTGAGGGTAGGAACAATATCTATTTCTCTTTGCTTGGCATGGCTTCCTGTCAGATAGGTGCTCATCAGATGGAATGATAATGAGTGAACGAGGGTGTCATTATGTACTGGACAGAACACTAGACTGGGAGTCAGAAAACCCACGTTCCTGGTTTGACTCCTCAGCTAATTCTTTGTGTAATCTTGAGCCAACCATCCTCCAGTTCTGTGCCTTGGGGAAGGGAGGAGTGGGTAACAGGATACTCTAGGCCTGGCTGACTATGACACTTTCCTAGTTCCAAGGTTCCAGAGTTCTAGAACTCTGCTCAGCATTCTCTGTCTTCTTGATTTAGACTGGCCTGTGTGCGGCTTCCATGAACAGAGAAGTCCCAGAGGTGTTCCTCGCAGGTGGAGATCTGGTGCCCCGAGGCCACACTCGCCGCTGCCTCTCTGCAGTGGAGTCCAGAGCGCAGCTGGAGGAGGAGGAGGAGGAGGAGAATCAGAAGGAGGGGAGAAAAAAGGAGGGCGAAGTCTTCCATGCTGTGCCCCTCCGAAGGTCGGGCGCTTTTCGTGCCCACAGCCACAACTACGACCCCTTCAAAAGGCATAGCTGGGGGCCGGGCAGGGAGCTCCAGGATCCACTGAACAGGTAAAACACCGGAGACCTCCTGTCTCTCCTCTCAAGTCCTAGACCCTGGAGAAAGTGGTTGGGAAGGAATGACAGGAGTTGAAGAGGCCTGGGCCCCTAGCCTCTTGCCTGGAGAGTCTGAACCCAGGCCTGTGGCAGGCCTCTGAGGAGAATGGACCCTGCCTTTCAGTATGTGGCTCTCTCTAGTGTCCTAGCCCCTTCCTTCTACTAGTCTCCAGGGCAGTGGGTGAGACTGGAGAAGGGGAGGTGTGGAGGGGAGGTGAGAAGCAGGACACTCGGGTCTTACTGCCTCCTCCTCCCACTTGCGTTTAGCACATACAGCAGAGTTAGAGCTGGAAGGGACTCAGGGATCATACGGCCCAGTTGCCTCATTTTACACATGAGGAAACAGGCCCAGACAGCTTCGGAAGTTTTCTTGAGCCGTGCTCCCAGGGTTGGGACATGGGACCTAGCCCCCTTTCCCAAATTGCTGCCCGCCTGATGGTGCAGGCTGAGGCAGGCCCATGGTGTTTTGACATCGTAGTCCAGCCCTACAATGGGGGAAGACCTCCTCTTGCTCAGGGTTCTATATATGCATGACAAACCGGAAGTGAGGGACCCAGCTCTTCCCCTCTCCTGGAAAAACCCTGACCACTTCCCCAAAGACAGAGAGGAAGCCAGAAAGAGAAGGCCTGGGGGTCAGCGTGAGGGGTTCAGTGTGAGTGGTGCCTGTGAGTGCCTGCCAGCCTTGGAAGGGCCTGTCTCTCTGCTTTGGCAATGGTCCCCTTGGACAAATTATCTTAGCCTGGTGAGTAGACCAAACTTCTCGAGCTCCTGGATAGGGCTGGCTGGGTGTGTGAGAGGAGAGGACCCTTGCCCCTGAACTGGCTTGGGAGGGAACTTGGGTGAGAAGCCTGGTCTTCAGGACTCACGGCACCTTCCTAGGAGCAGCTTGTCCAAGGCAGAGATGCCTTTTGTGATGCCAGCTGTATCTCAGGATCTTCGAGGTTCACCTTCACGATCAGGCACTAATTCTGTCCCTTGGGTTGAGAAGGAAGGGCGCCCTAGGCACACCATTTATCTGAGTAGGGGCTAAGGTTCTCATCAGAACCCCCATCCCCTTTCCCTCCGCGCTGACCGCCGGCCGTCTTCTGGAGGGCAGTACTGCCCTTTGACCAGCAGGGGTCATCCTTGCCCACAGCCAGTGCCACAGCCTTGCCCAAGCACAGCCCGAAAGGGAGGCCAGTTTGGGTCTGGCCTGCGCCTATGCCAACAGGAAGGGCTGGGCTGGGGGCAAGCAACAGGGACTGGGCTGAGGCGGTGTTTCTCCCTGGTGCCCGTCACTGGCCACTGGGTACGGAGGGCAGCGGTGGCAATGTGTGTTTCAGGAATAAACTGCAGGCATCGGGATGCACAAGCCCCAAGGAGCCCTCCTTACTGCGGAGCCAAGAGGAACTGGACTCCTTTCTGGACCTGCAGCACCAAGGTGGCCAACCCTCCTGCGTGGTATGGACAAACAAATCCCCATGGAAGCGCCCACCTTCCCCCCCGCTCTCCTGCCCCTTTGCCTGTCCAACCACCAGTCTGTGCCTCTTCTGTTCTGCCAGCTGCTGAGGCTCTCTGTGCCCAGGGATCACTTTGACTTCATCTGACCAAATCTGAATCTGGCGTCTATACCCCTCTGTCTGCTTCCCTGGGTCTGTGGGCTCTGTTCCCCGGCCTTGGTATCCTGCCTCTGCCTCTTTCTCTGAGACCCTCTGTTCCCTGCTTTCTGTGTCTCTGTGCTGATGTGGGCATCTCTGCCTCTCTCTCAGTAAAAGGCCCCTGTTCCCCTAGTTATAACTACTTCTTTCTGTGGACCCCACATTTCTCAGATTTGGAGATGAACTTACTATTTGTAGGATGAAACTAGGCATCTGGTAACCCTGAAAACAAGATAATTACAGGACTATCAAGTAAGAAAGGATATAGAGATTGCTCAGGCTTCTGGCTTAGGGGACCATCACAGGGAAGATCTCAAACCAGGACCTAGGGACCACTGAGGATACACAGAGGTTTTAGAGACACCTCTGGGTCTGCTAGCTAAGAGTCCCTGAGTATAGTCAGCCCTCGGTATGCACAGGTTCAGCATCCATGGATTCAACCAAGCATGGGTCAAAAATACTTGAAAAAAAAAAAAAATTCCAGAAAGTTCCAACGAAACTTGAATTTACCTTATGCTGGCAAATATTTACATAGCATTTACATTATGTTTGCAACTAATTTATGCGGCGTTTACATTGCATGAGGTATTATAATTAATCTAGAGCTGATTTAAAGTATATGGGAGGATGCGCATAGGTTATATGCAAATATTATGCCATTTTGCGTAAAGGACTTGAGCGTCCTTGGATTTTGGTATCCATGGGATCCTGGAATCAGTCCCCTGTGGATAATGAGGGACAGCTGTACACAGAAATGCCTCAAGCCCAGTGACTTAAGGTTACCTCCTGTCCAGCACATACTGGCCAGTGTACCCACCCGGCCTCAAGATCCAAGTGCCTGTGGCTCAGGCGAGAGGCTGAGAAGAAGGGGCTGTTACAGTCTGTCAGGGAAGCAGCAAAACCCATCTTATCCCAGGTCACACTTTTCTCCATCACCATTTCTGCATTTCTTCCCTCCAGCCCAGTTCGATGTGGTATAGTAGAAAGAACAGCGTTTGCGAGTCACACTAGTTGAACAATGCACTTCATCTTTCTGAAAATCAGGCTACTAAAACCTGTCTTTTCAAGTTGTGATTGTTAGACTGGGGAAAAAAGTGTTGAAGTGCCCAATACTGCGACTAATACATGGGAGACAGTGGTTTTTTTTTCCTCTTCTTCCCTCCAGGCCCTTCTTACTTATTTCCCCCCTCTTCACCTCTCTCTTTGTCCAGCTGCGCGCTTCCTGGTATTATATGTCTCCTTCTTTTCTCCCCTCTCTAGTGTTTGTGTTTTTGTTTTGTTTTTTTTTATGCCTTCCTTCTCTCATTCCTCTCCTGTCTTTATCTAAGTACTTCCCTTAAATTTCTCCTTGTCTGTCTGTTTTTTGCTTGTTTATTTGTCTGTTTCTTCCTGCAGCAGCAAGTTGGTGTAAGTCCTCTGCAGTGTCCATAGACTGAAAGTCTGAAATTCATTAAACTAGACTGGGGCTTGCAGACTGACCATGAGCCAAGTCTAGCTCAAAATTTATTTTGTTTGGCCAGCACGGTGTTTACAATTTCTAAAATTCAGATGTCCTTAGATGAGAGCTTTATCCTCCAGTTTGCCAGAGTTGCTAATATTCTGTATTGTATTTTTCCATTGTCTTAAATGTAATATTGAAAAATGAATGCCTAATCAACCAACCACCCATCTCAAGAACAAGAACATTACTAACACATTTATCTTTGCTTATGTCTGCCTCTCTTCTCTTATTCCCTTGCCTCCCCTCCAGAGGTAATCACTGTCTTCAATTTTCTTAATAACTCATTTACTTTTTAAGAGTAGTTTAAAAAATTGTTTTAGCACAAAGTATTACCTAGTAATACATTATTTCTTTTTTGTTTCTAACTTTAAAATCAATGATGTTAAAAAAAAATCAATGATGTTATATTCCACAAAATTTTCTATAACTTGCATTTTCACTCAGCATCCTGTTTCTAATTTTTATCCGTGTGTTGCAAATGTAGTCCATTATTTTCATTCCAGTCTTCTGTTGATGGACATTTGTATAATTTCCATTCTTTGCTATCATGAAGAGTGTCATTATGAACATCCTTTTACCCATCTTCTGGTGCTCATTTGCAAGAATTTCTCTGCAGTATACCTTGGAGTAGGATTATTGGGTCACAGAGTATACAATGTTCATTTTTTTGAGATAACGAGAAACTTTTTATTTCTATCAGCAATATATAAGTGCTCCTGTTGATTCACATGCTTTCCAACATTTGGAATCATCAGATTTCTTAATTTTGTCAGTCTAGTGGTTATAAATCTCATTGTGGTTTTAATTTGAATTATCCTTATTACAAATGGGATTGGCATTTTTTTCCCTTTGCCTTGGTCATTTGTGTTTCCTCTTCTGTGAAGTTCCTTTTCCTATCTTTTGCCCACTTTTCTATTGGATTCTTTGAAGGTTTTTTCTTTATTGTTTTGAATGTGTTCTTTACATATCCTGAAACTAATCCTTTGTTGTTATATGTGTTGCAATGATCTTTTCTCAAGATTGAGAAAAGTGGTTTGACTTTTTCCTCTCTATAATGTCTTTAAAGAGACAGTTTCTTAATTTAGAAAGAACATATTTATTGAAGTATAACTTATGTATAAAACATGCATTAAAAACTTTTGAGATTTTGATTGGCGTTGCATTAAATCTAAAAATTATTTTAGGAAAAGTGGACATCTTTACCATATTGCTTCTTCCTACCCATGAAAACAGGATACTTCTCCATTCAATGTATTTCAATAAAGTTTTATCATATTTTTTCCATACTGTTTATAGATATATATTAGATGTTTTCTTAGGTATATTATACTTTTTTTTAAATCAAGATTTTATGGTGGCTCAGAGGTTAAAGTGTCTGCCTGCAATGCGGGAGACCTGGGTTTGATCCCTGGGTCGGGAAGATCTCCTGGAGAAGAAAATGGCAACCCACTCCAGTATTCTTGCCTGGAGAATCCCATGGACGGAGGAGCCTGGTGGGCTACAGTCCACGGGGTCACAGAGTCGGACACGACTGAACGACTTCACTTTCCCTTTATTGAAGTACAGTTGATTTACAATGTTTCAAGTGTATAGCAAAATGATTCAGTTGTACATGTATAGATAGGTAGGTATTCTTTTTCAGATCTATTTACATTATAAGTTATGGTCAAGTTTTTTTTTTTTTTTAAGATTTTAATTTTAGCCATTCTGGTGGGTGTTTTTGAATTGTCTCATTCTGGTTTTACGTTTCATGTCCCTGTTGAAAAATTTTACTGGGCACCTTTTCATATTCTCATTGGCCATCCAAATACATTGTTTTGTGAAATGTCTGTTCTAGTCTTTTGCTCAACATTTAAAACAGTTTGTCTTTCTCTTATTGATTTGTAAAAGCTCTTTATGTATTCTGGATTTGAGTCCTTTGCCAGATATGTGTATCGTGAATATCTTCTCACAGTCTTTGACTTGCATTTTTATTTTAATACTGTGTTTTAATAAACATGAGTTTTTAATTTAGATGAAGTCCAATTTATCAGTTTTTTAATGCTTAGTGCTTTTCGTCATGTTTAAGAAATCTTGCCTACCCCAAGAATGTGAAGATTTTTCTCTAATGTTTTCTTCTAGAAGCTTTATAGTTTTAGCTTTCATGTTTAGGTCTGTGACTTATCTAGATTCTAGTATATAGAAGAAATTAAAAAGTTTTGGTTTTTTTCCCCATAAAAATATATATTTTCTTCATTAAAAAAACTTACTTTCTTACCTGAATTGCTGTGGCATCTTTGTTGAAAATCAAGTGGGTGCATTTGTGTGAGTCTGTTTCCGGAGTCTATTCTCTGTTGCATTGATCTATTTGTCTATTTTTATGCCAGTATCACATTATCTTAGTTAATGTAGCTTTATTATGAAAGTGAAAGTGTTAGTCGCTTAGTCATATCCAACTCTTTGTGACCCCACACCCACAGACTGTAGCCCGCCAGACCCCTCCGTCCATGAAGTTTCCCAGGCAAGAATACTGAAGTGGGTAGCCATTCCTTTCTCCATAGATGAGTTTTTTTTCTTACAAGTTTTATTTATTTATCTATTTTTTTGGCTAATGTAGCTTTTACTGTAAATCTTAAAAATGTAGTGATTTAAGTTCTCCAACTTTCTTACTTTTCTTTAAAATTATCTTGGCTATTCTAGGTCCTTTATATCTCTATATGAATTTTATTTTATTTTTTCTTTTTTTTTATTATTATGAATTTTAGAATCAGCTAAAATTCTTGCTGAATTTTTATTGAGATTATGTTGAATTTAAAGATTAATTTAAGAAAAACAGACTTCTTTCTAATATTGAATCTTCTTATCCATGAAAAATGATATCTCTAGTTAGTTAGGCTTTCTAAACAATATGTCTTTTAACAAAGTATTAGTTTTTTTCTTCATACAGGTCATCAATCTTTATTAGATTTATTTCTATGTGCCGTATAGATTCTGTTGCTATTATAAATGCTTTCTTATATAAAGAAATTATGTTAATTGTATTTTATAATTATTTTTGGTTTATAGAAATGTAGTTGAATTAATTATAGTTATTCATCTTGTTAAACTCTCTTTTTTTCAGTTATAACAATTTGTGGATTTTCTTTTTGGCTTTTCTAAGTAGACAATTATGTCATCTTTAAATGAACTTTGTTTTCTTCTTTTCCAATAATTTCTTTCATTTCTTTTTCTTGCCCTACTGTGCTTGGCTAGGGGTCTATTGCAATGCTAAACAGTAATGGGGATAATGGCTATCCTTGTCTTTTAGAGGGAGTACATTTCATGTTTTACCATTAAAATTGATTTTTGGCTGTAAGGTTTTAAAAGATACTCTATCAAGTTAAAGGGCTTCCCTGGTGGCTCAGCTGGTAAAGAATCTGCCCACAACGCGGGAGACATGGGTTTGATCCCTGGATTGGGAAGATCCCCTGGAGAAGGGAACGCCCACACACTCCAGTATTCTGGCCTGTAGAATTCCATGGACTGTTGCAAAAGAGTCGGACACAACTGAGCTGAGCAACTTTCACTTCACTTCCTGAAGTTAAGGAAGATTCCTTCTATTGGTAACACTCAGGCCTTTGGTTTTACAATGAGTGAATGTTGGATTTTATCCTGTGATTTTTTTTTTTTGCTTTTACTGAGTTGGTAATGTTTTTTTCTCCTCTAATATTGTCATTGAGGTAAATTACATTTAAAGATTTTCCTCATCTTAAACCACCTTCATTTTTTAGGATAATTCCAACTCTTTCATGATGGATTCTCTTTCTTATGCGCTGCTGGAATTCATTTGTGGCATCAATTATCTATTGCTGCATAATAGATCAACCCCAAACTTAATGACTTAAAACAACCACCTTTTTTTCCCCCTCAGAGTGCTATGGATGGTTAATTTTGACTGAGCTTAGCTGGGTATTCTTCTGCCAGTTCTACCTGGCCTCACTTATGTGGTCACAGTTATCTGGTGGCTGAAAAGGACTGATGGTCAAGGATGGTGATATTCATGCCTGTGGGTTGTTAGGTTGCCTTGTTGTGATACTTTGGTTCTCATCCATATGGCTTCTCCATCACATGGAAATATCATTCTAAGTGGGCAAGAGAGGAAGCTTTGAGTTTCTTGAGGTATAGTCTCAAAAATCACATCATGCTACTTCTGTCACATTCTAGTCATCTTAGTAAGTCACAGGCCTGCCCAGATACAAAGAGTGAAGAAATAGATTCCTTCTTAATGGTAGGAGCTGTAAATAATTTGTGGCTATTAAGGCCATTTAAAATCTATTACAGTTTGCTAATATTTTGTTTGGAATGTTTGTACTTTGCATAAGAGAGATTGGCCCATAATTTTCCTTTGTCATATTGTCTACGTGTAGCTTAAGAATCAAGGAAAGGGTTTGAAAGGTTTTGTTTTCTATTCTTTGGAAGAGTTTGGATCAGTGTTCTATTGCTTGAAAGATCTATTCCTTGACTATAAAACTGTTTTGGCCTTGTGTGTTTTGTTTATAGAAAGATTAACTACTGATTCCATTTCTTTAATAGGACCATTCAGACTTTCTATTTCTTCTAGATTCAGTTTTGGTAAGTCATATATATATATTTTTTAAATAATTTATCTATTTTGTTTCCATTTTCAAAATTACTGGCATTAAGTTATAGATAGCATTATCTTTCTAGTCACCTTTTGCTCTTTCTATAGTTAGATCCACTTTTTCATTATACTTTTATTTGCACATCACTTTTATCAAAGTTTTGTCTTTTATTGGCCTGTCTCTTGGCATTATTAATCCTATTTTATGCTGTTACAACTTCATTGATTTCTGCTTTTATCTTTATGATACCCTTTACCCTTTTTTCTATTTTCTTTGGGTTTGTTTTGTTGTTCTTTTATCTAACCTTTTAAGTTGGCATAGCTCATTAATTTTCAATTTTAAAAATTTCAATATAAGCATTTTAAAGTTATAAATTATCCTTGAGGTACATTTTGACCGTCTCCTACAAGTTTTGTTGAGTAGTATTTTCATTATTGTTGTTATAAAATATCTTTAAATTTCCATAATGATTTCTTCTTTGATCACCAAGTTTATTTGGAAGGGTATTTTTAAATTTCTAAATATATGGATATTTTTTAAAAAATTTGAAATATACATACAGAAAAGTATATAAAACATATCTGTACAATGTAATGAATAATTAGGAGGCAAACACTCATGTAACTACTCTAGGTTAAAAAAAAATAGAGTACCACCAAACCCAGAACCCCCTTGGGGTCCCTCCCCACTCACAGCCCTCTCCTGATAGAGAGGACTACTTTCTTGACTTTCAAGGTCAGTTTTCCTTATAGATTTACCACATTTATGTGCATCTCTAAACAATATCAATAAGTTTTACCTGTTTTAAATTTTATATGAATGTGGCACCCCACTCCAGTACTCTTGCCTGGAAAATCCCATGGGCAGAGGAGCCTGGTAGGCTGCAGTCCATGGGGTCGCTAAGAGTCAGATACGACTGAGCGACTTCACTTTCACTTTTCACTTTCATGCATTGGAGGAGGAAATGGCAACCCACTCCAGTGTTCTTGCCTGGAGAATCCCAGGGACAGAGGAGCCTGGTAGGAGGCCGTCTATGGGGTCGCACAGAGTTGGACACTACTGAAGCGACTTAGCAGCAGCAGCATCCATTATGTATATAAATTTTTTGTATCTTCATTCTTCCACTTGGCATTCTTTGTGAGGTTCATCTGTATTGTTGGGTGAACTATAGTCTGTTTATTTTTATTGTTGTATATATAAATATACCATAGATTCGTTATTCAGTCTGTTGTGAAAAGGGACTTCTGGATTGTTTCCTATGATCTCTCTGATAAAGATTATCTGAAGTATGTTAAATTTTGCCTTATGGACTGATATATAGCCAGTTTTTGTAATGTTCCAAGTAGGGTTGAGAAACAAAAAGGGTTTGAAAGATTGGGTGTGTAGTTTATGAATATTTCTATTCCCTATTGTTTTAAAACCAGACTGCCCCATTTTTTTTTTTTTCTTTTTTTTTCACTATCTGCCTGACCTCTGTAGATTGAGTTTGTCACTTTGGAAACCATTCAGGGTAAATCTTTTCTAGGATATATTCTATATTAAGGCAGCCTCGATTTGAGTTGCAACAGAGTGATGACTGCTAAATAGCAGGAATAACTTCCTGACTATTTCAAGTGGAATGTTCCAGATATGGGTAGTAGGGAGGGGTAGAAGGCCTGAAGGGCCTTTTGCTGTGGGAAAGTGAAGAGCCTGGGGGGAAGATGGTTGAAGCTTGGTCTTTGCATGAAGATTCTTGATTCTAGGATCAAGGTTCCTGTCACCCACCAGCTGGCCCTTTGGACCACTCAGCCACTGGTATGCTTTCCAAGTCTGTATCCATGAGTGGCATCAATTGCTTCTTGGGCTGCTCAGACCCAGCTGGTGAGTAAAAGTGGGGAGCAAAGCAGTGGTGGCCCCTTCTTCTGGCAGTCTCACCCCAGTCCTCAGAGCCAGCTGTAAATTTTGGGTTCAGAGGTCCTGCGTTGTGTTCAACCACACACCTTTGGAAACTCCAAAATGCCTTTATGCAAATGAGAGACCTGAATTCAAGACTTTGGTACTCTGAAACGCCTTTATGCAAATGAGAGATCTGAATTCAAGACTTTGGTACTCTCCTTCCAAGGAAGGAGAACACAGGACAGGAAGAGGCTCTCCAGGTTCCCCCTTCACCAGAGAGGGGGACAGTTACCTTCAACATGCCTTGTCATCAAGATGAGGCTTTGGGAGCTCAGAGTGAATCCTCTGTCCTTTCCACTCACCGGAAACAGAACTGTGACACTGGCCTCCAGCCTTTCTCCACACAACCCCCCAGGGCTCTGTTACCCTGGCTGCTAAGTCCTTCAGCTCTGCTCTGCTCAGACCCGCCCTCCTTCCCTGCTCCCCAGTGCCCGCCCTCAGGAATGGCGTCAGAGGCACCTGCAGCTTGGGAACCTGACCCAGGTGGAGCGGGTGGGGGAGGCAGCTCTGAGCGCCTTTGTCTGGCTTTAGCTGGACACCTCACGTCTCCTTTTGTGTTGGCAGGGAATTTGTCCCAGTCTTCTGGCACTGACCTGAGCCAAAGGTAAGTTTGGGGGATTCAGAGCCTCTCAAAGGCCTGGATGGGGGAGAGGCAATGGGACTGGGCCAGGAATTTTGTAGCCTCAAGGGTCTCTGCAACATTGCACCCCTTAACGTTTTTTGATCAAAGATCTCCAAATATCCTTCTCCTTGAACTGCAAAGAGTTGCCCTTCTTCTCATTGGGCAGGGAAGGCAAAGAAGGTTCCCGGTAGCTCCATGGGATGAGGAAGAAATTAGGGAAAGAAAAGGAGTATCTGGACCCCCAGGGTGTTTGTTGAGTAAGAGAGTGGAGGTTGATGGCTGCTGTCAGGGTCAGAAGGTTGGCTGCTGTACAATCTTAGGGAGAGACTGTGACCAAGGACCAATGGGGAGTGGCCCTAAGAAGAGGTGGGCATGGGCAGTTGAGCCCCTAGGGGAGAGGGCAGGGGCTGAAGGCATGTAGTTCAAGGACAGAGGTGGAGGCTGGGAGCTTTCAGTGTCTGTGTAAATAAGCATGCCGAATCAGCACCTGTTTGTTTGACTCCTGCAGCCAAAGTCTGATTAGAGTGGGTCAGCCCTCTGAGACAGTGTGGGTGTGTGAGCTGGGAATGGGCCCTTTAAGATATCAAGCTCTGATTTGTGGTCCTGAAAATCTCTAGCTGACACATCCTCCTGGCTCTGGGTTTGGGATTAGCTCATGGGATGGGGCTGATGAAATCCCAGGAAATTCAGTCCTTATTGGCGGTAGGCCCAGAGGCCCTTTCCACACAGCAGAGAGGGTCGTACACAGGGCTCTTGTTTTGTGGGGGGAAAACGTCCTCTTGGAGAGCCCACCACACCCCATATCATTTCCGTTGGGAAGCAGTATGAAAGAGGTTGGTCCTGGATTAGGGAGGAGGGGAGCGTCTGTATTTATCTGGGAGGAGCCTGGAGTTTCCCTCATATATAGAGGGGCCTGGGAAACTGTAGTGACCATAGCCAGAAAATCCCAGGAGGTAGGGGGTGGGAGCCTCTTCTTTTTAAGTCCTCCTTCCCTTGTCCCCATCCTTCTCTCAGTCTTCCCCCTGTATCTCCATTTTCTCTCCCCTGGTTATGGCACCTTCATCCACCATATCTCTGGGAGTATCTTGTTCTTTTCCAGCTCTAGCTCCATCCCTTCACCTGTTCTTTTTCTCTCTGCAGCTGTAGCCAACTGGAACGGAGCTCAGGTACCTGGGCAGGCTCCTCCCTGCGACGGACACTCAGCTTGATCTTGGGCATGACCGGAAAGGCCAAGGTAGGAGTCAGGGGAGCGGGAAGCCTGGGCCCCCTGCCCTCCCCAGTTCCCTTCCTCTCCACCTCACCACCTGCCCCCCTCCCCAGCTTCCGCCAGTAGGCAGAGACACAGGGCAATGGTTCAAGTTTTAAGGGAACACATTATGTCTCTCAGGCTCCCTCCCTATGTCCCAGTAAATCTCCTTTCCTCTGCTTTCCCCACGCCTCTAGCTTAGTAGCCAGCTGTAGACAGCTGGAAGAAAAGGGCCAGGGCCTCGGAAGCTAAGGAGTGCCCTAGCCTTCCCTCTCTCTAGGCCCCACATAGCTAAGAGGTGGGCAGCAGAAATCTTAGCCATTGGACATAATGATGATAATAATTACAGCAACACTTTTTACTTCTTCAGAGAGTATTAGGGTTTGCAAAGTGCTTTTACACTCATAATTTTATGGGCGGATATAGCAGCTGAAGGACTTGAAATTAGACCATAGGGAGAGTGGAAGCCAGGAGTGTATGATTATGGAAGCGCACACACAGCGCCCACGTGGGGCTGTGTGCAATTCTGACCCCAGGAAGATGAAGGCACATTGCTCTCTTCCTTATTACCAACCCTCAGGCTCTGGTGAAACCGGGAGCTCTGCCTACTGCTTGAATTCATTTCTACTTTCTTCATTTACTGGCAGAATGAGCCATCCCCCTTTTCCTCTCCTGGCTTACCCAAGTATGCATGTATTTTCCCACCGGGGTAGCTTCTGAACATTGACAGAAACCCCAGACGAGACATCATCAGGTTCACCTGGAAACACCACAGGTTTCTACCCAGTAAGGTTCTCACCTGCCCACAGTGCCTGGGCCCTCTCTCTGTCAGTCTTTTAGCCAGGATTCTCCTTCCTCTGGGTAGGCAGGGAGGGCAGAAATGAAACCAGGTTCTTAGCACCTTCTCACCGCAGGCTGTAGTGAGAAGCTGAAGCATGAGATCAGGCAGTCTGAGACCAGAGCAAGCTGGGCACACTGAGGCTCCTTCTTGCCTCTTGGTGGGGAACAGAGCTCTCTAGGGAACAAAGCCAACACTGAGACCTTGGTTCTGGGGCCCCTCACCCCGCAGGCTCTCAGCGCAGAGTAGGAGAGTCTGATGGCAGAATCACCCTCTTTTCCTGCAATGTGAATGAGAGGGGAAGTCGATGCTGCCCAGGGGCCGTCTGGATCCCAGTTGGTTTTCATTTGCTCACCCTTGGCCTGGCAGTTTGGTGAGGGGATGAAAGGGAAAGTGGGCAGAGACGAGCCCAGGCCAGCAGCAGGAAGGACTAGCATCATCAGGACATTGTCCGCGTCACCTTTCCTCACCAGGGCTCTGGTCCTGTCTACCTGTTTCCCTCTTTGTCATCTCTTGGTTCATCTTGCTCCCACCCCCATGAATGTGTGTTCTTGAGTCACTAAATCTCTTCCTTTCCCCTCCTCCTAGCTCAGGATAGGGGCCATAAGCAGGTAAACACCAGAGGTGTGGCTGGAGAGCAGCTCAGTCAAGCATTGAAAGAAGGAAGTAGCTTATTTCTTCTTACTTGAGGAGCAATGTAAAGTTGACAACAACACTTTTACAGAGCTCAACTCATCTCATTTTTTAAAAAATTCATTTTTGACTGCGCTGAGTCTTCACTGCTGCACGTGGGCTTTTTCTAGTTGCGAAGAGCAGGGGCTACTCTCTAGTCATGGTGCCCGGGCTTGGCATTCGGCGCCTTCTCTCGCGGAGCACAGGCTCTGGGCGCACAGGCTTCAGTGGAGCACCCAGGCTCAGTAGTTGTGACTTGCTGGTTCTAGGGTGCTCGGGCTTCAGTAGTTGTGGCACAGGGGCATGGGCTTAGTTGCTCAGAGGCATATGGGATAGTCCTGGACCAGGGATGGAACCCATGTCCCCTACACTGGCAGGCGGATTCTTATCCACTGCTCCACCAGGGAAGTCCTCATCTAATTCTTATAACACTCTGGCAAAGATAAGTATTTGAATTTCCATTTTATGGCAAGATATCTTAGAGGCTAAGCCACTTGCCCAAGACCCCACAGTTAGTAAGAGGTGTTGCTGTATTATGAACCTAGAGCTTTGACTATATACTGTCGCCTCTGCCTCTGTCAGTAAACCTACGGAACAGCTGATTTCCTCTCTTTACTTCTTCCACCATTTCTTCTTTTTTAAATATTTATGTACTAGGCTGTGCTAGGTCTTAGTTGCGGCATGCAGGATCTTTTAATTGTGGCCTTCGAACTGTGGGATCTAGTTCCCCAACCAGGGATTGAACCTGGGCCCCCTGCACTGGGAGCAAGGAATCTTAGCCATTGGACCACCAGGGAAGCCCCTTCTTCCACCATTTCTGATGGATTAATCATCCCCTCCACAATACACAAGGGAACAAAGTAATAAGAAGTAAAACAAACCTCTTGGCCACCATAGGACTTGGGCCCAGGTATCTCTGTGGCTTTCTCTGCTCATCTACTGGACAAGACGCTGACAACCAGGTTCTTCTCTGGGATAGCCTCCCTACCCCTGAAATGTGGGGGACTTATCTGTCAAGTTAGGGCATCCCAGGTGGCACTAGTGGTAAAGAACCTGCCTGCCAGTGCAGGAGACATAAGAGACACAAGAGACATGGGTTCAATCCCTGGGTTGGGAAGATCCCCTGGAGAAGGAAATTGCAACCCACTCCAGTATTCTTGCCTGGGTACTCCCATGGGCAGAAGAGCCTGTCAGGCTACAATTGATGAGGTCACAGTCGGACACGACTGAGCACGCAGGCACTTCTCTGTCAAATTAAATAAGCTAAAGAAGGGGTGGTTACTTTTAGATTCTGGCAGAAATTAATATTGGCTTTTGTTTTTGTGTATCTAAGAAAATAATTTCAGAAAATCTGGGAGGCATCACTGGTAGAAGGAACAGGGACTGGGATGAAAACGGTTTGGAAGAAAGGTCAGGGGATGCCAAAGCAAAAGGAAAAGGGTTCACTATTCCAGAGGATACAGAAAGTAGAAATTAAGTCAAGCTGCAGGCCTAGCCCGCTAAAAGCACAGGTGTTCTTAAAGGTAGACTGAGTCCCTTTACCCACTCCCTAAGTCCCCTTCTTACTATTCACCTCTCAAGAGGAAGAAGAGGAAGGGTAAGAGGGAAGGTAACAAAGAGCAAATGGGTGGAAAGTTTATTGAAGATTGGGGTGGGAAACAGAAGAGGGCTATGAGATTAGGTCCTCTTCTTTCATATAGAGACCTTCTAAATTGAGTTTAGGGACTGAGATCCCTCACAGAACTCTGGGATTCAGGTCCTGGGTTTACTGCATATCCAGACTGGAGTTTGGCGCTTTAAGATTCCATCCTTAGCTTGCAACACCCTCCTACCCCAGGCCTGGGAGAAAAGCCGAGGTCTCAGCCTACCCCTTGTCTCTGGGCCCCCAGTGGGCGGAGCCTTGCGGCTAGGATTCTGGCTTCTGGCTGTCTGTTTTTAAATTTAGTACATTCCTCAGCCCTGGCTGCCCACTGGGGGGAGGTAAGTCTGGGATAATGGGTCTAGGAGCTTCAAGACCGCTGCTTTTGGGAGAGTTCCTAGGGCCTTCCTGTAGGTCTCCCCTGCAGGTGCAACCCTGGAGAAGTCAGCCTCCCTGATGGCCCTGGGAAGTCCCTTCTGCTTTCTAGTTTCCATTCAGCCTAGAACTGGGCATGGTTGTTTTCTCTCCTTTTTTTCTGGTCTTTGCTATATAAGGATCCTAAACAGGGGAATGGGTGAAAAAAGAGGTGAAGGAGTTGCTAGGCAGGAGGGGAAGTCAGAGGAGCAGTGTGGGGGTGAAGAGCCCAAGGAGCTCAGCCAGTGGTGAGGCAGTGGAGCCCAAAATAGTGGCAGAGGCTAAAATTGGCACCTACAAGAGTGCTGAGCTGGGCTTAAAACCTGCAGCCAGGCCCTGCTGCTGAAGCCCTGCAGGGAGCCGCTGGGTCTGGGTTGGGCCTCCTCTCCTCCCCTCCTTCCTCCACACCTTTGAGGACCAGAGTCAGGCAGCACCCTACAAACTTAAGATGCTCTGTTCCAGGACTCTCTGTGCTTTTGGTTGCTCCAGAGACACGGAGGTTCTGAGAGGTAGAAATGAAGGGCAATGTGAATGATTATAATTCTAGGGGAGGAGGTGTTTCCCCCAAAAGGTGGAGGTTGCCTCAGGCTGGGGCAGAGTTTCCAGAGAGTGTGTCCCACTCCACCGCTCCTCCTCGTGGAGACATGGGCCATTCTCCAGTGGGGCAGGTTGGCTGCTGGGCTTTCTGGTTCTGGTCTAACTGGCAACAGAGAGAACTGGGGTTAGACACAAGGAAGGACTTCCTCAGCGTCTTGGTCCCACAACCCCTGGCCCCAAGCCGTCGGTGGAGGCAGAAGCAGGAGGGAAGGGGGTGGGCAGAGTGCCGGCCTGGAAGGCCCCAGAGAGGCTTGGGGCTTGGGGAAGGACTCTCTCCTCTCGGATTCTTCCTCCAGGCCCTGTAAAGAACTAAAACCCAGCCTTTAGTTCCCCTTTGATTTCTCCGCCCTCTCCCCACCCCTGCCCCGATCGTAAAAGGGGGGGTCGGTCGGCTCTGGCCTGCTTTGATGGGCCCCCAAAGGCCAGGAAGGAACTGGTCCGGATTCCCTGGAGAGCTGGGAACGGCTGGAATCCTCCGGCCCGCGGGTCTTTCTAGACTGATGGACTGCTTTGGGGGAGGAGA
The DNA here is from genome assembly GCF_027580195.1 of Bos mutus. NCBI lineage: Eukaryota > Metazoa > Chordata > Mammalia > Artiodactyla > Bovidae > Bos > Bos mutus. Next base: position 19,955,274 of record NC_091619.1, on the reverse strand, counting down.
AGGGGAAGGGGAAGATGAACGTGGGGTGAGGGCTATGGGGCAGGCCAGGGAGGGTTTTAGGAAAACTGCAGCCGAGGCGGCTGGGGTTAGAGACACCACCCCCCCACCCCGCACCCCAACACACACACACACACACACACACACACACACACACAGAGGCACACACCGGCGCTGGACTGCCAGTCCACGACCCCGTGTACTCGTGCGAGCCGCCCCTCCACTGACCGAGGCGTCCCGTCCGGCGCGCGGCACTCCGCCCTCCCTCCGCCCCGCCTCCCCCCTTCCTGAGCTCGGGCGGGGGTGGAGACTCGGGTTTGAGGAACTGGCGCTGGGTGCCGGGCGAGGGGAGTCAGACTTCCTGTCCCCCAGACTGACGCGTGCGGGGCAGACCCCTCCCCGCCCTCCCCCCACAATAGCCGGACGCCTGGGTCCGCGCCGCATCCTCCCGGGCGCCCCTCCATTGGATTATGTCTCGGATCGAATCCCTCACACGGGCGCGGATCGACCGGAGCAGAGAGCTGGCCAGCAAGGTGGGCTCTGAAACCCCTGTCCCTCCCGCCCGCGGTCCTTGGGGTGCCCTTCGATCCCCGGCACCCGCGCGGCGCTCCCGGGTCTCCCCGCCTGCTTTCTGGGCGCCAAAATCGGGCGGAGCGATGGCCGGGAAAGCGGCGGGACGCGGTGGGTGGGGACTGTGAGTGAGTGGGGAGGGGGCTGGGGGAGCCGTCGACGCGACCCGCGCCTCCGTCTCTGAGCTGATTCTCCGCTGGGGTCCCGGGAGAGAGCGGACCAGGGGTTGGGCTGCTTCCGATCCGGCGGGACTCGGTGTTTTGGGCCGCGTGAAAGAAAGTTGCTCCGGTAAGGGACGGAGCGGGAACAGGGAGGTGTGTGTGTCGCGGGGGTGGGCGCGGTGAAGGTTCTCGGAGACCCCCTCTCCCAGGGTCCCACCAGGGTGCTCTCTGTGTACCCCCTCCCCGCCCCCCTGCAGTCGCTGGCGCGGTCGTTCCCTCTTTGTCCCCGCCATCCGGCCGAGGGGTGGGAGGGGGTGGTTTCCCAGCTTCCTCCCACCACCAACACCACCCGCATCACCACCCGTGCAAGACAAAAGTCAGCTCCTCCTCTCCTCGCAGATGGACTTTCCAGCTGTGATTCAGTTCTCCCCAACGGTGGGCGGGTGACTGGGGTCAGGACAGCTTAGGGACAGCTTACTTCCCCCCAAGCCATCACCCTCAGGTGAAGGGAGCAGAGGTCTTTGTGTAGCTAGGATCCTTTCTTCCATCCTTAGGAAGGTTCCTGGGCACCCCAGTTCCTGAAACATCAGGGTCCCCCACCCCTTTTTGCCCCACCAGCTTCCCGAAATAACCTGAAACCTTTAGGCTGACCCACTTGGCACTGTGCCCTCCTCCCTCCTCCCCACCTCTGCTCTTAGCTCTTCATCGTGGGACTGTTGTGTCATTTCTAGAGTTTGGATATATAATTAGCCTAGTCCCCCAACCCTATCTGGAGCTCTTGGCCACTCCTTTCCAAGTATCCTTTTTTTCTGCTTTTGTACCCAGGCCCACTGCCAAAGACTGACCTCTCCACACCTCAGCCCCCAGGAAATGATGAAGCTGACTTGTATGTGAATAAGTGAGAGCTGGGAGGAAGGTGGTGCATGCAGGCAGCACCTCCCAGCTGCCTTAGGCAGCCACACTATACCCATTATTGGAAAGGCCAAGACCCAGTCCATAGCTGGTTTAATCTCTGGCCTCTTTCCAATCCCAGTGTTCTGCCCTGGCAGGCAGCCTATGCTGATCACCATCACTGTCTTCAGACATGGGGGCAGCACTCCTTTGGAGCCCTCAAAGATGATGGAACCCTTTTCCTCCACTTCCCTCCTAGCTCCTAGCCTGGCCACCTATCTAGAGACCAAGTTGGGAGAGAGTCTGTCCTGGAACTTTTCCTTAGGGGGGCTGGGTTAAGGTTCTGCTGACAGGAAAGCAACTGGGGTTTGGGTAGGGCCTAAGACAAACAGAAGTCCAGAAGAGTGGCGGCTGAAGTGCCGTGAAACAGCGGGGTGGCAGGCAGGCTCTTCCCAGCCCTGCGCCAGGCCAGGCCCCAGCTATGAAAGTCTGTTTATTTTTCAACCGTTTGAGCTGAGACTCTGGAGTAGAGCCAAGGGGGAGGAGAGGTTTTTTGAAACCACGGAAATTTGGTTCCACCCTAAAAAGGAAAGCCGTGGGGGCACCGGTGAGGGGCTATAGACAGGGATTCTGGGAAGGTAGATACTGGGGTCCCTTTTCCGTTATTGAGAGGAGTTGGGGAGCCAGATAACTGGGTCCTAATGTCTTGTGGGGGGTTTGCATTTGTTTGTTTTGTTTTTGGTCATTGGAAGGACTGGGAATCTAGAAGCTTGACTTTTTCCATCCTGGGGTCCTGGGGCTGATCTTGGTTTGGGGGGTGTTGGGAATCTGATTGGGGGTGGGGATGTGGGGGGCTGAGTGGGTAGATCTGAGAGGGCACGGAGGCCACTGGAGGAGGGTGCTTGTCAGTTTGGGCTGGTCGGAAGGGGAGGGCCACCTCCGGAAAACTGTGGTTACAGAAGAGGGGAGTTGGTTCTTAGCCAACAAACCCTGGATCCCCTCTTCCCCCTCCCCCAAGCACACCAGCTGTCTCCTTTCTTTTTATACTGCGGTGGGAAGGAGAGGGGGCCTGCTGGAAATGAGATAATTTGAGGAAGATGGTCTCCCCTGCTGCCTATTTGGGGGGATGCTTCACAGCAGGTCCTGACAGCCCCCGCCCCCCACCATTCCTTGCCTTCCTCCTTGGGACTTCCTTGAAGAAGAAGGAATTTAAGTGGAACCTGCCGCTTTCTCCTTCCCACTCTCCTGGAGTCTATGCAGCTCCCGCATCACCACCCATGACTCCTTTCTCTTTTCACTCCATTTCTATTCTTCCAGGCTGTCTTCAGTCCTCCACCCCCTCATTCTCTGCGCTCTACTTCTTACCTTCATAGGCCCCAAACCCCAGAGGTCCCTTTTCTGTCTTTCCTCCTCTGTTCCCACCTTCCTCCTCCCCCAAACCTTAACTGTCTCCTCTCTCAGAACAAAGAGTCCTTTCCTCCCTAGAAGGAAGCAGGGACCAGAGGATCAGGGATGGCTCTGGAGGCTAGGGGGTCCCCCTGGAATCTAAAGGACCCCAGCTTTGGAGCGTGGTGGTGGGGGAGAGGAGAGAGACTATTTCTTTGTTCTGACTGTTGGAGAGGTGGCTGGCTTTGTGTGCGGGACTGGGAGTGGAACGGGAGAGGAGGGCTGGGGGAGCCCTGGAGGGAACTGGCGGTGCTGGCAGTCTGGGAGGGAAGTTGAAGAACTAGGGGGTCTCCGGAGAGGCTGAGGCCTTGCGGGGCATAGGAAAAGATTCTTGGGGCCTTAGAGGTTAGGAAAAGAGCTGAGGGGGAGGGGAGAAGCAAGGATGGGGGAAGGGAGTGTAATGCTTAAGGTAGTGGCTGAGTGACTCCAGGGGGTCGGATGGCGCCCAGAGAGGGACGTGCCTGGGCTGCCCGAGGGATTTCAAGAGGGGTTCAGTCTCAGTCCCTCTGGCTTTCCTGGAACCCCTGACCTTGGAGTCAGGGACGGCAGATCTGAAAGAGTGAGTCCCGTGTGTGCACATGTCCTGTCCTGTGTATTGGTGTGGGTGTCTGTGTCTGTCTGTCTGTCCCCAGATGCTCTGGGTCACTGTTTGAATGATGGTCACCAAAGTAGGGGGCTCATTGCACTCTGGACGTGAGGAAGTAGTTCCATTCTTAGCTCAGTCTCTCCTTTGAAGTATCATCTAGGAACGAGAGGGAGCAGATTGGTCATGGTTCCTGGAGCTGATCGGAAAAATGGCTGAGAGGTGCTGGCTGGACCCTTCTGGGTTTGTTTATGTCTCCTTGGGGGAGGGTGGGGGAGGGGCTGCAGGCAGCAGCTGCCCCCCTCCCAACTCAGCCGGCCTGCCCTGTGCCAGGAGGGCAGGGAGTCCTGGCACAGCTATTGTTCGCCTGCACAAATGCCCGTCTGTTTGCATCACTGCCCCCCTCCATCTCTGCTTGTCTTTCTCTCCTGACCCGACAGGTGTGGCCTGGTGGGGGGGCGAGCTGGGTTTCAGGATGCCTGAGTCTTATGCTTTCCAGCCCAACTTTATTCCTTATGGCCCTCAGCACCCCTCTTCTGCTCCACTCGTGTGCCCACCCCCACCGTCTGCTATCTCATCTTCATTCATCAAGCAAGCGTTTATTAAGTGCCTTTGTGTGTTCAGCGATGTCTTTTTGTGTTATGTTGCTGGCTTTGGTGTTAACGTTTCGATTTGGCCGCCGTCTCCTCAGCCTCCTGCCTTCATCTTATCCATGGAAGCTCATAAAGGAAGCAAAGCCTGGCTGAGATCACCCCACACCCTCTTCTCAGTCCCATGGCCAGGAACCCCCTCTCGCATTTCCCAGCCCTAGAACCCATCCCTCAGGACTCATGGCCCTTTGCAGCCTATGACTCTGAACCCCTGCTGTCCAGGGTCTAAGCCACAGTTGACTTGAAACCTGGTAGAACCTTCCAGGGACCTTCTGGGCATCAAGCATGGCCTGGACAGAGACTGTACCACCTTGGGGAAGAGGCTGCTACCCCTTGCCCAGAGGTCATTCTCAGCATCATGTGACCTCCAGAGGTCTTGGTTTGGACATACCTGATGGAGGAACAAGGACACTGAGAGTTTAGGCTCTGTTTGGAGAGGCTCTCACTCCTCTGGGTCAGCTCCACCACCCTCTGCTGCCCGCTCGGGAACACAGGAAGCCAAAGTCCTGGCTCTGGCATCTGTGGCCTTTGCATATGTCACTGCCTTACTCATCTCTCGCCTGGGAGCCTAAGCCAGAGGAAGGGGAGACTGCCTGTGTGTTTGAGCCAGCAGCCTCAATGCCCTCTGCCATTTGCCTAGTCTTTCTCCAAAATGACCAAGGTCTGGGATGACAGTGGAAAGGAAAGTCTTCTTCTGACTTTCAGAGGATACCATCTGAGCCTAAATTCAAAGGAATTAGGAGTGAAGTTCTGGGAGGAGGGAGGAAAGACTAACAAGAGAGGAGGAGACCAGAATTCCCTGGTGGTCCAGTGGTTAAGACTCCATGCTTCCAGGGCACAGGGCACAGGTTCAATCCCTGGTCAGGGAACTAGGATCTCACAAGTGCATGGCTCAGCCAAAGAGAGAAAGAGAGGAGGCGGAAGGGGAGACTGAAAGCTCTGAAGCTGTGGTAAAGAATGAGGGGATCCCTAGAGCAGGGGCAAGGGTGCTGCTAGGACCCCTTGTCTTGGTGTCTTGGCCATCCATCCGTCCTTCTTTACTTCCTCTCTTCCCAAGCATACGTTGAGTGTCTGTTATGTTCCAGCCCTTGTGCTTGGTGCTTACCCGTGCTTTATTCACTCCATCCTTGATGCAGCAGTGGCGGAGATGCAGGCTGTGTAGCAAGACCTTCTGTGAGGGTTTGTAAGAAAGCAGGACTCTGGACGCTGGACGTAGAGGACTGAACCAAGCAGGAAGGGCCTCTGAGTGTGCGAGTGGTTGTTGTGGATTGGGGAGTAATGGGCCCTTTTCTTGGTGGACAGATGGGGTCGTGAGGTGAAGGGCTGTCCTGCTGGCTGGTGGCAGGCAGGTAACAGGGGTGATCTTAAGAATACTTGGAAAGAGGGCAGAGAAGCACACAGGGCCATTGACAGGGAGCAGGCCGCCCTGGGGTGCAGGCCCTGTGTCCTTCTTGCCTCACCAGCCTGAGCCCTTGGGGAGGGTGCAGACTGCCTCCAGGACAATAGCACTAGGCAGTGCCAGGGCCGCTCGCTGCCGGGCAGTGTCTGTGTTGGGATGTGCTGCTGCTGTGGCTGCTGCCCGCTGCTGGCCCACCTAGACAGGGGGTCCCTTGGAGAGAGGGTGAGTGTTGGGAGGCGGAGGAGGCTGGGCCCTTGGAGCCAGAGAGGGAAGGTCCACAAGAGTCCCTGTCCCCTGGCTGCCCTGGTCCTCTCGCCCTCTTTCCCCGCCTCTTTCCCAGGTGAGTGCTCCTGGAGGCCTGAGGGCAGAAGGCAGAGGGCAGAGGTCGGGGGAGAAAGGGAGTTGTAGCAGCTCTGTAGCGGATCTGCAGGACTGCATCTGCAGGACTGCCCATTTTGGAGCTGACCCTGCTTCAGATATGTCACTTTTTTTTTTTAATATAGTTGATTTACCTTATTATATTAGTTTTAGTATTTTTACAGATTATGTATGCTCCATTAAAGTTATTACAAGATAATGGCTATAACTTCCTGTGTTATACAATACATCCTTGCTTCTTTTCTGTTTGTTTCGGTTTTTTTTTTTGGTCATGCTGTATGGATTTTAGTTCCCCAACCAGGGACTGAACCCTCAGCAATGAAATTGCAGAGTCCCAACTACTGGACCACTAGGGAATTCCCTGCTCATCTATTTTATGCACAGGAGTTTGTATCTCTTAATCCCCTACCCCTAATTTTCCCCTCCCCATGTTGCTCTTTTTAATATGGTCACGGTTTTTTGTTTGCTTACTTTTAATTCAAACATAACAATTCCTCAAACTTTTCTGTTTGTGGGAGGGCAGGTGAGGAGAAGAGAAGGCAGAGTGTAGGGCAGTGAGCTGTTTGGACTTGGACTTTGAGGTTCTATGGTGGTGGTGGTTTAGTTGCTAAGTCCTGTCTTAGCGACCCCATGGACTGTGGCCTGGCAGGCTCCTCTCCATGGGATTCTCCAGGCAAGAATACTGGAGTGGGTTGCCATTTCCTTCTCCAGTGGGTCTTCCCGACCCAGGAATCGAACCTGGGTTTCCTGCATTGCAGGCAGACTCTTTACCGACTGAGCTATGAGGGAAGTCTCCCAGGTTCTATAAGGCCATTTTATTCAGAGGAGGATTGGATTTCCTAAAGAGCTATAATGTGGAGCTGGGCACATGGCGGTTAGACCAAAGAGAGAATTTTCTAGTGGTCCAGATAGGTAGGTACCAGAAAAGAAAGAGGGAGGTTACAGTGAGAGGTTGGTGAGCTTCCCTGACAAGGCCTAGGAGGAGGGGAGGGAGAGGCCAAGAGCAGCAAGGGTGGGAAGGAGGTGGGAGGCCAGGGATGGGAAGGAGAGGGTGTTGTAGGAAGAGCAGGAGGCTGGGAGGGGAGGAGAAAGGGAAAATGGGTGATTGGTGGGGCATGACCTCGAGACCTCCAGGCTCTGCTCATCATCAGACACACCTGGACTTCTGAGGGTCGGCGGGAGAGAGAGGGATCTTGGGGCACCAGGAAGCCCTGAGACCCTCGGGCACCACAGTCCAGTGCCCTCTGGCCCCTGTGCTGTTGACTCATACTGTCCCTCCGCACTTCCCTTTTCCACCCTCGCCCCAAGCCAGTGCCTCTCTTCCCCTCCCCCACCTCCTAACTGCTAGAGTGACCTCAGCTGAGAGTCAGGACTGGGTTCCCCACCCCCAAGTCCAGACTGCGGATTCTCCTCTGAGTTTTGATTGGCTGTCCCAGGGCCCCACACAGCATCATCTGACTTGGGGCTCATTACCCTTGGCCATCAGTATCTGGCCATCAGGATCTCGCTCTTCGGTTTCTGAGAGAGGCAGGGAGGCCTTGCAAGGAGTGGTCTTGTCATCTCTGCTTCCTGCTCTCAGTTCTCTAAGAGTGGAGGGAAAATCCAGGGATCTGAGGTGACCACTGAGGAGGGTCCTGGAATGGGTGTAAAGCACGGTGTCCCATCTTCTCATCTCCTCAGGTTCAGGGAAAGCTCAGGGGCCTTGAGGAAGGACAGAAAAGAGGTCAGGGAGAAGGACTTGACCTGCAGAGGTGGGGGTCGGGGGATGAAGCAGGAGATGAGAAAGCTGATGGGAAATGCCTGCTTCTGAGATTGTGCAGACAAGCCCAGAGAGTGCCCCATCCAGACAGAGCAGGGCAGGAGGAACTGGCGCTGCAGCTGGGATGGAGGGCGGATGCCAGAAAGGACTTCCTAGACGAACTGGGTGAGGAGGAAGAAGGGAGCGATCCTAGGATTTGGAGGGGAGCGTGAGAAGGATAAAAGTTAAAACTGCAGAAGAGACTTCCTGCCAGGAATGAGACCTTGATGGCCAAGTTTCCTTTCTTAAAGATCCCAGAGAGAACAAGTGAAGAGACTGAAACCAGGCTCCTCCTCCCTGAGGTTAGCGGGGGACATGCTGCCTCCTGCAGAGAGGCCCTTCGTCCCTGGGCTGAGCAGACGTCCCTGGGCTGAGCAGACGTGGAGGCCTCTAAGGTTTGGGACCTCCTGTTGAGGGTGGCAGTGGAGGCATCCTGCCCCCTTCAGCCAATCTGATAAGGGGATCTCCTGCCCCCCCACTGTGACTGCCACTGCCACGGAGACAGCGGCTCCACCACCGGTTGTCATGGTTATAAGAGGAGCTAACTCCCATAGATTTGAAAGCGCTGGTGAGCTGGCACCTTCTGCTTTGCCTGCTCTCCCCTCCTCTCTGCGCATCTTCTCCCGGCACAGAGAAGAGAGTACAGCAGCTTGGGGGCGAGCAGAGCTAGAGCCGGGAGGTGGAGTGAGGACGCGGAGGTCTAGAGCTGTGGAGATGAGCGGCAACAGGAGGCAACCCAGCCGCAGGGGCCAGGTAGGTCAGGGGCCAGCTCGGCCCTTGGGGATGGCCAGTCACTCCTGGACAGCTACCTCTGACACGCTGCGGCAGGCTCTGCTTCAGGAAGTGGTGTGTTTCTGGCAACCCCAGGAAGGCGTTGCTCTCTCACCTCTGCCCTCGCCTGCCTCTCTGGACTTCTCAGGCACCCTGGCATCCTCCAACCTCACTTCCTGTCTCTCTCGCCCCTTCTGCAGACCCGGGAAAAGGAGAAGATGAAGGAAGCCAAGGACGCACGCTACACCAATGGGCACCTCTTCACCACCATCTCCGTTTCGGGCATGACCATGTGCTATGCCTGTAACAAGAGCATCACAGCCAAGGAAGCCCTCATCTGCCCAAGTAAGTTCTTTGGACCCTGAATGTCACTCTGCCTCAGTGCGCCCTGACCCTAGTCCTTCCATCTGTCCTTTCTGCTCTGAGCCCCAAATGCCAGGGCTGGATGCTTGATCCCTTTCTCCCTTTCCTTACGTCTAGGACTAGTGGCGGTCAGAATATGGCATAAGCGGGACTGGGGGTGGGGAATGGGGGAGGGGAGGCCAGGGTGGCTCTCCTTGCAGCTGTCGTCCGCTGGGTATCCCCCAGCTCCCCGAACAGCTGCTGAGGGTCAGAGAACTGATTGGAGAAGGAGCAGGAATGTTGTGTGTCTGGGGAGGTGGGGTGGATAGGGGAGCTGGATGGGAGGCTGCCAGCCTTGCAGCTGCTCTGCCGATCTTCCTGGGCCAAACTGGGTGTTCAGGACTTCAGGGTCCCTTGCCCCCTCCCTTTCTGTTGACTGGGTGGAGGCTGAAATCTCTAAATCTCTGAAGGATTAGGGATAAGGACACCCATCTCAAATTTCTAGTCCGACTGATACATAGTGAGAAAGAAAGGATATGGCAGCAATGTGTATGTTGAGGGAATAGCGGTTAGAACTCCTGACCTTCAGCCACATCTCAGGATAGCCCTGTATTAAGTACAAGCCAAGATTTCTTCCTTCCCCAAGATGCCTATACAGAGGGCTCCCACCCTATCCACCCATCCACCCCCAGACTTATGGCAAAGAGCTGCTTCTGGTTTGAGCAGGATGGCCCACTGCGGAACAGAGGAGCGATAGCTTTAGCTTCTAAATCTCTATGGAACCTGGCAGGGAACCCCAGACAGAACCAGTGAGGCCTCCCTCCCTCCTCACTGTTCAACTTGAGTTTATGAGGGTGAGGAGGGAACCCCAATCTAGATCCCTCTAGAGACCTGACAAAATTCCCAATCTGGAAGCTCGTTGCCAGGGGAACTGGGGGGGCGGGCAGCAAGCGCTATTTTGAGAGCAGGTGGAAAGCGGAGGTTCGATCCAGAGACACTGCGTGCTGGAGTAGAGGAGAGCTCCAGCGGGGTGGGCGCAGCCCCAGCCCCCACTTCTGTCTGCCCCTCTGCCCCACCCTGCTCGCCTTGTATTTGTGGAAGTAAGCCTGATGCTGGGTATTGTCTGAAGGAGTTAGCAGAGTTTCCGGTGTTGTTGGATGGGGGAGGGGAAGCTGGAGCCAGCCAAGGGCTGAGGGCACATCAGGGAGAGGGACAGGACAGCCGGTAGTCCCGGCGCCCAGGCATGGCTATCCCTCCTCGCCTCTTCTCTCCTACCCCACGGCAAGGTGGGGTGGGTGATGAGGGAGAAGCAGATGGAGTGTGGGAGCTGTGGGTTTGCCTTACTTGGAGAACAAGACTCCCCGGGCCCGGAAGGGAGACTGGAGTCATAGCAAGCATGAGCAGTACAGAAGGCAGGCAGGCATGGCCGGCAGGGGCAAGGCATGGCCAGTCCCCACTCTGCTGGTGGATCCATCAGCCTCTGCATTGCTTAGGCCTAGCCAGGGTTCACCGGCAGACACGTGGCTCCAGGTAGAACCCAGACACCCCTGAGTTAAACCCCAGCTCTGCCACTAAGACCTCTGGCAAATGATTTAAGCTCTCCAGGAGACAGGTTCCTCATCTGTACGATGAGGATCGTTGCATCTGCTAGGATCCACTTGATGTGGCACATTTCCTCGCTGCCCAGGGGATGTTCATTCCCCCCCTGCCCCTAGCCCCCATCCCAGCTGCTCCTGTGCCACCTTCTGTTCCGTGGGCGTCCTTTCTGCCATCTGTCATTCTCAACCACCTTTGTGCCTCTTGAGCTCATCTCTGGCAGCCAGTAACCCATTCTTCCCTCTAGTCCACCTCACAGGTCATCTTTGAGTCAGGATTATCCCCCTCCTATGGCTTAATTGTGGTCCATACCTATCCCCCCTCACTTCATCTCCTGCTTGAAGTAAGGGGGAGGCGGGAGGAGAGGGACTGGGATGTGGCAATGGCCAAGGAGTCTGGGGAGAGGGTGAGTCTCCGACGGTGTGGCCAGGGGGACATGGGGGTCTGCATGTGGGTGTGTCCTGTCCTGTACCACCTGGCCCTCCCGTCACCCTCTCTACCCCACCCTCCCAGCCTGCAATGTGACTATCCACAACCGCTGTAAAGACACCCTCGCCAACTGTACCAAGGTCAAGCAGAAGGTGAGATGGCAGGGAGGGCAGAGGGCTGGGGGAGAGGGTAGCGAGTATGCGGTACCCTCGTGCCTATTCCGTTCATTCCTCACCCTGTGTTCCTGCACCCCTCTCCTCACCACGGTGCTGCCCAGACCCTCCACCCTAGACCTCAGGCCCCACCGGAGGGGGCCAGCCTGTTGCTCTGGACACATCCCCTGGGCACCGGGGTCAGCCACCCTGGTGCCCTTAGCCATCGAGCCAGCTTTCTCCCGAGGGGGTCCTGGGCCTATGGAGGTGACCCTTGGGTGACAGCTGTTCTTGGTATCTCTCTTGCTCTCTGTCTCACAGCAACAGAAAGCTGCCCTGCTGAAGAACAACACTGCCTTGCAGTCCGTTTCCCTTCGCAGTAAGAGTGAGTAGTGAGGGTGCAGGAGCTGCCATAGGACCCTGGACCCCCAGGCCTCTCGGCCCATGGGCTCTGCTGCCCCCCTGAGGTTGTTCCCTGGCACAGCACCTTCCTCCCTTCAGTTGGAAGCTGATGGCGGCCCCACAAGGGAGATCTAGACCAATGGGCCTGGGGGCAGGACAGCAGAATTCAAACGAGGTTGAAGGCCTGGGATTGACTGGTCATCTGAGCCTGCTCTCACTTTATATTATTATGATCAGTTATTTACATGGCACTTGGGGATGTTGGCAGAAGTTGTTAAGGGCCAATTCAGAAAGATCTGGTGTGACAGCAAGAGTGGGGTGCTTAGTCAGGAAGACTAGAGTCTGAGTCTGTGCTCAGCCACCAGCTGAGTCACCCCAGACAAGTCCCTTCACCATCCTGAGCTGCAGTTTGCTTATAGGCTTGTGGCGGGGAAGAGATAAGAAAAGCTCTTTGTAACCATTAAAAGTATTGCACAAGTTTATGGGTAGTGTTATTATCATCTTTCTCTGACTAGAACTGGGCTAAAGGTGGGGTTGGAGAGGAGGCTTCCTTTCTAGTCAAGGAGCCTGGGAGGCTTGAGTCCTGGGAAGGCACCAGGTTTGAGGCTTGCTTGCTTGGTATCCCCTCCGACAGCTACCACTCGGGAGCGGCCCAGCTCAGCCATCTACCCCTCCGACATCCGGCAGTCCCTGCTCGGCTCCCGCCGTGGCCGCTCCTCCTTGTCTTTAGCCAAAAGTGTCTCCACCACCAACATTGCTGGGTGAGCCTCTACTTGGGGACGGGAGAACCAGTCAGGCAGAGTGAGGCGGTGGAGACAGGTAGGGGGGAGGGGCTGAGAGATCCTTCCCATCCCTGAGTTCAGAATGATAGGTAAGGAGAACTTAGGGTGACTGCCTCTGGGATCCCGCCTTGGTTCCCCAACCTGGGAAGGGATCTCTCACCCGAGTGAGTCGGGTGATGCAGCCAGGCTCCACTCCCCTCAGACACTTCAATGATGAGTCTCCCCTGGGGCTTCGCCGGATCCTCTCACAGTCCACGGACTCCCTCAACATGCGGAACCGGACACTGTCGGTGGAGTCCCTCATCGATGAAGGTGACCATGCCCGGACCTGGGGGAGACCCAGGCGTGAGGGGCGGGCGGGAGCTGGCCTGGGAAAGGCAGGGTGGAAAGGGATCTGGAGAAGGGCCCAGGACCCAGGGAAGAGGTTTGGGGTCCGAGTCGTTTCCCCCACTTGCGTCCAGGTGCCGAGGTGATCTACAACGAGCTGATGAGTGACTTTGAGATGGATGAGAAGGACTTTACAGCCGATTCCTGGAGCCTTGCAGTGGATAGCAGCTTCTTGCAGCAGCATAAAAAGGAGGTGATGAAGCAGCAGGATGTCATCTATGGTGAGCCAGGAAGACCACCCCAGACTTCTTGTTTATCACCAGCCCTGTTTCTCTGTGTCCTTCCTCTGCCAGCCCCTACCTCTCAAGACACTTTCCTCTTATCCCATTGGCCTTCAAGACCCTGCCAGGGATCCCATAAGTAGCTACGAGGTCCCCACCTTTTGAGGCTGTTGACCTCCAAGGCCCTTCTTTATCCCTTCTTTCCATTCAACTCTTAGTCTTTGCTCTCTGCCCATCCCATGCCCAACTCTGTGCTGGGGACTGTGGGAAGCCTAGACATGTAGGGAACACATAGTTTTTGCCTTTATGCCTTGGGATGGCAAGGCATAAAGATAAATGATTAGAAAAATGATCTAAGATCATAATAATGCAGAATATTAGCCTGGAAGGGAAACTGAAAATCTCTGATGAGCCTGAGGTCTCCAGCCTGGGCCCCACCAGTTGTGGCCAAGCCGGATGTTCCACCGTCCCCACAGAGCTGATCCAGACAGAGCTACACCACGTGCGGACGCTGAAGATCATGACCCGCCTCTTCCGCACGGGCATGCTGGAAGAGCTGCAGCTGGAGCCGGGAGTGGTCCAGGGCCTGTTCCCCTGTGTGGACGAGCTCACTGACATCCACACGCGCTTCCTCAGCCAGCTGCTGGATCGCCGGCGCCAGGCCCTGTGCCCTGGCAGCACCCGGAACTTCGTCATCCATCGCTTGGGGGACCTGCTCATCAGCCAGGTAAGAAAAGCCAGGACCCCTGAGCAGCAGTCCTGGGCAGGGCTGTGGCTAGAGTGGGCATTTCTCATCTCCAGACTCTGGGGGGGTGGGGCAGAGAGAGTTGGAGAGGCAGGAAGCCAGTCTGTTTGGCAGGAGGCGAGAGGGCATTGGGGATGAGATGTGACTTTGGGGGACATGCTGACCCAGCCTTGCTCTCCCAACTTCTAGTTCTCAGGTCCTAGCGCAGAGCAGATGCGGAAGACCTACTCAGAGTTCTGTAGCCGCCACACCAAGGCCTTAAAACTCTATAAGGAGCTGTATGCCCGAGACAAACGCTTCCAGCAGTTCATCCGGGTGAGCAAACCTCTCCAAGACCCACCCTCTGCCTCCTCTAGTGCCTGGCCCTAGTGGACACAGCTGCTTGCATTTCCATCTGTAGCCCCTCAGAGTGCTGGAGCGAGAGCTTTCGCTCCTTGGGTCCTCACAGTAAACCTGTGACCTTGTCAGCCCATTTTCCAGAGTCATTAACTTCTGCCAGCCGGCATGTGGTCAATGACCAAGTTGCAGGTCAATGACCAGGGCTTAGGCTCCAAGTCCGGCGTCCTTTCGGTCGCCCTCCCCGCGGGTCCCCCTCTGGCCCTGAGCCCTGACCCTTGCTTTGTAGAAAGTGACCCGCTCGGCGGTGCTGAAGCGGCATGGGGTACAAGAGTGCATTCTGCTAGTGACTCAGCGCATCACCAAGTACCCGGTGCTCATCAACCGCATCCTGCAGCATTCCCACGGTGAGAGGGCGAGTCCAGGAGGGAGGAGGACTCGAGAGGGCTGTCAGGGGAGCGGCGTGGCCCTGAACAACCACCGGGAGGAGGAGGGTCAAATATGGAGCCCTGGGCAGCCTCTGAAGGCAGGATTGAGATCAGTGGGATGGGGACTTCTGTGAAGCTGGCTGGGCCACCCCTTCCTCACGCCGACCTCTGTGTCAGGGATGGAGGAGGAGCGCCAGGACCTGACCAAGGCCCTGGGGCTGGTGAAGGAGCTGCTGTCCAACGTGGACCAGGATGTGCACGAGCTGGAGAAAGGGGCCCGCCTGCAGGAGATCTACAACCGCATGGACCCTCGGGCCCAGGCCCGTTCCTGGCAAGGGCCCCTTTGGCCGAGAGGAGCTCCTGCGGCGCAAGCTCATCCACGATGGTTGCCTGCTCTGGAAGACGGCGACTGGGCGCTTCAAAGGTCAGTGGACAGCTTGGCAGACTGGGCAAGAGTCCATGGCCAGATATAAAGAGGGAGAAGCCTCCAAGCCCATAGGCCCTCTTTTAATGTAGCCCTGGTGAGACCCAGTGGGAGGAAAACATGTGAGCTCTGTTGTAACAAAAGTCAGAATTCTGGATTTAATTTCATGGGCGATACAAGGACTTTGTTGTCAGGATTTGTTCATTCCTTTGGTCCTTGCGTGCCCAGAAAGCTACCAATTTTGATGAGAAAAACAGAGAAATTTCAGGATTGGAGGACTAGACCCGGGTAGTTGGTTCTACCAGCTGGAGTCCCAGCCACTAGGACTGGGGAATGGGCAGGCACTTTGGGAACACAGCTGAGGAAGGCCCTTGGAGAGGGCGGAGCCCAGGGAAGGGCGGGCCAAGTGGAGAAGGGAAAAGACAGCAGGGAAGGTGTGTTCGGGGCGGGGCGCACTGTCCCAGCCTCTCTTCCCAGACTGCACTGGCCAAGGCTTGCCTACCTAAATCAAAGCAGAAGAGTAACAGACCTCAGCTTTAGGTGTGAGGAATGCTACCTGAGGCCAGAGCTTGCCTGCACCTCTGTCCCGTGTCACGAAGTCCCCACTCCATAGGCTTGAGTATTGCAGGCTTTGCCAGCCACTTTCCTCCATCCTTTTCTCCTTCCCATCCCTCCCACGCAGCAGCTAAGAATATAAACCATGGGGGGGTTAAAAATAGCAAGGCTGAAGAGCTTTATTTCTGAAGCCTTTAGCAAAAGCCCTCCCCTTCTGTGTGCCCACAACTTAGAAAGATCTCCAAGGGCAGGGGATGCATGTGTATTTTCTTGACTGTGACATCGGACTTTCATGGGTTGACCTTTGTCTCCCCCAAGTCTTAAAGCACAGGACCCCGTAGAATGTGAGAGCCTTGAAGGTGGGGCAGAAAAGGAAAATGAAACCAGGGCCTACTGTTGTTGAAGGAGATTGGGATTGTTCAACGGTGGGAGAAATGAATAAGGAACCCAACTGTTCCCCTCCCCACGGAGCACAAAATAAGTGGGGAATATGCTGGGGTGGGGGGAATCTTAGACCAAATATCCAAAAAGATCTTATATTAGTTGTTCAACATGGAACTGAAAGGCTCCGCGAGTCGTTTTACCCTCACAAGAATTCTGGACCCTTTCACACAGAAAAACACACGTGTGATAGATTAATATGTAAAAATTACTTATGGAACTTTAGAGGATCTACAGAGCCTCTGAAGCCTGATAGTAGACACCCCTAGGTGTCTGCAGACCGCAGGTTAAGGAACCTGCATTCATTGGATAAAGAGGCTTTTATTCAAGGCCGCTGAGTGATTGCTTATAGGCATCTCTAGCCCAAGAAACCGTTTTATCTAATGACACATGCGTTCCCCCCCGCCCCCACCATTTCTGAGCTGTAGGAATGGGGAGAGGCGGGAGGTCTGCAAAGGTGGAGGAAACAACCAGAGGGAGAGAGCTCGGGGAAAGGGAAACAGCTGCTCGTAGCCTCTAACGCTGACTCTCCTCCTGCCTTCATCCCCTGCCAGATGTGCTCATGCTGCTGATGACAGATGTGCTGGTGTTTCTCCAAGAGAAGGACCAGAAGTACATCTTTCCTGCCCTGGTAAGACCTTCCACCGTCTTCTTTCTCAGCATAGACCAGTGTTTCAGACCCTTCTTACTTTCCTACCCCAGCCAGGAAATCCTCCAACATCAAATAGCTATTATTGTAACCACTACCATAATATAATCAGGAAAAATAAGAAGAGCCAACGTGTATAAATATGATCAGAAGGAATAAGAAGAACCAACGCATATTGTTACTATATGCAGCCACTTTTTTTACACATGTCAGGAAGGCACATGATTATCCTCTTTTTGTAGATGAGGAAAGTAAAGCTTAAAGTTAATTAAATTGTCAAGGGTCACAAACGTTTCTAAGTCCACTCTGGCTGGCACCAGAGCCTGAGCTCTTAACTTGTATTCTCGGCTGACTCTTCAATCCTTTGGGTACTCCAGGAGGACTGAAGACTCAAATATCCAGGGATCAGGATTCCCAGCTTTAATCCTTCCTGTGCCCCAATTGGCAGGACAAGCCCTCGGTGGTGTCACTGCAGAATCTCATCGTGCGGGACATCGCTAACCAGGAGAAAGGGATGTTTCTGATCAGTGCGGCACCCCCTGAGATGTACGAGGTCCACACAGCATCCCGGGATGACCGGAGCACCTGGATCCGCGTCATTCAGCAGAGTGTGCGAGTGTGAGTGTGTGCATGGACTTGTGGTTCCTGCAGTTTGGGGCCCCGGGCCACAGCACTCCCAGGGAACAGGGTTCAGAAGTGGAAGCAGAGGCCAGGAGAGAGACAAGATGGCTCAAGGCAGGCAAGGTCATCTACGTTCTCTTGCCCGGTAAAGTTGCATTTTATACAATGACAACCCAACCGCCTTCTGAATGCACCTTGAGCTGACAGGCCAAAGGAATACTTTAAGTTGGGACATGCCAGCATCCCTGCCGGTCAGCAGTGCAGTTTCACCTCCATTAACGTCTTAGTCCGTAGGCAGTGGGCCATTATTTGGATTGTATTGTCTTTTACCTTCATTTTCTAAAAATGAATGAAAAAGAGAATAATGAAAAAAAAAGAAAAAGGATAATGAAAGCATTGATACTAGTGATCAGAGGAGCAAGACTCAAACAAACTTCATACGATAGAGGCTACAAAGAAATCATTTTGTGTGCTAAAGCAGCAAATCTTTGGCTTCTGTTGGACACACATCAGATCTGAGTATGTGTCTGTTGTGATAAAAAAAAAAGTAAAGGGGCTTCCTTGGTGGCTCAGACCAAGAGCTGCCTTCAATGCAGAAAAAAAGTAAAGTGCATGTAAAATGTTGAAAATGGATTCTCAGGCTTCCCTGGTAGCTCAGTGGTAAAGAATCGTCCTGCCAATGCAGGAGACACAGGTTCAATCCCTGATCTGGGAAGATCCCACATGCCTTGGAGAAGCTGACCCCGTGCACCACAAATATTGAGCCTGTGCTCTAGAGCCCGGGAACTGCAGCTACTGAGCCCACGTGCTGCAGCTACTGAAGCCTGAGCGCCCTAGAGCCCATCCTCCACAACAGCAAAAGCCACCACGGTGAGGAGCCTGTACACCGTGACTAGCAAATAGCCGCCACTTGCCACACCTAGAGAAAAAGCCTGTGCAGCTCTGAAGACCCAACACAGCCAAAAATAAATAAATAGAACTTTAAAAAAGAAAGTGCATTCTCAAGGATAATGCCTGAAAAATAAACTCAGTTAGGATGTTTATGATTTTTTTTTCTTTTACTTTTCAGGGAATGGATTCTTCTCTACTTTATAATATATAAACCTATATTTTTTTTTCACTTCTGCAATTTAGACTTTTGAACAAATTTTTCAGAAATTTGTGCAAAAATATGAAATTACCTGTTGTGGGAAAACAAGACCAAAGTTCCTATCCCATTGACAGTAGATCTATAGTTGCCTCTTTATTAATAATGTTAATATTTGTAGTTGTGAAAACATTATTCATGATAATTGTTTTATTGAGCTTATGCCACGTTCAAAGCATTAATACATTATTTCATTTAATCCTCATACGAAAAAACAAACTGTGAGGAAGA
Organism: Bos mutus; assembly: GCF_027580195.1. Classification (NCBI taxonomy): domain Eukaryota; kingdom Metazoa; phylum Chordata; class Mammalia; order Artiodactyla; family Bovidae; genus Bos; species Bos mutus. Next base: position 19,936,742 of record NC_091619.1, on the reverse strand, counting down.
GATCATCCCTGTTTCTCACATGAAGAAATAGAGAGGTTACCACCTGGTAAATTGTGGAGCCAGAATCTGAGCCCAGTGTGCTTGATACCAAAACCTGTAGCTGTCCTTCTGCACTACGCTGCCGCTCTGGGTGACTCGGAGAGGTACTGGCAAGCAGATGCAGAGCATCAGTGCCAGGAAAAGGAGAGGGTCAAGAGCAGATGAAGCCAGGGCGTGGAGCTGACGAGTCTTGTTGGGGAAGTATAGAGCACATTTGGGAAGGAGGGAAGGCAGACTCCTGGTGTGTAACCTAGCTTCCTTCCCTGAACCCCACCCAACCTGTGATCCCTCCAGATGCCCATCCAGGGAGGACTTCCCCCTGATTGAGACAGAGGATGAGGCTTACCTCCGGCGTATCAAGAGTAAGTCCAGGGGAGTCTGGGGGAGAATGGATGCATGTATACGTATGGCTGAGTCCCTTAGCTGTCTATCTGAAACTATCAGAGCACTGTTAATCGGCTAAATTCCAATACCAAATAAAACGTTTAATAAAAAAAATTACATGATGTTTTCAAAAAACAAAAAACAGTACGTCTACCCACAGAGCTTGTTTAAATAATTTATCAGTATGATATATCCACACAGGGGAATACTATCTTAAAATGAGGTGGCTGTATGAGGGCTGATGTAGATCCACAACCAGAACATTTAGTTAAGTGAGAAGAGCAAGATTTAAAACACTGTGAAGCATATACTGTCACTAGTGTGAAAATATTGGGCATAGATATGTGCCATGCATTTTGTGTATATGTGTGCAGTGTCTCTAGGAGGATATTATTACTGTGGTTTCTCTGGGAAGGGAAACTAGGAATAACAGGGTTAAGATACTGACTTTTTTACCATAGATCCGTATGTTAACTGGGGGTATGATCTAACTGCTATACAAAAAAATGAGCAAAAACCAGTTGGTCACATGAGGTAGATTATTTCTCTCCACATAACAGTCCGGAAGCGAGAAGTGCAGGGCGGTAGCGCAGCTGCGCCCTCCTTGTCCTGAAGATTCCCCATCTCTATGTCCTCATCCCTCCTCCAGCTTCCTCTCTCACATCTGCATCCCAGCTAGCAAGGAGGGGTCGAGGACAAGGAGAGTTTACACTCATTTCTTTTAAGGCCGGATCAGGAAGACATTCCCATCCACTGGTCAGAATTTAGTCCTGTGGCAATGCCTAATTGCAAGGCAGATTGGGAAATGGCATGTAGCTGGGCAGCCGCATGCCCAGAGGAAATTTGCGCCCCTTCTCTAATTAAAACGTGGGGAGATGAAAGCTGGCGGACAGCCTGCAGGCCCTGGCACACAAGGTTTCACTTTTGTTTTGAAGACAACACTGCATGTGTTACTCCCTCCCCTCCAAAAGTTCTCTTCTTTTGCGTAAATGCCAAACCCCTCCAAAATGCAGTCCTGCCGCCCCACCCATACCTGGCTCATCCCTGGGGCTGCTGCTCTATGGCTAGTGGCTCTTCCGGGTGCTCACCTGTTTCTCATCCACAGTGGAGCTGCAGCAGAAAGACCGGGCACTGGTGGAGCTGCTGCAGGAGAAGGTTGGGCTATTTGCCGAGATGACCCACTTCCAGGTGGAAGAGGATGGCAGCAGCGGGGTGCCCCTGCCCACCCTGCCCAGGGGCCTCTTCCGCTCTGAGTCCCTTGAGTCCCCTCGTGGCGAGCGGCTGCTGCAGGATGCCATCCGTGAGGGTGAGGGAGCTTCTGGGGAAGAATCTGGACTCACCTCTTCACCATCACACAATAGGGGACATGTGGCTAGACAAGGGGGATGTCCATCCCGTAGTCCAGAACTCCCCCGGGTGCCTGTTGGGTGCCGGATGCCAGGAATGATGGGGGAAGATGGCCCTTGCTACTGTTTGCCACCTCTCATCCTGCACAGCCCTGGGCACTTTAATGACCTTTTCCTCGTATGTGGTTGTGGCACTGAGACCCCATTACCTGTGCGGGAGCATTTCCCTAGACACCTGCATGTCCTGTGAATCGAGTGAACGGCAGCCCCTCCCACCCCCTGCAGAGTTCCGACCCTCTGTCCTCACGTCTTCTTTCCACACAGTGGAGGGCCTGAAAGACCTGCTGGTAGGGCCTGGAGTGGAGCTGCTCTTGACACCCCGGGAACCACCCTTGCCCATGGAGCCAGACAGCGGTGGTAACACGAGTCCTGGAGTCACTGCCAGTGAGTGCCAGGGAAGGGGACCACGGCAGCAGATGGGAGGAGTTAAAGATAATGGGGTGGTACCAAGGTCTGAGTGGTGTCATGGTGCTGGGGGAGCTAGCCCGGTGCATCATTTTCCCCTTCTCAATAGACGGTGAGGCCAGAACCTTCAATGGATCCATTGAGCTCTGCAGAGCCGACTCAGACTCCAGCCAGAAGGTAGGTTTTGGGAGGTGTCAGGACTTAGCTAGAGGGTGGGAAATGGACTGCTGGCCTATAGACCCTTGACACAGAGCTATCAGGGACAGGCACCAGGGACTCGTGTGTCTGCTGATGCCCTATCCTTGCCCGTTTCTGCAGGATCGAAATGGAAATCAGCTGAGATCTCCCCAGGAGGTGAGATGGGCTTGTGATGGTATGGGAGACTGAAAGAGGGGTTACTCTCAGCTGAGAAACTGGAGCCCAGTTTGGAGTGGGGGGTTGCTGTATACACCTCAAAATACCTGCAGTCTTATTGTCCCCACACCCACACTTATTCAACTTCTGGTCAGTTCTCCCATCCTGAAGCTTGGACTCTGTTCCCCCCCTCTCCTCTGTCCTCAGGAAGCGTTGCAGCGATTGGTCAATCTCTATGGACTTCTGCATGGCCTACAGGTCAGTGAGGGCAGGGGCTCCAATGGGAATGGGAGGGGCCAGGCCAGAGCTGCCCACTTAGCTAGAGCAGAACCATCATAACAGGCCTGTCTAAGCCTTGCTCTGATTCGAGCTCTATGGGACTCACAACCTGGGCCCTGGGGAGTGAGGGACAGAAGAAATGGGATTCTGATATATCCCTTCATCTCCATTCCACCCCCAGGCAGCTGTGGCCCAGCAGGACACTCTGATGGAAGCCCGGTTCCCTGAGGGCCCCGAGCGGCGGGAGAAGCTGACCAGAGCCAATTCCCGGGATGGGGAGGCTGGCAGAGCCGGGGGTGTCCCTGCGGCTCCTGAAAAGCAGGCTACGGAACTGGCGTTGCTGCAGCGGCAACACGCACTATTGCAGGAGGAGCTGCGACGCTGCCGACGGCTTGGCGAGGAGCGTGCGACTGAGGCCGGCAGCTTGGAAGCCCGGCTCCGGGAGAGCGAGCAGGCCCGTGCCCTGCTGGAGCGGGAGGCCGAGGAGGCTCGCAGGCAGCTGGCCGCCTTGGGCCACACGGAACCCCCACTCGTGGCTGAGGCCCCCTGGGCCCGCCGGCCTCTGGATCCGCGGCGTCGGAGCCTCCCTGCTGGCGATGCCCTGTACTTGAGTTTCACACCCCCACAGGTGAGGATGCTTGAAATAGTGAACTAACCTGGGGTGGACGTCAGGGTCCAGGAGAGAATCTGAGAGGAATTGGAGGCCAAATGAAATCAGCCATTAGACTTGAAGGATATTAGGATACTGATGGGAGGGCTGAACAATTTCGATGGGTGCAGAAAGAAATCAGTCAGTGGTAGATGTACTGAGAGTCAAGTCTTCACACTGCTCATTCCCGGACCTCCTGCTTTTCCCGCCTGCTGTCCATAGCCCAGCCGAGGCCACGACCGCCTGGATTTGCCTGTAACTATTCGCTCTGTCCATCGACCCTTTGAAGACCGAGAGAGGCAGGAGCTGGGCAGCCCCGACGAGCGGCTGCAAGATAGCAGTGACCCTGACACCGGCAGCGAGGAGGAGGGTAGCAGCCGTCTGTCTCCACCTCATAGTCCACGAGGTGAGGTCCTGGCAGAGACATGGCTTAGAAACGGGGTGCAATGTGGGTACAGACCTTTGGGCTGTAGTTTCCAAATGGAGCCTGCATCGGAAAGCACAGGAACGTTTAGGATGGTCCCTAACCAACCACTGAGGTCCACAGGTCGACTCTTGGGACGGGCCCAGAGTGCTTCCTGGTTTGCCTCCTGGTAAACAGGTAGTGGATCTCTCAGAAGCAGAAAACGTAGGGGCCTCTGCTCCAGTAGGTCCATGATTCCCAACCTTTTCAAGCAGAAATGGACTTTCAGAGTGAAAAAATGTCAAAGACCTCCAAGTTCTTATAGTTGGCTCAGGAAATACAAAATAACCCGAAGCTACTGTGACTTCATACAATACTCATCTCAAAATACTTTGTATCTTATTAACCATATTGTATCTCCATGTATTTAACAAGGTACCTAGGTATGGATCCATTATTTTGTGGACAGTTTTCCCATCACCCAGGGATTACAGACCTCTGCCATCCCTCCCAGTTCTCTGAGCTGCTCAGCCCACAGACAGGGAGGCATCCGTGTAGGGGTTCAGCTGATCATAGGAGCCTCTGTTCACTCACTGACTTTGCCCCTTCCTCCTTCAGATTTCACCCGAATGCAGGACATCCCGGAAGAGACTGAGAGCCGAGATGGGGAGCCTGTAGCTTCTGAGAGCTAAGGGGGCCCCTCCCCCCACCCGGTGTCCCCTGAAGAACATTACTGAGGGAGGCAAACCTTGGGGACTCCAATCTGCCAATGACAAGGGAACATTTGAAAGAACTGCTTACTGTCCTTGCCAGCTCTTGGTATCCTTGGATACCTGGGGGCCATTTAGGAAGCTGGGGGAATTAGGCCACAGTGCCCTCTGGTGGCATCCAGAAGCTACACTGCAGATGCCAATTTTTCATGCCTTCTTCCCTCTACTTTAGTAAAATTTATTTATTTATTGTTTATTAGTTACGGAGGGAGAGGGGAGATTTAGAGGACCAGGGACATGGGAACCAAGCCATAGGGATCAGGGGGCCTTGTCCTTTAACACTACTGGGGTTTATTCAGGCTTAACCATGCAGCTGCTGGGTTCTAGCCCTGACACCCCTCCTGAGCAACACCCATCTTTGAGGAGAGGCTGCAGCCGTAAGACCCTACTGCCCCTTCAGGAAGGGCTGTGGTCAGGGCCATGTCCCTCTCCCCTTCCCCTCAACCTCTTACTGCTGTTCTCCCTTCTCTCTGTCTTCTATGGAAACCCCAGGGACTTAACCTGGCTTCCTAGAGTTGATGGAATAGAGGTTGAGGTGGCCATAATGGTTTGTTAGGGGGTGAGGGGAAAAACTCACAGGGACCAGAATGGTTTTTTTTGTTGTTGTTGTTTTCTTTTTTTTTGTACCAAAGCCAACTGCACGTGTTTTATATTTTTAAGAGAAGATTGTAGGCAATTAGAAATTGCAGCTTTCTATCTCTAAATCTCTGAAGAACTTGAGGGATGGGGGGAGCATTGACTTCTCCACTCATCCATAGTAATGGGGGGCCCCATTCTGACCTCTTCCCCAGTCATTTGGAAAAACAGTTCTAGGGTGAGTTGGGAAATCTCTCCAAACCCTGACCTCACCCCCAACCTCAGCAACCATGACCTGAAACCTCAGTGTGAATTTGGGGGATTTTTCAGTGGATCCCCCCTTCCTTGCCCAGTGGCCACCAGCCCCGGCCAGTTTTCTGCCAATTTGATTATTTTAAAAAAGGAAAAAAATAGAAAGTCGGGGGTGGGGGGGATAAAGCAGGGAAAATTAAAGTCCTGGAACCCCAGGAAGTGCTGTCTGTTAATATCTGCGAGTTCTGAGGATGCTGGTGATGAGGACAGCCAGGGAGGGCCCTGTGTTCCTCTGAAAGGAGCCTCTTCCTCTCCCAGGAAGGGCGACTGCCTCCCTGAAGACACAGGGCACTAACAGAAGAAACTGGTGCCAACCTGTTTTTGTTGTCGTCTGTGATACTCACAAGGATAAAAATGAAGGGGCACTTAGGTTCCAGCGGCTGTTGGGGGGTTCCAATATTAAAAAACCTGTTTTCATCTCATTTGCATGCTGTGCTCAGAATTACATCAGCCTCTTGCCCCCTTCTCTCCCTCTCTGCACAGTTGCAGTTCCCCTTAGCATCTCCGCTCAGATTCAGCCCTCACTCTGCTCTTGTTCTTCAGTGTCAGAATCCTGGGGTAACCTCTTTAACACAGTTCCCCTCTCCCCTCATAGGAGCTGCTCATTTGCCCTTAGCATTTTGAGAGGCAGTGAGAGACTAGGTAGGTTTCGGTTCTTATTTTTGGTTAATTTTTTGCTTCCTGTTTCTGGTTAATAGCCTGCTCTGGGGCCGTGGGGGAGGGAGGCCAAGAGCGACTAGCGTTGTATAAATGCTGGCAGAGTGCATAGTCTTCTGTTGGAGCCCATGGAGTAAGATGAGAAGAATGGGGCTCAACCTCAGCTGGAAAGAGGAATTGAAATCACATGGGGTGTGGGCAGGCTTGGGGGAGCAGCCAGTACCCTCCACTCCTGTAATTCTCATCTGTTGGCATCTGGCCTTGACAAGGTGCTTTCTCATCCATCACAGAATCTGTGAGGTAACAATTTTCTCATTTTATAGAGAAACCTGGCTCCAGAGGGTTGCCAGGCCAGGAGAGCAGCCAGGGAAGGGCCAGTCCTAGCTGCAGTCCCCCATTCCCCTTCTCAGTTGCTCTGCCGAAACACCAGAGTGCCAGGTTTCCAACACACTGGCCCATGGCTCAGCAGCTGGGACCCAACGCCATAAAGGCAGAGCAGGGGGACGTTAGCATCCAAAGACCACCAGATGGGAACATAGGCTCCCCCAGTGTTCTCACAGGTCCAGTGAAGGGTGCTGGTCGGCAGGAAACAGGAGCCTGGAGACAGAGCCTAGAGCTTGAGTTGGGAGAAGCCCACAGCTCACAGGACAGCTTTGCTGTCCCTCCTGCTATCCCTGGGCTGAAACCCCCTCATTCTCGATCCCAGAACATGACACAAATTTCTCTGACGTGGCAGTCATATCTCTCAGCATTCTGTCTGTTGTCCCCTCTCTGTTCCCGTTTTTGGAAACAGTCTTGCTCTCTGTCGGTCCTATTGGCAGTTTTGAAGCTGTTGGGCTTGTGCTCCAGAGCCCAGTCTCTTGCTGCAGTTGTGCCCCCTCTCCACTGCGCCGTTCCCTCCATCTCCCGTCCCTGGGGGTGGGTCTGCATGCATTCATTCACCTCTGACTTGGACCTGTTTAAATTTTGTCAATATTTACCTCTGGGTCCCATAAAACCCATAAAGCACTGATGCCCCCAGAGGAGTCAATATCCGGAGCCCCAACAGCTCCGGAGCCGTTGGAGGAGCTGCAGGGGGTGGGAAGAAGGGCACTTGAGTGGGGGAGGATTTTCCATCCTGAATTGGCTGGGAACAGATCTGGAGTTTTGATACCAGTTTAAACATTATCAGAGAGAGGAAATTAAACATCAAGAGGCTAATTAAATCTCTTTAGCATGGCTTAATATGTTGTGAATTAGGTGACTCTTTAGAGCCTCTTCTGTTCAGCAACTGGATGGAGCTGGTGCAGGGGGGGGTGCCCCTTCCAGAAGTAGCTCCACGCACTTGGGAGGTGCTGTGCCCAGCTATTGCCCTGGGATCTTGAGTGGCCAGAGTCCTCCTGGGTCAGAAGACCTGTTAGAGCATGGGGTGGGGCAATGGCAGTGGAAATTCCACTCCATTTTCCCTCTGTCACCTCCCTCCTTTCCAAGGGCTGCCCCCAACCTTGAACATCCCTTCTGATGGCTGACTGTTGTCGTTGCTGCAAATCCATGGATATATGGATACAGAAACCAAAGGGGGGAAAAAAAAAAAGAAAAAAGAAACCAAAGGGGAACCCCTCCCTTTAGTGCACACCTTTATTAGGGGCCACCCCCTCACTCATTTCCTTTTGTGACTTTAATTTCACTCCAGAACTTGTAAAAATTCCAGAAAAGATCTTTATGGTTTCCAGTCACTGTCTCCCAGTTACCCCCCTTATTTCCTCCTTTTCCTTATCTCTGTTTCCATTTTACACAGGGTGTGCGTGGGTGCCAAGTCGCTTTAGTCGTGTCCGATTCTTTGTGACCCTGTGGACTGTAGCCTGCCAGGCTCCTCTGTCCATGGGATTCTCCAGGCAAGAAAACTGGAGTGGGTGGCCATGCCCTCCTCCAGGGGACCTTCCCGACCCAGGGATTGAACTCGCATCTCTTAAGTCTCCTGCTTTGGCAGGCGGGTTCTTTACCACTAGTACCACCTGGGAAGCCCATGTGGAGTGTAAGAATCTATTCCAGGCACCATTAAATCCTTAACAGCCCAACTTAAGTTGAGAAAACAGGTACAGAGAACTATTTAACTTACTGAGGTCCCTCAGCTGGTTAGTGTCAGGCCTAGGAGGTGAATCCAGGTGTTCTGACACCTGAGTTGATGCTCTGAGCTAAGAATGTGGGCAGGAGGAAGACTAGCACCTCTTTCTGCACTTTCATCCTGGTACCCAAGTGGTGCAGTGGTGGAGAATCGCGGCTTTGATCCCTGGATTGGGGAGATCCCCTGGAGAAGAAAGTGGCTACCCACTCCAGGATTGCTGCTGGGAAAACCCCATAGACAGAGGAGCCTGGTGGGCTGTAGTCCATGGAGTCTCAGAGTTGGACACAACTGAGCACGCACACATCTGCACCTTCAGCCACCTCTTCTCCCAGCCCCTTTCTGAATCTCACCTCTCTATGCCCCACCCATGTCCTTGGCTTGTCCTTATCTTCACTTCTTCCTCCAAATCCTGATTTAAGGAGAGACAAGGTACTCCCAGCCAGAAGCAGGGGTTTGCACTCCAGGCTTGGCTGGAGATAGGGATCCGGCAAGGTCCTGCAGACAGCAGGGGGAACTCCAGCTTTTGCCTCGGAGGTGTCTGTGGGCACCAAGTTTCTACGGGTGCTACTGAGATGGTAAGAAGGTAGAGATGGCCAAGGGAGGAGGGCATATTTGGCCTCAGCACCAGAGAAGGACAAGGGTACACCCCATTTGAGGTGAGGGAGGGAAGATGGAGAGGACGGAGGGAGATAGTTACTGACCTATGACTCAGTCTAGAACCCATAGGGAAATTTTCCTGGGAATTCTCACAGAAGGCAGAAAAGGGGCAAAGAATCTTTTGGCCACACTGACCTAGAAGGGGAACTGAGATGAAAGGTGCAGACACTTTGTGGATAATCCAGAGGTTTATTCTTCGATTCCCATTGCCACGTGGAGATTGAGCTTGGTCGTACCCAGCCCTGACCTGGGCCCTGGGCGCCTGCCTTTCCCCATAGCCAGAGCTGGGGATCAAAGATCAGACTTTCCCTGAGGGTGTTGCATCAAGGCAGAGAGGCCAACCTCTCTTTCCCTAGGACGCGTGGATCCTGTACTTGGCAGATAACCAGAAAGAGGAGGGGGTTTAACTTGCCGCCTTCACCCAGGGTTCCCTTTGTCCAGGTTGGTGAGCATGGTAGAAAGGCCACCCTCCTGAGGGGTGCTCTCCGTCCACCGCCTGCCCATTTCCTTTAGGGCCACCTGTTCCACCCAGCCCCGACCCTGGGGCCACAGCCTTGCTCGCAGGTCCCTGAAGGTGTCTGCCAGGGCCCGCCGGGGCTCCTGCCTGAGAAGGCAGTACAGCACGGGGTTGAGGCAGCTGTTGGTGTGCGCCAGGCAGGTGGTGACAGGAAAGACATAGGTGTGGACGGTGTAGAAAGTGCTGTCCCAGGGCACCAGGTCAAACTTCACCAGGACACCCCAGAGCGTGACCACATGGTTGGGGAACCAGCAGAGGAAGAAGGAGGCCAGAAGGATGCGGATGGAGTGGGCCACGCCCCTGCTGTCCCGCCATCGCCGCCGCCGCCGCCTCAGGAAGGCCAGCAGCAGCAGGTAGCTGGTGGTGATGATGCTCAGTGGCACCATAAAGGCCAGGACCACCCTCTGCAGCTGGTAGGCCCCCAGCCAATACCTGCTGGGGAAACGCAGCAGGCACAGGCGCACGCCACTCACCTCGCCCTCGGCCCCAAAGACAGCTGTGGGCACCGTCACCAGAGAAGCTGCCACCCACGTGGCCAGGGTGGCTACACGGGCCCAGAAGAGCGAGAGGTGGGTGCCTGGCCCTGCAGCCATGGCCACCACCCAGTACCGGGCGACACTCAACGCTGTGATGAGGAAGATGCTGGCGTAGATGTTGAGGACGGTGGCCGTTAGGACCATCTTGCAGAGGGCACCTCCAAAGGGCCAGTGGAAGTCCAGTGCCGACTCGGCTGCCCAGAAGGGGAGGGTGAGTGCCAGCCCCAGGTCTGCCAGAGCCAGGTTGAAGACAAAAGTGTCAGAAGGTGGGCAAGGGGCTCGCTGAGCACAGTTACCCAGCACCCACAGCACGGCCAAATTTCCCAGCAAGCTGACAGCCCCCACAAGCCCATAGGCCAGGGCAACCGAGACCCTCAGGGCTAGGAATCCAACAGGCATCGTGGCATCAGCAGCACTCAGCACGCTGCCTCCAGAAGCGTTGACCCAGAAAGCGGGCAGGGGGGCAGAGGTGTTGGGCGTGGGCATCGCAGGGCATCCGACGTCAGTGGTGCTGGGCAGAGGGGCCAGTGAGTGCCTTACCAGCCTGGCAGGGGGCACCTAAGGCGTTCAGCAGGACACTGGATCAGAGCGCTTGACTGCTGCTCTCAGGGCCTCTGGCTGCCTGGAGACCCAGCCCACGCCCACACCTAAGGGGGCGGGCTGTGGACAACAGGACAGCCTTCTTCTCTGTTGGTCTTGGTGGTGGGTGGGGCAGGTGAGGGAGAGGTGAACATTGGCACAAACGTGTGTGTGCATGTGTGCCTGTGTGTGCATGCATGTGTGCGTCTCTGTGTGTAGAGCCCCATGTGAAAGAGTGGGAAGGGGGGAGGGAGAATGATCCTGCTACGGAGGGCAGCCCCACACCTCCGCTTCGGGGAGAGGCCACAAATACCCCACCTCAGGGGTGACAGGAACTGAATTGGAGCCCCCCTCTACTCCGTCTGGTGTTCAGGGGCCCCCTTCTCTGCAGCAAATGTTCCCTTGGGGCCTGGAGGAAGGGGCCTGGGAGTGTGCACAGAGGCAGAGAATCAGAATAGGATCTGAGAGAAAGAGAAGAGGTTCTGGAGTCCCAGGGCTGCTCCCTGCTGGCTGTGTGACTGTGGGTGAATTACTTTACTCTCCTGAGCCTCAGTTTCCTCGCTTAAAATTTACAGAATGGGTGTGACAAAATGAGAGAACACCTGTGAAAAAGCCCCTTGTTCATGGCTATTTGCGTGAATGTGAATGATTACTATTTCAAAGGAAAAGTTGGGGGCATCTGTGGCAGGAGGGAGCAAGTGACTCCCTTCTTATAATGAGCAGCTCTGATCATCGTGCCTGGGGAACAATGCCAACTAAAACAGGTTGGAATTCACTGCAGCAGCCAGTGACCTTGAGGTTGAGGGCAGGGAGGAAAAGGGGAGAGGAAGTCACAGCTTCCTGTTCCCTCCCCACTGGAGCCGATGAGGACCTGAGCAGGCCTGGGGCATGCCCTCAGGCCTCTCCCTGCTAAGCAGTCCTGCTGACCTCTCACTCCCACGGCCATTTCACCCTTCCCTGGTCTAATCTGTGGAGGCAGAGGTCAGCGGTAACCCCCACTGTCTCCTCCAACCCCCAAACCCCATTTCAGAGCTGTGGATGCTGAGAAACACCCTCACCATGCCTCATCCTGTCTCCCCACGATCTCAGTGCTAAATGGGGTGCGTGCTTCAGTGGGTCCTCGCCTTTTGTGCCTGTATCCTTACCCGTTGCAGAATTTGCTGTGATGGGGGTGAGGGGTAGGAAGAATGAGGCTTTTGCAAAAATATTCAACCACCTTCTTGCCCTCTGCCTGCGAATTAAGATGTTTGACGTTCAGTTTCCTTGAGTGCTGGGGGAGGAAAGGGACCCTTTCAGGATAATCAGCAGTGGGTTTGATGAACCCTGTAGGAGAGACCCAGGGGTGAAAGAGATTCAGAATGGGTGCCCAGATGTTTGGGTTCGCTGGCAAGGGGTGGATGTGAAGGGAGTGCCCAGCCCAAGTTCAGGTGAGCCCCAGGGGCCGCCTCCCAGCCTCAGGACTGGCCCTGTGTGACTTGTTAATCACTGCCTCCTTCACGACTGCTTTTCAGCATCCAGCATCACCATGCTGATCTGGCAGCCACCATATCTTTCAATGCGTGGGACCTATTGTCCCTCGACTTGGAAAACAGAAGCTGGGTCAATTTCAGGGCTCTGCTTTCCATTTGAAATATCCGGTCCTCTGGTCATTTCTTTTTTTTTTTACCTTTATGTGTTTCTAATCTAAATCCTTTCCCTTGGTCTGAGACTAGCAACACTCCCTTGTGGTTATATAGACAGGTGGTGCCACCAGCTGACTGAGTTTAAGAACTTCCCTTCGGGCCCTTTCATTTTAGTGTCTTGTTAGTTCCCTCCTTGATCCATCCACTCATTCACGAATCACAGCATCTCTTGAACACTTATTATGTGTCAGGCATTGTGCTAGACGTTGGGGAGACAAAAACATTACATGATCCCTCTCCTCAGGAAATACAGTAAGCTCTTTGAGGTGGGTGGAATCCTTTACATCATTTTGTTCAACTCCTCATTTTATAGAGAGTGAAAGTGACTTGCCCAAGGGCACCAGGAAGTAGTGTCAGAGTCAGGATTTGAGATAAAATCTTCTGACTGCTAGACTCTAGCTCTTTCCAATACATCACAAAACCCTTTGGGCATTTCTTTCCACCTCTAATCTCTTCTCTTTCTAGAGTGCCAGACCCTGCCCCTGGGAAGCCCCACGGAAAACAGCAGCAGGATATGAACAGAGGGATAGTGACAATTCCGCTTTCAGTGGTCTTCACCCACAACTCCTGAGAGTGGAGGAGGAACTGGATTCAATAAAAATTATTTTTCCGTCTCTCATGTTCATATTACCCTCCAGAGCCATTCTTTTCCAGCCCCCTTTTCAATCTCAGAATCCAGGGATTCTGCAGTGGTAGATCACAGAGTCTCCCTTCCATAAAAGGGACTTGCAACATCTGGGCCTTCCCCTTAGTCACCTGAACACCCTCCCCTTGTGCAGTCCACGTGTCTTTTCAACACCACATCCCTGTCCTGCACTCCAAAGCCTAGGAAAGAAGAACTGGGGGAGAAGGAGGATAGGACTGAGCTATCCCTCCACAGAGCATAAAGAGAATGGATCTTTGCCCAAAAACATAAAGAGAAGGAATCTTTGCATCTGTATTTACGGTGGAGGCAGAGACTTAGCAACTGAACTAAAGCGAACAGAGACTGCTTGGAGGACTGCCGAGTGGCCGAAGTAGGAGCGTGCGTTCTAAGTCACTTCTGTCACGTCCGACTCTGCAACCCTGTGGACTCTAGCCCGCCAGGCTCCTCTGTCCATGGGATTTTCTGGGCAAGGATACTGAAGTGGGTTGCCATGCCCTCCTCCAGGGCATCTTTCCAACCCAGGGATTGGACCCACGTCTCTTATGTCTCCTGCATTGGCAGGTGGGTTCTTCACCAAACTTCTGAACCAATCTCTGTCGCTGTCTCTCAACTTTATTTTTTTTCCCCAAGGCAAGGGATTATTTTTTCCTCTCAACTTTGTATTTTGGCATAGCTTTATATTTACAGAAAAATTACAAAAGCAGAGATGGTGATCCACCGCTTATTTTCCATATTAAGATGAAGCTGCTAGAGCATCAAAAATAAAAAATAAAAATCTTAGAGATAAATCTGACAAGAGGTGTACAGTACTGATATATTGAAAACTATAAATGACTGCTGAGAGAAATTTAGATTTTAATAAATGGATAGAGAGGCATACTGTGCTCATGAGTTTGAAGACTCAATAATAAGACGTCAATTCTCCTCATAATGGGTCTGTAGATTCAATGCAATTCTAGTCAAAATTCTAGCAGCTTTTTCAAAGAGAAACTGACAAGTTGATTCTAAAATTCATGTGGAAAAGCAAATAGCCAAATGATTTTGTAAAAGAGCCAAAACAATTTAGTATAAAGATAATAAAATTGGAGTAGTCATGTACCCAATTCCAAGACTTACTATAAAGCTGCAGTAGTCAAGACAACGTGGTATCAGCAAAAGGTTAGACATACAAATCCACGGAGCTGAGAGTCTTGAAATAGGCCCACACGTTTACAGTCAACTGATTTTTGCCAAAAGTGCAAAGGCAACTCACTGAAGAACAATAGTCTTTTCAACAACTGGTTCTATAACAACTGAATACTCACATTAAAAAGAGCGTTCGTGAGAGAACTTTGATCCCTACCTCTCACCACGAACAAAGATTAACTCAAAAATGGATCATAGATCTTTAAGATCATAGATTTTTAAATATAAAGCCTAAAATGCCAAAACTTCTAAAAGAAAACAAAGGAGACATTTTTATGACCTTGGGTTAGGCAAAAAGTTCTTAGATACAACATCAAAAGCACAGTCTAACTGCAAAAAGTGAATAATTGGGCTTCATTGAAATGAAGAACTCTGCTCTTGGTTTTGTTTTTTTTTTCAGTTTATTTTTTATTGAAGTATACTTTATTTAAAATCAGAGTGTTTTTTTTTTCTTTTGTCTCTTTTGAATTTGTTACAATGTTGCTTTTGTCTTAGCTCCCTGACCAGAGATTGAATTTGCACTCCCTGCTTTGGAAGGCAAAGTCTTAACCACTGGACAGCCAGGGAAGTGCCCTCTTGAAGTATACTTTATTTGCAATGTTGTGTTAGTTTCTGGTGTACAGCAAAGTGATTCAGTTATATATAAAATATATATCCCTTTTCATATTCTCTCCCATTATGGTTTATTATTACAGGATATTGAATATAGTTCCCTGTGCTATACAGTAGAACCTTGTTTATCCATTCTATATATAATAGTTTGTATCTGCTAATCCCAAACTTCCAATCTATCCCTCCCCAACCCCTCTCCCTTGGCAACCACAAGCCTGGAACTTCTGGTCTTTGAAAAATACTGTTAAGAGAATGAACAGGTAAACCACAGACTAAGAAAACATTTGCAGATCACAGAACTTATAAAGAAACATGTCTAGAATATCTAAAGAATTCTCAAATTTTGATAATAAGAAAACCACCTTATTTTTTAAACAGGGTAAAGGATTTGAACAGATAGTTCATCAAAAAAGATAAAGAGATAGCAAATAAACACATGAGAAGACACTCAACATCATTAGCCCCCAGGGAAATGCAAAGACTAACCACAGTGAGACAGTACTATTTTCTGATTAGAATGTCTCAAATGAAAAACAAAAACAAAAACAAAAATACTGATCATACCAACTGCTGGTGAAGAAGTAGGGTACCAAAACTTTCATACATTCCTGATAGGAATGTAAAATTGTATAATCACTTTGTAAAGCAATTTGGTATTTTCTAAAAAGTTAAACATGCACCTCATATGTCCTAGTCACTCTATTCCTAAGCATTTAACTCAAGAAGAATGAAAGTACATACTCACATGAAGTACACCAGTGTTCACAGCAGCTTTATTTGAAGTAGCTTAAAATAGGAAAGAACTCAAGTGGATAATCTAATTTTCCATGAGGTAAATGAGTAAATAGACGGTGGTGTTTTCGCACAATGGAATGCTGCTCAACAATGAAAAGGAAGGGATCACCGCTGTGGAATGGTAGAGCAGCAACCGTGGGGGGAAGAGCCCTGCTGACTGCCAGGCCAAGGCCGTCCCTTCCCCTTTGCCTCACAGAAGCACCTGTTCTTCCCCGCACATGTTCAGGATTCCAGGTTCATCTGCACTGCAGCCGAGTCCTGCCTGCCTAGCCTGCAGTCCTAGCAGTGCTCCTCTGAAACAGGACAGCCTCATTGCTAACTCCATTTGCTCGGGACCAAGTTCACTCTAGAGCACCTCACACTGGGGGTCCCAGGCTGTGGCTCTGAGAATCCTAGACTTTCTGTCTTCTGAGGCCCCCCCACCTGAAAGATAGGTTTCCATGGCAGATGACAGGTGTTCATCTTCCTGAGAAAGGAATGGGGCAGATACTTCCACACGCATGTAGATGACCAGAGGCTCTTCCGGGGTTTACTGTTCTAAAACCCCCAAAAGTTTAAGTTTTCAGTAATGGACATACGTGTTAAGTCACTTCAGTCTTGTCCTACCCTTTGCGACCTTATGGACTGTAGCCTTCCAGTTTCCTCTGTCCGTGGGATTCTCCAGGCAAGAATACTGGAGTGGGTTGCCATGCCCTCCTCCAGGAGATCTTCCCGACCCAGGGATTGGACTTACCTCTCTTACGCCTCCTGCACGGGCAGGTGGGTTCTTTACTACTAATGTCACCTGGGAAGCCCCAGAAGTAGGAGACCCTAATCCAGATCCCTAACCTCACATCAGCCCAATCAGCCACCATCTCTACTCTTTCATGTGCCAGAATGAGAAGCCACTAAAAGTTTTTAATCTAAGCAATGACAGAATCACATCTATTTTTTGTCTATTGACAATGTGAAAGATCGTTTCAAAGAGGCCAAGAATGGCAGGAGAAGAAATATCAGTTAGAAGGCTTTTGTAAACAGGTGCTGAGATAGTTAGGAAGTAGAGGAGGGAAGGAATATGGATTATATTTAAGAAATAGAATTAATTGACTGGGGATGTAATAAGAAGAGGGAAGAAGGACTTCCCTGGTCGTCCTTCCACCGCAGGAGACACAGGTTTGATTATGCTCAAAATCCTTCAAGCTAGGCTTCACCAGTCTGTGAACTGAGAACTTCCAGATGTACAAGATGGGTTTAGAAAAGGAAGAGAAACCAGAGATCAAACTGCCAACATTCGTTGGATCATAGAGAAAGCAAGGGATTACCAGAAAAACCTCTACTTCTGCTTCACTGACTACTATAAAGCCTTTAACTGTGTAGATCACAACAAACTGTGGAAAATTCTTAAAGAGCCAGGAATACCTGACTACCTTACCTGTCTCCTGAGAAACTTGTATGTAGTTCAAGAAGCAACAGTTAGAACTGGACATGGAACAACTGACTGGTTCAAAACTGGGAAAGGAGTATGACAAGGCTGTATATTGTCACCCTGTTTATTTAACATATATGCAGAGTACATCAGGCAAACTGCCGGGCTGGATGAAGCACAAGCTGGAATCAAGATTGCCAGGAGAAATACCAACAACCTCAGATATGCAGATGATACCACTCTAATGGCAGAAAGTGAAGAGGAACTAAAGAGCCTCCTGATGAAGGTGAAAGAGGAGAGTGAAAAGTTGGCTTAAAATTCAACATTCCAAAAACTAAGATCATGGCATCTGGCCGTATCACTTCATGGAAAATAGATGGGGAAACAATGAAAACAGTGACAGACTTTATTTCTTGGGCTCCTAAATCACTACAGATGGTGACTGCAGCCATGAAATTAAAAGATGCTTGCTTGTTCCTTGGAAGAAAAGCTATGACCAACCTGGGCAGCATATTAAAAAGCAGAGACATTAGTTTGCTAACATAGGTCTGTATAGTCAAAACTATCATTTTTCCAGTAGTCATGTATGGATGTGAGAGTTGGACTCTAAAGAAAGCTGAGTGCCAAAGAATTGATGCTTTTGAATGTGGTGCTCGAGAAAACTCTTGAGAGTCCCTTGGACAGCAAGAAGATCAAACCAGTCAATCCTAAAGGAAATAAACCCGGAATATTCATTGGAAGGACTGATCCTGAAGCTGAAGATCCAATACTTTGGCCACCTGATGTGAAGAACCAACTCATTGGAAAAGATCCTGATGCTGGGAAAGATTAAAGGCAAAAGGAGAAGAGGGTGGCAGAGGATGAGATGGCTAGATAGCATCATCGATTCAATTGACATGAATTTGAGCAAACTCCAGGAGCTAGTGAAGGACAGGGAAGACTGGCATGCTGCAGTCCATGAGCTCACAAATAATAGCAACTGAACAATGAACGACTGGAAACTGAGATTCCACATACCTCATGGCGAGGCCAATAAAAAAAGGAAGAAGAAAAGGGAGGAATTAGGTTGACTACTTGGCAATCTTGAGGAATTAAGTGAATGAAGGGTACATGATTGGATGGCTGGATACATGTATCACATTGGCATCAGAAAATACAGGAGGAAAACAAGGTTGAAAAATTTGTGAACCACTTGGGTACAGCAACCCTATATGCAGTTGGAAGAGTCTGGAAAGAGACCTGGTCTTGAAGATCTGAAATTAGATGTCTTCAGTAGAAGGTGGTCATGGGTAAGCCATAGAAGAAAAGGTCCAGTAGTTTTGTGACCGTGTTTGGTTGTTTTCATAGTATCCATGTCCCCTTCTTCCTTTTTTTTTAAATAATTTTAAAAATGTATTTATTTTTGGCTGTGCTGCGTCTTCATTGCTACGAGGGCTTTTCTCTAGTTTTGGTAAGAGGTACTCTCTACTTGGGGTGCAGGTGCTTCTCATTGTGGTGGCTTCTCTTGTTGCAGAGCAAGGGCTCTAGAGTGCAGGGGCTTCAGTAGTTACAGCTCCAGGGCTCTAGAGCACAGGCTCAACAGCTGTGGAGCATCAGCTTAGTTGTTCCATGGCATGTGGAATCTTCCCGGGCCAGGGATCAAACCAGTGTCTCCTGCATTGGCAGGTAGACTCTTTACCACTGAGCCACCAGAGAAGCACCCCTCTTCCTTTCTAAAGAACTTAATTTTGTTCGTGTCCATTTCTTCTCAACAGAGCTCTCATGACTTGGAGGAAGCTAACTCCATCTTCAGCTCTAGGAGTGGATTCTGATAAGTTTGAGTCAATCACTATGTCACCATTCTCTTGAAGGTAACTGTTTCGAGTCAAGGATTGGACTTCCCTGATGGTGCAGTGGATAAGAATCTGCCTGCCAATACAGGAGACACAGGTTTGATCCCTAGTCCAGGAAGCTTCCTCAGGCTGAGGATCAACTAAGACCATGGGCCGCAACTATTGAGCCAGAGCTCTGGTGCCTGCAAGCCTCAACCACTGAGCCCGAGTTCTGCAGCTACTGAAGCCGGCGTGCCTAGAGCCTGTGCTTCCCCAGAGGAGCCCATGTGCCGCAAGCAAGAGTAGCCCCTGCTCCCTGCAACTAGAGAAAGCCTGTGCAAAGCTCAAAGACCCAGTGCAGCCAAATAAATACATAAAATTAAAAAAAACATTGAGTTAAAAAAGTCAAGGATTAAGCCTATCAACATCTGACATCCTGATGAGAGTTTCTAGTCCACAGGTTGGTCCAATCAGAATGAAGGTGGGGGGGAGGATTTTTCATTCTGATTGGCAGAGGGAATTTATTTCTCCTGTTGGATCTAAACATAGAAACATATGCCTCAGTTGGTGTTGGCTGTCATCCTGTTAGAATGAAGGAAGCCAGTTTAAGGACAAAGCCTTCCCACGGAGGCAGGCAGAGCAGAGAAGCTGGGCATACACCATCTTTGGACTTGTAGCTATAAGACAGAATACACTTATTATTGCTTGAGACATTTGAGCTAGTTTTTCTGTTACTTGTTATGAGAAGCATAACAAGTTGGTTTAAGCAGAAAGGAATGCAGGTATGTCAGTAAATATTATTTTTTATGACAGAAGGAACCAGAAATGTTCACTAAATGTATTGCTTACAGAAAGAGAGGGGCCTCCCTGGTGGCTCAATGGTAATGAATCTACCTGCCGACGGAGAAGACTTGGGTTTGACCCCTAGGTCAGGAAGACACCCTGGAGAAGGAGATCTTCAATATTCTTGTCTGGGAAATCCCATGGACAGAGGAGCCTGGTAGGCTACTGTCCATGGGGTTGCAAAAGAGTCGGATACAACTTGGTGACTAAATAACACAATAAGAGAGAGACATCTTGGTCAGATATTATCTCTATGGGCAAAGCAGACTGTAAATCTTCTAGCTACAGGGTTTGGGGAAACTAGTGTATTTTCAGAGGCATACATAGATAGACATCATCCTTGGAAGATGATTACTCTTAGGAGACTGCTGTTGATTGAAGACTCTCTGACTTTGAGAAATGAGGGGTTGACACTGGACGATGTTCACTAAGGCAAGCTGTTCATTGATTCAACAGGTTAAAACAGGTTTTGATGGCTACATGTTACCTTGGCTTTTGTGGTGGTTGTGGTTTAGTCAGAGTCGTGTCCAACTCTTGTGACCCCATGGACAGTAGCCCGCTCTGCTCCTCAGTCCATGGGATTTCCCAGGCAAGAACACTGGAGTGTGTAGCCATTTCCTTCTCCAGGGTGTCTTCCTAACCCAGGGATCAAACCCAGGTCTCCTGAACTGCAGGTGGGTTTTTAACCAACTGGGCCACTGATGTGGTTGCAGAATAAAAAAATCAGTTTGGGTTTTTTTTTTTTTTAATGTGTGTGTGTGTGTGAATTTCTTTTTCTAATTAGCAGGATGAAGTATTCCTCTTCCTGTTTAAGACCAATCTCTCCATCTGTGTTCTTAAGTCCTTCCCTTTCCAGATCCTGCTCCATCAGTCATTCTCTTCCTCTTAGTTTTTTTTGTTTTTGTTTTTTACAGTTCCTCTTTTATTGCAAGGAACCCCCATGAGTTGCTTCTAGTACTGAAACTTGTATCTAAGGACAGGTTGATGTTTATCATGCCAGAGTCCTGGGAAAATCCTCACTGTTTTGACTGCCTATTCCCACTTCTCTTTCCTTTCTCCGCTGCAGCTGGTGGGTACGTTGGCGTTAAAGAGTAGAGCCAAGAATGCATTTTTAGAGTTTCAGTAGATCTGAATGGATTCAGGTGGGATAATAGAAAGACAAAACAATACAGCCCTCAAGAGACCGAGTTTTATTCCTTTTGCTTTTCATTTGGTTCCTGTTTCTGATTCTCTCAGCACATCTGCTCCGTTCTCTTGCTTCTCTTTGCAGATCAGCTGCATCTTACACCTTTTAGAAAATAAGTACCCAGACATCTGATGTAATCACTAGAGGAAAAACACAATTACAAAAAACTTCTTAATTAAAAGGGAGAAAATAGAAGGTATCCTCCAGTATATCAACACCGTACATTGGTCAAGTCCTCAGAGTTGTTTCACATCCCTCAGCTCAGTAAGCCGGTGTTGTAGGGTAAGCCCTGGATTGATACTACAGGGGTACCCACGGCTGGGTGACTGTGTGTTTGAACACGATTGAATTTCCAGCACCAGTTTGCTGACACATCCTTACAAGTAGAGAGCGTGCCTTAGTCAAAACATTTGATTACATCGTTTTTGCTTGTTGGGAAGTTTTCCTTTTAACACTGATCTTCGGATTACCCCTGAGATAGACACTGATGAAAACTTTCTCCATAGAATTGAACTAAAATATTTCTTTTCTGCCATTACCCTCTTTACTTGGGATTAAGCATTGCTGGAGAGGTCAAGATGCCTTGCTATGTTGATATGAGTCAAATTCAGGACCCAACAGTTCAGATCTGCTGTCTTTCTGGCAATTCAGTTCTTAAAGTACTTTAGTGGGTTGCCTCTCCTTTTTAAACACTTCTAAGTTTGTTTTAATGTTGTGATAGTTTTTTTCTTCTTCCTTTTGGTATTTTTTTCTTTTGACATAATTACTGATTTAGAGAAAGCTACAAGACTAGTACAAATAATTTCTGTATCCCCTTTACTCAGATTCCCCAAATGTTAACATTTTTTCACATTTGCTTTTAAATGTAACTAAATTACATCTAATTTTTTTTTCTGAACAATTTGAAAGTAAATTGCAGACCTGATGCTCCTTTACCTCTAAATTTTTCAGTGTGTTTCCTGAAAACAAGTATATGCTCTTATGTGACCACAGTACAATGATTAAAATCAGCAAATTAACAATGCTACAATAATCTTGAAACCTTGTTCAGTTGTTTCCAATTCTCCCCTTAATGTCTTTTTAGCAAAAGATATCTGAGATCATGCCTTACACCCAAGTGGCATGTCTCTTTAGTTTCCTTTAATCCAGAATAGTTCCACAGGCTTTGTCTTTCATGACATTTTTTGCTATGTATTTTAAAAGAGTAAAAGCTATTTTGTATAACAATTTTCCACTTGGGTTTGTCTGCTATTTCCTTATAATTACACTCAGGTTGTGAAATTTTTGGCAGGAACTATGTGATGTGTTCATTTAACAGCATTGTATTAAGAGGTGCATGACATCTATCACTTGGATCATTTAGTTAAAGTGGTGTTTGCTAGATTCCTCCGCTGCTGTAAACATACATAAATGTAAACATATTATTTCCCTTTTGTGCCTAATAAGTATCTTGTGAGGAAATACCTTGAGACTATGTAAACATGCTGCTACTCCTCTCTTTGATACACTAGTTTTAGCATTCATTGATGATTCTTGTCTAACTCCATTGTTACTATCATAGTTGCCAAATGGTGATTTTGATGGTGGTTTTAAAGCCATGACCTTTTTCTGACAGTGGTTATTTCTCTAGGAAAATTAGTCCTGCAGGAATTTGTCGCCTGGTGGGAACCCAAGCTGGGAGAAGGCAATGGCACCCCACTCCAGTACTCTTGCCTGGAAAATCCCATGGACGGAGGAGCCTGGTAGGCTGCAGTCCATGGGGTCGCTAAGAGTCCAACACAACTGAGCGACTTCACTTTCACTTTTCACTTTCATGCACTGGTGGAGGAAATAGCAACCCACTCCAGTGTTCTTGCCTAGAGAATCCCATGGACGGCCAGGCCTGGTGGGCTGCCGTCTATGGGGTTGCACAGAGTCGGACATGACTGAAGCGACTTAGCAGCAGCAGGGAACCCAAGCCTGAATTTTGCCCGTCCCCTCTGCTGCTATTCTAATGGCTTTGTCCTTGGGCCCTTGATGAGGAACCACATTTGAGACGACACAATGTTTTACCTGCAAGTCCATTCATTATTATCCTATGAAAAGTCATGTTTTGGTGGGGGAAGTGTTGCGTTGACAAGTGTTTTTAAGCAAACCAGATGCTAGGGGTTTCCCCACCTCTTCTGGCTCTCCCAGGAAAACACATTCCAATTGTCAAGAGCCTAATCATGGCCACTCAGTGCATTAACTTTAGTCACAATAATCTAGTATGGCAAATAATTTGGTACGACCTAAAATATGACAAGAAAAGGTTAATCTTCCTCTACCTGGCCTTAAGTAGTTTCAGCCTACAGAGTGAAAGAGTTTTGTCTAACAGGATTACAAAAATGCAGTTTTTGGTTTTTCTTTTTCCTATGCCTTTCATCAGAGAAACCTGGAACAAAATGTTGATCTCTTTTGGGACTGTGCTTCTCCTAAGGCTCTAAAGAATAATAAGCGTGGAGTATAATCCTCCCATTCTGCTAACAGGGCCTCTGGGCTTTGCTGTCTCCTGGTTTGGCTTTGTCACTGCTGAATTCTCAGTCGGGAATGGGTTAACTGATACCAGCCAGTCACAGTTTCACCGAGGGTCTATGATTTGCAAACCCACTCTTTAAAAAATTTTTGTTTTGTTGAAGTATAGTTGATTTACAGTGTTGTGTTAATTTCTGCTGTACTGCAAAGTGATGTATAACATCAGTTATACATATATATATATATACACATTCTTTTTCATATTCTTTTCCGTATGGCCTATTGGATATTGAATCCACAGGATATTGAATATAAATTCCTGTGCTATACAGCAGGGCCTTGTTTATCCATCCTATATATAACAGTTTATATCTGTTAATCTCAAACTCTTAATGAATCCCTCCCCCATCCCTCTTTGGCAATCACAAGTCTGTTGTCTGTGAGTCTGTTTCTGTGTAAACCCACTCTTAGTCATCGACTTATTTCTCAATTATACAAATAGCCAAGGCTCACTGAAGCTAGCTCAAGTGAGGTGGAGGGAGGGGGAATCAGTTTACTTATTTTTAAAAAGATTATTCTTTTATTTTTGTACCTGCCCGCACCAGGTCTTAGTTGTGGCACTCAGGATCTTCTGTCTTCATGGCATCATCTTAGATCTTTTAGTTGTGGGAACTAGTTCCTTGACCAGGGATTGAACCTGGGCCCCCTGCATTGGGAGTGAGAAATCTAGCTGCTGAATCAGCAGGGAAGTCCCAGGAATCATATTTTAAAACTACACTGGGAAACGTCCTGGCTATAAAGGACTTAGCAAAAGTATAGCCAAGACTCAACAGAGGCTGAGCTGGGTCTAGACACTCTATTTCTTGAACAATTGCTCCATTCTTCTCTTTTTGATAGACTTCTCATTGTAAGAAGGCTTTTAGAGGTGATAGCAGATTGTGTTATCTGCTACCTAAACTGTTTTTATAAGTGATAGCAGATTTCTTCATAGGAAATCTGTTTGGAAAAATTATTCAGAAGCACTTGAGGGAGGTTACACCCCAAAGGGTGCTGGTGAATATACTGGAGACCCTGTGAAAGCTCACTCTCCATCTTTTCTTTTTCCCCATCATTACTCCCACTGCTGTGGGTGAGGACATCAGGCCAGAATGGCAAGATCCAGTGTCCTCATTTTCCAATTTGGGGCTGGTAAATGGAATCAGGGAGATACTCAGGAGGCAGGTATGGATGTGTACCACCACTATTTGGATTGTAGACAGAAAGTGCCACTGAAACAATGAGGGAGTGGCAAGTTTCAAGGGTCAGGACAGGATATGAACTCCAAGCTGTCACTGCCTTAGAGTTGGTAGATTACCTAATACTACCCAAATGAGCACCAGGAAATGCACAGTCATTCAGATTCATGTCAGTTTTTTTTTTTTTTTGACCATGCAGCAAACAGGAAGGAAAAATGACCTCAGCCTAACCTCTCTCACTTTAGAGAGATTTTTTTTCAATTAGCAATATCACAAAGTGCGATTGAATGAAGTGTAGAAAATCAGACTTGGTTGTATCAACAAAGAAATTTTCTTGGGGAAATTCTAAAAGAATTTTAAATAAGTAAACTGAGCATTTGACTTAAGGAACTAGGAAAAACATTAAATATTACCAAAAGGAGAATATAATGAATAAAAACAAAATTTTAGGGATTTCCCTGGTGCATTTCCAATGCAGGGGGTGTGGGTTTGATCCCTGATCCCACATGCCTCACGGCCAAGAAACAGAACATAAAACAGAAGCAATGTTGTAACAAATTCAATAAAGACTTAAAAAAACCCTTTAATTTGCTATCAATGAATTGATGAACATATTGATGATTAAAACTAAATTATGGATTTTTCAAAAAGTTGAACAAATAGACAAGACCCTGGCAAGGATAGGGAAAATAAAAAGAAAAGAAAAAAGATAGAACAGAAAGAAATAGTCATACAAATGAGATTAAAAGAATAAGAGACCTTTAATCAAATTTTATGCAAAACATTTTAAATTCTAGGTAAAATGGATGATTTTTAAATCAGTAAAACTAACTCAAGAAAAGTGAAAAGACAACCTATAGAATGGGGGAAAATATTTGCAAGTCATATATCTGAAGGGACTTGGATTCATAATAAATAATGAACACTTACAACTTAACAATAAAAAGATAAATAACCCAATTTTAAAATGGGCAAAGGATTTCAGTAGGATTTTCTCCAAAGGGGTACAGAAATGATGAATATCTATAAACAGATGAGTGGATAAACAATGGTGGTATATCCATACAATGGAACAGTATTCGACCATAAAAAGGAATGAAGTACTGACACATGCTACAACATGGATGAATTGTGAGAACATTATACTAATTGAAAAAAGCCAGACACAAATGGTCACAAATTCTGTGATTCCATTTATATAAAGTGCCAGAATAGGCAAATCCACAGAGACAGGATGTAGATTAGTGGTTCCCAGTAGCTGGCCAGAAGGGAAAATTGGATGTGACTGCTTATGGAAGCAGAGTTGCTTTGTAGGTAATGAAAATGATCTGAAATTAGATAATGGTGATACTTGAAGAACTTTGTGAATATACTAAAAAACAATGAATTTTACCTGTAAGATACTCTTTCGAAAAGAGTAAATTTTTACAGTATGTAAATTATAGCTCAATTTTTAAAAAAAAGGAAAAAATAAACACAGTGTAATTTCAGTCATAATCCTACCAACATTGTGTTTTGGGGAGACAACACAAGGGGAAAACAACGTTTTTAAATCTGAAATTCATTTGTAAAAACACACCTGACAATGTAAGCAAAGGAATGTAGGAATATGGGCTTGCCCTAACAGATATTAATGTAGGCATAAAATTGTTATAACATTATAGTAAAAGAAAAAATTGATTCATGCAATAGAAAAGTGCAGAAATATGACACATATAATTTCATATATAATAAAGGTGGCATTTGTATGGAAAGGACATTTATTAAATGCTGAAGGAAAAACACTATTTATTTGACTTTCAAATGAATTTGTATTCTATTAATCCTATGAGATGGCTTCCCTGGTGGCTCAGTGGTAAAGAACCCGCCTGCTAACGCAGGAGAGGTGGGTTCTATTCCTCCGTGGGGAAGATCCCCTGCAGAAGGAAATGGCAACCCATTCCAGTATTCTTGCCTGGGAAATCCCAGAGACAGAGGAGCCTGGTGGGTTATAGTCCATGGGGTCACAAAGGGTTGGACACGACTTCGCGACTAAATAGCAATCCTACCACAATGTAAACGTATTTGAAAAATACCATTATACTTCATTTACTCAGTCTAGAGACTCCTTGCTGCTCTAAGATCCCCTACATGCTGGTAATCTCTGGCTTTCAGAATCAACTCAGCCGGTATCCAAGGGCTTTCCGGATCCCGCCTGGCACTCGGCCAGTCCAGCCGTAAGTAGGCAGATCCACAACACGGTGTTTCATAACAAACGCTGGATCACTCCTCCAACCATCACCTGGAAGTTTAGTTTCCGTTTCTTTCAAATACCTGCGTGTAAGCTCCACCAAGTTCAGCATTCTGTCTTCTTCATCTTTGCTTATCACACAGTCCTATTCTATGTAATTGCCCGCGTGCCTACCCCGCCACATTATAACTAACAGAAAGGGAGGACCCGCGGCTGGTTTGTCATAATTTATATGCCTCGCTCTTAAAATGGGGCTAGGCGCACAGAAAAGAAGAAAAAAAAAATTCTTCGAATAACCTTTGAGAGGAGGAATCGTTTCCATTTTCCTAAACATGTAACTGAAACGTGAAGTTCGTAAAAGTCGTGGGAAAGCACACTTCCAAGCCACAGGCTGGGACTCCACAGGAATGTTAGTGAATTTGGGGTAAAACCTGTTTAATTCCCTGACTCATGCGTATTGTCTTCTAGGCTACCAACTTGCCCACAGCAAAGATGAATTCTCCTTGCCCCAATTCTTCTTTAATATGAGGTTTAACAGCCATCTTTTTGAAGGGCAAGGCGCAAGCAGGAAGGTCAAACCCTAGAGGCTCCCACAACTCCAGATGCCTTGAAATCAGAGTCCAATAGGAATAGACGTTTACACCGGAACCGCTTTGCCTCACGACCGGAAGAGGCTCTGCGTAAGGGCGTTGGGGGCGGAAGTGACGGGAAGGTGGTAGTGGAGTAGTTGGCGGGTGGTTGATCAGACCCGGTCGCCATGTCCGCGGGGAGCGCGACACATCCTGGAGCCGGCGGGTAAAGCTTCGCGGGAGAGGGCATCTCAGGGAGCGTGGGGAGCAGGAGAGGCAGAGGGATCATGGGAAGCAGCGTATGGGTGGAAGGGCCCTGAGGTGGGAAGTGGACATATTGGAGGGCCGGACCTTTGGGGCGAAGGGTGGTGAGCAGGCCTGGAGTCCCTGGAAAAGGCTGGCGGGGATCAAAAACAGGAGAAAAGCAGGGACTTCGGGAAGGCCGAACTAAGGGGGAGGCGGAAACGAGGACGTATGGGACAGAGTGGAATCTTAATAGGGATGACGGAGGAGAAAGGAAGTAGATTCTGGAACGAGGTTGGAAGAAGTATTTGGGGAAATGTTGCAGTAGTTCTAAGGAGAGACGGTAATTCCATTTTTGATAGGAGAGTCGAAATTGTAAATGCGTGTTAAGGTGTCGTAAGGGGAGAAAAATATAACTGAAAGCTTTGATGGGGCCTAATATTTTTTCTTTTACTTCCGTAGGCGCCGCAGCAAATGGGACCAACCAGCTCCAGCCCCTCTTCTGTTTTTGCCACCGGCGACCCCAGGGGGGGAGGTTACCAGCAGTGGGGGAAGCCCGGGGGGCTCCACAGCTGCACCCTCTGGAGCCTTGGATGCTGCTGCTGCTGTGGCGGCCAAGATCAATGCCATGCTCATGGCCAAAGGAAAGCTGAAACCAACTCAGAATGCTGCTGAGAAGGTATTTGAAGTTGAGGGGACTCTGCTAATTGCAGTATTAATGGGGGTTATTTTGTAATCTCCCAATAATTTGGATGAATGAAAGAGAAAACAGAGATACAGTAATTAAAAATACTTATATTTGAAATGTATTTGATAATATCTTGTGATTTGTTTTTAGGAGGCAGTGTGATTGAATTTATTTCACTTAGTTCAGCTTAAGTTCTATGTATATGACAAGAATACTGGAGTGGGTTGCCATTGCCTTCTCCAGGAGATCTTCCTGACCCAGGGATTGAACCCTGGTCTCCCGCATTGTAGGCAGATCCTTTACTGTCTGAGCCACCAGGGAAGTCATAATTATCTAAAGCAGTGGTGTAGTATGTCTTTTGATAACATGTACGTTTTCCCTGAAGTCAGAAGAGAAATTCAGATAAATCGCGTGGTTTAAATTGTCGTGTCCAGTTAAAAAGCTGTAGATTCAGATATCTAATGACTGCCTAACTGAAGTGCAGTTAAACATCAACTAAAATGATTAATTGATATGTGAGTTGTTTTGCTGTTTTCATACAAATTAGGAAATTATTTGGTCGTTTTATAAAATCCCTGTTAAAATTAGAAGCTTACAGCTGAAATGGGTCTGAACTTTGAAGCCTTTATCTTGCTGCAGAATGCAAGAATTTTCCTACAGAACAAGGAGCACAGTTCTGTTTATATTGCTAGAATACAAGCTTTGCGGTCAGGGGGAAAAACAACCTTGCGACAAGTATGCAGTGGATTATTGTCACCAGTTTATAGATACGGGAACATTAGGTTCATGAATGGAAAGTTAACTTGTCTTAGACCTGTAAATGGTAGACGCAGATGTCTGACTTCAGTGTCACCTCAGACTCGGGGTGTTTAGCTTTTGTTTGGAGTTGGAGAATTCAGTTTGTTCCAAGACAGCCCATTCCGTTGTAGTTTTCATGTGAAAAACAATTATTTTGGTTTAATTAAAATTGCCTTTCTTGGTACCTGTGAAGAGTTCTGCTTAAAAACGCAATGCATGTGGTGATGGATATGTTAATTAGTGTGTTTGGTGGTAATTATTTCACACTGTGTGTGTATATATTTATATCAAAATGTAAAATTGTACACCTTAAATGTTTACAGTTTTGTCAGTTGGTACTTCAATAAAGCTGGGTGGGCTGGGGGGAGAAAGGAAATGCAATTCCTCAGCCTTCCAGTTTGTCAATAGATAATATCTATCAGTAGGCCAGAAGCTGTGTGGATGTTTTAATGCTTGAGTTCTGTGGATTTGTTGAAAACTTGTAGTGAATTGGAAGTTTGTTATTCATTGTATTTTTTTGGTTTGAAGAGATCATGTGAGTCAATTGTTTCTTTGTAAAATCTAGAAGGAAATACTAAAAGCACATTGATGGAGATGGATGCTTGAATGTTAAAATTATTAATATTGATGTTACTCCTTTAGACTTATTTTTTTCTTTTAAAAAAGTAATCTCTAAAATGGTAATTGAACCCAGCAGAAGGCAGCATGGTGCACAAATACTGGATTTAGAATCAGAATACCTACATATGAAACCTAGAATGCCCAGTTACTGGTTGTAAATTTCAGGATTTAGTTCCTTGGTTATGTTAGCCACATTAGTCGACGTGTGGATGGTGACACCCATATTGGACTGGCAAGTGGAAAACAGAGTTCTGTTGGACAACACTGATACGCACCTTTAAAGGCATAAGGATTCAGTGAGATAAGGTGTGTAAATGCATTCTGAAAGTCAGTAAAGGAAAAGAGAGATTGTGGAGTTTAGTGTGCTTCCACATTTTTAAAATCCCTAATGTGCAAATAAATAATTTGTATTTTACTTTCTTTGTGCTGTCCATGGCAACTAAGGGTTGGGGAGGGCTATCTTGAGGTTAAAGTTTTTGAGATAACACTCAAATTCAGCTATCTGGAGTTGCCTGTAGTTTATTTTAATTATTTTAGGGGGCCGTGTCACGTAGCTTGTGGGATCTTAATTCCCCAACCTGGGATTAAACCCAGACCCTCAGCAGAGAAAGCTTGGCATCCTAACCACTAGACCACCAGGGAATTCCCTGTAGTTTATTTTTAAAATTTTTAAATTTTATTAACTTTAAAAAATTATAGTTGATTTACAAAGTTATGCTAATTTCTGCCGTACAGCATTTTTTTGTTTTACTTTTTATTAAAGTATAGTTGATTTTACATTGTTGTGGATTTGCCCATAGTTTAAATTGAGAGAAAACAGTCAGGTTTTAGAATCTTACTTGTCTTTTCATTCATTCTCTTTGTTCTTCCTTAAGAGAGTAATGGGATGTGAACTGGATACAATTGAAGGATTTCTGAGGTTTCTGTAGGAATAGAATTTTTTGTGTTGTGACCTAGTGTTGGCACACAGGCAGCTTTCTACTACACCGATGGGGTGTGTGCGTAGTTGGGCTCAGGTAGGTTGTGCATGGACTCTGCCCTATATTTTACTACACCTGTAGCTATCTAATTGAGCAGTAAAGCATCATAACTTGGCCTTTAATTTTCCTTTTGGAGATTGCAGCTTTTAGTCCATAGCGTTTCTGTAATCATATGGTCATAAAAATGCACACAGGGCCAAGGTTACAAAGATATCTAATGATGGCCTTCAAGTAAATTGACTGTATGTGGTGTCATTTTATGGAGGTTTTGTTTGCTTTCTTATTTTGTTGATGACGAATGACCAA
The DNA here is from genome assembly GCF_027580195.1 of Bos mutus. Lineage (NCBI taxonomy): Eukaryota > Metazoa > Chordata > Mammalia > Artiodactyla > Bovidae > Bos > Bos mutus. Next base: position 19,905,787 of record NC_091619.1, on the reverse strand, counting down.
GGAATATTTCCAGGTGTGTTTGCTAGGTGGAGGGGATCGGTAAGGAGTTAGTGGCACTTGGGAAAGTGTAGTTTTAAATTGAACAGCAAAGAGATTATTTTGTCATATGAACTTTTTAATGTAATTTCTCCTGTTACAGCTTCAGGCCCCTGGCAAAGGCCTAACTAGCAATAAAAGCAAGGATGACCTGGTTGTGGCTGAAGTAGAGATCAACGATGTGCCTCTCACGTGTAGGAACTTGCTGACCCGAGGACAGACTCAAGATGAGGTATGGAGATGTTGGGCCTCTGTGGGGAAGGTGGTGGGTGGATGTAGTGTCAGAAAAACAAGGCCTTTAAACACAAACAGGAGTCAGATTTTTATTAGTGGTTTTGGGTCTGCAAAGTCAGGATCAGGTTTAACTGTGGAAGAACTTACTCGTGACAGTAAAGAAACAGATAGGGGTGAATTCCTTGAGTTAGCTTCAGTTAAAATTTCAGATACTAGGAGGGAACTCACTCCTACGTATTGATGGAGTGAATGAATGGGGGAAATCTATATCCTGCGGCCTGTCATTGAACTCAGTGAATTGCCCAATCATCTAACGCATTGTTTGCTTTTTAGATCAGCCGACTTAGTGGGGCTGCAGTGTCAACTCGAGGGAGGTTCATGACAACTGAGGAGAAGGCCAAAGTAGGACCAGGGTAAGTATGCATATCCTATACTTTGGGGAAGAGTTGGATATAGGACTCACAGTAGCTTCATATTCGTCATTTGTAGGGAATATGTGTACATGCTTGCTTGGTTAGTAGCTATACACACACGCATGTGCGCGCACTCATTTTATAGCAGAATTTGAGACATCTCGAAACAGATGTAAGAAGTATTGGCAGCTGTTTCTTTCCTCTTGCTGTTTGGTTTTTTACTTGACAATTAATGCTTTTACTGGAGGAAATAAATTAGACTAAACTGTGAGAGAAGACAGTAGTTGTTAATATTTACTGTATATCTAAGTTTTTTTCTATGGAAATATTTCCCCCAACAAGTGGGTTCCTACTTTGTTATACTCTCCCTTTTAGAAAAATCCTTTTATCAGATTCCTTATTACCACTGTGATAATTATAGGTTGTAAGTTGTCCATATAAAGGTTTCATCTCAGTTTAGTTTCATTACTTCCATTATCCAGTTTTTGAGGGCAGGTATTCAGGCAGTGCAACATTTTTCATATTGGCTTAAACTTAATATAATTAGGAGGCAAAATTGCTCTCTACCTCAAGCTAAGACTGTATTTTAACCTTGCATATGTGCTGGTTATTGTTTTAAACATTTTTTTCTTTAAACACAGTTATATTTTGCCGACAGCTTTTTATTAGTACGGTTGTTGATCACTTTATTGTTATAATCACAATTTAAGTGAGTTTCTGGTTTTGATTTGTTATTTTTGGCTGTATTGGGTCTTCGTTGGACTTCAGTTGCAGCAAGCAGGAGCTACTCTTTGTTGTGGTGCGTGGGCCTCTCATTGTGGTGGCTTCTCATGCTGCGGAACGTGGGTTCTACGTGCGTGGGCTTCAGTAATTGCTGTCCACCAGCTTTGTTGCTCTGCAGTGTGTGGCATCTTCCCAGACCAGGGATCGAACCCATGTCCTCTGTATTGGCAGGCATATTCTTAACCACTGAACCACCAAGTAACCCCATGTTATGTTAGAGGCTAAAGAGGCTTCTCAGTTGGGTGTGGACCTTTAAAGAAATACACGTGTATGTATGTATATATATATGCCACCACTCTTGGCACATTAGGTTGGATAGCCAAGAGCCCTTTTGTCCATAACTTAATAGACGGCCAACAGAAAGAAATTCTGTTCTCAAACATTGGGTTATCCAGAAGACTAGAGATTAATGTTCATGAGCCTATAAGAGCATATTTGATCCCTGTGTGGCCCCATTTACTTTAAGCAGCCAGCAAAGTATTCATTTGCCAGCTATAAAACCATGTTCTTAGAAATTTAACTAGCAACAGGCATTTTCATGTATATGGTCTCCTTTACTTATTTAGAAACATTCGAGTGATACCAGATTAGGTTTGGTGACCCATTTGACACCTTTGGTTGTGACCAGCTTGCTATCATCATTTTAATATTTCTCTTTATAGGGATCGTCCATTGTATCTTCATGTTCAGGGCCAGACACGGGAATTAGTGGACAGTAAGTAATTGTTTTGACTCACATACTGCTTTTTGTGAGGAGCAAAGTATTACATGTAATAAGTTGGCAAACTGTTCCTGGTGGCTGCTTTAACTCTTCTTTATGAACTGCTCATGAATATATTTGGGTAGTCCATAAAATGGATTAAAAACACAAGTAACTGAGGATTGGCCTGTGTTTATCATTGTTGTTTATCTGTTTGTTCATTTCTTTAATGTAGTACCCTACTGTCTGTGTTTTTCCCTAGGAGCTGTAAACCGAATCAAAGAAATTATTACCAATGGGGTAGTCAAAGCTGCAACAGGGACAAGTCCAACTTTTAATGGTGCAACAGTCACTGTCTATCACCAGCCAGCACCCATTGCACAACTGTCTCCAGCTGTTAGCCAGAAGCCTCCCTTCCAGTCAGGGGTATGTTTTATGGAGAGATCATTAACAGTGTTATCATTTCTGTAAAAATGATATATGCCAAATACTATAGGGAGTATGAAGAAAAAAATAAAACCCTGAAGTTCCAACCTAAAAGTTTACCCTGTTGATAATCCTATTAATGGACCATTCAGGTTAGTGAACATCTGAACACACATCTCTTTATACTGATACATTCTAGATGTCAACTTTTAAAAAAAAATGCATAACATGAGAGTTGAGAGTTAAGTTTTATTTGGGCCAGTATGAAAACTGTAGCCTGGGAGATAGTGGCTCAAATCGTTCTCAGAGACTGTTCCAGAGAGATAGAGGGGAAGGACAGTATATATGTGATTTTGGTAAAGTGGGAGTACATGTAATTAAGCATGTTTATTTTTTAGGAAGTTCTTCTGGTTTCATAAAGCTTCTGCTAGTCACGAGAAATAGTCATCACCATGAAGGATTTTAGTGCTTTTCTAGGTACAAGGAGATGTAAAAATTAGACTCATAGAATCAGCTCTTGAGAATAGCTAGCTATTTGAAGACCTGTCTTGCCAGTTTTCTGGGAGCGCAAGAGTGCCTCATTTCTGTTTTCCACCCTGAACGCCTTTCAGAGGGTACTGAAGGTCAACAGTGGCCGCAGCACATGATTTAATCCTTGCAGAGGGAGATGGCAAGCATACATGGCAAGTGCCGGTTTGTGGTTGACACAGAAAAGGGACTGATAGATCAAAGAGTACACATAACTGTGCATTTTGAAGTTAGTGGTTTGGTTTAAATTAGTAAACTTAACTGGAGGACTAAGAAGGCTGAGTCTGATGAAGCAAGACTCTGCTGATACAATCCTCCTAGAAAAAAAGGGTTGGAGAGAGCAGCCCTCCGTGTGTTATAGAATATCACAGGGTTGACTGTATGACCCGACATTCTACTCCAGTTTTACAGGAGACTGTCTTTGCTATTTCTTATACAGTAAGTGGATATACTTACTCAGTATTGAATCTTGGGTTTTCACTTCTTAAGTAGATTTCACTGAACAGAGTTAGATGTTAATGTTGTAGGTATGTACGTGGAATATGTGGTTTGTGTTTAAATTAAGCAACTTGATAGGGTTTATTTTTTAGGTTCATGGTAGTAATTACAGGGCGGGTGGGGCGTCTTTATTCTGGAAGTGATTGAAAGTATCTGGAGGATTAAAGTATTTTGCCTAATAATTTTCATTTTTAGGATTTATTTATGTATTCTGTTTTAATTAGAGATATTCTGTTCTTCTGCAGATGCATTATGTTCAAGATAAATTATTCGTGGGTCTTGAACATGCTGTGCCCACTTTTAATGTCAAGGAGAAAGTGGAAGGTCCAGGCTGCACCTATTTGCAGCACATTCAGATTGAAACAGGTGCCAAAGTCTTCCTACGAGGGAAAGGCTCAGGCTGCATTGAGCCAGCATCTGGCCGAGAAGCTTTTGAACCTATGTACATTTACATCAGGTATGGATGGATAGAGCCAAGGATATTTGGATACTTGTCAGCTGATCAGTACAGGCAGAAGTGACTCAAGAGGAGCAAGAGAATATGAGCTTAATAAGTAGTAGCATTAGGAACTTAAGTAAATAATAGCAGTAATCGCTTTGTAATTAATAAAAACTGAAGTAGAGGTGTGATTGGATTTTTTAGTATTTACATCTTTGGGTTTTATAAGAGTCTGTGATCATTAAATGAGCTGCGGTAAGCTTGAAATAATTTTCATTTAAACCTATGACAATATTAATACATTTTAAAATAATTTTAGCGGTCTTTAAATAGGTTTTGTTTATATCAAGAAATACCGTTACTCAAAGAAGGAGAACATAACATTTATGGTAATGATATTAGTTACATCTTGAAGGGCTTAAGGACTCTTTTTGTGTTTCTGTTTTGTGATATTCAGAAACTTAGATTTGTGCTACATTGACTATACTGCATTTATAAAACAGCATACAAAGTGGAAGCAGAATTCTGTGTCTTTTTCTTTCTTTCAAATTTATTGGTTCTTACGTCTTTACAGTCATCCCAAACCAGAAGGCCTAGCTGCTGCCAAGAAGCTCTGTGAGAATCTCTTGCAAACAGTAAGTTATATTTATCTGTCTGAAACTCATTTAGAAGATCTACTGCCATCTTGGACTGTGTCTTAGCTATTTTTCTACCTGTATAAGTTTCCTAGGCCTCCCATATCAAATTCCCACAAACCAGATGACTTAAAACAACAGACCTTTATTCTCTCATAGTTCAGGAAGCCAGAAGTCCAAATTCAAGGTGTGGGCAAGCTTGGTTCCTTCTGAAGGCTCCGAGGGAGAATCCATTCCATTCCTCTCAACTAGCTTGTTAATAATTAACCTGCAGTCCTTGGCATTCTTTGCCTTGTGTCAGCCTGACTCTGCCTCCATCTTCACCTGGCTTTTCCTGTGTCTCTCTTATCTCCTCTCATAAGAAGGAGGAGATTGGATTTTACGGTCCACTCTAATCCAGCATGACTGCAACTTAACGATCTCCATCTGTAAAGACCTTGTTTCCAAATGAGGTCATATTCCAGTGTTCTTTGGCAGACATAAATTTGGTAGGGGGTTGAAACAACACTTCAAACTACTGCATTATTCCAGCAACTGATACTCTCTGTAAGGAAGTCAGACTCCCCTAGCCAGGGTCACTGTTGACTTGCATTTCTTCTTCAGGAGCTATTTCAGTATGACATTTCCACTATATAGTATCATACAGTCTGAGTGTTGTCAGTTATTTAAATACCACTATTAATCCTGGTCAGGTTGTTTATGATCTGAATTCCAAATTTAATATTAGCTTTAGATGAGGTGGGTTGAGTTATCCCACTTGGAAGCCAGTCATCCTTTGCAGTATCCTTTGGGCTTCTTTGTCCATTCTGTTTATTCTATAATCAAATAACCAGAAGTTAAAATAAACTGTAGGTTTTTTTATAGCACCTAAAGGAAATCAGGTTCGAGGGGTTGAATATGTTCAATCTTGCATTATTTGGTAATTTAAGGAATTTGGTATCAGGCGTCTCAGGATGAAGCTGTTATTTCCTTTGCTTTTGTAAGGTAACGTGATTTACCAACCCTTGTCTCATATAACTTCCTTGACCAGTTCCTCATCTTTTTCTTTGTTGTTACTTACTAAGTAGCAACAAAGTTGGACTTAGTAAGATCCTTACAATGAAGAACTGGATGGAAGAGGTAATAAACCTTCATTAAACCATGAGCTCCTTGAGAGCGAATTACCCTTATTGGTAATTCTTTTATTTATTATAAAAGAATGAATGGTTTCTCTACAGTTAAACAGAAAACTTAGAAATATCTTAACTGCTTAATTTCTGTGGGTCTGTGAATGATTTTCTACCCTAGAATTGGGTCAGTTGGGGTGGGGGCTTAGGATGCTCCCCTCAAATTGCTTCCCTAATGCTGCAGACCCCAGTTCGATCCCTGGGTTGGGGAAGATCCCCTGGAGAAGGGAAAGGCTACCCACTCCAGTATCCCGGCCTGGAGAATTCCCATAGTCCATGGGGTTGGAAAGAGTCAGACATGACTGAGCGACTTTCACTTCACTTAGGGTGCTCCTGATGTCTATGTCTCTTGTTCCCCAAACCTGGGTTAGTAATTTATTGGTGTGCCTTATTAGAATTAAGAGTGTGTGTGTGCTCAGTTGTGTCTGACCCTTGGTGATCCCATGGACTGCAGCCCACCAGACTCCTCTGTCCGTGGGATTCTGCCAGCAAGAATACTGGAGTAGGTTGCCATTTCTTCCTTCAGGGAATCTTTCTGACCCAGGGAATCTAACCCATGTCTTCTGCATTGGCAGGTGAATTCTTTACCACTGAATTACCTGGGAGGCCCCCAAATTTAGATTAAACAAGTCTAATAAATTTGATTGAAACATTGATAGAAATGTTTTGGCTTCTAATTTGCTTTGATCCTAGAATTATATATCCTTATATATACACTAAGTGAATAGAGTGTTCCATATTGATTTGTCTTCCCTTCACTTTTTAGGTTCATGCTGAATACTCTAGATTTGTGAATCAGATTAATACTGCTGTACCTTTACCAGGTGTGTATGTCTTGAAGTGGTAAAAAAAATATTTTGGTAGTGATATTAATGAATAAAGTAAGATACTTGAAGTTAAAGTAACTGTGCCAGGGCACTAATAATATTCACTTTAACTTAGGATAATTTGGAAAGCCATTTGTGCCTCAGTAGTTTTCTTCCCTAGAGATTAAGTTTAATATTCAGCTAAAATGTCTCATTCTGCTGCAGCTGATTAAACACTTTTTTTCTTCCCCCTCAGGCTATACACAACCCTCTGCTATAAGTAGTGTCCCTCCTCAGCCACCATATTATCCATCCAATGGCTATCAGTCTGGTTACCCTGTTGTTCCCCCTCCTCAGCAGCCAGTTCAACCTCCTTACGGAGTACCAAGTATAGTGCCACCAGCTGTTTCTTTGGCACCTGGAGTCTTGCCAGCATTACCCACTGGAGTTCCACCTGTGCCAACACAATACCCGATAACACAAGTGCAGCCTCCAGCTAGCACTGGACAGGTAGGATGCCTGGATATGAAATATGAGACCGTTGAATTAGGAGAAATTGGGGCAGGGACGGGGGAAAGGTGGTGGTATTATTCAGAAGCAACTGGAATTCGAGGTGTTTCTTCCTGTGTTCTCACCATCGAACTACCTGAATACTTTGGAAAAAGTGTGTACATGTGTATATTTATCCTAAAGTTTACAATTTTATAACTTTTGCCACCAAATACTACTTTAGAGCACAAGTTGTTGAGCTTTTCACGAAAGGCTGGAAGATAAATATTTTAGGCTTCGTGGGCCATACAGTTTCTGCCATAAGTATTGCATTCTTGCTGTAGCGGAAAAGCCATCGCTACACGAGGAAATGGATGAGCATGACTATGTTCTAATAACTTGATTTACAAAAACAGATAGCAGGCCAGAATCATAGTTTACGTGTCCTGGGCTTTGCAGTGTTAAAGTTCTCATGGATTAGGGCTGGCATACCACACTCGTCTAAATGATTGGAACTGATTTGCTAATCTTAGAAGAAATATATCATATACAGGTGTTCTAGGCCAAGAGGTATGTGAGCTTTCTAAATGAAAGGATTATAAATGCTGGTATATATTTCTCAAGCTAGGAAAGTAGAATTTTAGAAAAAGAATAAATAGCCACCTCATTTAGATTATGTACCCTTCTTATAGGCAGGGGAAGGAGTGATGAAAGCATGGTAATGGATTTATGGCAGGTCCTCCTCTGTGGGCCTCTCATAGTGTACCCATGCCAGAGAAAACAGCCTCGAACCATTGCCCAGTCTCTTTACCTGTGGGCTGTGAGCACTGAAAGCGGTTGTACAGGGTGAAACCAAGAATGGGCTTATGAACTCAATTCTGTTTGTGGTCCCCTAGTCATAATTATTTTACCTTACATTTAGGCAGAGCTATAGTTCTGCAGCTTTGAGCCACATTCTCTCGTAATTGGGAAGCAATATAGCAGAATGGTTAAGAGTATGGGTTTAGAGAGAGACTGGCAGGGTCCATGATGCTTCCCCATTTTTGAGCTGTGTGATCTTGGCAGAGAACTTAATCTATCCAGGCTCTAGTTTTCCTTGTATATAAAATGGCATAATCATTATATCCCAGAGTTGCAAGGATTAAGTAAGCAGTCAGTAAATATTAGCTGTTATTAATGAAAGTTTTGCTTTTAGAAGTGCTTGTTTTCTCTAATATATCTATCTTTTCCTTTTTGGAACAACCTCTTAAAACTATTATACTTGTTCTTGACATAGTTTATCCATGGAAATGATAGATGAAGTTGTACTTGCCACACAAGCCTTAGCAGCATTTTTGATCCAGAAAGAGATAATTACATTGATGAAAGGGCCTTAAATAAGAGAATGTTCTTGCTTGAGAACTTCTGAACTAAGTAAGTGACTGGAGTGTCTATTGTTTGTTCATGATCATGTTTGTTCCTGATGGCAAAAATGTGCAGCAGGTTTTTCCTGAGAGTTCAAAACATTGTAGTTTTTCCATTTCATGTTAGCTGCTGTGAAGGTAGGAAGACTAGGTGGTACTGTTACCAAATTTATACTTGAAGGAAACTTAGGACCAGAAGATGAAATATTTATATGTATCATATTGATCACAAGTATATTGTAAACATCCTTTAGTTAATTTGTTAGTTGGGCATTCTCACACTTTCCTCCTTGGTTTGTTTTGGTCCCAGAGTCCGATGAGTGGGCCTTTTATTCCTGCTGCTCCTGTCAAAACTGCCTTGCCTGCCGGACCCCAGCCCCCACCCCAGCCCCAGCCCCCACTCCCAAGTCAACCCCAGGCACAGAAGAGGCGATTCACAGAGGAGCTACCAGATGAACGAGAATCTGGACTTCTTGGATACCAGGTTAAATAAAATATCCTATCTTACTTTTTTTCATCTTACCTTACTGTATTCTCCCTTTAAAGAAAGATAAGTTCACATCTGTGTCAACTGTCCTCCCAATACTAGGATTTCTGCATTCTGGAATCCATTTAAGTAAGATATTTATCCTTAGGGATTAAGTTAAACCAAGATGATTCCTTGTGGGTGGGTTTTGTCTTTGGGTCAGTGTGATAAGAGAATACAAAGCTCTCCACCTGAGAGAAGTCTCCTATGACTAGCATCTGGAAGTTCTGTAGAATTCTGCACTTCCTCTTTATACAGCAGACTCTTGAAAGCCTCTTACAGCTTGTAGTGAAATGAGTAGGGAAGAACTGTTACTCTACCAATATATGGTTTGTATTTAAAACCTTGGCACTGTTCTTTTTCTCCCTGCTAAACAAGAGGGTGGTGTCATTCTCCAATTCCTGCACCCCTGAAAAAGCGATAGCCAGAAATGCAGTGATTCTGTGCATGGATGTGATTATAAACTCATTCACTGATGAGTCTTTTTAGATTATTAAAATACGTAATTTTGGTACAGTCTTGTTTTATCCGGAGAAGTACTTTACCAGAATTCTCTGAAGCATTCTTTGAACCAAACATTCTTTGGAGCATTTTTGTAGTTTATAACTAGATTTATACAAACCAGTTAAGTCATAGATAATTGAAAACATAAAGACATAGCATAATGAAGCACAAAATCTCTGGCCAAGTCCCACAGAGAAAAGTGATAGTCTGTGCTCTGAGTATGGTTAACTCCAAATCCCAGAGAGCTACGTAGTATAGCTTACTGCAGTTGATCAGAAAGATGAGGCACTTGACAGTTACATTAAGGAGCTAAAGTCAATACAGCAGTTGTAGATTTGCTAATGCCACTGTATTTTTCTGCTCATAGCATGGACCCATTCATATGACTAATTTAGGTACAGGCTTCTCCAGTCAGAATGAGATTGAAGGTGCAGGATCGAAGCCGGCAAGTTCCTCAGGCAAAGAGCGAGAGAGGGACAGGTAAGTTAGTTGGAACATAATTATATGGATATGTTCAGATGCTATTTTTTTTTGCAACACTAATGTGAATAATGATTGTTGCTACGAGCACCGATGTTAAACTGAAATGAAATCATTTGGATCAAATAATCTCCTGTTCATTGTAATGGATGTGGTAATGGAAAATACGATGATATCCTTTACACAGTCTTAGAATCACTTATGGAGAAGGCAATGGCACCCCACTCCAGTACTCTTGCCTAGAAAATCCCATGGATGGAGGAGCCTGGTAGGTAGGCTGCAGTCCACGGGGTCGCTAAGAATCGGACATGACTGAGCGACTTCACTTTCACTTTTCACTTTCATGCATTGGAGAAGGAAATGGCAGCCCACTCCAGTGTTTTGCCTGGAGAATCCCAGGGACGGGGGAGCTTGGTGGACTGCCGTCTATGGGGTCGCACAGAGTCGGACATGACTGAAGCAACTTAGCAGCAGCAGCAGAATCACTTACACTCAGCCTTGAATAGTTCAGTACTTGATTATTCAGGTATCTGCCTTTATTTTTTTTGTCTGTGTCTTAGCCGTTTTCCTAAGGATAGACAGTAAAAGAAGTATTACACAATCAAACCATTTTTGCTACTTAGAATCATAGAATATCATGGATGGAGGTACTTGAATGAGAGTCCAGCCTGCCACCCAGTGCTTGGATTCTCCTCTCCTATGTTATGTTAGCCTTCACAAGATGGAGCTGGTTTTTATCACAACAGTTCATTCTGTTTTTTTTTTCCATAAGAATATCATACTTTCTTTTTTTTTTTTTTTCGTACTTTAATTCTTGATGCATCGTTTTATAAACTGCCTAGAAATATGTACTGTGATTGGCAAATCCCATTAGTGGATATACCATGTTTTACAGTAGTTAAAAGTATACAAAGGCATATTCAAACAGAACAGTTGGGACAATTACTTTCAGGTCATGACAAAGATAATTTGCATTGGAAAGACCTTTTTTTTTTTTTTTATTTTGAAGTATAGTTTATTTTTAATGTTGCATTAGTTTTAAGTGTACAACAAAGTGATTCACTTGTTGTACATACATATCTTTTTTTTTTTTTTTCAGATTCTTTCCCCTTTGAGATTATTCCATAATGTTATATATAGTTCCCTATTACAACTTTAATTTATGTTTATTTACTCATTCTATTATAATCTTACAACTTTTGTTTTTGGCCACACTGCATGGCTTGTGAGATCTTAGTTCCCTGAGCAGGGGTTGAACCCAGGGCACTGGTAGTGAAAGTGTTGGGTCCTAGCCACTGGACTGCCAGGAAATTTCCTAATCTTACAACTTGATAATCGCTTGAAGAATATGGTGTCAGGTAGAAAGGGTTGAAATTAATGGTTAAAATGAACTTTTATTTGTAGATTATATTGTTATTCAACTTCTTATCTATTGGAAAGGTTGAATGTGTCTGAAAAATTATTTTTAACTTTTAACAGGCAGTTGATGCCTCCACCAGCCTTTCCAGTGACTGGAATAAAAACAGAGTCTGACGAAAGGAATGGGTCTGGGACTTTAACAGGGAGTCATGGTGAGTAAGGTGTAGCTGGGGGAGCAAGGAAATGGCTAAGACTGGTCTTAAGCTATTAGTTTTCTAATCTGATATTCATTCAGGTTGACTTATTCAGGTGTTTAATCCAACCTCTATAATCTGTTGGCTAATGAGAATACTTTTTTTTTTGTTTGTTTATAAGGACATCATATAGTTACACAGCCTTTTATTTTCAACCGACGTGTGTCTAGAAAAGAGTCAGTCGACTTACATTTTATACATAGCATCAGTGACATTTAGGAAAAAGTAATGATTGGTAGGTCATTTCAAAATTTTGTTGCCTTTGTTGTTTGAATACCTGGAGGTAACCTGATGCAGACTTAAAAGATTTTCGTGTTGGGAGCCGAGCTACCTCTCACCTTATATCTCTTACTTATTGGTTGGGAATGGTCAACCAGTTTCTTTTTTAAAATGTTGCTTCTTAGTATCTCAGAACTCTAAATTTGGAGAGGTCCGTAAATGGGATTATTTTTTTGTTCTTTGCTTGTAGTCTTAAAAATGAACAGAAGAAAATACATTTTTTTCTTTTCTTCTTTTCTTTTAACTTTTTAAAGGTGAAATATTAGACTCCAGAGACTGACTTGCTAACTTTCCTTTCTTTTTTTTTCTTTTTTTTTTTTGTGTGTGTGTTTCTTTTTTCTTTCTCTGTTTTCTTACATGGTTCTGGTGGATTCCCATTTGCTGATGCTGGTGCTGTTTTTCGTGTGATCTTCAACGTTTTTGGGTGACCATTGACCCTGTGACCTCAAAATGGTGTCCAACTAACCACAATTAACATCTTTTTTTTAATTAACGAATTTATGGTATTATCTTTTTTTTTTTTTTTTTTTTGGTGGGAATGGGGTTGGGGTTACTTTTCTCTCTTCTAGATTATCCCGTCAAGAAAATGAAGACTACAGAGAAGGGGTTTGGCTTGGTGGCTTATGCTGCAGATTCATCTGACGAAGAGGAGGAACATGGAGGTCATAAAAATGCAAGTAGTTTTCCACAGGGCTGGAGTTTGGGATATCAGTATCCTTCATCACAGCCACGAGCTAAACAACAGATGCCATTCTGGATGGCTCCATAGGCAACGGTGGAGCAGAGATTTGAGCCTTGGTGACTCTCTAGCAATAATGCATGCATTTGATTTAATAAGACTCTGGGGCCTGTACGGGGAACCATCTTGGACTTTTGCAGAAGTCAGTGATGGGGGAAAAAAAAAAAAGTGATGAGTGTTCCCTTTTTTAAAGGGTTTCCATTCTTTAAAAAAAAAAATCCTTATTTCTGCAGTGGCATAGCATCTGTTAAAATTTACTTAGAATCACAAATTTGTCTCAAACTTTTTAACAGTTGGTGAAATGTGCTTGTTCAACAGGGTCATTCCAATATACCCTTGACCTGGTCCAGCCTTTTCCAAATGAATAGCCCCTATTCTGACATAAAGCAAGTTTTATTTGTATTTTACTACTGTGGTCAATTTTGATAATAACTGGTTCCAAACAAAGCCTTACTATTTATTAGTGGGTAAATGATTTTAAGACCATCCTTTCCTTTCAGTATTTAAATCTAAAAACTTCCTCATCTCTATTTCATTTTTTGGATTCTTTGTTTTGGAAAATGCAAATGCATTACTAATGCAGAACTGTTGGATATAGCTGAATCCTGGGATATTGAAGGTTTTTTTCCATTGGGATGAGTCAAAGCTGGTACCTTTCAGGCACTCTTGTCTCAGATAACCATTGCTGTTTTTACTGCCCGTCTAAGCTCCTTGTCTTCAACTGGGTCTGAGAAAATTACTTGATCAAAAGCTGGTCAGCACTCATCACAGAAGTGACATCCAGTGGTCTGTCTCTCTGAGAACTGATTGCAGCTGAAACTAGAGAGATTTGACTGCTTGGAGTAAATGGTGGACTTAGTGACTGAAATTGCAACTTGTCCTTTTTCTTGGCATTATAGGTTTTGCCAAAAGAACTTTTTTGTATCAAATATTGATGTGTGAAAGTGAAGGAGCTAGTCTGCTGAACCAGGAGTAGTTTGAGATACTGAACTGTCGTTTTTGCACATTTGAATACTTTGCAGACTGGCTTTGTATAAACGTATCCTCTGGTTTCCTATATGTTGTAAATATTTAGATCATAATTTCCTTATAAATAAATGTATAAATATTCTGCTTGTGGTTTCTTTGTTCTTTATTCCACAACCCATCCATATGTGAAAATTCATAACCTTTTTTACTCATGTGTTTTAGCCGCTCAGTGGTGTCTGACTTTTTGCAACCCTGTGGGCTGTAGCCTGCCAGGTTCCTATATCCATGGAATTCTCCAGGCAAGAATGCTGGAGTGGGTAGCCATTCCCCTCTCCAGGGGATCTTCTTAACCCAGGGATTGAACCTGGGTCTCCCTCATTGCAGGCAGATTGTTTACCGTCTGAGCCACCAGGGAAGTCCCAACATAATGCTATTATAGCTCCATCAGAAAAATACATACTTAGACCCAAAAATTTGCATGTAGTTCCAAAAGTTTTATGACTGTACAAAGTAAACCCTTAAAAATTCAAATGAAAACAGGATTTTTATGATGGATATTTTTCACTTTCATATTGTTGTCCTCCTTTATTGAACATGGTTAAAGGTACTGAGTGAAGGAAGCATTTTTAAAGGAAATACAAATTATTCTTGGAAAAATCTGCTTCAAAAAGAAGGAAGGGTGCAAAAGTTGCAATAGAAAAATTCCCCAGTGTAGTTATTTGTGCTACCTACAGGTGAATATAGTTGATAACTCCTTCATCTGTGCTGTATTTAAGGCCACCTGAAAACTCTTGGATTATCATTTCCTGTGGGAAGGCATTATATTCCTTAAAAATTTTTTTTTAATTATAAATATTTCACTTAACATTTGCTTAAAATATGTGCAGAAATCTGATTAGTCTAACTAGTTGTCTTTGAGACCTGATTGTCTCAAGTCATTTAAGAGCCCAATTCATTGCTCTTGTCCATTTGGGGAAAGTTTTCTTTTCTGCTGTTAAGCCTTAAACTTGATCTTGGTCCTCTTTTGGGGAGGATTGGTGGGTGCTCGTTTCCTTTGTTTACCCATTATATTTGGCTAAATTTTTTTATATACAGTACTGGGTAAGTTAATTGTGTTAACGCCTTTGTGGGCTTGGGCCCTCAGCAGTGAGGCGCGGAACTGGGTTTGAGGACCTGGAGGGACGATGGCCCTCCCCGGAGGGGGTGTGGCCAGCTGCGGGCGTCACGGGGCCCGCCCCGCCCCTCCGGTCGGGACGCGGGCGCTGGTGGCGCCATCTTTCCCGGCTGCGGGAGGGGTCACAGGTCAGTGTCGGATCCTCGGCGCGGGTGAGGAGGACGAAGTAGGTGATCAGACCGGCCGAGACCTTCAAGTTCCGACCGGTAAGAGCAGCAGGAGAAGGCTGGCTCCTGAAACGGAAGGGTGGAGGGCCTGAAGGAGGGCGGGAGATGCAGCCGGGGGAGGGGGCCGCAGAGAGGAATGGGGAGGGGGCGGAACCTCCGGGTACCGCTGTCTGGAGAGGACCCTTGCGGCCTAAGGGGAGGTGTTCCTTTGGTCCTCAAACCTCCGCTTTCTCACTGGGCTCCTTCCTGCTGTGTCCCGGTTTGAAGATTTCTTTGTCTCTAGACTTTCTGGAAAATGTAATAATTCGGGAAACCTGTGATAAGTCATAAGACTGAACTGTCGGGGAGGGAAGGTGATGGTGAGGATTTCTTCTACGGCCGCCAGAAAGGGAGCAGGAGTCATAGGCCAGCGTATGGGAAAGCAGGGCGCTGACTAGGACTGTCGTCACGGGTGCCTCCATCCTGGATTAAATATTTTCTTTTATTCTAGGTGCCTTTTCCTCGGGGTAGCCCGGGATTCTCCAAGAGGACAATGGATTCTGGGACTCGCCCAATTGGTAGCTGTAGCAGCCCTGCAGGGCTGTCTCGGGAATATAAACTAGTGATGCTGGGTGCTGGTGGTGTAGGGAAAAGTGGTAGGTGACGTTTTTCTTCCATCTTAACAAGAAATAAGAATGAAAAATGCTTACAACAAATGCCTTCCACCCAAATCAACTGGGAGACTGGCTAGCATGCAGTATTGATACTTAACAGTTCTTTCCATGGGTCATCTTTGTGTGGATTTTACCTTTCATTTCTTGTTTTAAAGCCATGACCATGCAGTTCATCAGCCACCGATTTCCAGAAGATCATGATCCTACCATTGGTAAGTCAGAGTATCACTTATGTTTTACAAATAAACCTCATAAAAGTTTCTTTGTGTCAGTTTTTGAAACAGTTTTAAACCATTTATATTTTGATCCTTTGTTGGTGCCTAAACAGACTTATTTAATAAGCCTATCATAGTGATTGCTAAGCAAAAGCTTAAGCTTTTTTCCTAGCTTAAGTCTTTATGTACATCAGCCATCTTAGTCTGTCTTTTATTGAACATTAATGGGACACTTTGTTATATTTTTATGGGTGGTATACCATGTTGCCAGGTTAAAGGAAAAATTTAAGGGCCACTTAACAGAAGCCTTTTGCTATCATTTTTCTAAGGGTCTGATTTGAGACTGACTCTGTAACTATGAGTCAGCTGGTTTGAACTTCCACAAAAGGAAGCAGAAAAACAAGTAGAGCCAGCCTGCTGAACTCTTTACAACCCAGACATCCAGAGCCTGGACTTACTTGTTCCACGAGAAGCACGTCATTTACTTCCTTATACCTCAAGTTCATTACATAGCAAGGTCTTTCTTGTCTTTCACAGTCCTTAATGCTCAGTTGTTAGTAAAACAGAGAGTAAAAAGTAATTTTTTTTAAATTGCTATTCTCTGTAAACACTAAGTACATTACTGTTATTCCTGAACCATAAGGAGACAGGTTTGATTTTTAGGAATTATATCCCAGGATTATAGAAAACTTGTGATGGGAATGGGGAGGCACAGAAGGCCGGCTGTATTAGCTTATGTTTTCAGGAGGTGACACTGTGTCGGGTCTCGGGAGAATTTCCATTGGGTCAAGCTAATGAGTGTTCTGTGCTAACCCATCTTTGGATGTGGTCATTTTATATAGTAGGTGCTTTTGTGGCTTGGGGAAAATAGAAACAGTTCTTATTTTTTTCATGTACTATATTAAATTTAGAACATTGTTCACAAATTCACACTGTGGTGGGAATTTTAGAAACAAAATTAATTTAGGGCTTAGTATAATTTACTTAGAATTATCTTTTCCTGGGACTTTCCTGACGGTGCAGTCCAGTGGTTAAGACTGTTTCCATTCGAGGGGGCACAAGTTCCAACTCTGGTCAGGGAACTAAGATCCTGCAAGCAGCATGGTGGACCCCCCCCCCCCAAAAAAAAAACAACTAAAAACTTGTCCCCTGAAAAAGTTCCCCTCCCCCCCACTCAGCTGCTCTTCTGACAATATTATCTGATTCAACAACAGATACTTTTACCTATTGAGTTATGTGCCAAGCACTGTGTTAGGCCCTGGGGTTACAGTAGTGAGCAAAAAGATATGGGTGTCTGCTCTCATTTGTGCTTCCCTGGTGGCTCAGAGGGTAAAGCGTATGCTTGCAATGCAGGAGACCTGGGTTCGATCCCTGGGTCAGGAAGATCCCCTGGGGAACGAAATGGCAACCCACTCTAGTACTCTCGCCTGGAAAATCCCATGGGAGAAGCCTCTCATTTAGTTTCGAATTTAGTGCAAGTTTGTCTCAAACTTTGGCTGCTAAATCTAAGAAGAAAATCTTTATATTGTAACATGCACATATAAGTATACATTTGTATATATGTATATGTAATTAAAATACCATGAAACTATTTACCTCACTACTTATGTTGCACTTTTGTATTTCCTCTTTCATTTTAGATATCTCCTTGTTTATTTGAATGCTGGTCCTAACCCATTAAATTCATCCACAACTCACAAATACTGATGGGTGCATGACCTGTAGTTTGAAAATCATTGGTTTAGTAGGCCCTTCATCTTTGAGGAAGAGTCAGAAGCAGGGTTTCAAGAAAAACTGTTTGAAGGAAATACATCAGGGTGTAAGGAGCAAATGTTTGAATGGTGGAAATAGTGAGGCTTTTTTTCCAAAATTACCATAATAATATACATAAAGAAATAGCTCTCATAAAGGAGACATTTTGACTATATGGATTCTCTAGGAGACTCTGATATTTCTTTTTCCTGTATTAAAAATGAGGAGGAACTATAAATAAAGCTTTAATGAACTTTGTACCATTTAGGTTTTTTTTTTTAATCTGTAAAATGGAGTTAATACCACCTCACTGAATTATTGTCACTATTGAATGAGTTAATATATATAAATCACTTAATATAATGCTTAGTGTTTAATAACTGTTTATTAAATGGTGAAGTTTTATGGCCTAACACTTTTCAAAAAGATAAATCTCTGAGCTCTTTTTTAGTTTAGAATTTAGGTGAAGTCTGAGAAGTTTAAGATATGAATAAACTTATGTCATGGCTTATGTGGAAGAAAAAAATTAGTTGAAGACCCAATTTACATATCTGAATGGATTTAGGGGCTTCTTTGAACATCTGGGCACTTAAAGAAACTTATGTGTAATCATCTTCTCCATAAGATGAATTTCAGAATAAGTTTGCATATTCCTGCATTTATGAGTTGATAGTACTGCCTCTCTTCCCTCCTGTAGAAGATGCTTATAAAATCCGGATCCGTATTGATGATGAGCCTGCCAATCTGGACATTTTGGATACAGCTGGACAGGTATTAAATCTCAAAATGCTATGAGTAAAGGCCTTTTCATGCTAGTAAAGGGGAGGGAAAGACTTAAGCAGAGAAGATCACTGGTTCATTTCTTTTAATTTTTCATGCACTCTGACTCAGGACAGCAGGTAACAAGCATCTCTCTTTGAACTAAATAGCTAAAGTATGTATGGTTTTAGCTTGTATCAGTACACTAATGACCCTTGTTTCCCTCTAGGCAGAGTTTACAGCCATGCGGGATCAGTATATGAGGGCAGGAGAAGGGTTTATCATCTGTTACTCCATTACCGATCGTCGAAGTTTCCATGAAGTTCGGGAGTTTAAACAGCTTATTTATCGAGTTCGACGTACTGATGATACTCCTGTGGTTCTTGTGGGAAACAAGTCTGACCTAAAGCAGCTAAGACAGGTGAGGATAGACTAGAAAATGCTATATGTAATTGTGTGAGATTAGTCATTTGTGTTTCTTGGTTTATACATTTCTGTGCCTTAAAATGAAAATTTAAAATTAGCTTCTCCCCAGCCTGGAAAATGTCCCTATATCTTGCTATTATTTTGGGTAAAGTCTGGATTGTAGGAATCAGTTTATAGGACAAAATCCGCAGGTCACAAATCAGATGACAAATAGGATACACTTTAAGTGAGGCATCATGGACTACCCTGATGGTTCAGCCAGTAAAGAACCCACCTGCAATGCAGGAGACACAGGAAACGTGAGTTCGATCCGTGGGTTGGGGAGATCTCCTGGAGGAGGACATGGCTACCCACTCGAGTGTTCTTGCCTGGAAAATTCCATGGACAGAGGAGCCTAGCAGGCTATAGTCCAAAGGGTTGAAAAGAGACACAAGTGAGCATAAGCACAGATGGAGGTATCATGGGATTTTCATTTCCTAAAACCTCAGAAATAAGTCTCTTTATGTTGCAAAGAGAGAAACTTCGGCTTCAAAGTATAATTCCTGATGGTGAGGATTATGATCCCAGTAAAGGAAGAATAAGAGAAATTGTAGAGGATTTTAGAATGAGTGATACCCTTCAAATTAGCAGCAGTGTTTAAAATTTTGCTTTTTGGTATAGAGATGAAGGTGTAGTGAAAGGGGCATATTTATCAGCACTAGTGAAGGCAATGAATGGTACAGAATTTTTAGAAGTAATTGGATAGTTAAGTTTGTGATGTTTCTTGGTTGCTTCCTCTTCAGAATAATCTATTCAGGGATTTATATATAAAATATTTGTTGCTAGGCTATTAATGGCAGCAAAAAATTGGAAAAAGGCTAAATGTCCAAAGTAGGAGAAATTATGTTATATTCATAATTTGATATGTTGATTTCAGGTTCTTATGGTTTTCAGTATTGTAGCTTAATTATAACTTCTCATTGCCTTGTGATTTACTTTCTTGAAATGTATGAGGAAATTAAGATTGTATATTTGACATCTATAAATATTCCCTGTTCCAAAAAGTTACCTTTAAAATAGACTAGAAATAGAATCACATAATTTGAAGATGGAAGGAGTCTTTGAAGTGAAATAATCCAGCCTCTCAACAATACAAATATCACTGTGCTCTGCTTGTTCATCTCCGGAGTTGGAGAGGTCTCTTCCTGTTACCTTCACTTTGGGGCGGCAGTTGTAATTATTTTCTACTGTTGTTGTTCAGTCGCTGAGTTTTGTCTGACACTGCGGTCCCGTGAACTGCAGCACACCAGGCTTCCCTGTCCTTCACTATCTCCCAGTTTGCTCAAACTCATCGAACCACCGAGTTTCAGTGATGCCATCCAACCCTCTCATCCTCTGTCACCCCTTTTCCTCCTGCCCTCAATCTTTCCCAGCATCAGGGTCTTTTCCAGTGAATATACAGGGTTGATTTCCTTTAGGATTGACTGGTTTGATCTCCTTGCTATCCAAGGAACTCTCAAGAGTCTTCTCCAGCACCACAGCTAGAAAGCATCAATTCTTCAGCACCCAGCCTTCTTTATGGTCCAGCTCTCACATCCATACATGACTGCTAGAAAAACCATAGCTTTGACTATATAGACTTTTGTTGGCAAAGTAATGTCTGTGCTTTTTAATATGCTGGCTAGCCTTGTCATAACTTTCCTTCTGAGGAGCAAGCATCTTTTAATTTCATGACTAAAGTCACTGTCCGCTGTGAATTTGGAACCCAAAAAATAAAATCTGTCACTGTTTCCACTTTTTCCCCATCTATTTCCCATGAAGTGATAGAACCAAATGCCATGATCTTAGTTTTTTGAATGTTAAGTTTTAAGCCAGCTTTTTCTCTCCTCTTTGACTTTCCTCAAGAGGCTCTTTAGTTCCTCTTCACTTTCTGCCATTAGAGTGGTATCATTTGCATATCTGAGGTTGTTGGTATTTTTCCGGCAGTCTTGATTCCAGCTTGTGCTTCATCCAGTTTGGCATTTCGCTGATCTGCTCCACATATAAGTTAAATAAATAGTGTGACAGTATACAGCCTTGTCATACTTCTTTCCCAATTTTGAACCAGTCCGTTGTTCCATGTAAGGTCCTAACTGTTGCTTCTTGATCTGCGTACAGGTTTCTCAGGCGATAGGTAAGGTGGTCTGCTTTCCTGTCTCTTTAAGAATTTTCCACAGTTTGTTGTGATCCACAGAGTCAAAAAGGCTTTAGCGTGGTCAATGAAGCAGTTTTTCTGGAACTCACTTGCTTTTTTTATGATCTAACAGATGTTGGCAATTTGATCTCTGGTTCCTCTACCTTTTCTAAATCCAGCTTGTACATCTGGAAGTTCTTGATTCACGTACTGCTGAAGCCTAGCTTGAAGGATTTTAAGCATTACCTTGCTAGCATGTGAAATGTGCACAATTGTACAGTAGTTTGAACATTCTTTGTCACTTCCTTTCTTTGGGATTGGAATGAAAACTGACCTTTTCCAGTCCAGTGGCCACTGCTGAGTTTACCAGATTTGTTGACATATGAGTGCAGCACTTTAACAATATTGTCTTTTAGGATTTAAAATAGCTCAGCTAAAATTCCACTATGCTATTACCACTATAAGTTTTCTCTTGTTTACATTTTTAAAGGTCACCAAGGAAGAAGGATTGGCTTTGGCCCGAGAATTCAGCTGCCCCTTTTTTGAGACATCTGCTGCATACCGCTACTACATCGATGATGTATTCCATGCCCTTGTCCGGGAGATTCGTAGGAAAGAAAAGGAGGCAGTACTGGCCATGGAGAAAAAATCTAAGCCCAAAAACAGTGTATGGAAGAGGCTAAAATCACCATTCCGGAAGAAGAAAGATTCAGTAACTTGAAGGAAAGATGTAAAATGTTTATCTGTGAACTGCAGTGCTTAATCAGAGCAGTCCAGTAATCTGCATTAGTGAGCGTGGTGCTTGTTCTTTCTCCTGTTATGACTGTTATTTTAAAAGTAACTGATGAAGGGGACATGCCCACTAGGAGATTTCAATGATGTGGTATTTAAAGGATTGTCTCTTAGCTAATTCTGATTTTATTAACCCAGTGGAGCACTGTCTACTTTTTAATTTGCCACATTAGAATTTGATCTACCAATGTTTTGGATTCTGTTGCTGACATTAATTAATGTAAGTTTTTTATGCCCAGGGGAATATGCATACCATATGTGTTTGACTAAGCTCACAAGAGGAATTTTTTGCCATGCACTATTCTGCACTCTCTTGCAGTCCCAACTGCAATTTCCTGGGAAGGACTTCTGTCTTTTCTATTCATGCTGTGCTTCCTGGAGACAGAACAAAAATCATATCGGGAAATCAGTTCTACAGAGATCAGTGCTAAAGTTCAGCCGATAGCTATGGAACTGACTCCTCTTGCAGATAGTGATGAGAATGGGGAAATCAGGCTGTATGTTTTTGCAGGAACTTGCTAGAAAAAGGTAGGATCAGAACAGTGCTCCCCAGAGGAGCCTGTCTTTTCTAAGTACACATTTGACCCACATTCACTGGGATGAATGAGAACAAACAAGTAAAATGTAATGAAGCTTTCTTTATCCTACAGTGTTATCTTACTGTTCCTTTCAGGGTTATACCTTTCTTTACCTTCAAAGGTAAACACTTTGGAAACCATTACTAGATTACTAAACTCTTGTTTAATCTAAATCCTTGGTTGGGATAGCCATTGCCTTGTACAGGTTTATTTTTTTCCCCAGAGATGCACTCACCAGTACACTTACATTAGTTGCTTCCTAGTGCTTTCCCCTCACTTCTCCATGCTCTCTACAAGAGCTAAGCCTGGCACAATGTTTTATAGGCCCTTCATCAGACTGACTGCATTTTCCATACAGAAGAGACTAATCAGGAGTTAGTAAAATTGTGTATGTGCCTCCTTGACATAGACAATCACTAGACTCAGTGTTCTAAGAAAGCCTGTGGCATTTCTGTTTAATGAGCCAATCTTGAAGCTTTAAAATTCCCATGTGTTGAGTTTCTCATTGAAGGTTTCTTTATAAGACCTTGCTAAGTACCCCTCAGGGTTTTGTCTGAGCCTTGACAAAGCTTAGCCTAAGAGAATACCACTTTGATAACTGCATAGTGGAAAAACTATCCTATCTTCTTGGGAAGAATCAGCTTTAAATATTGGTGGTGAGCTCTTTCTTTTAGAACCAGGATTATTTTGATACCTGAACTTGTTATGTGTGGAGATTAAGTCCAAAAGTGCTAAGAGTAATGTAGCAGATGTTGAACGTTAAATGTCACTGCAGCAGTGTTTGTGACCACTTTCAGAACATGACTTTGTGTAGCACCTTTTAAAAAATACACAGCTCAACTTACTGTTTTCCACTTTTATTACCAACAGAAGGATGGGGTTTTTCCTTCCAATCAGTGGTATATATTCTGGGTTTAAAGAAAAGTGATGATTGTAACTTTTTTAGCCTGAGCAGTGATCCCTTTTGAAACTCCTGGAGATGTTTTTGCGACGAAATAAATCATGTTTTATGGTACTCAAGCCATCCAAAAGTGAAAGACACAGAATTTGAATCTATGCAGGACAAATATCTTAATGGAATCATAGCACTTTGGAGAACCACGGCAGAAGATAAGTACAGTGCAATTCTATGAGTAGTGTTTCACCACGTTTAAACTGGCTTAGAGCCTGTTGGGTTTACTGCCTTAGCTTCTCATTACTAATGACTTAGGGAATTGTTATTAGCATCAAGCAAGAAGTTCAGGACAGTCAAGGCAGCAGAGAATATTGCCAGAAAAAAAATCTTTAAGACAGGAAGGAATTTCTATTGTAGATAAGAAAAATAACAAATGAGTGTTTTTAAGACTATCAGTGTCATATATTTGATCATTGGAATAATTAGCCCATCAATTAGTATTGAGAATTCTGTTCATGGTGCTAAGTAGTTAGAGGGGTGTAATGTGTAGGTCATAGTTCTATTGTTAGTGATTATATAGTGTAAATAATTTATAAGCTCTAAATAGTCAGCTTTATCTAATTTGAGGGCATTAAAATCAATTACTGCCTGGAACTTTGAAGAGAGAAAAATTCAGGGATAGATAAGTTGAAAAGCACTGGAACTGTTTATGTCCATACCAGATTGGTAAACTACAAAATTTGGAAGCTGGTGTCTAGAATTAACTGTTTAGAATTCAAAAGGGGACATAATGTTTTACCTTTGTGATCTATTAGCAAGAATTGGTCTACTGTAATGTTTGGGGAGCAAAGGGAAGAAAAAATTTTCACTTATGCACTTGTTTTTGAAGACAGTTTGTATGACACAATACAAAACTTTTAAACAACTTATTGGGCCTTTCCTTTATTTACCTATGTGTGGGTAGAAATGTTTGGAATTGGTATACAGAGGTCATTTTGAGATTTTATATTCTGGAAAATATTGATTGAAAAAAGTTTTGAGTGTCTACCATGTACAGAACAGCTGTGTCAAGTACTCAGGAGCATGCCATGGAATGCCCCTTCATGCAAAGAGATTACCTCGGTGCTCACAAAGCTTGAGGGGCAAGGAGGGAGGTGGAGGTGCTGCGTCTAACGGCCTTGTCTCAGTGAGCTGAGGTCCCAGTTCCAGGCACCTCCTGGCTCTGATTCCTGACCTCAAACACTGTCCCCATCCTGGAGCAGGTAGACCAATGACACTTGGTATTTGGCCATGCCATTGGAGAAAGTGGGGTGCAGAGTGAACTGCTGCCTCCACGTGCCTGAGGGACCCTCTTGAGACCCCAGCATCTCTGGGAAGAGGCAGAGGGATGAGGCAAAATTTTGTTTAAAAAAGAGCTTACCTCTTCAGTGAGAAGACAGAAAAAAGCATGTTTAAAGTAGTACTGCATTTGCCACTTGATCAAGGGTTAATTCAAGTTGTTTCAAGTATATAAGCTAAATGTGAGACAATGAGGAATAATCTTTTATGTGAAGGTCATTGCTTTTATCTCCACTACTCTAAATAGGCATCAGTGTTGGTAGAGAGGACTTAATTTAGACATTGAAAAAGTGAAAGTGTTAGTTGCTCAGTCTTGTTCAACTTTGTGACCCCATGGACTGTAGCCCACCAGGCTCCTCTGTCCTTGGATTTTTCCAGGGAAGAATACTGGAGTAGGTAGCCATTCCCTTCTCCAGGGGATCTTCCTGACCCAGGGATCAAACCTGAGTCTCCTGCATTGCAGGAAGATTCTTTACTGTCTGAGCCACCAGGGAAGCCCAGTTTAGACATTAGAGAAATATATTTTGTGTCCTCATTTAACACTTATTGAGTAGGTCAGTAACTATCAGAGTGTCCACTATTAAACGGGTGATGGAAGAGGAGCATTCCATATTCTAATGTAACTGCTTAGGATAGGCAGTGGAAGTACAGTTGAAATATTTATGGACAGTTATATGCACTAAGCCCTGTTTGCTTAGAGGTGTGAGGGTTTCTGATACAGTCAGAGGACTAAAAAGCTCCCGGCTCTGCAGCTTTGATAAAATTTGCATATACAAAACAACTAGAGATCAATCTTTAATAGATTACATGCTTCAAAGTGGGAGTGTTAACAAGGATTCAAAGGAAGGATTTACAATGGCCTGGCAGATCAGTGGAGTTGACTCTTTAAGGTGGAGGGGTCTTCCCTGGTGATCAAGTGGTTAAGGATCTGCCCCTGATGCAGGGTAACCGGGTTTGATCCCTGCTCAGGGAACTAAGATCCCACATTGCCATGGGGCAACTAAGACTGTGCTACAATTTAAGAAGCCCACGTGCCACAACAGAGACGCAAGACTGGGATTTCCCTGGTGGTCCAGTGGTTAGGAATCTGCCTGCCAAGGTAGGGGGCATGGGTTCCATCCTTGCTCTGGGAAGGTTCAACACGCTGTGGACAACTAAGTCCGTGTGCTACAACTATTGAGCTGGTGGACCCTAGAGCCCGTGCTGCACAATAAGAAGCCACTGCAATGAGTAGCCCCTGCTCACTGCAACTGGAGAAAACCTGTGAGCTGCAAAAAAAACCCAGCATGGCCAAATTTTTAAAAAAATAAATGAGAAGGACTTCCTGGTGCTCCAGTGGCTAAAATATACGAGACTACTGTTCAGGGAACTAGATCTCACACGCTGCAACTAAAGATCCTGCATGCCTCAGCTAAGACCCAGTGCTGCCAAGTTAAAAAAGTGAATGGAAGAGGAGACAGATTGAGGAGAGATTGCATTTGACCAGAATAGAATAATGAGATAACATCAGGTGTAGTTTCTGAAACTCCTTATTCCTGGTATTTATTACTTATTTAAGAAGAAATTGCTTATACAAGCTTAGTATGCCATTGAAAAATGATTGGCCACGTTGCACTTTTTCCAAACTTAATCTTGAGAAAGATGAGATAAATTTGAAGTCTTATTTTTAAAAGTCCTTATTAACACTGACAGGACACTTGGCTTTAAAAGATGGCTTAATACTGAAAACATTGGAGTTGATTTGTTCAGCTTCAAATTAAAATTTATTTTCAAATCTTTATTCTCACATTTCATTAGCTCAGCTGGAACTGAAACTCAGACGATAATGTCATACAGGGAAGTAGTTGGAAATCCTAGATTTATGACTGAAGATATCACTCACCCTATCTTCAAAGTATCTCTAAATGTTCTCATTGCACAAATTAATTTTGTCTTTCTTTCTCCCCACTAAGTATTGGCCATCAATAATTAGGTATAGCATGAATTAGAATAATTAGCAACTATATATTTTACTCAGAAGTTTTCAGGTTTTTTTCAGTGAAAGTTGGAAAATGAGTCTTGCTATTCCTTGCTATTTTATTGGTTAACTGTTTCAATGGTGTGCTCTTCTCATGTTTGACTAGCCTACACCCATACCCATGAAGAAAGCTTATTGTCGTTTAGTTGCTAAGTCCTGCCTAACTCTTTGTGACACCATGAACTGTAGCCCGCCAGGCTCCTCTGTCCATGGGATTTCTCAGGCAAGAATACTGGAGTGGCTTGTCATTTCCTTCTCCGGGGGATCTTCCCAACTCAGGGATCAAACCCACATCCCCGCATCTCCTGCACTGGCAGGTGGTGGATTCTTTACCACTGAGCCACCAGGGAAGCCCATGGAGAAAGCTGCTGCTGCTGCTAAATCGCTTCAGTCGTGTCCGACTCTGTGCGACCCCCTAGACGGCAGCCCACCAGGCTCCCCCGCCCCTGGGATTCTCCAGGCAAGAACACTGGAGTGGGTTGCCATTTCCTTCTCCAATGCATGAAAGTGAAAAGTGAAAGTGAAGTCGCTCAGTCGTGTCTGACTCCTAGCTACCCCATGGACTGCAGCCTGCCAGGCTCCTCCGTCCATGGGATTTTCCAGGCAAGAGTACTGGAGTAGGTTATGGAGAAAGCTAGAGCTGCCTTAACACTTGTCTACAGAAAGCACATTCTCCTTTAATGAGGAGTTGAATTGACTTGCCATCTGTTTGGCACCACTGTTTAGAAGTGAAGGACCTAGTAAGGCCTGCAGGAACCAGGATGGATTTTAATCTTTAGGAAAATGTGATCAGAAAGCATAAGGGAATCAACCCATCTATAGAGGCTTGCAGACCTATTTCTAGTCAGACCTGAGTGTGGCCATCTTCCTTAGGCTAAAGTAAGTTAGTTAACCTAACTAAAGACTCCTAACACAAAGTTTCTATTCCCAGCAGTTTACATTTGGTAGGGAAGACAAAGCAATCCGTAGGAAACATAAAAACAGAATTCCCTGGCAATCCAGTGATTGTGCTGTCACTGCCGAGGCCTCGGATTCATTCCCTGATTTGGGAACTAAGATCCCACAAGCCATGCAGCACAGCTCCAAAAAAAGAACAGAACAGTAAACTAATTTTTAAAAATTGCAAGATCTAGGATTAAATTGGTAGGTGGAATTAGGCCATGAAGATTACTCCAAAGGAGGAAAAGTGTGACTTGGGACAAAAAGTTGAGTTGTGTCTGTAGGACAACTTCGATGCAGGATTCGAAACTAGAAAAGTCAAGACCACAGTGTCGTACATGGAATGAGCATAACAAAGCAAGCTTGGGGTTAAACAGTAAGAGGTGGGGTATAGCAAGAGCCCATAGGGCAGGGTGGAAAAATGTGGAGCCTAGTCTCAAGGGTGCATGATTTTCAAATATCTGTTTATTCAGGGTCAGAAACAATGGAGGGCTTCCCTGGTGGCTCCGTGGTAAAGAACCCGTCTGCCAATGCAGGAGATTCGCGTTCAATCTCTGACCTGGGAAGATCCTGCGTGCCGGAGAGAAACTAAGCCCATATGCCACAACTATTGAGCCTGTACTCTAGAGCCCGGGAACCACAGCTATTGAGCCTGTGCTCTAGAGCCCGGGAACTGCAACTACTGAGCCCACGTGCTGCAACTGCTGAAGCCCATGCAGCCTAGAGCCTGTGCTCAGCAAAAAGAGATGCCAACACAATGAGAAGGCCGAGCTCCAAAACTAGAGAGTAGCCCCTACTCCTTGCAACTAGAGAAAAGCCTGCACAGCAGTGAAGACTCAGCACAGCCAAAAAATAAATAAAATTATTTTAAAAAGAAAAGAAACAACTGGAGAGCTGTTTTATTTATTGTTTCTCATTTTCTCACTTTAGCCTCTGGAGATTTCAACTTCATAGCTTTCTGATAGGACCTGATAGGGTTAAAACAAAACCCTCCCAGGTGATTCTGATTGCAATTACCTAGCCATTCAGCCGTTCCTGGGTTAGGGATCACTGAACTGGATGATGTCCAAGTGTCTTGGGAGATCACTTGGGAGATCATAGGTTGTAGTTAACAGGTGTGGAAAATTGTGGCTCTATATGTAACAACAGAACGGTGTGGGGATGGGGAGCAGCTGGGAGTAAGCAACAAGAAGGCTGCTCTAATAGTTAATGAGTAAGCAAACAAGGGCTTTGGCTGTGGGGACAAGCAAGAAAAATAAACTCATACCTTGTTATGAAGGAGACCACTGGAGAGCACAAAGGACTGTTAGGTCCTAATGTTCAGGTTATTTTGAAATCTCTGACCAACTTTCAAATATGAGTTGACCTGGGAAAAAAATTACTGAAATATTTTAGCTTTGTCTAATAGTCCTTGCTTTAAAAAGAGAAAATACGATGAGCAGCTTTTGGTTCAGTGTGTACATTCTGCAGCACACATGATTATATCATTAAGTCACCCAGTTTTTTGAACAAAAGCTGCTGGGGTGGGGACATGTGTCATTTCCTGCCCTTCCCAGAGCTGGTTATTGCTAGGTTTATTACAGTTTGCTCTGAGCCAGGAGAAAGTCTTCAGCTCCCAGAAATATCCCCACCAGATGCGTCTCTAATTTTCCTTGCAGAGGAGTGTGTAGGTAAAGTCCTAGAGGCAGAGAAACTTACAGTATATATGAAGGTGAGCCCAAATATGTGCTCAAATACAATGTAATCCAACATAAAAATTTCTGCTGGCCTCTGTGGAAGACACAAATGCACATACAATTTAGTCAGAAATATCTTGCACAGTCCCACCCAGAACACTGAGGCTGCTCTTATTTTCATATCCTTAGACTCCTCAAGAGAGTATGTGGTTCTGGTTGCAGCTAAAATACATTTACCACCACAACCATCACAAAAAAAAAAAAAAAAACTGTCACAAAAACAACTCTAGACCAAACTTCTCTTGAAACTCTAACTCAGTAAATAGGAGGAAGAAGCAAGGGCTTTGTGTCTGCCTCCTAGACAATATTTTGTTCACTGCCTGTCTACCTTTATTGGACAAATCTTTACTGCATACAGCTCTTGGAGTCTCAGTTCTGTTCTTTGGGCACCTCCAGTTCTAAAATGTGGAATCTCCTCTGAGATTTGATCAAAGAGTGGGAGACTGTAGGGAAAGAGCAAATTAGCCAAGACGTCGGCGGTCAGGCTCTCTCGCCCCACGCCCTCTCGCTCTTGCCCCACGTTTTGTAAATAATGATTATGTAACAGCTGAGATCACTTACAGCACTGCGCACGCACATCACAAGGTGCTGGCTTGGCCACAGGCTACGCTTGTTCTGTAAGCATATATAAGCTTCACCTGACTTGCCCTCAGGACTGCATTATAGCTGCGTTATGGCGGAGAGGCTGCCCTTCAGCTGTGTCTGCTGGGTCAGCCACGGGAGGAGAGAATACAGGGTGTCTGCTGCTATGGCTGCTGTGCCAGTCAGGACAGAATAAACATGTTCGCAGGTCTTACAGCTCCTTGCACTTTCTTCCATCTTCTCTGCTCTAGCTTACCTACCCTGGGTTCAATGAACACTGTGCACAGTGAAATACAGTGAGACAATCGGCATAGTTGGCAGGATAAGTGAGACAGAGAGTGAAAAGAGGTGAAGAACAAGCAGTATTTCAACCCCTTGGTGAACAATAACGTTTAAATATTAACTTGGAAAATGCCTAAAAATAGACTGGTGTGACTGAATGTAAATCATAAAAATGTCCAGTTTCATACAATAACAGATAAGCAACCCTCTAAACGGAGAAGGCAATGGCACCCCACTCCAGTACTCTTGCCTGGAAAATCCCATGGATGGAGGAGCCTGGTAGGCTGCAGTCCATGGGGTCGCTAGAGTCGGGCACGACTGAGAGACTTCACTTCCGCTTTTCACTTTCATGTGTTGGAGAAGGAAATGGCAACCCACTCCAGTGTTCTTGCCTGGAGAATCCCAGGGACGGGGGAGCCTGGTGGGCTGCCGTCTATGGGGTCGCACAGAGTTGGACACGACTGAAGTGACTTAGCAGCAGCAGCAGCAACTCTCCAAAACACTTAAAAAAACTACAGTGTTTTTATTTTTTGGCTGTGCTGCACAGCATGTGGGATCTTAGTTCCTCTAGCACAGATTGAACCCACACTCTTTGCAGTGAAAGCTGGGAATCTTAATCACTGGACTACCAGAGAAACCCTAAAACATTCTTGAGGACATTGGCATCAAGAGCATGAATGAGCACAGCGACTTCCCTGGTGGGCCAGTGGCTGAGGCTCCATGCTGTGAATTCAGGGGACTCGGGTTCGATCCCTGGTCAGTGTCCTAGATCCCACATACTGCAACTAAAACCTGGCACAAATATGTTTTTTAAAAAAGTATGAGCACATTCTAATTTGTATCAGTTCCCGTAGCCTCTGTTTGCATCTTTCTTTGAAGTCTCTACCAGTACTGATAGTGGAAGAAAGAGATTCTGGGGTCAGAGGTCCACAGGGCGAATCCAGGATGCATGGCTTATGAATGGTGTAAGCCACTGGTAAAGTTGTTAAATGGGGACGATAGTAGCACATATCCAACAGGGTTGTTGGAAGGATTGAGTTTTAAATGTGTAAAGTGCTTAAAACGGTGCCCAGCATTGATAAGCATTTGATCATGTTAGCTTTTTTTGCTATTAAAAGAAAATGAGACCCTTCTTATGGCCTTGTCAGAGCTTTCCAATTAGATTGAGGTTTAACAGAACATTTGAGGTGAATTACCAGCTCCCCAGAACTGAACACAAAAGCAGCTAATGAATTACCGGGCTCTTATCGATTTATCTGTTAATACATCTATTCCTGGGCCTGCTGAGCCTTAAGACCCCCTCCAAGAGTTTGTTCTTGAATACCAAGCAGAGTTTTGAGCAATTCTTCCAGGTGTTCAGAAGGTGTGTTTGACCTAATATGGTATTTGGCAAATGAGATACTCTCCAGTTCACTATCTTGTAAAAGTTACACTGAATAAGAATAGATATGTTTTCAGTTTTCCGAAAAATTATGCCCCATGGCTAAAACTTATGTTACTCTTGAATTACTTAAAGAGGACTTCCAGCACTAGGCTGTTCGTCTTTTCAAACCACTAGCTATAGGGAATGAATGAGATTAGAAGGTGAGGCACATGGTAGGTTAGGAACTCTTATCCAAGAGTTTGTTATAAGATCATAGGATAAAATACCTTGGAATGAAAGGTACTATAGGAACCTATGTAGGAATTCCTTGGTGGTCCAGTGGTTAGGATTCTGTTCTTTCACTGCGGAGAGCCTGCATTCAATCCCTGGATCAGGGAACTAAGATCCCACAAGCTGCACAGTGTGGCCAAAACCAAACTATTCGATGCTCTTTATTCATTGCCCACCCAGTAGCAATTCCTTCTTCCAAAGGAAATGACATTTTACTCAAGAATCTACCCATCTTCCATACTCAGTTCTAGGGCAGTACTAAATGGTCTGAAGATAATCCCATTGTCTTTGCTTGTGATTGGTTCAGAAATGACCAGGTGATACACTTTGGACCACCAAGATAAGAGGAAAGATAAGAGGAAAGAATAGCTACAGGCTTCTGTGAATGATTGACCTTATTTTTCTAGGAGAGGTCCCAAGGCGATCTCCTGAAAGTGCTTCTATAAACATTATAAAAGCCTTACTAATGATTTTATGCCTTAAGCTAGCACTGAATATCAGAATGGCCCTCAGAAAGAACCTGGGCCCCTCATAGTATTGGTGACTTTATTGTGTCAACTCTGAAGCTTAACTTGCCTTTGGACTTCCAGTTAGGTGAACTGATCCATTTCCTTAATGTTTAAGCCAGTTTGAATTGGGTTTCCTGTTAATTAAAGCCAAAAATATCTTGAGTGCCAAGATAATCTTACTATCATTGTTATTATATCATCACGTTAGAAAAAAGTAATATACAAAATTACATAGCATGATTTGAATTATAAGGTTGTTAAATGGGAAGGACATGTGCCAAAATTAGTAGTTTGCCTGTGGGTGAATTTTTTTCTGGTTCCTATGAACATATACTTTATGTATTTTCTAATACGATCCTGAATAATGTACACAGGGAAGAAAATGCACAAGAAATAAGATTAAATGACAAAATGATTGTTAAGGTTTTGGAATCTTGACTTTTTCCCCTCTTCTCTATTTTCCAATGTTTTTATAATATGCTTATGATGTTAGTTTTATCATTTAAAAATGTTTTATAGTTTCACTGAAACTTGTTTTAAACTTTTTCTCTTGCTTCCCTCTTTCTTGCATGCACACACAGTGTTCCTTTTCTCAGTTTATAATTAAATATTTATTAGTGTGATTGATTGATTAATGCTTATCCTCTGCTAAGCTCAAATGCAGTACACTTGCTTATCAATGTCTTGTATTCCCAGTACCTGTCATATGATAGAAACTCAATTTAAAAAACTGTTTTGGGGGAGGGAGGCTCACAAGGGAGAGGATATATATGTATATAATTATGACTGATTCACATCGATGTGCGGAAGAGACCACCGTAACATCATAAAGCAATTATCCTCCAATAAAAATAATAGAGTCTTGACTAATGAATAAATCAGTCAGTCTACGCATTGCTTTTGATATATTTTCAGTTAAAGAGTCAGACTTATTCTCTGCACTAAAAACCATCAACCCTCACTCTGGTGGTTATTGTCTTAAATACTACATTTTAAGAAGAAAATAGGACAAAAAGGAAAGACTCTCAGTCTAGG
Organism: Bos mutus; assembly: GCF_027580195.1. NCBI lineage: Eukaryota > Metazoa > Chordata > Mammalia > Artiodactyla > Bovidae > Bos > Bos mutus. Next base: position 19,872,466 of record NC_091619.1, on the reverse strand, counting down.
ACCACATCTTGGAAAACATGGTGTGTGTGTGTGCGCGCGCGTGTGCACACGCATGTGCTCAGTCGTGTTCAACCCTTTGACCCCGTGGACTGACGCCCACCAGACTCCTCTGTCCATGGAATTTTCGAAGCAAATATATTGGAGTGGGTTGCCATTTCCTGCTCCAGGGGGATCTTCCAGACTCAGGGATCAAACCCAACTCTCTTGCTTCTCCGGCACTGGCAGGCGGATTCTTTACCACTGCACCACCTATTGGAGTCTGAGTGTTCACACCATTCATAGTCATCCAGCTTCAAGAAAACCATGCTGAAGTCATCGGGCCTATTTAATGTGAATCAGTCTTTATTCCGCACTTGTGTGGTGCATTAACAAATTCAACATACAAGGTAGCATTACATATTGTAGGTTAGCATTACAGCATTATGCAGTTTCACACAATTCATGTTAGCTTTTTCGATTTTTTTCTTTTTTTAAAATTTGACACGTTTATTTTATTTTTTGAGTTTCATTTTTACAAGAGAAGACACAAGGTAAAGAAAGACGACCACATCGGAGAAGGATCACGGTGAGGGCAATGTCACTATTGTGGCCATAATAAAAGCTTCCCAAGAAAAAGGACTTGCATCGTTCCCTCTCCTGAGCAAGCCGCCCCTGTCCCATGAACCAGTCTGTTCTCATATCCCGAGCACCGCTCCTAAACGTGTACCTCTTGGCTGTGCTCCACTGAGATGAACTGAAGGAAGGACTAACTCATAAAGGGACTTTTTGTTATTAAGAAAAGCTCTTGCCTTCCCAAGGAATCAAGATATCAGCAGAGAAGGACTGACTCTTGGAAAATCAGAAGTGACCATTCCCTAACCTATTCCTGATCATGAGTGCCTTGTGTGAAAGCTAGAATGTAACTCTCTTGTCTTTCCACCGACTCTTAGGAGTAGGCATTCCTCCTCCACCCTTATCAGTTAGCTCTGGGAGGAACAAATGTGAAAGCCAAAGTCAGCTAAGAAACTTTGGGATGGCTGAGTCAAGGGCACGACGGATCAGGCCTGAGGTAGGAGGGAGGAACCTGGGACTGTCTGCCTCTTTGCCTTTTTCTGAGAAAGACACCGAGGCAGTTCCTAGGCTACAGAACTATGGGTCCCTCTCCTGCCACCTCCACCCACCGCTCAGTAGATGCAAAGAATAAAGTTACAAGGAGATGGGTAAGAGAGGAGTTGGGTGAGGCTGTTTTCCCAGACTTATGTCAGGAGGAGCTTCAGAGGCACACACAGCAGGGCAAAGACCACACTTTTCTCCACCTGTTGCTTTGCATTGTTTCTGGGAAGGAAACAAAAGCGGGTTGCTCAGCAGTTTCTGATCTTTAGACATTAAGGCGATGGAGAGGAACCATTTAAAATTTTTCCTAATGGGGCTTCAGAATGCTCCTGTCAGATTTACATTAAACTATCTCAAAATGCATTTTTAGAAAACAAAAATTATTTTTGTCTACGTATGATACAGTATTTACATTCCATGGAGTATTGGATAGAAACCAGTGATGTGAACCCAGCTGATGGTGAGATTGTGAGTCAGATTCTGGGGGTTGGGGGATGACAGGGACAAGAACAGAGAGTGGGCTCTGTGCCTGCTCAGAACTGCTCTGCACTGTCAAGAATCCAGGTTAAAGAGAAAAAAAGAAGAATGGGGTTGGGGGGGTCAGGGAACAGGTTGGTTTTAAATCCACAAGAGTTATGGAACGGCAGAGGCAACATCACCACTCTCTCCATAGAGACTCAGCTTTTCAACTCTTCTCAGAAGCAAGTCAGATAGTGATGTTCTTGTATGAATGTGAAATTTCTGTCTCTACTAATTTTTCAGGCCTTGGTTCAAGCTGCTGCTTATCTGAGTTCCTCTTCAGGCTGGCAAAAATATCTACTGCCTATCCGGGCTTACTTATCATCCATGGAGTCTCTGCCATCTGAAAAGTCTCAACTCTAGAGGCATGGCTGGACTAGGGATAAGGAGACATGAATTCTAAAACGGAGGCTGAATCTCTCTCAAGCTCTGCTGTCCACTGGCAGGTGGAGGACTGAGCTCTGTGGTTTCCCCATGCCTTCACTGTACCTTGAGATTCAGGAGTCCTAAGAACTAAGCACTTTGTTTACAGGGAAAGGATGCTCTGAAAAATCCAAGTCATCTTTATTACTAATTTAGTCATGTGCTCGTTTTACTCATTTAGTTATTTTTAAGGGCCATTATTGAAAAATTTGAGGAGAAAGAATAATTTCTCAAGGTCCTTTTCCTTATGAAGTAAAACTAACCTCACGTAAACTACTTGAGAAGACTCTAAAGCTTCTCAGCGGTCAGCATTTCTGGAAAAACAAAGGCCAGTCTAACCCTTCAAACCACAGATGATTCCTAACACATCACCAAAAAATGGCTATCCTTCCAAACACAGCTACAAAGGGCGAGGCACTCATCTCATTTTCCTTGTCTTCATAACTACATTTGGGATCAGCAAGATATAGTCAATGGTACTATCCTGTAGCTGAACTTGAAGTCCCAAAGCTCTTTCTAGAGAAGTCATCTAGTTTTGTAAACCCAGATTCTACCGAAAAGTCTGATGCCTTCGTGTAATTGATGACGTATTAATCAAAGAGAGTCTTTTACCCCTTTCCAGCAGGAGCGCTGATAGCAAACACGCCTCATTTCTCAAATACTCTTTCTCCTGCAAACCCTGCCTTATCCATTCCACCTTTGTATATTCGCCTACTGCAGACCTCTGGTTCTTAAGCTCAAAGAGCAGAAATGTAAGTGGTAATAGGGTAAAAAGATGGGGATGATGAAAACATGAGGTTTTACAAGAGCAAAAAGATTCTTCCACAGAGGTGGGGGATGAGAATAACTCTCCAGAGAAGCCCAATAAAAAGAGACCAATTTCAGGTAATCAGCAAATACAATTCGGCACAAAACACGATTTTCATGGATTAAAATCTGTACCTTGATATTGGCAGTTAGGCTAATTTCTTCAGTTTGTATTAGACATGCAAATATAAGGTTACATTGTTATATATAGACTTGTAGAGGTCTTTCCCTCTCTTTTTTTCCCCATTTGAAAAAAAAAAAAGGATTTCCTAGTGCCTTGCAAAGGAGAAAAATCATCATTGCTAAGAACTGAACTGCGGCTGTGGTCATGTGGGGTGTTCTCTGTGGTGTTTGTCGTGTAAGAAATTTTCTTCTACAACTAAGATGAGGTTTTGAGTCCGCTCCTCTCGGTCCTCTCCCCGCCACGTCCCTGCCCGGCCTGGCCCCAGGGTTAGAGGCAAGGAGAAGAGGATTAGTACTCGCTCAGACTGTGCCACTTGGCCACGGGCTTGCGGGGGCTCTCGCACACCTCTCTCCAGTGTTCGGCACCGCTGGCTGTGACACTGTGCGCCCCCAGGATCAGCCTCCCCACCACCTCGTTCTTGGTGGTGCGATCGAAATCGATGACCAGGAACTCGATGCTGATGTCAGGCAGGAGGTCGGTGGGGATGTCGTAGATGAAAGACTCGTTGAAGACTGGGTTCAAAGTGCACTTCTTCACGTGGGTTTTCTTCTTGGCAATGCGCTTTCTGCCGTAGTAGACGTTCACCTTGACATAAGGATCTGGGGCCCCCAAAGAAAAAAGGGAGACAGGCCAATGACACAGTCCTCTCCTATACAATGTCAGGGAGGAGGGGCTTCTGCTGTCCATCTCCTTGATGTCCCCTCTCTCACCCCGTGGGGTCTTTGGTGGTTGCACACTAAGTGTACACTGACTCTGTACACATCTGCCTGCCTGGACAAGGGGTCAAGGAAACCAGGCAGACAAGGAACAGAAAAACCGCCTCGAGTCAGGGCCAAAGAAACTCCATGACACCAAGAAGCATTTTCAAGGGGGCACAGGGACTACCAAAGGCTGCAGGCTTTCTGAGAAGTCTCACCTGGAGCAAGGGCACAGAGGCTAGCATGTATACCACTGTGAATACCTCGCCAAAGGTAGAGACCATTTGCTTACCCAAAGGAAGAGAATGTAGACAGAGAGGAACAGGTGGAGGGTGAGAGGTGCAGGGGTCCTGAAAGGTGGGCGGGGGGAGGTGCTTGGATCACAGGCGAGGGGCAGCAGGGCAGGGAGGGCAGACAGACAGAGATAGGTTGAAGTAAATAGCTGCTACCTGAGAGACCGGTGATGTCCATCTTCGGCAGGTGTCTGGCTTTGAGGACCACCACTGTCATTCTCTGCGCCACAGGCTGGTATGACAGAGACACCTGGAGCTCGCCTCTGCTAATGCACTTCTGTGGGGAAGAAACAGCAGGTGAGAACCCCAGTCGAGGGGGCAGGCCACGGCACAGAAAGTGCGGGGCGAGGACAAAGGAGATGTTCTTCTCACAGTCCTGACAGTAAGCAAGGGGATTCCCGGTGGCCCTGTGGTTAAGACGCCACACATTCACTGCAGGGGGCGTGGGTTTGATCCCTGGTCAGGGAACTAAGATACCGCATGCCACATGGCGTGGCCCAAAATAAAATAAAATAAAAAATCTTATAGTAAATAAAATCATTTGCACGGAGAGGCAGCACAGCACAGACTCTGCAGTCAGACTGGCCTGGATTCAGATCCTGACTCTACTGCTTATCTGTCTGAGCTGGGACAAGGTCAGCCCTACTTGACCTCTCTGGAGTTCTGCTTCCTCTTCTGTAAAATGGATATGAAAACAGTAGCAACTTCCCAGGACTAGTAAGAGGATCCAGTAAATTAGTGTGTACCAGAGACACGCATTCTCTCCTGCTTTCTCATTTGGTTCTTGTGATAAAGTTTTGAAGGGAGATAGGAAACTCGCATTTGAGTCTTAACTTTGTCATTTACTCACCAGCTAGCCCTGGGCAAGTCCCTGAACTTTCTGGAGCCTGTGGCTCCATCTCAGAAGGTGAATATCCACACCTGCTCTGCCTGCCCCAGGGTATGACCTTCTGAGCATCTTCTCCGGCCACCCTGGTTGCCCACATCTTTGTTTCCCCACCTTGAAATGTTATGCTAGGCTCTATTTTGAGCTTGGAAACAAGACAAAACAAAACAAAAACTCTAGTCCTCCAAGAACATTTTAAATAACATTTGGATACTAATTACATGCCAGGTGCTGGGAATTCAGAGCTAACAGGAATCAGTCATTGTTCCCAAGGATGGAGTAGAAGATTCAGAGACGTAAACAAACATGTTTACTTGTCAGGAGAGTGAGAAGCCTCGGAACTCCCTGGTGGTCCAGTGGTTAGGTCACTGTTGAGGGCCTGGGTTCAATCCCTGGTCAGGGGACTAAGATCCCACAAGCTGCGCGGTGAGACCAAAATAAATGCTTCAGTGCTGCTGGGAGATGCAGGGGAGGTTTTGCCAGCTGACATCAGGGCTGAGCTTCTGGAGGGTGAGAAACAGACACTGAGGCAATGGGCAGAGAGAAGATCCTGCGTGGCAGGGCAGCCGAATGGCTGGCTTCGGGCTGAAAGGGTAAGCTATGTTCAGAGAACGGGGAGAGGTGAATGTACCTGATGTTGGAGTCCTGGCAGGAGGGATGGGCCAGGAACCTGGAGAGGTGGGTTAGGTGGGGGTGAAGGGCATGGGGAGCAGGGGGAGTAAGCTAACCAAATAGCAGAGCCAGCAGCAGCAGCCAGGCGAGAGGAGGTCTGTAAGCATAGGAGCGACTTCTGTAAGCATGATGTTACTGCTGTTGTTAATATATTAATAATCATATTATTCTAGTTAAAGCTGGAGAAAGAACTAAAGATGAAAGTCAGAAAACCTGGTGAAGAGGCTGCTCCCACAGGCTAGGGAAGAGAGGGTGAGGGCTGGAACCAGGGCTGTGGCAGAGGAGATGGACCTGGGATAGGTCTCAGAAAGAACTGTCAGGATTTTCTGGGTGGGGGCGGCTAACTGGATGTAAATACAGGGGAGAGGGAAGAGAGGAAGGAGTGTTTCTTGTGTTTCTCTCTTAGGAAGTGGGGATGAGGCTGGGGTAAAGAAAACGAAATGTGGCGGCACAGGAGGAGCTTAGGACATAATAAATTAAATTTGGGACAAAAAATTTTGAGACCAAATCACTCCTCCTCTATCAAATTTTATTCCTTATACTCTTCATAGCCCCAAAGGAAGGTCACCAACTCGATGAATTCTTAGATTGAACAAAAATAGACCAAACTCACCACCAGCCTTACATATGCCACATACCCACCAAAATGACTTGCTGTGCATTAAGAGTGCCAGGCAATCTTCTAGCAGCTAGGGCTGAAAAGATGCACCCCTACCCTCCAGAAGCTCACAGGCTAGTGCCTGCCCAGGTGTGTCTGGCGCAGGAAAGAACAGCAGTAAATGGTTTGATTAGCTCATCAGTGAAAAACAAAGGGAAAACCCTAATAGCTTATGCTTTGATTGATTATAAGTCGTCACCTCAAGGAATGAACTGTGATAATATTTCCATTTGGTTTAAAAAATTTCTTGAGGTGATGTTTCATACGAGGAGCGTACGGAAATGTCTTTCATAGGGTACTGAACGTGACTAAACTTTAAACGCAGCCGTTAGCTTTAGAAATTGAAGTACAAAAGAAAACAAGCTTTAGAAATGATTTTCATGGTTTTCTCTGCTAGATGAAGCCCTACATCTTTTCCTTACCCATAACATACAGTCGGCTCTTGACTGTATCCACAGGACGCACCCCGAGCCAGTGTAAAATCACAGGCTGGTTGCTCCTGCCAACCAGTATACTTCTGGGTCACTTCCTTTGACATAAGTCAGAACTTAGTCTGAGAATGTGCGCTCATTTTTACTATCAGTCACAGCCCAAAGGCATCAGGAAGGTAATCCCTCAGCAAAAAGAAAATACCTTCCGAAATGTTCAGAACTGAACTGCTCAATACCGTAGCTGGTCGCTACATGTATCTATTTAAATTTTAATTCATTAACATTAAGTAAAATTAAAATGTTAATTCCTCAGTCACACTGGCCCTATTTCAAGTGCTCAGTGTCCACACGTGGCCAGTGGCTACCATGTTGGATATATGCAGATATAGAACATTTCCATCATCAGAAAGAGTTCCAGTGAACAGTGCTGATCTATCTAGAAAGAACTTTTGGATTATTTGAGCCACTGCTCCCCTCCATTTCCATGAATAATGAAATGTTAACTAGTTTTGATATCTATATCTGGGACCTTGAATATTGGTATCTAAATATTAAAAATATAATCTTTAAATATAATCTAACTTTATATACAGAAGAAGGCTAGGGAGGGTAAAAAGGAAATTTTGATTTAAAAAATAAAGTTTTATTTGTAAAAATAACATCAATTACAAGATGATACTTAGGTTTTCTGATTATTTAAAACTGTTTAAAAAAAAACCACACAAACTGTTTCCTAAATCATCCATTATAGCATAATCACCCTAATCAAAGTCCCGTGCGCCTTCCCTAGTTCTTTGGGAAAGTGGACAACTTCTGGTCACCTTCACAATCCTTTCCTCCCCTAAAATCACTCCTCTGGCAACTGTTCTCCATCTGACCCACCCTCCCCCCTCACCTTTGGCCATTTTACATGGGCAGAATGCCCGTCCTCATTCAGCTGCCCCTTTGTGATGCTCAAGTCTGCCGCCACAACACCACCTGAATGCCATTCCATTCTGCACTGAAGGCCAGAGTTTCAAGTCCCCCCTGCCGCCTCCCCTTCTCTTTCCACCCAATTCCCATTGCGAGCGGCACTGTCAATGGCTCTTTCTCAAGGGCTCTTTGTCAAGGGCTGGGAGCGCACTCTGTTTCCCAGCCCCTTCGCCTAGTGAGGTAAAGACCCTGTTGGGGGGTGGGCGAGCAGAAGGACAAGGGGGAGAAAGGGTTTTATCCATGCCTGACAGAGCCGGGAGCTTTGCTCTCAGAGTACAGGATCCTTTCTCAGTCCGTGGAAAAGAGGAACAAGGGCAGTGGTCCGAAAGAAGACGTTAGACTGAAGGAAACACTTAGGTGAAGGATAAGTCTCTTTCTTATAATTAGCAGAGCCCCTACGGAATGACTTTTTCTAGCCAGAGCATCTTTGCAAAGAGGAGGACTCAGGCATCCTCAATAAACCTTTATAGGGACTAGAAGTTCTCAGTGCTACCTCCACATTAATCACAGTCATGAGAAAACAAAAGAAACAAAACCCTCAACATTCAACCACATCCCTCCTTGTCTTCTCCCCAATACACATACACAGCAACTTCCTTTTTTGGTGTGTATGATTTTATTTTATTTTTCTATAGCAAATTTCTTTATTGTTTATGGAAAATTGACATTCCTTGTTCTTTCTTTTCACTCCCTTTTGACTAGCCTGGATGACCTCCAAGGTCTCTTGTAAATCTGAGATTTTAAGAATCCTCTCATTCCCATGACCACTGTCCCAGGTCATGAACACCAATCTGGCAGCAGAAAGACAGGAAATGGTTTGGGAAACAATGACATGAAGAAATTAGGAGGAGTCTAACAACTCTCTATTATCCACCCTGTAAATCACTTCTTTCCCACTGTCTCTTCTTTAACCCCAGCCCTCTCTCAATCACTTCCCTTCTCCTTGTGAGGGGTGTATTATGGAAATGTAAATTCACTTTTATTTCTTTCTGAATAAAATACTAAGGCGGTAAAAAAGCTGCCACTAAAGGGAAAAAAAATCCAGTTCCAAAGTCCAACTCAGATAGTTTGGGTGTTTGGAGTTTATGCTGTAAACTTGTTTTATTAATAGTCAAGTGTTAATTTTTAATGCTTCTTGTATCTTTCTGTATATTCACAAGAGCTGAGAGTGCTCTCACAAAGTGACCCCATTAGCCTTTATGATCCAGCCAAGAGGGAGACTGAGGCCCAGAGAAAGTAACTGCACACCCAGAATTAGACACTGAAATGGACAGAATCAGAAATCATGACCAGTCCTGGCTTCTTCCAACTGGATTACACTGCAAGAGCGGAAAGGATAAGAGCTGAATTTTCTGCTACAGGTCAGGAAATGCAGTTAGGGGTTGGGGACTGTCTAGAGAAATGCAATTCTCACCAGTCTCCACCCAGGAAACTTTGATCCCATTACTATAAAGGGATACCCTACCCAGATCAGGAAAGACTCTTACAGTGTGGACTCTTCCAAAGCAGCTCTAGCTGATGAGCCAAGGGGAGACCCAGAAACAGCAGACTATTGGCTACAGTAGGGAGGATTTAAGGTGGACATTTGGAGGCTGCACTGCTAGGGAATCAGGGGTACAAATGACTAGGGAGATGACAGCCATGACCCAGGATGAAACATAGCCCTGCCCACTGGCACTGGCTGGGGAAAACAGGCTTAGGAAGCCTGGGAGGCTGCAGGGCTCTGGGTGTCCTGTCTGGGGCCTCATCCAGGGAGTGTGCTGCTCAGGATCCCACCCTGGCTTATCCCTTCTGAAGGGAGTTAATAAAGTGGAAAGAAGCTTGGCTCTTGCCAAGAGCCCCTGGCAGTTTAGCAAATGCCATTGTCTATGCTCCCTGCCCAGTGTCCTGGATTTGAGGCTTGTTTTGTTCCCAGCCCAAATCAGTCCCTTTTCTTGCCAGTGTCTTCCCAGCTGCAGCCTGGCACAGAGCCCTCCTCCACACTCAGCCGTGGGCTGAGAATGCATGAGCCGTCTGGGGGAGTCCAGCTAGTTGGTGGCTTTATCAAGGCTAGTACTCCAGAGAAGGCTGTGCTGAAAAGAACCGCCCAGTGAGGAGAGCTGAATGAAGGCAGGGGGTAGGGTACTGGAGCTGCTATAATGGGGAGTCAGGAGTCAGGGGCGGGCTGGTAGAATCTGGAGGAAAAGAAATGGAGGGAGAAGGGAGAGGATGCAGGGAGATGAAACTGGTCACTGCTGCAGCTTCTTTGCGGGACTTCTGCCTCCAAGCTCAGAGGATGCGAGAATTCCTGCTGTGTTGGACTCAGCTGTGTCTCACTGTATCCTGGCAATGGACCAGTGTTCATGCCCTGACCAAACACCTCTAATATTCTCTAAAGTGTTCAGACTTCCCCTGGCCCTTGTGAGCTGAGCGTGCCACATGGCAACAGCGGTTCTCTGGGCAGTGGCATGACTAAGCTGACTGCAGTGGAGCAGGCAGAGATGGTGCAGGCGACAGAGACGGTGAGAGCACACTCCCGGGGGAAGGGCTCCCTGCCTCCCCTCCCCAGCCTGGCGCAGCACAGCGCCCTTCAGCAATGGCCAAACCTGCTTCCCAGGAGCTCACTGCCCACTCAGTCCTGCTGGCCTGGAAGCCTCTTGTACGTTCCTGAGCCTTCTGCCTCCCCACTGAGTCCAGCATGGGTTTGCAGCTGGAGAGGGCAGTAACAGAGAAGTAACGTACCTGCAGGCAGGGCTCTTTCTGGAAAACGTACAGGTGTTTTTAGTGACCCTGATATCCTTTCCAAACCTCCTACCATCTTCTCCACTGATCTAGCCTTCCTTGTCTTCCTTTACTTTATCAAAATAAAATGTAAATATCTACAAATCACATATCTCTCCCAGGGATCAAACTTTAATAATAATAATCCTGGTTAACATTCATGAGAGTTTACTATGGGCTAGGGACTATGCAAATGCATCATTTTAATTCCTTATAAGAAACAGAGACTCAGAGAATTTAAGCAGCTTGCCCAAGGTCACTTAGCTGGTAGAATTTAGATTCAAACTCAGGTCTGACTTCAAAGTCCTTGCTGTGCTGTGCTTAGTCTCTCAGTTGTATCCGACTCTTTGTGACTCCATGGACTGTAGCCTGCCAGGCTCCTTTGTCCATAGGATTCTCCAGGCAAGAATACTGGAGTAGGTTGCTCTGCCTTCCTCCAGAGGGTCTTCCCAACCCAGGGATTGAACACAGGTCATCTGCATTGCAGGTGGATTCTTTACCATCTGAGCCATCAGGGAAGCCCAAGAATACTAGAGTGGGTAGCCTATCCCTTCTCCAGGGGAACTTCTCAACCCCAAAATTGTACCGGGGTCTCCCGGCATTGCAGGCAGATTCTTTACCAGCTGAGCTACCAGGGAAGCCCCAAAGTCCTTGCTATCAATTCCTTATGTTAAATCCTGAAAAAGGAATGAAACTCTTAAGTATAAAATTTCAACAACTTCTTTCACAGCACACTCACTATACAATAAATGCCAAGATTTCTTTTTTGTCTTTATCCTCCACTAAGTAAAAGCTACATGAAGGCAATAAGATGCCAGCTATATTATTCCATTTGATTCTCGTAACCCATAAGGAAGGCAATATTATCAGTTCCATTTTACAGATGGGGAAATAGAAGTTGAGAAGAGTTAAGTAACTCACTTACATCATACCCCTGGAAAGTGGTGAACTGGAAGGTGAAGCTAGGCAGTCAGATAAGAGCCCTCCTGCCAAACCACAGAACTGCACTGCCTCCCCAGTTGAGAATGAAACAAATGAACTAGTGTGGCTGGGAGCACAATTCTTGCATCCCTGAAAGGATTCAAGAACCAATGCTAGCTCAGTGGAGAGAAGGCAGGATGGAGGGCTCTCATGCCCCTCTTAATGCAAACAGGGCAGAGAGGAGGAACGGAGAGAGAAGTACCTGTGGCAAAGGTTTTGGCCTGTGTGAGGGGCCTGAAAGGTCAAGCAGTTGTATGCTATGAATGCTAAGTTGTTTCAGTCATGTCTGACTCTTTGCGAGTCCATGGCCTGGGACCCACCGGGCTCCTCTGTCCATGGGATTTTCCAGGCAAGAATACTGGAGTGGGTAGCCATTTCCTCCTCCAGGGGCTCTTCCAGACCCAGGGATCGAACCCGTGTCTCTTACATCTCCTGCACTGGCAGGTGGGTTTTTTACCACTAGCAATACCTGGGAAGCCAAAGCAGTTGATGAAGTTGCATTTATAAAATGGTTGTTAAAAGTCACACAGATGCAAGCCTACTTTTATCTCTAGGTTTGGGCTGGGAAAGGGAAGCCGAGGGGAAAATTACTGGATACTTCCACAGTTTCTCAGTTGTAAGGAATAAGTTCACAAGAGGAAGATCACACATTTTGGAGAAGAAATTGGCTCCCATATGCCTGAAATGAGGAGGTCTAGGACTGGAGGGCTAGCCTGCTCCAAGCAAGCTGGATGCAGCATCAGGATGTCAACCACTAAGAGCAATTTCAGAAGGCATTTGCCCGTTTCTCTTCAGGAAGTTGCTTCTTGGAGGAGGCCTAACCTGACAGGCTCTCTGTCTTACTCTGACCACTGTTCAGTCTTGACATCCAAGAGCTTCCTCTCTACAGCCCCTCCTTGCCATCCATCCCACTTCTCCCTGCCATTCATCCCCTTCTGTCCCCCAACCTACCATTCCTCCCCAACAACTCTTCCTCCTCACCTGGATGTTCCTTTTGATGATGTCCCTGGTCAGCTGTACCTTGCCCGTGCTAGGGTCCACCCCAGCCAGCGGCACCATGACCTCCCCAATGACGTCATCCCGGGAGAAGCGGTCAAAGCTGAGGACGAGGAAATGCAGGACCAGGTCTTGCAGCTGGCTGTATGGGATGCCATAGAAGGTGAAGGTTTCATCAAACACAGGGTCCAGGGTCTTCCGCAGCACCCTGGTCTTCACCCGATGCCGTTTGTCAGGAAGGATGGTCATTTTGATGTAGGGGTCAGAGCCCTGGGTCTGGTCATCCATCACGGGCAGCCCATGAGCCTCCTGGATTGTCACCACCAGGGCTTTTTTCGGGAAGTTATAGTCCACTGAGAAGGTGAGGGATCCTAGCATGACATCCTCCTCTGGAGATGATGGAGAAGTAGTTTTGCTTTCCCCCGGGGTCAGGCTTGCAATGGGGCTCCTCAGTTCTTCCCCATAGTCCACTTTGATGGGCAATTGGTCTACACAAGATCCAGAGCTAGGTCCCTTAGGACTCTTGTCTTGGCCCAGCAGGCCAGCCTCTGCTGCATCTACCAACAGGTTCCCGTCCACCTTCCCTCCCGGGGCCATCTTTGTCTCTCCGCACTTTGATGATTTTCTTCTTGTTGCTGAGGGTTTCTGGATATATGCTGATGCCTTTGAGCATGTGTATGAACTTGTATGGTGGGTTCTTGTGCTTCTTCTCTGCCTGCTGGTGGCAGCATGTCCAGACAAAGACGGTCACTGAGACACACACCACCAGCACAGAGGCCCCGATAAGGCCAGCGACCACTGGTGAGACATCTGAAAGTGGAGACCAGAGATGTGTCAAGGCGGCTGGACCTCGGCCTCTGCCAGAGCACCCCTGCTTAGGGCCTCCGGCTGGGGCCGAGCTAATCTGCAACCCAGCCTTCTTCAAAGCAAAACTTGCTCATCTAGGCTTAGGAACGTCTCCCCTCTCTTAGAGATGCCCTCACCCATCCCTCCAACCAATCTGTGGCTCTTTCTTCCCACCAACCTGGATGAAATACTTACCTTCTCTAGAAAGCCTCCCCTGCAGTGCCCCACCTGACTGCCTGTTCTTTTCTCGGCCTTGCCTCTGCACTTACGGACTTGGTTTGCTCAATGGATTTGTATTTCACATAAAGTGGCCCCGTAAGTGTTATAGGTCACCCTTCTACATAGGAGCCATTCACCTCAACTGTTCCACAAAGGCATGAGCTGTGTCTGGTTTCGGGAGGATATTCCACAGCATGCAGCACAGGGTTTGCCACAGTGGGTTTGTGTGGGCTGACTGATAGGTAGGGTGGAAGGATGTGGAATTGACTTTGGATGGGTTTGGTAGGGTGCCCAAGGGTGATAAAAGTAGGTGAGTGGTAAGAAGTAGAACTGTGGGCCTAAGTCCTTTTGAAATATGTTTCAAATTTCAGCTCCCAGGCATTTGAAATACTTGTATTTTAATGTAAAATACAAATATTTAAAAATAAAACACAAGTATTTTAAATAGGAAGAAATAGGGACCATGGAACATGTCAGACCTTGTCACCTTCTTAGTAAAGTCTTTCCTGACCAACCTATTTAAAAATGTAACCTTTTCCACCCTTGAGACCTACACTTCTGGCCCTGCTTAATTTTCTCCATATGACATGACATGAGTTCTCTCTTTCATAAACACACACACACGCATGCACACATATACAAACACTCACATATAATTGTATTAGTTATTGTCTATCTTCACTAGAATGTAAGTTTCCTAAGGACAGGGATCTTGTCTGTTTGTGTGCTATGCTCAGTCACTCAGCCACGTCCAACACTTTGTGACCCCGCTGACTATAACCCGCCAGGCTTCTCTGTCCATGGAATTCTCCAGGCAAGAATACCGGAGTGGGTTCCCCTGCCCTTCTCCAAGGCATCTTCCCAATCTTCTGGGATTGAACCCAGTCTTCTGAATTGCAGGCAGATTCTTTACCTTTTGAGCCCACCAGGGGAGCCTTTTGTTTGTTTAGTTCCTGTCTATATCCCCAGCACTAAAAACACCCAGCAGGTACTTAATATTTGTTAGGTAAACAAATAACTAAAGAGAAACAGGTTTTTTTTTCTCTTCCCTTCTCTAGTCTTGTCTTTTCCTGCACAAATTGGGCCCCTGACTTAGATAATTTGGTTTTGGGATTTCTTTTCCCTTAAATGCACTGAAGCTAAATTGGGTTTAGGCCTTAAAGATCTAGATAAGGCCTATAGTTATCCATACTACACATTAGGGTAAGTCTCAAGTAGGGCAGGGGGAACTAAGGAAATAAATGTGATTCTTGCATATTCTAGATTTTTCCTAGAAGATCCTTCTATCAGGCATAGGCCTGGCCTGCTGCCTCATTCACTGCAGGCTTTTGTTCAAACCTCATCAGAAAACATTTCCTGTCTGTTCCAAGGAAGATAGTATCCCCACTACTCTGATTGATTTCTCTTTGTAGCACTTATTACCTCTGGTATATATTTATTTGTCAGTCTTCTCTTACTAGGTAATTTAATAAGACCAGTGACTGGCTGTTTTGTTCACTGCTACATTCCCAGGTCCTAGAACCATGTGGCACATAGTAAGTGTTCAGTGAACAAATGAGTTAGTGAATTCAAAACAGCTTCCACTTTAGGAGCTTGGGATTAACAGATAACAAACTACTATTTAAAAAATAGATAAACAGCAAGGTTCTACTGTATACTACAGGAAACTATATTCATTATCCTGTAATAAACCATAATGAAAATATATATATACACACATATATAATTAAATTATTGCTGTACATAAGAAACTAATACAACATTATAAATCAATGATACATCAATAAAAAATTTTTAAAAACCCAGTTGCCACAGATTGGAGAAAGAGGATGAGGTCAATATGACTACATATAACAGGGATAAATGTAAAATTCTATTTAGCCTTCAAAACCTATTGATAGGAAATAGGAGACCTTACTTGATAAAATCTGAGTAAAACTAACTTAGTAGTTTAAGTGATCACAAGCTTGGAGTATACCTAGGCTGACTTATACTATCAGTGTGATGTCTAAATCATAGAGGGGCAGTATAATTTCATCTGCTCTGGTCATGACACACATGAAGTGCTCTATCTATTTCTGACAAGAATAAAAATTGCTGTTTTTTGTGTGCCAGTATGATACCCGTGCCAGACACTGTGTTAGAGCTTCCTCAATTTGACTCAAATAACTCACTGAATAGGTACCATTAATAGCCCAATTTTACAAGTGAGGAAGCTGGGGACTCAAATCTGCTCTAGACCACAAAGAAGCAAATGACAGTGATGAGATTTAAACCCTGGTCTATCTGACACCAGAATGTGTCTATATTATGGATAAGCAGGATAGAAGAGGACCTAGAAACCATATTAAATGAGGAGAAACTGAAGAAGCTGAAGCTGAAGGGTCTGGGAATAACAACTTTCTTTAATTACTGAAGGTACTTTGCTGGAAGAAGGTCTCATCTGATTTTACTTCGGAGGGCAGGTCTAATACCAGTGCATACAGGCTACAAGAAGACAGATAAATTCAAAGAACTGAATTATTGTTAGAACTGCCTCTCAATGGCCCAGATTGCTTCCGGAGGCAGTGAATCTCTGAAGACTTTCAGAGACTGGATCACCTTCGTCAGATATATTATTCTAAAAGGAATTTCCTTAACAAGGATTGGAATCAACATCTCTGAAATTCTTTCTGCCTCAAACATTCAAAGTTCCATGAATGTTGGGACCAGGTAAGAAAAGAAGTGGTAACATTTTGAAATAATACAGATGAGGAGTAATGCCATTTAACAAAAAGTATATCAAGGTGACTGTGTCCATGGCCATGCTGAATAATAATAGCATTTATTTTCAGAATATCAGGTGAAATAAAAACTGTTAGGGAGAGGTTTCACATAATGGGAGCAGCCTTGGCTGTAAGCTCCTTGAGAGCGGGCAGAAATTATAGCCTGTTTACCTTTGAATCCCCGAGTCTCTTGCATCAAACAGAAGCTCAGTAAATACTTGCTTGAACAATTGATTGGGTTCAATTGTAAATCAGAATGGGCACAATCTGAAAAATCGGCTCTCCATTCACCTATGAGAGATTTTCCTGAAAACTGTTTGCTACTGATTCGTAACACTGAATATTATCTCTGCAAGAAGAGAAAAGCAAGAAACTACCAGGACAAGTATATTTTTGAGAATGATTTGAAAGGGAGCCTAAAGGTCAGGTTGAGAGACATCTGAGTGATCCTTTTGGTTCTACCATAAATTTACTGTGTGATCTTGAGAGATCCCACTGCTGCTCACTATGCCTCAACTTTTACTGCTAGAAAGCAGTGGATCAGTAAAAGAGAAGATGAAGGATGCTTATCTTTCAGGAGGGTGGAGAAGGAAAAAGATGAATGGTTAGATAGCATCACCCACTCAATGGACATGAATCTGAGCAAACTCCAGGAGACAGCAAAGGATGAGGAAGCCTGGCATGCTACAGTCCACAGGGTCACAAAGAATTGGACATGACTTAGTGACTGAGAAACAGCAACACAACGCTTCCACCTCGTTTCCCACTTTCGCTCTACGTTCTTCTTCATTTTAGTATTTGTTAATCGCTATGTCTCTCCCCCACACCCATGGCAGCAAACTAGAACAATCAGAAATGTTGAAACTCAGGACTCTCTGTCTAGTTTTAGTCAAAGGCTGAGTGGGAAAAGTAAGTTAGAACTAAAAGCTGAAGTAAGTGTTTTCAAGTAGCTGTAAATTGCAGTGACCCATGCTGCTTGCTCCTTTTGTCCTCCGAGGTCACAGATAATTGAGTGTTGGCTTGGTGTATCTCACAAGGGCTATGGAGTTTGAAATAAAGTACTCTATGAGATGTGAAAAAAGTCAGAAGTTCTACAGGGAGTTCTCGGTGGAGACCTTCCATATGGATTTGAAGATCTATAAGACACAGCTAGGTTTGTTCAGCTCTCTCAGCTTCTGACCAGACATGCTTATTGACATTTCCTTTGCAAAAATAGCCTTTCCTGGTCAAGTAGGCCAGCATGATACAGTGAAATAAGAATGAATTTTGCCATCAATGGGAAATTTGTTTAAATCCTAACACTAACCTAACTAGTTTGACTTTATCTCCCTTAGCCTCAGTTTCCTCATCTAGCAAATATATATATATATATATATATATATATATATATAAAATGAATACACTGGAGGGTATTTATAAGTCTTTTAGTATGTAAAAGGTTGATATAATTTCTTTTCTTTTGTTCACTAATATTACCTCTAGATGACATCACTATATTATGCTCTATAACATCTAACTTTCCAAGGAATCTGGAACTGCAATTAGAGAAAAGAATATAATGGAAAGGAGGCATAAGAAGAAAAAGAGAGAACTAGAAGAAAATCACAGAGTACTCATGTAATCAGAAAAGGGACATCAATTTTGGAAATTTAGGACTCAAATAATAAAAATGTAGAAGATGAAGTGTAAGAAAAATATAATCAAGATTTATCCTTGGGGAATCAGTGTGAACCAGTAGTAAATGGGTGTGATCTGTTGTCTGTATACTTTCTCTGACCTGATATTCTTCCTGACATTGAAGGGATAGAGCAGGCTGGGTTTTGTTAATTTCCATAAACCTTCTAGTAGGGAGTGAGAAAAGCCATTTCCTAGTTGGATTGTGACCCCACCCTAAACACTGGAGTCTGGATGCTCAAACCTTCTGGATTGTCTGAGACATAGAATCTCTTAAGGGAAATGAAGGAACCCTAGGCTGACAGCAACTCTCACCTGCTTCTCCCATCCAAACTGGGATAGGACTGAGGCAGAAGCAGGGCAATTCATTTTTCTTTGGGGGGCAGGAAAACAGCACAGGAAGTTTGCTATCTCAGCACATTTTACAGGAATCCCCCAGAGGAAAAACTTGCATCTCGAGCTTTTCTTTTCCATCTGCTTCCCTATTTTCCACCTCACTCTCTGCTCCAGGGAGTGTAACTGATCTTGGAGCCTGTAGGGTTGGGTCTGGGACCAGCCGCTCCGAGATGACGTAATGCTTTCTCTGGTACACAAAGCGGCCTCCCCCGGGCTCGGCCTTTTGCGCCCCTCCCCCTCTGGGCCGGATCGGGCCCCCGCCAGCACCAGCGCGCGAGTCCCCCTTTTTGAAAAGCCGGCCCAGGGAAACAGGGAACAAAGGCCTGAGAAGAAGAGCCTAGGCGCTGCCAGGAGGCCCAGAAATAGACATCACGTCATCCCCCAGCCCAGCAGCGCCAAGCGCCATTTGGTAGCATCGGACGGACCCCACCATTACGATGCAGAATAGACATGGCAGGGCTCACGTTTCCTCCCGGCCCCAGCATCCAGCTGACCGGCCTCAGGAGTGGCTTCCTTTTTGCTCCCCACCCCCGCACCCCTCTTTCCCCAGAGGCCGCCGCCTCCCCTGGCTGCCTGCCACCCAGCCCACAGTCTCCAAGCTGCCATCTTGATGCCCCATCCCCCTTGCCACCTCCCTCCCCCGCAGCCCTGAGGAGTGGGAGGGGGAGGAAGGGGCACCGCCCTGCGTGCCCCAAGGGGGAGGGCTCGGCCTACCTCGCCTCTCCACCCCTCGAAGGAGGGGTTCACGTCCTTGGCAGGCTCTCGGTTTCTCACCTCCAGCGGTACTCACAGTGCACCATACAAGGTTTTCGCATCCTGGACGTCCCCACCCTTGCTGTGACTCTGGCCTTCTCGGCCCCTGCAGCCCAGAGCTCAGGTTCGGACGCTGTCCACTGCCGGCGATACCACCACCGTAGGCCCGATTCTACCCACCACCACAGGCCCGATTCTAGAGGGGCTGGCACTTGAAGGCCTTGATCTGGGCCTCATGTTCTGCCCAGCCGCTGAGCTCCCTTGGCTTGGCAACGGTTTAACCTACCCCAGGCTTAGTTTGCCAGATTTTTACTTACCAAAGCTAGGTCGGATGTTGGTGATCTCAGCCATGTCGTAATCAGAGGCTATTGCTATAAATGCTTTTGCAATGGTCGGTCAGACAAGTCTGGGACCTCCGGTAAGTACCGGAGGCCGCCGCTGCAGAGCGCTAGGTCAGGGGAGGGGGAAGGTATCTGGTGGATGCCTCCTGCGACGGTCTGGTCCCTGGTTGACAGCTGCGGTCGCCTCTTAAGATGCTCCAGGGATGCTCTGAGCTAAGGATGCAGGTGCAGCCAGACTGGTCCTGATGCGAGGTAGGCCCCGCCTTCCTCCGAACGGCCCTCGGCAGAAGACTCCGCCTCTGTCCGAAAAGTTCCGGAAGGCAAGCCCCGCCCCTTTCCGGAAGATCCGTGGGAGGGGACCCCTCCCGCTGCCAAATTTTCAAGAGAATGAGACCCCGCCCACTGATGGGCTTGTGGGTCTGTAAAGCGAAAACTCCCGAGGCCTGACTAAGGAGAAGTTGTATGAGATTCTTTAGATCTTGTGATTCCGATTCCCTAGGCTTAATATAGCAGCAGAATGTTCTGGGCGACAGGGAGGTAGGATTTTGAAAAAATAAAATTATATATTATCTGCTTTTCAATATCAATTACCATTATTTTTATGCGTTTCTTAGACCACTAAAGATCATTATGGAAACTTTCTTAAACTTCAGAAGCTCTGATTGAAGACCAAACCTGGTGACGGCTGCACAACTCTGAAAGTTTACTGAAAATAATTGAATTGTATAAATAAAACCTCTTTGGTGGCTCAGACGGTAAAGAATCTGCCTGCAACGCGGGACACTCAGGCAAGAGCTGACTCAATGGAAAAGACCCTGATGCTGAGGATGAGATAGTTGATGGCATCACTGACTCAATGGACATGAGTTAGAGCAAACTCAGGAAGATAGTGAAGGACAGAGAAGCCTGGCATGCTGCAGTTCATGGGGTCGCAAAGAGTCAAATGACTTAGCAACTGAAGAACAACAATAAGTAGGATGGATTCTGTGATGTGTAAATTGAAGCTTTTTTCTTTTTAAAGACTAATGAAAGTTGCCAATAATTAATCAGTGTTGGCTATTTCTCTTCTAAAAGCTTCAGATGCTTAGAACAGCTTAGATGAGAAAGAGATAGCAAACCAACAGGTCTGTGTATTGTGTAGTTTCAAAAAGCAGGACACAAATGAAAAGCCAAGCTTCTAGAGACATCTTTGGAATGCAAGAGTTAGTGTGATTCACATTAGAGTCACACTGCTTGCGGTTATCTCCATGATTACATCAACGTCACCATTTTGAGCTGTGGATTCTTTTATTTTGCAGATTCTGTTTACAGACAGAATCAAGTCAAATAAATTACTTAAATATATAAATGTTGGTGGTTCACCTGTAAAGTGAGAGTGTTGAATGTACTTTTCTAGTTTTGACCTTCTGTCCTTCTAGGAAAGAGAAAAGAACATCGTTCTAGGAGTTATTCATCCATTCAAAACACATGTATTGAATTTATTGGCCTTCAACTATGCTTCAAGCACCTTCCTGGACACCGGATTAATGCATTAGAAGCTAGAGTCAGGATACCTGATTCCATCTGATAGCTGTGTATCTTTGTAAAAATCACCTACCCAGCTGAGCCTAAAATGTGTCCTGTATAAACAGGAAGGTATAATAGCCATTGTCCTATAGAATTTATTGTAAAGATAAAAAAAAAATCACCTTTGATAACGTAAGTGAAAGCATTTTGTAAGGAGAGTGTTATACAGATATGGATAATTACTATGGATTGAATTCAAGACTACCTTCTCTTTATTCAGGAAACTGCACTATTTGTAACCCAGGATTTCGCTTTCTTAAATTTTATGAATTCTCTATTTCCTTGGTTGCATATTCCAGGTGTCTTGCAGCGAGGACTGTCAACTTAAACCACTGAACCTTAAACTCCCAGTGTTGTTTTGAGTAGGATAGCTCAGTGGACAGAGAAAGCAAGGTAGTGCCTTTAAATATTTTTGCCAACAACGGAAGTGCTCGCGCTTTGGCTTCATTGTGCCCTAAAATAGAATGGCGCCTGGGCTGGGAGCGTGCTCCTTGACACTCCGACGCGGCGCACCGCGACCCGGGGAGGTGTTAGTAAGTCGCTGCCGTTGTCTGACTTCCGGTGATAAGGAAGCTGAGTTTCCGCGGGAGCGGGCCGGCTGGTCAGCGTACGGGTTGTGTCCTGTAGGGCGGGAAGACGCAGTTTGGAGCGGACGTCCGGGCGAAGGATGTTCATGCTGAGGCGGCCGGGTCCGAGGGCTGGTGCGGGGTGCGTGACAGAGGTAGGGGAGTGAAGACGTCTAGCTGGGAGTGGGAACTGAGTCAGCGCTAGGCGCTGAGGTGAAAAGCGCAGTTTGTACCCCTTTGTGAAATGTTTGCCCAGGAGGGGTTTGCACGAGGGCCTTCTCCTTATTTGCATTCATTCACACTGTTGGTTTGACTGAAGTTCCCAAAGAGGGGGCCTCTTTACAACCTCTTTTGTGTTTGAAGTGCCTGAGCTGATCCCTGCAGGCTAGTGACTGAAAAGTAGCTGCCTTCTTTTCATCCCCCGCCCCCCGCCCCCAACTCCTGCCTTTTTGGACCTCAGTGATTTATCTGAAATATGACTTGCCTAAACTAATTCCACAATCCTTAATTCTCCCTTACCATTCCCTTATCAGAGGAATCTTGCTAATTTAACTGTGATTATCTGATAGAATTCCAGTTGAGCTATTCCAAATCCTGAAAGATGATGCTGTGAAAGTGCTGCACTCAATATGCCAGCAAATTTGGAAAACTCAGCAGTGGCCACAGGACTGTAAAAGGTCCGTTTTCATTCCAAACCCAAAGAAAGGCAATGCCAAAGAAGGCTCAAACTACCGCACAATTGCACTCATCTCACGCCCTAGTCAAGTAAGGCTCAAAATTCTCCAAGCCAGGCTTCAGCAATATGTGAACCGTAAACTTCCTGAGGTTCAAGCTGGTTTTAGAAAAGGCAGAGGAACCAGAGATCAAATTGCCAACATCCGCTGGATCATGGAAAAAGCAAGAGTGTTCCAGAAAAACATCTATTTCTGGTTTATTGACTATGCCAAAGCCTTTGACTGTGTGGATCACAATAAACTGTGGAAAATTATTCAAGAGATGGGAATACCTGATCTGCCTCTTGAGAAATTTGTATGCAGGTCAGGAAGCAACAGCTAACTGTTGCTAACTGGACATGGAACAACAGACTGGTTCCAAATAGGAAAAGGAGTACGTCAAGGCTGTATATTGTCACCCTGTTTATTTAACTTATATTCAGAGTACATCATGAGAAACGCTGGACTGGAAGAAGCACAAGCTGGAATCAAGACTGCCAGGAGAAATATCAATAACCTCAGATATGCAGATGACACCACCCTTATGGCAGAAAGTGAAGAGGAACTCAAAAGCTTCTTGATGAAAGTGAAAGTGGAGAGTGAAAAAGTTGGCTTAAAGCTCAACATTCAGAAAACGAAGATCATAGCATTGGGTCCCATCACTTCATGGGAAATAGATGGGGAAACAGTGGAAACAGTGTCAGACTTTATTTTTCTGGGCTCCAAAATCACTGCAGATGGTGACTGCAGCCATGAAATTAAAAGAGGCTTACTCCATGGAAGGAAAGTTATGACCAACCTAGATAGCATATTCAAAAGCAGAGACATTACTTTGCCAACAAAGGTCCGTCTAGTCAAGGCTATGGTTTTTCCAGTGGTCATGTATGGATGTGAGAGTTGGACTGTGAAGAAGGCTGAGCGCCGAAGAATTGATGCTTTTGAACTGTGGTGTTGGAGAAGACTCTTGAGAGTCCCTTGGACTGCAAGGAGATCCAACCAGTCCATTCTGAAGGAGATCAGCCCTGGGATTTCTTTGGAAGGAATGATGCTAAAGCTGAAACTCCAGTACTTTGGCCACCTCATGCGAAGAGTTGACTCAGTGGAAAAGACTCTGATGCTGGGAGGGATTGGGGGCAGGAGGAGAAGGGGACGACAGAGGATGAGATGGCTGTATGGCATCACTAACTTGATGGACGTGAGTCTGAGTGAATTCCGGGAGTTGGTAATGGACAGGGAGGCCTGGCGTGCTGCGATTCATGGGGTTGCAAAGAGTCGGACACGACTGAGCAACTGATCTGATCTGATCAAGATAGGGACAAAAGTTCATTTGGTATAGGCTGGGAATCTCTCCCAGTGTCCTGAAGAAATGGAATTAAAGCAGTTTAAAACTAACCTTATAGTTCAAACTCTTAGAAAGCACTTTTATGTTGCCGCCCTCTAATCCAGGTTTTCATCTAGTGCCTTGGTTAGATGGGCATTCAGGCCTTACTTGAACACGGTTAGTGATGAAGAACTCACTGCAACACAAGGCAGCATGTTCTATTCTTGGGCCTGTCTTATTGAGAATAAAGTTTTTTGGGGTAGAAAGATGCGGTTAGTTTTCATATAATGCTCTTGGTCCAACCTGCATAGAGTATGCACAAAACAGAAGTTCACACACTCATTCATTCATTCAGGGAATGGTTACTGATTGTCTCCAGTAGGGCAGATATTGCTGAATACTAGGGGTACTCATCGAAAGAATCTTTTCCCTCAAAAAGCACATAGTTTGTGGGGGGCTCGTGGGAGAGAGCCAAGAAGCAATCATAAAAGTGGTATGTACAAAAAAAGAGGTTTGCAAATAGATCTATGAGAAAATATGAGAAGGTAACCTCCACTTTAGGTTAGTGTTGCCATTAAAGTGTGATAACTGGAATTGAAGTCAACTGTTCAGAAATCTAGTATACACAAAAGTGAGGAATCTCTCTTGTTTTCAATACAAAATTTTTGTTAATTATGGTCTAACCTTTTTAAACAACCACACTTTGCTTTTGGATTCTTTCTGTTAAGGGAAATACCTGTTTATAAAAGCAACAATGGCAAACATTTATTGATCTAATAAATTACTATTTAATGATGGAAGTGCTATTTTTATTTCATTTTATAGCTGAAGAAATGAAATTCAGGTAAAGTAACTTATGCAAGGTCACAAAGCTTACTTGGGAAACAAATCCAGACGGTTTGACTCCACAGTTTGGTCTCAATATCACACTATCCTACCTCCCTGATGGTAATAGTAATAATTAACACTTACTAATCATTTACTATTTAATTCTTATAACACCTCCATAAGGTTAGAAAAATTATTATCTTTTATAGTTGAGAAAACCAAAATTTGGCTAGGTGAAGTCACTCAGGCAAGATAACACACTAATCAGTAATAGAGTTAGAATTTGAACTCAGGCATTCTGTCTCTTCAGTTCAGTTCAGTTCAATTGCTCAGTCGTGTCCGACTCTTTGCAACCCCATGAATCGCAGCACCCCAGGCCTCCCTGTCCATCACCAACTCCCGGAATTCACTCAGACTCACATCCATCATGTCAGTGGTGCCAACCAGCCATCTCATCCTCTGTCGTCCCCTTCTCCTCCTGCCCCCAATCCCTCCCAGCATCAGAGTCTTTTCCACTGAGTCAACTCTTCACATGAGGTGGCCAAAGTACTGGAGTTTCAGCTTTAGCATCATTCCTTCCAAAGAAATCCCAGGGCTGATCTCCTTCAGAATGGACTGGTTGGATCTCCTTGCAGTCCAAGGGACTCTCAAGAGTCTTCTCCAACACCACAGTTCAAAAGCATCAATTCTTCGGCACTCAGCCTTCTTCACAGTCCAACTCTCACATCCATACATGACCACTGGAAAAACCATAGCCTTGACTAGACGGATCTTTGTTGGCAAAGTAATGTCTCTGCTTTTGAATATGCTATCTAGGTTGGTCATAACTTTCCTTCCAAGGAGTAAGCCTCTTTTAATTTCATGGCTGCAGTCACCATCTGCAGTGATTTTGGAGCCCAGAAAAATAAAGTCTGACACTGTTTCCACTGTTTCCCCATCTATTTCCCATGAAGTGATGGGACCCAATGCCATGATCTTCGTTTTCTGAATGTTGAGCTTTAAGCCAACTTTTTCACTCTCCACTTTCACTTTCATCAAGAGGCTTTTGAGTTCCTCTTCACTTTCTGCCATAAGGGTGGTGTCATCTGCATATCTGAGGTTATTGATATTTCTCCTGGCAGTCTTGATTCCAGCTTGTGCTTCTTCCAGTCCAGCATTTCTCATGATGTACTCTGAATATAAGTTAAATAAATAGGGTGACAATATACAGCCTTGACGTACTCCTTTTCCTATTTGGAACCAGTCTGTTGTTCCATGTCCAGTTCTAACTGTTGCTTCCTGACCTGCATACTGATTTCTCAAGAGGCAGATCAGGTGGTCTGGTATTCCCATCTCTTGAATAATTTTCCACAGTTTATTGTGATCCACACAGTCCAAGGCTTTGGCATAGTCAATAAACCAGAAATAGATGTTTTTCTGGAACACTCTTGCTTTTTCCATGATCCAGCGGATGTTGGCAATTTGATCTCTGGTTCCTCTGCCTTTTGTAAAACCAGCTTGAACCTCAGGAAGTTTACGGTTCACATATTGCTGAAGCCTGGCTTGGAGAATTTTGAGCGTTACTTGACTAGCATGTGAGATGACTGCAATTGTGCGGTAGTTTGAGCATTCTTTGGCATTGCCTTTCTTTGGGATTGGAATGAAAACTGACCTTTTCCAGTCCTGTGGCCACTGCTGAGTTTTCCAAATTTGCTGGCATATTGAGTGCAGCACTTTCACAGCATCATCTTTCAGGATATGAAATAGCTCAGCTGGAATTCCATCACCTCCACTACCTTTGTTTGTAGTGATGCTCTCTAATGCCCACTTGACTTCACATTCCAGGATGTCTGGCTCTAGATGGGAGATTGTATTTGGTATAAAGTACAGTGTTCATGTTTGAACTTGAATAAGTAAAAGTATATCTGCTGCTGCTGCTAAGTCCCTTCAGTTGTGTCCAACTCTGTGTGCCCCCATAAACAGCAGCCCACCAGGCTCCACCATCCCTGGGATTCTCTAGGTAAGAACAGTGGAGTGGGTTGCCATTTCCTTCTCCAATGCATGAAAGTGGAAAGTGAAAGTGAAGTCGCTCAGTCGTGTCTGACTCTTCGCAACCCCATGCACTGCAGCCTACCAGGCTCCTCCGTCCATGGGATTTTCCAGGCAAGAGTGCTGGAGTGGGGTGCCATTGCCTTCTCCAAAAAGTATATCTGAGGATATTTATTACCATTAATTAATAGGACAGTGATAAGAACTTGCCTTTATCCTTTCAGGATGGAACAAAAGTGGGACTTGGAAAATGTTGCCCTGCAAGAAGAGAAGAACTACATTGACAGAGTCCCCACAGCACCAGGGCAACCAGGAGGAAGATGACTTAGACCTGCAGGCAGCTGGGAAACCAGAATCTGACCTGGGGTCAGTTAAAGACCTGGGGTCAGTGTCCCTGTCCTGGAGTCCAAGTCATGGCAGAGCAGCTGACCTTGAAGTGCAGGCTGCAGGAATTCAGCTTGGTATGGAGGACCCATCTTTGAGCTCTAGGATGCTCACTGAGGACACAAATGTAGCAGTTCTGGAAGCTGTGTATGTGGGCATCTCTCAGGAAATCACCCTAGCTTCCTTGGAGTCTTCCCAGCCTGTTAATACACACATTGGTAAAGGAAAACTCCAGGCCACTAGCTCAAGGAGAGGGAAGAAAATTACACTCAGACCTGGGTCAGTTACTCAAGAAGACAGAAGCGATCATCCTATCGCTAAGGAGCCTTTTTCAGAAGAGCCTAGTGAAGAAGTCAAGGCAGAAGGAGGTAAGACATGGAAGATCTTTGGCTTACATTTACCTTGTTAGTACCAGCTTGCCAGTGCCTTTGCACTTGTCATTGCACTCTCTGCAGTGCCTTTACAAAATAGCATTTCTGAAAGGGGAGGCTAGCTGGGTTTGGAGTTGGAGCCTTGGTCTTTGTAAGGGTCAGCACTGAACATTATGAATGGGTAGAAACTTTCTTCTCCCCTCCCATTTCCTTGATCATCTTCTGTATTCTTTTCTTTTTTTTTTTTTAGGTTTATTTATTCGTTTGGTTGTGGTGTGTCTGTGCTGCTGCACACGGGCTTTCTCTAGTTGCAGAGAGTGGGGCCTATTCTCGTTGTCACGTGCAGGCTTCTCACTGCAGTGGCTTCTCTTACTGTGGAGCCTGGGCTCTAGGTGTACTGGCTCAGTAGCTATAGCACACAGGTTTAATTGCCACGCGGCTTGAGGGATCTTTCTAGAGAAGGGATCAGGAACCGGCGTCCCTTGCATTGCAAAATGGATTCTTAACCCCTGGACCACCAGGGAAGCCCTCTTTCCTTCCTTTTTATCTTTTCATCATTTCTGTAGGGATGAACTGTGTATGGCCTATTGATATTTGGTGCCTGTTTATGAAGTGGGCCTTGAGGAGGGGCAGCAGCTATAAGGGAGAGAGTACTGCCTATGTCATTTGGTAAGGCTCTCCAGAGATGCCATGAGCCTTAGAACCTGAAGGATGAATTGTGATCTGATGGAATGGTGGCATGGAGTATCTTAGCTTAAGAACAGTCTGAGCAGAGGCAGAAGAGGTAGTGAAAGATGACGTCAGAGTGTTAGATTGTGTTTAGATTGTGATGGGCTTTGTTTTTTATGCTTGAATATTTGAACTTTTCCTGAAGGTTATCACTCACTAATAAATAAAAGGAGCAGAAGGCATACTTCTGACCTCAGAACGCTTGTAATCTAGTTGGGAAGAGAAGACACAAGCGCCTAACTCATTTGGTGCAGTTTAGGACAATATGTGATTGAATGGAAGTGAGGTACAAGTAATTAGGATTTTTGAAACTGGATCTTGGTGGATTGATAGAATTTGATGGTTTAGGGTAAAGGAGTGGAAATAGAATAGCATTTTCTACAAACATGTAAAAGTGCTGTGTTTGTATGGGAGCATAACAGGGTTTCAAATAGAAAGGATAAATTCAGATTACTATACAGAGTCATGCTGTTATGCCTTTGAGACCTTGTAAAGTATTGATGTAGGATGTTGGTGGTAAGGATAGAGAAGAAAGGGTATGTCTTAGAGACATTAGAAAGAAAGAATTAATATTACTCAGAGACTGATAACATTTAATTTATCTGAGTTGGGGGATGGTGAAGCATTCCTTCGTGGGGAGGTATTTGAGGGGTTAAAATGAGTTCAGCTTTAGATATGGGGAGTGTGAGGTGACATTGGGGCCATCAAGGAAAAAGAGAAAACTGAGATTGAAGTTTGGTAAGAGGTAGAACTAAAAAAGTTTTGATTGTGGTTCTTCTCATGGAAAGGAACATGGTAGAAAATGATAGAGAAGGGAAAACTTGATAAGTATCAATAATAGTGAAAGTCAAGGAGGCAGGAGAGTTTTAAGTACAGGTTCTTTATTTAAAACTTAGTGACAAAGGAGATACATTGATAACCTGAGAAAAATATTACATTTAAAGGTTGATCTTTGAGAGTAGATTTAGGAGGATTTTGAGAAAAGGAAATCAAATGATGAAATTAAAGAGGGAAGGATGAAAGTCCCAGTGATAATTTGTGCAGTGGAGTGGAAAGGGAAATAGCTAGTCTTGCAACCGCATGACTTAAATTTTCTCCTGGGCTGTGGTGTGTTTGTGACATGAAGACCAGAAGGAATGGAAGAAAATGCAGAATTAAAGTGCTAGAGGTGGAATGTAAAATTAAGTAGGGGCTCAAGGGGGTTTAATTGTCAGTTAATATCCAAGAACAGAGAAATAAAATAAAAAATATCAAATGTAGATAAACATTTTTGTTTTAATATTATCAGTAATACTACTACCCCTCATTAATCTGGATAATTGAAAGTTGATTCTCCCACCTTGTAATACTTCTGTTGGCTGTATGTACAAGTAATACCACCATCTCAGTGGCTCTGTGGTAAAAAGAAATCTGCCTGCCAGTGCAGGAGATGCAGATTCGGACCCTGGGTCAGAAAGATCTCCTGGAGAAGGATATGGCAACCCACTCCAGTATTTTTGCCTGGGAAAAGCCATGGACAGAGGAGCCTGGTAGGCTACAATCCATGGGGTTGCAAAAGAGTTGGACACAGCTTAGTGACTAAACAAATAATACCAGTAAAAGAAGTACATTTTAACTCCCTTTTATCACCACCTGCCCCCGCCAAAAGTAACTTTTTTTGACCAAATAGAAATGTCACATAAAAAGCAGAAAGGAAGAAAGAAGAAAGATTGAAAATTCATATATGTGCATTTTGGAAAATATTGAAAAATTGAAAGAAAAAAATAAAAATCACTCATAATCTTACTACTCAGAGTGAAAGTGAAAGTTGCTCAGTCGTGTCTGACTCTTTGCAACCCCATGGATAGTCCATGGAATTCTCCAGGCTAGAAATACTGGATTGGGTAGCTGTTCCCTTCTCCAGGGGATCTTCCCAACCCTTGGATCAAACCCAGGTCTTCCGCATTGCAGGTGGATTCTTTCCCAGCTGAGCCATCAGGGAAGCCCAAGAATACTGGAGTGGGTAGCCTATCCCTTCTCCAGGGGATCTTCCCCATCCAGGAATCGAATCAGTGTCTCCTGCATTAGCAGGCGAATTCTTTACCAGCTGAGCTACCAAGGAAGCCCCAGAGTAATTGCTGTTATAATTTAGTGCCTATTCTTTTTGTTGTTTTGCTTTTGTTTAAGTAACATTTTGGTTTTTTGATCATGATTATGTGGTGAAAAAAGCAGAATAACATTAGGTTATTTTGAAGTATCAGCATTGTGTTACAATCGATACACACTGTTAAATTATGTTTCTAGGCTGCAGGTGTTAGTGATTCAACCTTTCTCTGGATTGGTGTTTATTCTTGCAGAATTTTAATTGTTCTTTTAAAATTGATTTACATACCCTAATTTCTCCTTGAGTATTTTTTTCTCTTTTCTTTGCCTTCTAAAAATGATTAACTTAGATTTCAGCTTACAATTAGTTGGCTTTTACAGTTTTCAGCTAATTATTTTCATGTTACCAATTTGAAGCTGTTGGCCTGGCAGTAAGAGAATTACTTCTTGGATTGATCTCTTGATCATTATGTAGTGTCCTTCCTTATCTCTTGTAATATTCTTTATTTTAAGGTCTAGTTTATCTTATATAAGAATCGCTATGGAATGTCTTTTTCCATCCTCTCAGTCTATATGTGTCTCTAGGTCTGAAGAGTGTCTCTTGTAGATAGCATGTATATGGGTCTTGTTCCTGTATCCATTCAGGAGTCTGTGTCTTTTGGTTGGAATGTTTTATCCATTTACATTTAAAGTAATTATTGATATATATGTTCCTATTGACATTTTCTTAATTGTTTTGGATTTGTTTTTGTAGGTCTTTTCCTTCGCTTGTGTTTTCTGTCCATAGTAGTCCCTAAAGGGGACATTTGTTGTAAAGCTGATGTGGCGGTGCTAAATTCTCTTTTAACTTTTACTTGTCTGTAAAGTTTTTGATTTCTCCATCAATATTGAATGAGATCCTTGCCAGGTAGGGTAATCTTGATTGTAGGTTTTTCACATTCAGTACTTCAGATACAGCCTGCCGTTCCCTTCTGGCTGCAGAGTTTCTGCTGAAAAATCGGCTGTTAGTCGTATGGGGTTTCCCTTGTGTGTTGTTGTTGTTCAGTGGCTAAGTCGTGTCCCACTCTTTGTGACCCCACAGACTGCAGCATGTCAGGCTTCCCTGACCTTCACTATCTCCTGGAGTTTACTCAAACTCATGTTGAGTAAACATGAGTTGGTGATGTCAGTGAGTCAGTGATGCCATCCAACCATTTCATCCTCAGTCGCCCCCTTGTCCTCCTGCTGTCAATCTTTCCCAGCATCAGGGTCTTTTCCAATGTGGTCAAAGTATTGCAGCTTCAGCTTCAGCATCAGTTCTTCCAGTGAATTTTCAGGATTGATTTCCCTCAGGATTGACTAGTTTGATCTCCTTGCTGTCCAAGGGTCTCTCAAGAGTCTTCTCTAGCACCACCATTCGAAAGCATCAATTCTTTGGTCCCAGCTTTCTTCATGGTCCAACTTTCACATCCATACATGACTACTGGAAAAACCGTAGCTTTAACTATACAGACCTTTGTTGGCAAAGTAATGTCTCTATTTTTTAATATGCTTTCTAGGTTTGTCATCGCTTTTCTTCCAAGGAGCATCTTTTAATTTCATGGCTGCAGTCACCATCTGCTGTGATTTTGGAGCCCATGACAATAAAATCTGTCACTATTTCCACATTTTCCCCATCTATTTGCCATGAAGTGATGGGACTCGATGCCACGATCTTTGTTTTTTGAATGTTGAGTTTTAAGCCAGGCTTTTTCACTCTTTTCTTTCACCCTTACCAAGAGGCTGTTTAGTTCCTCTGCTTTCTGCCATTAGAGTGGCATTATCTGCATATCTGAGGTTGTTGATCTTTCTTGGGGTAGTCTTGATTTCAGTTTGTGAGTTATCCAGCCAAGCGTTTTGCATGATATACTCTGCCTATAAGTTAAATAAGCCGGGTGACAATATACAGCCTTGATGAACTCCTTCTCCAATTTACTTATTGCTTTTCACTTGCTGCTTTTAATATTTTTTCTTTGTTTTTATTTTTTGTTAGTTTGATTAGTATGTTGGAGAAGGCAATGGCACTCCACTCCAGTACTCTTGCCTGGAAAATCCCATGGGTGGAGGAGCCTGGTAGGCCGTAGTCCATGGGGTCGCTAAGAGTTGGGCACGACTGAGTGACTTCCCTTTCACTTTTCACTTTCGTGCATTGGAGAAGGAAATGGCAACCCACTCCAGTGTTCTTGCCTGGAGAATCCCAGGGACGGGGGAGCCTGATGGGATGCCGTCTATGGGGTCGCACAGAGTCGGACACGACTAAAGTGACTTAGCAGCAGCAGCAGCAGATTAATATGTGTCTTGGAGCGTTTCTCCTTGGGTTTATCGTGAATGAGATTCTCTGTGCTTCTTGGACTTGATTATTTCTTTTCCCATGTTAGGAAAGTTTTCAACTATAATCTCTTCAAAAAATTTCACAGACCCTTTTTCTCCTCTTCTTCTGAGACCCCTATAATTCGAATGTTGTTGTGTTTAGTGTTGTTCCAGAGCTCTCTGAGACTATCCTCAATTTTTTTCATTCTTTTTCCTTTATTCTGCTTTTCAGCAGTTATTTCCACCATTCTATCTTCTAGCTCACTTATCTGTTTTCTACCTTAATTATATGAGTATTGATTTTTTTCTAGAGTATTTTTAATTTCAGTAATTGTGTTGTCTGTCCCTGTTTATTTTTAATTTCTTCTAGGTCCTTGTTAAATGTGTTGATTCTGTCATTTTTTCCATTCTGTTTTCGAGGTTTTGGATCATCTTTACTATCATCTCTCTGAATTCTTTTTTCGGGTAGTTTGGCTATTTCCTCTTCATTTATTTGGTCTTGTGAGTTTTTACTTTGTTCCTTCATTTGCACAATACTTCTCTGTCTTTTCATTTTTTGGTAAGTTACTGTATTTGAGGTCTCCTTTTCCCAGGGTCTAGTGTTGTGTTCCTTCTTCCTTTTGGCTTCTGCCCTCAATGGATGAGATTGGTCCAATGGGTTGTGTAGGCTTCATGTTGGGAGGGACTTGTTCGAAGGAAGGAAGGAACTTAGGTGAGCAAGGAGAATAGGTGAGATGAATCAGCTATGGGAAATGAAAAAAAGAAAGACTAAGTTGTGTAAAAACTGCAGAATAGGGAGTTCTCTGGCATTCCACTGGTTAGAAATCTTTGCTTTCCCTGCTGTGGGCCTGGGTTCAATTCCTGGTCAGGGAACTAAGATATTGCAAGCCTTGCAGCATGGTCAAAAAATAAATAAAAAATAGAATCTTCAGAATAAGTGTGCTGTATTGGAATAGATTCTTACGGTGCTGAACACCTTAAATAGTCTTTAGAGGTATGCGTTCACAGTTGGGAAAAAGTGTCTGAAACATTTTCTTTTCCTAGAGGAGGCAAATGATGACCATCCAGAGTGTAATTTCCTGGAAGAACTTGATGAACCAGATGCAAAGGATTTCTGCACTGACCAGGCAGTAAGAATCACCAGTGAGTCTGTGTTTATTATGAGTCATGCTCTTGACTTTTCCACAGCTACTTTTTGTTTACTTTGCAGCTTTTTGAGGGTGAAGCTTGTAGCCCACTTAGATTAAGACATTTACGTTTCCTCTACCATTTATTTCTATAATTCTTTAAATTTACATATATATTCAGGAATCCTTTCAGTTACTCATTTATACATCCCACAGTCACGTATTGAGTCCAGTATTTGGCAGCGATTGTACTGAAATGAGTAAGACATGGCCTCTGCCTGTAGGATGTCAACTTAGTAGGGGGATACAGACAGGAACAGCTACAGTACAAAGTGCTAAGTGCTATAATAATAGCTTGTGTATAAGGTACCCTGGCGGCCTAGAAAAGGGTATATAGTGTCCTATGTATACTATGGCTTAGGGAATGATTCACAAAATGAGATGTTTCATCTTAGTTTAGAAGGAGCAATAAGACATTTTTGGCGAATGGGGTCAGAGAAGGATATTGCAAATAGAAGAATGTCTGCAGACCATGAAATTATGAGACAACAATACATATGTTTCGAAAATAGTAAGTAGTTTGATTTAGTTGTCTGAGTGAGTGATGATAGACAAGTTAAGCAGTGTTCAGGTCTTGGAGAATCTTAGATTTGATTTTTGATGTGTCAAAAAGGAGAGCTCAATGAGTTTTAAGCAGGAAATCAGTAGGAACTGACTTGGATTCTAGAAACATCACTTTGATTTAATGCCAGTTTAATTTATTGATTTGGTGGGTAAAGAGAGCAAGATTGGAGATATGGGAAACAGATAACTTGGCCTGAGTCATGTTTTAAAAAATTATTCCATTGCTGGTTTGCCAATAATGGATAACATGTTTCAGGAACTGTTGATGTATATCCCCTGTCCTGGGAGAGCGTCCACCATGTGGCGAGGGTGAAACGTGGGCTGGTGACAAGGTCACGCAGAAAGCTTTGTCAGTATGCCAAAGTGGTCATTATGTACCTAAACCATGCAGGTCTTTGTCCAAAGAGCATTATGTGAGCACAGTCTTTTAGGACTTACGTTTTGTTCTGTTGCTTTAGTTCATCTTTCATGTAATTTTTGAGATTAGCATGCCGTTTTCTTTATGAAGGTCTTCCACTTATTTTGGTATGTTATGACAGTTAAGGTTAAAGGAAGCATTGAAAGGAAAGTACCAAGAATCAAACAAAAAGTAAAGAAAGAAAAGGCTGGAGGATTCTTGCAATAAAGTAAATTAGAGAAAAGAAAATGTTATTAAAATCATAAGGAAGACAAAATACATTTATAATACTGTATTTATTGATACTGTAAGTTTATGTTGTCTGTTTACAGGATAAATCATCTGTCATTATATTAACATTATCTTATATGATACAGAACAGTGTAGGCATACGTGTCAACTGAACATGAATAATGATGATGTGATAAAGAAATTCATATTTATTTACTGGTATAAGATTCATGCATTGATAATGAAGAAGCAACGCTATGATGGCTTGATGGTAGCCTAGTGTAATTGATAGGATTGCTTCATGGTACCTTGGCCTATAGATGAATGAATTGTTACAGAAATTTTATGGCATACAATATTATAGTCCTTAAAAAAACTAAGATCATGGCATCAGGTCTCATCACTTCATGGCAAACAGAAGGGGGAAAAGTGGAAGCAGTGACAGATTTTATTTTCCTGGGCTCCAAAATCACTGCGGATGGTGACTGCAGCTATGAAATTAAAAGATGCTTGCTCCTTGAAAGCAAAGCTGTGACAAACCTGGACAGCATATTAAAAAGCAGAGACATTGCTTTGCCAACAAAGGTTTGTATAGTTAAAGCTATGGTGTTTTCAGTGGTCATGTATGTTTGTGCGAGTTGGACCATAAAGAAGAGTGGGCATTGAAGAACTGATGCTTTCGAACTGTGGTGCTAAAGAAGACTCTTGAGATTCTCTTGGATGGCAAGGAGATCAACCCAGTCAATCTTAAAGGAAATCGACCCTGAATATTCATTGGAAGGTCTGTTGCTGAAGCTGAAGCTTCAGTACTTTGGCCTCCTGATGCAAAGAGCCAGCTCTTTGGAAAAGACCCTGATGCTTGGAAAAATTGAAGGCACAAGAAGAAAGGGACAGCAGAGGATGGCATGGGTAGATAGCATCACCACTCAGTGGACATGAATTTTAGCAAACTCTGGGAGATAGCAGAGGACAGGGAGACCTGGTGTGCTGCAGTCCCTGGGTTTCAAAGAGTCAGACATGACTTAATGATTGAACAAAAGTAACATTTAGTCAATATTCATGTACAGGATTGTAAACATTGTTACATTTTTTAAAATATGAGAGGCTGATACAAGGTTTCTCTGATTACAAGAGAGAGGCATACTGTAGAGTAATATAACTCTTTGAAAGCAAAGTTTTAAGTCAGTAATAAAGCTAACACATTGTTAATTTTATATTAAATATCACTTTATGTAAGGGTAGGCTATTCATTTTAGTATAAGTCTTGCACATGATGTTAGGCAATGATAATGATGATGACACAGAAACATCTCATACAGTTCTTGCCATACAGTTATTAGATTTTCACATAAAGACACATATATACACAACAGATAAGTTTATTAACTGTTGGCATGGTGACTATTTACTGTTCATTAAGTAGAAGTGGATCATGAAAAAGGCCTTTATCCTCCTTGTCTTCACATTGAGTCAGCTGAGGAGGAAGAGGAGAAAGAAGAGGGGTTGGTCTTGCCGTTGCAGGGGTGGTGAGACAGAAGAGGTGGTGGAGGCGGATGAGGAAGCAGAGAGTGTGACATTGTGGAAATACATTGTAATTTTTGTCTGACTTTTTTGCCTTTTCATTTCTCTGAAATGTTTCTGTGTGGTACCAATCCCTGTCCCACCATATGCTCTGGTTTCAGAGTCTATATCATGAAGGCTTCATGTAAAAGAAATCAAAAGCAGTCTTGAATAATTAGAACTCTTTTGCCAGATTGTCTTATATTGGTGCTCATTGGCATTGGTCTGGAAGCACTCATCACCATCAAGTCATCTTCTGTTAATTCCTCTGGTGTGGGGTCTGTTAGCTCTTGAATTTCTTTAAGATCCAAAACTTGAATCTTTTCACCCCCATCTTTTGGGGCCATATTCACAATCTCTTTCCTGATTTCCTTGATTGGCTCTGTCGTAAATCCTGTGAATTCACGCATGACTTCTGAACACAGTTTTCTCCAGTAGGGAGTTATTGTTGCAGGTTTGATGGCTTTCTTGGCTTTTTCCCTAACGGTGTTGGCATCTTCAATAGCGTAATCCTTCCTCCAGACTTACATGATGTTCTCTCCATAGGGGCACTTGTATACTGGTGAGAATATCATGTGTAAGGTCCTTATGACCCCTGATCTAAAGGCTGAATTGGAG
This sequence comes from Bos mutus, assembly GCF_027580195.1. Taxonomy (NCBI): domain Eukaryota; kingdom Metazoa; phylum Chordata; class Mammalia; order Artiodactyla; family Bovidae; genus Bos; species Bos mutus. The sequence continues at coordinate 19,835,627 of NC_091619.1, read as the reverse complement.
ACAGCTTTGGAGGCAAGTAGACCACTTAGATGCCTTCAGTGTTGAATCCATGGGGTTCTGGGTTGCCAGGGGCACTGTCCGATATGAAAAGAAGCTTAAAAAACAAGGTATTTCCTGACTTCAGGGACAAAGCACTGATGGAACCAATCCAGAGAAAGGGCCTTCTTTTTTTTTTTTTTTTTTAAATATCCAAAGACTGGTAGCTCCTGTTTTATCTTTTCCCTTCAAGGCTCTGGGGTGAGCAGCTTAATAGAGAAGGGCAGTCCTGGTCATAAACCTGACTGCATTTTCACAGAACAGTAGACTTAGTCTCTGCCTTCCTGCCTTAAATCCTGGTGCTTGCTTCTCTTTCTTACTAATTAATGTCTTTTGTGGCTTTTTTTCCCCCCTCCTCCAGATTAGGGCATTTTTGTCTGCATTAAAACCAATTAGGCAGATACTCCTTCTCCTCAATGATTTTCTTAATGCCATCTGGGAACTTGCCTGCTGCCTCTGCATGAGCAGAGGCTGCTTCTCTTGTTATCTTGACAGTTTTTAAGCCAAACCTCTTTCTAAAATTATCAAACTATCCTTTGTTGGCATTAAATTCTCTAGCCTTATGTCCTTCACCTTCCTTTTGCTTTAAATTGTATAATGACTTTGCTGTTTCTCAAATCGTGTCAGATAGGTATGTCTTTCTTACAGCAATCCTCCACCCACATAAAAGTTGCATTCTCAACATGAGATAAAAAAGTATTTTGCAGAAAGCTCTAGGTTTTTGCACCTGCTTGCATAGCTTCACCTATGGCTTCATGAATTTCCTTTTCTTTCTTACAAAGGTCCTTAAACTAGCTTTGTTTATCTTGAAATGGTAGGAAATCACAGCTGTAGACCGCAGTCTCTGGTACCTATCAAGCAATTCAGTGTTCTCTTGTAATGTCATGACTGTGCTTCTCGGGAGCCCTTCCAGCATCACTAGAGGCACTTCGTATGGGTCCCATGGTTATTATTCAAGGTCTGTGCTATTGTGCTAAACTTGATGAAGAATACTCAAGAACTGCAAGAGATCACTTTTTATTACAGTATGCAATCACAGAGTTTGGAAAGCCTTCTGTGGTTACATATGTTTTCTTCCCACGTAAGCATTTTCATGGCCTCTTTGATGTGGCCTTTCAATCTGTTTGGGGAACTGGGGTGACAGGGAGTTCACTGATTCTGCAGATAGCGTGTCCTACTCTCAAACACCTCCTCAGTTAACGTTTTCCTTATTGAACCTGAACCTATCTTTTATATTTCTCTTTTTGTCTATTGTTGCTAAGAATATAATTTACCCCCAAATGTGCATAGTATGTTTCTTTTCCTACATTTTTTTCTTTAGTATGCTAAACATACCAAGTTTCTTCAGTTCCCTACATTCAGACTTTCCACACTTCAACCCCCAAGTTAACCTTCTTCTGGATTCTAGCCTTTGTTTTTAAGAAAATTTCTCCCTTATTACATTTTATTATGAAACTTTTCAAACATGTGGAAAAGTTGAAAGAATTGTACAGTGGACACCCATATTCTCACCACCTACTTTCTATAGTTTTCATGTATTAATTATGCAGCGCTTCACTTATTTCTCTATCCATCTCCTAATCTTTTTTTTTTTAAGCATTTCATAGTGAGTTGTAGATTTCTAAACATTTCATCATGCATATCATGAATTAGGAGCTTCCCAGGTGGTGCTTGTGGTAAAGAACCCACCTGCCCATGCAAGAGACATAAGATACCACAGGTTCAATCCTTCAGTCGGTAAGATCCCCTGGAGAAGGGAATGGCAACCCATTCCATTATTCTTGCCTGGAGAATCCCATGGAAAGAGAAACCTGGCGGGCCGCAATCCATCAGTTCGCAAAGAATCAGACACGACTGAAGCGACTTAGCCCACGTGCATCATGAATTAGAACTGTATATTTGTTTACAGTTTTTCTTTTTAGGTATGTTTATACACATTATTCGGAGAAGGCATTGACACCCCACTCCAGTACTCTTGCCTGGAAAATCCCATGGGCGGAGGAGCCTGGTAGGCTGCAGTCCATGGGGTCGCGAAGAGTTGGACACGACTGAGCGACTTCACTTTCACTTTTCACTTGCATGCACTGGAGAAGGAAATGGCAACCCACTCCAGTGTTCTTGCCTGGAGAATCCCAGGGACGGCAGAGCCTGGTGGGCTGCCATCTATGGGGTCGCACAGAGTCGGACACGACTGAAGTGACTTAGCAGCAGCAGCAGCATACACATTATTGCATAGAAATCTTCAGCGAGGTTTGATGAGTGAAACCCCTAACAAGATGGATATTTATCATCCCAAAAATACCTACTGGCCCCTCGAGATCAGTCCCCTGACCAATCTCCCAGGTACAACCACTCTTCTGTTTTTTTCTATCACAGATTAGGTGTTTGCCTGTTTTAAAACCTCATGTAAATGGAATCATGTACTATGTGTTGTGTTGTGTAAGGCTTCTTTCACTTAGCATGTTTCTGAGATTCATGTGTATTGCTTATATTATTTAATTTCTTCCTTTTTATTGCTGAGTTGGATTCCAGTGTAGAAATATACCAATTTGTTTATTTTTCATCAATCCCTAGTTGTTGATGGACACCTGATTCTTTCTAATTTCTGGCTGTCTTGAATAAAGATAGCTCTGAACTCTCTTGTTATTTTTAAAATTAAAAAAAATTTTTTTTAATTGAAGGGTAATTGCTTTACAGAACCTTGTTGTTTTCTGTCTGACCTCAACATGAATCAGCCATAGGTATATATTTGTTCCCTCCCTCTTGAACCTCCCTCCCATCTGCCTCCCCATCCGACCCCTTTAGGTTGATGCAGAGCCCCTGTTTGAGTTCCCTGAGACTTACAGAAAATTCCCTTTGGTTATCAATTTTACATATGGTAATGTAAGTTTCCATGTTACTCTCTCCATACGTCTCACCCTCTCCTCATGTCTATAAGTCTGTTCTCTATGTCTGTTTCTCCATTGCTGCCCTGCAAATAAATTCATCAGTACCATCTTTCTAGATTCCATATATACGCATTAGTATATGATATTTATCTTTCTCTTTCTGACTTACTTCACTCTGTGTAATAGGCTCTAGGTTCATTCACCTCATTAGAACTGACTCAAATGTGTTCCTTCTTATGGCTGAGTAATATTCCATTGTGTTTTTGTTCTCTTGTTAGTTTTGTGAACAAATATTTCATTTCCTTTGGTCAGCTCTCCAGGGGAGGAATCGTTGGTCATACAGTAGCTGTATATTCTGAGAAATTGCCAGACATTTTCCCAAAGGTCTTTTATATTCTTTTTAGAGTTCCAGTTGATTCACATCCTCATAAATGTTTGGATATTAGCTTTTAATGCCCTCTTAAGAAGGGCTTTTATAGAAATGATCACAGTCCTCTAGAATTGATCTGAAGGCCAACCAAAAAAAATTGAGACCTTTTTCAGATTGTTTTTAAGCCATGTTACCTTTTTGTGCACTTAAGAAACTGATTTTTGAAAATCCTAAATGTATGACTTGTTTATCCCTATTCCGTTTCATCCAATTAATTTGAGAAAACTTAGAATTTCGAATCTGTCATTGGTTGGTTTGGTGATCCCTTCCAGCTTTGTGTCATTTACAGATTTGAAAAGTGTGTTTTCTAGGTGTTTTCAGTTGTTAATGGCATGCTGGTCCAAAGATAAAGATGGAGTCCTTTGACACATTACTGAAGACTTCTCTCTTGACTCCATTCAGGAGGATAGGCCAGCAGACTATGAATTTATCTCATAAAGTCATCTAGGACTTCCCTGGTGGTCCAGTGGTCAAGAATCCACTTACCGATACGGGGACATGGGTTCAATCCCTGGTGCGGGAAGATTCCGCATGCATGGGGGCAACCAAGCTCATGTGCCACAGCTGCTGAGCCGGTTCCCTCAAGCCTGTGCTCTGCAACAGGGGAAGCCACTGCAATGAGAAGCCCAGGCCCCCACAAACTGGAGAGCACCCTCTGTTCTCCACAACTAGAGGAAGTCTGCACACAGCAACGAAGACCAGGGTGACCACAAATAATAAATTAAAAAAAAATGCCTAGCTTATGTTTTTGTTTGTTTTCCCACTAGAATTTAAGCTTCATTCGCGAGAGTTTCTGTCATATATCTGAGCATCTAGAATAGGGATTAAAGCATACTGTTGTTGTTCAATAAATGTTTTTCAATGAATGAATGAATGATGGATATTAATACATTTGAGGATTTTGTCAAAAGCCTTGCTAAAAATAACTTTCTTTGTTTTCCTGGAATTCCCACTATTGCAAAATGAAATAAGTGTGTGCCAGCAACATACTCTTTGGCTTTTTTGCAGAAAAGGACATGAATGAACTGATGGAAGAGTCGTTTGAAACTGTGAGTAGTGATCTTTGAATGAGAACTTTGGACACTAAAGGTGAATTCCCCAGCAAGCTCTATCCTTTGGTCTCAGGGCCTCTCTCTCCAGAACAGTGGTCTGACCAAGCCATTCTCCTTTCAGTTCACCCAGGAGAGAATATAGTGACAGGAGAATTTTGGTAACTAATAAACTTTGAATATCCATATCTTAGTAAAGTTTTCCTTACGAGCTTTTACATAACCTTTTCAACTGTCACATGGTGTATCCTTAAAGATTACAAACTAATTAGAGTTTCTTTTTCCATAAATTTCTCTCTTGAAAGATAATCTGATCATTTTGAGTTATCCATGCTCTGTCTTTACCATTACAAGTTGGCCAAGTGAGAAGGTTTTTTTCTGGCATGAAAATTATGCCATGTGCTGGACTGGTTGAGCCCAGAAGTGAGAAAGGATCCAATGCAAGCTCTTTCTATGTGACAGCATTTATTAAAGTCCTGTAAACCAGTCTTCATTTTCCCCTGTCACTGTTGGAGTGACTTTTCCTTTGCCCTCAGTTTCAAGATGAGAAGGGATTCTCCAGCATGGAATATGATGGCCCAGAACAGGAGGAATGTGTGGCTGAGCCTCGGCCTAACTTTAACACTTCTCAAGCCTTATGGTAGGCTAACCAAAGACCTTGAGACCTAGAGTAGAGGAAAAGTGTATGTCTGAGAAGGTTTTGAGACGTTTTGGTTAACTATTTCTCATCCCTGACTACCTGTTGTTACTGATATAAGGATGCTGAGCCCCATGGGGGTGTTGGGTGTGAAGTGAATAATTCTCCTTCTTATGGGGCAGTGCAGCTCTAGACCAAGCTGTATCTGTTTGGGAAGGGAGAAAAAGCAGTATCTGGCATCCATAGCAGCTTCTCCAGGTGAGTGGTGCTGGAGAGGTGTGTAGGACGCTGTGTGGCCAGCCATACAAACTACTCCAAAGTGTAATATCCAGTATGTCCCTTTTGTTCTTCTGCTTTTCATTAACAGAACAATAGTAAAAGTTAATGAACCTTCGTTAGTCTCCAGGGCATTAATTGAGCAAACCATGAAGCACCTGTGGTAATGCCCTGGCGTGTCAAAAGTGTGTACTGCCCTTTTCACATGAATTAGCACTTCTGTTGTCCCATCCAGAAAGTAGAAGCTTTAATTTTTCCCCCTATATTTGTGTTGAGTTTGCAGAGTTCATCCATACTTTGTTGTTATCCTTTCTGAGCAGCAGCCTACTATCATTAGGTACTGGCTAGATGTCTGGGTATGGTTTGTGCCGTGGGTGGAACAAAGCAAAACCCAAGGACTCATAGCCTTTAATTAGTCCTGTGCTTTACCTTAACAGCATTACCTAACTAGAGAGCTTTGGATCCACCTGAAAGCTAGACCTTCAGGTAACGTGCAATTTAGTGAAAAAGGCTAGGTATACTAACCAATGCCTAAAAGTCGGGGGTAGCAGTCATCAATTCAGTCAGTTCAGTCGCTCAGTCATGTCCGACTCTTTGCGACCCCATGGACTGCAGCACGCCAGGCTTCCTTGTCCTTCACCAGCTCCTGGAGCTTGCTCAAACTCACATCCATCAAGTCGGTGATGCCATCCAACCGTCTCATCCTCTGTCATCCCCTTCTCCTCCTACCTTCAGTCTTTCCCAGCATCAGGGTCTTTTCCAATGAGTCAGTTTCTTGCATCAGGTGGCCAAAGTATTGGAGTTTCAGCTTCAGCATCAATCCTTCCAATGACTATTCAGTCATATTCCATTATAATAAATACCGTAATATAACCACAACAGAAATCTCAAGAGTTCCTCCCCCCTCCCCCGACTTTGTTGAGTTCTAATTGATAGACAAGGTTCTAAAACGTTGAAAGTGCACAGCGTGATGATTTGATATACATTGTGTATTACAAAAGGATTTCACCCTTGAAGTTAATGAATACTTCTGTCACCTCACATATTTACCGTTTTTATTTTTTTGAGAACATTTTCAAGGTTTCTTAGAGTTCTTTTTTTCTCAGTTTTATTTTTATTGATTTTTTTGTAACACCAAAAACATTTTGTATTGGGGTACAGCCAATTACCAATGTTGAGATAGTTTCAGGTAAACAGTGAAGGGACTCAGCCATACATATGCATGTATCCATTCTCCCCCAAAGTCCCCGCCCATCCAGGCTGGCACATAACATTGAACAGAGTTCCATGTGCTGTACAATAGGTTTTCGTTGGTTATCCATCTTAAATATAGCAGTGTATACATGACCTTCCCAAATTCCTTCACTATCCCTTATCCCGCAGCAACCATGAGTTTCTTTTTAAAGTCTGTGAGTCTCTTTCTGTTTTGTAAGTAAGTTCATTTGTATCATTTCTTTTTACATTCCAAATATAAGGCATGTCATATGATATTTCTCCTTCTCTAACTTACTTCACTCAGTATGATACTCCAGGTCTGTTCATGTTACAGCAAATGGCTTTATTTCATTCTTTTTAATGGTTGAGTAATATTTCATTATGTGTGTGTGTATATACATATATGTATATACACACATGTATCATATGATACTGAAAGAGAAACTCCCCAGGTCAGTAGGTGCCCAATATGCTACTGGAGATCAGTGGAGAAGTAACTCCAGAAAGAATGAAGGGATGGAGCCAAAGCAAAAACAATACCCAGCTGTGGATGTGACTGGTGATAGAAGCAAGGTCCAATGCTGTAAAGAGCAATATTGCATAGGAACCTGGAATGTCAGGTCCATGAATCATGGCAAATTGGAAGTGGTCAAACAAGAGATGGCAAGAGTGAATGTCGACATTCTAGGAATCAGCGAACCGAAATGGACCGGAATGGGTGAATTTAACTCAGATGACCATTATATCTACTACTGCGGGCAGGAATCCCTCAGAAGAAATGGAGTGGCCATCATGGTCAACAAAAGAGTCCAAAATGCAGTACTTGGATGCAATCTCAAAAACGAGAGAATGATCTCTGTTCATTTCCAAGGCAAACCATTCAATATCACAGTACTCCAAGTCTATGCCCCAACCAGTAATGCTGAAGAAGCTGAAGTTGAACGGTTCTATGAAGACCTACAAGACCTTTTAGAACTAACACCCAAAAAAGATGTCCTTTTCATTATAGGGGACTGGAATGCAAAAGTAGGAAGTCAAGAAACACCTGGAGTAACAGGCAAATTTGGCCTTGGAATACAGAATGAAGCAGGGCAAAGACTAATAGAGTTTTGCCAAGAAAATGCACTGGTCATAACAAACACCCTCTTTCAACAACACAAGAGAAGACTCTATACAAGGACATCACCAGATGGTCAACACCGAAATCAGATTGATTATATTCTTTGCAGCCAAAGATGGAGAAGCTCTATACAGTCAGCAAAAACAAGACCAGGAGCTGACTGTGGCTCAGACCATGAACTCCTTATTGCCAAATTCAGACTTAAATTGAAGAAAGTAGGGAAAACCACTAGACCATTCAGGTATGACCTAAATCAATGTACAGGAGACAGGGATCAAGACCATTCCCATAGAAAAGAAATGCAAAAAAGCAAAATGGCTGTCTGGGGAGGCCTTAGAAATAGCTGTGAAAAGAAGAGAAGCGAAAAGCAAAGGAGAAAAGGAAAGATATAAACATCTGAACGCAGAGTTCCAAAGAATAGCAAGAAAAGATAAGAAAGCCTTCTTCAGCGATCAATGCAAAGAAAGAGAGGAAAACAACAGAATGGGAAAGACTAGGGATCTTTTCAAGAAAATCAGAGATACCAAAGGAACATTTCATGCAAAGATGAGCTCGATAAAGGACAGAAATGGTATGGACCTAACAGAAGCAGAAGATATTAAGAAGAGATGGCAAGAATACACAGAAGAACTGTACAAAAAAGATCTTCACGACCCAGATAATCACGATGGTGTGATCACTGACCTAGAGCCAGACATCCTGGAATGTGAAGTCAAGTGGGCCTTAGAAAGCATCACTACGAACAAAGCTAGTGGAGGTGATGGAATTCCAGTTGAGCTATTCCAAATCCTGAAAGATGATGCTGTGAAAGTGCTGCACTCAATATGCCAGCAAATTTGGAAAACTCAGCAGTGGCCACAGGACTGGAAAAGGTCAGTTTTCACTCCAATCCCAAAGAAAGGCAATGCCAAAGAATGCTCAAACTACCGCACATTTGCACTCATCTCACACGCTAGTAAAGTAATGCTCAAAATTCTCCAAGCCAGGCTTCAGCAATATGTGAACCGTGAACTTCCTAATGTTCCAGCTGGTTTTAGAAAAGGCAGAGGAACCAGAGATCAAATTGCCAACATCCGCTGGATCATGGAAAAAGCAAGAGAGTTCCAGAAAAACATCTATTTCTGCTTTATTGACTATGCCAAAGCCTTGGACTGTGTGGATCACAATAAACTGTGGAAAATTCTTCAAGAGATGGGAATACCAGACCACCTGATCTGGCTCTTGAGAAATTTGTATGCAGGTCAGGAAGCAACAGTTAGAACTGGACGTGGAACAACAGACTGCTTCCAAATAGGAAAAGGAGTACGTCAAGGCTGTATATTGTCACCCTGCTTATTTAACTTCTATGCAGAGTACATCATGAGAAACGCTGGACTGGAAGAAGCACAAGCTGGAATCAAGATTGCCAGGAGAAATATCAATAACCTCAGATATGCAGATGACACCACCCTTATGGCAGAAAGTGAAGAGAAACTCAAAAGCTTCTTGATGAAAGTGAAAGAGGAGAGTGAAAAAGTTGGCTTAAAGCTCAACATTCAGAAAACGATGATCATGGCATCCGGTCCCACCACTTCATGGGAAATAGATGGGGAAACAGTGGAAACAGTGTCAGACTTTATTTTTTGGGGCTCTAAAATCACTACAGATGGTGACTGCAGTCATGAAATTAAAAGATGCTTACTCCTTGGAAGGAAAGTGATGACCAACCTAGATAGCATATTCACAAGCAGAGACATTACTTTGCCAACAAAGGTCCGTCTAGTCAAGGCTATGGTTTTTCCTGTGGTCATGTATGGATGTGAGAGTTGGACTGTGAAGAAGGCTGAGCACCGAAGAATTGATGCTTTTGAACTGTGGTGTTTGGAGAAGACTCTTGAGAGTCCCTTGGACTGCAAGGAGATCCAACCAGTCCATTCTGAAGGAGATCAGCCCTGGGATTTCTTTGGAAGGAATGATGCTAAAGCTGAAACTCCAGTACTTTGGCCACCTCATGCGAAGAATTGACTCATTGGAAAAGACTCTGATGCTGGGAGGGATTGGGGGCAGGAGGAGAAGGGGACGACAGAGGATGAGATGGCTGGATGGCATCAATGACTCGATGGACGTGAGTCTGAGTGAACTCCGGGAGTTGGTGATGGACAGGGAGGCCTGGCGTGCTGCGATTCATGGGGTCGCAGAGAGTCAGACACGACTGAGCGACTGATCTGATCTGATGTATATACACATGTGTGTATATATGTGTGTGTGTGTATATACTCCTTATCTTCCCCTGAAGGAGGGCATGACAACCCAGTCCAGTATTCTTGCCTGGACAATCCCCAAGGACAAAGGAGCCTCGTGGGCTACAGTCCATGGGTCACAGAGCGTTGGACATGACTGAGCACAGGCCGGCGGCACACCCCAGCTTCTTTATCCATTCCTCTGTCAGTGGACATTTGGGTTTCCGTGTCTTGGACATGGTAAACAGTGCTGCAGTGAGCATTGCGGTGCATGCATCTTTTTGGGCCGTGTTTTTCTCTAGATACATGCCCAGGAGTGGGCTTGAAGGGTCACATGGTAGCTCTGTTTTTATTTTTTAAAGAACTTTCACACTGTTCCTTAGAGTTTGTATTTGATCCACCTACTTCACACCATATGTCATAGAAAAAAAAATTGTAATGTAGCAGAATAGAACCTGAGCACCTATTATCATGGGATGTGATTAGTAGACCTATTTCATTTCCACTACACACCTCTGTGTGTCAAGTTTTAAAATTTGGGAATTACATAACTACTTAAAAAATTCTTATTCAGTTCAGTTACCTTCTGGTATTCAGTTGATCTACTTAGGCTGCTGCTGCTTTTACCTGGAAATACAAACCTAGCTTATTATTTGACTATAAGTAAAATATCACATGGAAAGTAGGTTACCTGTGCTCCCCGTATTAGCTGTCCATCAAGATAATGCTGCTTAGAATCAGGTACAGCTCTTTTTGCATTATCTACTTTTTTTCCTGCTTCTGGTCTGTTCCTCTGCTAGGTATGCAGATAATCAAAAGAGTTTTCAGTTCTCAGCAAAATTGTACAGAGGACAGTCCTGTGTCTATAGATTTTCATCCTGGGCCTGCCCATACTTACAATAAATACTGTTAAAGGAAACATAAGGTTTATCCCCAGGGGCTGTCGGAACAAAGTTATGATCGTTTAACTGTTGTACAATCTAGAGGATTTATTGAATTAGGATAACCTGCTAGTCATAGCTGCTTGAGCAGTTTGTATGCTGATTTCATAGTGTAGCAACTTTTGCTTAATCACTTGAGTGTCTTCTTCTGCGTCTACCTCAGAACTAGCACTTGGATTCTTACTTCAGCCCCTGACAGTCTCTTAGGAAGTGGGGGTGGGAGGGTAGTGATAGAAAGCTTGGAGGAGGAATTTAGAGGGCTAAGATATTTTCATGGAGATGAGTAGGGTCGTGCTTGGACCAGCTTCTCACTATTCGTCTAAACTGCCGTGTGCTTTAGGGTTTCCCAGGTGGCACTGGTGGTAAAGAACCTGCCAGCCACTGCAGGAGACGCAAGAAACGTGGGTTCAGTCCATGTTTCAGGAAGATCCCCTGGAGTTAGGAAATGGCAACCCACTCCAGTATGCTTGCCTGAGAAATCCCATGGATAGAGGAGACTTGTGGGCTACAGTCTATAGGGTTGCAAAGAAACAGGATGGCAGTGACTTAGCATGCATGTAGGCACCATATGCTTTAGTTTATGCCCTTTCTACTCCATGCTAGAAGGTCTTTGAGGATTTAAGAAAGGAAGTCAGGGCAGCCTGAATGAATAGGAGCTGGAGAACAGGAAATTCTAGGCCTAGGGTGGGAGTAACAGCAAGCTTAGACAACAGATGTTGTGCTTTGGGAAGATTCTGTATCACCATTAAGAATAAGTCCCAGATTAATGTAACTGTCAGTGGGATGCGAAAATTGTGGGCTCCCATTAGCTCCTTGGCTGCTTTGTTATCCAGACATTACCCTATGTTTAGATTTTAGTTTAATTTCACCTTCATTAGTATATTACTTGGAGAACGAAATGGCAACCCACTCCAGTGTTCTTGCCTGGAGAATCCCAGGGACGGGGTAGCCTGGTGGGCTGCCGTCTATGGGGTCATGCAGAGTCGAACACGACTGAAGTGACTTAGCAGCAGCAGTATATTACTTAGAGTACTGATTTTAGGAGAATGGGTAGGGGACGATTAAGAACCATCTTATTTGAATCTACTTTGGGAGAAGATTTGGGTAGGCTAGGAGTTTGCCTGTTGGCTAAAGTGAGACTTGAGGGTTAGCAGTAGATGGAAGTTGCTCAGACTGGCTTAGCCTATGGTAGGAAGGAACTGAATATTGTTTTGGACCCATGGAAATGTTCAAATCCAGTCATCTCCCTATGGGGGACAGGTTTGAGAAACCACTGGCCAACTTACTAAATGAGCAGCATCGCACCATGAAGGAGCTACTTGAACAGCTGAAGATGAAGAAATCTTCAGCCAAACAGCAGCAGGAAGTAGAGAGGGTTAAGCCCCAGAGGGAGAAGGTTCATCAAACTCTGATTCTAGACCCAGTGCAGAGGAAGAGGCTGCAGCAGCAGATGCAGCAGGCAAGACTCTTCTTGGTAATGTTAATATTGGATCATCTTCATCTTTTGAGATGAAACCAAAAATTAGCAGCTTGTGAAAGTCAGAAATAGGTGTCTTGGTAACCATTGAAACCATAGGACCACAGCATCTTCACTTCGGTCAGGACCTTGAGAAGTCACCATGTTGTGTCTTTATGGCTCAGATAAGAATGCGTGTAAAAGGACTTCCCTCGTGGTCTAGTGGTTAAGACTCCAAGCTTCTAATTCAGGGGGCACAGATTCGATCCCTGGTTCGGACCTCAGATCCCGCATGCTGCACAGCATAGCCTAAAAAAAATGAAAAAGAATGCTGTAAGATTTCAAAGAATCTTTATTAATCCCTTCTGAATTGAACAGTCTTATGCCAGAGTAGTTTTTGTTCTTTCTAATCTCAGTTCCTCTGCTTTGAGGTTAAACTTCCTTTGATTCTGTCATTTTGCTGAAGTAGAGCATATCTGAGAAAAAACTTCATAGTGAGATAACTGTATTGTTTTCATAGTCTCTCTATAAAGTGAAATGTGTTTGATAAAGTCACTGACATTGGTCTTCTGGGTTCCGGAGATGACAGCATCATAACATGTCACACTGTATTATTTTCTTTCCCTTCCCAGCATGTTCAGCTCTTGACGCAAATTCACCTTCTTGCCAGTTCTAACCCCAGTCTCAGGTTGGAGTCCAGTACCACCAGGATATTTCTTGTAAGGTTTCAGATACTCCTAAATCTAAAGAATTGTGTATTCAATTAGTTAGGAAGTCATTTCTCACAGATACCAAGTCATCATGAGCTACATTAATTCTTCTCTCCTGCATGTTTTGGTAAATATTTGTATGGCTTCCTATGCTTGCTGAGAAAACATAAGTTACTGCTTCCCAGGAAAGGACACAGTGTGTATTCAATTTTCTAAAGACAATTCCTCTTATCTTTTTATTGGGTGCTCTTCCTCACCTGTAGATCCACCCATCTTAGGCTTTTGGTACTTCTTTTCTTTTTATTGAATTCATAATTTATGAAGCTTGATATCATTGTTTTATATATAAAATTAATTTTGCTTGTGGCATTTTGAAATATTTTGGAGGAAGGGCTTTTAATTTCAAAATTTTGGGAATTCCCTGGTGGTCCAGTAGTGTAGGATACGTCGCTTTCACTGTCAGGGCCCAGGTTCATTCCCTTATTGGGGAGCTAAATAAGATCCCATGAGCAGCAGGGAATGGGCAAAAAATTCACATTTTAAAATCTGAACTTTGGGGCAGTAATAAGGATATCCTTTGCTTGTTGGGTAAGTCCCTGGAGTCTGAGTTGACTCGTAATCAAATCTTCCTTGGATAGTCAGAGGAGTATGTTTCCCTCTTATTGTGTTCAGAGGATCATGAGGAATACTTTATTCTGAGTGTTATTCAGAAGAACAAATAAAAAATTATTTATTAATTTTTTAAGTAATGGCTCTCACTCTTTGAGAGTTTTAATTCCATCTGGGGAGCTAGAACATACATCCAGAAGGCTGAGGAACACTCAGACTGAGAATAAAACAGGAATAAATTAGTATATCAGAGATCCTCAAATATCTGAAGATTTAGTAGAAGAGCTCTCTTAATGGAAAAACGTTAATTATGAAAGACCTTATGACGATTTTAACCTGTTTTTATCCTATTGTAGGAAGGACAATTTTTCTCTCAGAGGCTAAGAGCTACTGGTATTGTCTAGAACTCACAGCTCCTTTGTGTTCTGTTTTCCCAGAAAGAGCTGGGAACCTTTGCTCAAAACTCCATTGCCCTTCATCATCAGTTCAGTCCCAAGTTTCAGACCTTGTTCCAACCCTGTAACCTGATGGGAGCCATGAAGCTCACTGAAGCCTTCAGCACACAAGTCAGCGTTGACTGGAGTCCTCGTAAAACTCTCACGAAGACTGGTAGGGAACAGATGGGTCCGCTTTAAGTTTTTATTTGCAGTACGAGGTGGGTGTCTTACCCCACAGACCATTTCCTAGGGGATAATTTCCTAGGGTTGGAAGAAACAGGTATTTGTAACTTCTTTCTTCTCTCTTTTATCCTCCCTTTGTGTTCATTACCTACGTTCTAGAACTAGGTAATAATATTTGGGCTTAAGTAGAGGATGGAGTCAGTGAACAGGACAGGGATGTGGGAGGTAGAGATGTGGGACTCATTGCTAATAATTGGACTTAAATAGAGGTTTTTCCTGTGGTCATGTATGGATGTGAGAGTTGGACTGTGAAGAAGGCTGAGCGCCGAAGACTTGATCCTTTTGAACTGTGGTGTTAGAGAAGACTCTTGAGAGTCCCTTGGACTGCAAGGAGATCCAACCAGTCCATTCTGAAGGAGATCAGCCCTGGGATTTCTTTGGAAGGAATGATGCTAAAGCTGAAACTCCAGTACTTTGGCCACCTCATGCGAAGAGTTGACTCATTGGAAAAGACTCTGATGCTGGGAGGGATTGGGGGCAAGAGGAGAAGGGGACAACAGAGGATGAGATGGCTGGATGGCATCAATGACTCGATGGACGTGAGTCTGAGTGAACTCTGGGAGTTGGTGATGGACAGGGAGGCCTGGCATGCTTTGATTCATGGGGTCGCAAAGAGTCGGACATGACTGAGCGACTGATCTGATCTGATTAGGGATTAGGTCAAGACCACTGGTATGAGATAAAGATGGAAGTCAAGCGGTAAAGTCAGGTTATATTTAGGTTTTTACTGTCTTCTTCATTAACATCATTTTATTTCCCATAATGATTATAGTGGTATCTCCATTTTGAGTGAAACATTGATTTGGGAGTTAGGAACAAAGTAACAATGTTGTACATTTGCCATGTTCAATATTTTAAAGACATCTGCAGGTTTGGTTTCTACTTTCATTGGTTTAGTTTTTTTTTTGTGTGAAAATATTTTCTGTTCTTGTAAATCAAATATTTCCTTCTGATTTCTTCCTGATTTAACAAATTAATTATGGTTTGCTCTGGATTCGGACTTTGGTCTTCATTTTAACTCCCACTCTTATAATTTAATGGAATGTAAGTATATTATGTCATAGACACTGATCTCAAACTGCTTTATTAGTTATATGTTGGTAATGAAAACTTAACACCAGACTACAGTTATAACTTGGGCTTCCCAGGTGGCTCTGTGGTAAAAGAATCCACTGCCAATGCAAGAGATGCAGGAGACACGGGTTCGATCCCTGACTTGGGAAGATCCCCTATGGAAGGAAATGGGAACCCACTTTAAGTATTCTTGCCTGGAGAATCACATGGACAGAGAAGCCTGATGGACTACAGCTGATAGGGTTGCAAAGAGTTGGACACAACAGAGTACGCATGCGGTTATAACCTACATATATAGTGACCTGTGCTTTTCTTCTGGGGATATAAATTACACTTATGGAAGGATAAATATAACTATAGAGGTGCTTATCTCTGAAAAGGCAGAAGTGCCTGGAATTGGGAAGCTTAGACAACAAGACAGAAATGAATGAGACTGAATTGTCTCATTCTCTTTCTGATTTTTTTGTCCCAACCTCAGGAAGAATCTGGGAGAACTTAATGAAAGTTAAGTAAGAATAAGTGAAATTTGGAATACCAGATTCGTGAGGGAGATTAAAGAAGTGGGAGTCTTATCCTGGAAGAAAGAAAACATTGTTGAAGGTCACTTACCTTTCAAGGATTTAAAAGGGGAAGGAGGTAAAAATGTTTTGAGCATAGGGTATCTGCCAGGTGTTCCTTGGTACTTGATAAGTGTTTATGTTAGTGTGTTAAGTGATCCACACAGGAAAGAAAAAGACAATCAACTTTTAATAACGTTGAATGGGACTCCTTTTATGTACATGTTTGGCTGAGAATGATTGTGGAAACTTTTGGGAGATGGGTATATGGGTGGATACCCACATTATTTAGGGTCAGCTCTCTCTAAATGCCAAAATACATTCAGAAGCTTTTGTGAATCCCTCTTTTGTTCTGGAATTTCACTTACAATGAATTTTCTTCTTACAGCCTATAGATTGCCCTATTTGCTAAAGCAAGTGGCTTGGATCCTAGCCACGAGCAAGGTTTTCATGTATCCAGAACTACTTCCAGTGTGTTCTCTGAAGCCCATGAATCCCCAGGATAAGAATTTCTTCACCAAGGCAGAGGACAGGTAAGGACTTAGTGTAGCAGAGAAGAAAATCAGAAGACTCGTGTAATAAGGAATGGACACAAAAGACAAAGAAAAGCCATGTAGATGGACACAGTTCTATAGTATGTACCTGTTCCAGCAGTGCTCTTTTTAGGGGATTACATATACATTTTGGAAACATTTTATGTTGTAATTTGTCTTTTGTTTATCGTAAAAACAAATCTCATAATACTGTTGGAGGAAAATTTTCAAGAAAAAACATTTGTATCCATTATCCTCACCAGCCCAAGACAATGATTTTTTTCTTTTTATATTTCATACATAATTATTGCCAATTTGAGTTTAATTTTGTTTTGCTTTTTTTAGCTTAACATCTTCTTGAAATTGTTTTTCTATATGCCATGGTGTAGCATTGTCTATTTTTTTTTTTTGTCTGTATATTGTCCTTTCAGGCTGTATTAATGGCCCGATCATAGTCCTTTTATTTGCCTCTTTTCCCTCCTGGTCTTGTTTGGCTGTTCACCAAGGATCTTTGTGCATAGAACTTTTGAAACTCTTTGAGTTTATCTCTTTGGGTAAATTCTAAAGAGTGAGATTATTTAATAAAGGTTATAAACACTTTTCTGGCTCTTAATGTGTATTTCCCCACTGCCATCAGCAAATATGTATACAGGTAACTAATTGAGTACGTTATGTTGGGAGGTACTGTTGGTGAGGATTTAATATATGTAACATGGTGCCCAATATTCATTTTATATTTGTTTTATTAGAGCCATTCTCCTTCCCTCAAACTTTGTTTTTATGATTGCTATAAAACACATCATGTTGTGACATTTATTAGCAATTTATGCCTGGTTTTGCCTCTTAACACTTGATGGGAACACCTCCCTGAGTCTTACTTGCATAGTACTTCTTAGTATTGAGTGAATATCTGAAATTTTCTATTGAGTTTCCATTAACTTGTACAAGAATTAGCTGTAAAAAATGTGGGTTGCAGAATGTGGAGTTTGTCTGGGAGGCCTTTTTGCAGGATGGATTGTCAAGTGAGATTGAGTGTTGCTGCCCCTTTCTCAGTTCGTTAGCTTTAGGCCTGAAGCACTTTGAAGGGACGGAGTTTCCCAAGCCTCTGATCAGCAAGTACCTTCTCACTTGCAAGACTGCCCACCAGCTGACAGTGAGAATCAAGAACCTCAACATGAACAGAGCTCCTGACAACATCATTAAAGTGCTCCCTGCATGCTCCGCCGGGCACCTTGGCTGAATGCAGCCATTCCTATCTTTTTCTCAGTTCAGTGAATAGCCTTTTATCTAATGCTGCTGCTGCTGCTGCTAAGTCACTTCAGTGTGTCCGACTCTGTGCGACCCCATAGACGGCAGCCCACCAGGCTTCCCCGTCCCTGGGATCCTAACTGCACACTAGCCCTCTTTTCCTTTCTAAGGTCATTAATCTATTCTTTTTGTATGGAGTATCATCTTCTTCCCCTCTTATGGATATTCTCGCTAAATATAAAATTGTTCAAATGTAAAAATACTCCTCAAATTTGCTTTCTTTTAGTCATTTATTCTCTTCTTCCACTCTAACCTTCTTCAAAGGGTAGGCAACAATCCACTTATATCCTTCTTAATTCTTTTAATTTAGATGTTTATATCAAAGTTATAAACTATACTTTAAAGCAGGGTTCCCCAGCCCCCAGACCACAGACTGGTACTGGTCCATAGCCTGTTGGTAACCGGGCTGCACAGCAAGAGGTGAATGGCAGGCTAGTAAGCTAAGTTTCCTCTGTATTTACAGCCATTCTCTATTGCTTGCATTAACGCCTGAGCTCCACCTCCTGTCAGATCAGCGGTGGCATTAGATTCTCATATGAGTATGAACCCTTTGTGAACCATGTGTGTGAGGGATCTAGGTTGCCAGCTTCTTATGAGAGTCATCCTAAAACTATCCCTTGGGTCCCCCCACCCCTGTCCTGTGGAAAAACTGCCTTCCACAATATCGGTCTCTGGTGCCAAAAAGGTAAGGGACCACCGCTCTAAAGAGTTAAATACCTCGATGAGTCTTGTCATGAAAAACAATCATTTTTCTCCCTATTTCCTGCTAAGCAAGGTTTCTGCAGGGATGGTACATTTACTTCTAATCTAGGATCTAGGTAGCATGCTTAGAATTGCTATCACTTGACTTTTCGGATTTGGGCCTTCTCTATTAAACTGAAACCATGGAAGATGAAGACAGTTCTCGCCACACTCTCTCACTGCTTCACCTCAGTTATATCACAGTGTAAGTTGGATTTTTTCCAGAGGTTACATTATAAACAGTGTGTAAAAACTCCTCACAGCTGATCCAGGTAGTGTATCATGATTACTTTGCTTTTCCTGCTGAGTATTTTGTTTCTCCTGGAGTTAATGATTGCATTTTTGGAGGGTGAGTGGGACTTGGTTTATTATGTGTTTATTACCAGTTTCACTGACGTCTGCTTAAGTTTTATAAATCTGTCTTCAGCGTGTCAGGTATTTCAGGTGCTCCGCTGTCACCTGCATCGTCCTGAAGAAGTCGTTCCCGGAGCGCTCTGGTCCTGCTCCGCTCTACCCACGCTGCTCACTTGGCTTGCTGCACTCATGTCTTTGGCTTTTTCTTCACAATTTTCCTGGGTGTTTGTTTCACCTCTTACTAGTGTTGGATCCTCTTATTTCTGTCTTTTTAAAAAAATTTTTATTTGTTTTTTGGCTCTTCTGGGTCTTCGTTGCCCTCTGGGCTTTTCTTGGGGGGCAGGGGGATGCCCTCCAGTTGTGGCGGCTTCTCTTACTGCTGAGCACAGGCTCCAGTGCGGACTTTTTTTTTTCCCAGTGCGGACTTTACCAGTGGGAGTTCAAGGGCTCAGTATTCATGGTTCCCATTCTCTAGAGCTCAGGCTCAAGAATTGTGCCTACAGGCTTAGTTGCTCTGTGGCGTGTGGGATCTTCCCGGATCAGGGATTGAACCTGTGTCTGTGTCTCCTGCATTGGTAAGTGGATTCTTAACACCGAGTCACCAGGAAAGCCCTCTTTAAAAAAAAAAAAAAGTTGTTTTTGACTGAGCTGGATCTGTTTTGTGCAGGTTTTCTCTAGTTTTGGAGAGTAGGCGCTTCCCTTGTGGCATATGGACTTCTCATTGCGATGGCTTCTCTTGTGGAGTACGGGCTCTAGGCTGCTCAGGCTTCAGTAGTCGCAGTGTATTGGCTCTGGAACACAAGCTCCGTAGTTTTGGTGAATGGGCTTAGTTGCCCTGTGACATGTGGAATCTTCCAGAAGTAGGGATCATACCTGTGTCTCCTGCACTGTCAGGCAGATTCTTAACCTTTGGACCCCAGGCAAGTCCAGATCCTCTTATTTCTTTAACCCCACATCTCTTTTCCCTTGTTTTAGTGGAGCACATCCTAGTAGCATTCTGAGGGAGAGCTTGAGAAACAAGTTTTTAGATTTAAACTGCTTGTATTCATCGTATTATGACATGACATGACCAATATTATAATTTCCTGTTTTGCTATTGTACTGTATACCTGGTTTGTATATGTAACTATTGTTACTGTGTAACAAGTGTACATAAGACCTGTCTATGAATCTATATTTACTCAAAATTAAAAGTTTGGACTATGTCTGTATGTCTGTTCTCCCACATCAGTGGGTCCAACATTCTAGGTTGAAAATCACTTTTATCAGAACATTTTAAGGACTCCATTATCTTCTAGTTTCTAGCACTGGCTCTTTAGAAATTTGATGCCCTTTTGACTACTGAACCTTTTTATGACACGTGTTTTTTTCTCTCCCTCTGGCAGTACATAAGATTTTTCCTGTTTCTTCAGTGTTTTGAAATTGCATGATAATATGCCTTGTGTGTCTAGATAATATACTATGTGTCTAGTTTTACTAAGTATGCCAGGTACTTGATAAACTTCAGAAAATCATAGGTTCTGGTTTTAAAACTCCTGTACTCCTATCTACTGTGATACCAGGACTTTTACCTCAGGCTGCTCTTTCGTGAACTCTGCCATTAAATGTCAGTGTTACACAGTAATTTTGCAGTATCTAAATTTTGCAGAATCTCACCCAGATTCATCGTTTTTGGTGTTCTGTCTCTTCATAATTTTCAGATCTTTGTCTTTGGTCCAGATTTCTCTTCAGAGCTCCAGATTAGTGAAGTCAACTGTTTGAAGGAATTCTTAGCTCAGTTGCCTCACTGACTCCTCAGACTGAACCACATGTCCCTCTGCACCCTCCAGTTGTTGCCACCGCCACCACCACCACCAGCCTACTCCCCTCCCCCAACTTACACTTTACTGGATCTGTTCTTTGTGTACGACGTTACTGACTAGACATTTGCTCGACCTATAAACCTAGGAGTTCTCCTCGACTCCTACTTGATCATTACCATCTGTCTGTCACTAAGTCCTTGGCATTCTTACGCTGTCTCTTGCTCTGTTGCCCGTGGCCTTGGTTCGGCACCTGAACTAAGTTGCACCTACATGAACGTAGTATTTTTCTAATACTACAGGATTAGTGTCTTTGATTCAGGCTCCACTGATTCCACCCTTCACATTGCTGCCACAGCCGCCTTTACTCCTTTAGCGCGGAGTGGAGACTGCTTGGCATGTGCAGAAGGCCTCTCCTGTCTGCCTCTGACTTGTCTCCTGCAGTTTCTTCACAATTCTTTGACTGTAACCAGACTGATCTCTTTGTGTTCTTTAAACACATTTGTGATTTTGGAAATGAAGTATATTTTGTCCTCCCTTGCTTCATTTAGCAAACTCTGTTTCTTTAAGATTTATTTATAGTTGGACCTAGTCCAGAAAAATCTTAAGTTTGTAAATTTGAGTTCTGTGTCATTTTTTGTGCACATCTGTAACCTTTCTTACCTAGAACGTTATTAGTGGTTTCTTTCTTTTTTAAAAAATTTGTGGCATCATGGGTCTTTGTTGTTGTGTGCAGGCTTGATCAGTAGTTGGGATGTGCAGGTTTAGCTGCCCTGAGGCATGTGAGATCTTAGTTCCCCAAGCAGGGATTGAACCCTAGTCCCCTGCATGGGAAGGCGGATCCTTCATCGCTGGGCCACCTCATCATTGGTTTCTACTTGACTGTCTCTTCCGCTGTCTGTAAGCTCCTTGGGAGAAGGGATTGCCTCCTGATCTGTATGCTCGGCTCGTAGCACAGTGCCTAGTGCTTATTGTCAGTGTAAGCTCATTCCCCTCTTCGTTCACTCTTAAAACTGAGCTGTCTCAGTCTTTCCGTTCTTTCCTTCCCTCCCAAAGTTCCTTGCACCATTATTTGCTTAAAAGGAAGCTTCCATGTGGTCAGGATAAGGATTAATAACGCACTCCCATTTGCAGGAGCAAATTTTAGATAAGATGACTCTGCTTCCTTTTCTCTGGGACCTAAAATTTTCCCTTCCTGGTGACTAGAATGGAGCTTATCAGAAAATACTAAGTAATAATAAAATATTTATTAATTGGAGATTAGCTTAATTTGAAATGCAGAGCAGTCAGTATATGCTGTTTGTGTGTATATATATATATATGTGTGTGTGTCTGTGTGTGTGTCTGTGTGTGTGTCTCAGACCACTGCCACCACACTTCCCAAACTGATGAATGCAGTGTTTCTGGAAGGAATGTGACTCATGCTTTATTTCTTCACACTCTGTTTTTTCAGAAGACCAAACAGCTGCCCATCTTAATGAAGTGCTGTGAAGAGATCCAGCCGCATCAGTGGAAGCCGCCTGTCGAGAGGGAATAACACCGGCTTCCGTTCTGGTTAAAGTTACAGCCCTCCTCCTCAAAGTATGTCAGGAGCAGAAGGTCACTACACCCCGGCAAGAACGTCAAGGAAGGACTGCTTGACGTTATAGAACTAGGACTTAAGACATCTTCCGTCACCATTCCTGTCCTGTTTCTCCACCCCACTTCACCCTGGTGGTTCTCTAACCTTTTGAAAATAGTGGTTAACATGATAGTTTCTTAAAGGAAATTCAGAGGAGAGTTTCTAGAGTAGAAAAATCAGGATGTAGTCTTTTTAGAAATATCTGTTATCCTGCCAAAAATTCCTTCTTAAAAAGATGTCTTGAGACTGTCCTGGAAAGGCACATAATATCTAGATAAACCCAATTATTTTTTAATTTTTCTCTAATTCTGGCATGGGCTAGATCTGAGTATCCTTGTTCCCACTAGGCCAGTCTGCCGTCCATCCAGGAGGAACTGCGGTGTATAGCTGATTGTGCCAGAGAGTTAGGAAATGTGACCAGAACCACTGAGATCAACTCAGACCCAGGCCTAGGAAAAGGCAGCTCGGAACTGGAGAGTGAAACTCGGTATCCACTGCTGCTGCCTAAGGGTGTAGTCCTGAAGCTGAAGCCAGTTGCCAACCGTTTTTCTAGGAAGGCTTGGAGACAGAAGCCGTTGTCAGCCCTGAAACCTCTCCTTATCAGACCCTCAGACCCAGTCTCTGTTTCCAGCCTAGCTCCAGCTCTGGGAAGACACCAGCTAGGTCAGCTCACTTCGAAGCCCCTCCAAGCAAAATGGTGGTCCGGATTCCTCCCCTGATCCAGCCAGCCACGGTCTTACAGGCAGTGCCAGGCGGCCCTCCTCTGGGGGTCCCTGGGGGGGATAGTTTTGAGTCTCCAGCAGCGCTGCCAGCTACAGCTGCTGAGGCCAGGACCAGCTTCCCTCTGCCTGAGCCACAGACCCTGCTGTCCTCCGCCCCTGTGCCCAAGCTAATGCTGCCCTCACTTGCTCCTTCTGAGTTTCAAAAGCCATGTGTGTAAGTGAGAGTTTGAGAGAGAAAGGGACCCAAGGCCTCTCTCTGTCTGAAGCCTGCCCCTCTCATCCACCCTGCGCCTGTTTTCTTCACTGTTCCTGCCACCACGGTAAAGGTTGTGAGCCTCGGCAGTGGCTGCAACGTGATGCAGCCTGTCAGTGCAGCTGTGGCCCAAAGTCCTCAGACCATCCCCATCACCACCCTGCTGGTTAACCCTATTCCCTTCCCCTGTTCGTTGAACCAGCCCCTTGTGGCCTCCTCCATCCCTCCCTTAATCGTCTCTGGCACCTCTGTGAATCTTTCTGTACCATCTACTCCTGAAGATAAAGCCCCAGTGAATGTAGACGTAGGTTGTCCTTTGGCTGAGGGGAAAAATGCCTTTCAAGGCCTCGAACCCAAATTAGAACCTCGGGAACTCTCTCCTCTCTGTGCTGCTGTCTTCCCCAAAGAGGAGCACAGCCCAGGGCCTCCAGCTACAGAGAGAGTGTGCCAGAAACAGTTGTCGGAGAGCAGTGCCTATGGCTGGACTATTGTGAAAACAGAGGAGGGGAGACAGGCCCCTGAACCACTGCCTCAGGGCTTCCGAGAATCTCTGAATACTTCCCCTGAGGATTTAGAGGAAATCCCTGGGGAGGACATCTATGGTAGATCCCTGGATCAGGATATCCATTATGAAATCAAAGACGAACACTGGGAAACTGAACACTGGCTTCCCAAGTGAGGAGTCAGGCGAGCTAGAGGTGAAGGAACAGGCCTACAACAGGAGGAAGAGTCATCCAGCTATTAGGTTGTTGCAAAACTAATTGCACTTTCGTATTGTTGAACTTTGCTATTTGATGTTGGAATACATTCTTAAATAAATGTGCATATTTTATACATCATTTTAACCTGGATTTCTTGTTTTATGTTTAACTTTGCTATTTGATGTTGGAATACATTCTTAAATAAATGTGCATATTTTATACATCATTTTAACCTGGATTTCTTGTTTTATGTTTTTTCCTAATGACATTGCTTGCTGTGTATTTTATATTTATTTTAGACTAGGAAATGATGAAATGATTTTCATTCCAATCCCAAAGAAAGGCAATGCCAAAGAATGCTCAAACTACCGCACAATTGCACTCATCTCACACGCTAGTAAAGTAATGCTCAAAATTCTCTAAGCCAGGCTTCAGCAATATGTGAACCGTGAACTTCCTGATGTTCAAGCTGGTTTTAGAAAAGGCAGAGGAACCAGAGATCAACTTGCCAACATCCGCTGGATCATGGAAAAAGCAAGAGAGTTCCAGAAAAACATCTATTTCTGGTTTATTGACTATGCCAAAGCCTTGGACTGTGTGGATCACAATCAACTGTGGAAATACTGAAAGAGATGGGAATACCAGACCACCTGACCTGCCTCTTGAGAAACCTCTATGCAAGTCAGGAAGCAACAGTTAGAACTGGACATGGAACAACAGACTGGTTCCAAATAGGAAAGGGAGTATGTCAAGGCTGTATATTGTCACCCTGCTTATTTAACTTCTATGCAGAGTACATCATGAGAAACGCTGGGCTGGAAGAAGCACAAGCTAGAATCAAGATTGCTGGAAGAAATATCAATAACCTCAGATATGCAGATGACACCACCCTTATAGCAGAAAGTGAAGAGGAACTAAAAAGCTTCTTGATGAAAGTGAAAGTGGAGAGTGAAAAAGTTGGCTTAAAGCTCAACATTCAGAAAACAAAGATCATGGCATCCGGTCCCATCACTTCATGGGAAATAGATGGGTAAACAGTGGAAACAGTGTCAGACTTTATTTTTCTGGGCTCCAAAATCACTGCAGATGGTGACTGCAGCCATGAAATTAAAAGAGGCTTACTCCTTGGAAGGAAAATTATGACCAACCTAGATAGCATATTCAAAAGCAGAGACATTACTTTGCCAACAAAGGTTCATCTAGTCAAGGCTATGGTTTTTCCTGTGGTCATGTATGGATGTGAGAGTTGGACTGTGAAGAAGGCTGAGCACCAAAGAATTGATGCTTTTGAACTGTGGTGTTGGAGAAGTCTCTTGAGAGTCCCTTGGACTGCAAGGAGATCCAACCAGTCCATTCTGAAGGAGATGAGCCCTGGGATTTCTTTGGAAGGAATCATGCTAAAGCTGAAACTCCAGTATTTGGCCATGAGTTGACTCATTGGAAAAGAGTCTGATGCTGGGAGGGATTGGGGGCAGGAGGAGAAGGGGACAGAGGATGAGATGGCTGGATGGCATCACTGACTTGACGGACGTGAGTCTGAGTGAACTCCAGGAATTGGTGATGGACAGGGAGGCCTGGCGTGCTGTGATTCATGGGGTCGCAAAGAGTCGGACACGACTGAGCGACTGATCTGATCTGATCTGATCTGAGGAAATGATGTTAGTCAAAAAGCAAGTTCTTATTTGACTTTGAAATGGGTGGTAAAGCAGTGGAGACAACTCACAACATCAACCATGCATTTGCCCCAGGAATTAATGAATGTACAGTGCAGTGGTGGTTCAAGAAGTTTTGCAAAGTAGATGAGAGCCTTGAAGATGGGAGGCATAGTGGCCAGCCATCAGAAGTTGACAACAACCAGTGGAGAGCAATCATTGAAGCTAATCTTTGGTAACAGGAAAAGTTACCAAAGAATTCAACATCAGTCATTCTATAGTTATATGACATTTGAAGCAAATTGGAATAGTGAAAAGCTCAGTAAGTGGGTATCTCATGAACTGACCACAAATCAAAAATGTTGTCATTTTGAAGTGTCTCCTTCTCTTACTCTGTGCAACAATGAACCATTTCTCGATTGGACTGTGATGTGTAATGAAGAGTGGATTTATATGACAACTGACGAGGACCAGCTCAGTGGTTGGACTGAGAAGCTGCTCCAGAACACTTCCCCAGAGCTAAAATTGCAGCAAAAAAAAGGTCGTGGTCACTGTTTGGTGATCTGTTGCCCATCTGATCCACTACAGCTTTCTGAATCCCGACGAAACTGTTACATCTGAGAAGTATGCTCATTAAATCAACACGATGCACCAAAAACTGCAATCCCTGCAGTCAGCATAGTTCAACAGGGCCCAGTTCTTTTCCATGACAATGACTGACCACACATCGAACAACCAACCCTTCAAAAGCTGAACGAATTGGGCTATGAAGTTTTGCCTCAAACACCATATTCACCTAACCTCTCGCCAACCGACTGCCACTTTTACAAGCATCTCAATAACTTTTTGCAGGAAAAATGCTTTCATAACCAGCAGGAGGCACAAAATGCTTTCCAAGAGTTCTACTCTGGAGGCATGAATTGTTATGCTACAGGAATAAACAAACGTATTTGTCATTGGCAAAAATGTGTTGATTGTAATGGTTCATACTTTGATTAATAAAGATGTGTTTTAGCCTAGTTAGAATCATTTAAAATTCACAGTCTGAAACCACAATTACTTTTTCACCAACCTAAAATCCTTTCAGCTTCTCATGAGCCTCCTGATGTAGGAAATTCAAGAGATGTAAGCAAAGGGTCCCCAAGGGATACTTCATTCTCCACTGACCCTGAAATGGTAGCCCCCCAAGGAAGCCTGAAGACTTATCCAGAGTTGATGGTCAGTCATTGGGACCCAGCTGGGCCAGAAACTGCAGGAGAGAAGGATGGGCCAGAGGAAGAAGAGGACTTTGACAACCTTACCCAGGATGAGGAAGACGAGGTGTCATCAGCTTCTGAGGAATCTGTGCTCTGTCCTGGAACTCCAGGTGAGAGTTGGGCAATATTCTTCAATGTTTTGTGGATTCAGTAATAGATTTAATTTATTGATAGTGTAGCTGCTTGCTTTTTGCACTAGAGATAGTCCTAAAATTATTTTTGTCTTTTGTGGAAGGAGAGGCAAAGAGTTAAATGTTCCTTATTATATTTGACTTAAACTCATTTACATTAAAATGAATCACCTGAGCACAGTGTAAATAACCACAAAAAAGAAAAAGGATCATAAGCATGGACCCTGGCAAAGGACAGTTATCTTCAGGGAGATGTATCAAAACACATCTGCTCAGGAATTCCCTGATGGCCCAGTGATTAGGACTTGCCACTTTCACTGTTGGAGCCTGGCTTCAGTCCCTGGTCAGGGAACTTACATCTCTTAAGCTGCACAGTGTGGCCAAAAAAATGGAGAGAAAAAAAAAAAAACTCCAAAATCCCCGGAAAAACCCCATTGTCTTCCAACCTCCCTCACCAGTTAATTAACCTCAGTCCCTTCTGAAAAACTCTGTAAGCAGCCCGTGGTGAGCCATTATATCCCTCATGCATACTGTTTGGGGGTTTTTCAGGGAACAGTGGAGAAACTGACTTGGTTCACATCTGAAAAGTACATGAGTCAGGAGGGTGAGTCTGAGGAAGAGAACTCCCAGAAGAGAGCCTCAGCCTGAGAAAGAAGAGCAGGAAGAAGCAGAAAGAATGGAAATCCTGCAGAAAGAGGATGAAATGATGGACAAAGCCATTGGAAATCCTGCCGAGAAGCCACCTGTTACCTGTGCCTCCCTGAAGGCCTCTCCAGAGGTGAAGACCAGCAGGACCCTACCGGGTGAGTAGGACAGGCCTGAGTGGGGACAGGTCTCAGGTGGCCTCATTGACTTAGGGACATGTGCAGAGTGACAGGCTTATAAAACAGATGGCCAGTTTCCAGAAGAAATCCTCTGGATCCCGCCTGCCAGTCACCCTACTCCCAAATAGATGTTTAACCTGCTGCCATTGCAGAGAAGAGATGCTCAGAAATTAAAAATTTGTCTCTCGTAAGCTGCTAGATTTGTACTCTGTTCATGCAGGGTTTTATACTGGTTCTTAATTCATCAGTCATGTATGAGGCCAAGAGCAATGTTTATTTCAGAAAGTACTGCTTGTTCCTCACCAGGACATAGTTCTTTGAGAGCCCAGCATCAGACCAAACTTGGACTTCTGTGTTCAATATGCAGTTGCTAAGCATCTCATTATTATCCCAGTTAATGCAGTCATGCTGTCGACTCTCCATAGAGCTGACTTGACAGGGACAGACATTACCTGTCATAGCATTTTTCCAGCAGCTTTTCTCCCAAGTTACTATGTAATTTTGAATAGGATTATGGATGGGGATGGGGTGCCTGTCGTGGGTTGGGGAGAGCAGAGGCTGCAGGTACAGAAAAACAGTTGAATGCTAAGGAGAGAGCATCAAAGCTGCTGGAAAGGGCTGGAGTAATCATCGAGCTCACAGCAAGCAGGGCAGTTGGGCCCGGGCCAACAAGGACACCTCCAGGCTGCTGTTGCTGTATGATGAGGACATCCTCAAGTGAGATCCACTCCAGGAACAGGAGGATTTGGCCTTTGCTCAGGCTTATCTGACCAGGGTAGGCAAATTCTGCTTCCTGTTCCTGCCAGCCCCTCTCAACAAGACTGCTTTTCCTTCAGGGGAGATGTTTTTTAAATGAAGTCTGCCTATTAGGCTTCACAACAGCCTTCTATGCATCTGCCTTTGTTTACCTAGAAATATCAAAAGAGCTGTGTGAGTGAACCACAAGGATGCCAAGTTTAGTCATCAACAAATTTATTGTTACTGCCCAGGCATACCACCCCTCTGTTGCCCCGAAACTGAGGAAAGATGATAGCCACCATCATCAGTGCGAGGGTAGGCTAATAAAGACTTTAACTGAGCCCTTGGTTTGAGAAAATAGACATTTGATACATTGACCAAAAAGTGGACCTCAGTGATCTTCAGAGTCATGAACCAACCTGTTTGTGGCAGCAGTCCCTATCTCATTCTTTTGGTAACCACCTGGTTCCTTTTTACTCCTAGCTAAGTAGAGTCCTAGCAGTGATTGTCATGGTTTTTCTTGTCTCCTGATATTTTACTAACATTCCTAATTTATGTATTATTTACCCTCAGATGATACCATGCTGAAATATACGTAGCAAGCACTCCTTATCTATTTCAACATGGAGGTGAAACCAGGAAGGAGAGGTTTGGGCTGTGAGCTAGAGAAAATTTACCTGATTTTGCAGGTAGCACTGTAGTCCCTGGAAAATGGAAAAATTTCCATTCCTCACTGTCAGAAAAAGAGCTCTGCCTTGCTCATGGCCCTGTGGCTTCCATTAACCATCAGATCTTAGGACCTGTCAGAGGAGTAGCCTCTGATGGATGATCTGGAGCTCTTTAACAGTAACTCCTCCTTCCTCGGTCCCTTTGTTTCTTGTCAGGGTCCAAAGAAAGGGGATTGGATGATTGAAAAGTCCTCTCATATAGGTCTGAGAAGCCCTGCAACACATCCCTGACAAGTATGAATATTTCAGGTCATCCATGAGTTTGAGTCAAGCACTCAGAGGCAGACAGCTGTGGATCTCTACAAGAGCCTGCAAATTCTGCTCCAAGACTGGCCTCAGCTGCTGAAGGACTTTGCTGCTTTCCTGTTGCCTGAGCAAGCACTGGCCTGTGGATTAGTAAGAGAGGGGCAAAGACCACACACTAGGATCCCTGGGTCACAGCAAGACTGGGCTTGGGTTGTGTTGATCAGGACTGTTCCAGACTCCTGGCTGTTTCCATAGATAGCTTTCCCCTAGACCAGGGTCACAAGAGCCACCTCCTTTTCAACAGATGGTCTCCCCAACTCCTGTTCTCTCCATGTAGAGTGAAGGGTTTGACCTTTGTTGCCAGTGGAGACCTTAGGTACATCAGAACTCTTTGCTCCTCACTGTTGCAAAATAGGCTTTCGTTCAACAAATATTTATTGAGTACCTGCTGTTTCAGGCAGAGTTCTAGGTATTGGAATGTAGTAATTATAAAAGACTAAAATCCTTGCCTTCATGGAGCTTATATTCTCATGGGGAAAGTCAAGTAATAGTATATTGTATATTGAAAAAATATATATATATATATAAAAAATGATAAAATGTATAAACAGCAAAAATATATCATGCTTTATAGTGATTATGTTGCAGTTTTATACACAGTGGTCTGGGAAGGCCACTATGGTTAGGTAACATTTGAAATGTTTGAGAATAAGTGTTTGAACTTGAAGCATATCCCAGTAGTTCTGATTTTCTTGTCATGATGGGTAAACACAGGAATAAAGGATATGATATTAAACTGATAGTCTTAAAACAGTTAAATGGTGATTGGAT
The DNA here is from genome assembly GCF_027580195.1 of Bos mutus. Classification (NCBI taxonomy): domain Eukaryota; kingdom Metazoa; phylum Chordata; class Mammalia; order Artiodactyla; family Bovidae; genus Bos; species Bos mutus. Next base: position 19,805,292 of record NC_091619.1, on the reverse strand, counting down.
GATTATACATAATTTTCTGTATTATTATGAGGATCAAATGAGTATATATGGGAGAATTCTCTGTAGACTGTGAAATGTGTCTGATTGCACAGTTCTGGAAACAGGAAGCAACTTGAGATAGATAACTCTGGAATCTTTCATTTCCATCTTACTTTTCTTGTGTTCACAGACCCCAGAAACCCAAGGTGGATAGATACTAGGGTCTTAAGAAAGATCTCACAAGGAATTCTCTGGTGGTCCAGTCGTTAGGACTTGGCACTTTCACTGCTGGGTCCCAGGTTTGCTCCCCGGTTGGGGAACTAAGATACCACAAGCTGCATGGTGAGGCCAAAAAAAAAGATTTCACCTTTGTAAACCGGAGCCTGTAACTGGGAAAGGTTAATTTTGGCTTCATGCTTGATCTATGACTTTAACCCTTGTTTTCGGTATTTTTGTTGTTATAAGCATATGTAATGGTCTGCCTCAGAGAACCCTGTCCCATCTGCCTGACTCTTAAATTAAAATGCCTTTGTTTAGCTCACAGAGAGATAATCTGACCCTGCCCACCTGTGAATGACTCTAAGAAAGAAGGAGCTAATACATCGCCCTGCCTGAGGCTTGTCATTCTAGGAGATACTTGCAAGCATTAAATAATCTTCTTACTTTGTTTCCTCATCTCACTCATCTCTGATTCATAGAAGATCACAGGTCTAATGGGTCTGGGAAGTCACATTATAGTGACTTTCTGATTGGCTAGGTTTTGTTTTTTTTCTGGTTACTTTGGTCACCCACAGACATCTGGTACTGTTTCCTCTAAGGCTTCTTTTAAAATTTCTTGCTTCTTTCTCTTTGAACCCTCTGCGAACAGGTGAGTAGCTATGGAAGCAATGGAGGAACTCTGGCCTGGGTTACCCTTCTGTGTATTCCAAAGGTCTACCACCCAGTGTGCCCCAGTAACTGCCACCCAGGAGATGAGGGCTCTTCTTTCCTCTTCCTCCCTTGAGCTGAGGACCAGACCAATTAATATCATGTGGTTACGGGTCAGACACTTAAAAGCCATTAGGGAGTCTGCCACTTGAAGACTCCATGATAGCATAAGTGGGATGTGGATCAGACCAGACAATTAATGTCCCGCCCCCAGCAAGATAGCTTCTAAGCAACTCAGGAACATATTGGTTCAAGCAAAACACTGACCCCATTTTCCCCTCGCTGCCACTTTTCTGGCAAGATTACAAGGCAGATTCCTCAGCATGTCTTCCCTGTTGCCTTTGTCTTTTTCCCTTTCAGTCTAGATAGATTTTCAGGAGCATGGGTGTAAACCTCTGGGCCTTCCTGAGAGGCCTTCTACCCTAGGCTAGAGGAGGAGGAGGAATGAAGCTTTCTAGCATGGGTGAATGGGCATGTCAGTCCTTTGGTTTCTTTGGGGTGGCCACTCAATTCTTTCAGGAAAGGAGAGGAAAACAAAGTTTTCCTCAGAAGAACTTGCCTGTATCTTTGAATTGCAAATTTTAAAATGGGGAAATAAAAATTGGCTTATCCAAGGCAAACAAATCTTAAATGCTTTTTCTACAAATATTTAGCTGTCTAGTCAAGTGAGCTTGAATTGTTCCATCTGTGAGAAACCCAACTTTTAATCCAACCTCTTTGTAAACTGATGGGTTTTACTTTACTGTACCTGACTCAGGATTGAAATCTTCAGATTAGAACTGAGGTCTCGTGTGTCTGTATGTGTCTTTGGATAACATTGCCATGGTTGATATGTAAAAGAGCTCTATGTAATTGGCTTAAACAAAAGTTAACACTTACAAACCAAACAACTCTAAATACAAGAGAAATTAAGCTAAATAAATTTTAGTTTCATGTGAATTTGTAAATATTCAATATTAAATTAGTACCTAGTACTAATGTTTAAGTCAGTTGGTCTGATAGGCATGTCTTATCAACATTAAATATAATAATAATACTTTCAGTGTGCCCAGATTTAATATAAGCTAAATAAGCAAATTTGTCAGCAAACAAGGTAACTCAATGTAAAGAAACTTTTGAAAATAATACATAAATGAGATAAGAGTTTTTGAGTGAACATTTAGATCTCTCCAGATATTCTATAACTTAAAAGTTAAAATTGTACTAAAATAAAGTGGTGAAAGGTTTATGAAAAGTGGACCCCAAGGGGGGACTTCACTGGTAGTCCAGTGGCTAAGACTCTGTGCTCTTCATGCAGGGGGCCCAGGTTTGATCCCTGGTCAGGGAACTAGGTCCCACATGCCGCAACTAAGACCCAGCGCAGCCTAAATAAATAAATAAAATATTTTAAAAAATGGACCCCCCAGATGGTTTTATACACTATCAGTCAGGATTGACTAAGTTTAAAACAAGTTTAATGGAGTAAATTACTGAAGTGACGTAGCACACACAGTGGAGTAAACGAACTTATAAAGTAAGCTGGTGCAAAACGTAAACCTGACTTTTCTGTTAAGACTGGTTTGTGAAGATGCTAAACTGATTTTGATAACAGATTTTCAGTTTATATACCTTTTAAGTAATCTATATTTGCTGTTGAAATCTTTTATTGTCACTCTGGCTGAGTTCCACAGTGACCGATGGTTCTATTTGTATTTTAAAATGTCTTTTTTTGCTGTTCCTTTGGCAGGGCTTCCTAAGTCAAATTATAACAAAGTTCCTAATTTTGGGGAGCTTCAAAGGGCCTGTTAGGTGCCCAAGGGGAGATATTTAAACTAATTACTTTCTCTTGGTCTATTAAGCTGTAAGGGATGCATTTTCAAATGGGTAATAAAGTTTTAAGTTATATGGTAAATGGTACAGATATTCTAGAGATTGTATGGAGTTCCTGGGAATCTGATGTATCCTGGTAGATTGTTGTCAGTCACAGTTGTAGTTATTTTCTGAAAGTGTTGTGTCACGGCAGTGGTTGGACAGCTTTGTTAATTGCATTGTAATCAAATTTAAGCTGTGCCTTTTTAAAGGTTTCTTTGTGGACAGTTATGCTTTCACTCTAATGCTTTTGCAAAAATGTCTCCTCTTCAAGATTTGTAAAAAGAACTTAAGATAAATACAAGTTTCTGATTTTCAGACTATAATGCTGCACTGAATAAAGAAATTGATGAATTCTAATGGGAAACCTGATGACTTTACAAAGCTGTTAACAAAAAGATTAGCTACCTAAGACTGAGTGAACTGGTAAGTATGGTTGTAATTTTTATGGTTTCTATCTAAAAGAATTATTGGTTTAAATATGTGTTCTCCAGGTATAAGAAAAACTTTCTCCTTAAACTAATTATGACTTACAGTAACTTGGTAAATCATACCTTTTATGAGAGAAATGGAAATACTTACCTTTTCTGTCTGGTTGATCCTGCCAGTAGCATATGCTTGTCTCAAAGATTAAGCCAGGTATGTGTAGGTACACACTGGCAGTACAGTGAAACAGCTAATAGCTCATTGAATCAGTTATGACTGCTTTGGTCTTTCAGTTATTGTAACCGGATTACAAAGTTATACTAATCATTGTTTAAATTTGTTGTTTTCAAATCATGCTTTGTCTCTTCTGGCTGCACTATATTATTGTCGGTGTTACTAGCTGCATTATTTATATTCTAATTTATAAGAATGTTATCTCTTGCAGTAACCAATGTGTAAAGCAGGCCTCCAAAAAAACTTCTATGGCTAAACGCTGTTTAGGGAATAATTATAATAGTGTGATTCTGGGCATGGGAAGAAGCAACAAGAGAAAATGTTTCCTGGATAATATTAATGGTTAGACAGGATCCAGAGAATTTTAATTATTGATGGGGCCTGGTCCAAAATTTAACACCCAGAGTGACATACCAAGTATTTTTGCCTGATCTAGGATGTGCCTCCCAGCACCATGGGACAAAATTTGATTATGAAGTGCCTCCCAAATATTGATTCAGTTCCTGACCAAGAGGGGAGGATCTGAGAAATGGAATATTTCCCGCAATCAATGATTGCAACCCTTCAGCGTGAGCCAGTGAGCCCCAAGGAAGGGAAATCAGACTGCAGTCAGTCACTCCCTATGATGAATTCTGAGGAAACTCTGAGACTGTAGGATTACAGGCCCCAGATAGCTGAAATGCATATATATATATATGTAAATGATTTAATGAGCCCTGACTCTTGGCGTCTTCCAGTGGCTAGAAAAACACTAAATTTGTTAACTTGAGATGCTGCCTGTTGGGTTTAAGTTTAGTATTTCTAAGTCTACAGGTATAAAGTGGACACTTTTCCAAGAGGAACAAAGAAAGACAAATCTCAACATTTGGAGCCCTGGCACTGATGGCAGACACTCCTAGAGAGATCCATCTGACAAAAAGAATAGTTGTCACTCCCTTTTCCCACAAGATTGTGGGATGGACATTGACAGTGGGGAATTGTAACCAGGAAGCGTTAATTTTGACTCCATGATGGATCTATTTCTTTGACTGTAACCCTTGTTTTTGCTGGTTTTGTTATTATAAACATGTAGTGGCCTGCCTCAGAGAGCCCTGCCCCTTCTGCCTGACCCTTAAACTAAAGTGAAAGTGAAGTCACTCAGTCATGCCCGACTCTTTGTGACCCCATGGATAGTAGCCTGCACCAAGCTCCTCCATCCATGGGATTTTCAAGGCAAGAGTACTGGAGTGGGTTGCCATTTCCTTCTACCAGGGAATCTTCCCAACCCAGGGATCGAACCCAGGTCTCTCACATTGTAGACAGACGCTTTACCATCTGAGCCACCAAGGAAGTCTCTTTGTTTAGCTCACACAGATATAATCTAATTCTGCCTGAGGCTTGCCATTCTAGGAGATATTTACAAGAATTAAAGGGTCTTTTTACTTTGTTTCCTTATTTCCCCCATCTCTGATTCCTAAAAGAACCTGGCATGCATGCCCCGCCCAGATGGCTATTTTGAGATATTAGTCTGCCATCTTGGTCAGCTAGCTTTCCAAATAAAGGCATATCCCTTACCTGAACACCTCATCCCTTGGGTTTATTGGCCTCTCATGCGGTGCAGAGCAAGCTTAGATTCAGTAACAAGCCTGGTCATCCCCCATGTCCCTAGGACATTTTTCTTGGTTTTTATGCTTAGAATCCTCAAGTCCTGGTGAAGCTGTATAGATGACTCTCTTTTGCCCTATTTCCACTCTGGTTGTTTGAAGAGCAGCAGGCTTTTGAGAAGAGTCACAAGTTTCTTTAGCAGCTGGAAATTTGCTTTGCAGAGAACCCCTCACACCACCAAAAGATCATCAAGGCAGGGCCTCCAGAACTGTGCGGACTGTTTTCCCCAGGAGATCACTGAGGTATTCTGTCTTATCCTGCTTCCCTCCCAGGGGCCCTGTCTCACCTCTAGACTGGGCAATCACCATCCATGACCCACTGTACCCTCCAGTTCCTTCCTCCTCCTGGGGGCCCGCTCCATCCTCTAGGGTTCCCCTCCCTCTGGGCCCCCCTCAGCGCTCCAGGCCAACCCACCTGCCTTCTGGGGACACAGTTCTGCCCTCCAGGGTCCCCTCTGTCCTCCAAGGTCATCTCCAAGGGCACCCTCTGCTCACGAATGTCCTGCAAGATTGGAGAAGGCAATGGCACCCCACTCCAGTACTCTTGCCTGGAGAGTCCCATGGATGGAGGAGCCTGGAAGGCTGCAGTCCATGGAGTCGCTGAGGGTCGGACACTTCACTTTCATGCATTGGAGAAGGAAATGGCAACCCACTCCACTGTTCTTGCCTGGAGAATCCCAGGGATGGGGCATCCTGGTGGACTGCAGTCTATGGGGTCGCACAGAGTCGGACACGACTGAAGTGACTCAGCAGCAGCAGAAGAAGAAATAAAGAATAACCAGTGACAACACAATCACTAAAAATTAAACATGCACTAGAAGGAATCAACAGAACTACTGAGGCAGAAGAACGAATAAGTGAGCTGAAAGATAGAATGATGGAAATAACTGCCAAAGAGCAGAAAAAAGAATGAAAAGATTTGAAGACGGTCTCAGAGATCTCTGTGACAATATTAAACACAAACATTTGAATTATAGGGATCCCAGAAGAAGAAGGATCTTCCCTGGTGGCTCAGATGGTAAAGAATCCGCCTGCAATGTAGAAGACCTGGGTTTGATTCCTGGGTTGGGAAGATCCCCTGGAGGAGGGTATGGCAATCCACTCCAGTATTCTTGCCTGGGGAAACCCCATGGACCGAGAAGCCTAGCAGGCTACAGTCCATGGGGTCACAAAGAGTTGGACACAACTGAGTGACTAAGCATAGCACAGAAGAAGAAGAGAAAAAGAAACATATTAGAAAATATTTCAGAAGATTATAGTCAAAAAATTCCCTAACATGGGAAAGGAAATAGCCACTGAAGTTCAGGAAGCCCAGAGAGTCACGTATAGGATAAGCCAAAAGAAAAATACACCAAGACACATATTAATTAAACTAACAAAGAGTGAACACAAAGAAAAAATGTGAAAAGCAAAAATTAACATGCAAAAGAATCCACATAAATCCAACAGCTGATTTTTCAAGAGAAACCCTGCAGGCCAGACAGGAGTGGCAGGATATCTTTAAAGTCATGAAAGAAAACCTACAACCCAGATTACTCTACCCAGTAAGGATCTCATTCATATTTAATGGTGAAATTAAAAGCCTCATAGACAAAGTCTAAGAGAATTGAGGGCCATCCAAGCAGCCTTACAACAAATGCTAAAGGAACTTCTCCAGCAGAAAACACAAGAAAGAGACTCACAAAAACAAACTCTAAACAAGAAAATGGCAATAGGAACATACATATCAATAATTACCTTAAATGTAAATGGCCCTCAGCACTGTGGGCTTGGTTTGCTCATACTGATTTGTATTTCACATAAAGTGACCCGGTAAGTGTTATAGGTCACCCCTCTATGTGGGAACCCATTTACCTCAACTGTTACATAAGGCCATGAGCTGTGTCTGATTTCAGGAGGATATTCCACAGAAAGTCAGAGTCATCAAGGGACTATTTCATTCAAGGATGGGCATGATAAAGGACAGAAATAGTAAGGATCTAACAGAAGCAGAAGAGATTAAGGAGTGGCAGGAATACATAGAAGAACTATATTAAAAAGGTCTTAATGTCCTGGATCACCACAATGATGTGGTCACTCACCTAGAGCGAGACATCCCGGAGTGTGAAATCAAGTGGTCCTTAGGAAGCATTACTGCAAACAAAGCTAGTAGAGATGATAGAATTATAGCTGAGCTATTTAAAATCCTAAAAGATGATGCTGTTAAAGTGTTGCACTCAATATATCAGTACATTTGGAAAACTGAGCAGTGGCCACTGGACTGGAAAAGGTCAGTTTTCATTCCAGTCCCAAAGAACAACAAACAATGTTCAACAAGGCCAAAGAATGTTCAAGCTATCATACAGTTGCACTCATTTCACATACTAGTAGGTTATGCTTAAAATCCTTCAAGCTAGGCTTCAGCAGTACATGAACTGAGAACTTCCAGGAGTATAAGCTGGGTTTAGATAAGGCAGAGGAATCAGAGATCAAATTGCCAACATCTGCTGGATCATAGAGAAAGCAAGAAAATTCCAGAAAAACATCTACTTCTGCTTCATTGACTATGCTAGAGCCTTTGTGTGGATCACAACAAACTGGAAAATTCTTAAATAGATCGGGAATACCAGACCACCTTACCTGTCTCCTGAGAAACCTGTATGCAGGTCAAGAAGTAACATTTAGAATCAGACATAGAACAACAGACTGGTTTGACAAGGCTGTATATTGTCACCCTGTTTATTTAACTTATACGCAGAGTACATCATGTGAAATGCCAGGCTGGATGAATCACAAGCTGCAATCAAGATTGCTGGGAGGAATATCCACAACCTCAGATATGCAGACGATACCCCTCTCATGGCAGAAAGTGAAGAGGAACCAAGAAGGCTCTTTATTTATTTTTGGCTGCACTGGGTCTTCAATGCTGTGTGCAGGCTTTCTCTCGTTGCGACGAGCAGGTGCAACTCTCTAGCTGCTGTGTGTGGGCTTCTTATTGCAGTGGCTTCTCTTGTAGAGCAGGGGCTCTAGGGCAGCATGCTCAGTAACTGTGGCCCATGGACTTCGGTGCCCCTTGGCATGTGGACTCTTCCTACACCAGGGATTCAACTCATGTCCCCTGCATTGGCAGGCAGATTCTCAACCACTGTACCACCAGGGAAGTCCTAAAAAGGCTCTTGATGAAGGCAAAAGAGGGGAGTGAAAAAGCTAGCTTAAAGCTCAACATTCAGAAAACTAATATCATGGCATCCGGTCTGATTATTTCATGGCAAATAGATGGGGAAAAAGTGGAAACAGTGACAGAGTTTCTTTTCTTGGGCTCCAAAATCACTGCAGACGTTGACTGCAGCCATGAAATTAAAGCTGCTTGCTCCTTGGAAGGAAAGTTAATGACAAACCTGGACAGCACATTGAAAAGCAGAGACGTTACTTCGCTGACAAAGGTCGGTCTAGTCAAAGCTATAGTGTTTCTAGTAATCATGTACAGATGTGAAAGGCCATATATAAGACTGAGCACTGAAGAATTGATGTTTTCAAGTTGTGGTGCTGGAGAAAACTCCTGAGGGTCCCTTGGACTGCAAGATCAAACCAGTCAATCCTGAAGGAAATCAACCCTGAATATTCTTTGGAAGAACTGATTATGAAGCTGAAGGTCCAATATTTTGGCCACCTAATGTGAAGAGCCCACTCACTGGAAAAGGCCCTGATGCTGGGAAAGTTGGAAGGCAAAAGAAGAGGGAGGCGGAGGATGAGATGGTTAGATGCTGTCACTGGCTTAATGTACATGAATTTGAGCAGACTCCAAGAGATAGGACAGGGAAGCATGGTGTGCTGCAGTCCATGGGATCACAAAGAGTAGGACATGACTTAGTGACAGAACAAGTAGAAGAACAAGAAACCATAATGAAAAATGATATATATACATATATATCATTTAATTTGCTGTACATCAGAAACTAACAAAACACTGTCAACTATACCTCAATAAAAATTTTTTTAAAATCCCAGCTTCTACAGTTTGAAAACAGAGGATGAGGTCAATATGATTACATATAACAGGGATAAATGTAAAATTCTATTTGGACTTCAAAACCTATTGATAGGCAATAGGAGACCTCACTTGATGAGTCTGAGTAAAAATAACTTAGTCGTTTAGGTGAAAACAAGCTTGGCGAATACCTAGGCTAAGGCTGACTTACACTGTCAGTGCAATGTCCAAATCACAGAAAGGGTAATATAATCTCATCTGCACTGGTCATGACACATATGAAGTTCTCTATTTCTGATAAAAACAAAAATTGCTGTTTTTTGTATTCTTCTGCCAGGCATGTTTTAGAGCATTCTCTAAAAAAAAAGAAAAGCCATTTCCTAGTTGGATTGTGACCCCACCCTAAACACTGGAGTCTGGATGCTCAAACCTTCTGGATTGTCTGAGACATAGAATCTCTTAAGGGAAATGAAGGAACCCTAGGCTGACAGCAACTCTCACCTACTTCTCCCATCCAAACTGGGACAGGACTGAGGCAGAAGCAGGGCAATTCATTTTTCTTTGGGGGGGCCAGGAAAACAGCAGCAAGTTTGCTATCTCAGCACATTTTACAGGAATCCCCCAGAGGAAAAACTTGCATCTCGAGCTTTTCTTTTCCATCTGCTTCCCTATTTTCCACCTCACTCTCTGCTCCAGGGAGTGTAACTGATCTTGGAGCCTGTAGGGTTGGGTCTGGGACCAGCCGCTCCGAGATGACGTAATGCTTTCTCTGGTACACAAAGCGGCCTCCCCGGGGCTCGGCCTTTTGCGCCCCTCCCCCTCTGGGCCGGATCGGGCCCCCGCCAGCACTAGCGCGGGTGAGTCCCCCTTTTTGAAAAGCCGGCCCAGGGAAACAGGGAACAAAGGCCTGAGAAGAAGAGCCTAGGCGCTGCCAGGAGGCCCAGAAATAGACATCACGTCATCCCCCAGCCCAGCAGCGCCAAGCGCCATTTGGTAGCATCGGACGGACCCCACCATTACGATGCAGAATAGACATGGCAGGGCTCACGTTTCCTCCCGGCCCCAGCATCCAGCTGACCGGCTTCAGGAGTGGCTTCCTTTTTGCTCCCCACCCCCGCACCCCTCTTTCCCCAGAGGCCGCCGCCTCCCCTGGCTGCCTGCCACCCAGCCCACAGTCTCCAAGCTGCCATCTTGATGCCCCATCCCCCTTGCCACCTCCCTCCCCCGCAGCCCTGAGGAGTGGGAGGGGGAGGAAGGGGCACCGCCCTGCGTGCCCCAAGGGGGAGGGCTCGGCCTACCTCGCCTCTCCTCCCCTCGAAGGAGGGGTTCACGTCCTTGGCAGGCTCTCGGTTTCTCACCTCCAGCGGTACTCACAGTGCACCATACAAGGTTTTCGCATCCTGGACGTCCCCACCCTTGCTGTGACTCTGGCCTTCTCGGCCCCTGCAGCCCAGAGCTCAGGTTCGGACGCTGTCCACTGCCCGCGATACCACCACCGTAGGCCCGATTCTACCCACCACCACAGGCCCGGTTCTAGAGGGGCTGGCACTTGAAGGCCTTGATCTGGGCTTCACGTTCTGCCCAGCCGCTGAGCTCCCTTGGCTTGGCAACGGTTTAACCTACCCCAGGCTTAGTTTGCCAGATTTTTACTTACCAAAGCTAGGTCGGATGTTGGTGATCTCAGCAATGTAATCAGAGGCTATTGCTATAAATGCTTTTGCAATGGTCAGACAAGTCTGGGGCCTCCAGTGGGTACCGAGGCCGCCGCTGCAGAGCATTAGGTTAGGGAGGGGGAAGGTATCTGGCGGATGCCTCCTGCCACGGTCTGGTCCCTGGTTGACAGCTGCGGTCGCCTCTTAAGATGTTCCAGAGTTGCGCTGAGCAAAGGATGCAGCCAGACTGGTCCTGATGCCGGACCAGGAGGCCCCTCCTTCCTCCCAACGGCCTTTGGCTAAAGACTCCGCCTCTGTCCGAAAAGTTCCGGAAGGCAAGCTCCGCCCTTTTCCGGAAGATGCTTGGAAGGGGGACCCCTTTCAACGCCAAGATTTCAAGAGAATGAGACCCCACCTATTTAGGGCTTGTGGGTCTATAAGATGAATTCCTCAAGGCCTAATGAAGAAGTGTAAAGAAGTGTATGTACTTTATCATGTGAAATCCTCTAGATCTTGTAATTCGGATTCCCCAGGCTTAATATAGCAGCAGAATGTTCTGGGCGAGGGGGAAGCAGGAGTTTGGAAAAGTAAAATTCTGTATTTCCTGCATTTGAATATCAATTGCATCATTGTTATGCATTTCTGAGACCACTAAATGTTATTATTGAAATGTTTTTAAACTTTAAAAGCTGTGGTTAAAGACCAAACCTGGTGATGGTTGCACAACGCTGAAAATTTACTGAAAATAATTGAATTGTATAAGTAAAATGGATGGATTCTCTGACGTGTAAACGGAAGCTGCTTTTAAAAAAAGACTAATGAAGAGTACCAAAGTTAATCATTGTTGGACGGTTCAGGTGCTGAGAACTGCTTAGAAAGTGCATGGGAGAGAGAGCAAACCAACGGATCTACAGGACAGAAACTAAACTGGAAGCTTTTAGAGACTTCCTTGGAATTTGAAGAGTTTAGGGTGACTCTCGGTTAGAGTCACTGTTGGTGGTTATCTCCATGATTACATCAAGTTCGCCATTTTAGGCTGTGGATACTTTCATCCCGCTTCAATTCTGTCTGCAGACAGGATCAGGTCAAGTAAATTATTCAAATGTGTAAGTATTTGTTGGTGGTTCATGGCAACCCACTCCAGTACTCTTGCCTGGAAAATCCCATGGACCGAATAGCCTGGTGAGCTGCAGTCCATGGGGTCGCTAAGAGTCGGACACGACTGAGCGACTTCACTTTCACTTTCCTGCATCGGAGAAGGAAATGGCAACCCACTCCAGTGTTCTTGCCTGGAGAATCCCGGGGACGGGGGAGCCTCGTGGGCTGCCGTCTACGGGGTCGCACAGAGTCCGACATGACTGAAGCGACTTAGCAGCAGCAGCTCCTGTACCAAGAGCGGGATGAATGTATTTTTCCAGCTTTGACATTCTGTACTTCTAGAAAAGAGAAAAGAACATGGTTTTAGGAGTTTATTCAAAACACATGTATTGAATTTATTGGCCTTCAACTATGTTCCAGGCACCTTCCTGGAAACCAGATGAATGCATTAGAACCTAGAGTCAGGATACCTGATTCCATCTGATAGTTGTGCATCTTTGTGAAATCACCTACACAGCTGAGCCTAAATTTTGTCTTGTTTAAACCGGGAGGTGTAATAATAGCCATTGTCATAGAATTTATTGTGATGATTGGAAAAAATTGAAAAAAATCACCTGTGATAAGTGAAAGCATTTTACAAGCAGAGTATTATACAGATATCAATAATTACTGTGGATTGAAATAAAGACTTATGGTTGTTCGGTCAATCATTTGGATCTGACTCTTTGCGACCCCATGGACTGCAGCATTCTGGCTTCCCTGTCCTTCATTATCTCCCAGAGTTTGCTCAAACTCATATCCATTGAGTCAATGATGCCATCCAACCATCTTATCCTCTGTTGCCCCCTTCTCCTCATGCTCTCAAATCTTTCCTAGCATCAGGGTCTTTTCCAGTGAGTTGGCTCTTCCCATCAGGTGGCCAAAGTATTGGAGCTTCAGGTTCATAATCAAGTCTTTGAATGAATATTCAGGATTGATTTCCTTTAGGATTGACCGGTTTGATCTCCTTGTAGTCCAAGGGACTCTCTCAAGAGTCTTCTCCAACGCCACCATTCGAAAGCATCTATACTTCAGTGCTTATCTTTCTTTAGGTCCAACTCTCACATCCATACATGGCTCCTGGAAAAACTATAGCTTTGACTATATGGATCTGTCAGCAAAGTAATGTCTCTGCTTTTTAATAAGCTGTCTAGGTTTTGTCATATCTTTTCTTTCAAGGAGCAAGAGTCTTTTAATTTCATGACTGCAGTACCCGCCCACAGTAATTTTGGAGCCCAAGAAAGTAAATTCTGTCACTGTTTCCATTTTTTCCATCTATTTTCCATGAAGTGATGGGACTGGATGCCTTGATTTTAGTTTCTTGAATGTCGAGTTTTGAGTCAGTTTTTTCACTCTCCTATTCCACCTTTATCAAGAGGCTCCTTATCTACAGCAGGCCTTCCAGGCTTGCCCCAATAAAGGCAATTCCAACCTCCAAAAAAAAAAAAAAAACCTTTTTGGCTCTTTAGTTCCTCTTCCCTTTCTGCCGGTAGGATAGTGTCATCTGCATATCTGAGGTTATTGATATTTCACCTGGCAATCTTGACTGTAGCTTGTGCTTCATTCAGCCTGGCATTTAGCATGATGTACTCAGCATATAAGTTAAATAAGCAGGGTAACAATACACAGCCTTGATGTACTGCTTTCCCGATTGTGAACCAGTCTGTTGTTCCTTGTTTGGTTCTGTTGCTTCTTGATCTGAATACAGGTTTCTCAGGAGACAGGTAAGGTGGTCTGGTATTCCCCATCTCTTTAACAATTTTCCAGTTTGTTGTGATCCAGACGGTCAAAGGCTTTGGTGTAATCAATGAAGCAGAAGTAGATGTTTTTCTGAAATTCCCTTTTTGCTTTATTCAGGAAACTATACTATTTGTATCCCAAGATTTCTTTCTGAAATTTCATGAATTCTCCATTTTCTTGGGTCCCCTATTCCAGGTGTATTGCGGCGAGAAGGACTGTTAACTTAAACCACTGACCCTTAATACCCAGTTTTGTTTTGAGTAGGATTGCTCCGTGGAGAGAGACAGGTACTGCCTTTAAACTTTTTTGCCCACAACGGAAGTACTAGCCTTTTGGCTTCTTTGTGCCCTAAAATAGAATGGCGTCTGAGATTGGCGCATGCTCTTTGACACCCTGACGCGGCGTACAGCGACCTGGGGGCGAGCACGTCAGTCGCCGCCGTTGGTTGACTTCCGGTGATACCGAAGCTGAGTTTCCGCGGGATCCGGCTGGCTGGTGAGGGTACTGGGTCGAGTGCGGTGGGGCGGGAACAGGCAGCCTGGAGCTGTACCTTCGGACGAAGGATGTCCAGGCTGAGGCGGTTTGGTCTAGGCCTGGTGCGGTTTGCTTGACAGAGGTAGGGAAGTGAAGGTGTCTTTCTGGGAGTGGAGACTAGGGCCAGCGTTCCGCGTTGAGGTGAAAAGCGCAGTTAGGACCCCTTTGTGAAATCTTTTTCCAGAAGGGGTCCGCCCCACGGTTGCCTCCGGATTTGCCTTCATTCATACTGTTGGTTTGATTGCAGTTCCAGAGATTGGGCAGAGCCTCTGTTGTAATTGATGTTCCTGAGCTGATCCCTGCACGCTCCTGACTGAATAGTAGCTGTATTTTTTTTTTTTTTTTCATTCCCCCTCCCCACTCCCCTTTTTTTGGACCTCAGTAATTTATCTGAAATATAAGACTTGTCTGAACTAATGCCACTACCCTAATTTTCCCTCAGCATCCCCTTATCAGAGGAATCTTTACTTGTTTATTGAAGTTTACTTATCAAGTTATGGACAAAAGTTGGTTTGGCCTGTGCTGGGGAATCTCCTAGTGTCCTGGAAAATCTGAATGAAAGTGGTTTAAAACTAACCTTATAGTTCAAACTCTTAGAAAGTACTTTATGTTGCTGTCCTCTAGTCCAGGTTTTCACCTGGTGTCTGATAGATGGGCGTTCAGGCCTTACTTGAACATTTTTAGTGATGAAGAACTCACTGTATCAATCACAAGGCAGTGTATTCTATTCTTGGACCTAGCTTGAAAACCTGAGAATAAAGTTTTTTTGGGTAGAAAGGTGCAGTTAGTTTCCATATAATGCTCTTGGTCCAGCCTGCATAGAATATGCACAGAATAGGAAGTTCACACACTCATTCATTCGGGGAACAGTTACTGAGTGTCTGCAGTAGGGCAGATATTGCCGAGTACTAGTAGAACTTCTTGAAAGAATATTTTCCCTCAGAAAGCACATTGTGGGGAGAGTGATGGGAGAGTGACAAGAAGTAATCATAGAAGTGGTAAGTACGAAAAAAAGAGGTTTGCAAATAGTTTCTATAAGAACAAAGAAGATACGTCCACTTTAGGACAGTCTTGCCATTAAAATGTGATAATTTGAAGTGAAGCCAAGAGTCCAGGATTTTCATAGAGAACAGTTAGTTTTTGATTAAAAAAAGTATATTACGGTCTAATTTTGTAGATGCAACTTTTGTTTTCAGTACAGAATTTGTTAGTATAGTTTCACCATTTTACATATCCATACTTTGTTTGTGGATTGTTTCTGTTAATGGAAATACCTGTGTTTGTAAGCAACAATTGCAAACATTTACTGATCTAATAAATTACTATCTAATTTCATAGATGAAACTTTTATTTCATTGTATAGCAAATAAACAGATTCAGGTTAATTCATGCAAGGTCACAAGACTAGAGAGACACCCACTTGGGAAGCAAATACTGGTAGTTTGATTCCACAGTTTACTCTCAGCATCATGCTGTTCTCCCTCCCTGATGGTAATAGTAATAACTGACACTGATTAATTGCTTACAATATAATTCTTATAACAACTCCATAAGTTTAGAAAGATTATTATTTTTTACAGTTGAGGAAACCAAAGTTTGGAGAGGTCACTCAGGCAAGATAACACACTAATCAGTAATAGAGTTAGGATTTGAATTCTGCCTTTCTAACCTGTCTCTCACTTTCCACCTAATGGGGGATTGTGCGTTTGGTGTAATATACAGTGTTCATGATTGAACATGAATAAGTGAAAATATGTTTGAGGAAATGTTATTACCTTTAATTAATAAGAAGGTGATAAGAACTTGCCTTTATCCTTTCAGGATGGAACAAAAGTGGGACTTGGAAAATGTTGCCCTGTAAGAAGAGAAGAACTACATTGACAGAGTCCCCACAGCACCAGGGCAACCAGGAGGAAGATGACTTAGACCTGCAGGCAGCTGGGAAACCAGAATCTGACCTGGGGTCAGTTAAAGACCTGGGGTCAGTGTCCCTGTCCTGGAGTCCAAGTCATGGCAGAGCAGCTGACCTTGAAGTGCAGGCTGCAGGAATTCAGCTTGGTATGGAGGACCCATCTTTGAGCTCTAGGATGCTCACTGAGGACACAAATGTAGCAGTTCTGGAAGCTGTGGATGTGGCCATCTCTCAGGAAATCACCCTAGCTTCCTTGGAGTCTTCCCAGCCTGTAAATACACACATTGGTAAAGGAAAACTCCAGGCCACTAGCTCAAGGAGAGGGAAGAAAATTACACTCAGACCTGGGTCAGTTACTCAAGAAGACAGAGGCGATCATCCTATCGCTAAGGAGCCTTTTTCAGAAGAGCCTAGTGAAGAAGTCAAGGCAGAAGGAGGTAAGACATGGAAGATCTTTGGCTTACATTTACCTTGTTAGTACCAGCTTGCCATTGCCTTTGCACTTGTCATTGCACTCTCTGCAGTGCCTTTACAAAATAGCATTTCTGAAAGGGGATGCTGGTTGGGTTTGGAATTGGAGCTGTGGTGCTTCTAAATGTCAGCACTGAATGGTATGATTATGAATGGGTAGAAACTTTCTTCTCCTCTCCCATTTCCTTGATCATCTTTCATATTCTTTTCTTTCCATTCTCTTACCTTTTCATTATTTCTGGAGGGATGAGCTGTGTATGTCCTTTTGTGATTTGGTGGCTATTTATGGAGTGGACCTTGAGAGACTAATACCTCTGTCATTTGGTTAGGCTCTCCAGAGATGTCGTAGTCCTTAGGACTTGAAGGATGCGTGTGGTTTGATAGAGTGATGGCATGGAGTATCTTAGGCCATGAAGAGCCTGGCAGAGGCAGAAGCAGAAGAGGTGTGAGTGATCACTTGAGTGGTAGATTGGATTGTGAAGGGCTTTTTTTTTTAATTTTAATTTTTGGCTGCACTGGGTCTTTGTTTCTGCGAGCAGGCTTTCTCTTCTTGCAGTGAGAGGGGCTACTCTTCGTTGTAGCGCAAGAACTTCTCATTGCTGTGGCTTCTCTTGTTGCGGAACATGGGCTCCAGGTGAACAGACTTTAGTAGTTGTGCCACGTGGGCTTAGTTACTCTGTGGCATGTGGAATTTTCCTGGACCAAGGATCAAACCCGTGTACCCTGCATTGGCAGGTGGATTCTTAACCAAACGACCACCAGGGAAGTCCCAGAAGGCTTTGCTTTTCATGCTTTGAACTTTTCCTGAAGGTTATAGCCAGTTAGTAAATAAAAGAAGCAGAAGGCATAGTTCTGATCTCAGAAAGCTCTTTTAGTCTAGTTGGGAAGACAAGACACGAGCGCATACTTTGTTTGGAACAGTTTAAGACAATATGTGATTAAGTGCTAGTGTGGTACAAGTAATTAGGATTTTTAAAATTGGAACTTAGTGGATTGATAAGATTTGATAGGTTGGGGTGAAGGAGTGGAAGTAGAATAGCATTTTCTATGAATACATGAAAGTGCTGTGTTTGTGAGGAAGGAAAGCAGGGTTTCAGGTGGAAATGATAGATCCAGATTACGACACACAGCCATGCTGTTATGCCATTGAGACCTTATAAAGCATTGCTGTAGGATGTTGGCAGTAAGGATAGAGAAGAAAGGTATATCTTAGAGATGTTGTTATTTAGTAGCTAAGTTGTGTTCAACTCTTAGCGACCCTATGGACTATAGCCTGTCAGGTTGCTTTGTCCATGGGATTTCCCAGGCAGGAATACTAGAGTGGGTTGCCATTTTCTTCTCCAGGGGATCTTCCTGGCCTAGGGAGCAAATCTGCATCTTTTGCATTGGCAGGGGATTTCTTTACCAGGGAAACACAGAGACATTACAGAGGAGGAATTAATATTTCTCAGAGACTGGTACCATTTAAGATATCTGGGTTGGGGCATGGTGAAGCATGCTTTCCTGGGAAAGGTATTTGAAAGTTTTAATGAGTTTAGCTTTAAATATGTGAAGTGTGAGGTGACTTTGGGGCCATCATGGAAAAATGGAAAACTGAGATTAAAGTTTGGTAAGAGGTATGATTAGAAAAGTTTTAATTGTTCTTCTTCATAGAAAGGAACATGGAAGAAGATGACAGAGAAGGGAAATCTGGAGAAGTATCAGTAGTGAAAGTCAAGGAGGGTAGAGAGTTTTAAAAACAGATACTTCATTTAAAATTTAGTGACAAAAGAGATATAATGATGCATGAGAAAATACTACATTAAAAAAAAAATTTATAAACCCGAGTCTGCTGCATTGGCAGGCCAATTCTTTACCGTGCAGCCACCAGGGAAGTCTAAAAAAATACCTTATATGAGGGTTGATGATTTTTAAGAGTAGATTTAGGAGTTTTGGGAAAAGGAAATTGAATGATGACATTAATGAGGGAAGGATGAAAGCCCAGGTGATAATTTGTGCAGTGGAGTGGAATTGGAAATAGCTTCTGCTGCTCAGTTGCTTCAGTTGTGTCCGACTCTGTGCGACCCCATAGACGGCAGCCCACCAGGCTTCCCCGTCCCTGGGATTCTCCAGGCAAGAACACTGGAATGGGTTGCCATTTCCTTCTCCATGGAAATAGCTAGAGGGCAGCAAAACTATTGAACTTTTTCCTTGGCTTGGTTGTGTTTGTGACCTGAAGACAGGAAGAAATGGAGGAAGATGCGAGATTAAAGTGCTAGAGAAGGAATGTAAAATTAAGCAGGAGTTTAAAGTCTCTGACCTGTTGAAGAGTGGAGTTTTTATTTTTTAGTATAACATGGCCAACCGCTGAGTACTCCCGACCCAGAATTGACAGTTGTTAAGATTTTGTTGCATTTTCTTTTAATATTTATTTATTTATTTGGCTGTGTTGGGTCTTGGTTGTGGCATGTGGGATATTTTTTACATTATGCAGGATATTTCATTGCAGTGCATGGACTCTGCAACTTTGTCGTGAGGTCTCAGTAGTTGTGGCACGCAGGCTCAGTTGCTCTGTGGCCGGTGGGAATCTTAGTTCCCCTACGAGGGATCAAGCCTGCATCTCCTGCATTGCAAGGCAGATTCTTAACCACTGGACCCACTAGGGAAATCTCTAGAGTTGTCTTTAATGGTAAGTTTATAAATGTTGAAGTATAGGTAAAGTAAACATTTTTTAGAGTTTATCTGTAATACTGTTAATAATACTCCTCATTAAGCTGGGTCGGAATTCCCTAGTAGCTCAAGTGGTAAAGAATCTGCCTGCAGTGCGGGAGACCTGGGTTCAATCCCTGGATTGGGAACATCCTTGGAGAAGGGCGTGTCTACCCACTCCAGTATTCTTGCCTGGAGAATTCCATGGACAGAGGAGCTTGGAGGGCTCAGTCCATGGGGTCGCAAAGAGTTAGATACGACTGAGTGACTTTTACTACCACTACTACTACATTAAGCTGGGTAAATGAAAGTTGATTCTCCCACCTTATAATATATCAATTAGCCGTATATACAAGTAATACCAATAAAAGAAGTACGTTATGACTCCTTTCTCCCCCCAAGTAATTTTTTTTTTGCCAAATAGACCTGTCACATGAAAAGCAGGAAGGAAAAAGGAATATTGTAAATTCGTATATGTATGTGCATTTTGGAAAATACTGGAAAATTGAAAGAAAATAATCACCCATAATTTTACTACTCAAAGTAATTACTGTTATAATTTAGTGCATATTCTTTTTGTTGTTTTGCTTAATTTAACATTTTGGTTTTTTAATTATCAAAATGTGGGGAAAAAAGCAGAAAAACATCTAGGTTATTTGGAAGTATCAGCACTGTGTTACAATTGATATATACTGTAAAATTGTTTCTAGACTGCAAGTGCTAGTGATTAAACCTTTCTCAGTAATGGTTTTTACCATTAATTCTCATAGAATTTTAATTGTTCTTTTAAAATTGATTTAATTTTTCCTTTAAGTCTTTTTCCCCCTTTCTTTGCCTTCTAAAAATGATTAACTTAGGCAGATTTCAACTTATAATTGGTTGGTTTTTACAGTTTTCAGCTAATTATTTTCATATTAATTTGAAGTTGTTAGGCTGGCAGTAAATGAGCTACAGCCATGCTCTCTAGTAAGGCTTTTCCTTCTCTGTCTCTTACCCTTCTTGACTTCTCTTTCTAAGGTCTTTGGTATCTAGCACATTGAGAGAGGAAAGGAAGAGTGGGATCCTGAGGAGTTCTGTGAGAAGGGAGTTAAATTGAGAAGCACTGTGATGGGATCAGGGAGAAAAGTATTGCAGAGAAAAGGAACTTTTTCTCTATGTAGAGTATGGTGTAGCTGATTGGAATCGTTCCACATGTTTGAGGTGGAAAAAGTATTATTGGAAGCTCTATCTACCAAACTGAACTTTTGTATTTTGGTTAGATGTAAAGGTTCTGGTATGTTTGTTTTAAAAAATCATTTGTGTCAGTTCAATTTTTAAATGTTAGACATTGATTCTAAAAATTCTTAAAGATTGTTGATTAATGAGAAAGCTCTGCTGTGTGATTGAAGTTCCTCCCTCTTATAAGACATTTGCCTGAGAGGAACTTTTGATTTGTTGGATTTAGGATTCAACTCCTTGTGGTACAGTCCCTGTTAAAGCCACAGTTTTTAACCTTTTTGACACTGTGAAGTAATCACAGACTCCAGAAGTAAAGGAAATAAGATTAACAGTAAAAAGATTTATGGATTGAGTCATGCTTTAGTTGAAAGTAAAGGCTTTTTTTTTTTCTTTGTTGGAGGGAAGTGTCCTCCCATTTAAAATCTTGTTTATGTCAGTTGAAGCTGCCAATATTGATGGGGTAGCAGTCAACAAGTACTATCTATTTTGAATGGAGTTCAGTATTAATAACAAATAACTTGATCTTTTTTTGACAAAAAATATTTTTTTGGCTGTGTAATACACAAACATCGCAAAAAGTTCCTAAATGCAGAAAGTACGCAGGGAAAAGTTAGGCACCCTTTCACTTTGTCCTCTTATTTTCCAAGTTACCTTCTCAGAAGCGATCACTGTTCAGCAGTGCCTTGTGTATATTCTACAGATCTGTGCACACACAGTCCTGTATATATTCTTTTCCCCATGAATCCAGATTTTAATGTTTGCTTTTGATATTGCATGCGTGTTTCTTTGTCTTTTTAATGTCCCTCATGAAAAAGGGGAAGAAAGGTAGCACTTACTAAGAGTTGATTTGAGGAGGGAATTCTGACTGTTCAGTTAGAACTCCGTGCTCTTGCTGCCAGGCACCTGAGTTCCATTGCTCATTGGGGAACAAAGATCCCACAAGCTGTGAGGCTTGACCAAAGAGAGCTGAGGTGAGGGAAGGAAAAAGTTGTGTAATGAACTTTGTGGCCATGTGTTTACAGTGTTATGGTGATTTTTACTCTAATGCTCTGTAAGATTGATTTACAGAGTCATAAAGTTTAGGACATTTTATATATATATATATATCATTTATGGAGAAGGCGATGGCACCCACTCCAGTACTCTTGCCTGGCAAATCCCATGGACGGAGGAGCCTGGTAGGCTGCAGTCCATGGGGTCGCTAAGAGTCGGACACGACTAAGCGACTTCACTTTCACTTTTCACTTTCATGCATTGGAGAAGGAAATGGCAACCCACTCCAGTGTTCTTGCCTGGAGAATCCCAGGGACGGGGAAGCCTGGTGGGCTGCTGTCCCTGGGGTCGCACAGAATCGGACACAACTGAAGCGACTTAGCAGCAGCAGCAGCAGCATGTCATTTATAGATGATATATAATCACTGATATATATTAGATATGTATAGTTGATTCATGTATCATTTATAGTTGATTAAATGTGGTATTAATGATCATCTATATAAAATGTCCCTTTGTCATCAGGAGCACAGCTCCCTGTCCTACAATTATGCATATGATTTTTTCATGGGGAAAAAATGCATAGCTCAAAAAATATATTAGAACTAGAAAGATCTTAGCAATTACTTAGTTCAGTTCCCTGACATTAAGGATGAGTAAATAGCATCTGAGCTTTGATTTCAGTATTTTTCTTAGGACACTGTCTTTAAGAGAGAGGAATGCCTATATAGTGAATGCATCATTATTGAAGTAATCTAACTTAAAAGGACTTTGTAACAAGATGCTCATTTCTACGACAGAGTATAATTGAGAATGGTCAAAGTGTTGAGCAGTATTTGTGATTCTTTCAGGAAAATCTCAAATGCATTCTGGAGGGGAGATGCCTTCTTTGCCATCAGACAGCCACTCTGCAAAACCTGCCGCCCCACCTAGGAAATCATCCCAGCCAGATGTCTGTGCCTCTCCTCAAGAAAAGCCACTCAGGACTCTAGCTCACCAAGCTGAGGAAGAGACAGAGGATGGTGGACTCTTTATTCCAATGGGTAGGCTTTCTTTTCTTCTCATTAAAAAGCCCTTCTCTTTATTGAACTATAATAGGCAGAAAACTGCAAATATTCCATGATATCCAAGTTCACTGAATTTTCAAAGGTTGAATACACCCATGTAACCAGCAACCAGATCAAGAAATAGAGTATTACCAGTACCCAGAAGTTCTTCCTTTCAGTTACCACTGACACCTTACCCATCCAGATAAGGATGGGTAACCTTATCTTGACTTCAAGCAGCATAGATTAGTTCCCTGTTTTGTACAGTATATGAATGGAATCATGAATGTATGTTTTTTGACTGCCTTTTCCCTCAGCATTATGTGTAAATGAGATTGGTCCACATTGTTGCATGTGCTTGCATTTTCATTGCTGTATAGTATTCCATTGTTAGAATATTCTGCATTTTCTTTATTCATTCAACTCTTTGCAGTTTTCTTTCTTTCTCTCTGTATGGTTGCACTAGGTCTTCGCTGGTGTTCAGGCTTTCTCTGGTTTTGGTCAGAAGGGGCTGCTCTTTGTTGTGGGCTTCTCACTGTGGTGGCTTCTCTTGTGGCGGAGCACAGGCTCTAGGTGTGTGGGCTTAGTTGCTCCACCGCACGTGGAATCTTTCCAGACCCGGGATCCAACCTGTGTCCCCAGCATTGGCAAGTGGATTCCTATCCACTGTACCACCAGGGAAGCCCCCTATTCATTCAGCTCTTAATGAGCATTTGAATAGTTTCAAGTTGTAGGCTACTCTGATTGGTGCTGCCGTGAACATTGTATTAGAAATCTTTTGGTGAACATTGGTGCCTAATATTTGTTGGGTGGAACTGCTAGGTCATAGGATTAGACCTCCTTCAAGTTTTTTTGAAATATATTTTTATTGTGAAATATAACATATACAGACAAATGAGTAAAGACTTCTTTATTTAGCTTAACAGTTTTAAACTGAACACTTCTCATTTCTTTTTCTTGTTAAAAATAATAGACCTCCATTGCTGTGTAAGTTAGAAGTTGTAATAGTGGATATCCATGTCTTGTTTCTGAACTTGGGCAAAGGTGTTCAGTATTCCTGTTTATGTGTAATGATAGTGATAAGCTTTTTATGGATATATTATTGTATCAGTTATAGAAAAATTTTCCTGGTTTTCTGAGCATTTTATCCCATGTTGAATTGTGTTAAATGCTCCTTAAAAATCTCTATTAAGATGATCATATGGTTTTTCTCCTTTATTCTGTTTTTTATTTTTGTTGTTGTTTTTGTAGCTGGTCTGTGCAGCATGCAGAATCTTATTTCCCTGACCAGGAATCAGACTTGTTCTCCCTGCAGTGGAAGTGCAGAGTCTTAACCACTGGACTGCAGGGAATTCCCTCCCTTATTCTGTTAATGTGGAGAGTTACATAGATTCTTTTTAAATGTTTATTGAGGTTTATTGAGATGTAATTTTCTTTTTTTAACTAAAAATTTATTTTTAATTTTTAAAATTTTTGGCTGTGCTGGGTCTTCTTTGCTGCTCTCGGGCTTTCTTTTTGTTGAGGCATGAGGGCTTCTTATCGTGGTGGCTTCTCTTTTGTTGTGGAGCACAGACTCTAGGCACTTGAGCTTCTGTAGTTGTGGGCGGCAGGCTCTAGAGCATGGGCTCAGTAGTTGTGGTACAAAGGCTTAGTTGCTTCATGGTATGTGGAATCTTCCCAGACTAGGGATTGAACCCAGGTCCCCTGCACTGACAGGTGGATTCTTAACCACTGGACCGCTAGGGAAGTCTGAAATAGGATTTTTAATACAATAACATTTTTTAAGTGAGTTTTGAGAAACGTATATATTTGTGTAACTACCACTACAGTCGGGGCTTCCCTGGTGGCTCAGAGGTTAAAGCATCTGCCTGCAGTGCAGGAGACCTGGGTTCCATCCCTGGGTTGGGAAGCTCCCCTGGAGAAGAACATGGCAACCCACTCCAGTATTCTTGCCTGGAGAACCCCGTGGAGAGAGAAGCCTAGTAGGCTACAGTCCACGGGGTCGCAAAGAGTTGGACACGACTGACCGACTACACTTTCACTTTCACCACTACAGTCAATATATGGAACATTTCTCTCATTCCAAAAGTTCCTTCATTCCCCTTTGCAGTCCTTTGGGAACCACTGATCCCAATTTTTTTCGTATAATCTTGTGTTTTCTACAATATTATACATTGGAGAAGGAAATGGCAATCCACTCCAGTATTCTTACCTGGAAAATCCTGTAGAGAGATGAGCCTGGTGGGCTACAGTCTGTGGGGTCACAAAGAGTTGACATGACTGAAGTGACTTAGCATGCACAATGTTATGTATAGATGTTATACAGTGTGTATGGAACCTTTTGCATCTGGTATCTTTTTGAATTTTTATTGAAGTATAGTTGATTTATAGTATTGTGTGCATCTGATACCTTTCACTTCTTGTAATGCTTTTGAGATTAATTCATGTTCTTCATTGCTGAGTAGTATTCTGTTGCATAGATGTACCACAGTTTATCTGTTCACCAGTTGATGGACATTTCAGTTCTTTCTCATTTTTACCTGTTACGATTAAAGCTACTATAAACCTTCACATACAGTTCTTTGATAGAAATAAGTTTTTGTTTTTCTTGGGGAAATGACTGTGAGTGGCTTTGCTGGGTCCTATAGTAAGTGTATGTTTAATTTTATATGAACATGATAAATTGTTTTCCAGAGTAGCTGTACCATTTTACATTCCCAACAGGAATATATGAGATTTACAGTTGGTCCACATCCTTGTGAGCAGTTAACAGACTTTGTAATTCTCTCTGTTCTACTGGGTGTGTTTCCTTATGGTTTAACTTGCATTTTCCCAATGAATAATGATATAAAGTATATTTTCATGTATTTATTGGCCATTTGTAGATATTTTTTGGTGAAATGTTTGTTCATTATTCTGTTGTTTGCCAATATTCCATTTGTAATTACTACATATTTTGCACAAGATACTTTGAAACTATGTATATATTCTTATTTCTCCTCAAATTTAACCCCCTCTAGTTTTAGCCTCTATTGCTTGATCACCTGCAGCAGTTACTGTGTTGTTCTAAAGGTGCTTTTTATTTCTTTTACATTTAATAATTGGAATTTTTTTGTAAAGAAGAACAGTCTCTTCTCCCTCATTTATTTATTCAGTTTTTATATGAGTGGGGACTCATGGATATTTGTTTCATTGTTTGAATTACAGTGCCATTTATCATTATTTATTTTGCCTGAATTGTTAAGAGTGTTAGCCTTGGGGAGCTACTTTGGGTTTTATTCTTATGGCTTATGCTTTCATATCATGTCAAGGAACATTTGCCTAATCCAAGGCTACAAAGGCTTCTTTCCTGTTTTCTTCTACAAGTTTCAGTTTTACACATTACACTTAGGTGTATATGCTCCATTTTGAGTTAATTTTTATATAATGTGTGAGGTATATTTGAGATTCTTTCTTTGCTTATGGATGTACAGTTGTTTCAGCCCTATTTGTTGAAAAGATTTCTTTCCCCATTAAATTACTTCTGCATCTATGTGAAAAAGTCATTTGGCAATTTTGTGTGGGTCTTTCCTGGACTCTCTGTTCTATTCTGTTAATCTATGTATTAATATTTAAGCTTTCACCAGTATCACACAGTCTTGAAATCAGGTAGTCATGAGTCTTCCAACTTTTTTTTTTTAATACTTTAAGCTATGCTAGGTACTTTGCATTTCCATATAAATTTTAGAATTGACTTATCATTTTCTTCAAAAATATTTTCTAGGCTATTGATTGATAATGAATCTATGAATCCATTTGGGAAAATGGCCATTTTTTTGGCCATACTGTGGGTCATGCAGGATCTTAGTTCCCCGACCAGGGATTGAACCTGTGCCCTCTGCATTGGGAGCACAGAGTCTTAATCACTGGACCGCCAGGAAGTGCTAGGAAAGTTGCCATCCTAACAATACTGAGTGGACTAATCCGTGAGTAAGGTATCGCTGTGGTGAGAATGGGCACCTTTTCTTTTGTTCCTGACCTCTTACAGGAAATGCACTCCATTTTCACCACTGAGCTGGAGGACATTGATCTATAGCTATTGTTTATCAGACTGAGGAAGTTCTCCGCTATTCCTGGTTGTGGAGAGTTTTTATCATGACTCGATGTTGGATTTTGTGAAAAGTTTTTTCTACATCTCTTGAGATTATCTTTTGTTTTAGTCTGTTGATATGAATTATCTTGATTGATTTTCAAATTTCAAAGCATTTTTACATGGCAGGGAGAAATCAACTCTTGATCATGATATAGGTGTTTTTTGTTTTTTTTTTTTAATTGCAGGATTTGATTTGCTAGTATTTTGTTAAGGATTTATGGGTCTGGTCTGTAGTTTTCTTGTAATGTCTTTGGTTTGGGGATTCGGGTAATGCTGACCTCATACAATGAATTGGAAAGTGTTCTTTCCTCTTGTGTGTTTTTTTTTGTTTTTTGTTTGTTTGTTTTTTGAAGACTTTGTGAATTGGTTTTATTTCTTCTTTAAATGTTTTATTGAATGCACCAATGAAGCCGTCTGGGCCAGGAGTTTTCTTTGTAGGATGTTTTTAACTATGAATTCAATTTCTTTAACAGATAAAGGGCTATTTAATTATAGCCCTTTGTTCTGAATGAGCTTTGACAATTGATGTCTTTCAAGGTATTTGTTCCATCTAAGTTGTTGAATTTATTGGTATAAAGTTTTTCATAATATTTCTTGGTCATCTTTATTTCGTTTCAGATTTCTTTCTTTCCTTTCTGGCAGTGCTGGGTCTTCGTTGCTGCTTTCGAATTTTCTGTAGTTGCAGTGAGCAGGGGCCACTCTACTTGTGGTGCTTGGGCTTCTCCTTGCAGTGGCTTCTCTTGTTGCAGACCCTGGGCTCTGGGCAGGCGCATGGACTTCAGTCGTTGCCGCACGTGGGCTCAGTTGTTGCGGCTCACAGACTCCAGAGCAAGGCTCAGTCGTCATGGCTCGTGGGCTCGTTGCCGAGGCTTGTGGGATCTTCCTGGACCAGGGATCAAATTTGTGTCCCCTGCATTGGCAGGCACATGCTTAACCACTTTTGTCATCTTTTTAATGTCTTCAGGATCTATAGTGATATCTGTTCTTTTATTCCTGATGCTGTTAATTTATACCTTTCTCTTAATCACTCTAGCTAGAACTTCTTCAAAGAACAAGGTTTTGGTTTCATTAATTTGTCTACTTTTCTGTTTTCTATTTCACTGGTTTTTGCTGTTGTCTACTATTTTATTCTGTTTCCTTGTTTTGGGTTTAATTTGTTCTTTTCTTTTTCTAGTTTCTTAAAGTGGTAGCTTAGGTCACTGATTTGGAACTTTTCTAATACTACTACAGGATGTATCAGTTTTCCTTTCAAACAACAGAAATTTATTTTCTCACACTTCTGGAGCCTGGGAAGTCCAGTATTAGGTGCTGGTAAATTCAGTTTTCACCAGAACTTTCTTCTTATAGACAGCTGCCTTCTTGTTACAACTTCACACGACCTTTTCCTTGGTGCATGTGTGTGAGAGAGGGAGTGAGCTTTCTGATATCACTTCTTATAAGGACACTCATCCTGTGGGACCAGAGATTCACCTTCTGGACTCATTTAACTTTAATTACTTCCTTAGAAGACCCATTTCCAAATATAGCCATACTGGGGGTAAGGCTTTCAGAGTATGAATTTTGGGGGGACACACACATTCGAATTTTCTGTACGGGATTGCAGTTCTGTACAGGATTAGAGACAGGGAAGCCTGGCGTGCTGTAGTCCATGAGCTCACAAAGAGTTGGACATGACTGAGCGACTGAACTGAACTGAACTGGAGTCCTGTTCTGTGTTGTTTTAGAACCTGGTTTTTTAAATGTAGTTTTTATAGTTATAGAGTACCATAAGGCTTACAATAGTAAAACAAAAATCCACTGGAACTTTTTAGAAATGTGTTCTTTCATTTCCAAATATTTGAAGACTTCCCAGTTATTTTTTTGTTACTGATTTCTAATTTAATTCCCTTGAGTTCATGTCACACTTTGTATGATTTCAGTACTTTTATATTTATTGAGGTTAATTTTGTGGCCCCAATATAATCTTTATTGGTAGCTCTTCCCTGTGTATTTGAGAAGAATATGTTTTCTTTTGTTTTGAGATACACTGTTTTATAAATGTCAGTTAGGTCAAGTTGATTGATAGCATTGTTAGGTCTTCTCTATTTTTACTGATTTTCTTTTGGTCTCTTCTGACAGTTATTGAGAAAGGCATATTGAAGTCTCCAACTTTAATTGTATATTTGTCTATATTTCCTTTCAGCTTTGTCAGTTTTAGCTCTACATGTTTTATTTATTTATATTAATTTTTTTTCTTATTTAACATGTTTTGGCCACACCACATGGCATTTAGTTCCTGTACCCGCTGCTCTGGAAGTGCAGTCTTATCCACTGGACCACCAGGGAAGTTCCTAGCTCTCATGGTTTATTTTTTTTAATTAATTAATTTATTTTAATTGGAGGATAATTACTTCACAGTATTGTGATGGCTGTTGCCATACACCAACCAACATGAATCAGTCACAGTTTACATGTGTCCCCCATTCTGAAACCCTGCCTCTTCTCCCTCCCCACCCCATCCCTCTGGGTTGTTTCAGAGCATTGGCTTTGGGTGCCCTGCTTTGTGCATTGAACTTGCACTGGTCATCTGTTTTACATATGGTAATATACATGTTTCAATGCTATTCTCTCAAATTATGCCAACCTTACCTTCTCCCACAGAGTCCAGAAGTCTGTTCTTTGTATCTGTGTCTCCTTTGCTGCCCTGCATGTAGGATCGTACTGTTTTTCTAAATTCCATATATGTTTTAATATACAGTATTTGTCTTTCTCTTTCTGATTTACTTCATTCACTCTATATAATAGGCTCCAGTTTCATCCACCTCATTAGGACTGACTCAAATGCATCCCTTTTTATAGCTGAGTAATATTCCACTGTGTATATGTACAAGAGCTTCCTTCTCCATTCATCTGCCAGTGGACATCTAGGCTGCTTCCACGCCAGTAACTATTGTAAATGATACTGCAGTGAACATTGGGGTACATGTGTCTTTTTCAGTTCTGGTTTCCTCTGGGTGTATGCCCAGCAGTGGGATTGCTGGTCCTATGGCAGTTCTGTTTCCAGTTTTTTAAGGAATCTGCCCCTGGGCGGGTGGACATGCCAGGGACCCTAGTGGGGAAGGGGCGGGGGTCGCCCCTTTATTCTTCCATGCCCCCGCTGTGGCTCACTGCAAGCTCATGCGCCGAGTGTGGGTGGTCAGCTGTCCTTGCCATGGGTGGGACAGGTCCCGTGGGCCCTTGGTGATCACCTTCCTTACCCCTTCCTCACCTTATGGGTTTCTGCTGCCACCACATGGGGTGTGTTGCTCCACTCCCCGCGCCCTGCAGGCCTGGCTCCTTGTGTTCCCGTAGGGCTTCCCTGATAGCTCAGTTGGTAAAGAACCTGCCTTCACTGCACCCTGGTTGGATTCCTGGTTTGCAAAGATCCACTGGAGAAGGGATAGTATACCCACATCAGTTTTCTTGAACTTCCTTTGTGGCTCATTTGGTAAAGGATCTGCCTGCAATGTGGGAGACCTGGGTTCAATCGCTGGGTTGGGAAGATCCTCTGGAGAAGGGGAAGGCCACCCACTCCAGTATTCTGGCCTGGAGAATTTCATGGGGTCACAGAGAGTCAGACATAACCGAGTGACTTTAACTTTCACTTTCCACACTACAGAGATGTAGTGGTTGTACCAGTTTGCATTCTCACCAACAGTGTAAGATTCCCTTTCTCCACACCCTCTCCAGCATTTATTGTTTTTAGACTTTTTGAAGATGGCCATTCTGACTGTGGCTCAGATCATGAACTCTTTTTTGCCAAATTCACACTTAAATTGAAGAAAAGTGGGGAAAACCACTAGACCATTCAGGTATGACCTGAATCAAAGCCCTTATGATTATACAATGGAAGTGAGAAATAGTTTTAAAAGCATCTGAATGCAGAGTTCCAAAGAATAGCAAGGAGAGATAAGAAGGCCTTCTTCAGCGATCAGTGCAAAGAAATAGAGGAAAACAACAGAATGGGAAAGACTAGAGATCTCTTCAAGAAAATTAGAGATACCAAGGGAACATTTCATGCAAAGATGGGCTCAATAAAGGACAGAAATGGTATGGACCTAACAGAAGCAGAAGATATTAAGAAGAGGTGGCAAGAATACACAGAAGAACTGAACAAAAAAGATCTTTACGGCCCAGATAATCACGATGGTGTGATCACTGACCTAGAGCTAGATATCCTGGAATGTGCAGTCAAGTGGGCCTTAGGAAACATCACTACGAACAAAGCTAGTGGAGGTGATGGAATTCCAGTTGAGCTATTTCAAATCCTAAAAGATGATGCTGGGAAAGTGCTTCAGTCAATATGCCAGCAAATTTGGAAAACTTAGCAGTGGCCACAGGATTGGAAAAGGTCAGTTTTCATTCCAATCCCAAAGAAAGGCAATGCCAAAAAATGCTCAAATGACTGCACAATTGCACTCATCTCACACCACTAGTCAAGTAATGCTTAAAATTCTCCAAGCCAGGCTTCAGCAATACGTGAACCATGAACTTCCAGATGTTCAAGCTAGTTTTAGAAAAGGCAGAGGAACCAGAAGTCAAATTGCCAACATCCGCTGGATCATTGAGAAAGCAAGAAAGTTCCAGAAAGACATCTATTTCTGCTTTATTGACTATGCCAAAGCCTTTGACTGTGTGGATCACAATAAACTGTGGAAAATTCTGAAAGAGTTTGGTCTGGTATGGGAATACCAGACCACCTGACCTGCCTCTTGAGAAACCTGTATGTAGGTCAAGAAGCAACAGTTAGAACTGGACATGGAACAACAAAATGGTTCCAAATAGGGAAAGGAGTACGTCAAGGCTGTATATTGTCACCCTGCTTATTTAACTTATATACAGAGGACATCATGAGAAATGCTGGGCTGGAAGAAGCACAAGCTGAAATCAAGATTGCCCAGAGAAATATCAATAACCTCAGATATGTAGATGACACCACCCTTATGGCAGAAAGTGAAGAAGAGCTAAAGAGCCTCTTGATGAAAGTGAAAGAGGAGACTGAAAAAGTTGGCTTAAAGTTCGTCATTTAGAAAACTAAGATCATGGCATCCGGTCCCATCACTTGACGGCAAATAGGTAGGGAAACAGTGGAAACAGTGGCAAACTTTATTTTTTCGGGCTCCAAAATCACTGCAGATGGTGACTGCAGCCTTGAAATTAAAAGACGCTTACTCCTTGAAAGGAAAGTTATGACCAACCTAGACAGCATATTAAAAAGCAGAGACATTACTTGGTCAACAAAGGTCCATCTAGTCAAGGCTATGGTTTTCCCAGTAGTCATGTATGGTTGTGAGAGTTGGACTCCAAAGAAAGCTGAGCACCGAAGATTTGATGGTTTTGAACTGTCATGTTGGAGAAGACTCTTGAGAGTCCCTTGGACTGCAAGGAGATCCATCCCGTCCATCCTAAAGGAGATCAGTCCTGGGTATTCTTTGGAAGGGCTGATGCTGAAGCTGAAACTCCAATACTTTGGCCACCTGATGTAAAGAGCTAACTCATTGGAAAAGACCCTGATGCTGGGAAAGATGGAGGGCAGGAGGAGAAGGGGACGACAGAGGATGAGATGGTTGGATGGCATCACCGACTCAATGAACATGGGTTTGGGTAGTCTCCGGGAGTTGGTGATGGACAGGGAGGCTTGTCATGCTACGGTTCATGGGGTTGCAAAGAGTTGGACATGACTGAGTGACTGAACTGAACTGATTCTGACTGGCATGAGATGATACTTCATTGTAGTTTTGATTTGCATTTCTCTAATAATGAGTAAAGTTGAGCATCATTTCATGTGTTTATTAGCCATCTGAAAATCTCTTTTGGAGAAATGTCTGTGCAGTTCTTTTGCCCACCTTTTTATTGGGTTGTTTGTTTTTCTGATATTGAGCTGCATGAGCTGCTTGTATATTTGGGGGATTATTAATTCTCCTGGTTGCTCAGATGGTAGTGTCTGC
Organism: Bos mutus; assembly: GCF_027580195.1. Taxonomy (NCBI): domain Eukaryota; kingdom Metazoa; phylum Chordata; class Mammalia; order Artiodactyla; family Bovidae; genus Bos; species Bos mutus. Next base: position 19,772,779 of record NC_091619.1, on the reverse strand, counting down.
TTACAATGTGGGAGACTTGGGTTCAATCCCTGGGTTGGGAAGATCTCCTGGAGAAGGAAATGGGAAGCAATTGCAGTATTTTTGCCTGGAAAATCCCATGGATGGTGAACCTTGTTGGCTACAGTCCATGGGGTCCCAAAGAATCAGACAGGACTGAGTGACTTCACTTTCATTTTCACTTTCTTTGTCAGTTGTTCTGTTTGCTGTTATTTTCTCATTCTGAAGGTTGTCTTTTCACCTGGCTTAGAGTTTCCTTCCTTGTGCAAAAGCTTTTAAGTTTAATTAGGTTCTGTTTGTTTATTTTTGTTTTTATTTTATTACTCTTCGGGGTGGGTCATAGAGGATCTTGCTGTGATTTATTTCAGGGAGTGTTCTGCCTATGTTTTCCCCTAAGAGTTTTATAGTTTCTGGTCTTACATTTAGGTCTTTAATCCATTTTGAGTTTATTTTTGTATAAGGTGTTAGAAAGTGTTCTACTTTCATTCTTTTACAGGTAGTTGACCAGTTTTCCCAGCACCACCTGTTGAAGAGACTATCTTTTCTCCATTGTATATTTTTGCCTCCTTTGTCAAAGATAAGGTGTCCATAGGTGTGTGGATTTATCTCTGGAGTTTCTATTTTGTCCCATTGATCTAGATTTCTGTCTTTGTGCCAGTACCATACTTTCTAGATTACTGTAGCTTTGTAGTATAGTCTAAAGTCAGGAAGGTTGATTCCTCCAGTTCATTCTTCTTCTCAAGATTGCTTTGGCTATTTGAAGTCTTTTGTGTTTGCATACAATTGTGAAATTACTTGTTCTAGTTCTGTGAAAAATACTGTTGGTAGTTTGATAGGGATTGTGTTGAATCTATAGATTGCTTTGGGTAATATAATCATTTTCACTATACTGATTCTTCCAATCCAAGAACATGGTATATTTCTCCATCTATTTGTGTCATCTTTGATTTCTTTCACCAGTGTTTTATAGTTTTCTATATACAAGTCTTTTGTTTCTTTAGGTGAATTTATTCCTAAATATTTTATTCTTTTTGTTGCAATGGTGAATGGGATTGTTTCCTTAATTTCTCTTTCTGATTTTTCATTGTTAGTGTATAGGGATGCAATGGATTTCTGTGTATTAATTTTATATCCTGCAATTTTACTGTGTTCATTGATTAGCTGTAGTAATTTTCTGGTGGCATCTTTAGGGTTTTCTATGTAGAGAATTATGTCATCTGCAAACTGAGAGTTTTACTTCTTCTTTTGCAGTCTGGGTTCTTTTTATTTCTTCTCTGACTGCTGTGGCTAATCAAAAAACCTCCAACAAAAAGCCCAGGACTAGATGGCTTCACAGGTGAACTCTACCAAAAATTTAGAGAAGAGTAACACCTATCCTACTCAAAGTCTTCCAGAAAATTGCAGAAGAAGGAAAATGCCCAAATTCATTCTGTGAGGCCAGCAATACCCTGATACCAAAACCAGACAAAGATGCCACAAAATAAAGAAAACTACAAGCCAGTATCACTGATGAATGTTGATACAAAAATCCTCAATGAAATTCTGGCAAATAGAATCCAACAATGTATTAAAAAGATCATACATTATATCCAAGTGGGCTTTATTCCAGGGATTCAAGGATTCTTCAGTATTTGCAAATCAGTCAATGTGATATACTGTGTTAACAAATTGAAAGATAAAAACCATATGATTACTGAAAAGATGCAGAGAAAGCCTTTGGCAAAATTCAACACCCATTTATGATAAAAACTCTCCAGAAAGTAGGCATAGAAGGAACATACCTCAACATAATAAAAGCCATATCCGACAGACTCAAAAGAAACATCCTCAATGGAGAAAAATTAAAGCATTTCCTCTAAAATTAGAAACAAGACAAGGGTGCCCACTCTCACCACTACTATTCAGTATAGCTTTCATAGTTTAAAACTCTTGTTTTCATGTACATATGCCTAATAACATACATTGATTGTTTTTTTTTTTTTTTAGTATGCGTTTATTTGGCTGCACCCAAGTCTCAGTTGCGACACGCAGGATCTTTAGTTGTGGCATGCAAACTCTCAGTTGCTGCACTGTGGGTTCTAGTTCTCTGACCAGGGATTGACCCCGTTCCCTCTGTATTGGGAGGACAGAATCTTAGCCAGTGGACCACCAGGAACGTCCCTACATTGATTGGGTTCTGAAGTTAAAACAAATTAGCATTTCATGGATAAACCTATTTGGTCATGATGTATTAGATTTTCTAATATACTGAGGTTTTTGTGTCTTTGTTTATGGAAGATATTGGCTTTAATTTCTTTTTCATGTGTTGGTATTAGGACTATACTGACCTTATAAAATGAATTGGGAAATCTTTCATCAGTATGTATTCTCTGGAAGAGTTTGTAGAAGACTGCTGTTATTTCTTTCTTAAATGTTTTGTAAGAATTAACCAAGAAAGCTAGCTAGGCCTGGAGTTTTGTCAAAAGGCTTTTAAGTTTTGGATTAAATTCTTTAATAATTATAGGATTATTTAGATTTCCTGTTTCTTTTTATTTCAGTTTTGGTAAGTTGTGTTTTTCAAGGAATTTGTACATTTTCTCTGAATTGTCAAATATGTTGATACAAAGTTGTTTGTTAATACTCATTTTGGAATGTCTTTAAGATTTTTATTGAGGTCATCTTTTTATTTCTAATTTTAGTATGGTCCTCTTTTTGTGTCTTATTTTTTTGTTGATAAGTTTTGCTAGCAGTTTATCAATCTTTTTAAAGAACCAACTTTTTTGCTTTCTTTTTAATTTTTTATTTTATACTGGAGTATAGTTAATTAACAGTGTTAATTCAGGTATATAACAAATTGATTCATTTATACATGTACAAGTATCTGTTCTTTTTCAAATTCTTTTCCCATCGAGGTTTTTATGTAATATTGAGCAGAGTTCCTTATGCTGTACAGTAGGTCCTTGTTGGTTATCTTTTTTATTTTTTGGTCACACTGTGTGATCTTTGTACCCTCCATGTGGAATCTTTGTACCAGGGAGGGATTGAACCTGTGCCCCCTGTAGTGGAAGTGTGGAGTCTTAACTACTGGACCACTAAGGAAGCCCCTATCCATTAAAAATTTTTTTATTTACTTACTTGACTGCACTGGGTCTTAGTTGTGGCATGTGGAATCTTTTTTCTCAAGTTTAATTTTATATTGGAACATAGCAAGTTAACAGTGTTGTGGTAGTTTCAGGTGGACAGCAAAGGAACTCAGCCATACGCACACATATATCCATCCTCCTGTGGCATCTTTGATCTTTGTTACAGCATGCAGGATCTTTTAGTGTGGCATGTGGACAGTTCCCTGACCAGGGATCGAACCAGGGCCCCCTGCATGGAGAATGCGAAGTCTTAGTCACTGAACGACCAGGGAAGTCCCCATCCATTTAAAATATAGCAATGTGTACATGTCAGTCCCAAACTCCCTAACTATACCTCCCCTCCACCTTTCCCCACTGGTAACCGTAAGTTCATGTTCTTTTGTATCATTTTGGTTTTGTTTTGTTTTAATTGCACACACAAGCAATATCATAAGATGTTTGTCCTTTGTCTGGTTTGCTTCACTCAGTATGAAACTCTCTAGTTCCATCCTTATTGCTGCAAATGGCATTATTTCATTCTTTGTGATGGGTGAGTAATATTCCATTGTATGTATGTTCCACATCTTCCTTATTCATTCGTCTGTTGGTGGACATTTAGGTTGCTTCCATGTCTTGGCTTTTGTAAACAGTGCTGCAGTGGCAATTGGGGTGCATGAATCCTTTTGGACCGTGTTTTTCTGTGTATGTATGCCCAAGAGTGGGATCGCATTGGGAGGCAGATTCTTAACTACTAAGAGAAGTCCAATTTTGTCTTCTTTTATTTTTCTTTCACATGTTGCTCTATAGATTAACAATATACAGTCTTTGAAATTACTACAGTCTATCTTAAATTAGTACTTTTATCACGTCAAACAATGTAAGAACTTTACAACAATTTTATTCCATATATCTGTTTCTGCCTTTTGTGATGATACTGTATTTTACTTCTTCATTTGTTTTAAACTCCATGATACTTGTTTTTTTTCTTTTTCGTTGAAGATTTATCTCTCTATTTATTTATTTTTGGTTGTGCTGGGTCTTTGTTGCTGCGCGGGCTTTTCTCTAGTTGTGAGTGGGGACTGCTCTCTAGTTACGGTGGGTTTCTCATTGTGGCTTGTTGCAGAGCATGGACTAGGGTCCTCAGGCTTCGGTAGTTGCAGCACGTGGGCTCAGTAGTTATGCTCCCGGGCTCTAGAGCACAGGCTCAGTAGTTGTGGTGCATGGGTTTAATTACTCCGAGATATGTGGGATCGTCCTGGACCTGGGATGGAACCTGTATCTCCTGCATTGGCAGTTGGAGTCTCTACCACTGAGTCACCAGGAAGCTTCTGAACACCAGTGGGTTTTCACTTTTTATCTCTTTAGGATTGTAGAGTTACTTGAATCTGAGATTTGATATTTTCTCAGTTAAAAAAATCCTTGTCAATATTTTAAAAATATCATTTCTGTCCTCCTTTTCTCCTGGTGTTCCAGTTATATGTATGTTAGATTTTTTTCGCCATGTCCTGTATACGTTTTTCTCTACATTCTTTTCTTTCTTCCTTCATGCATCAGTTTCTGGTGTTCTGTAGTCTAGTTCACTAGTTCTTTGTTTTGCTGTGTCTACTTTATTTAATTTTTCATGCCAGTTTAACACTATGGATTCGATTTCTGGTGAAATTCTCCATCTTTTCCTTTATTTTCTTGAATGTATTAATCATAATTATTTAAAAATCCCTTTTCCTGTATCTGACTCACCCATAGTTCTTTCTTGTTTTTAGTGTCACCTGTGACCGTCCTCCACCCCCTGGTGTTTTGGCCTTTTGGTTCTGTTTTTACTATGCTGTAATTTTCGATTGGATAGTGGACAATGTGGGTGAAAAATTCTAGAGGCTTTGGTGTTATCTTCCTCCAGAGATGATTATGTTTTCTTCAAGCAGGCAGATAATTTTAGAGGGTGAATAAAATTCAGCCTGCTGCTGCTGCTAAGTCACTTCAGTCGTGTCCGACTCTGTGTGACCCCATAGACGGCAGCCCACCAGGCTCCGCTGTCCCTGGGATTCTCCAGGCAAGAACACTGGAGTGGGTTGCCATTTCCTTCAATGCATGAAAGTGAAAAGTGAAAGTGATTTGTTTTATGCTATATTAAGACTTCTTTGTTTCAACTTTCTGCTTATTTCTAGATGGTGGCCTGTATTTCTAGTGGGTGACTCCTGGGGTTTCATCACTTACTTAGTTTAGCAAGAATGCTGCTTTCAGCTTGGATTCTCCTTATGTGCTTCCCTTCTCTGAAGGATGACAGCTTCTTAAATCATGTCTGTAGAGGTTGTTAGCCAGTGCCTTCAGACTGTGTATATATTTTATTCTGCTTTAATGTAATTTTATAGTTTTATATTATTCCACAGTTGTTTTTGGCACGAAGGTTTCATCTGATAAAAAATACATTGTTGTGGCCAGAATCAGAAGTCCTGGGTGTGTGACAGAGCTGTTAAGCGGCTTTTTTCATACACCAAAGCAGCTTTGGTGATTCAGCTATTACAGAACCCACCCATATTTTTATTGATATCATCCACTTTACAGTACATTTACAGTGCAGATTTACTTTCAATTTATTGCTTGCCTCGTTAAAACTGCTCCTTAGCAAATACCTTGTTTTTTAGCCATATCCCACCTTTTTCATAAAAGGAAAAATTAAATTTCCTTCTGTATTCTAGTCTGATTTTTATAGAGCAGCTTCCTTTAAAATTTTTTTTAATTTCAGTTTTTTAAAATTCTGAGTCAGTGGTATTCCAGTATTTTATTTTATTTTATTTAAATGTTTACCAAGTGAGTGCTGGTTCACCCAATTTATTCACCTCTGGAGTGGAAGTATAGGGAGATATAAAGCCTGCTTATAAGAGACAAGGTCTATGGAGAAGCCCTGAAGTTGCTTTCCCCAAATAACAAATTTGATTCAAGAGGGAAAAAAAATGATGGAAAACATCTCATCACACAAAATTCGGTGATGGTGTCTCTGATAGTCACTGGCCAGCAGTGGAAAAGGAGAAACCCAACAGCTGCTACGATTTATTGAAGGCTGCCAGCACAGCCCAGAGCATCTCCGTGGCACTGTGCTTTGTCCCCTCTACCTCAGGGTCCAGTTCTACTAGGTCCTTGGCTCGATTCATTGCCATATCATACTTGTCATCTGTCAGAGAGGAGCAGACATTCTCTAGCACGTCGGAGGAGTGGGCTAGCACCAGCAGTGCTAGTGTTCGCTTGTCCATACGCTGAGGGTCATTTACCCACTGCTCTAGGACACTATCTTGAAGTTTTTTCACTAGTCGTTGCTTCTCTGTTGTATTGGGCACTGGGTGAGTAGTCATGTCAAATAGGAGGAATTTCTGCTTCTCAGTGGTTAGAATACCCTTCTCTACTAGGTTCTTTGCAATTCTCTCTCTCATATTTCTCAGCTGGTACTGTAATTTGAAAGGGTTCCAGGTCTCACCTGCCAGTGTGGATATAAGAGACGCAAATTTGATCCCTGGGTTGGGAAGATCCCCTGGAGGAGGGTGTGGTAACCCACTCTAGCATTCTCTCCTGGAGAATCCGGTGAGTAGCTCTATCCGTGTTTGGACAGTTTCTGTGGGTTCAGTTGCTTTGATGTGTTTGAGAGTTTCATCCACTAAAACATCACCCATTGGGCTATCTGACTTTAGCAGTACCTTTCTGTCTAGTAGTTGCTTCTTACGCATGGTTGGGGGTTCTAGATAGATTCGACCTCACATGGCCGGCTCTATCAGGATGCCGCCTTGCGGGCCAGATGATATGCAGTCGTTCCAGAAAGATGTGTAACCTTCTTTATCTTTTAGTCCCAGGAGCAATACTTCTTCCATAAGGGTGAGGCGGATATCCTTAGAGTCTCCAGTGTCCTCATTGTCTTGATTTCGGTTTTGATTCATGTTTTCCTCACTTTCTACCTTCTTTTCAGAATTCTTCCCTACCTCAGTGCGATGGGCCCCGTGAGTTAAGGTGGTCATTCTCACCTGTTTCTGACGTTACTCCTGGGTTACAGCCAAACGCAGGTTGCAGCTTGTGCTCTATTTTATGGGGACATTTGTCCCCACCCCCCCCTACCCCCTACCCCCATCCTGCTAGGTGAAAAACTTCTCATCCACGCAGAGAGAACAAACTTCTCCAGTATTTTAAAAGTAAAATAAAAGGTTAGTTCTAAAACAGAGTAAGAAGTAATTGAATTATCTGTTCTTTCTTGAATTGTCTGTGCAGTGTATTGGAATGTATTAAATTTTTCTTATAGACCAACATTCCCTATTAAACTCAGCCTTAAAACCAGAAATCAGAGGAGAAATGGGTGTGATGTGATTTAGGAGGATGTAGTTAATTGGGATGGTCTTACCCCACAGTCATTACTTTGATTCTTGTAAGATGACCGTTCTAAATGGGAGTTATGGTTAACTCCAATGCTTTTTCCATTAAAAAAATATTTTCTGTATCCTGTGATAACTTTTCTTCTCAGTGCTTTTAATTTGTTTTTTATTTGTCTTCATTGTATTTTTATTGGGGTTAATAAATGTTTTTCAATGTGTATTTTAAAGCAGTATTTCTCAAAATGTGGTCTGAAAACCAGTGCTAGTTGAGAACTGTTACTGGTTTGAAACAAATAATTCATGGAAACTGAGACTAAAACTTTAAAAATTTGACATTCGTAACATTGTAAAAATTGAAACATTTGACAGTATGGCTATATTCTTATTTTATAAAAATGTGAGTCTACAGTGGATTTGCCACAGAGAGTTTGAGAAGCACTGTTTTAAAGGATAATTTGATTACTCATCACCTGTCTATATATAATTTTATAAATTTTTAGCTGCTTCCATTGTAAATTTTCTTTTTTTGGTCTTTTATGAATTTTGGTTACATTTTGTAGGTTTAATTTTGTAATGAAGGTTTTTAGTTATTAGGTTACTTTTTAGCTAATAACATACTTTATTATTTCTAGTATAATAGGAATAGTTTTAACTTGTGTCTTTCAAACTTTTTTCTCCTGAATTAGTTTACAGTTGACAGTGTTACTAACAACTCGATAGGTTATGAATATGAAACTGAATCAAAACTTCCTCGGGTGTCAGAAATCCTCTTCTTGGTCTGCATCTACTGGGTCTTTGTTTAAGTGCTTATGAATTGAGGAGGGAGAGGTGGGATTACAGAAACCAGGAACTGGCTAGATTGGTCTGCATGAGAAAGGATCCCAGAGGGAAGGGAAGAACAAAGATGAGATTTAAGAGTGGTGAGAGAGAGGAGCTTTGGAGTTTATGGAGAAAAGAGGTAAATGCGGTGAGAAGAAAGACTTTGGGAAAAGATATGAATACAAAGGTTTTAGAAAGTTTTGTTGTGTATTATGCTACATGATTCCCCTTTTGCTGCTTTCTCAAATGACCGTCAGTAAAGAGCTTTATCACTTTATCACTTCTGATGTACTCTAGAGTTTTATATTTCTTTTGCATCTATCACTGTGTTGGGATGTACCTCAGGATAGTCCACTTTAGTTTGTTACACAAATGTAAGTTGTGTATGTTTGAATTCTACCTTTTGTTTTTTAAAAGTCATTATCAGTTTTTTTCTATATTATTAAAAATTCTTTGTAGTCATTTTTAACTTGTTGTCCACTCCACCCCACCCCCCAGGCTCACATAAAAGGGACTGAACCTAGTGTTTGGGAGATGTTCTAACTGACCTTCATGCCAAGGCAGCAACAAAAGCCTCTTGAAAGATGAGGGGTAGGTGGGTGGCATGCATGCATGCATGAAGTCCATTCTGTCCATTCGACAGGTGGTATTTTTAATGACTCAGTTACAGTCCAGTATATGGGTGTACCACTTCACTTAACCATTCTTTTTTCATATTGCCTGTGCACACAAAAAGTGGTACCTGCCTTTTCAGTAAGAATGAATGAAAAAAAAAAAGAATGAATGTTGCTTACTGCCAACCCACAAGCCACTGTAGCTGCAGCACCCTCCTCACCCCAAGGGTGTGCCCTGAGGAGAATTCAGTTAAGAGAAAAAAGGATACTGGCCCTCGATAGTAAAGATGCATAGCTAATAACTCCAGTGAACCCACAACTCTTGCATCTTCCTTTACATAGAAAAGCAGTAAAGTCATTAACTTGAGATGTCATTTTTTGCAGTTAGCAGTAATCTTTTGATGTTCAACTACATATCTGTTTTTTCAGCAAAAACTTTTGTGTATCCTGGGTTCTCCTTTACCTCTATGGTGCAGCTCCTCAGAACCATCTGAGAGGCTGTCTTCAAGGCTGTAGTCCTCAGTAAGGATAATAAACATAACTTGCAACTTTTCAGGTTGTGTGCTTTTCTTCAGTTGATATTTGGGTGTTTTCCATGTTTTTGCATAAGTAATTGGTGTTGAGATAAATACCTTGTTTAGTCTTTACATGTGTTGTTGTTCAGTTGCTCAGTTGTGTCCAACTCTTTGTGACCCCAGGGACTGCAGCATGCCAGGCTTCCCTGTCCTTCACCATCTCCCAGAGTTTGCTCAGTAATTACATACGGAGTTATTTCCTTTAAGAATTGAAAGTTGAAAGTTATGAGCACTTATCAAGTTCTTCATATATATTCATAAGTGAAAAAGCAGTTGTTTGAAGTTACTAATTTTCACAGAATAAATATTGCCAGAGTGCAGCTTGCAGGTCGTAAAGCCTTTTTAAACCAAGAAGATTGTCTTGATGTTAATTTTCTCTAATCCCTTGTTTTCATTTGGTAGCAGACCAAAAAGTTTCAGAGAGATGAGGCCCTCATTTTGGTATTGTGTGATAGTCTACCTCAAGATTTGCGAGAATTCTCCAAGCCAGTCTTCAACAGTATTGTGAACCAACAACTTCCAGATGTTCAGGCTGGATTTGGAAAAGGCAGAGGAACCAGAGATCAAATTGCCAACATCCGTTGTATCGTAAAAAAGCAAGAGAGTTCTAGAAAAACATCTACTTCTGCTTTATTGACTACACCAAAGCCTTTGACTGTATGGATAACAACAAACTGGAAAATTCTTAAAGAGATGGGAATACCAGACTATTTTACCTGCCTCCTGAGAAATTTGTATGCAGGTCAAGAAGCAACAGTTTGAACTGGACACGGAACAACGGACTGGTTCCAAATGGGGGAAGGAGTACGTCAGGACTAAATATTGTCACCCTGCTTGTTTAACTTCTATTCAGAGTACATCATGTGAAATGCTGGGCTGGGTGAAGCACAAGCTGGAATCAAGATTGCTGGGAGAAATATCAGTAACCTCAAATATGCAGATGACACACCCTTATAGCAGAAAGCAAAGAAGGACTAAAGAGCCTCTTGATGAAAGTAAAAGGAGAGTGAAAAAGTTGGCTTAAAACTCAACATTCAAAAAATGAAGATCGTGGCATCTGGCCCCATCACTTCATCATGGCAAATAGTTGGGGAAACAATAGAAACAGTGACAGGCTTTATTTTCTTGGGCTCTAAAATCACCACAAATGGTGACTGCAGCCATGAAATTAAAAGACGCTTTCTCCTTGGAAGAAAAGCTACGACCAACCTAGACAGCATAATAAAAAGCAGAGACATTACTTTGCCAACAAAGGTCCATCTAGTCAAAGCTATAGTTTTTCCAGTGGTCATGTATGGATGTTAGAGTTGGACCATGAAGAAAGCTGAGCGCCGAAGAATTAATGCTTTCGAATGGTGGTGTTGAAGAAGACTCTTGAGAGTCCCTTGGACTGCAAGAAGATCAAACCCCAGTCAGCCCTGAAGAAAGTCAGTCTTGAATATTCATTGGAAGGACTGATGCTGAAGCTGAAACTCCAATACTTTGGCCACCTGATGCAAAGAACTGACTAATTGGAAAAGACCTTGATGCTGGGAAAGATTGAAGGCAGGAGGAGAAGGGGATGACAGAGGATAAGATGGTTGGATGGCATCACCGACTTGATGGACATGAGTTTCAGCAAGCTCCCGGAGTTGGTGATGGACAGGGAAGCCTGGCCTGTCCATGGAAGTCCATGGGGTCACAAAGAGTTGTGCAAGACTGAGTAACTGAGCTGAATAATCAGGAAGCTTTTCCTTTTATCTGGTTATATATGTGCTCCTTTCTTGTCAAACAGAGGTACTTCATCCTCTCCACCCTTTTTAATATGATTCAGAGTGGATGTTTTTATTGGTTTGCTCCTTGTCTTTCTCTTTTCTAAACTCAGTAATATAATAATAATAATAATGATAAATTATATTTATATAATATTTCATGGGTTATAAGGCACTTTGATAGATATTATTTCACTTAATCCGCATGGCATCACTGGTGGGAAGATACCTGTATTTTACAAAAGAAAAAAATTAAGAATCTGTTGCCAAGGTAACCCAGTTAAATTGTAGGTCTGAGACATAAGCCCTGGACGTCTGATGTATATTATCTGGGCAGTATAGAGTAATAATTAAGACAGTTGTAGAACTGAAGTGCTTGGCCTCAGAATGTGGCTGTGTCATTATTAGCTCTTGGGAAAGTTTCTTAATCTTTCTGTCTCACTTTCTTCCTCTGTACAGTGGGGAAAAAAGCAATCCCTACCTCATAAGGCTGTCATGAGGAATCAGTGAAGTAATGTGTATAAAGTGTGTAGAAGAATGCCTGGCCTACTAGGAGTATTCAGTGAATGTTGGGTGTTGCTCCTGTGTTCTTACCACATCTGGCACTCTCACCACTGTTCCGTCACAGCCTTCTTTGATTCCAGGACCAGACAGCCGGCAGGTGGTTTTTCTTTCACTGTTGACTTTTTGGGTTGTGTTCTGGGAGCAGTGGCTTTGGTATTCAGGTGATGTTCTTGGTTTATTTGCAGAAGAGCATGACAGTGAAGAAAATGAGAAAAGGCGAAAAAAGAAAAAGGGTACCAAGAGGAAAAGAGATGGCAGGGATCAAGAAGAAAGGACTTTGTCTTGTGACCTGAAGCTGGATGACATGCTTGACCGCACCTTAGAGGACGGCGCCAAGCAGCACAACCTGACCGCAGTCAACGTGCGAAACATCCTCCATGTGAGTGCGGCTGGGGCAGTTGTGTAATGGGAGTGCAGCTCTTTCACAGGAAGCAAAGGGAACTTTGCAGTCTTGGTATGTGAATTACTAATTTTATGAGTTCCTGGTGGTAAAATATTCTACATTTCAAGGTAGCTTTCTCTTTGCATTTGCACAGGTTTGAAATGTGAACACGCGTGGAAGAACTTAATTGGGAGGATGAAATGTTCCTCAGCTTCCCTCCCCTGATTTGATTATTTCTTGTTTAGCAGATTCGAAGATAATGGGAGATGATAATGTTCAAGGTGGATTTACTCTTGTGGGTGGATATGTCTGAAAAGATGCCCAGTTAACAGTTTACAGTACTTTGCACATAAGCAAATTATCTTCTTTGCTATGTGCAAGTACAACTGTTTATAAGACTGCTGTTGTTTATTACTGTTTCTCTTAAGCAGATAGTTAACTGGAGAATTTTTTTTTTTATGTGCGCCATTCCTGTTAGTATCAGCTAATGAGGTTGATCCATTTGCTTACTACATTGTTGGAAGCTGTGTGCTTCTCTCCAAAACTTGCTTCTTTGCTTTCAGTTGCCTTGCTTTACCCTAATCTGAAGCCATTTGAGTATCTAGCTCTCACTTATCCTCTACATATATCTAGCAGAGTTACATAGAGATGAGTATTATCTAGATAATATATCTTTGTTTCATAAAGTGAAATTTCCTCTTTCCCCAGGAAGTAATCACAAATGAACATGTGGTAGCTATGATGAAAGCAGCCATCAGTGAGACGGAAGATATGCCAATGTTTGTGAGTAGTTCTTGTTCTTCTAGTGTCATGAGGCAGAGCTGTCTGTAAACTGGCGAAGTATAGGAAGGAGGTCATTTGGAAGTCTGTAAATAATGTAACAGTTAGGGACAAACTCAGTCACTCCTTGATTTTCATTGACTATTTTCTTCTCATTTTCCTTCTTAGGAGCCCAAAATGACACGCTCTAAACTGAAGGAAGTGGTGGAAAAAGGAGTGGTGGGTGTTCTGTTTTTTCTTTGTTGTATATTTAGCTTTGTTAATATTATCTAATTCCAGGTTATTTGTAGGGCAAAAAACTGTAGGAAAGATTTATTATGATCTAGGTTTTCCTCTTAAAGAAATAGTTGTAAAGGCAAATAGACATGTGGAGATGGAATATATGAAATTATTGTCATAGTTTATTTTTATTTTAGTTGCTTTTTTGGAAGTGCTAGGTAGATAACTTTTGGAATGTTTGAAAGCAATGAAGAGGACAGTTTTTCTATTCGTGTTGTCAGATATGTGGCAAAGTGATTAAGGTAGTATATTTCAAATTGTGTTTCAGGGAACAGTTTTATCACGATCACTCTAGTATGGGTCCCTCACGAGTGTTTAATGAAAAATATGTATTTTGGGGCTCACCTCAGACTGAGGAATTGGGACCCATGGGTAGGGCCTGGGAATATGCATTGTTGAATACTAAGGTATGAGAGCCACTTGAAGACTTTTGAAGCACTCTGATATAGTACAGCAAGCTCTTTGATGCTGGGGACTATGTTTTCTTCTGCTTAACAAGCACATGTCCAGCTTGTGCTGACCTTTTGTGACAAGGCAGGAGATAGTCCTGAGGGAGTCCATTCTATCTCTGATAGTAAGGAAGATTTGCCTCCTGGACCCAAAATACATATTATAGTTTTTGTCTGTTTGTCTGATTCTGTTCCTTGCAGCCCTGTCGAGGAAATACCTGTTCCTCTTTCATATGACCTTTCCCTAGTTGAAGAATACTAGTGTATCTTCTCATAACATTCTTTTCTTGCTAAATGTCCCCCAAATTAAAAAAGAATTTTTTTTTGGCCAAGTTGCACAGCACATAGGATCTTAGTTCCCTAACCAGGGATCGAACCTGAGGCCTCTGCATTGGAAGGTGGGTTCTTAACCACTGGACCACAAAGGGAAGTCCCATGCATTGGCTTTTTTTTGACAATCACATCATATCTGTCTAATTGACTAACTCTGCATAAAGTGAAATTTCATCTTCGGGAAAGTAATTACAAATGAACATGTGGTAGCCATGATGAAAGCAGCCATCAGTGATACAGAAGTTACATGAAGTCTGCCTGACATAGAATCTAATTAACATTAATTCCATATTTGACTTGGGGGAAAAAAACCCAAGGAGATCCAAACCAGGCTCTAGATTATGTTTACCAACCATGTATATAATTGCATTGAAGGTGGACATCCCAAGACTGTAGTTTATATGGGGAGCAAGGTTTAAAGTCCGTCTCTCTTGCTTTTTAATGCTTAATAGACTGACTCCTTCCTGATGGATTTGGCAGTAGGGAAATCTGTTGGTTTAAAAACAAACATGAGACGAACTATGGACCTGAATCACATTACTTCCTTTACCCTATATTAGGCCTGGCTACACAGAGCTAGATGAATAGCTACAACATAGCAGGGCTGAGAAGATATGGAGGAACTAAGGATTCTTGTAGAGACAAAACCTAATGACCTACTGGAGTTTGTTCATGATGATTTTGTTTGGGTCACCATTAGATGGTCAAGAAATTATATACTCCAATTACACACTCTAATGGCATTTTGTCAGAAGTATAAAAGAGATTTTAAAGGATTCTTTAAAAAACTTTCACCTCTACCAACTCTATTCTTTAAAAATTAAGAAAAAGTTGAAAGAATTTTAGAGTGAATCTAGATTCCATCTAGACTTAACAGTTGTAAAATTTTGCCATATTTGCTTTATGTGTATATATACCTAATTTTTTTCCTGTACTATTTTGAAAAGTTGTGTACAAATTGATACTTCACCCCTAAATCCTTCCCTGAGAACTTTCCACAGCTGGTTTTTTGGAGGCATACTTACGGTAGCTTTATGTAATTGATTAAAAAAAATTACAATTTATGTGATTGATTATTAATTGATACAAAGGCTGCTATTGCCTATAATATCATAGATTTGTGTACTGTGGTTGTTTACAAATAGTTTTCACATTTATTATTCTATGTGAACCCAAGCTGTAATATAAAGTAGGCAAGACAGACACTTTGTTCATTTATGGGTAGTACAGATTATTATTAGGTTTAAGGCAGAAATGCTAATGGTGGGAAAAGATTTGTCTCTCCTTTTCTTCTGCCAAGCTCTGATGAATGGTTGAGAGTGTAGATCAGTACCCCTACATCACTGTGGTTACATGTTAGTCCCATGGCTCCTTGTGATGGTAGAGAAGTAAAAATGAAAAACGGTCCATTTTAGTTAAGAGAACTTACCTATTTATATTCTTTGTTGGTAGGTAATTCCAACATGGAATATTTCACCAATTAAGAAGGCCAATGAAATTAAGGTAAATTTGGAAGAGGTAATTCTATTCTTCTCAAGAAGGTAAATTTGGAAGAGGTAATTCTATTCTTCTTAAGAAAGACTTCATTAGTCTCAAAACCCTTTTATTTGTTAACTTTTTTTGGACCTATATATTTAGTTAAATTTCAGCTTTGGTTTTTTCCATTCTATTACTCTTAGGTTTGACTCTCATGCTAAATTAAAAATTGTTTTTTAAAATTTATTTATTTATTATTTTATTTTTGGCTGTGCTGGTTCTTTGCTGCGAGGGCTTTGCTCTAGTTGTGGAGAGTGAGGGCTACTCTCCAGTTGTGGTGTGCAGGCTTCTCATCGCAGTGGCTTCTCTCGTTGAGGAGCCCAGGTTCTAGAGCTCAGGCTCAACAGCTGTGGCGCACAGGCTGCGTTGTGCTGCAGGGTGTGGGATCTTCCTGGATCAGAGATTGAATCTGTGTCTCCTGCATTGGCAGGGGTTTCTTTACCACTGAGCCACAAGGGAAGCTCCTAGAAATTTTTTTTAACTCTTGACTCTTATTGCTTGCTTTAGCTGCTTATGCTCTTAGGATTTCTTTTTACCTGCTCTGCTTTCTTCCCTTTAATTTCCAAGTACATATGATTCATATTTTCTAATCAATTTATTTTATTTATTTCTATAATTATACTTAATGCAGCCTCCTCAGTTTGTGGATATCCACCTTGAAGATGATGATTCCTCAGATGAAGAGTACCAGCCAGATGATGAAGAAGAAGATGAGACTGCTGAAGAGGTCAGTGGCTACCTGTGTGAGTGTTAGTTGGTAATATAGAAAATTTTTGGTTCCACAAGGCAGACTGTACTTTGCTTCCTGAGTAATATCACTTGTTCTATACAGAGGGTTGAAACACAGTACTTTTTTTCAACTCTTTTCTTTACATAAATCTAAGACTGACTCCTTTTCATGTTCCCTTGATTTTTTGCGTGTCTTGTATTATGAAATATAATACACATATAATGTGTAGAAGTGTGCATAGGATAAAACAAAAACTATACAGCTTGAATAACTATAAAGCTAATCCTCATTAAACTTCCTTAAAGTCATTAAATGTAATGTTGCCAGACACCTCTTATCACAATCACTTCTCTTCCCCTACAGATAACCACTATCTTGACTTTTTGGTAGTTACTTCCTTGCTTGACCTGGGTTCGATCCCTGGGTTGGGAAGATCCCCTGAAGAAGGGAAAGACTACCCACTCCAGTATTCTGGCCTGGAGAATTCCATGGACTATACAGCCCATGGGGTCGCAAAGAGTCGGACACGACTGAGTGACTTTCACTTAATTTCCTTGCTTATCTTTATGGTTATATCACCTAAATATACAGCTCTACACACTATGTTCAGTTTTTTATTGTTTCTGAAACTTATGTAAATGGAACCATTAGTGTATATATTCTTCTGTGTGGCCTTTTTAAAATTTGGTTCAACACAAGTCATTTGAGATTTTATGTTTGCTTGTGGCTGTAGTTTTTTCATTTTCATTATAGCTATGTAACAAGTCTGTTTTTTAATGTGTTCTTTGACTTGTTTATTAAAGGATTTTAAATCAGTGCCTTACAGTTTTGCAGAGGTTATGACACTGATGAGTATATGGTGATCAGATCCCTGTTCCTACTTCAGAAAATTAAGCTTCTATTTAAATTTTATTCTTTTACTCTGACTAATTCAGTGATTGATATTTTATGATTCATTCTATTAAGATACTTCAGACTCAGTAGAATGAGGTGGGGGCATAAATATGAAAGTGAACTGGATTTGTTTTGTAGAGTTTATTGGAAAGTGATGTGGAAAGCACCGCTTCATCTCCACGTGGGGCAAAGAAATCCCGATTGAGGCAGTCTTCTGAGATGACTGAAACAGATGAGGAGAGTGGCATATTATCAGAGGTAAATCCATACCATGCTAATAAGATAACTTAGAAATACTGTATAAGTAGATTATTTAACTGTATAAATAGATAGTTTCCCCATGGTGATTCTGAGCTGTCACCTGTTGCCAAACATGATTCAAGATCAGTAACCATGCCATTATCTTCCTTGTATTTGTGACTAGTTATAACTGAATTTCCACGTCCTTTAAGTCAGTGAAGGGTTAAGAGAAAACTGGAACTCAGTGACAGGGAGAAAGATTTTTGAGTTTTTGTTAAGGGTTCAAATATGAGTGACTGGCAGGGTTTCTATTCTTCTACCCTTCTCTTTTTTGTATGTGTTTTCTAATATTCTAAAGCCATTTTATTTCCCATCTTCAGTAACCTGAGTAGCATCCTGTTGGCTTCATTGGAAATAGGATGAAACCTATTAGATTAATGTACTTGGCAATGTCTTTGTTTTTTTCTTTTAACCTCTATCTGGCTGGGAAGAGAAAAATTGCTAGCATGTGAAAGATGTGCTTGTCTCTTCCTGCTTCTTTTTTTCCTCCCACTTTTCCTCCCCTCCCCTCTTTCATTTTCTAACATAGTTGCCTCTTTTAATTAGGCTGAGAAAGTGACCACACCTGCCATCAGGCACATCAGTGCTGAGGTAGTGCCCATGGGGCCCCCGCCCCCACCAAAGCCCAAACAGACCAGGGATAGTACCTTCATGGAGAAGTTGCACGCAGTAGATGAGGAGCTGGCTTCCAGTCCGGTCTGCATGGATTCTTTCCAGGTGAATGTAACTCTAAATTGCTGAGAAAGCGAATGGAGTAATTTGTTGTTGCTCAAATTGGGAAGGGAGAACGGAAGATACTACATTCTGATATAATAAGTTTGTGTCATGAAATTGTAGGTCTTTGGTACTATTTGGTTTGTAGTATTTTATTGTGAGAATGGCATTTCCGAAGGAAGGAATAAAGGTATGTGACAGCATTTTTAAAAAAAAATCATTTATCTGTTTGCACTGTGTGGACTCTTTAGATGCCGCGTTCGAACTCTTAGCTGTGGCATGTGGGGTCTAGTCCCTGACCAGGGATTGAACCTGGCCTCCGGCATTGGACTGTGGAGTCCTAGCCACTAGACGACCAAAGAAGTCCCGCAGAGAGAATTTTTAAATGTGGAACATAGAAACAGCCTTCAGCCAGATTCCTCAAAATTAAACTTTACCACAGTTGCTTTAACCTCTTCTCCTTCTTTCTCTTTGTACACATTTTTTTTTTCCTGAGTCACTTTGGAGTGTGCTGCAATCATGATGCTCCTTTACCCCTAAATACCTTAGTGTATATTTCCTAAAAATGAGGACATTTGATTATGACAATAAGGATGTATAATATTATATATAAAATCTATTAAAGTCCTTATTTGGATTTTACCAATTGTCCCAATAGTCTTTTGTATAAACCCAAGGAAGAACAATTTCTTTGTGGTCGAGGATCTAGTTTAGGATTCCATGTTGTATTTAGTTGTCCTGTCTCTTACACACTTTTAATTGGGAACAGTTTCTCAATCTTTTTTTGTCTTTCATAACCTTGACATTTTTGAACCTTATGAAGCAATTATTTAACAGACTATTCCTCTATTTTGACTTTTCTAATAGTTTCTCATAGTTTTATTCAGGTGATTTACTTTTGGCACAGATATCCCGAAAGCGATGTGTCCTTTTCAGTGCAGCATTTCGGGAGGCACGTGACTTCTGTCATGTTAAAGTTGATCATATGGTTAAGGTGGTGTCTGCTTTTTTTCTCCTTGCTGTAAAAATGTTATTTTTCCATTTTAAAATCAATTAATATGTATCTTTTTTTTTGAGGTAAAACATCTTTTCACCCACTTATTTTAGCATCCATTGCTTATTCTTGATTGAAACAATCATTACTATGGTTATTGTCAAATGATGACTTTCTAAATCCCATCATTAGCTAGTTCTATTTTTGATAAGTTTAAGCATAAATTTTATTTATAAAACTATTTTATATTGGAGTATAGCCAGGTAATAATGTTGTGATAGCTTCAGGTGACCTAGGTAGTTCTTTTTAATATTTAGGTTTTCCCCAGTAGTCTTACCAGTCAATGAAAAATATGTCTGTCTTAAAATTTAAAAACAGAATATTGAATAAAACAGCTCTGAAAGGACCATTTAATTTTTTAAATTTTTATTAAAAATTAAAAAAAATTTTTTTGGCTGAGTTGAGTGGCATGCAGGATCTTAGTTCCCCAACCAGTGGTTAAACCTGTGCCCCCTGCAGTGAAAGTGCAGAGTTTTATAATCACTGGACTGCCAGGGAGTCCCAGGGGTCACTTAATTTGATCACCCTACTTTGGAGTGAATGAGTAATTGTGTTGGGATATAATAGTTCTTATGTAATCATTTATTCATACACATACTGAATGACTGAAGGTGGGGAATAACCGTGTATGAGACAGAAAAGGTCTTTCCTCTTCTACCTTATTGTCTGTTGGAGAGAGATAAACCATAAATGCATAAATTATTTCAGAGATGGGTAAGAAATGAACTAAATAAAAGCAAGGAAATAAGGTAGTGCCTATTATAGTGCTGTACATAGGATGATTAGAAAAGTCCTTGAGGGTGCATTTGAACTGAGATCTGAATAAGCAGGAGGCAGGCATCTAAATTTTGCCTGGAGAATCCCATGGACGGAGGAGCCTGGTAGGCTGCAGACCATGGGGTCGCGAAGAGTCGGACACGACTGAGCGACTTCACTTTCACTTTTCCCTTTCATGCATTGGAGAAGGAAATGGCAACCCACTCCAGTGTTCTTGCCTGGAGAATCCCAGGGACGGGGGAGCCTCGTGGGCCGCTGTCTATGGGGTCGCACAGAGTCGGACACGACTGAAGCGACTTAGCAGCAGCAGCAGGCATCTAAAAGATCTGGGAACATTTAAAAAAGCTTTTTTGTGATATTTTCTGATTTAATGTTAAAAATGTCCCTTTGGCTAAGCTGTGGGAAATGAGCTATAGGAGAGCAAGAGAGGAAACAGAAATCTGTTGGGATGTTATTGTAGTAGTCTAGGGAGAACTTCCTAAATAGATCTACAAATTCAATACAACCCCTTTCCAAATGCGAGCTGCTTATTTTGCAGAAATTGACAAGCTAATCCTAAAATTCACATGGAAATGTAAGGGACCCAGAATAGCCAAAACAGTCTTGAAAAAGAAAATAGATGGAAGTCTGTACTTAGTGATTTCAAAACTTATTGCAAAGTTACTGTAATCAAGACAGTCTTGTCCTGGCATAAGAATAGACATAGACCAGTGGAACAGAATTGAGAGTATAACAATTAACTCTTAGGACTTCCCTGGTAGTCGGTTAAGAGTGCACCTGCCATTGCAGGGAACACAGGTTCAGTCCCTGGTCTGGGAAGATTCCGTACACTGCAGGGCAGCTCAGCCCCTGCGCCATAGCTCCTAAAGCCCGCATGCTCTAGAGTCTGCTTGCTGCAACTACTGAAGCCCTCATGCCTTCCAGCCTGTCCTCCACAAAAAGAGAAGCCATCACAATGAGAAGCCCACGTACCACAACTGGAGAGTAGCCCCTGATTACTGCAGCTAGAGAAAGCCCTTGTACAGCAGTGAAGACCCAGTGCAGACAAAAATAAAGGAAAAAAAAAAAAAAAAAACCAAAAAAACCCTATTAATTTGTGGTCAGTTAATCTTTTAGGACTTCCATGGTGGCTCAAACAGTAGAGTCTGCCTGCACTGCGGAAGACCTGGGTTCGATCCCTGGGTCAGGAAGATCCCCTGGGTCAGGAAGAAGGAAATGGCAACCCACTCCAGTATTCAAGCTTGGAAAATCCCATGGGCAGAGGAGCCTGGTGGGCTACAGTCCATGGGGTTGCAAAGAGGTGGACACGACTAAGCGACTTCACTTTGAACTTCTTAATCTTTAACAAGTGTGCCAAGACCAATTAATGGGGAAAGAATAGTCTTTCAACAAATGGTGCTCCAGTAACTGGAAATAAATTCATTTGTGTCTTTTTTTTTTAAGATTCCACATGAGTAATATTATATGTTACTTGTCTTTCTCTACCTGACTTGATTTACTTAGTATGTCCATCCATGTTGTTGCAAATGGCATTACTTCATTCTTTTTAAAAATATACTCTGAGTATCTTTTAAAATATATATATATATTTATTTGGCTGCATCGGGTCTCAGTTGTAGGATATAGCATCTTTGTTGCGTCATGCAGGATCTTTCATTGTGGCACACGAGCTCTCTAGTTGTGGCATGTAGGCTCAGCAGTTGTGGGGTGTGAGCTAAGTTGCTCCACTGAGATCTTAGTTCCCAGACCAGGGATAGAACTTGATTCCCCTGCATTGTAAGGCAGATTTTTAACTACTGTACCACCAAGGAAGACCCCATTACTTCTTTCTTTTTTTTCTAATGTTTTATTTTTTTAATTTTTTGGCTGCACCGTGCAGCATATGGGATCTTAGTTCCCCAGCCAGGGATCGAACCTGTGCACCCTGCAGTAGAAGCCTGGAGTCATAACCACTGGACCACCAGGGAAGTCCCCCTTTTTCTTGTTTTTAATGCCTGAATAACATTCGTTTGTATATATGTACCACATCTTTATCCATTCGTCAGTGGACATGTAGGTTGCTTCCGTGTCTCGGCTGTTGTAAACGGTGCTGCAGTGAACATGGGGGTGCGTATATCCTTTTGAATCTTACTTACAAAACAGAAACAGATTCACAGTCTTAGAAACAAACTAATGGTTACCAGGGGGAAGACTGGGGGCGAGGGCTGGACTGGGAGTTTGGGATTGACATGTACAGACTGCTGTATTTAAAACAGGTGACGAACAGGGACCTACTGTATAGCAGCAGGGGCCTCTGCTTGGTATTCTCTAATAACCTAAATGAGAAAAGAATTTGGAAAAACAATAGAAAATAAACGAAAAACAATTGGTGCTGCAACAACTGAAAATTCATATGTGAAAGCATTAAGTTTGATTTTACCTCAAATCACACTCAAAAGTTAAAATAGATAACTCGCCTAAATTTAAGAGCTAAAACGATGAAACTATTACAAGAAAACAGAGTGAATCTTTGTGACCTTTGATTATAATACTGTAATAGGTAGTGAACTCTTATAACTCAACAATAAAAAGACAACCCAATTAAACAGTGGGGAAAAATATGAACACACAATTCTCTCTTTCCTTTTTTCTCAATAAAAAAGAATGAAGTACTGATAACATGCTACAGGATGGATGAACTTTGAAAACATGCTAAGTGAAAGCAGTCAGAGACAAAAGGCCGCATATTGTATGATTCCTTTTATATAAAATTTCCATCATAAGCAAATCATAGAGTCAGAAAGATTAGTGATTATTAAGAGACTGGGATGAGGGAAGAATGGGGGGCATCTGCTAGGAAAAATGGAGTTTCTTTTGGGAGTGATGAAAATGTTTTAGAATTAGATAGTGGTGGTGGTCATTCAAGTGTAAAACCTACACAGTTATGCACTTTAAAAGAGTGAGTTTTATGGTATGTAAATTTTATCTTAATTTAAGGATGACATCAAGTTTTTTGTTCGTTTTTTTGTTGGTGATGGTGCTGAAATTTTGGTTTTAAAACTGATGTCATTATAAGATACAAGGATATATTGTACAACGTGGGTAATATAGCCAGTATTTTATAATAACTATAAATGGAATATAACCTTTAAAAAAAAGAGATTGGTACTACCACCACCAACAAAAACAACAAGGAAAAATAAAAAACAGTTGATGTCATTGTCCTTAATGTTTCTCAAAGAATAATAAACCCAAATGATTTCGAGAAAAGACCTTGTGGTTTAAGCTAAGAAGAGAAGCACACAGGATATGATGAAGTTTGGAGAAGCTTAAAGCATCAGGCATCCAGTGATAGACTTTTGTTTCCTTCCCTACTGTCTAGCCCATGGATGACAGTCTCATTGCTTTCCGAACTCGCTCTAAGATGCCACTGAAAGATGTTCCCTTGGGGCAGCTAGAGGCAGAGCTCCGAGCTCCAGACATCACCCCAGACATGTATGACCCCAATACAGCAGACGATGAGGACTGGAAGATGTGGCTGGGAGGACTTATGAATGATGATGTGGGGAATGAAGGTAACTGCTTTTGTTTGCATTTACTGTCCTCTCTGTCCATGGTCTCTATGGTAAAATTTTCATTAGTTAAAATCTTAAGGAAAGGGATGTTTTCAGTTGATTTAATTTTGTATTTAACAGTATACTCTAAATCAGTAGTTAAATCCCCCCTCCCTTTTTTCTGTTAAAGAGTCTTTTGGGGAATCTTTTGATTGCTAAGATTCTGCCTCTGAAACATAAATGTACATATAATTTTATATATGATTGCATGAGAGCGCATCGTTTTACTCAAAGACTATCGTGTTAGTTAAGATTCTTCCTGATGCAAGTGAAAGAATCCTAACTCTCAGCTTGCTGAAGGGCAAATAAAACCAGACTTTGGAAAGGGCAGAAAAGCCTGCAGTGGAATTGAGGCAGTTTAGGCCCACTTTCTCTCTCTACAGCTGTTACCTGTACTTCTTTTTGTCAGTCAACTCGATTCTTAAACCTTTTTTTCTACAAGGCTGGAAATATGATCATATGTATACCATTCACTTCTTGCTTTGTTCCCACATCAGAAGAAATCTCTTCTGCAGGCTCTAGTTTTAAAAGTCCAGAGGAGCAACTGTGGTTTGGTTTGATCACATACCCACTCTCTTGGTGTTGCATGGCTTTGATAGGAAGACTGTTTAAGCATGGAAGTCTGTGACTGGCAGCACCTCATAAACAATGGCTGGGATAAGCAGTTACTCAAAAGAAGTGGTAGTGTTTCCAGAAGTAGGGAAGGAGAATTGATCAGACACAAGCAACTTTGACTGCAGTCATACGTGGTGTAAGAATCCTTGCTGCAACCCTTATTTGTTTTAGAATATAAGTAAAAGTTCTTTCTTTAAAACAGTGAAATAAAGATTGTTAAAATTGTTTTTGGTGATTTTTTTTTTTAAGTGTACTGTAGTGAAAATCAGGTATCACATCATTTTGTGCAGTGTTTCTGTAAATGTAGAGGAAATGAGAGATTGCCTTAGTTTGTAGTGATTTCCAGATGATTCCTTACCCCTTTGAGAATGTGCTGAAAGCTATGCAGCCACTCCCTGGAAAAATGTCCACATCTACATACATGAAGATTTCTTATGTCACTTTCTTTGGGGAGATTTATCATTTTCTTGAGGTTCATTTATTGACATTTCCTTTTTCTATCAACCCATCTCAAAGTCCAAGGCTCACAAGGCTCAAAAACCTCTGCAGAAAGAAATGAACAGGGACAAAGATAATTCTATCGATTTTATAAAAGTCTCAGAAATTCATTGTGTTATTTGTGTTTCAGAATCCATTTGTTATACTGCTAGAATTAGAACCCAGTTTAGTTTTCCAGGAACATGTCTCAAAGAAGTCTCAGGGGGCATGAAAGCATTTTTTAAATGCATATGATACTTCATAAGCAAGCTCTGCATTTTATCCTTAGACCTAAGCTAAGACAAAGTATCGATAGTGATTACGTCTCGTGGCTTTATTAGTCCAGCAGCTTTGGTGCCTTAATTGTTAACACCTTGGTTGAAAGAGCTGAGATACTGGCTATTGAGGAGGAAAGGTCAGACTGGGTTGGCTGTCAGGATTTTGGGAGCTTGGACAGTGCTTCTCACGGAGAAGGCAGTACCAACCCACTCCAGTACTCTTGCCTGGAAAATTCTAGGGACAGGGGAGCCTGGTGGGCTGCCGTCCATGGGGTCACACAGAGTCGGACACGACTGAAGCGACTTAGCGGCAGCAGCAGCAGCAGCAGGACAGTGTTTCTCATAGTTAGTGTCTAGAATTTGAATCAGAATCAGAGTGTGTTAGGATGTTTGTGTTGGATGGTGTTAAGATGTAAATTCCATTCCAGGGCCTTGCCCTATACCTACTGAATCAGAATCTCTAATGGGTATCGTCTAGGGATCTAATTCTTACGTATCCTAAAGGTTGGAAACTACTGGCATGGGAGGAATAGAAGAGTATGATAAGGGTCAATTGAGGAAATGGAATAATGGTTAGTGGGGAGGGTGAAAATCTTTTCTTTAAAACAATTGTTTTGTTTCCTTAGTAGGATCTACTTAAAAAAGAGAATATGAATGCAGTGACTCGGGTAGATTTATAAACCACATCTACCAGCTGAGTTTAATGAGTGCTGGTAAGTAGGAAATAATGCTAGATATAGATCATAGAACCAAACTTCAGCCATATGCTGGTTTATTTTTGTAGTGTTATGTGGTTATTTTCATATGTTCCTAGTACCATCTGCTCTTCTATTAAGAGTGTCATTTGCAAAAAATGATCTAAGAGGTCTACTAATGGAGTGGGTACACCAAATTGAGGTCAGCTGGGTAGATGCTGACAGTGGGTGTTAATATCAGTCAACAAAGTAATTAGACCCAGAGGGTAGGTTCCACAATCAAGGTACTAAAAGCCAAGCAGAACTCAGAAGAAACCTTCCCAAATGATTTTTCAGCATGTTTACCAAATGAATTCTCTGAGAATATCGGCTGGCCCACTTGTATGATACAAGCAGAAGCCTTCTTTGTAGATCTTGCACCTAAACAGATGGGGGTCCAAACGTATGTACAGTATCCATTTGATATAGGCTTTCTCCAGAACTTACATTATTCGCAACATTCGTAAAGAATCTGCTCTAAAGAGGCTTACGTAGAAAGTACTGTAGAGATTCCATTCCCAAGGATTTAAAACATTTTTATTGGGGAGATAACCTATAGATGGGTGAAAAAGACTTCACATTTAAATAACTATATACAAACAATGCAGATTTATATATTGGAAACAGAATAAATGTTGAGTAAAGAATATCAGGTTAGCTAACACAGCATTGTATGTTAATTATACTCCAATAAAAATTAAAAAGATTATCAGGTTAGACTGGGGCTTATCAGTACAGATTTTTCAGTAATGGTGAATCAAAGATGTTTGTGTATATATTTTTATTTTTAATGAAAGATACTCATTTGTTGTGAAAAATCAAAACATTATGGAAGGGCACAAAGTGGAAAGGAAGAATTCCATTCTTCAGTCTTTGTTAATTCTTTCGAACTATTTTCTGTGTATCTAATCAAGCACATATTTATCTTTTTTTCCATGAAAGGCATCATACTATACATGTTATCCTGCATCTGCAACTTGCTTCTTTCACTTACTATAATTTAGAGATCTTTCTATTGTAATGTGTACAGATCTCCCTCTTCTGTTTAATGGCTGTAAGGTGGTAAGGTGTTTTTGTTTTAATTTAGTTCCTCAGTTGCGCTAGCCGCATTTCAAGTTCTCAGTTGGCTCATGTGATTACTGTTGCACAATGCATATGTATTAGAACATTTCCAGCCTTGCAGAAAGTTCTGTTAGATGATGCTCATCTAAAGTTGTCTTGGGAAGAATTTCACCTTAATATAACAATTCTGTATTTTATTGACTCCTTCACAATTTTTATTTAGCAGTCTGTAGGGAAAGAGCAAATTAGCCAAGATGGTGGTGGTCAGGCTCTCTTGCCCCACAGCCTCTTGCTCTCGCCCCACGTTTTGTAAATATATGGTTATGTAACAGCTGAGATCACTTAAAGCACTGTGCATCATGATGTACCTTCTTGGTCATGGGCCACTTTTGTTCTGTAAACACATAAAAGCTGCCCCTAAAAAGCCCTTGAGGCTGCATTATGGCTGTGTGTCAGCTGTGTCAACCATGAGTGAATACAGTGTGTCTGCTGCTTCGGCTGCTGTGCCAGCCTGGGGAGAAAAAACAGTCTGCAGTTCCTATGACTCCTTGAGTTTTCTTCTAGCTTCCCTGCTTGCGCCTTGCCTACCCTGGGTTCAGAGAATAGCGTGCACAGTGAGGAACAGCAAGACAATTGGCATAGTTGACAGGATACCCCCGAGGTAGAGGAGCCTGAGGCTCCAACACATAGCATGTGTTACCAGGAGGCCACAGTTTTCTCAGTGTGGATGCTGATGGAAGACTGGGAAGTGGCAGGTAGTTCACCAGATAGCATTGAAAAGGCATTACAGGTGGTGAGTTCCCGTTTGCCTGACAAGGTGGTATGGACTGTTGCTGGCACCGTGGGGTGGATTTTCCTAACTGCCTTGAAGGCGAATATGGATAGTGCCCTTTGTGATGCCATGCAAGTGTGCCAGTTGCAAAGAGAAGAAGAAAAGTTGGAACCTTGCCTTCTTGGTGAAACAAGAGATGCATGGCCTTGAGGAGGAACCCAGTGCCTCGGACTGTGAGGTAATGAGGGACGATGCTGACAAGGCCCTATTTACAGCAGAAAGTGAAACATGAGCAGCCTATGGCCCAGCGGGAGCATCCTCAAGGGGCCCCCAGTGTGACTGAGTTCACGACGTATTGCCCATATACTCAGGTGGAGTTGGTTGACTTGGGTAAGCAGTTTCAGCAAAAGCAAGGGGAACCGTTGGCAGCATAGCTTTTGTGAGTCTGGGACACAGGAGTGTTTGGTATCCTTTGTTCCAGGGACAGAATAGAACAGTTGGCATGTATAACCACTCACCCCTCATTGAGACAAAGGTTGCAGAATGCTAGGTGACTCATGCAGGGAGTGCCTAACCAAACACATACCCTGATGGAATGGATTAATGCCGTCATCCACACCATGTGGATGAATGCAGAACTCCCAGACACTAGCTATGGAGGCAACTGCAGCTGGAGCAGCAGTTTACCAGGTGTGAGAAGCACCCAGAGCAAGAGATACAAGCAGTTACATGAACTCGTGATGTGAGCTGTGATCCTGAAACTACAGATTCGTGATTGAGCTGTGAACGCCACAAAAAGCCCCTCTTCGAAGGGGTGGGCTGCCTCCTGTGGGAGGATTTGGTGAGCCCTTACTGAGAGAAGTAGAGGGAGAGCGTGCACGGCACCATTGAAAGTGTGAAGAGCCTGAAGGGGGCCCTAGCTGGCAGGGGCCGCTTTTGGGTTACACAGATGCAAATGTGGGCTGATTGGGTGAAGGCATACTGTTAGGGCTGTGTCCTGTCTTTAGATCTAGCTGTGTCCTCTCTTGCAGATTTAGAACAGTGTACTGTGAAGGCTGTGTCCTAGATTTAGAACAGGGTTCTGTGAAGGATGTGTGCTGTGATGTGTTACTAACTTCTGACTCTCTTGCAGATTTAGAAGTGTGAAAGCATTTGGAAGGAATCATGTGGGTGGGCTGTGAATGCTGCAGAAATCCCTCTTTGAATGGGTGGGCCTGGTGCCTGTGGGTGGTTTTGCAGGTCCTTAGTAAAAAGCCCTGCAGGGGTGGAGTTGCCCCTGTCGAGGCTTTCCTGCAGTCTCTCAAGGGCAGACGGTGGGCTGGCCATGGAAGATAAAGGCACTCCACATGCAGTGGGGGGCTCTTCTAGCCCCATGAGGGCAAGGACTGCAACATGAGTTCCAGGTGACACCGGGTGTTGCGTTTCGCTCTGCACTGGGGATGTAACTGTTTGTTGTAGCATCTACTGCTGTGTAGAACATGGGTTCGAGGATCTGTGCTAACTCACCAAGGGAGTATCGTGGAAGATGGACTGCACGTGGATTGTGAGGCGAGAGACCCTGAAGGGGTGGGATGTAAGGAAAGAGCAGGTTAGCCAAGATGCTGACGGTCAGGCTTTCTTGCCCCACGGCCTCTCTCACTCGCCTCACGTTTTATAGTCACACGATTAGGTGGCAGCTGAGGTCATTTATAGCACTGTGCATGTATGTCAGATGTACCAAGTGGTCATGGGCCACTTTTGTTCTGTAAACATATGAAAGCTCCACCTGAAAAGCCCTTGAGGCTGGGTTATGGCCGTGTGTTGACGGGGTCAACCACGAGAGAATATAGCGTGTCTGCTGCTACGGCCGCTGTGCCAGCCTGGAGAGAAGACACACGTCTGCAGTTCTATGACTCCTTGAGTTTTCTTCCAGCTTCCCTGCTTGTGCCTTGCCAACAGTGTGTGAACAGTGAGACAGAATCTAAACAACATGATAGCATCAACATTAGAGAAAATTATGAGGGAGAAAAATAGCCATATTTCTGTATTCGTATATAACAAATGTTTAGTATTTTTTGTGTATTTTTAGTTATTTCTGAGTCTTATTGTAGGGATATAATTTCGTCATGCTTATGAGTGCTATATGAGTATTGTACTTTTGTCATGTATATATTGAACATGTATATAATGCTTAAATTCTGCATGTATCTTCTGTCTTATACTGAGGCATCTGAATTATAGTCATTCCTTAATTATTGGGAATTAGGGTTATTTTTTTTTTCTTTTACTGTCAGTGCCTTTGTATAAAGAATTTTGGAAAAATATTATTTTAATGAGATGCACTACTCTAAGTGGGTTTACTGAGATAAATTATATGTTCATTTTTTTGACTTTGGCTGCATTTTGAGAAATTTAAGCCTTGTTTGGAGCGAGGAAGGAACTTAGCTTAGTGGGGAGAATAGATGAGATGAGTCAGCTGTGGGAGATGATCTATACAGAAGCACTGAGGAAAAGAAGAATAAGTAGTTTAGAAACTTCGGAATAGGGAGTTCCCTGGCGGTCCACTGGTTAGGACTCTGCCTTCACTGCCAAGGGCCTGGGTTCAATTCCTGGTGAGGGAACTAAGATCCTGCAAGCCACATGGTGTGGCCAAAAAATAAATAAATTAAAAACTTCAGAATAAATGTGCTTTTATTTATCTACCACAGAGTAGATTTCCTGTGGTGCTGAACATCTTAAATATTCTTTGGAGATATGAGTTTACCGTTGAATAAGTGTCTGAAACTTTTTTTCCCTAGATGAAGCAGATGATGATGATGATCCGGAATATAATTTCCTGGAAGACCTCGATGAACCAGACACAGAGGATTTCCGCACTGACCGGGCAGTAAGAATCACCAGTGAGTCTGTGTGTGTTATGAGTCCTGCTCTTGACTTTTCCACATCTAGCTTTGTTTACTTTGCAGAGTTTTGAGGGTGAAGCAGCCCACTCAAGACATTTAAGCTTCCTCTGCCTATTTATTTCTATAATTCTTTACATTGACATCTATATTCAGGAATCCTGTCAACATCCCACAGTCATGTATTGAGTTCAGTATTTGGCAGCGATTGTACCAAAGTAAGACATGGCCTCTGTCTGTAGGATGTCAGCTTAGTAGGGGGATACAGACAGGAACAGTTACAGTACAAAGTGATAGGTGCTGTAATAATAGCTTATATATTGGTGGCCTAAAAGAGGGTATAGTGTCCTATGTATACTATGGCTTGGGAAATGACTCACAAAATGATTCACCTTAGTTTAGAAGGAGTAATAAGGTTTTGGTGAATGGGGGCAGAGAGGGGTTTTGTAAATAGAAGAATATTTTGCAGACCATGAAATTATGAAACAGCAATACATGTATTTTGAAAATAGTAAGTAGTTTGATTTAGTTATCTGAGTTGTGGTAGGAAGTTAAGCAATGTTCAGTTCATAGAGAACCTTAGATTTGATTTTTATCTGTCAAGAAAGGTCAAAAAGTTTTAAGCAGGAAATCAATAGGAACTGATTTGGATTTTAGAAATATTATTTTGATTTAATGCCAGTTTAATGTATTGATTTTGGTGGGTAAAGAGCAAGATTGGAGGCATGGGAAACAATAACTTGGCTTGAGTCATTTTTTAAAAAAAATTATTGCATTGCTAGTTTGCCAGTAATGGATAACATGTTTCAGGAACTGTTGATTTGTATTGAGTGTGTGCAAGTCCCTGTACTTGGATAATATACACCATATGGTGAAGGTAAAATGTTGGCTCTTGACAAGGCTATGAAGAAAGATTTATCAGTGTCCAAAAGTGTTTATCATGTACCTAAATAATGTAGGTCTTTATGTAGAGAGATTATGTAAGCACAATCCTTTAAATGTTCTGTTTTGTTGCTGTAGTTCATCTTTCATATTGTTTTTGAGATTAGAGTGTCATTTTCTTTATGAAGGTCCTTCCATTTGTTTTGGTATCTTATGATAGTTAAGGTTAGAAGAAGCACTGAAAGGAAAGCACCAAGAATCAAAGAGAAAGTGTAGGAAAAAAAGGCTTGAGGATTTAGATTTTGAGAAAACTGAAGGATTGTCTTGAAAAGTATGAGAAAAACCAAGAAAGTCTTGTGTTTCAGAAACCAGGGGAAGAGTCAAGGAGTGACTGGTCCACAGTGTCGTGTGCTGGTGGTTATGAAACATTATTTGCTTGAAGCAGAAAAGTAGGAGATTGCATTTCAGTTTAGTTCTCATGCTGGAATACATTTGCCTTCCCCTTTTGTTTGTCTGTGACTTTCTTCAGTTGACCTTGAAGAACTTGGGGGCTAGGGGTGCTAAACCAGTGTGCAGTGAGAAATCTGACTGGAAGTTTTGACTGTCCCCAAACTTAACTGCTAGTAGCCTACTGTTGAAGGCTTAGCAATAAAGTAAATAGTTGATTAACATGTATTTTGTATGTAATGTATTTTATGTACTATATTCTTATAATAAAGTAAGCTAGAGAAAAGAAAATGTTATTAAGAAAATCATAAGGGAGACAAAATACATTTTTATACTACTGTTTTATGCATACTTCCAAATGTAAGTTTGTGTTAATCTGTTTACAAGATGAATTCTCTGTCAGTATCTGCATTAATATTATCTCATATGACACAGAATACTGTAGACATACATGTCACAAGCACTGGATATGAAAAATGAAAAGATAATGTGAAAAAGAAATCTGTGTTTATTTATGGTGTAAGGATTCATGTATCAATGAGGAAGAAGCAACACTATGACGGCTTGATGATAGCCTAGTGTAACTGATAGAATTGCTTCACAGTACTCTTGCCTATGGATACATGAATTGTTACAGAAATTTTATGGCATACAGTATTGCAGTCATTAAAAAATTAAGATGATGGCATCAGGTCCCATCAGGCAAACAGAACGGGGAAAAGTGGAAGCAGTGACAGACTTTATTTTCTTGGGCTCCAAAATCACTGTGGACAGTGACTGCAGCTATGAAGTTAAAAGATGTTTGCTCCTTGAAAGGAAGGCTATGACAAACCTGGACAGCATATTAAAAAGCAGAGACATCACTTTGCCGACAAAGGTCCGTACAGTTAAAGCTAATGAAGAAGCAGCAGTACGATAGCTTGATATAGTGTAATTGATAGAATTCCTTCAGCATACCCTGCCTATACACTGATGAAAGAACTGTTACAAAATTTTATGGCATACAATATTACAGTCATTAAAAAAAACTTAAGATCCTGCCATTCACTCCCATTATTTCATGGCAAATAGAAGGGTAAAAAGTGGAAGCAGTAACAGTTATTTTTTTGGGCTTCAAAATCACTGCAGATGGTGACTGCAGCCATAAAATTAAAAGACATTTGCCTCTTGGAAGACAAAATATTAAAAAGCAGAGACATCACTTTGCCGACAAAGGTCCATATTGTCAAAGCTCTGGTGTTTCCAGTATTCATCTATAGATGTCAGAATTGGACCATAAAGAAGACCAAGTGCTGAAGAATTGATGGTTTTGAACTGTTGGGACTGAATGGAGATCAAACCAGTCAATTCTAAAGGAAATCAACCCTGAATATTCATTGGAAGGACTGATGCTGAAACTGAAGCTCCAGTACTTTGGCCACCTGCTGTGAAGAGCTGACTCATTGGAAAAGACCCTGATACTGGGAAAGATTGAGGGCAGGAGTAAGGAGCAGCAGAGAATGAGATGGTTAGATAGCATCACTGACTCCGTGGACATGAATTTGAGCGATCTCTTGGAGATAGTGAAGGACAGTGGAGCCAGAGGTGGTGCAGTCCTTGGGGTCGCAAAGAGTTCAATATGACTTAGCACCTGAACAACATTACAGTCATATTCATGAACAGGATTGGAAACACTGTTAAATTTTTTATAATTGTGATAGATTGATACAGGGTTTCTCTAATTACGAGAGAGAGGCATACTGTAAGATAATGTAATTTTTTTGAAAGCATAATTATGAATCAGTAATAAAACTAACACATAGTTGAAAGTGAAAGTGTTAGTTGCTCAGTCATGTCCGACTCTTTGCAAGTCCATGGACTGTAGCCCTCCAGGCTCCTCTGTCCATGGAATTCTCCAGGCAAGAATACTGGAGTGGGTTGCCATTTCCTCCTCCAGGGGATCTTCCCAACTCAGGGATCAAACCTGGGTCTCCTGCATTGCAGGCAGTTTCTTTACTGTCTGATCCACCAGGGAAGCTCTACCACATAGTTAAATTTATGTTATATCACTCACTTTATGCCTGTGTAAGGATAGGTTATCCATTTCAATACAAGTCTTGCACAAGATTTTCTAATACGTGGGCAACGATGATGATGACACAAAAACATCTCATACACTTCTTGCCAAACAATTATTAAATTTTCACACAAAGGCAAACACATCCACCACAGATAAGTTTATTAACTGTGGGCATGATGACTGTTTACTATTCATTGAGTCATAGTGGATCATCATAAAGGCCTTTATCCTCTTTGTCTTCACATTGAATCAGCTGAGGAGTAAGAGGAGAAAGAAGGGGGTTGGTCTTACTCTTCCAGGGGTGGCAGAAGCAGAAGAGGTGGTGGAGGAGGAAGGGGTGGCCGAGAGTGTAACTTTATGGAAATACATTATAATTTCTGTCTGACTTTTTGCTTTTTCATTTCTCTAAATATGTTTCTGTATGGTCCAATCCCTCTCCCCACCATATGCTTTGGTTTCAGAGTCTATATATCATGAAGGCTTCATGCAAAAGAAATCAAAAGGAGTCTTGAATAATCAGAACTCTTCTGCCAGATTGTCTGATATCAGTTTGTTTTCTGACACAGCTTCTTTGTCTTCTTGCTCGTGGTCTGGCACTAGTCTGGGAGCACTCTTCTCCATCAAGGCATCTTCTGTTAATTCCTCTGGCCTGGTGTCTGTTAGCTCTTGAATTTCTCTAAGATCCAAAAGTTGAATCTTTACCCCCATGTTTTTTGGGCTGTATTCACAATCTCTTTCATAATTTCCTTGATTGGCTCTGTTGTAAATCCTGTGAATTCATGCATAATATCTGAACATGGTTTTCTCCAATGGGGAGTTATTGTTTCAGGTTTAATGGCTTTCTTGGATTTTTCTTTAACAGCGATGGCATCTTCAATAGTGTAATCCTTCTTCCAGACTTACATTCTCTTCATCGAGGACTCTGCTGTAGCATTGATGATCCTTTCCATAGAGTATCACGCATAATGAGGCTTACAGATCCTTATGACTGCTGATCTGAAGGCTGAATTAGAGACGTGTTCGGAGGCGAGTTGATCACTTAAGACACCTTCAGTGTTGAATTCATTGGGCTCTGGGTGGCCAGGGGCATTGTCCAATATCAAAAGAAGCTTAAAACACAAGGTATTTCCTGACTTCAGGGACAAAGCATTGATGAAACCAATCCAGAGAAAGGGCCTTCTTTTTTTTATATCCAAAGACTGGTAACTCCTGTTTATCTTTTTCTTTCAAGGCTCTCGGGGTGAGCAGCTTTATAGAGAAGGATAGTCCTGGTCATAAACGAGACCATAGTCTCTGGTACATATCGGGCAATTTAGCATTTTCTTGTAATGTCATGACTGTGCTTCTGCACTTTAGCTAGTAACAGGAGGTAACTATGAAATTATTGCAGGAGTACAGTATATGCCACAGTTACTTTTATGCAGTTACGATTTCATACTGAATCTTTATATTTGTGTTTCTCTGAGTGGCACTTTGTGTCGTCTACATTTGCATACATTTTGATAAATTTTAACTTTCAGAGTAGATTTGTGTATATTTTAATGATAGTTAATGATAAAGTAGACTAGTATCTATATGCAGTTTATGTGTTCATGGCATACCTCACTTTCTCTTAAATGTTTTATATTCTAGACTGCGGTTTGTCTGAGAGTTTTTTCGAATTGTTGCACATCCCCTTCCATTTTTCCAATAAATTTATTGAAAAAACTCTGCATATAAGTGGACCCATGTAGTTCAATTCCACGTTGTTTAAGAATCAACTGTAATTTCTCAGTGAGATCCTCCTCATTGAGGATTGACTTTCTTGCTTTGTATTCCATACGATTTTATATGTCCTTTTTAATGCTCATCTCTCTCATAATTGCTTATTTATATCTTGTCTCCTCCACTAGACTGTGAGTTTCTCATGATTTTATTGCCTTTGAGCAAGTGTTTTTCACGGTGCTGACAATATTTGCTGAAGAGTAGACTTTTCTGGGATGCCTGAATGAAGGGTCCTCCTTTCTAGTGATAGCGTTCTGTGATTGTAAGTAAAAACTGGGATAGAATTTTAATTTTGTTTCTACCCCTTGTTGTCTTACGTTATCATGTTTAATTACAGTCCTTTTAAGAGGACTTATGTGGATGATAAAAATTTAAAAATAAAGAAGCTTAGAATCACAGAGTCTGGAATGCTTCTGTGATTATGTATATTTTCCTCCCACTTAAGCATTTGTTCATAGCTTCTCTGATGTGACCTTTCAATCTGTTTGGGAACCTCTGGTGACAGGGAGTTCATCAGTTCTGCAGATGCTGTGTCCTGCTCTTGAACACCTCCTCAATTAACATTTTCCTTACTAAATCTGAATCTTTTATATTTGTTTTTCCTTTGTTCCTAAAAAATGTAACTTACTACCAAGTGTACGTAGTATAGTATGTTTCTTTTCCTACATTTTTTCTTTACTATGCTAAACATACCAAGTTTCTTCAGTTCTCTAAATGTCAGACTTTCCACACTTCAACACCCAGATTACCTTCCTCTGGATATTAGCCTTTATTTTTAGGAAAATTTCTCCTACATTACGTGTTTTTATGAAACTCTTCAAACATGTGGACACCCATATACCAGGGCTTCCCCAGTGGCTCAGTGGTAAAGAATCTGTCTGCAGTACAGGAGTTTCAGGAGATAGGGTTCAGTCCCTGGGTTGGGAAGATCCCCTGGAAGAGGGTATGGCAACCCACTATAGTATTCTTGCCTGGAAAATCCGATGGACAAAGGAGCCTGATGGGCTACAGTCCATAGGGTCGCAAAGAGTTGGACACAAATGAAGTGACTTAGCACACACACCCTCACCCATATACCCACCACCTAGCTTCTGCAGTTAAGTTTTCATATATTAATTATGCAGCTCTCCATCTATTTCTCTATCTATCTGTTAATCCTTGTTTGTTTATTCTTTTTAAAGCATTTCATAGTGAGTTGTGGATATCTAAACATTTCAGCATGCACATCATTAATTAGAACTCAGTATTGTTTACAGATTTTCTTTTTAGGTAATGTATACATACTGTAGTATAGAAATCTTTAGTGTACCATTCAGTGAGGTTTGTAGTGCCTCTTTGTTAGAGGGATGTACTCAACCCCTAAGAAGATAGAGATTCATCACCCCAAAAAGCACCTACTTGTCCCTCCAGATCAGTCCGCACATCATCCTCCCTGGTGAAACCACTGTTCTATTTTCTTATATCATAGATTAGATAGACTTGCCTCTTTTAAAGCTTCATGTAAATGGAATCATAGTATGTATTCTGTTATGTAAAGCATCTTTCACTTAGCATGATGTTTCTGAGATTCATGAATATTGCTTGTATTACCTAATTTCCTTCCTTTTTATTGCTGAGTAGGATTCCAGTGTATAAATATACCAATTTGTTTATTTGTCATCAATCCCCAGGTGTTGATGGACACCTGGGTTCTTTCTAATTTCTAGCTATCTTGAATAAAGATAGCTCTGACCTTTCTTCAAAAGTTTTGTGGACAGATGTTTCATATCTTTTGGGTCAGCTCTCTAGGGGAGGAATCATTGGTCATAAAGTAGATCTATACTTAGTTTTCTGTGAAATTGCCAGACCTTTTTTCAGTGTCTTTCCTTGTACATTGTTTTTAGAGTTCCAGTCACTGCACATCCTCACCAACATTTGGATTTTGTTTTTTTAATGCCCTCTTGAGAAGGGCTTTTATAGTGATGATCACACTCTGCTGTGATTTAGTGATATGCTTGCCTTCTTGGTTACAAGCACTGTTTTGGAGCCATTGTGTCATTGATCTTTTTGTGCACTTAAGAAACTGATTTTTCAAAATCCTAAATGTAAGACTTTAAATTTATCCCCATTATATTTCATCCAATTAATTTGAGAAAATTAGAACTCTGTCATCTGTTGGTCTGGTGATCCCTTTTAGCTTTTTATTATTTGCACATTTGATAAGTGTGTTTTCTGGGTGTTTTAGGTTGTGGATGGGATTGCTGAATAGTTCAGGCCCAAAAGTAGAGTCTTTTGATACACTACTGGAGACTTCTGTCTTGATTCCATTCAGTAGGATAGCACTGAATTCTATCTACCCATTCTCCTTTTAGTCCATCCAAGAGAGAATGTAATGACAGGAGATTTTGGTAACTAATAAACTTTGATTATCCATATCTTAGTAAAGTTTTCCTTAAGCTTTTAGATAGCCTCTTCAACACAGATTATGAATTTATCACATTATAAAATCATCTAGCTTACGTTTTTGTTTGTTTTCTCACTAGAATTTAAGCTTCATGAAAGTAAGTTTCTGTCATGTATCTGAGCATCTAGAACAGAGATTAAGGCATATAGTTGTTCAATAAATGTTTTTAAATGAATGAGTGAATGATGGATATTAATACATATGAAGATTTTGTCCAAAGCCTTGCTGAAAAAAGCTTTCTTTGTTTTCTTGAAATTCCCTGTATTGCAAAATGAAATAAACATGTGGCAACAGAATACTGTTTGGCTTTTTTGCAGAAAAGGAAGTGAATGAACTGATGGAAGAGCTGTTTGAAACTGTGAGTAATGGTCTTTGAATGAGAACTCTGGTTACTAAAGCTCTGGATTCTATACTAAAGAGCTTTGGATTCTTCAGCAAGCTCTGTCCTGTGGTCTCAGGGCCCCTCTCTCCAGAACAGTGGTCTGACCAACCCATTCTCCTTTTAGTCCACCAAGGAGAGAATGTAATGACAGGAGATTTTGGTAACTAATAAACTTTGATTATCCATATCTTAGTAAAGTTTTCCTTAAGCTTTTAGATAGCCTCTTCAACTATCACATGATAATCCTTAAAGATTGCAAACTAATTTTAGATTATTCTCAGCACAGATAATTCCCTTTCTCATACATTTCTCTCTTGAAAGATAATCTGATCATTTTGAGTTATCTGTGGTGTGTCTTTACCACTACAAGGTGATAGACTGAGAAACTTTTTTTCTGGCATAAAGATTATTCCATGTGCAGAACTGTGCAAGCCCAGAAGTGAGAAAGGATCCAGTGCAAGCTCTTTCTGTGTGCCAGCATTATTATAGTCCTGTAAACCAGTCTTCATTTTCCCCGTCACTGTTGGAGTGACTTTTACATGCCCATTCCCCAGGATAATCCTTCTTTTCCTTTGCCCTCAGTTTCAAGATGAGATGGGATTCTCCAACATGGAAGATGACGGCCCAGAAGAGGAGGAACGTGTGGCTGAGCCTCGGCCTAACTTTAACACCCCTCAGGCCTTACGGTAGGCTAACTAAAGACCTTGAGACCTAGAGTAGAGGAAAAGTGTATGTCTGAGAGTGAGTTTTGAGACGTTTTGGTTAACAATTTCCCATCCCTGACTACCTGCTGTTACTGTTATAAGGATGCTGAACCCCATTGGCAGTGTTGGGTGTGAAGTGAATAATTCTCCTTATGGGGCAGTGCAGCTCTAGACCAAGCTGTATCTGTTTGGGAAGGGAGAAAAAGCAGTAGCTGGCATTCATAGCAGCTTCTCCAGGTGAGTGGTGCTGGAGAGGTGTGTAGGACTCTGCATGGCCAGCCACAGAAGCTACCCCAAAGTTTAATAGCCACTATGTCCCTTTTGTTTTTCTGTTTGCTGTTAACATCTAGTAAAAGTTAATGAACCTTTGTTAGTCTGCAGGGCATTAACTGAGCAAACCATGAAGCACCTTCAGTAATGTCCTGGAGTCTGAAATATGTTTACTGTCCTCTTCACATGAATTAGCACTTCTCTTGTCCCACCCAGAAGGTAGAGGCTTTAATTTTCCCCCCTATATTTGTGATGAGTTTGCAGATTTCATCTGTACTTTGTTGTTATCCATTCTGAGTAGCAGCCTACTATCATTAGGTACTGGCTAGATGTCAGGGTATGGTTTGTGCCATGGATGGAACAAAGCAAAACCCAAGGACTCATAGCCTTTAATTAGTCCTTTGGTTTAACTGGAGAGCTCTGGATCCATCTGAAAGCTAGACCTTCAGGTAACGTGCGATTTAGTGAAAAAGACAAGGTATACTAACCAATGTGTAAAAGTCAGAAGTATCAGCCATTCTCCATTACATTAAATACCATAATATAATCACAAAAGAAATCTCAAGAGTTCCTTTTTCCCCCCAGGTTTGTTGAGTTATAATTGGCAAATAAGATTGTAAAGCATTGAAAGTGCACAGTGTGATGATTTGATATACATATCAACTGCAGAAGGATTGCCCCATGAAGTTAGTTAATACTTCTGTCACCTTACATATTTACCTCTTTTTTTTGGAGAACATTTTCAAGATATCTTAGAGTCTGTATTTTGACCGACTTCTCCCAGCATTTCATAGAAAACAATTCTAGTGTAGCAGAGTAGAACCTAAGCACTTTTTATCATGGGGTTTGATCAGTAAACGTATTTCATTTCCACTCGTCACCTCTGTGTATGAACTTTAAAAATTTGGGAATTACGGAACTACTTAAAAATTCTTATTCCAGTTCAGTTACCTTCTGATATTCAGTTGCTCTGCTTGGGCTGCTGCTGCTTTTTTTCAGCTGGAAATGCAAACCTAGCTTAATATTTGAATAATTAAAATATCACATGGAAAGTGCATTAACTGTGCTCCCCATCCAAGTAATTCTTACTAAAATCAGGTGCAGGCTCTTTTCATTATCTAGCTTTTTTCCTTTGTTCTTCTGTTCCTC
Source organism: Bos mutus (assembly GCF_027580195.1). NCBI lineage: Eukaryota > Metazoa > Chordata > Mammalia > Artiodactyla > Bovidae > Bos > Bos mutus. The sequence goes on along the minus strand of NC_091619.1, from coordinate 19,732,274 downwards.
GGCTAGTTATGCAGATAATCCAGAGTTTTCAGTTCTCAGTAAAACTGTATGGAGGACAGTCTCATTCTTTAGATTTTCACCCTGTGCCTGTCCATTCTTGCAGTAAATACTGAAAAAGGAAACATAATTTTTATCCTCAGAGGCTATTGAAAAAAAAATATTATCATTTAGCTATTGCTACAATCTAGAGGATTTATTGAATTACGATAACCTGCTGGTCATAGCTGCTTGAGCAGGTTGTATCCTGGTTTAGAATAGCAGCTTGGGTGTCTTCTTCTGTCTCTCACTCAGAACTAGCATTTGGATTCTACTTCAGCCCCCAACAGAGTCTCTCTCTCTCTCTCAGGAGGTGGTGGGGAGAGGGTAGTGACAGAAAGCTTGGAGGAGGAATTTATTTAGAGGCTAATGCTTGGTAGGGTCATGCTCGAACCACCTTCTCACTATTCGTCTAGACTGCCGTGTGCTTCAGGGCTTCCCAGGCGGCACTGGTGGTAAAGAACCTGCCAGCCAGTGCAGCAGATGCAAGAAACGTGGGTTCAGTCCGTGTTTTAGGAAGAGCCCCTGGAATTAGGAAATGGCAACCCACTCCAGTATGCTTGCCTGAGAAATCCCATGGAAGGAGGAGGCTTGTGGGCTACAGTCTATAGGGTCGCAGAGTCAGACAGGACTGAAGTGACTTAGCATGTGTGTAGGCACCATATGTTTTAGTTTATGCCTTTTGTACTCCAAGCTAGAAAATCTTTGAGTTTTTAAGAAAGGAAGTCAGGGCAACCTGATTGGATAGGAGCTGGAGAACAGGAGAAACTGGACCTGGGGTGGGAGTAACATCTAGATTAGAGAACAGATGTTGTGCTTTGGGAAGATTCTGTATCACCATTAAGAATAAGTCCCAGATTAATGTAACTGTCAGTGGGATGTGAAAATCGTGGGTTCCCATTAGCTCCTTGGCTGCTTTGTTATCCAGACATTACCACATGTTTAGATTTTAGTTTAATTTCACCTTCATTAGTGTATTACTTAGAGTACTGATTGTAGAAGAATAGGTGGGGGACGATTCAGAACCATCTTATTTGAATCTGTGCTAAGAAATATGGGAGAAGATTTGGGTAGGCTAGGAGTTTGCCTGTTGGCTAAAGTGAGACTTAAGGATTAGCAGTAAATGGAAGTTGCTCAGACTGGCTTAGCTCATGGTAGGAAGGAACTGGATGTGTTTTGGACTCGTGAAAATATTCAAATCTAGTCATCTCCCTGTGGGGGATAGGTTTGAGGAACCACTGGCCAACTTACTAAATGAACAACATCGCACCGTGAAGGAGCTACTTGAACAGCTGAAGATGAAAAAATCTTCAGCCAAACAGCAGCAGGAAGTAGAGAGGGTTAAGCCCCAGAGGGAGAAAGTTCATCAGACTCTGATTCTAGACCCAGCGCAGAGGAAGAGGCTGCAGCAGCAGATGCAGCAGGTAAGACTCTTCTTGGTAATGTTAATATTGGATCATCTTCATCTTTTGAGATGAAGCCAAAAATTAGCAGCTTGTGAAATCAGAAATAGGTGTCTTGGTAACCATATAGGTGTCTTGGTAACCCACAGGACCACAGCATCTTCACGTCGGTCAGGACCTTGAAAAGTCACCATGGTCATGTCTGTATGGCTCAAGTCAGAATGCATATCAGGACTCTGGTAGTTTTCAGAATGATAGATTTCTAAGAATCTTTAGAAATCCTTTCTGAATTTCACAGCTTAACTGCCAGAGTAGTTTTTTTTTTTTTTTTTTTTTTTTTTAATCTTAGTCCCTCTAGTTTGAAGTTAAATTTCCCCTGGTTCTGTCAGTTTGTTCAAGTGGAACACATCTGAGAAAAAACGTTTACACCAAGATACTGTGTTGTTCTCATAGTCTCTCTACAGAGTAAAACATGTAGGATAAAGTCATGAACATCTTGGTGTAAGGTCTTCTGGGTTCCTGAGATGACAGCATCATAACATGTCACACTGTATTATTTTCTTTTCCTCCCCAGCATGTTCAGCTCCTGACGCAAATTCACCTTCTCGCCAGTTCCAACCCCAGTCTCAGTTCGGAGGCCAGTACCACCAGGATATTTCTTGTAAGGTTTCAAATATCCCTAATCTAAAGAATTGTGTATGCAGTTAGTTAGGAAGTTATTTCTCACAGATGTTGACTCATCATAAGCTACATTTATTCTTCTCTCCTGTTTGTATTGGTAGGTATTTGTATGGCTTCCTGTGTTTGCTGTAAAAACATAAGTTACTGCTTCCCATGAAAGGACAGAGAGTGTATTCAATTGTCTATGACTGTTTCTCTTACCTTTTTATTGGGTACTCTTCCTCACCTGTAGATCCTCCCATCTTAGGCTTTCTTGTTATTCTTGTACTTCTCTTGTTATTGAATTCATTATTTATTAAGCTTGATATCAGTGTTTTACATATAAAATTTTGCTCATGGCATTTTGAAATATTTTGGAGGAAGGGCTTTTAATTTCAAATTTTGGGGAATTCCTTGGTGGTCCAGTGGTGTAGGATTCGTTGCTTTCACTGTTGGGGCCCAGGTTCATTCCCTTATTGGGGAGCTAAATAAGATCCCGTGAGCAGCAGGGAATGGCCAAAGAAAATTCACATTTTAAAATCTGAACTTTGGGGCCAATAATAGCGATGTTCTTTGCCTCTCGGGTAATTCTCTCTGGAATCTGAGGTGCCTCATAGTCAGAACTTCCTTGGATGGTCAGCAGATTATGTTTCCCTCTTATTGTGTTCAGGGGATCATGAGAAATACCTTGTTCTAGGTGTTATTCAGAGAAACAAAGAATTATTATTATTTTTTTAAGTAATGGGTCTCACTCTTGAGAATTTTAATTCCAGCTGGGGAGCTAGAACATACATCCAAATGGCTGAGGAACCCTGAGACTGAGAATAAAACAGGAACGAATTAATGTATCACACATGCCTAAACATCTGAGAACTCAGCAGAAGAGCAGTCTTAATGGAAAAACGTTAATTATGAAAGTCCTTGTGATGATTTTTATCTGTTTTTAGCCTGTTGTAGGAAAGACTGGTTTTCTCTCAGAGGCTGAGGGCTACTGGTATTAATTGTCTGGAACTTAGATGTCCTTTGTGTCCTGTTTTCCCAGAAAGAGCTGGGAACCTTTGCTCAAAGCTCCATCGCCCTCCATCATCAGTTCAACTCCAAGTTTCAGACCTTGTTCCAACCCTGTAACCTGATGGGAGCCATGAAGCTTATTGAAGACTTCAGCACACATGTCAGCGTTGACTGGAGTCCTCGTAAAACTGTGAAGAAGACTGGTAGGGAACAGATGGGTCCGCTCTAAGTTTTTACTTGCAGTGCAAGGTGGCTTTCTTACCCCACAGATCATTTCCTAGGGATAATTTCCTAGGGTTGGAGGAGACAGGGTATTTGTAATTCTTCCTTCTCTCTTTTATCCTTCCTTTGTGTTCGTTACCTAACTTGGAGAACTAGGTAATAATACTTGGGTTTAAGTAGAGGATGGAGTCAGTGAACAGGCCAGGGATGTGGGAGGTAGAGATGTGGCACTCATTGCTAATAATTGGACTGAAATAGATATGAGGGGAAGTATTAGGAGTTAGGTCAAGACAAACTGGTATCAAGATAAAGATGGAAGTCAAGTGGTAAAGTCAGGTTGTATTTATTAGGTTTTTACTCTCTTCTTCATTAGGATCATTTTATTTCCCATGATTATAGTAGTATCTCCAATTATGTTGATTTGGGAGTTAGGAACAAAGTAAAAATGTTGTACATTTGCCTGTTCAGTATTTCAAAGAAATTTCCAGGTTTGATTTCTACCGTTCATTGGTTTAGTATTTTTAAGTAAATATTTGCCCCTTAAATCAAATATTTGTTTCTGATTGGTTCCTGGTTTAGCAAATTAGTTGTGGTTTGATCTGGATTCGGATTTGTCTTTGGATTTGATTTTAAATCCCTGATTCTTACAATTCAGTACAATATAGTTGAATTTAAGGGCATTATATGATAGACACAACTTTTTTAGTTATATGTTGGTAATGAAAACTTAGCACCAGACTACAGTTAAAACTTGGGCTTTGAAGGTGGGTCTCTGGTAGAGAATCCGCCTGCCAGTGGAGATGCGGGTTCAGTCCCTGGGTCGAGAAGATCTCCTGGAGTGGGAAATGGCACCCATTCCAGTATTCTTGCGTTGGAGAATCCCTTGATCAGAGGAGCCTGTCGGGCTATAGTGACAGGATTGCAGAGTTGGATGCAACTGTGTGGGCGTGCACAGTTACAAGTTACATGTGTAGGGTCCTGTGTTTTTCTTCTAGGGATATAAAAATAACATTTTTGCAAGCAGAAATATGGCTCTAGAGGTATTTATCTCTGGAAAGACAGAAATGCCTGGAAATTGAGAGGCTTAGACAGCAAGATAGAAATGAATGAGACTGAAGTGTCTCATCCTCTTTATGGTTTTTTTGTCCCCAACCTCAGGAGGAATCTGGGAGAATTTAATGAAAGTTAAGTAAGAATCAAATAGAAATTTGGAATACCAGATTTGTGAGGGAGATTAAAGAAGTTGGAATCTTATCCTGGAAGAAAGCATTGTTGAAGGTCACTTTTCTTTCAAGGATTTAAAGGGGGAAGGAGGTAAAAATTTTTGGAGCGTACACTATCTGCCAGGTATTGCTTGGTACTTTATAAGTGTTTATGTTACTTAGTGAAACAAAGACAAACAGTTGTCTTTGTTTCCTGTTACACAGGAAACAAAGACAATTTTTAACTTTATCTTTTTGTTACATGTTAGGCTGAGAATGATTGTGGAGACTTTTGGGAGGGGGGTATGTATATGGAAGGGCATCACGTTAGCTAGGGTTGGCTCTCTCTAAATGCCAAGATGCATTCAGAAGCTTTTGTGAAGCCCTCTCATGTTCTGGAGTTTCATTTATCATGAATTTTTTTCTTATAGCCTGTAAATTGCCCTGTTTGCCGAAGCAAGTGGCTTGGATCCTAGCCACAAGCAAGGTTTTCATGTATCCAGAGTTACTTCCAGTGTGTTCTCTGAAGGCCAAGAATCCCCAGGATAAGATTTTTTTCACCAAGGCGGAAGACAAGTAAGGATTTACTGGGTGGGGAGAAAAGCACAAAATACAGTGAGATAATAAGATTATACTGTATAATGAGGAATGGACACAGAGAGCAGTGTAGATGGACATAGGTCTATAGTATGTGCCTGTCCCGTTAGTGCCAAATACAGCTCTTTTTAGGGGATGACATACACGTTTTTGGAAACATTTTAAGTTGTTTTTTGTCTTTTATAGTAAAAACTAACCTCATAGTCCTGTTAGTGGATAATTTTCAAGGGAAACATTTTTATCCGTTATCCTGACAACCCTTACACAATAGTTTTTCTCTCTGTATTTATGTAACTATTGGCAATTTAAGTATGATTTTGTTTTGCTTTTTTTAACTTAATATATTCTTGACCTTTTTTCCTGCATTCCATGCTGTAGCGTTGTCTTTTTCTTTGTCTCTGTATATTGTCCTTTCAGGCAGCATTCATGGCCCTCTCATAGTCCTTTTGTTTGCCACTTTTCCCTCCCTCTCTTGTTTAGCTGTTTTAATGAGGCTTCACCAAGGATCTTTGTGCACAGGGCTTCTGAAACTCTTTGAGTTTTTATCTCTTTGGGTAAATTCTCAAGAGTGAGATTATTTGATAACGGTAATAAACACTTTCCTGGCTCTTGATGTGTGTTTCCCCGCTCCATCAGCAAATACGTATACAGGTAACTGTAATTGAGTATGTTATGTTGTGAGATAGTGTTGGTGTGGATTTAATATGTCTAGTATGGTGCCCAATATTCATTTTATATTTGTTTTTTTAGGGCCATTCTTCTTCCCTCAAGCTTTGTTTGTATTATTACTGTAAAGCACATCATGTTGTGATATTTATTAGTGATTTATGCTTGGTTTTCCCTCTTCTCACTTGATGGGAACTGCTCATTGAGTCTTATTCTCATAGTCCTTCTTAGTACTCAGTAATTATCTGAAATTTTCTGTTTAGTTTCCATTAATGTGTACAAGACTTAGAGGTAGAAGAAGTAGGTTGCAGAATGTGGAGTTCGTCTGGGAGGCTTGTCAGCGGGATGGACTGTCAAGTGAGACTGAGTGTCACTGCCCCGTTCTCAGTTTGTTAGCTTTAGGCCTGAAGCACTTTGAAGGGACGGAGTTTCCCAAGCCTCTGATCAGCAAGTACCTTCTCACTTGCAAGACTGCCCACCAGCTGACAGTGAGAATCAAGAACCTCAACATGAACAGAGCTCCTGACAACATCATTAAAGTAAGTGCTCCCTGCCCGCTCCACTGGGCGCCTTGGCTGAGTGCAGCCTTTCCTTTTCTTTTTCTCAGTCTCAGTGAATAGCCTTTTATCTAACGCTAGTCTCTCCTAACTGCACACTAGCCCTCTTTCCTTTCCAAGGACATTGATCTATTATTTTCCTATGGAGTACTGTCTTCTTCCCCTGTTATGGATATTTCTGCTAAATTGTTCAAATGTAAAAATACTTATCAAATTTGTTTTCCTCTAGCTGTTCATTTTTTTTCGCCACTCTAAACCTTCACAGAGTAGGCAACAGTCCACTTATATCCTTCTTAATTGTTTATACTTGGATATTTGTATCAGCGTTATAAAGTATACTTTAAAGTGGGGGTCCTCAGGCCACAGACTGATAGTGGTCCATAGCCTGTTAGGAACGCGGCTGCACAGCAGGAGGTAAATGGCAAGAGAGAAACTTAGAGAGCTAAGCTGCACCTCTATTTACAGCTGTTCTCAGTTGTTCACACACAGCCTGAGCTCCACCTCCTGTCACATCAGCGGTGGTCATAGATTCTTAAAGGAGCACAAACCCCACTGTGAACCATGTTCACAGGAGAGTCTCAGTTGCCCGCTTCTTATGAGAATCATCCTAAAACCATCATGGGTCCCCCGCCCCTGTCCTGTGGAAAAATTGCCTTCTGCAGAATTGGTCCCTGGTGCCAGAAAGGTTGGGGACCACTGCTCTAAAGAGTAAAATATCGCTGAATCTTGTCATAAAGAACAATCATTTTTCTCCCTATTTCCTGCTAAGCAAGGTTTCTGCAGGGATGGTCCATTTACCTCTAATCTAGGATCTAGGTAGCATGTTTAGAATTGCTATGACTTGACTTTTCGGATTTGGGCCTTCTCTTAAACTGAAACCATGGAAGATGAAGACAGTTCTCTCCATGCTCTCTCACTGCTTCATCCTCAGTTATATCACAGTGTAAGTTGGATTTTTTCCAGAGTTTATAAGCAGTGTGTAAAAACTCACAGCTGAGCCAGGTAGTGTATCATGATTACTTTGCTTTTCCTGCTGAGTATTTTGTTTCTCCTGGAGTTAATGATTGCAGTTTTGGAGGGTGAGTGGGACTTGGTTTATTATGTGTTTATTACCAGTTTCACTGACGTCTGCTTAAGTTTTATAAATCTGTCTTCAGCGTGTCAGGTATTTCAGGTGCTCCGCTGTCACCTGCATCGTCCTGAAGAAGTCGTTCCCGGAGCGCTCTGGTCCTGCTCCGCTCTACAGGCTGCTCGCTTGGCTTGCTGCACTCATGTCTTTGGCTTTTTCTTCACAATTTTCCTGGGGTTTCATTTCACCTCTTATTTGTGTTGGATCCTCTTCTTTCTGTCTTTAGAAGTATTTTTATTTCTTTTTTCGCTGTGCTGGTTCTTTGTTGCTTCACAGGGTTTTCTCTCGTTGTGCAGGGCTGGGGCTGCCCTCCAGTTGTGGTGTGTGGCTTCTCATTGCAGAGGCTTTTCTTGTTTTAGGTCACAAGCTGCAGGCCATGCGGGCTTCAGTAGTCTTAGCACGTGGGCTCAGAAGTGTTGCGTGGGACTAGTTGCCTGCGGCATGTGGAATATTCTGGGAGTAGGGATGGAGCCCGTGTCCCTTGCCCTGTCAGGTGGATTCTTAACCTCTGGACTGCTAGGGAAGTCCGGATCCTCTTATTTCTGAATCCCACAACTTTTTGGCCTGGTTTTAGTGGAGCACATCCTATATTTGAGAAAAAAATTTTTAGATTTATATTGCTTGTGTTCATGGTGTGTCATGACATGACTTGACCAATGCAATTTCCTAGTTTTGCTATTGTGCTGTATACCTAGTTTTTATATATAACTATTGTTACTTTGTAACAAATGTAGATAAGACCTGTCTATGAAACTATAATTATTAAAAATTAAAAGTTTTAAATATGTCTGTGTTCTTTTCTCCCACTTTAGTGGGTTTAACATTCTGGGTTGAAAATCACTTTAGTCAGAACAATTTAATGACTCCATTTTCATCTAGTTTCTAGCACTGGCTCTTTTGAAAGTTGATGTTCTTTTGACTCTTGAACCTGTATATAACACGTGTTTTTTTCTCTTCCTCTAGGAGTACATAGGATTTTCTTTTTTCGCCAGTGTTTTGAAGTTCATGATAATATACCTTACTATATGTCTGGTTTTACTAATTATGCCAGGTACTTGATGAACTTAACTTTGGAAACTCATAGGTTCCAGTATTGGGAAATGTACTTGAGTTTTGCATTGCTGGTTTCCTCCCCTTCTTCTGGTCTGTGGTCTCCTGCTGTGGTGCTCAGTGGTCCGATGTTAGGCCTCTCAGGCTAGTCTTCTCATCTTGTGTTTCTTCTTTTCTCCATCACTCTGTCTTCTTGTTGTATTTTCTGGGATATTATTTCATCTTTTTTTCTAACCCTTCTGCTGAGGTGAGTCATTCCTTCTTCTGTCATAATATCTAATAGCTTTTGTTGTTGTTTGTTGAATATTCTTTAATAGCAGGTGGCAGAGGCCTGTGGGAAAGCAGTAGAGGAAGGAGGCTAGAGTTTTCTCACGTGTCCTTGGCCAGCATTGCACACCTGTCCTTAGTATGCCTGACAGCCTCAGTTCAGAGAACGTCCTTTCCACCATGCTTCTGCCAGGGTAGGGCTACATCAAACAGGTAGCTACATCAAATGCTACATCAAAGAGGTAGCATTCAGGGTCTCACTGCCCCTTCAACAAATTTAAAACTTGTCTTCCTTATCTTGACCTGTTTTTAATTCTTCCATTTCTGGAGGTATCTGTTGTTTTATCCTTTTTGCCTGTCTTTGACATCAGTTTAGTTGGCCCTTACCTTTTCTCCACATGGTATTTGGCTTTCTTCATTGTCCTGTGTCACTTGCCACTCATCTGTCGGCTCTTTAGCTTTGAAGATGTTACTTTTACCTTTTATTTCATTTCTCCTTTCAGGCTTTTATCTTTCAAAATTTCCTATCTGTTGTTTTCTTGGGGTTTCACAGGGAATAGAGACAAATGGATGTATTTAATCTGCCTGTTTTTTTATTGTTTTCTTTTATAATTTATTTATTTGTTTTTCTGTGCTAGGTCTTTGTTGCTGTATGAGCTATTCTCTAGGTTGTGGTGAGTGGGGGCTACTCTAGTTGCTATACACAGGCTTCTCGTTGCAGTGGCTTCTCTTGTGGCGCACAGGCTCCAGGGATGCAGGCTTCAGTAGCTGCTGCTTCTGGCCTCTAGAGCACAGAGTGAATAGTTGTGGCAATGAGCTTAGTTGCCTTGAGGCATGTGGGGTCTTAATTCCCTGAGCAGCGATTGAACCTAATCCCTTGCACTGGAAGGTAGACCCTTCACCACTTGACCACCAGGGAAGTCCCTCATCATTGGTTTCTACTTGACTGTCTCTTCCGCTGTCTGTAAGCTCCTTGGGAGCAGGGATTGCCTCATGATCTGTATGCTTGGCTCGTAGCGCAGTGCCTAGTGCTTATGGTCAGTGTAAGCTCATTCCCCTCTTCGTTCGCTCTGAAAACTGAGCTGTCTCAGTCTTTCCGTTCTTCTTTCCTTCCCTTCCAATATTCTTGCACCATTATTTGCTTAAAGGGAAGCTTCCCTGGGGTCAGGATAAGGATTAGTAAGGCACTCCCATTGTGGCTGCTGAGCAGGAGCAAATTTTCGATAAGATGACTAACCATCCGCTTCCTTTTCTCTGTGACCTAAGCTTTTCTGGTGACCAGAATAAAGCTTATCAGAAGATACTAAGTAATGATAAAATATTTATTAATTGGAGATGAGCTTAATTTGAAATACAGAGCAGTCAGTATATGCTATTTGTGTGTGTGTGTGTGTATATATATATATGTATGTGTGTGTGGATGTTTCTCAGACCGCTGCCCACCACACTCCCCAACCTGACGAGAGCAGTTTCTAGAAGGAATGTGACTCTTGCTTTATTTCTTCACACTCAGTTTTATAAGAAGACCAAACAGCTGCCCATCTTAATGAAGTGCTGTGAAGAGATCCAGCCGCATCAGTGGAAGCCGCCTGTCGAGAGGGAAGAACACCGGCTTCCGTTCTGGTTAAAGGTACAGCGCTCCTCCTCAAAGTGTGTCAGAAGCAAAAGGTCACTACGGACCTGGCAGGATGTTCAAGGTCTGCTTTACACTCTGCTGCTTTAGCTGTAGAATTAGGACTTAAGAAATCTTCAGTCACCTTTCCTCTCCTATTTCTCCACCTCCCTCCCTCCCCAACTGGGGATTCTCTAACCTTTTAAAAATAGTGGTTAAAATGATAGTTTCTTAAAGGAAATTTAAGGAGTTTCTAGAGTATAAAATCGGGATGTAGTCTTCTTAGAAATATCTGCTATTCTGCAGAAAAATCCTTCTTAAAAGATGTCTTAAGACTGTCCTGTAAAGGCACCTAATATCTAGAAAGCCCAATTATTTTCCCCTAATTCCAGCATGGGCTAGATCTGAGTGTCCTTGTTCCCACTAGGCCAGTCTGCCGTCCATCCAGGAGGAACTGCGGCGTATAGCTGATGGTGCCAGAGAGGTCGGAAATGTGACCGGAACCACTGAGATCAACTCAGACCCAGGCCTAGGAAAAGGCAGCTCGGAACTGGAGAGTGAAACTCGGTATCCACTGCTGCTGCCTAAGGGTGTAGTCCTGAAGCTGAAGCCAGTTGCCAACCGTTTTTCTAGGAAGGCTTGGAGACAGAAGCGGTCCTCAACCCTGAAGCCCTTCTTTTTTGGACCCAGCCCCTCTCTCCAGCCTAGCTCCAGCTCTGGGAAGACACCAGCTAGGTCAGCTCACTCAGAAGCCCCTCCAAGCAAAATGGTGGTCCGGATTCCTCCCCTGATCCAGCCAGCCACGGTCTTACAGGCAGTGCCAGGCGGCCCTCCTCTGGGGGTCCCTGGGGGGGATAGTTTTGAGTCTCCAGCAGCGCTGCCAGCTACAGCTGCTGAGGCCAGGACCAGCTTCCCTCTGCCTGAGCCACAGACCCTGCTGTCCTCCGCCCCTGTGCCCAAGCTAATGCTGCCCTCACTTGCTCCTTCTAAGTTTCGAAAGCCATGTGTGAAACGGAGAGCCTCCAAGAGAAAGGGACCCAAGGCCTCTCTCTGTCTGAAGCCTGCCCCTCTCATCCACCCTGCGCCTGTTTTCTTCACTGTTCCTGCCACCACGGTAAAGGTTGTGAGCCTCGGCAGTGGCTGCAACGTGATGCAGCCTGTCAGTGCAGCTGTGGCCCAAAGTCCTCAGACCATCCCCATCACCACCCTGCTGGTTAACCCTACTCCCTTCCCCTGTTCGTTGAACCAGCCCCTTGTGGCCTCCTCCATCCCTCCCTTAATCGTCTCTGGCACCTCTGTGAATCTTTCTGTACCATCTACTCCTGAAGATAAAGCCCCAGTGAATGTAGACGTAGGTTGTCCTTTGGCTGAGGGGAAAAATGCCTTTCAAGGCCTCGAACCCAAATTAGAACCTCGGGAACTCTCTCCTCTCTGTGCTGCTGTCTTCCCCAAAGAGGAGCACAGCCCAGGGCCTCCAGCTACAGACAGAGTGTGCCAGGAACAGTTGTCGGAGAGCAGCGCTTATGGCTGGACTATTGTGAAAACAGAGGAGGGGAGACAGGCCCCTGAACCACTGCCTCAGGGCTTCCGAGAATCTCTGAACACCTGCCCTGAGGATTTAGAGGAAATGGTTAAGATGGAACCTAAAGACCCTGGGGAGGACACCTGTGGTGGATCCCTGGAGCAGGGCAGCCATGAGGAAATCAAAGAAGAACACTCTGTGGAGTCGGACACTAGCTTCCCAAGTGAGGAGTCAAGCAGGCCTAGAGAGGGGAAGAAACAGACAGGCCTCCAACAGGAGGAGGAGAGGAGTCAAGCAGCTCAAACCCTTTCGGCTTCTCAAGAGCCTCCTGGTGAAGGAAACTCAGGCGATGTGAGCAAAGGGTCCCCAAGGGACGCTTCCTTCTCCACTGACCCTGAAATGGTGCTTAGCAGCCCTCTGGGGAAGCCCGAAGACTTATCCAGTGTTGACGGTCAGTCAGTGGGGACCCCAGCAGGACCAGAAACTGCAGGAGAGAAGGATGGGCCAGAGGAAGAGGAAGAAGAGGACTTTGATGACCTTACCCAGGATGAGGAAGACGAGATGTCATCAGCTTCTGAGGAATCTGTACTTTCTGTCCCAGAACTCCAGGTGAGAGTTGGGCACTCTTCTCCAATATTTTGTGGATTCAGTAATAGATTTAATTTATTGATAGGCCACCTGCTTGCTTTTTGCACTAGAGATAGTCATAAAATCATTTTTGACTTTTGAATGTATTATGGAGCATAGTTTGGGAGTTGAGGTGAGAGGAGAGGGAAAGAGTTAAATGTTACATATTATATTTGATTTAAACTCATTTAAATATTAAATTGAATTTCCTGAGCACAATTTAAATGACTAAAAAAAGACAAAGGGTCATAAGTATGGACCCTGGCAAAGGAAAATTACCTTCAGAGGGGACTTTTTAAAGCTCATCTGCTCAGGGACTCCCTGGTGGTCCAGTGGTTAGGACTTGGTGTTTTCACTGCTCAGAACTGGGTTCGATTTCTGGTCAGGAAACTGTTGACTAAAAAATTAATCACAACCTCTAAGTAGAGAATTATTTTATTTGGTAGGAATGTTAAGGATTCTGAACTTGGGAGGCAGCATCTCAGTTCTCTGAGAAAACTGCTCTGAGGAAGCAGGAGGGGGAGTCAGGCTATATACAGTTGGCAACAAGAGGGTAGGAAGTCTGAACATCAGAGATTATTATTAAGTAGTAAGGAGAACCAGGTATCAAGTCAAGTTAAGGAATTTAGTGTTCTGTGTGTGGCAAGATGGAGCCTCTGGGCTCACTGAATTCATTCCTTTCATATGCACCTGAGCTATCTGGGCCCAAATCCTGTTTCCTGTCACCTTAAAGGGTGGCGAGGATGGTGGTTGGCTGCTCTTGCATGACACCCACTCCCCTCCAGTTCCTCACCAGTCACTGGGCATTGGCATCTTCTGGATCGTAGGCCTTGTGTTCCCTTTTGAGAGCCCTCATTCACATTAGGAGGCCATGAATCACTGATAGCTGTGACATTTTTTGTCCTCCGATATGGCAAGAAATATTTCACAGAACTAACATCCCTCAAGCTGTACAGTGTGGCCAAAAAACAAACCCAAAAAACCCCAATCACCCCCTTTACCATCCACTTCTCACCCTCCCTCACCAGTTGATTAGCCGCAGTTCCTTCTGAAAAACTCCGTGCAGTCAGCCCATGGTGAGCTATTACAGCCCTCATGCACACTCTTTGGGGGGGTTTGCAGGAAACAATGGAGAAACTGACTTGGCTTGCATCTGAAAGGCGCATGAGTCAGGAGGGTGAGTCTGAGGAAGAGAACTCCCAGGAAGAGAATTCTGAGCCTGAGGAAGAAGAGGAAGAAGAAGCAGAGGGAATGGAAAACCTGCAGAAGGAGGATGAAATGATGGACGAAGCCATCGGAGACCCTGCCGAGAAGCCTCCTGCCACCTTTGACTCCCCAAAGGCTGCTCCAGAAGTGGAGACCAGCAGGACCCCACCAGGTGAGTAGGACAGGCCTGAGTGGGGGTGGGTCTCAGGAGACCTCATTGACTCAGGGACATGTGCAGAGTGGCTAGCTTATAAAACAGGTGCCAGTTCCCAGAAGAAATCCTCTGGATCCTGCCTGCCAGTCACCCTTCTCCCAAATAGATGTTTAACATGCTGCCATTGTAGAGAAGAGATGCTCAGAAATTTAAAATTTGACTCTCCATCAGCTGGTAGATTTGTACTCTGTTTATGCAGGTTTTTATACTGGTTCTTAATTCACGTGTCATGTATTAGGTCAAGAGCTATGTTTATTTCAGAAAGTGCTGCTTGTTCTTCACCAGGACATAACCCCTGAGCGCCCAGCATCAGACCACACCCACTCTTTAGACTTCTGTGTTCAGTATGCAGTAGCTAAGCAGCTCATTCCATCCCAGATGGTGCAGTCATGTTGTTGACTCTGCATAGAGCTGACTTTACAGGAAGAGACGTACCTGTCATAGCCTTTTTCCAGCAGCTTTTCTCCCAAATTACTATGTGATGTTGATTAGGGGAGTTGATGGGGAGGGTGCATTTGATGAGTTGGGAAGAGCAGAGATTGCAAGGACAGAGAAACAGTTGTTTTCCTGTGTATCCTAAGGAGAGAGCATCAAAGCTGCTGGGAAGGGCCGGAGTAATCATCGAGCTCGCAGCAAGCGAGGCAGTCGGGCCCGGGCCAGCAAGGACACCTCCAAGCTGCTGTTACTGTATGATGAGGACATCCTCGAGCGAGATCCACTCCGGGAGCAGAAGGATTTGGCCTTTGCTCAGGCTTATCTGACCAGGGTAGGCAAATGCTGCTTTCTGTACCTACCAGCCCCTCTGTTTTTAAAATGAAGTCTGCCTTTCAGGCTGCACAGGAGCCTTCTCTGCCTCTACCTTTGTTTTCCTGGAAATACCAAAAGAACTGTGTGAGTGAAACCACAAGGACACCGAGTTCAGTCTTCAGCCGATTTATTATTCCTGCCCATCATACTACCCCTCTGTTGCCCTGAACCTGGGGAAAGGTGATTTCAGCATCATCCCTGAGAGAGTAGACTAATAAGAACCTTACCTGAGCCCTTGGCTTCAGAGGAACAACATGTACACTGACCAGAAAGTGGACCTCAGTGATCTTCAGGGTCATGAACCTGCCTGTTTTTCTCAGTGGTCCCTATCTCATTTTTTTGGTAACCACCTAATTCTTTATACCCCCAGCAAGTGGAGTTCTAGCAATAACAATCATGGGTTTTCTTGTTCCTGATATTTTACTAACATTCCTAATTTATGTATTATTTACTCTCAGATGATACCATGCTGAAATATATGTAGCAAGCACTCCTTATCTATTTCAACATGGAGGTGAAACCAGGAAGGAGAGGTCCAGGCTGTGAGCTAGAGAAGAGTTTACCTGATTTTGCGGGTAGCACTGTAATCCCTGGAAAATAGAAATTTTCGCATTCCTCGCTGTCAGAAAAAGAGCTCTGCCTTGCTCATGGCCCTGTGGCCTCCATTAATCATCAGATCTTAGGACCTGTCAGAGGAGTAGCCTCTGACGGATAATCTGGAGCTCTTTAACAGTAATTCTTCCTCCTTCCTCTGTCCCATCATTTCTTGAGGCCCAATGAAAGGGGATTGGATGATTGAAAGTCCTCTCATATAGGTCCGAGAAGCCCTGCAGCATATCCCTGGCAAGTATGAAGACTTCCTTCAGGTCATCTATGAGTTTGAGTCAAGCACTCAGAGGCAGACAGCTGTGGATCTCTACAAGAGCCTGCAAATTCTGCTCCAAGACTGGCCTCAGCTGCTGAAGGACTTTGCTGCTTTCCTGTTGCCTGAGCAAGCACTGGCCTGTGGATTAGTAAGTAGAGAGGGGGGCAAAGACCACACACTAGGATCCCTGGGTCAGAGCAGGACTAGGCTTGGGTCGTGTTGATCAGGACTGTTCCAGACTCCTGGCTGTTTCTGTAGATAGCCTTCCCCTAGACCAGGGTCACGAGAGCCACCTCCTTTTCAAGGGATGGTCTTCCCAGCTCCTGTTCTCTCCTTTTCTTTCCATGTAGAGTGAAGGGTTTGACCATTGAGTGGAGACCTTAGGTATATCATAACCCTTTGCTCCTCACTGTTGCAAAACAGGCTTTCATTCAACAAATACTTATTGAGTACCTGCTATTTTGGGCAGAGTTCTAGGTACTAGAAATGTAATAATTATAAAAGACTAAAATCCTGTGCCTTCATGGAGCCTATATTCTCATGGGGAAAGTCAGGTGTTAAATAGTATATTGTATATTGTAAATATATATGTTATAAAAGTGATAAAATATATAAACAGTAAAATATGTTTAATGCTTTATAGTGATAATGTTGTAGTTTTATACACAGTGGTTTGGGAAGGCCACGGTGGTTACATGACATTTGAAATGTTGGAGAATAAGTGTCTGAACTTGAGGGATATCCCCATAGTTCTGGGTTTCTTGTCAGGATGGATAAACACAGGAGTAATGGATATGATATTATTATATTATTATGTTCATATTGTTATTAGCCTGATAGTCTTAAAGCTGTTAATGGTCATGGGATGATTATACATAATTTTTTCTTTATGAGGATCAAATGAATACATATGTGAAAATACTTTGTAAACTGGCATGTGTCTGATCTCACAATCTTTGAAAACTGTAAGCAACTTGAGATATAGAACTCTTAAGTCTTTCATTTACATCTTAGTTTTCTTGAGTCGGTAGATGCCAGTAACCCAAAGTAGATACATGCTAGGGTCTTAAAAAAAAAAAAAAAAAAAAAAAAAAAGATCTTACAGGGAATTCCCTGGCAGTCCAGTGGTTAGGGCTTGGCACTTTCACTGCTGGGGCCCAGGTTCAGTCCCTGATTGGAGAACTAAGATCCACAAACCTTGTGGTGAGGCCAAAAAAAAAAAGATCTCACTGTTGTAAACCAGAGCCTTGTCATCCCCTATGTCTCCAGCACAGTTTTTCTTGGTTTTTATGTGTAGAGCTCTCACGTCCTTCTCAGGCTGAAGAGATGACTCCTCTTTTGCCCTCTTTCCACTCTGGTAGTTTGAAGAGCAGCAGGCTTTTGAGAAGAGTCGCAAGTTTCTTCGGCAGCTGGAAATTTGCTTTGCAGAGAACCCCTCACACCACCAGAAGATCATCAAGGTTCTCCAGAGCTGTGCAGACTGCTTGCCCCAGGAGATCACTGAGGTATTCTGTCCTGTCCTGTTCCCCTTCCATTGTCATCTTGGCTTCTGGCCCTTCATTCTCCCTTCCCTAAGCAATCCTCACTTCTGAGCAATGGACTTCCTGGAGGGGATGAAGATGGCAAGGAGGTTTTAGGCTTACCTAAGGCATAAAACATTTGAGTGAGGTGGTTACCATCTGAAACCAGAGCCTGACTGCTTCTCACAGGCTCAAGAATGCTATAAATACCCTGGAAGGGAAGTTAGGGAAGGAGGTGATGGTCTGGGTGGAGGGTTGGTTTCCCTCCTTGCTCTGCCTTGAGTTAGTGCCTGAGCTGGGGACCAGTAAGGCAGGGCTAGTGAGTAGTGAGTGTCACTGGGAATCAGACCTGTTAATACAGGCATGTCTAACCAAGACATGCTGCTAAGTCACTTCAGTCATGTCCGACTCTGTGTGACCCCATAGACGGCAGCCCACCAGGCTCTCCCATCTCTGGGATTCTCCAGGCAAGAACACTGGAGTGGGTTGCCATTTCCTTCTCCAATCCATGAAAGTGAAAAGTGAAAGTGAAGTCACTCAGTCGTGTCCAACTCTTAGCGACCCCATGGACTGTAGCCCACCAGGCTCCTCTGTCCATGGGATTTTCCAGGCAAGGGTACTGGAGTGGGGTGCCACATGGGAGCTCCCTAAATGTGCATTGATGGAGGAATGAATGAAGACCTATTTGAAGTGAAATGAAAGTCGGTTAGTTGTGTCCCACTCTTTGTGTCCCATTCTATACAGTCCATGGAATTCTTCAGGCCAGAATACTGGAGTGGGTTTCTGTTATCTTCTCCAGTTAATCTTCCTGACCCAGGAATTGAACTGGGGTCTCCTGCATTGCAGGCTGATTCTTTACCAGTTGAGCTACCACAGAAGCCCAAAGACCTATATATACACAATGAAGTATTACTCAGTTATAAAAAAGAATGAAATATTGCCATTTCCAGTAATATGGATGGCTGGATCTAGAGATTATCATACTAAGTGAAGTATGATTTAATTCACTTGATAAGTATACTTATCATACTAAGTATAGAAAACATTTGGTTTATAATATAGAAAACCTATGGTTACCAAAGGGGAAAGGTTGGGTATGGTGATAAATCAGGAGTTTGCGATTAACATATTCACACTACTGTGTATAAAATAGGTAACCAATGGGGATCTACTGTATAGCACAGAAAACTATACTCAGTATTTTGTATTAGCCTGTAAGAGAAAAGAATCTGAAAAAGTGTGTGTGTATATATACATATATGTATATATATATGTAATATATATATGTGTGTGTGTATATATGTTTGTGTATACAGACATACTGAATCACTGTGCTGTACACCTGAAACTAACAGAATGTTGACAATATTGTGAATCAACTATATACATCAGTTAAAAAAGTAATAATTCAGGCATACCTCAGAGACATTGCAGGTTTAATTCCATACCATCATAATACAGTAAATATTGCAGTAAAGTGAGTCACATGGATTTTTTGGTTACCCAGTGCGTGTAAAAATTATGTGTGCATGTAAAAATTACGTGTACATGATGAAGTGAAGTGTGTGTGTGCTCAGTGAAGTATGTGTTTCTGACTCTCTGTGATCCCATGGACTATAGCCCACCATGCTCCTCTCTCCATGGAATTTTCCAGGCAAGAATAATGGAATGGGATGCCATTTCCTACTCCAGGGGGTCTTCCCAACCCAGGGATTGAACCCACATCTCTTGTGTATCCTGCACTAGCAGGCAGATTCTTCACCCACAGTGCCACCAGGGCAGCCCAACCATAGTTTATTAAGTATGCAGCAGCATTGTGCTTTAAAAACTGTACATACGTTACTTAAAAAGTGTTCACAATTTGTAAATCAAGTATATTTCAACTTTAAAAACATGCTAGGGAATTCCCTGGTGGTCCAGTGGTTAAGACTCCAAGCTTCCATTTCACAGGGCCTAGGTTCAATCCTTGGTCAGGAACTAAGATCTTGAATTCTGCACACAACAGCCAAAAAAAATGCTAATTAGCATCCACGTCTTTAGCAAGTTGTCATCTTTTTGTTGCTGGAGGGTCTTGCCTCAGTATCGTTGGTGCTGACTGATCAGGTAGTGGTTGCTGAAGATTGGAGTGGATGTGGCAATTTTTTTTTTCTTTCTTTCTTCAAAAAACATTTATCTGCTTGCACTAGGTCTTAGTTGTGGCATGCGGGATCTTTTGTTGCAGCACGTGGGATCTACTTTCCTGACCACCCATCAAACCTGGACCCCTTGCCTTGGGAGTGTGGAGCCTAAGCCACTGGATGACCCGGGAAGTCCCCACAATTTCCTAAAACAATGAAGTTTGCCCCACTGATGAGCTCTTCCTTTCATGAATGACTTCTCTGTAGCGTTTTACTTACAGTAAAACTTTCAGAATTGGAGTCAGTCCCCTCAAACCTTGCTGTTGCCTTATCAACTAAGTTTATGTAACGTTCTAAATCCTTTGTTGCCATTTCAACAGTCTTCATAGCAGCAGCTTCCCCAGGAGTAGATTCCATTTCAAGAAACCTCTTTTTGTTCATCTGCAAGAAGTGACTTCTTGCCGCTCAGGTCTCGTGTGGGATGCAGCGTTTAGCCCCATCCGCAGGCACCACAGCTGGCTTAGTCCTCATGCTGCTCCTGTCACATCTGCCGTTACTCCCTCCATTGAAATCTTGAACCCCCCCTCAAAGTCACCCGTGAGTGTGGAAATCAACTTCTTCCAAACTCCTGTCAGTGTTGACTATTTGGACCTCTTCCTGTGAACCACAAATGTTCTTAATGGTATCTAGAAGGGTGAATCTTTTCCAGAAGGTTTTCAGTTTTCTCTCCCCTGATCCATTGGAGGAATCACTGTCTGTGTCAGCTGTAGCTTATGAAATGTATTTCTGAAGTACTGAGACTTGAAATTAGAAATTACTCCTTGATCCATGGGCTGCATGATGGTTCTTTTGCTAGCAGGCACGAAAACATTAATTTCCTGTACATCTCCATCAGAGCTCTTGGGTGACCAGATGTATGGTCAGTGAGCAATAGTGTTCTCAAAGGATTGTTTCCTGAGTAGGTCTCAGCGGTGGGCTTCAGATATTCAGTAAACCATGCTGTCCACAGATGTGCTGTCGCCCAGGCTTTGTTGTTCCATTTAAACGAGCAGAAGCAGAGTAGATTCAGCACCGTTTGGAAGGACTGTAGGATTTTTGGAGTGGTAAATGAACATTGGTTTCAAGTTAAAGGCACCAGCTATGTTAGCCCCTAATCAAAGAGTCAGCTTGTCCTTTGAAGCTTAGAAGTCAGGCATGACTTTTCCTGTCTAGTTACAAAAGTCATAGATGGCATCTTCTTCCAATAAGTCTTTTTCTACATTGAACATCTGTTGTTAGTGTAGCCATTTTCTGGATAACTTGCTGTAGCTTTACGTTAGCACTTGCTATTTCATCTTACACTTTCATGTTGTACAGATGGCTTCTTTCTTTAAACTCTATGAACCACTTTTTCTAGCTTCAAAATTTGCTTCTGCAGGTTTCTTCACCTGTCTCAGCCTTCATAAAATTGAAGAGAATCAGGGTTTGGGGGCTTCCCAGGTGGCTCTGTAGTAAAGAATTCACTTGCCTCTTGGCCAAGCATGAGAGTCGCAGACGACTCCGTTTCCACCTTTGTGCCAGGAAGGTCCCCTGGAGAAACAAGTGGCAACCCACCCCTGTATTCTTGCCTGGGAAATTCCACGGACAGAGGAGCCTGGCGGGCTACAGTCAGTCCTTGGGGTGGCAAAGAGTCGGGCGTGGACTGAACAACAACAAGGCCTTTTTCTGGAATAGGCTTTGACTTAATAGAATGTTGTCACTGATTTGATCTTCTGGTTTGATCTTAGACCACAAAGCTTTCTCCATATCAGCAAGAAAGCTGTTTTGCTTTCTTATCACTTTTAATTTCCTTCAAGAACTTTTCCTTCAGCGTTCATGGCTGTTTGGCACAAGAGGCCTAGTTTTCAATCTGCCTTGGCTTTAGGCGTGCCTTCCTCACTAAGCTTAATCATTTGTTGCTTTTGACTTAAAGTGAGAGGTGTGTATCTGTACCTTTCCATTGAACACTTAGAGGCTTTATAGGCCCTAAGTATTCAAGTGAAATTGGCCTAATTTTAATATTGGTGTGTCTCAGGGAATAGAGAGGCCCAAGGAGAGGGAGACAGATGGCGAAACTGTTGGGTCAGTGGAGTAATCAGAACACGTACAATCAGAACAGTACAAGTCCACTTCTCTTTTGGGTGAGATGCGTGGTGTTTCCAAGCAATTACAGTAGTAACATCAAAGGTCACTGATCACAGATCGCCATTATAGACATAATAAACAATTTTGTAATATTGTGAGAAGTATCAGAATGGGACACAGAGACACAAAATGAACAGATGATGTTGGAAAATTGGTGCTGATAGACTTGTTGACCCAGGGTTGCAATGAACCTTTAGTTTTTAAAAAAAAAGAAAAGAAAAGAAAAACCAAAATGCTGTGTCTGAGGCGTGATGAAGCAAAGACACTAAATCGAGGTATGCCTGTACTCCTGTGTAGGCAAGCAGGGAGGGAGAGGGAGTTTAGGAGTTCTTAATCAAAGAGCATCTTCTGTGTGTCTCCCAGTTGATAAGGAAAGTAGACCTCAGAAGGATATTGGATTGATTTGGAATGGTGGTCTAGAGAGGCTCTGGAGACTTCATCTTTCCTTCTGCAACTCTCCCCAGCTCAAGACACAGATGTGGCAGCTCCTCAAGGGCCACGACCACCTACAGGATGAGTTCTCCATCTTCTTTGACCATCTGCGCCCAGCAGCTAGCCGGATGGGTGACTTTGAAGAGATCAATTGGACCGAGGAGAAGGAGTATGAGGTATAGGCCGTGAGGCTGCAGTGGGGGTGTCCAGGGGGAAGGTCAGGTCATATGTAGGAGGGACATCTGCCCAGAGTCTTTGTTGAGTGGGACCAACTCCTCCCCAGTTTGATGGCTTTGAAGAAGTGGCACTGCCTGATGTGGAAGAGGAAGAGGAACCTCCCAAGATACCCACAACCTCAAAGAACAAAAGAAGGAAAGAGATTGGGGTCCAAAATCACGATAAGGTACGCCCGGTTGTTGGGGATTATCCTGAGTCAAGCCTTACATTTTCTAAGTGGTTCTCTGGCGTAGGATGGTGCCACGCCTCTGTGAGCTGAGGCGGCCATGGAGCAGGAACCTCAGGTCAGGTCAGGCTGCTGTGCAGCACACCCTGAGCCCATGGGAAGAACAGTGCAGTGGCTGAAGAGGTCCCCCCATGATTAACTCATTAGAAGGATCTGTTTCTCTGGCTCAGAGATATTTCTCTTGCCCTTGGGTCTTCCTTTCTGTTCCTGTGAAAAATAGGAATCCTGACAACAACTGATATCTAGCCATATTCCAAAGCATCATGTATCTCCTGTATTTTACATGGATTATTCAGTTAATTCTCATAGTTACCCTGTGAAAAGATTGTTTTGTTTGCATTTTACAGAAGAGGACACTGAAGTGCCAAGAGGGGCCGTTCCCAGGGTCTCATGTTTGATGGGGGGGGGTCGTTTGGCTCCAGAGCCCGCTTGTACTCGTTGCTCTCTGTTCTCTTCAGGAAGTAGTTTTTTTTGGTCCCTGTCCCTTTACTACACGTCTTGTACTCTTTCTTGGGGAAAACACTTCTTAGTTACCTGAATGACCTTGGGCAATTTATTTAATCTTTGTTTCAGTTTCTTCATTGTTAATGGGGATAATAACGGTACTTCTGTCTTGGGTTTATTGAACAGAGAGTATCATTGAGTGAGCCTTCCATATGTACAAAGCCCTCTCTCAAGGGGATTGGAAGAGAGGGGAGAGCTCCAGGCACAGGGAGACAGAAACAAAGGCAGACGAGTGAGTAGATCACATCTCATGACGGAGCTCTCCAGTGACTTTGCCTCAGATTGTATTCCACTTAAATATTTCCTGCAGCATCTGGGCAATTGGGATCCGTCCGCCTATGGCTCATTTAAGGATTGTTTCAGGGATGCACAGTAGGCTTTAATTGAGTTTGGCCATTCATCTCCCCAGGCAGTGTGAAGAAATGGCACATAATAAATGAGAAAGGAAGCAGGGGAGGGGTCCAGGGGCGGGCTTGTTCGGATGGCTCACAACTCGGCTCCCTCTTGGTGCCAAAAATGTTTGCCAGCTAACCAAGCCCAGGTGTCTCCTAGGAGGCTGAGTGGCCAGATGCGGCCAAGGACTGCGCCTGCTCCTGCCATGAGGGAGGTCCTGACTCCAAGATGAAGAAGAGCAAAAGGAGAAGTTGTAGCCACTGCAGCAGCAAGGTGAGGAGAGAACTGGTGCCCAGGGGCATTAGAGCTGCTGGGGTAAGCCCCAGGTACTCTGCTGTGTGTGGTATTGTTACCCCAGATCTGCGCATTATTGAGTTCCTAGAAAGATCACACATGAATAAATAATATGCTGTATACATACTCATTAGTGTGTGTATGCAAATAGAATCTTTAAAAATATAAATAACAGATTTTTCTTTTTAAAAGGAATCTTTTAGGTAAAGTTTTGAAATAGGGAAAAATACCAACCAGTTCATATATTTCCCTCTAAGATTTTTTTTTTAATGAAACAAACGTGTGGGGAAAACAGCTGAAGGGTAATGCTGGTTCTCTAGGCTTGGTTCCCAGCAAAAATACAGTCCTTGGTTGGAGGAGGAGGGATAGAATGCAGCACTCTGGTCTGGGCCCTTGAAAATCCTTGGAGCAGCCATGCATGTTGCTTGACTTGCTGAGCATCATGGCAGGGCTTCTTCCTGTGGTCAGCCCCCAAGACAAAAGAGGTTAGGAGACCCTTGACCCAGAAGGCCATCCCTGCAGGTCTGTGACAGCAAATCCTACAAGAGCAAGGAGCCCCATGAGTTGGTGGGCAGCAGCCCCCACCGAGAGGCCAGTCTTATGCCCGGTGCTAAGGAAGCTGGGCAGGGCAAGGACGTGATGGAGGAGGAAGCCCCAGAGGAGCGAGAAAGCGTTGAGGCAGCCCAGAGCAGGACTGGCAGGAGTACCAGGAAGGGAGAGATGCCTGCTGCAGGTGAGTGATCCGACTGCCAGCCCAGCCTTTCTCCCTTTATTTCTGTCCCATTCTCACATACTTCACGCAGGGACGTCTTTGAGCCTGGAAAATACTGGTCTTTTCAGGGATAGATTACCACCTTTTTTACTAATAAACCAGTAAGAAACTCTTCTCCTGTCTAGCCTTAATTTTCTCTCCTGTGGCCTCAATCCTCTTGTAGGATTAAGAGTGCTTAACATCCGCATGATCCAGCATTTTCTTCTTGTGTTCCCATTCCTGAACCCCTTCTCCTTATCTGCAGATCCTCTATGATCTGTATTCTAAAGACTCAGCTACTCTCAGCTTTGGCAACGGACTTGATATAAACAACTCTAGCCCCTGCCCTCGCCTCACTCTTGTACATCAGAACTTTAGCACAGTAGTTTGCCAGAGTGACCCCATGGCAATTTGTAGTCCTTAGATGCAGTGTGACCCTTACGTCCTTATTTTCCTCCTAAACAGGATTGGCAGCAGGGAGCACTTTGCCGTCCCCTCAAGAAGTGACTTTTACAGACCAGCTCCTCCTTGATGGCCCGCCACCACCCTGCTCACCAGAGACTCCTCAGCTTCCCTCCACAGCTGGAACTGTGCTGTGCGCTGTCAGGAGTAACCAGGCTGGGCCTGCAGTTCTCTCCGGCCCCAGGGCATCCCCCAGACCTCAGCATGAGGGGGAGGACCATAAGCCAGGGGCTGAGTTGGAACCATCCATGCCCTGGGATGCTTCCGAAACTGAGAAATTGCCTGGAACTGTCGAACCCCCTGCCTCCTTCCTGAGTCCTGTTTCCTCAAGGACTGGAGACTTCGGGAGAAGACAGGTGCCTGGGAAAGCAGACACACAGGAGAGCTGGCTGCCTTCCGGCCGAGCTGGGGTGAGCACAGCAGACAGGGTGTCCCCTCTCCGTGGAGTTTCTTCAGCAGGAGTTGACACTGCAGAGACTTCTAAAGCCCCTAGAGGAGGTTTGGCTAAAGACAGTGGAGCACAGGGCAAGGGCCCAGCGGGGGAGCTGCAGGCGAAGGCCACAGAAGCTACAGTCTGTGCCAACAACAGCAAGGTCAGCTCCACTGGGGAAAAGGTGGTGCTGTGGACGAGGTAGGTACGGACGGGGGACGTGTGCGTTTGGAAACGCCAGCTTCCTGACTGAGACTGATCGCCGTGTGTGGTTCCAGGGAAGCCGACCGCGTGATCCTGACCATGTGCCAGGAGCAGGGAGCGCAGCCGCAGACTTTCAGTGTCATCTCCCAGCAGCTGGGAAATAAGACCCCTACTGAGGTAAGCAGGGTGGGCCTTGCTAGAGCTACAAGCCCTAGAGGAACCAAGGAAGGGTTTGGCAAGAGGGCGGCTTGGCCAACCAAGATGATTGGGGATTGTAAAGTTCTGCCCTGAGTAAGACCTGGACTTGTCAGCACGGATAGTAGTGGCTCTAGAAGAGAAAGTGCATTTTTGAGGGAGAAGCCCCAGATTGCATTTTAGTTTTTAGAAGGAATGTGACTTTGGGCGGTGTTTCGCCTCTTGACCTGAGTTTCCTTATCTGTAAGGAGGACTCAACCCTCACAGCCTGTGTTCCACAGACCAGATGGTTCATGTTGGTGTATCATATAGCTTGCTTGAGTGAGTGCATGCCAAGTCGCTTCAGCCGTATCCAACACTTCACGACCCCATGGACTGTAGCCTCCCAGGCTCCTCTGTCTGTGCGATTCTGCAGGCAATGAGTGGGCTGCCATCCCCTTCTCCAGGGATCTTCCTGGCCCAGGGATCAAACTTGTGTCTCCTGCATTGGCGGGCGGGTGGTAAATGTTAACGTGTCACTAACTTAAGAAGGGTGTCGTCAAGGCCCTCACTCTCCTCCTAGGTTTCCCACCGTTTCCGAGAACTCGTGCAGCTCTTCCACACAGCCTGTGAGGCCAGCTCTGAGGACGAGGACGACGCGACCAGTACCAGCAACACAGACCAGCTGTCTGACCATGGGGACCTGCTGTCTGAGGAAGAGCTGGATGAGTGAGACCCGGCATGTGAGGCGCCATCTGAGGATGGAGCCCGCCGGGCCCCCTGGTGGTCAGGGGGAGGGTGGGGCGCTGCGCTTCGCTCCTGCAGCTCTTGAGTGTGCGGAGCCGGAGGAGCAGGGGCCAGGGGCAGTGACAGGCAGGCTGGGGTCGCACGGTCCTGCCGCCCTGTGCATCTTTTATGAGGACCTTAGAGACAGCTGTGAAGAGCACTGAGGGAGTGGGCGCAGTCCTTTCTGTGTTGTGTGTTTTTCTGTCTGATGGTACATATTTATTGTTGTGTGGTCTGATCACAGTGTTTCTAAATGTAATAAATGCGTGTGTTGGTGTAGCCAGTCCCAAGACACTGAGCTCCTGCACCCAGCAGTTTTTATTGTAAACCAGTCCTTTCCTTCTCTTGGTGCGTTAGTCCACGAGTCGGTCGTCGCCGCTCTCGTAGCACTGGGCCAGGCTGCGCAGGTCCTGCAGCGTCTCTTCTAGGTCATCCTGTTCCACCCCAGCGTCCATGAAGCTGGCCCAGCGCCGCAGGTCGAGTTTGGAGAGATCTTTGGCCAAATCCCCCAGGGCCCGGTTCAAGGAGGAAGAGGAGCAGAGGGCCCCGAGCACTGGGATGCTCTCCACCGCTGCAGAGAGAGAGGATGGGAGCTGTTCTTCCTGGGGCTCTGTCGCTCGCACGGGGAAGTCTGGGCCTCTGGCAGACTTGACTGTATAGTAAACTACACAGTGTCCTGTCCCCTTTGTATACCAGCAACCAGGGCAAGAACACTTCTCCCAGGAACCACAGAGTGAATAAAGGAGTGTAACCTGGGCCCCTCCCCAGGACTTTCATCCATGAAGGGAACTGGAAAAGTCTCTCATGCTTGAAAACCTCTGGGTTTTCTTCACTTGCTACATACCTGTCCCTGTTGGGAGACCATCCAGAACTGAACCGTGTTGGCTGAGGCTTGAGGAGAAGAGGGAGGGGTAAGGAGGGACTACCTTGCAGGGAGTCAGCAGCAGATGAGAAGAGCTGTGGGGGCGAGAGAACAGCAGCCGAGTGAGAGGAAGTCAGGGGAGGTCTGAGGTCTGCGAGGAGAGGAGCGAGCATTCTACTGACCTCCTGACTCTAGGCTGCTGCTGCTGCAAATACTGGGCCAAGACTTCTTCCCCAGTGGCGCACGCATGGAGCGGGGAGGGCAGAGGTGTCCCGGGGGCGAGCTGACTGCCAGAACAAAGCCAAAACCACCTTTAATCAGTGGCAGCTCGAATGAGAAACTAGGACTTACGTTCTCAGGCCGTCAGCTTGATCAGGATGCTCAGAGTCTGTTTTACTAATAAGTGGGGCAGAGGGAAGGTGAGCAGGGCAGTGCCATTAGGCTGTCCGGAGGTATCAGGGAGAAAAGCATGTGGAACAGAAGTCTGACAAGGGCTCCTGAGGACCACCAGTCCTTACCTGGTGTGGTGTGCTCTGTCCAGACCTCTCAGCACCACCGACTGGGCAAAACAGCATGTTCCAGAAGGGTCCCCACATGCAGACAGAGGGGTCCATGGGGTGGCCTCTCCAAGCTGCATCAGGGTATCAGGGAGGGACTGGCTTGGAACTGAGGGGAAGGGGATAGTTGCTCCTGCTGTCACCACCTAAAGGCAAGGAAGAAGTCAAGTTACAGAGCCTTTCTCAGCCCTGACCCAGCTCTTCACAAAGCTTCATACCTTTTTCCCAGAGAAGTTCAGCATATCAGCCAGATGAACCATGGAAACTGGTGAGGAGCGTAGGCGATAAGGAACAGTGACTGTGTCCAGGGCTGTAGCCAGGATGGCACCACAGTGGAAGGGCAGAGTGGCCTGTAAAGAGGATATGAAGAAAAGCACTTGGCCTTTTGGGTGTAGAAGAGAGGCTGTGTCAGCAGAGTAGTAATGGCAGAGAGGTCTGTGTGCCTTGGGACAGAGCAGGCGTGTGCTTGGCCCCGGGCTGGACAAGCATAGGACAGTGTCATTTAAGAGGCCACATCAGGGCCGAGTTCAAGATGAGGCTTCAGAATAGATCCAGCAGCGGGTAAAGGCTGATTTGGGAGCGTGTGTGTGCGTGTGGTGCCCTCTTATTAGCTATAAGTCAGAACAAGAGCATCGAGTCTTACGTCATACTGCAGGAGAGGGAAGCTGACGGGCGGCTCGGGTCGCAGCCCCAGGCTCCCACCCAAGGATAAGGGGCAGACCAGAGAGCTGTGAGCAGACAGGTGCACCAGACCGAAAAGCTGTGTTTAACAGACGGTAGATGTTTTTCTGCAGCTCCTGGTGAAAGAAATGACAGCAGTTTGTTTTAACCAATGTTCTCACTGGGCTGCATTCCTTCATTTCTCCCTGGGGCTCTTCCCCCCACACCCTGGAAGAACTACTCACCCCAAGGCGGTACGGACCAGGGAGCAGGCCCCAGGTGATTATTCCCCTCCCTGAATACTCGTCTTGTAGCAACTCCGCAGCCTTGGCGCCCAGCCCAGAGAAGCCATCATGCAGGTCACACAGAATCTGGAAGCCCTGGAGAGAGGTGGAAAGTGAAAATGGGCAGATGAGGGAGGTTTCTACCCCACTGCCCGCCGTGCCCTCAGCTACCTGCAGGTAATCACACTCCTCCACATAGAAATGCAGCCTGTCCTCCAGCTCTTCCAGGTACTTGGGTTCCTTCAGGATGCTCTCCCCTTGGCCGAAAGCCTCCAGGCGGCCTGCCTCCCTGCCACACAAAACCACAGTCTGGGACTTACAGGACTCCCCCACTTCTGTATTTCTGCCTAAGATCTCTTGTTTTGGAGGAGGGCAGGGAAGATGGCCTCAAGAGCCTCATCCAACACTGGTGGGGACCCACATTCTTGCCTTAGAGCCTCTAGCTCCCCACCCCGCCAGTACCACACCTCATACCCATCATGGTTGTACTTGTGAATCATACAGATGCTCCGGGGGTGGAGATGGACTCTGAGGAAGTCTGACCAGACTCTGATACTGCCCTCTGTGGGCATAACTGGTTTTGGAGTTATAGCGTTGGTGAATGGTGGGAGACCTGAAGAAGAAGCAGAGGCAATGTGCCTTTCTCTGTGTTCCTGCACTGCCCAGTTCCCCATTCTGCAGTCCCTGGAGAAGTCTCACCTTTGCCATTGGGAATGGATTTGACCCTCCAGGTACCATCACTACTCAGCACTCCCTGGAAGGGATAAAAAAATCTACATTTAGGCCCAGGCAGTCT
Source organism: Bos mutus (assembly GCF_027580195.1). Taxonomy (NCBI): domain Eukaryota; kingdom Metazoa; phylum Chordata; class Mammalia; order Artiodactyla; family Bovidae; genus Bos; species Bos mutus. The sequence goes on along the minus strand of NC_091619.1, from coordinate 19,702,769 downwards.
AGAGGCAAACACTGATTTATTCCCCCCACCCCTTTTTTTTTTGCTGGCCACACCCTGTAAACTCCTTCCTGTTCTCATAGTGGTCACAGTCCTTTAGGAGGGAAAAAGTGCTTTTTCTTAAAATACCATTCTAGGGCACTGAAGATGACCAAAATGCTCTTTTTCTCTGCCCCAGTGGAGGCACTCTGGTTGTACCACTGGGCTTACAAGTTCAGGACAGAGGCCCTCACCTCTGCACTCAGAAGGTCCTGGAGATAAGGGTTCTTGGGATAGAGCTCCTCTTTGTGTGTGGTGAGCTTCCCCTGCCTGAAAGAAAGTGGAAATTGATCATAGTGTCAGCTTCCTTGAGTTCTCCAGCTTCCTGCGCTCCTTCCCAACTCCTCTCCAAAATCACAAATACCATGCTATTGCAGCATCTAGCTGTTTGTCCCTGTAGAGTCCACCTTCTTGCTTTAGAGAGCTCAGACTACCTGTACAGAAATAATAGGCAATGTTAGGTAAATCCCAGCCCCTCCCGTCCTGCAGCTAATCTTCCTCCCATCACCTGATAACCTGCTGACACCCTCACTCCAGCACTTGGCCTTTCCAGGCCTTCTTGTAATATACATGGGCTAGAAAAAACCCCTGCATAGGAAAATCTGGATTCCATCCTTCATTTCCCAGCTTAGTCATTAGCTGTGGAACCTGGGCAAACACCACAACCAGCGGTTCTAGGGGAGCGCCACAGCGCTGAGCATCACACTGTCCAGGGACAAGCAGCCCATTCGAGACCGCTCTTGAACGGAATAGTTTTCTTTTCTTGCGTCCCCTCGGGTGTCGGCATAGTGTGGTTAGCTCTCCCTATGGCTCCTCATCTCTAGTCCCACAGGCTAGTATAGTAGGAGTCAAGGATCTTGACGCGAACCGCTGCTAGAAACTCCACACGCGAAGGGGAACACTGGTAACTGGCTGACCCGGGCCACCACCTAACCCTTCAGATCCATGAGGATGAGTCTCGGCGTGTAGGTCTCTTGGCCATGTAATGTCCGGCCGGTCCGGTACAGGACGTCGGGGCACAGCTCTCCCGGAGGCTCTTTGGCATCGGTCGGCCTGCACAACGCAGCATCCTGGGGAGGCACAGAGGAAGGACTGGACTCGGGCGGCGAGAGGAACAGGCCAGAAGCAAAGACTTCTGGAGACCCGGAAAACTCAGCTGAGGCGGCCAAAAGACCTTACCTGCTGGTTCCACCAGTGCGCTCCCACGAAACCCGCAAAATGTCCCAACTGCAAAGTGAGCACCTCCCGCGCCCCGCCCGCCATGCCGCGCGGCTCCGCGGAGTAGAGCGGCAGCTCCCTGCCCACCGTTGCTCCTTGTGGATTGGCTCAGCGGGATGTGGGTGGGGCCTCATCCCCGGAGTCCTATTGGTCCATAAACACATCCTTTCCCATAGGATAAAAGATTCGTTGGCTTTAAAGACCCCGCTTACTATACCCCGCCTCTTCCTAGCGTGGACCAGTCCTGCTTACCAGTTGTCGTCCAGGGGCGGGGCCCCGCGGCGTTTGCCGGAAGTTGTAGGCACGCGTGCTCAAGCGCCCCGCTGAAGCGTTTTTGGGTCTGCGTCTCCATGTGGGCTCCCTAGCGTTGCTCCCTGAAGATTCTCATACATACTCCTTGCGGCTTTTGCAGCTGTTGCTTCTTCTTTCAGAGGGTACTTAATGCTGGCTAATAGCGCCTCAGGCAAAAAATAAAACCTTGCCAGAAAATAGACTCCTGGAGGACGAAATGGTAACGCACTCCAGTATTTCCCCTGGGAAACCCCATGAAGAGAGGATCCTGGCGGGTTACAGTGCAAAGGGTCGCAAAGAGTGGGGCATGACAGAGCACAGCACAGGAAATAGACGCTTACTTAAAGCCTCACATGCGTTTTCTTCTTCTGTCCAAAAGTCATAGCCTTCCTGATGTGACCCTGCGGACTGACTCGCTCGCTCGCTCTGTTATGTAAATCAATCGGAGTACGTATTCTTTTGCTTCTGCATTTTGTTCAGTATTGTTAAATTCTTCCCTGTTCTTACATATACTTAGAGTAGTTCATTTTCATTGCTTCAGAATTCCATCTTATGATTATACCTCAAATGATTCACTGCGGATAATAGACTTTGAAGTTGTTTCCAATTTGGGACTATTAGCTGCAACGGTTAACATTCTTGTGCATGCGGACATGCACACATTTCTGTTGCGTATATACCTAGGAGTGTAATTGTTGGGTCATGAGAATGAATATGTTTGGATATGGTAAATAAACGTCTCTAAATTTACCAATTTACAGTTTCACCAGCAGTATAGAGTTTTCAGGTGATGCTCCATAACCTTGCCAACATTAAAAAATTTTTGTCATTATCATTGATTTTGATTATCGGTGAGATTGAGAACATTTTTTTGTATGTTCATCACCTTTAGAATAGTCACTTTTGTGAGGTGTATGAGCATGTTCAAGTCTCTTGCTCATGTTTCTTTTGGATTGTCTCATCTGTTTGTAGGGTAAGTATTTGATTCTGAATACAAGACCTTTGTCAGTTATATGTGTTGAAACTATCTTCTCCCACCGAATTATATTAACTCTCCCAGTATGTCAGTTTTTGTTTTCTTAGGCTATGTTATTAATACATACTACTTTACATTTCCTGATGGATTGAAACTTCCACCATTACAAACTATCCCTCTTTTTCTCAAATAATGCAGTTTTACCTTAATACCTATTTTGATAGTAATATAGATGAACCAGCTTTCTTTTGATTAGTGTTTACATGGTGTAATTTTTTTCACTTGTAACTTTAATTTGTATTTTGAAGACAGTATAGGCCAGAAGCAAACACCAAGATGGGAGTATACATATATGTGCTTTGTCAGGGAAATGCCTGTGTGGAAACATCTCAGGGAACCAGAGGAGGCTGGGAGTCTCAGACCTTGAGGAAGGTATGAACCTAGTGAACAGTAGAGGTAAGGTAGAAGTCTGCAGTTTGTTTTTTTAACCCTTATTGAGGTGTTTTTTATATACACTAAATGATTTGTGTCATTTATATCCATTTTAAGTGTTTGATTTTGTAAATAGAGAGCTGTGCAGTTATTACCATAATTCAGTTTTAAGTCATTTACGTCATCCCCAAAGGATTTTTCCTGTGTGATTACAGGTAAACTCTGTTCCTACCCCTAATACCAGGCAACCACTAGTTTACTTTTGCCTTTATAGATTTGCCATTTCTGGACATTTCATATAATTATACAAAGGTGGTCTTTTGTGTTTGGAGTCTCAGCGTAAGGTTTCTGAGTTCCTGTGTTGTAGCATGTGTTAGTATTTTGCTCATTTTTGGTAATCCATTTTTAAGTTGATGAAGAGTTGGACTTTCTTCACTTTTTAGCTATTATGAATATGTTGCTATGAACAGTCTCAGCTGCTGGAACACAACTCTTGTGTGGACATATTTTAATTTCTTTAGGGTAGATACTTAGGGGTGAAATTGCTGGATCATGGGATAACTTCATGCTTAACATTTTTAGGAACTGCCGAAGTGTTTTCCAAAGTTATATTTCTATTTTATATTGGCACTTGAAATGTTAGAGGTTTCTTTTTTTTTTCCTCCTGTGTGGTGCGGTTTGTGGGATCTTAGCTCCCTGACCAGTTGAACCTGGGCCTGCAGCAGTGAGAGCATGGAGTCCTAACCACTGGACTGTCAGCGAATTCCGATCAAGGGTTCCTTTTTCTTCACATCCTTCCCACCACTTAGTTGTTTTTTTTGAATTCGTAGACATTCTAGTGGGTGTGAAGTAGTATTTTATTGTGGTTTTAATTTGCTCAAATCACTAGTGATGTTGAGCATCTTCTCATTATCTTGTCAGCTACTGATATGTCTTTAGTGAAATGTCTATTCAAATTATTTATCTTCTTATTAATGAGGGAATCTACCCAGAAGTCCTTTTTAGAAATAGGATTTACAGATTTTGGCTCCATCTGTGGCTGGTCTTTTCATTTTCCCAGTGGAAATAAGTTTTAAAATCTTGATAAAACCCAATTTATCAAATGGGATTTGTATAGCTCACATCCTCTTATGGAAGAAATATCTGTCTAATTTTTATATAGATCACAGCTTCATATGAAAGAAATATATGCCTAATTCAAAGTCATAAAGATTTCTTCTGAATGTTTTATATTTTACTTTTTAATTAGGTCTATAATCTATTTTGGATGTCTGATGTGAATAACAGTCAAAATTCATTTTTTTGCATGCACATATCCAATTACGGCTTGATGTCTTTGTTGAAAATCAATTGACCATAAATATAAGGGTTTGTTTCTGGACTCTCAATTTTGTTCCATCGTCTTCCTTTATGCTACTGCCTTTGACTGTGTGGATCACAATAGACTGGAAAATTTTGAAAGAGATGGAAATACCAGACTACCTGACCTGCCTCTTGAGACCTGTATGCAGGTCAGGAAGCAACAGTTAGAACTGGACATGGAACAAAGGACTGGTTCCAAATAGGAAAAGGAGTACGTCAAGGCTGTATATTGTCACCCTGCTTATTTAACTTATATGCAGAGTACATCATGAGAAACACTGGGCTGGAAGAAGCATAAGCTGGAATCAAGATTGCTGGGAGAAATATCAATAACCTCATATATGTACATGACACCACCCTTATGGCAGAAAGTGAAGAGGAACTAAAGAGCCTCTTGATGAAATGAAAGAAGAGAGTGAAAAAGTTGGCTTAAAGCTCAACATTCAGAAAACGAAGATCATGGCATCTGGTCCCATCACTTCATGGCAAATAGATGGGGAAACAGTGGCTGACTTTATTTTTTTGGGCTCCAGAATCACTGCAAATGGTGATTGCAGCCATGAAATTAAAAGATGCTTACTCCTTGGAAGGAAAAGTTATGACCAACCTAGACAGCATATTAAAAAGCAGAGATATAATTTTGTCATAAAGGTCCATCTAGTCAGGCTATGGTTTTTCCAGTAGTCATGTATGGATGTGGGAGTTGGACTATAAAGAAAGCTGAGCACCGAAGAATTGATGCTTTTGAACTGTGGTGTTGGAGAAGACTCTTGTGAGTCCCTTGGACTGCAAGGAGATCCAACCAGTCCATCCTAAAGGAAAGCAGTCCTGGGTGTTCATTGGCAGGACTGATGCTGAAGCTGAAACTCCAATACTTTGGCCACCTGATGCGAAGAGCTGACTTCACTGGAAAAGACCCTGATGCTGGGAAAGATTGAGGGCAGGAGGAGAAGGGGACGACAGAGGATGAGATGGTTGGATGGCATCACGGACTCAATGGACATGAGTCTGGGTGAACTCTGGGAGTTGGTGATGGACAGGGAGGCCTGGCGTGCTGCGGTTCATGGGGTCGCAGAGTTGGACACGACTGAGCGACTGAACTGAACTGATGCTAGCGTCACTTCACCTAAGTTACTATACCTCCTTTAAAAACTTATTTGGCTGCATCAGGTGCTGGTTGCAGCTTGTGGGCTTCTCTCTCGTGGTGTATGGGTAGGTGCTGCTTCTCAGTAGCTGCTGCATGTGAGCTTGGGATGGCATGTGGGATCCTAGTTCCTCAACCAGGCATCAAACTCGTGTCCTCTGCATGGAAGGCAGATTCTTAACTACTGGACCACCAGGGACGTCCTTTAATTACTGTAGCTTTTTTATTTTTAACTGGAGGATAACTGCTTTATAATGTTGTATATTACATTCTGAAAATAGGAAAAGTCCTGCTTTGGTCATTTAAAAAATCAATTTGGTTTTATTTCCATATCAACTTTAGATTGGTTGTCAATTTTTGCAGAAAAGCCTACTGAAATTTTAATATTGATTGTATTGAATTTATGGTTCAGTTTGGGGGAGAATTAATATCTTAACACTACATAGACTTGCAATCTATGACCATGGACTGTCTTTTCATCAACTTAGATTTTTAAAAATTTCCTCAGTAATATTTTATAGTTTCTGCTGTATGTATGTCTTGCACTTCTTTTGTTCAGGTTGCTAAGTACTTTATTTTCCTGTATTTTTAGAATAGAATTACTTTATTAATTTCATTCTTGGATTTTTCATTGCTAGTATAGAGAAATACAATTGGTTTTTGTAATCTTGTGGTATCGTGACTTTGCTGAACTTGTTTTTAGTTCTAGTAGACGTTAGTTCTAGGAGTATGTTACCTGAAAGTAAAGACAGTTTTGCTTCTTTCTTTTGATTCCAATTCAGTCCACTTGCGTGATGAAGAAAAGCCCCAAGAGGCCAGCTGTGCAGCAGGCTTAGCATGGAGACAGTAAAACTTGGGTCCTGAGGATCAGGTCTGAAGGATCTTAAGCAAAGGGGATTAGATAGGATAGGTGATAGAGTATTTGGAAAAAGATGAATTCGTATTTAACAAATTGCAGAAGTAATGAGGCAATCCTTCAGTAAGGATTTTGTACATAATTGATAGTATACCATTCCACATTCATTAAAGGGAGTGAAGCGTATTGATTATGAGCTCGGCCTTCCAAAGATGAGAGCATTTCCCGGCCGCATGTGCAGTGAAGGATCAGGCTTGCAATCAGTCAGGTCCCGACCAGTAACCATCTGGTAAGGGGAAGTGTGGTGACATCTTGCTTTTTTGGGAGGGAAGTGACAGCCCTGGAGTTTTTAGGGGCCAGCTGCCATCGTCAGGCTAGGCTGCAGTGTCAGTGTTCCGGCGGCCCCGCTGAGTTTATCACAACACCCCTCCCCTGGTGTGGTCAGGTGTCGTCAGTGGCTGCTGACTGTGACGGTGTACCTCTTAGGCTGTGCGTGCTGCCTGTTTCCTTTTCTTTCGCTTTGTATCTTTGTGGCTATGCCAGGGCTTCATTGCTGCGCAGTCCTGTAGCCGCAGCGCATGAGCTTCTCCCGCTGCAGGGCAGGGGCTCTAGAGCGCGGGCCCAGTGGTTGTGATACACAGGTTTAGCTGCCCCTCACATGGATAATCTTCCTGGACCAGGGACGGTCCCTGTGCCCTCTGCATTGGCAGGCGGATTCTTAACAACCACCGGACCACCAGGGAATTCCTTCCTTTTCTTTTTAAGTTCCTTAGAGCAGGCATTGGATTTACAAGAAAAATTGACAATTTCTAAGATATGCAGAAACATCAAGGTATAAAAGAGTAAGTACACTATTGTGTTTAAAATTTTTTTTAGAATTTTTTCTCTAGAATTTGGTTGCTTCCCAACCAGTCCATTCTGAAGGAGATGAGCCCTGGGATTTCTTTGGAAGGAATGATGCTGAAGCTGAAACTCCAGTACTTTGGCCGCCTCATGTGAAGAGTTGACTCATTGGAAAAGACTCTGATGCTGGGAGGGATTGGGGGCAGGAGGAGAAGGGGATGACAGAGGATGAGATGGCTGGATGGCATCACTGACTCGATGGACGTGAGTCTGAGTGAACTCCAGGAGTTGGTGATGGACAGGGAGGCTTCGCGTGCTGCGATTCATGGGGTCGCAAAGAGTCGGACACGACTGAGCGACTGAACTAACTGACTGAGGGAGCTGAGAGGAAATGAACCTGATATTCCAGGAAATGTTTCTGTATGGTTTGAACTTTGTAATGCATTGTTGTTCAGTTGCCATGCCATGCCCGACTCTTTCCGACCCCCTGGACTGGAACATGCCAGACTCCCCTGTCCTTCAGTTACCTCCCGGAGTTTGCTGAAGCTCATGTTCACCGAGTCAGTGATGCTGTGTAATCATCTCCTCCTCTTCCGCCGCCTTCTCCTCTTGGCCTTGATCTTTCCCAGGATTAGGGTCTTTGGCAAACATAAAGACATAGTGAAGCCACTGAGTGGCATTAAGGGAACTGCACGGTGCTGTTTAGGAAGCTCGCTGAGGCAACCTGGTGGAAGGTGGGCTGGGGGAGGAGCCTGGAGTAGTTAGGAGCAGAGAAACAAATCAGCAAAGGATAACAGCAACTCAAACAAGAAGTGGTGACTTATATAATAAGGATGGAGAGGAAGAAGTCATTTGAGCTATTGAAAAGGTACATCTCAAGGCTTGGGAGGTGCATCAGTCAGAGAAGCAGAACCATATTATTCAATAAAAAGCATCTGTTAAATAGGTTCAAGCTTTCCAGTTGTGGCAGCTGGTTAAACAGTCTCTGTAAGGGTGCTGTCTGATGCTGCTATACCATCAGTCTAGCTAAACTGGGGGTTGGTCAGGGATGGAGTTTCATTTTTGATAGGGAATCCTTGAAGAGGTGGTTTAGGGTAGGGACAGGGACAGCAGACTCTAATGAAAAATCCTGATATACATTCAGACTCTATCATAGTAATTTTTCAAATAAAGCATTAATAAAATCCAAGTTATAAACAGTAGTTACCTGTCATTTAATGCAGACCCACTGTGAGGCACTTGACATATATCATGTGATTTAATTCTCACAAAATCCCTGAAAGTTTAGCATTATTATTGCCTTTACATAAGGTGAAACAGAGATAAGGTAAAATTAGAGAAGGAAATAGGGTAAGACAGATAGCTAGTAAGTGGCTGTGCTAAGTCACTTCAGTTATGTTCGACTCTGTGCGACTCCATGGACGGTAGCCCGTCAGGCTCCTCTGCCATGGGATTCTCCAGGCAAGAATACTGGAGTGGGTTGCCACTCTCTTCTCCAGGGGATCTTCTCGACCCAAGGATGGAACTGGCGTGTCTTACATCTAACCTGCACTGGCAGGTGGCAAGGTTTCGTGGTAAACCTGCATTTACCACTAGCGCCACCTGGGAAAGCCCAAAAAGTGGGAACCAAACTTCTGACTATAACCAGCCACGTGGACCTGGTGAGAACCAGACTCTTCTGAAACTGATGTGAGTCTCTGTTTTCTCAAATCTCAGAAAGCTGGTAACAGATACTACTATTCTGTTAATACATGGATTAAAGGTGTTAATTCATTCCATACAGTGTGTGCTGTGCGGCAGTGGTCCCCAACCTTTCTGGCACCAGGGACCAGTTTCACGGAAGACAGTGTTTTCCATGGTGGAAGAAGGGGAGGCAGGATAGATCCAGGCGGATTCGAGCACGTTGTGATTTGCTGTGCACTCCACTTATTTGTGCCGTGCACGGCTTTCTCTAGCTGCGCTCAGTGTGGGCTGCTCTTCACCGGGGCGGGAGGGCTTCTCGCTGCAGTGGCTTCTCTTGTCGCAGAGCACAGGCTCTAGGTGCTTCGGCTTCAGGAGCTGTGGCTCTTTGGCTCTGGAGTGCGGGCTCAGTAGCTGTGACGTCCAGGCCTAGTCTCCCAGTGGCATGCTGGATCCGGACAAGAGACTGTACCGGAGTCCCACAAACACAAGGCAGAGTCTTAACCCCTGGACCACCAGGAAAGCCCTGCTGTGCACCTTGTTTCTATTAGTACCACATCAGCTCCATCTCAGATCATCAGGCATTAGATCCTTACCGTTGGGGACCCCTGCTCTGGGAGTTTAGAACTTATTTCTTTCAGGAAGCTGTAGAAAGGGGCTGTACCATACAAAGCTGCCACACTTGGCTGGAGTTTGAGGAAACTTCTTAGGGACCATGATAAAAGTAAATAGGAAGTGAATGGTCTGGGAGAGATAAGTCAAGCTGTCAGTCCCAATCTCATAAACTGAATAAAGACTGGAAAATTTCTGTAGAATTTAGTCTCTTCAGACCCTCAATAAGCAGAATGCCAAAGAAATTCAATTTGGCCAATTCCAAATAGGCTCTTTCCATCTTATAACACAACACTTTAAGAAACATACTTAATTTTTAAGGAAAAGCTACATGATTATTTAAAATGTGAAAACCACAGCTAATAAACCGGTGTTAGTTTCAGGACATCTTGTTGCCACCACAGGCCCAGTACAAGGAACCCACCACAACAGAGGCTGGGAGCTGACTGCAGTCCCATGGCTCCACGTGTACCGGCGCCGGCTGCTCTTCCTGTATACCGCGGGGCCTCCCATCTGACTGGTCCATTAAAGAAACATCCACTGTCTTCCATGCACTTTGTGACCGTGGCTTAGAGGTAGGCACAGAGCCGCTCCAGCAGCCCAGGATTCCTGTTACTTAAGAACAGCAGCTCCTTCTTCCCTTCTTCTGTATGAGCTAAAATAGAATCAAACATAGATAATTGGCAGATTTCTCCTGCAGCATTGTTACTCAGCAAAATCTACAGTCAGAGGCTACGTTATCCAAGTTATATTCTGATGTAATTAATACTCCCAAGACCTCACTTCTAGACCCTTTATTCTGCAATGCGCCCCAAGTATTATTTTTTCTATGCATAATTTTCTTTTCTTTCTGTTCCTCCAACCAGCATCTAACCCTCCCTCTGTTCCAAGACTATACTCTGGACTTGAAGGGCTCTTGTGAAATCTCACCATGGTGCCTCCTAACTCATCATGCTGCAGTGACTTTATACACTCCCCCTTATTCCTCTAATAACCATCCCAATTTGCAGGTAATTCTCTATCATCTAGTGACAGAAACACCTTTATTTTTCCTCCACCCCTACCCCACACACCCCAGAACTAAGGGCAAGCGTAGAATGAGCAGCTGGCACACTTTCATACGCAGATACTAGGACAGGTATGGCAAGGATTTGGTTTGGTGCTGGAGTAACTCCTCACATGGTTTCAGTCATTCTGTGGGTGTCCCAGCACGTAAGCCTCTCAATCCAGGCTTGCTGAATGCTAAGTAGGTGCAACAGCGAGAGTGTGGCAGCAGCTAAGCCCCTGGAAGCTCTCCAGTGGCTCCTCTATGAGCACAAGCACCTTATTCTAGAGTAATACAAGAATTCAGGGAGAGAGATAATGTCTCATATAAATTAAACTATAACCACCCGCCAACCTCACACTTTCTTCACCATCTAATCAGCCAGGAAGAGATCAAGATAAAAGGGAAAAAAGATGAAAAACAAATTACAGGCTGCTCCTGAGGGAAGAAATCAAGGTTCTGTCTCAGTGGGGTTCTTATGTGAGAGGAAACAATTAAGCAACTGACCTTTCTCATGTTGAAGCCAATTGTTCTCCAAATAATACTGAATACAACCTTCAAATTCCTTTGGGTTATAATTGGAAACCAGGATGGGAATAAAGGGATCCAGGGTATCAAATCCTTCCTGGAGAAGAAAAAGGATAAAGAAATAGTATTCGTTAAGTGACAAATTGGTATTTATTTAAACACTTTTGAGGGTAAGGTCTTTGCTTTTGTTCTGTTCCACCTGATTTCACATTCTCTGGGGCTGGTTACTGTTGTTCTACATGACCACACACAGTGTATTTAAAAAAGAGATAATGCTTGAGACACAGGGCGAGGGGGTGCCACTTATCTGAGAGTATACCCGCATAAACATATACAACCTTCAACTTTTTGGAGTTCTAACTTCAACAGTCAACAATAGTTTTGATGGTTCATATACTCCAAAAAAAAAAAAAAAATGACAAGGAGTGGGGGAAAAGATCCTGAATGGCATATAAACTGAAACAAATGAATCAAATTGTATTTTAAAGTTCAAACATAACACTGAAGGGAGAAGGGAAGCTAAGAGAAACTAACTTGCGGATAGAGTATTTGAAGAAAGACTCTGGCTCCTGTCTGAGTCTTTGCAACCCCATGGGCTATACAGTCCCTGGAATTCTCCAGGCCAGAATACTGGAGTGGGTAGCCTTTCCTTTCTCCAGGGGATCTTCCTATGATCAAACCTGGGCCTCCCCCATTGCAGGCAGATTCTTTACCAGCTGAGCCACGAGGGAAGCCCAGGAACACTGGAGTGGGTAGCCTATCCCTTCTCCGGCAGATCTTCCCGACCCAGGAATCAAACCACTGTGTCCTGCATTGCGGGTGGATTCTTTACCAACTGAGCTATCAGGAGAGCCCAAAGACCCTTAGGCTAAAGATGAAAACTGCTCTGAAACATAGTGAAACTAAATAAAAGGGAAAAAAAATTTTGTGTTCTAATGTCTGGCAAGGAAATGGCCAAGACCGAGGCTTGCTGAGAGCAGAGGCCGTCCCAGTCCCCAGGCTGATCTTAAGAGGAGGCTGCAGAAAGCTGGGCAGCCACCATCAAGAAGGCCCTGTCAGGCCAGAGCTCCTTTGCCAGTGTAGGTTCCTCAAGTCAGGACTGCATAACTAAACCAGTGGAACTTTTTTAACAGCTTTTTTTCCCCCAAAATGCTTTGTAGTTGTGTGTGCAGCACTTTGCCCTGATATGTGTGCTGTACAATAAGAACCAAATCTAATATATTCTGGGGACAAAAAAACAAACCCACTTCTTACTTATAGAGAGGCAAGGGTTAGCAGTTCTGAAATTACTTTTTCTGTAATCTAAGATTGAGCTAATATGTAAATACACTGTGAATGAGAACAGAGTTCCTACTGGAGATGAGGTTTTCAAATATGGAAAGCAAGAAGGATATAATGAATGCTGTGATGCTAGCTGGAATTACAAGTATCAGACTTCTGTTTTTTTTTAATGTAGAGAAACAGATACAGATGTGTGTGCTTATGTATACAGAAACACATGTGTACAGAACATATACACATGTATGTACGTATGTATATATAAATAGTGCATGTATCTACTTGCTGACTCTGCTAGAGGGCCTGGAAGAAGGGACACCCACATCCTAGTAGTAATAAGTATACCTCGCACTCAGGTCTTAGTTTCTAAATACCATCCTCCTCCAAAATGAACCAAAGCTCCTTGAAGAAGTGGCTGATTTTAGCACTGGGGTATGGAAAATACAAGGTGAATCTAGAACATATTCTTGTGCCTAAGAAGTGCTTAGGAAAGACGGGGGCAGAGGAGGAGACGTATGGAGAAAAACGAGGGCGACGTGTTAAAGGGACAGAGAAGCCAGCTTCAAGGGCACCTACTGGCCCAGTCTGGGGTAACTTAAGCACCAAAATAAAGAACGATAGTCAAGGTTTGTGTGTGCACGTTCAGTCGCGTCCGACTCTGCAACCCCACGGACTGTAGCCTGCCAGGATCCTCTGTCCATGGAATTTCACAGGCAAGAATACTCGAGTGAGTTACCATTTTCTCCTCCAGGGGATCTTCCTGACCTAGGAATTGAACATTTGTCTCTTGTGTCTCCTGCATTGGCAGGCAGATCCTTTACCACTGTGCCACTTTTAGAATCCATTAAATAAGAATCCACACTCATGTGTAGCAACAAATATATAAATACATAATGCAGAAAGGAAAATTCTTAAATATAAGAGAGGGTCAACTGATATACATTTAGTAGTAATGATGGCGCTAGAAAATATCCATCTTCTAACTGTCATGTGATTTAGGGCAGAATCACTAATGAAAACTAAAACTGCTAAGGGGCAGCTTGAGAAATAAAGTCTCAGTATATCTTCATGAGATATTTATTCATTATGAAGGGAAAAGAGTAACTTTGTTAAGGAGACAAAGTGGACATCACCTTAACCAAGTGTTCAAAGTTTATACTGCCAGTAAGAGGAGAAATAAGCTTTACGTGCGTTCAGATATTATGCACTGAGAAGGCACGATATAACTTCTAACATCCCATATACTCAGGAAAAACACATCAGACAAACCCATAAAGTAACCCAACATAAGACAACTAGCATATACTCCTCAAGAACAGGATATAAACATGGAGGTTATAAAGACTGAGGTGCTGCACCGGATTGAAGGAGACTAAAGCGTCAGGGCAGTAAGTGCAGTGCATCGTCCAGGACCCTCCTTCCCTGTAAAGGACGCTACAAAACTGGCAAAATCAGAATGTACTATATACGTAACAGTCAACGTTAATTTTCTGATTTTGGTAATTGGGATGTGTTTATACATTAGAGTCTCTTTGATTTTAGAAAATATGCATATTAACGAGGGCTTCCCCGATAGCTTAGTTGGTAAAGAATCCACCTGCAATGCAGGAAACCCTAGTTCGATTCCTGGGTCAGGAAGATCCCCTGGAGAAAGGCTAGGCTACCCACTCCAGTATTCTGGGACTTCCCTTGTGGCTCAGCTAGTAAAGAATCTGCCCGCAATGCAGGAGGCCCAGGTTCAATCCCTGGGTTGGGAAGATTCCCTGGAGAAGGGAATGGCTACTCACTCCAGTATTCTGGCCTGGAGAAGTCCATGGACTGCGTAGTCCACGGAGTTGCAAAGAGTTGGACACGACTGAGCGACTTTCACTTTCAAGATATAAAAGAGGGCATCATATCTCAGGTTCAGTTCAGTTCAGTTAAGTCACTCAGTCATGTCTGACTCTTTGCGATCCCATGGGCTGCAGCACACCAGGCTTTCCTGTCCATCACCAACTCCCAGAGCTTGCTCAAACTCATGTCCATTGCGTCAATGATGCCATCCAACCATCTCATCCTCTGTTGTCCCCTTCTCCTCCCACTGTCAATCTTTCCCAGCATCAGGGTCTTTCCCAATGAGTCAATTCTTTGCATCAGGTGGCCAGAGTACTGGAGTTTCAGCCTCAGCATCAGTCCTTCCAAAGAACACCCAGGACTGGTCTCCTTTAGGATGGACTGGTTGGATCTCCTTGCAGTCCAAGGGACTCACAAGAGTATCTCAGGTTACTATTACATAATTCAGAATTAAAAAAAAAAAAAAAGATGGAGAGAAAGAGTAAAGCAAACATGGTAAAGTGTTAACATTTTAGAAATCTAATTAAAGTGCAGAGGAATATGATTTTTCTCCAAGTCTGAAATTATGCCCCAATATATATATATGTGTGTATCTTCAGACAGAATGACTAAAGTAAACAAATTTTCTGTGATCAGACCTTTCCCAGCAACTCCTGGGGCAGATAGGCTTTCCGGGGCTTAAAGAGAGACCCAGTCTGGCTCACAGTCAACACGATGGCACCTCCTTGCTGAAAGAAGAAAAAGCTGAATTTCAGCAAGACAGAAAAATGCATTTTAATCATCTGCAGATTTTTTTTATCATATATAAGTTAAATGGCAACTAAATTTTAATTTGTGATTTGACCCTGACAATAAATTGCTACATGATCTTAAATTTATCAAAATCCTCTCCAAAGTTGGTAAGAAATAAAAACACCTTGAACAAATGCAGTAAAGTGAAATTATGCCAATATTTAAAAACAAATGCTTTTGAATAAGTGTACTCCAGTCAAGCGGAGAGATAAGCCAAATTACAGACATTAAATAAGATAAAAGAACTTTCTGTCCACGTACTTAGAGACTGGTTAAGTATTAGCAATGAAGCAATCAAACATCTTTAAAATGAAAATACGTTTTTTTCTGAAACGTGTTAGGCACTGTATGTACTCACCCAATCATTTTTCACCATTTTCCTCAGGTTGTAAATAAGGGCTAGTTCTTCCGGGGTAATCTGCATATTGGTCAACGTGTGAGAGGGAGAAGGAGAAGAGAGGGAGAGAAGAGAACATTACTTGCTTTACCTGGATGCTCTCCTGAGATAGCTGCATTGACAACAACCAAAAAATCCTCAACTGGGATTTCTCTGGTGGTCCAGTGGTTAGGACTCCATGCTCTCACTGCCAAGGGTCCAAGTTCAATCCTTGACTGGGGAACTAAGATCTCACAAGCCATGCTGCATGGCCAAAAAAACCAAACTACATAACTATGTACCTGGAGGTACAACTCTGGGATAAGCTACGCAGCCACTGGTCCTCAAACTGCCCTGCTTCTGGAGATTAAAAACAGTAGAAAAAATAACCACTGCCCCAAACCACTTATTACCTTGATGCTTCTGATCGTCTCTGCTTAGAATACAGAACATCATTTTGAAAAGACAATAGAAAAAATTGTGAAAAGGAAACACAGCTTTTGCTGTCATGCTCTTGGTGTTCAGCGGATGATAGAACATGGCATCACCTGGTCCTGATACTATTTTCACTATACGTCTTATTTCATATATTCCAAAAGCAAGAAAATATACTGCCTGGTTTAAAAGGCTATGTCTCAGCCTACATATGTAATGATTCCTGCAATCAGAGAAACCAAAATAGAGAAACTTAGTTTTCCTACCGGGCTTTTATCTTCTCTTTTCAGTGTGGTCCTTCCCCAGAGAGCATTGACTCCATCCACTGCCACCAGGAGGCGAAAAACACCCAGAGAACTTTGCCTCTTCAGCTCTTTAAGCACAATCCCAACTGCATCTGTGGCATTCCTCACTCGCATTATGCCCTGGAGGGGAAGAGAGACGGTGGACTGCAGTGCTACAAGAGGCTGTCTCTGGTTATGACAGAGTACACGTTCCGTCTCTTTTAAATACCTGTTCAACTACTTCTGCCAGAGGACTGCCTTTCTCAGTGCTTTCTCGCTTATTCCAGACATACTTGTCTTGAACTTTTATCTAAAAATAAAACAAAGACCAAAAAAGGCCACTTAGCCTGAGAATGAACCCATCCCTAGCTAGGAAGGTAGGGTAGGAGGTTGAGGTTATTAGCAGTCAGCTTTAATCTATTTTTCAAGCCGAGTAAGAGACCTTGGCAGGAAGTGGAATGATTTCTAGCCCATTTCTGCCTGGAGCATAAAGAAACACAAGAAAAAACATAAGGGATTCTGATTAAAAAGGCCCAGGATGAAGCCTTGCTATCTGAATTTTTAACAAGCTCCTAGGTGATTCTGACTTACATCCAGAGTTGAAAACCCCTAGCCTAGAGATTGTGAAGAAGAATCACTTCAAAATAATTTTACAAATCTGTTTCTGGTTCCTAAAAGATCCAATCTGGAAAAAATTATGTAGTTGAAATGTTTGTTAGAGGATTTTAGGCTGTCACCTTGGAAAAGTCAATGAATCTGTCTGGACTTCTTTTGCTACACACCAGATGCAGACAGCTTACTGCTGCCTCTATTTCTCATGCATAAATGAGTTTCAGGGTATGAACTCACGGTGAATAAATGTATGAAAGAAAGAAAAAATGGTATAGTTACCCCAACTACAATATTAGTTCTCCATAGTCTACTGGTACTTAGGGCACAAAGAAGATAAAATCTTAAGGACTGTCCAGCACCAAACTTCTGGGAGTCTAGTCACCTGACTCAAGAAACGCTCATTTGCAGTTTTGAAATTCTTCAGCCAGATTGAAGCTTCTAAAGGTTGATCAAAGCGCTGTTTGTTGTAGGTGGACTGCAGAAGATCCCGGCAGTTTTTCACCCAAAGGTGAGCTAATCAAAAGGCAAAAGAAAACAAACTAGGTAGAACTGAGTGTATTCAACTCAAAATACTCCATGCCCCTTTCTGTTAAGGGAGATGACTTTAGATTCCCATATATATTTCTTAAAGCCTTCCTGCTTCAGAGGTTTATTTTTTAGTCTGCCGCTGCTGCTGCTAAGTTGCTTCAGTCGTGTCTGACTCTGTGCGTCGGACTTCCCCATCCCTGGGATTCTCCAGGCAAGAGTACTGGAGTGGGGTGCCATTGCCTTCTCCAATGCATGAAAGTGCAAAGGCAAAGTGTCTAGTTCATCGTAAATATTATCACCATACACAATACACGAACCAATGGATTAGAGGTCACCTTAGCTTCTTGGCAGTTTTAGTTAGAGTATGTCGATGCAAACAACACTGAACAAAACAAGGAGAGACAGGGACTTCCCTGATGGTCCAGTGGTTAAGAGTCCACCTACCAATGCAGGGGACACGGGTTTGACCCCTGGTCTGGCAAGATTCCACCTGCTGCAGAGCAACTAACCTCATCCTCTGTGACTACTGAGTCCGCACACTGTGATGAGAAGCCCATGTACTGTAACGAAAAGTAGCCTCTGCTCGCTGCAACTAGAGAAAGCCCACAGATAGCTACGAAGACCCAGTGCAGTCAAAAGTAAGTAAAATTATGTACTAAAGAATCAAAACAAGGAGGGATGTGTATGAAGTGAGAGAGTGTAATTTTTAAACTTCATGCTGACAACCCAGAATGCTGGCAAGCAGTACCATGGCAAAGGCTCTGTGGGTCTCAAAGTTGTTACCTGATGGCATAAAGCCTGTGGTGAACACAAAGGTGGGAGTTCATGCTCATGGGCATCAGGTAACTACCAGAGGCCTGCGTTACCCAGAGGACCACTGGGCCAAAATACTTCATTCCTATTATCAAAAGGTTCCTGAACTACCTCACACCAATCTGCCTCTGGAGCAGAGCCCTGCCAGAAAACTGAAGTCACAGTGCCACCACAGTAACAGAATAACTAACCCCAACAGAGTGAGGGGAGGAAGTTCTTACCATCTGGAATATGCAGTATCAGCCAGTCTTGTTTTGCACAGAAATGAATAATATGGCAAAGACTGAGGGTTTTTCCTGTTCCCTTTTCGCCATCTAAAGCACTTGCTGTTAAAGAAACCACTACCAAAAGGGACACTTCCACTGTCAAGAAATAAAGCATTTCTTCTTTTCCCACATTTGAGGGAGGAAGCACTGGCTCAGACAGCCCGGGCAAGCAGGAAAGGATACAGAGAACGTATCGTACAGCTGGGTGAGCAAAATTGGTGTTTTTCAGGTAATGCAGCAGCTCGAGGGCTGGTTTCCTTACCATCAGGCAAGCTTCATTGAATGTCTTCACCTAACAAAACGGGAAAAGAGGGAGAAAAGGGTGGGGCTGGAAAGTCTAGCCAGCTCTGGTAATATACACCGAGCCTAATACAGCAACCATAGGATCAAACTGCCTACTCTTCATTTACTCAGTTAAAGGATGTTGGTATTTAATTCGAAAATTTAACCATGTAATTTAGCTAAAAATTAAAACACATCATCCCACACTGAGCACATAACAGTCAGCTTTTGATTATTTCTGTAAATGAAGCATTAGTTAATTGAAATTTATAAAAAATTCTGATGTCTCATAACATAACTATGCACACTACTTAAGGTTGATATAAATATTACAAGTGTGTAAAATGCTGAACAAGGTATCTGATACATGCTAATCATCAAATCAGCTGATGGCATAAAGCCTGTTAATTCTTTAAAATTTATTTTTAGCTAGATCTCACTGTAACCACCTATACTTTTCTCTGAACTATACATGTACCAGCTCAGGAGCAGGTGTGACCAGTTGCCTCAGCTATGAGGCCATACTTGACAATACCAGCATATAGATATACCAGAGAACTAACACACAAAATTAATTCCTTTTCAAAAAAAATTAATCCCCTTTTAGCCACCAGGAATAGTTTGGTGGAAAAATTTTGGAAGCAGTGATATGTGTGAAAATGGTTTGCAAATAAAGTATTTAATAATGTGTATTGATAAAAATAAATATCTAACAAATACTATTTACAAGTATGTTAGATAAAGGTTAAAATAATGTTGATTTTTTTTTTTTTTAATCCTAACCAAACAACTGGATTGGAAGAGGACTTTGACAGGTAAGTTCAAACTTAACAAAAAGTGAAAACTTCAAAAACATGATACAGATATTAAAACAGAAATGCTGTTATTGGGCAATATAACAGTACTAAATACACAGACAATAGCGAGCGGGTTGGCTTTTTACATAAATGGAAGCTGTGGAAAGAATGAGTGATTCCCTCCAAAGCTCTGGTGGGTAAGCCATTCTGAAAGCAACCTGGGATACAGTTAGACCCTCAGAACCACGTTAGAGATTGCACTATGAATGTCTTGAAACAGTTTAAAGTAATGATTTCTTCTAATTGTGTCCTATTTCCAAACAACAAAAATTTTGATGAGAGTCTATGGTCGAGAATTAGCTCCTTTACTGGTGTCTCATCTGATTTCTTGAAATGAAGCACACTGAAGAAATGACATCCTCTGGCTTCTAAGCTAAATATCACCTGCACAGTCAAGTTTGATATTTCAATAAGAAGGAATAATTTCTGAGACTGAAAATAATTAAGCAGGAATTAGCCAAAGAACCAGTTTTGCCAATAAACCCTGCTTCCAGTTAACTGAATTCTTTCACTGGCTATTAAGGCAACCCAAGATCACACTCTTTGGGTTGACGTTATGACTACAAAACTATTTTCTGAAAACCCATGAGACTGAAGAACAATGAGTGATGCATCTAAGCCATATGCTGTTTCTGACTCATGAATACGTTTTTGTTTTTCTACACATATTAACTATTTTCAGGATATCTTGCTAAAGCAAATATTAAATTAATTTTTAACAATTTTTGAAGGCTGAAGTTTCTAGAAACCTGTTGGGTAACACAAGAAAAAAGAGTGGGGTATTATTTATTTACTTAAGAATATTTTGCCTGGCTTCAAAAAGAATTTAAATTCGTTAACTTCAGATCTGCTTAAAATAATAACAACAGCACTATTCACAAAAAATAATCAATAGCTGAATTTATCTTTTTAAAGATTCAAATTAAATCTTTTAGTTTTCTACTCATTTAATTCTACACCTCTGCTATCAACACCTTGTGTTACAAGTTCCCTCCAAAACCCTCCCGTTTTGAGCACCTGCATTACAAAGCGAGGAGGCAGGCCATGGGGGAACACGGTCTTCAGTTCTTGGATGGATATGTTGTAGTGCTGACCCACGTGCTGCTCCCCATGCTTGGCCTAGGAAATAAAAATGCAAACAAGTATAATGGAGAGCGACAAAGACTTTGAAAAAGCATCAAGGGCTTTCTAGACGCTACTGAGGAAACAGTTCTCAGAGCTGGAAAAGATATTCTATTCTTTAATTTCTTATCTTAGACAAAAATGTTCACTATTGTCCCCAAATCCACAGTGCATGTATTGAACACAAAGCTTATATTGGCCTGAATGATGCAGCCAGTTGCTCAGCAACATGAACCCTAGATGTGGAGGCAGCAGAGACAATTCTTGCCATCTGGATTCTTCTGTGCTGTGTATAGAGATGCTCCAATCACGTGACAAGATCCTCTGCATGCCACTGTTGCCATAGAAACCCCAGAGGAACTGGCAGATAAAGGGACTACAATTACAGGGGAAAGCTGAAAGACACTTCAATGACTTCATTCACTTATCCTATTTCATTTTGTGCTTGTGAAAGTAGATGAACGCTAGAGACATAAATACAACACACCCTGCTGAGATGGTGTTTTGGGTAATGAGTTATTTTTTTCCCATTCCACATGTGCAGCATATGTTAAGATGGGGCAACTCAGGGGGCAAGGGTAGGAACAAAAAGGAGAGAAAAACTATTGGTTCCCTTCACATTTAGGCACAGATCACACAACTAATTTCATTTATAAGAGGCAACAATAATACTGAGGAATGAGAAATAAGTGTTTAGCCTAATGGGACCTGAGATAGAAAATGCAACCAGATTGGTTACTAGGAAGACTGTGTTCTGGACCTGCCCTGCCATGTGATCCTGGGCATGTAAGCTGATTTCTTAGGATTCTCCAAACCAGGGTTGGTAGACTATGACTGGCTATCCATTTTCATAAATAAAGTTCTACTGGAGCACAGCCATTTGTTTATGGCAGAGCTAAGCAGCTGTAACAGAGATCACTTTGGCTCATCTGTCTAAAATATTTATTATCTGGTCCCTGAAGGAAAAGTTTGCTAACCCATCATACAGTAAGATCAACAATAACTACTAAATTTAACTTCTAAGATATTGAGTATTTAACTGTTTACTAGGTACCCACTCTATATATAACAAAACTGACAGCATGAAGTGAGTTCAACGGCAGGCATTAAATCAGAACAGATACAGGCTGAGCTGCCTGAGTTATGTTACTAGAGGATCAGATAGGGATGGGGAAGATGAAGGTTCCAGAATGCTGTCTCAGGTACACTGTCTGACTGTATGTATATCTGCTTACCTTCCTTTGGTTTCAGTTTTCCTGATACATAAAACAATGGCAAACAAATTATAAGCCCTGAAAAAAATCCATATACACATTAGCAACTTACCGGATCGTTCTCAAGAGTGCGGGAAATAGCTCTGGGACTCTCAGTTGGAACCTGGTTATCCAAGTGAGCAACAGGGCACTGGGGTGCCTGGGTCCCTAAGTGCAAAAAACGTCCAGGGTCCAACTATAAAAGAAACCATTTTAGTTTTAAATTACTAGGCTTTTTGTGCTTGCTACAACACTGAGGTTTAAAGCCAGATGTGCAACAGGGGAAAATATTACTAACATGCATTTTAGTTTTATGTAAAACAGAACCTTGTTATTATTTATAATTCTCTAAGTCCAATCACATTATTCATACTCTGAATCTGTTCCAGCTGGTGTTGCTATGTCTGGGCGCTGTCCCACATGGAAACAATTCCATTAGAGACTGTTCAGGAGTATAGCTCAGCCATTAACAACTAGACTCAGGAAACTTCTTTTAATGCTCTTGCCCAAAGTGATGAATGGAGGTCAGTACTGTACAATTCCCCGCTGTCTAGTAATCCTAGTCACCTCAGTTATTAGGGGATTAGTGCAATGTTCCTATTTGTCAGGTATAATTACACTTCCTGCAACAATGTGCTGGCTAGCTCTGCCCAAATAAAGAATCTTTCATTAAGAGCGAGTAATGAGGGAGTGTGTAAAGCATCCAGCTAAGTGAAAATACACTGCTGTACAGGCAAGTTGGTGAACTGCACATGGAAACCTCAAAACTGGGGGAAGGCTGGGGAAGAGGATGCAATTTCAGGAGATAAATCCAAGAAAAAGCTAACTGGAGAACTCCCAAGCTGAGTTAGGATAACAGGCCTTGTTTATAAGTAAAGAGATGCCAGTTACAAGAGAAAGATTAGAGTACGGATCCAGCAGAGTCAGGAGGACAGGGGTGTGAGAGATGGTTATAGTAAGGGAGTTGCTTGCTAGGTCAACAGGTAATAGGAAAGCTGCCTGTATTTATATTCAGTCTCACTAAGCAGCTGCATGAGTGTAGACAATGTATATTATTTTTATACCACCTTTTGTAACACTTTTATCCATTTATAAGACCTTTAACTCCGTAACAGCTTTTTAACTAGTATCTTTGAATCTTTGACAGTCCAAAAGATTTGTCCTCCCAAACAGGTTTCACCTTCAGCTAATCAAAAAGTTGGGATGATTCTTTACTTATGTTAAAATAAGTCTCAAAGTCCTTAATATGATAACGAAGGCCACTGCTGTAAGTTCAACCCACCTTTCTAGTCCCACCCCTTTATAGAGTCCATACTCTAGCCAGCCAACTATGCTAAAACACGTTATTCACTTTTATGCCTTTATAATTCTGCTCATTCTACTTCAACTTCCCTCTCTCCCTATTTAAATCTTACTCATCCTTTAAGACTCATCTCAAATGACATATCCTTTGTGAAGATTTGCCAGACACCTCCAGGCAAAAGCAATTATCTTTCCCTCTCTATTGATAGCACTTTCTTTGTATTGCATGCATTTTTACTCTGCCTGGAACTACATTCATGGTTTTCATTAACTGAGTACCTAAAAAATGCTAGGCAACACATATACACATTATTTTTGAGCTAAGAATCCTAGAAGATAGGTAGAGAATTACACTACTTTATTATGAGGGAAATCATGGTTCAGGGAAATTAGATAATTTTGTCTAAAGTCATTGAGTTGGTAGGTATTGAAACCAGAATCCAAATCCAAGTCTGTCTGACTCCAAAATCTTTATCATGCTATCTTACATGTAAGTTTGTCTCCCATTTTAGGCCACACACACTTGGAAGAGAAGGGATCAGATATTGTACATCTTTGTGTCTACTTCTCCGAGTACGTAATGCACCACAAACGCTTCATGCTCGTGCCCTGGAATAAAAAGTCTTTCCCAGAGACATGTGATGGGGGAGTACATATAGCATCAAGCTAACTGACAGTGAACTGCACATACAAACCTCTGAACCAGATTCGCATACATTAATACTGAGTTGGCCAAAAGGTTCGTTCAGGTTTTTCCATAACATCTTATGGAAATTTTTTGGCCAACCAAATACAAAGTAATAGGGTAAAGTAATACAGTTGCTGCAACTTTGAGGATGCAGAGACAGCAATGTTTATCACATATCTAAATACGCTAATCTCCCAGCCTCCTTGGCAGATTGATTGGGGTCACATTATTAGTTCTGCTGCTGCTGCTGCTGCTAAGTCACTTCAGTCGTGTCTGACTCTGTGCGACCCCATAGACGGAAGCCCATCAGGCTCCCCTGTCCCTGAGATTCTCCAGGCAAGAACACTGGAGTGGGTTGCCATTTCCTTCTCCAATGCATGAAAGTGAAAAGTGAAAGGGAAGTCGCTCAGTTGTGTCCGACTCGTAGCGACCCCATGGACTGCAGCCAACCAGGCTCCCCTGTCCATGGGATTTTCCAGGCAAGAGTACTGGAGTGGGGTGCCATTGCCTTCTCCGATTAGTTCTGCTAATAAGCTCTAAATGGAAATAACTTGGGTCACTTCTAGTCAGGCAGCTAAGAATGGGTAAAAATTCCCTTTTTTCTTCTGCTGTGGCAAACAAATCTACAATGTGAGATCAGTTCAGTTCAGTTCAGTCGCTCAGTCGTGTCCGACTCTTTGCAATCTCATTAACGTAGCCTGCCAGGCTCCTCTGTCCACGGAATTCTCCAGGCAAGCATATTGGAGTGGGTTGCCATTTCCTACTCCAGGGGATCTTCCCAACCCAGGGACTGAACCCAGGTCTCCCACATTGAGAACAGATTCTTTACCATCTGAGCCACCAGGGAAGCCCCCATATCTGCTTATAAACCAATTTTTATTTTTTGGCTGCAGCGCAGAACATGTGAAATCTTAGTTCCCCGACCAGGGATTGAACCTGTGCCTCCTGCAGGGGAAGTTCAGAGCCCTAACCACTGGACTGCCAGGGAATTCCCTGCCTGATAATCATTTCGGAAATACAGCAATAGCAAAACAAAGCACAGACACAAAACACACACAAAATACACAAAAACCAGTATCATGTGCTGAGTTAAGCCAATGAGAATTCGAGGCCTGTTACCTCAACATAGCATCTGGACAATGCACCTTACTACTGATAAAATTTTTTGAGTTCTACTGCAGAGAAAACATGTCTCCAAATAAAGTAGCATTCAAATGGGAAATTATATTCAAAGACCACTAGGTGGTGCTATTTCTACAAGAAACCTATGACATTTTAGTTAAGTGTTTTTTTGCAGCAAATTAAAAGCTAACAAAATGGACTCCTTCCTTCTTAGTGTGATACATGGCATCACCCAGCTAGCCTCTCATTTCCAGGGCAAACAACCATATGTACAGCTGCCTCTGCACTGTTCCAGAATGAAAATCACACAGTTCTTGAAAGAGAGCATTCATGAGCCAATAAAGGTTCCTCTAAACCAATCTACAGAAAGCATACAATTTTCTCACTGACATTCCTCTGCAGTTTGGACTCAAGACTTTCTTGTCTGCTATTAGGAAGAAGAAATTGTAGCCTTTTAATATAATTAGTTGGGGCCAGAGTCCATCCATTTGTTGATATCTCCTTTCATTTTGTTTTATAAAAATGGGTTATTTTATGCACATAGGTTTGTCATGAATCTCTGGGGAAAAGATGACTCCCATAAGAGGAAGGACTCCTTTTTAAGGAAATCTGCAATTAAATGATCAGATGGGAGTGACTAAGCCCTTCTGCTCAGTGCTCATCCTTCAGGATTTAGCTCTTTAGGATTACCTCTGGATCCTACTAATCCAGTTAGGTGCCTTCACCATACTATGACAAAATCATTTAATCATGATTCTGTTACTGGATTTGGAGGTCTGAAAGAAAAACATGGGCCATAAAATGCAATACAGCAGAGTGGTTAAGGTCATAGCCTTTTAAGTCAGACAGACCCACCATCTAGTGTGGGCTCGACAACTTCACACCATGTTACCTCAGGCAAGTTACTTAGCCTTTCTAATCCTCAATTTCTGCATCTGTGAAACAAAGATATTATCTACCTTATGGGTTGATCATGAAGATTAAGAGAAACAAAGCACTTAGCACAGTGTCTGGCACATAATGGATGCCCAACAAACAGAAACCGTTATTAGTGAGATGAGTCATCTTAGAATCCCGAGCATCTGCCCCATGGAATGTGCTGAAAAACTATTTGCTCATTAGATGAGAGAATGAAGTAAAGTAACAGAATCATCCTTCTTACATATGACTGTTATTTAATCAACTATCAGAAATTAGCAACTTTTTTTTTCAATACTTTATTAAGGGATGAGAACTCAACTAGAGAATAATAAAAGTTAATAAAGACAACTGTGCTTAAGCTTATTTATCTACTAAAAAATGTTTTATGATAGGGTAAAATTCCAAGGACAACTATTCTACTAAGACCTGTTACTGGATTTTTAGGGCAGTTAGGAGTGATGTGTATGGCAGAGAAAAGGAATTGTGAATGCTTTTTTTTGAGTGGTCAGTCAGCTCAAGTTCACCAGAGCATTTTATTCTGGATACAATCAATTTAGAAAGGAAATCCACCTAAAGACAGTTTGCACAAAGCACTTAGGTCAGTTAGGACTCACCTTATGGACCCTGGAGACAAGCCTTGTCATTCCTTTCAGCATTATCCCTGTGCTTTAAAAAAAAAGTGAAAAGGTAAGCCACAACTGGGAAAAGATATCTGCACAATGGGTTAGTATCTAGAATAAAGACTGCCTGGACACTGATTAAAAGACGAACAGAGGACATGAACAGGTATTTCGCAGAAAAGGGAATACAAATGGCTAGTAAATCTATGAAGAGTTTCACCCTGATGACAAATCAGGGAAATAGAAATTAAAACCACAACAAAAAGACTTCCACAATCATCATATTGAGAAAAATTAAAAAGACAACAGCAAATGCTAGAGCACGGGGAACACTGGGAACTTCCCTATACTGTCAATGGAACTATAAATACAAATATCTTAGAAAACAAATTTGAAATTACCTGTAAAGTTGAAAAGGTATATAACTATGGCCCAGGTATTCTACTCTGTATTTATTTTAGAAAAACACATATACAGGTACACTGAAAAATATGTCTTACAATGTTTATAGTAGTAGAATATGAATAATCAAAAACTGTAAAAAGCACAAATGTCCACTGATATAAGAGTGTATAAACCAAGACAGTCACACAATGGAATGCCATACAAAAGTAAAGTGCAGTTACATGTATGGCATAGATGGACCTCAAAACTAATACTGAGGGCGAGCTCTAATACAGAACATGATATAGTTCGTATGAAACTCAAAACACAAATGCTATTTGGGGAATACACTTGTATGTAGTAAAACTGAAAGAGAAGGAGCATGATAAACACATATTTAGAATAGTATTTACCCTTAGGGAAGAGATAAAGGGACAAGACTGGGGAAGGGCACGGAGATCCAACCAGTCTATCCTGAAGGAGATCAGTCCTGGGTGTTCATTGGAAGGAAACTCCAATACTTTGGCCACCTGATGCAAAGAGCTGACTCACTGGAAAAGACCCTGATGCTGGGAAAGATTGAGGGCAGGAGGAGAAGGGGACGACAGAGGATGAGATGGTTGGATGGCAACACCGACTCAATGCACATGGGTTTGGGTGGACTCCGGTAGTTGGTGATGGACACGGAGGCTGGTGTGCTGCGGTTTGTGGAATCGCAAAGAGTCAGACACGACTGAGCGACTGAAGTGACTGACTGACACAAAGAAAATTATAATGATCTACTTCAAATGATGGATAATGAATATATGATCATTTGCTTTTTTTATTTTTATGCCATATGTGTTTTGTTTATTCATTTGTATGCTGCTGCTGCTACCGCTGCTAGGTCACTTCAGTCATGTCCGACTCTGTGCGACCCTACAGACGGCAGCCCACCAGGCTCCGCCGTCCCTGGGATTCTCCAGGCAAGAACACTGGAGTGGGTTGCCGTTTCCTTCACCAATGCATGAAAGTGAAAAATGAAAGTGAAGTCGCTCAGTCGTGTCTGACTCCTAGTGACCCCATGGACTGCAGCCCACTAGGCTCCTCTGTCCATGGGAGTTTCCAGGCAAGAGTAGTGGAGTGGGGTGCCAGGGCCTTCTCCGCATTTGTATGCTGGAAATATTTAACAGAAAAACCTTAATCATGTGAAGTAAAAAACTGTTTAAAATACTTAAATGCAACTCTCAATATTCACTAGTAGATAATAAAGTTGAACTCATTTATTCAACGGCTACACAGCACCTGTTATATGCCAGGGCCTGTGAATAAGATGGTGAACAAAGCTGTTATGGTCTCTGACTCAAAAGAGCTTATAGTACAGTTAAGAGATGATGTAAACTCCTATGAATTTTATTCCCTTTTAGTTTTCAAGTTTACTTTTTCTCTTTTAGAAACAGTTTATTTTCCATCAACCTCTTTCCATTTTAGCTTGTGGAAGAACAGCTTAAGACTACTCAGTGGTCGCGCCCTCGTCTTCAGGGGCCTGAGCGGTGGGAGCTGCACAGTGGTCTTCAGGCAGGCTCCGCACTCCAGGCTGCAGCAGGGAACTGCCAAATAGGCACCGATGGCACCCGCACGCCTGCAGACCAGTCTGCCGCCTCAGGTCAAGCAGCAAAGAACTCAGGAGCCGAAGGGGTCTATTCACCGTAAAATTCCTCCCTGGTCACAGCCTTCTCAGCTGCTGCCTGCTCTTCTTTTTCAGTCTCTTCAGGATCTCTGTAAAAGTTGAGATCAGCCATGACCTCCCATCGGTGTTCACAGGAGATGGTGCCATGCATGTGCAGAACTTCCCCGGGTGAGTATCCACCACATCAGACCCACCAAGTCAGCTTTCTTATTGCATGGGATGACAACGTCCACTCTCCTCTCCTCTTTGCAGAGCCTGTGTTACACAGAGCAATGGTGGGCAGCTGAACGTAAGAGGTCTCTGTGAGCAGCTGTAACCACCAGAAACTGTGGCTCCTGGAAGGCTGCCCGGATCTGGTTAGTGAGGTTCCGGGAGAGAAGCGGCCAGCAACAGGAGTGGCTCCAGGAGCAGCAGCAAACTTCAACACAGCTTCCTGGAGGACGTGACACTCACATCAGCTGGACTTTCAATGGCAATAATGGCACGACCTGCAACAGAAGTTCCGCCCAGGTTTTCAGATTTATGATGTAGATGCCATCATTTTTCCTTTTGTAGATGTACTGTTCCATTTGGAAGTCAAGCGTGGGTCCCAGCTGCAAGAAATTTAAGGACACCCACGCCCTTCATCTGCAGGACATAAAGGACTCTAGATATTGTGAAAGCTTTCCTTTAAATTAAAACGGGAATCCCAAACAATGCTGTTATGGATCCTTGTCTGGGAAGTGTAGAAAAGTTAACTTCTTAATAAAGATGTCAAAGCACGCCTTAACTCAGTCATTCCAAAAAAACGTGTGACATGCTTCTACATGCCCAATCATACAGAGCATTCAACGGTGAACAAGCCTGGCATGGTCTCCACTGGCCTGCCTCCTGTTTACATGTGGGATTCCAGGCTGCTTTGCTGTGTTTCAAAACCAAAAGTTCTAGAGCAGCAGTTCACAAAATGAGTTTGGTGAAACTAGTCATAAGATGCATCAATGTTCTCTGGCCAAAGAAACTTGAGAATGCTATACAGTTATTCATTTCTTGAATAATTACAATGTATGTATCAGTTCAGTTCAGTTCAGTCGCTCAGTTGTGTCCGACTCTTTGCGACCCCATGAATCGCAGTATGCCAGGCCTCCCTGTCCATCACCAACTCCCGGAGTTCACTCAGACTCACGTCCATGGAGTCAGTGATGCCATCCAGCCATCTCATCCTCTGTCGTCCCCTTCTCCTCCTGCCCCCAATCCCTCCCAGCATCAGAGTCTTTTCCAATGAGTCAAGTCTTTGAATGAGGTGGCCAAAGTTCTGGAGTTTCAGCTTTAGCATCATTCCTTCCAAAGAAATTCCAGGGCTGATCTCCTTCAGAATGGACTGGTTGGATCTCCTTGCAGTCCAAGGGACTCTCAAGAGTCTTCTCCAACATCACAGTTCAAAAGCATCAATTCTTCGGCGCTCAGCTTTCTTCACAGTCCAACTCTCACATCCATACATGACCACTGGAAAAACCAGAGCCTTGACTAGACGGACCTTTGTTGGCAAAGTAATGTCTCTGCTTTTGAATATGCTATCTATTTGCATATTTAAAAGCTTTGGGGAAAACTATAGTAAAGAGGAGGGGCTTCCGTGGTAGTTCAGTGGTAAAGAACATGCCTGCCAATGCAGGAAATGTGGGTTGGATTCCTGGGTTGGAAAGGTCTCATGTAGAAGGAAATGGCAACCCAGTCCAGTACTCTTGCCTGGAGAATCCCATGGACAGAGGAACCTGGTGAGCTACAGTCCACAAGGTTGCAAAGAGTTGGATATGACTCAGTGACAAAAACAAAACCAAAAAAAATAGCAAAGAGAATTTTTTTCCCCTAAGGTGCCCTGGGTCTTCGTTGTGGTGTGCAGGCTTTCTCTGTTTGCAGCCCAAGGGGGTTCTCTGGATGTGGAGCACAAGAATGCGTGGGCTCGACAGCTTCAGCCTGTGGGCTTAGTTGCCCCAAGATCCTAGTTTCTCGACCAAGGATCAAACCTGCATCCCCTGCATTGGAGGGTGGACTCTTAACCACTGGGTCACCAGGGAAGTCCCCCAAATCTTTTTAATCCAAATTTACTTGGTCTTAGAACCCTTGGAACTCCACAAAATACTATTAATTACATTCTCCTGAGTGTGAGTGGAAGGGTTGCTGCTGTGGAATAAGCATATGCCCAGGCCTGAGGATGAACCTGCTAGGCCACAGGCAGAGTCGAGGGACCCTCTGCTCCCCATTCTCCTTAGCTCTGCCTTAGTGCCTCCATTGCTGCTCACCACCGCCCAGAGCCCACCCCCACCACACGCTACCTAATCCAACTGTGCAGGAAAGAACTAAAAGAGCAAGGCTGCCCCTTAGCTGGGGAGAGTTCCCATCACTCCCAGAATGGGTAAGAGTGACTCACTGTGCCTAAACTATTTACCCAAACAACATGGTTTATGTTAAACACTTGCTTTCCTTCTGGAATGTGGAATTTTAGTACACGCCAGGCAGCAAATGACTGCATGGCCCGCCCCAATTAAAAACCCTGGGCGCTGAGACTGTTGACAGTTTCCCTGGGTGGCAACAACATTTCATGTGTTGTCCACTTTTTGCTGAAGGAATCAAGTGTGTCTTACACGATTCTACTGGGAAAGGACTCCTGGAAATTTATACCTGTTTCCTCCAGATTTTGCCCAGTGTGCCTTTTTCCTGTACTGATTTTGCTCTGTATCTTTTTGCTGTAATAAGTCACAGCTGTAAGTACAACTATATGCTGACCTCTGAGTCCCTCTAAGGAATCAGAGAACCCGGGGGCACTTCTGGCAACCACCAACACAACAGCCCAGTGCCCCAAACCACCCAGCATCGATTTCCACCTGATACAAGCGTCACCTGACACCCAACACCACCATCTCGGACCAGCTCAATTTTCTTAACTTCAGTTCTCCTTCCTTCCCTATTTCAATTACTTCAACTCCCTGCCTCCATCTGTGACAAGCAACCTCCATACAAATTCTAACCCTCCATGTCAGCTGATTTCCAACCCTAAGCCCTCCACCCAACCTCAACTTTTCCAATTCCCAAACTACTTATGACCTAGTGTCACTCCAACAGTATCTAGCCTACTCAACCTTGTTCCCTGTATCTTCTCAATATGCCCTGGAACCACCACTGATGTGAGACATCTGTGGGCTGCAGCTCTGCAGGGAGGTCAGGTCCTACAAAGAGTGGTGACATAATCCTGAGGGGCGTACTTTCTCCATGTATGCCTGTGGTCACTGAGGCCATGACTCTGGCTATGTTTTAGAGATTATGGGAAATGCCGGTCAGGAAAATGTGACCAGTTTTCCATCTTGTACCCAGTCATCTTGTATCTTACCAGCCTCCATCCTTGAACTTCTCCAATTCATCCTTTTCACTGAAGTCTTCTCTTAAAACCCAATATTTTTCTACTGCTTTTAAAGGTAAAGGACACACACAGCTTATATAAGAATGAGAGAAGATATTTTAATGAAAAAAGGAGAGTGAATCTCAAAAGTATAATCTCAAAGCAGACAATCCAGACTAAACCACATTTTCCAAGTTCTATAAAATACCTTTAAATAAAAACAAACAAAAAAAATCAAATTGACAGGCCAACCGAAAGCAGAAAGCATAGAATGTGTGCTCATTCTACATTCCAGTTCAGTTCAGGCATTCATTTGTGTCTGACTCTTAGCGACTCCATGGACTGCAGCACACCAGCTTCCCTGTCCATCACCAACTCCCGGAGCTTGCTCAAACTCATGTCTATCGAGTTGGTGATGCCATCCAACCATCTCATCCTCTTTCGTCCCCTTCTCCTCCTGCCTTCAATCTTTCCCAGCATCAGGGTCTTTTCCAATGAGTCAGTTCTTCACATCAGATGGCCAAAGTACTGGAGCTTCAACTTCAGCATCAGTCCTTTCAATGAATATTGAGGACTGATTTCCCGTAAGATTGACTGGTTGGATCTCCTTGCAGTCCAAGGGACTCTCAAGAGTCTTCTCCAACACCAGAGTTCAAAAGCATCAATTCTTCGGTGCTCAGCTTTCTTTATAGTCCAACTCCCACATCCATACACGACTACTGGAAAAACCATAGCCTTGACTAGACGGACCTTTGTCAGCAAGGTAACGTCTCTGCTTTTTAATATGTTCTCTAGCTTGGTCATATCTTTTCTTCCAAGGAACAAGTGTCTTTTGATTTCATGGCTGTAGTTACCATCTGCAGTGATTCTGGAGCTATGGGGCCAGATGCCATGATCTTCGTTTTTTGAATGTTGAGTTTTAAGCCAACTATTTCACTCTCCTCTTTCACTTTTAACAACATGCTCTTTAGTTCCTCTTCGCTTTCTGCCATGAGGGTGGTATCATCTGTATATATGAGGTTATTGATATTTCTCCTGGCAATCTTGATTTCAGCTTTATCCAGCCCAGCATTTCACATGATGAACTGGCATACAAGTTAAATAAGCAGCGTGACAATACACAGCCTTAACATACTCCTTTCCCAATTCGGAACCAGCCCGTTGTTCCATGTCCTGTTCTAACTGTTGCTTATTGACCTGCATACAGGTTTCCAAGGAGGCAGGTATGGTGCTGTGGTATTCCCATCTCTTTAAGAATTTTCCACAGTTGGTTGTGATCCACACAGTCAAAGGCTTTAGTGTAGTCAATGAAGAAGTAGATGTTTTTCCGGAATTCTCTTGCTTTTTCTATTTAATCTCTGGTTTCTCTGCCTTTTCTAAATCCAGCTTGAACATCTGCAAATTCTCGGCTCACGTATTGCTGAAGCCAAGTGGAGAATTTTGAGCATTACTTCGCTAGCATGTGCTGCTGCTAAGTCCTTCAGTCGTTTCTGACTCTGTGTGACCCCATAGACGGCAGCCCACCAGGCTCCCCCATCCCTGGGATTCTCCAGGCAAGAACACTGGAGTGGGTTGCCATTTCCTTCTCCAGTGCATGAAAGTGAAAAGTGAAAGTGAAGTCACTCAGTCTTGTCCGACTCTTAGCGACCTCATGGACTGCAGCCTACCAGGCTCCTCCGTCCATGGGATTTTCCAGGCAAGAGTACTGGAGTGGGGTGCCATTGCCTTCTCCGGCTAGCATGTGAAATGACCACAATTGTGCAGTAGTTTGAACGTCCTTTGGCATTGCCCTTCTGTGGGACTGGAATGAAAACTGACCTTTTTCAGTCCTGTGGCTACTGCTGAGTTTTCCAAATTTGCTGGCATATTGAGCGCAGCACTTTAACAGCTTTTAGGATTTGAATTAACTCAGCTGGAATTCCATAACCTCCACTAGCTTTGTTCATAGCGATGCTTCCTAAGGCCCACTTGACCTCACACTCCAGGATGTCTGGCTCTAGTGATCACACCATCATGGTTATCTGGGTCATTGAGATTTTTTTTTTGTATACTTCTTCTGTGTATTCTTGCCACCTCTACTTAATATCTTCTGCTTCTGTTAGATCCATACCGCATCTGTCCTTTATTATGCCCATCTTTGCATGAAATGTTCCTTTGGCATCTCTAATTTTCTTGAAAAGGACTTTCCCATTCTATTGCTTTCCTCTATTTCTTTGCACTGATTACTTATTAAGGCTTTCTTATCTCTCCTTGCTATTCTTTGAAACTCTGCATTCAAATGGGTATATCTTTCCTTTTCTCCTTTGCTTTTAGCTTCTCTTCTTTTCTCAGCTATTTGTAAGGCCTCCTCACACAACCATTTTGCCTTTTTGCATTTCTTTTTCTTGGGGATGGTTTTGATCACTGCTTCCTATGCAATGTTACAAACCTCTGTCCATAGTTCTTCAGGTACTCTATTAGATCTAATCCCTTGAATCTACATTCCAAGATATATACAAATCAGGGCACTTAAAAAAAAAGGCTCAAAGCCACTAATACTACGAAAAAATTGAGTAAAGATTTCTCCTTTCAGTTTTTTCATATTCTTTGAGTGCTGATTTGCAGCACACAAATTAATCACATTGTTATTGGAAGGCAGATAAAGGACCGGTTTCCTCATGGTATAAGATGAAAAGAGTTATGGAGATGAAGGGTGTGACGGCTGCACAATAATGTGAATGTGACCATGAACTCCTTATTGCCAAATTCAGACTTAAATTGAAGAAAGTAGGGAAAACCACTAGACCATTCAGGTATGATCTAAATGAAATCCCTTATGATTATACAATGGAAGTGAGAAACAGATTTAAGGGCCTAGATCTGATAGATAGAGTGCCTGATGAACTATGGAATGAGGTTCGTGACACTGTACAGGAGACAGGGATCAAGACCATTCTCATAGAAAAGAAATGCAAAAAAGCAAAATGGCTGTCTGGGGAGGCCTTACAAATAGCTGTGAAAAGAAGAGAAGCGAAAAGCAAAGGAGAAAAGGAAAGATATAAACATCTGAATGCAGAATTCCAAAGAATAGCAAGAAGAGATAAGAAAGCCTTCTTCAGCGACAGAATGGGAAAGACTAGGGATCTCTTCAAGAAAATCAGAGCTACCAAAGGAACATTTCATGCAAAGATGGGCTCGATAAAGGACAGAAATGGTATGGACCTAACAGAAGAAGATATTAAGAAGAGATGGCAAGAATACACAGAAGAACTGTACAAAAAAGATCTTCACGACCCAGATAATCACGATGGTGTGATCACTGACCTAGAGCCAGACATCCTGGAATGTGAAGTCAAGTGGGCCTTAGAAAGCATCACTACGAACAAAGCTAGTGGAGGTGATGAAATTCCAGTGGAGCTATTCCAAATCCTGAAAGATGATGCTGTGAAAGTGCTGCACTCAATATGCCAGCAAATTTGGAAAACTCAGCAGTGGCCACAGGACTGGAAAAGGTCCGTTTTCATTCCAATCCCAAAGAAAGGCAATGCCAAAGAAGGCTCAAACTACCGCACAATTGCACTCATCTCACACGCTAGTAAAGTAATGCTCAAAATTCTCCAAGCCAGGCTTTAGGAATACGTGAACCGTGAACTTCCTGATGTTCAAGGTGGTTTTAGAAAAGGCAGAGGAACCAGAGATCAACTTGCCAACATCCGCTGGATCATGGAAAAAGCAAGAGAGTTCCAGAAAAACATCTATTTCTGCTGTATTGACTATGCCAAAGCCTGTGTGGATCACAATAAACTGTGGAAAATTCTGAAAGAGATGGGAATACCAGACCACCTGATCTGCCTCTTGAGAAATTTGTATGCAGGCCAGGAAGCAACATCAGAACTGGACATGGAACAACAGACTGGTTCCAAATAGGAAAAGGAGTTTGTCAACACTATATATTGTCACCCTGTTTATTTAACTTTTATGCAGAGTACATCATGAGAAACGCTGGACTGGAAGAAGCACAAGCTGGAATCAAGATTGCCGGGAGAAATATCAATAACCTCAGATATGCAGATGACACCACCCTTATGGCAGAAAAGTGAAGAGGAACTAAAAACGCTCTTGATGAAAGTGAAAGTGGAGAGTGAAAAAGTTGGCTTAAAGCTCAACATTCAGAAAACGAATATCATGGCATCTGGTCCCACCACTTCATGGGAAATAGATGGGGAAACAGTGGAAACCGTGTCAGACTTTATTTTTGGGGGCTCCAAAATCACTGCAGATGGTGACTGCAGCCATGAAATTAAAAGAGGCTTACTCCTTGGAAGGAAAGTTATGACCAACCTAGATAGCATATTCAAAAGCAGAGACATTACTTTGCCAACAAAGGTTCGTTTAGTCAAGGCTATGGTTTTTCCTGTGGTCATGTACGGATGTGAGAGTTGGACTGTGAAGAAGGCTGAGCGCCGAAGAATTGATGCTTTTGAACTGTGGTGTTTGGAGAAGACTCTTGAGAGTCCCTTGGACTGCAAGGAGATCCAACCAGTCCATTCTAAAGGAGATCAGCCCTGGGATTTCTTTGGAGGGAATGATGTTGAAGCTGAAACTCCAGTACTTTGGCCACCTCATGCGAAGAGTTGACTCATTGGAAAAGACTCTGATGCTGGGAGGGATTGGGGGCAGGAGGAGAAGGGGACGACAGAGGATGAGATGGCTGGATGGCATCACTGCCTCGATGGACGTGGGTCTAGGTGAACTCCAGGAGTTGGTGATGGACAGGGAGGCCTGGCGTGCTGCGATTCATGGGGTGGCAAAGAGTCGGACACGACTGAGCGAGTGAACTGAACTGAACTTAACTGTTCCACGTGTCCTTGTGGCTCAGATGGTAAAGAATCTGCCTGCAATTTGGTAGACCCAGGTTCGATCCCTGGATCAGGAAGATCCCCTGGAGAAAGGAATGGCAATCCACTCCAATATTCTTGCCTGGGAAATCCCATGGACAGAGGAGCCCTGCAGGCTACAGTTCAGGAGGTCCCAAAGAGTCAGACTCGACTGAGCATCTAACACAACAACAATGTATCCTTTACCCAGTTTCTTCCAATGGTAACACCTTGCAAAACTATAGTACAATATAGTACCAAGATACTGACACAAACACAGTCAAAACACAAAACTTTTCCATCACTTTAAGGATCCCTCAGGCAGCCCTTATATAGCCTCCTGCACTTCCCTTTCACAACCTTCCCACTCCTTAACCATGACAACAACTAATCTGTTCTGTTTCTATAATTTTGTCCTTTCATGAATGTTACATAAATGAAATCATACTATATGCAACCTTTTACTACCAGCTTTTTCCAGTCACCATAATTTTCTGGAGATTCATTTGGGCTGTGTGTTACATGTACCAATAGTTTCTTCTTCTATTTTAAAAACTTTTTTTTGGCCATGCTACACAGCTTGTGGGATCTTGTGCAGCATTTGGTATCTTAATTCCCTGACCAGCGATCAAACTCATGCCCCAATAGTTTGTTCTTTTAATCCTGAGTACTATTCCATGGTATGAATGTTTATTCATAAACTGTTTATTCATCCACTGAAGGTCCAGGTTTTGGCTATTACGAATAAACTGCAATTAAACATTTGTTTACAGGTTTTGTGTAAAGAGAACCATAAATTCTTAAGGTTAAGGTGATCTACTTCGTACAGAGCTCATTCAGAACTGAATTAATACTACAATGATCTTATTACCAGTTTTTCTTTTTTTCCAGAAACAGGCACTGTATTAAGCAATTTATAGGCACTGTCTGACAACACAATCCTATGAAGTAGACACTATTAAGTGCACATGAAAACAGGGATGGATAGACTAACTTGCCTGAAGGTATATAGCCTAGAAGTGACAGTTCTAGCATTCAAACCCGTGTGTGACTCTGCGTTCTTTCCCATCAGCCACTGCATACACTGTATTGTCAATTACCAAGTGCCTGAGCATTTCCACTGATGGGGAACGCACTAAGCAGTCCATATGGAAACTTTTCAGCTTTTATGGAAAGTTCTTTCACAATCTGAGGTAAAACGTCTCCTTGTAGCTTTCAATCCACTATACCAGTCTTTCTATTTGGTTTTACAAGCCACCTTTCACACAATAAATCGAAGGTAGTTATGTCCCCTATTTTATCTTCTCCTGGGTAACTGTTTTCAGTTTCTCAAAGCAATCATCATACAGGTCCTTTACATTACTCACCAATACTTTTCAGCTATCACCTACTGTTTCTAGATTTTATATTTTTGAGAGTAACTACTTTGTTGTTCTGTAGCACCATTGTTTCATTGAGAGTACAGCTCGCCAATATCATCAGTTCTTTCTTTTTTAAACAAATATTCCTAAGTCCTAGTGTTAGTCACTCAGTCATGTCCGACTCTTTCTGACCCTCGGAACTGTCACCTGACAGGTTCTTTTGTCCGTGGGATTTTCTAGGCAAGCATACTGGAGAGGGTTGCCATTTCCTTCTCCAGGGGATCTTCCTGACCCAGGGATCGAACCTGGGTCTCCTGCACTGCAGGCAGGTTCTTTACCATCTGAGCCCCCAGTGGTTATAAAACAAATATTATTATCTAGCAAAATCCCAGCAGCCTTTTTAATGGAAATTGTCAAGCTGATCTCAAAATTCATATGAAAATGTAATGAACTCAGAATAGCCTATAAAACCTTGAAAAAAAAAAGTTGGAGGGCTTACATTCCTGATTTCAAAAGTTATGGTATGAGCATATGCCTATAGATCTTATGTCTCACCTATATGCCTACAGATAAATTGAACAGGGTTGAGAATTCAGTAATAAACTCTTATACCACAGTCAGCTGATTTTTAACATGAGTGCCAAGAAAATCCAATGCGAGCAAGAACAGTCAAGAAATGGTGGGACAGCAGAATATTCACATGTAAAAGAATGAAATTATGACACCTAGCTCACATCACATACAAAAATTAACTCAAAATAGATTACAGACCTAAATGGAAGTGCTAAAACTATAAAACTATTTTTTTCTAAGAATACAAGAGTATATCTCTGGGACTTTGGATTACGCAATGGTTTCTTAATGATGCCAAAAGCTCAAATAAGAAAAATAAAAATAGGTACTTGGGCTTCATCAAAATTAAAAAGTTCTGCTTCAAAGCATACTATCAAGACAGATAATTCCTCAGCAGTTCAGTGGTTAGGAATAAGTGCTTTCATAGCCAGAGCCAGGTTTGATCTCTGGTGGGATAATCAGCAAAAAAAAATCAGCCAAAAAAAAGAGAGAAACAAACAAAACACAACAAAACAAAGAAAATAAAAAACCCACAGAACGTTAGAAAAGATTTGCAAATTATGTATCTGATAAAGATATAATATATCTGATTATATATCTGTATATCCCTATACAAAGAACTGAGCAATAAAAAGAAAACGTAACTCAAAAATGGTCCAAGAACTTAAACAGATGTTTCTCCAAAGAAGATATACGATGACCATTAAGCACATGAAAGGACTCTCAACACTACTAGGAAAATACAAATCAGAAACGCAATGTGATATAGGACTTCCCTGGTCCAGTGGTTAAAAATCCACCTTGCAATGCAGGGAGCATGGATTCTATCCCTGGTCAGGGCACTAAAATCCTGCATGGCTCAGAGCAACTAAGCCTGTGCACCACTACTCGAGAGCCCATGTGTGTACAACAAAAGATCCCATGTGACCAAGACCCAGTGCAGCCAAATAAATTTTGTTGTTATTCAGTCGCTCAGTCGTGTTGGACTGTTTGCAACCCCATGGACTGTAGCACGCCAGGCTACCCTGTCCTTCACTATCTCCCAGAATTTGCTCAAATTCATGTCCCTTGAGTTGATGATGCCATGCAAACATCTCATCCTCTGTTGCCCCTTTCTTCTCCTGCCCTCAATCTTTCCTAGCATCAGAGTCTTTTCCAAAGAGTCAGTTCTTTGCATCAGATGGCCAAAATATTGGCGCTTCAGCTTCAGCCATCAGCCCTTCCAATGAATATCAGGGCTGATTTCCTTTAGGATTGACTGGTTTGATCTCCCTGCAGTTCAAGGGACTCTCAAGAGTCTTCTCCAGCACCATAGTTCAAAAGCATCAATTCTTCAGTGCTCAGCCTTCTTTATGGTCCAACTCTCATATTCATACATGACTACTGGAAAAACCGTAGCTTTGACTATATGGACCTTTGCTGACAAAGTAATGTCTGCTCTTTAATACACTGTCTAGATTGTCACAGCTTTTCTTCCAAGGAGCAAGTGTCTTTTAACTTCAAATAAATTAATTAAAAAAAAATACAATGTGATACCACTTCACACTCACAAGGATAGCTAAAATCAAAAAGAACAGACAATAACAAGCATTGAAGAGGATGCAGGAAAACCGGAATCCTTATACATTGCTGCTAGGATTGTAAAATGGCTCAGTCACTTTGACTGTTAGTCATTTCCTCAAAAGTTTTAACGGATTTACCAAATGACCTTCCCCTAGTTATATACCCAAGAGAAATGAAAACATTTGCACACATTGCCATTTGTGTGGAAATGCTCACAACTGCGTAATT
The DNA here is from genome assembly GCF_027580195.1 of Bos mutus. NCBI lineage: Eukaryota > Metazoa > Chordata > Mammalia > Artiodactyla > Bovidae > Bos > Bos mutus. Next base: position 19,662,358 of record NC_091619.1, on the reverse strand, counting down.
CATAATAGCCAAAATCTAGAAACAATCCAAATGTCCATTAACTGATAAACAGATGTGGTGCAGTCATTCAATGGAACATTATTCAGTAAATAAGCAATGAAGCTCTGATACATGTTACAACATGGATGAACCTTTAAACAAAAGGAACGAAGTCTGTCACAAAAGATCAAATGTAGTATGCTTCCAATGATATGAAATGTTCACAATGGGCAAATCTACTGAGACAAAACATTCCATTAGTGGGTGCCAGAGCTGGGAGAGGGGAGAATGGAGACTGACTACCGGTGGGTACTTTCGGGGTAATAAAAATGTTCTAAAATTAGACAGTAGTAATGTTTATGCAACTCTGTGAATATACTAAAAACTGACTGAACTGTAAACTTTAAAGACACTGAGTTTAACTCAGAAGTACATGAATTATAGTATGTCAACCTCAATAAAGCTGTTATTAAAAAAAATATTGTTCTAGCCATATTAAAATAACCAAAAATAGAAGCTAAGATGCAGTGACTACTATATGCCAGACAATGTACTACTATATATTATATGCTTTACGTTATTTTAGCATCACAGCAGCCTCTGAAGCATTTATCAGTTGCTGCTGCTGAACAAACTACCCCAAAACTCAGTGGTTTAAAACAATAACTATTATCACTGCGAAGTCTACAGCTACAAGCTGGTTACTTCCCTTGCTCTGGACCAGATCTGGCTATCTTTGAAGTACTTCCTCATGCATCTGAGGTTAGTCTCAACTAGGATGACTGAGTCTACTGTACACTGTCTCTCAGCTTCTTTGCAGAGTGGCCTGGACTTGTCCCAGCAGGAGCAACAGTCCAAGAGAACTAAAACACTTAAGACCCCTTCAAATCTGGCTCAGACCAGTGAAGACTGTTGCATTCTATTGCAGACCATGATAGGCCAACTTGACCAGGGTTCAATCCCTGGGTTGGGGAGATCCCCTGGAGTAGGAAATGGCACCCCACTCCTGTATTCTTGCCTGGAAAATTCCATGGGCAGAGGAGCCTGCCAGGCTACAGTTGATAGGACTGCAAAGAGTCGGACTCGACTGAGTGCACACGGACAGTTATGTAAGTTACAGGTATGGTGTCCTGTGTTTTTACAGTCCATGGGGCCGCAAAGAGTCGGACATGACTGAGCAACCGAGCACACGCATATAGTCCAGGTTGGGTTCAAATGGTAGGAAGGAGACTTCACCGCTTTGTGGGAGGATCTGTAAAATTAGACCATGGGGTCGCAAAGAGTCGGACACAACTGAATGACTTTCATTTTCACTTTTGCTGCAAAATTACAATTTTTCTAACAAGTGGAAACCACTGTACTGTTAAAAAATGGAGAAGCTTGGATCTAAACATGGTTATTGGAATTGAGAGTAAATATTCCTCATCACTATACCATTTTTCTTCCTAGGTAGCCTCAACACTTTATTTGTGCAGCTATTTGTTGATTTTGACCTTAGTTAAGAATAACTGGACTTCCCTGGTGGCTCAGAAGGCAAAGCATCTTTCTACAATGTGGAAGATCTGGGTTCGATCCCTGGATCGGGAAGATTCCCCGAGAAGGAAATGGCAACCCACTTCAGTACTCTAGCTTAGAAAATCCCATGGATGGAGGAGCCTGGTGTCCATGGGGTCGCAAAGAGTCAGACACGACTGAGTGACTTCACTTTCACTTTCTAAGAATAACTGAATTATTAAAATTTAATTGTTTTGAAACTTTGTCAATATTATCTACATTAATGAAAGTTTTTGAAACTTTACAACTTAAAAAAATTTAGTTATAAAGTTAATCAATGAGAACTAAAAGTTGTTTTGTTGTTGTTTAGTCACTGAGTCATGTCTGCCTCTTTTGTAACCCTGGACAGTAGTCTGCCAAGGCTCCTCTGTCCATGGGGTTTCCCAGGCAAGAATACTGGAGTGGGTTGCCCTTTCCTTCTCCAGGGGATCTTCCTGATCCAGGGATCAAACCTGTGTCTCCTGCTTGGCAGGCAGATTCTTTACCACTAAGCCACCTGGGAAGCCCAAAATTGTTTTGATAAAATTCCAAACCAGAAATTATTGAATAGAGTTGCAGTTTTCATATCAGTTTCAGCATCAGATGAAATTTGACTTTATTTTGTATGCATAATACTAGAAACTTGAGTCACACAGGTAGTTGCAAGGGATAAACATTTGTAATAGTTTTTTAGTTTTCATTTTTAAAAACTTTGGGCCAAAAGAACAGCAAAGATAGTAGAAAGAGTTTCCTACACCCTTCATCCAACTTCTCCTAATGTTAACATCTTACATGCCCATAGCACAATGATCAAAATTAAGAAATTAATAGTTACAATACTATTCACTAAACCATGGACTTTATTTGGATTTTGCAAACTTTTTTGATAATGTACTCTTCCTGTTATAGGTTCCAATTCAGGATCCTCCATATGGAGATCTGAATGTTTTTCTGAAATCTATCACCAACATATTACCTATCCTTTAAAAATTGTGTGAAAATTATAAATTTGAAAAATATATCCTCAGCTATTTCATTCAAGTAACAATTTAATACGATACAGTTATCTGAAGAGTTTTGTAGCATAGCCTAGATCACTGGTTTCCAATGGTGGCTGCACATTAGAATCATCTGAGTATAATTAAAACTCTGCTATCCAGAGTGTATCTCAGACCAATTAAACCACAATGTCTATTAGTGAGATTCAGACATAGGTATTTCATAGGTATTAGAGTTACCTCACTGATTCCAATGTGCAGCTAAGAGTGAGAACCACTGCATAGATGTCAATGGTTAAGGGAATTTCAACCCATTTAAGAACAGGTAGTCTCTGGGTATGGTTATATAACCAATTCAGCATTCAGTACATATTTCTCCAAAAAGCCATGAGATTATCAAATGTCTTATATTAATGAAGATATATATATATATAAAATGTCATTATTTTGGTTTACCATTCATGGAATTCTGACAAAAGATGATACATTAATCTGCCATAACTTTTTCTCTATTGAAACTAGACTGATTTCCCAATGATCAGTAATTCTTTTTCATTTACTTTTTTTTTTGCCATGTCATGTAGCATGCGCAATCTTAGTTCCCTGACCAGGCATAGGGACTCAATCCATGACCCCTGCATTAAGAATGTGGAGTCCTAACCTCTGGACCACTGGGGAAGTCCTAGGAATCTTTTTTTCTAAACCAGCAACTTGGTCCCCTATGAAACACCCGGCAATGTCTGATAGGAGTTTGGTTGTCACAACTTGGGGGAGAGGTGCTCCTGGCATCTAGTGAATTGAGAGGCCAGGGTTTCTGTTAAGCATTCTGTAATGCACAGGAGAGGCTCCCACAACAAAGAATTATTCAGTCCCAAATTTAAGCAGTGCCAAGATTGAGAAAAAGTGTTCTAAATCTTGAGTCCTATAGGAAAAATTTGCTTCTTGGAGATTATTCACTGCAACATTGTTTCTAATATTGCAAGAATGGAAAGAGTCTAATTCAGCATATCCATACCATGGAATACTATGCAGCTGTTTAGAAACAAAACAATACTAAACGTTCTCTCCATATTAATGAGGAAAAAATCTCTAACATACAGTAAGTGGAAAACAAACCAAAAACAAAATGCAGAACAAGGTATACAGCAGCTATCATTTATGTACAAAAGGGGAAAATCTATCCAATTTGTTTGTAAAAAGGTAAATATTTTGAAGGATATACAAAAATTGATAATCCTGTTTGCCTTTAGGGAAAGGAAATGGGTTCTTGTGGGGGCAGGAAGAGAGAGTGTAGTGTCTTTTATACTTTTTGACCTCTGAGCCATGTTGCTATCACCCAGGGAGAAAGTAAATTAAAAAATATTAAATCAACAAACCCCTAATGAATCCTTTAAAGCTAACAAACAGCTTTTCTGCATGAATTATATTACTCTGTTTAGAAAAATCCTGCTGCATCCAATTGTGTTAGGCTGAGGTTAAAGAAAATAAACAGTGGGGCCCCATCCCAACAACACATCTAAATCTACCCTGGCAAGGTTTGGGAAACCCTCAGGTTTCTCACAAGGGTACTTCTCATGTACCATTCTTCACAGGAAAAATAACATTGTTTCAAGCTTGTAAAAACATCTTTTTTTTTTTTTCCCTTTACTCTGTGAGCCCAAGTTTCCTATCTGTAAAACAAGGGCAAGGACTATAGTAGTGTTTTCCAGACATCTTTCCTTCCTTTGGTAATATACCATTTACCAAGCTAAGAGCAATTTAAAATACCAACATATAAAAAATATACAAGGGCTGTACTGGGAAAAACAGGAATAAGGCACATCTGCTTTGATGTTCATTTTCTTCCAGCTACTAAATAAAGTACAGAGGAGAACATCTAGGGTTCAAAAAACAAAACAACCCAGAGCAACCACAATAGCGACAGCTAACATTTACTGAACATTTTCTGTAGATCAGGCACTGGTCTGAGTGCTTTATGTAAATTAACTCTGTGTATTTTCAAAACAATTCTATGACATAAATATTATTATCTCCAACTTACAAAGATAAAGTGGCAAGTATGGCAGAATAGTTAAAAACATGGACTCAAGAATAACTTCTTAAAAAAAAAAGAATCTAACTTCTAGGATTTGAAATGGGGCTCTCCTACTTAATAGTTGTGTGACCTTAAGCAAGTTACTTAAACTTTGTGTTGTCTGTTTCCTCATTTCTAAAACGGAGAAAACAGTAGTATTTACATACAGGATTCTTAAAAGGATTAAATTACTTGAAAAAAATGGGTTATTACTATGACCAACTAGTTTCTACCCAAGTTTGCATAGCTACCAAGTAAAAGAGTCAGGCTTTGAACCCAGGCAGTGGGGAGTGTACATTTCTACTTTGCTAAAAGGCGATTACCTGAAGCATGAGTTTAAAATCATGGTACCCAAACAAAAATTGCAGAGTTCCTCCCTTGGTAAATAGAAAATTATTTATGGACTATTATATACATATATACATACATATATATATATTTTACTTATATAAGAGTTTGAAGCTCTATATTTTTATAGTATTTACCATAACTTGTCAAGTGTAAAGTTAACCCTGATGATGCTCCAGTAGGTTGTATTTTTAAATGTCTGAAACTTTATTTTAAAAGTGTACATCAGGATTTCCCTGGTGGTTCAGTGGTTGAGAATCTGCCTTGTAATGTGGGGAACTCAGATTTGATCCCTGGTCAGGGAACTAAGATCCCACACATCTTGGGGTAGCCGGTGAGCCGAAACTAGAGAGCCGATGTGCCACAACTAAGACCAGACGAAGCCAAATAAATAAATATTTTTTAAAAAGTGTACACTGAAAAGCTTTTCTTGCTAATCTGCATTCCACCTTTCCCTGCTGCAACATCCCAGCAAGGAAGTATTATGAGATAAATGTTTAATTACTTCTATTCTAGTGGGGAAATCTGAGCTCAGCTTAGCTAAGACTGCTGCTGTACAGCAATAGCATAGAGCCCAACTGTCTATTTACAGCTTGAGGACTGATGCCAGAAGCAGAGCAGTAGGGAAACTCTGGAAATCTAGGCGGTTTTGCTGAGGGCCTCTCACTATGCTTAAAGAAAGTGAAGTGAAGTGAAGTGAAATCGCTCAGTCATGTCTGACTCTTTGCGACCCCATGGACTGTAACCCACCAGGCTCCTCAGCCCATGGAATTTTCCAGGCAAGAGTACTGGAGTGGGTTGCCATTTCCTTCTCCAGGGGATCTTCCCAACCCGGGGATCGAACCCGGGTCTCCCGCACTGCAGGCAGACGCTTTACCGTCTGAGCCACTTTCAGTTAAATCTTACCCTCTTTTAAATTAAAATACAAAACCATCATCCAAGGCAAAGTACTCTGGAGGTAGTTGTGATTTGGCCCCCTTTCTGTGTTTCCTATTGCTACTGTAACAAATTGCCACAAACCTGGTGATAATAATAAAACAACATAAATTTGTCATCTAGAGTTCTGTGGTTTAAAAGTCCAAAATCAAAGTGTCAGCAGGACTGTGTTCTTTCTGGGTGCTGCAGTAGAGAATGTTTTCTTGACTTCTCTAGGTTTTGGAGGTTGCCCTTCATCTTCAAAGCCTGCCTGCAGCAGCTGGTCAGGTCTATGTCCTCCTGCATCACTCTGACACTGACTCTTTGGTCTTCCTCTTCCATCTTTCAAGAACTCTTGTAATTGCAGCGGGGTTACCAGATGATTCAGGGTAATCTCCCTATTTTCAGATTAGCTGATTAGTAAGTATCCTTAATTTTCTTTTGCCATGTAATATAACACATTTACTGCTTCCAGGGATTACAACACAGACATCTTTCGCGGAACCATTATTCTGTTTTCCATACTTTCCTTAGTTCAAATAATTCAAGGTTCATTCATTCAATAAGGTCATTTTATTGAGCACTTAATATATTTTAGTCTCTGGTAGGCACTGGGGGCATACATAAAAGAATTGAATACTATCTTATCTGTCTATACTTAATGGGCAATTCATGAAGTGCAGTTACCAGAAGTAAGTTAAAGGCAGAGACTATAAGTAACTCTCTTTATATACAGGTGTAGTGGAATTGTATTAGAAGTGTTTTTTTCCTTTGTAGCATATGCAATTATGTTGCTAAAAACAAATTTACTGTGAAGGCAATGTGATATAGTGAAAAAAGTTACATTTTTAAGAGCCAGGCAAACTAAAGTCTAAAGATAGTTATCTGACTTTTTTGAGCCTCAGGCTTCTCATCTGTAAAATGGGGATAATATGATCTATTTCAAAGTGTTGTTTATTTTAAGGATTAAACAGGAACGCAAGTTCTCCTGGCATAGTATTTCACAAATGTTAATTTTCTTTCCCTTCTAATATTTTAAGTATCTAAAATTCATTTCAACATTTCCATGACTTGCTTTACACTAAACTACCAAAGAATATAAAAGAAATGTTAGACATAGCTCCTGACAACAAATTTAAAACGCTTTTAGTAGAGCAACACACTTGCATACATGGCACAATTAAAAAAGATCAACGGCTCCTGAACAGCTCCATGAAAAAGTTCGGACTTAAGGTTAGGAAAAGCAAATATAGAGTGAGGTAACTGAGGTGAATTTCCCTTTAAAAAAAAAAAAAAAGCAAGCAAGCAAACAAAACCAGACTCACAGATTGAAATATGGTAAAGAGGAAATTTAGGAGTGTCTAACTTTAGAGCTTGAATGGCCTTTGAGATTAATCTAGTACAGTGATTTTGAAACCATTGCCAGATCCCTAGAAGTCCACAGATGTGAAGGAAAAGGGAAACCTAAGTGGATCCCTTGCCTCATGTATTCGGCTTTGCCTACAAGGTGAAACAAAAGATTACTAGAAGAGAGCTTTGGAATTACTTGTGGCTTTTAATAGTCCATAATTCTTTTGAATTCAATCAAGAAAAAGTAAATGTTCATGCAGAGCTTTGAGACACAAGTATCAGTAACTATGGAAATCTGATAGACCTAGATTTGCATTGTTTTATTAACGATTTGGAAGAATAGGACACAAACTACCAATTTATCAACATCACCGTTAACGATAACGTAACACTGCACTTTCCCTGTACCTAGGAGTTAATTTGACTCTACACGTATTTCATCGCACATCAACCCTGAAGGCAGATTAGGGGCTCACTAATTTCCATGTTCAATTTTTCGTTTCTTGTTGACAAAGAACTAAGAAAAATAACTTTCTGAAGGACACATAAGACACGGCAGATGGAGTCCAGACCTGAATTTGATACATATGGTATCTTTATTCCCCAACCAGGCTGCCTAATGAGGTTGAAAATACATCATCCATTCATCATCCACCCACGAGGAATGCGTAAAAATGCACAAAAAACATCACTGCATATAAACAGTAGTGTGAAACTCGAGAAATTTAAGCTGGGTTTAAATAAAAAAGAAAAAGTCGACCACTGAGTGCGTTCTTTCCTGGGTCCTAGGTCCGCAACACAGAGCCCAAAGGGAAGCCCCCTAAGGAGGGTCGCCGGCCCTACCGGTCTCACTCCCTACCTCATGGAGGTTCAGAGTCCCGCTCCTTTCCCTCATGGGTATAACCCCCGTGCCGGTCCATTTCCTCACCGAGTCACAAACCAGCTCCCCCGGCCCGGCAAACGGCAGACACTGTCAAGCGCTGTCTCCACGCCGCGCGTCCCGCAGCGGAGAAGTAAGCTCGGGTCGTAAGGCAGGAAGCTGCTTAATGCGCAGCCGCCGCAGCCTCCAACCACCCGCCAGCGAAGGGGCGCTAGGCCGCCCCCGACCCGCTCGCCGCGGCCAGGGCGAGGCCAGAAAAGGAAGCTGCGGCGCCAGGGCGCCGCGGCCAGCGAGGTAAATAGCCACAGGTTTCTCTCCGTCGCTCGCGGTAATTCGTGTCCTAACGGCAAGCTTTGCCCGCTTCGCCTGTCGTCTTCTCCCCCGCTTCTACAGCCAACGGGAATGGAACAGTCCAGCGGGGGGGATTGTGGGAGGCGCACGCGTGAGGGGTGGAGGGTATGTCGGGGGGGCCGGAGGAGGAGGAGGCCGCGGCGGCCGTGGCGGCGGTTGGTGGCAGTGGGGGCGGGGAAGGGGGGGAGGAGAGGAGAGGAGGTGGAGGAGGAGGCTTGGGCTCGCGCTGCTGAAGGTACGCGTGAGGGCCCGCGCCAGAGCTGGCTTGACAGGGGCCGAGGGGAAGGGGAGGACTGTGCCACAAGGCGCCCCAGAGGGAGTGCGTACTGGCTGGCGGGCGCGCAAGGCGGCCGAAGGCGGTGGTTGGTGGGAGCAGCGAGCGACAAGCCCAGATACACTCTGGCGCGTGCGGGCGGGCGTGCGCGCTCCGCCGCCCGAGTCGGGTGAGGGGGGAGGACGAAGGGGGAAAACGCGAGGAGGGAGGAGTGGGAGGTGGGGGGGCACGAGGCGCCCTTCGCTCCCTCCCTCCCAAGGAGCTGCCGCCGCCGCCGCTCTGCCGCCGCCGCTCCCGCCGCCATTTTGGGTTCGCTTTGCGGAGGGGGAGAAGATCCCCGTCTCGGTTGCGGGACCCGCCTCCCCTCAGTTTCCCCCGCTTAGCCCCACGCCTTTCCCCTCTCCTCTCTCGCATTTCCGCCAGTCCGCTCACCCGCTGGCCGCCTCCTGACAAGCGGGAGGGATCCGCTGTGGACCAAGGGAAGCGGAGGAGCCTGGTGGCGGCCGCCCCCTCTTCCCCACTTCCCTGCACTCTCATCTCCCTCGGCCTCGGCCTCTGACACGGTGAGTAGAACCGTCTGGGGAGGCCTCTGGGCCTAAGTACTTCCTCCGCGACTCAGCCCCTGGCTTCCTGGGAGCTACTGTCATCTCCCGGACCTGGACCTCCGGGAGAGCGGCGGTAAGGATGGGGGAGGGGAGGGGAGGGCAGGGGATCCTGAGCTCGCCGGGAAGTCCCTCCCGGCGGGGGTGAAGGGGTGTCCCTGACAGGCGGGCTCCTGCCTGGGGGAGGGGGCGGGAAAGTACGCGAGTGGAGGCGGAGTCGGCGGTGCCCCTGACAGGTTAGTTTGTGTCTCGTGGAGGAGGGATTGGAGCATCCCCCATAGTCCTGTTTGTTTCGTTTAAGGGATAAAAGTGGCAGGAGGCAAGATTTTCCGTACGGTCAGATCTGTGGTGTCTCTGACATGCTGAAGTGTATGTAGGGACTACAGGATGATCTCAGTTTCGCAAGTTTAATAAATGTTGCTTGTTGCTTTGGGCATTGAAAGACATGTTTTTGGTCTAGAAGACAGATGGTCTGTTGGTGTATAGCGGCTGTGTTTGTGTGCGTATACAAGGAAGGAAAGTGTTCCGGAAGAGTTTGCTTGTATTTTTACAAGTGTAATCGAGTTCCCCCTTACACTAGCTTATTTTTAAAATAAAGCTTGGGATGTTCCTTGCTGGTTGATATGTTTGTGTATTTTAGGATTTGGGATTGCCTTAATACTTACTTGTAAAGAGAAGTCATGGCAGTATTTTGGAAATATAGCGTGAAGTGGTGGGGTCAGGAATAGGAGAAACTTATCATAGCTATTCTTAAGAATAGTTTGTTGCTCAGAATAGACTGAATTGTTCAGATGTGAAGGCCCAGAACATCTTTACTTGAACAATGTACTGTGAGTGTATAAAGAATGGATGGAGTTTTTGTTGACCTGAGTTTGTATTAACACTTTGTAATAGAATAAAGCTTTTATATTGTTCAGAATGCTCTTTCAGTTTGTTTGTAGTCATAAATCTCTGTGGAAATGGTGGGATGAATGTTTCCTCCCATTTTACAAAATAGGAAATTGAGGCATAAAGACATCATTTTTTCAAGGTCATATGTTAAATTGGTGACAAACTTGGGATATAACAGATACTTTTGACTCCTAGTCCAGTAGTATAGTCATCATATCATGACATCTCAGGAGATCTTTGTCAGGCAAATCTGAGTTTATTGGAAAGGTAGGGGCATATTGAATGGTATTTGGTAGAGATCAGTTGTGTCAGACAGAACATAGGTTGTCTTTGCCAGGTTGGCCTGTGGGAGATGGGTATTCCATGAGGATATTACTTTTTGTTTATGGAGGAAGCAGAGCGTTTCTAACACTTGAGTTTGTGTATTTGAGGGAGGGATATTTAACTGGTAACATAGAAGCAGGGTGGGGGCTGACAGCTTAACTTTAAGGGAGAAAGGATCTTCTTTCATTCATTCAACAAATATTTACTGAGTAACTACTCAATAAATGGTCCCTGCCTTGGGGTGAGAATAATCAAGGTGACTCTGTTGAAGCAGCTCGGGTACATTTGTCTTGACAGTGGTAAATACTGAGACAGTGATACATATTGAGTCGAGTGAGGCAGACAGGTCAGTGTGGAGTTGAAACTAGAAAACCTTCCTCAAAAATATACTCAGTTTGGAGGGAATTTAGATCTTCCAGACGTTTTACTGTGGAAGGATACAAGTGTATTTAAGCATCTAATAGGGTGCCCAGTTTGTGGAAGAGTGTGCTGCCTTTTGCATTTTCTTTTGGCATTTCCCAGTAAACTCTTTTTGGGATCTGGAATTGTCAGTATATGTGCCTGTGAATATTGGAACTTTTTGGCTGTGCTGAAGAAATTCTTCGAAAGACTTAATTTTGTAGTAAGGATCCCCTTCTCTGAACATGAGAGAAGTATACTTGAATTAAGGCAACTTAACTGTATTTCTCTGGAAAATAGTGTTTTTGATTTGCTGGATTAGTGGTTCTTAGAAGTTTTTTTGGGGTCCACTTATTCTTCTGAGAATGTGATGAAAAAACTCACTGTAGAAAATGTTGGGCATGAGCACAATCACACAAATTATGCATACAATTTTTAGAAACTTAAATTCTAATGAAGTAGAGCCAGTTTATATTTAAGTCTCATTTAAAAGTCTTTTTTTAAAAATAGTTTTGTTTGGGAGTGGAGATGTTGGTATGAGTTTAAGATGAAAGATTTTTTGACAGTGAGCATGCTGACAGTAAGGGGAACTTTAAGATCTTTTTTATTGTTTATTTTCTATTCTTTGCAGATTAATTTCTGCAGTGTTAAAACATGATTCTAATTAGGTGATCAGAGAATGTGGTATAATTGCTTTCTAGTTTTGCATTGGGACTGAGGAGTTTTGAAGCTCATTTCTTGGAATTTATCTTAGTTATAACAAATGTTATTGAGTTGTTTTTATGCAGGGGACACAAAGATGAATAATATATGGCCTTTGTCCTTGAAGCTATTCTAATTCAGTTGAAGTTATGAATTGCATGTTAGTGGGAGCCTTTAAAAGGACAAGGTGGAAGGAAGCATATTTCTTCTAGAAGTTGAGATTTCATGACTTAATTGCCTGAGAGGTTTTGCTGTTATTCTTAGGAAGTTACAAAGTCTTCACATTCTGTATGCAACTTTGCAGCTTAAAAAATGTGTTTTGGTATCATTTGATGTTTTGAGATGAAGGATCTCTGGCTTGAAAAGGATGTAAATGTTGGTGGCATTTTTTATCTTGTTTTGGATGTATTTCTGTAGTGGGTTTACATAAAAAGGTCTTAATGTCATTTTTGGATAGACATGTATCTAGAAAACACTGGGGTGATTTGAAAGACTACCCCTGAATCTAGTACTGAAAATTAAAAATAATTACTGAATTTTTTAAAGAAAAGAAACTCAGAAAGGTGTTTTAATGGTACAGATTACAGGATTCAGTCAGATAATGGAAAGGTCTTGAGAAAATTGGTCTGATTGTCTCTATTGTCATGTCCTCTGGGTAAGAAGTCATGTAAATTTGTGAAAAGTTTATTTTCTCTAATTTTTAACTTAGTAGGTTCCTACATTAAAAAAAAAACACATCATTTATGTGTGTGTGTGTGTGTGTGTGTGTAGCATGTCTGTATCTTTGCATATGGATAACATGTATATAGTCTCCTCTATGTATGAGATACTTCACAATTTAAAAAAACAACTATTTGCAATAATTACAAAAAATACACAGGATCTTAAAGGATCAAGAATAGAGTGATTTTCATGTCCTGTTCTTGGGTTGTATTCTAAGATATGAAGCATAACTTCCCTGTCTTGCTCAGTGCTGTGCCTTTATAGTGTCAGCAGTACCACTTGAGGTTTTATTCTAAGTCTTCCATGCCTTATGAATAAAGAATTTGGACACATTCAGTCCTGCCTAAAATAATCTGCCTGCACATGGTGGGAAAGTTTTACCGTGTGTGTAGGTAGTGAGTCTCCAATAAATAATTTCATATTGTTTTTTCAGGTATGCATGTTGATTTGAGTTTCTTAAAGATAATATATTCCCTTATATTACCTTAGATTGTAATCCACTGTGAGGTCTATTTTGTGCCAGCCTTTCCAGAAGCATGAGCTAGCTTAACCCTGGCTATCATGAGAGAGGGAAATGAAAGTAGTATTTAAGCTATATTGCTAGTCTTTTTTTTTTCTTAATGTCTATCTTTAAACTATTTGTAATTTATTTGGTTTATATTCTTTCATTTGGAAAGGTTAGGTTTCATGCTTATGATTTGTTATCTGAGTTAATAACTGTCATTTCATATTTTAGAAATCACTTTCTTAGTGACTGGGGGTGTTGGTGGCAGTGTGATGTCAACACAACATAATAAATTATGGCTTCAAGCAGTAATGAAATTTAGCTAATAATCTTATTGCTATTTCAGAGTTATATTTCCTTCATTGAACATCTAACTTTTTTTAATGTTTGAAGAATATATAAAATTTTATTTTTAGCATTAATTGTTTTTGCTTTCCATAGTTCCTAATCATTTGCTGTCAGGCATTTGCAAGTTGATGACAAGAGTTTATATATTTTTTCCATTTAATTTTGTTCCTTTCTTGAAGTGTGGAAAATTTCTAACCTGGAGAGCAATGAAATAAATAACAAAGTTCTCATGCATTCAACATCCAGCTTCAAAAGTTATCCAAACCCAGTTATCACACTATATCCCTATCAACTAGCATCTCTTCATCCTCCCTTTCTTTATTTCAGATATTATATCATTTGATCCATAAATACAGTGTGTACATTATTTTCACTTTTAAATGGGGAATTATTTTCCTTTAGTTAGGTTTATATAATTTATTAAATAAAAAAACGTTTCATACCGAATGTCTAAACTTTTCATACCGAATACTTACAGTCTGTATTACCTGTCAATAGGGATTCCTCTGCAACATAAGAAGAAATGAACTGAATAGAACTTTATTTAGTTGCCTTTAGATGTTTGCGTTGTAAAATGCAGTTGGTTCCTGTGTTTCCTAGAAAAGTGTATCAGCTTTTTTTTCAAACACACAGTGAGAAGTAATGTCTCTTAGTTTTTTCATTGTTTTTTTTTAGTCATAGTGACAAATTGCTAAAAACATTTTCTAGATCCTTTTCAGTTCAGTTCAGTTGCTCAGTCGTGTCCGACTCTTTGCGACCCCATGAATCGCAGCACGCCAGGCCTCCCTGTCCATCACCAACTCCTGGAGTTCACTCAAACTCACATCCATCGAGTCAGTGATGCCATCCAGCCATCTCATCCTCTGTCGTCCCCTTCTCCTCCTGCCCCCAATCCCTCCCAGCATCAGAGTCTTTTCCAATGAGTCAAGTCTTTGTATGAGGTGGCCAAAGTACTGGAGTTTCAGCTTTAGCATTATTCCTTCCAAAGAAATCCCAGGGCTGATCTCCTTTAGAATGGACTGGTTGGATCTCCTTGCAGTCCAAGGGACTCTCAAGAGTCTTCTCCAACATCACAGTTCAAAAGCATCAATTCTTCGGCGCTCAGCCTTCTTCACAGTCCAACTCTCATATCCATACATGACCACAGGAAAAACCATAGCCTTGACTAGACGAACCTTTGTTGGCAAAGTAATGTCTCTGCTTTTGAATATGCTATCTAGGTTGGTCATAACTTTCCTTCCAAGGAGTAAGCGTCTTTTGATTTCATGGCTGCAGTCACCATCTGTAGTGATTTTGGAGCCCAGAAAAATAAAGTTAGACACTATTTCCACTGTTTCCCCATCTATTTCCCATGAAGTGATGAGACCGGATGCCATGATCTTCGTTTTCTGAATGTTGAGCTTTAAGCCGACTTTTTCACTCTCCACTTTCACTTTCATCAAGAGGCTTTTGAGTTCCTCTTCACTGTCTGCCATAAGGGTGGTGTCATCTGCATATCTGAGGTTATTGATATTTCTCCCGGCAATCTTGTTTCCAGCTTGTGTTTCTTCCAGTCCAGCGTTTCTCATGATGTACTCTGAGTATAAGTTAAATAAGCAGGGTGACAATATACAGCCTTGACGAACTCCTTTTCCTATTTGGAACCAGTCTGCTGTTCCATGTCCAGTTCTAACTGTTGCTTCCTGACCTGCATACACATTTCTCAAGAGGCAGATCAGGTGGTCTGGTATTCCCATCTCTTTCAGAATTTTCCACAGTTTATTGTGATCCACACAGTCCAAGGCTTTGGCATAGTCAATAAAGCAGAAATAGATGTTTTTCTGGAACTCTCTTGCTTTTTCCATGATCCAGCGGATGTTGGCAAGTTGATCTCTGGTTCCTCTGCCTTTTCTAAAACCACCTTGAACATCAGGAAGTTCACGGTTCACGTATTCCTGAAGCCTGGCTTGGAGAATTTTGAGCATTACTTTACTAGCGTGTGAGATGAGTGCAATTGTGCGGTAGTTTGAGCCTTCTTTGGCATTGCCTTTCTTTGGGATTGGAATGAAAACTGACCTTTTCCAATCCTGTGGCCACTGCTGAGTTTTCCAAATTTGCTGGCATATTGAGTGCAGCACTTTCACAGCATCATCTTTCAGGATTTGGAATAGCTCCACTGGAATTCCATCACCTCCACTAGCATTGTTTGTAGTGATGCTTTCTAAGGCCCACTTGACTTCACATTCCAGGATGTCTGGCTCTAGGTCAGTGATCACACCATCGTGATTATCTGGGACGTGAAGATCTTTTTTGTACAGTTCTTCTGTGTATTCTTGCCATCTCTTCTTAATATCTTCTGCTTCTGTTAGGTCCATACCATTTCTGTCCTTTATCGAGCCCATCTTTGCATGAAATGTTCCTTTGGTAGCTCTGATTTTCTTGAAGAGATCCCTAGTCTTTCCCATTCTGTTCTTTTCCTCTATTTCTTTGCATTGATCGCTGAAGAAGGCTTTCTTATCTCTTCTTGCTGTTCTTTGGAATTCTGCATTCAGATGTTTATATCTTTCCTTTTCTCCTTTGCTTTTCGCTTCTCTTCTTTTCACAGCTATTTGTAAGGCCTCCCCAGACAGCCATCTTGCTTTTTTGTATTTCTTTTCCACGGGGATGGTCTTGATCCCTGTCTCCTGTAGTGTCACGAACCTCATTCCATAGTTCATCAGGCACTCTTATCTATCAGATCTAAGCCCTTAAATCTATTTCTCACTTCCACTGTATAATCATAAGGGATTTGATTTAGGTCATACCTGAATGGTCTAGTGGTTTTCCCTACTTTCTTCAATAGGATAGAAAAGAAGGTAAATATTCCTGTTGAGTTATGAAGAAAAAACAGAGACTAGAGATTTGAAGTGATTGCTAGTTAAGTACAATATAGGTGTATATCCTTTTTTTCCAGAAAAGGTTGACAAGATGAACATGAATTCCATCATTAATGAAAGTTTGGTTAACTTATCTTCTTATTCTACAGTAAATAAATCATAAATCTTTGACTTACACTTCTTGTTTTACATTTTTTTTCCCTACCTTTTCCACACTTGATACCAAACCAGTCCTCTCATTCAGTTTTATTTGTCCTAAGATCACAAGTGGACACTGTCCAATTATAAAGTAGCTATATCATGGCTTCTTGGTGTAAATGACATTGAGAATGTGGTGGAGACATTCCGTATGATAAAAATTTTTTAAATTCAGCATTGATGAAAATGAAAGCCCTAGAGTTTAAGGACTAACATGTGAAGCCTAATGGGATTTAATGGAGAAAACTTAAAAGATTGTCTTTGAAAGAAAAACTGCCAATTCTGACATTTGAGAAAATGGGGAAGTGAAATAATCATGTATAATCATTATTGGATGAACAGTGTTTTTATATATATATATATTTGAGGATACAAAGATAGGGAGATAAGAATTTCAAATAAGTAGAAAATCTATGTATACAACTGGTAACTAAATGATAACACAGGTTGGAAAGTTATTTAGATGCAGAAGCATATAAAGATGCAGACTCAAGAAGAAAGAGGAATCACCTTGAAACTGAAATTAGTTAGAGGTTTAAGTTAATTTTATTTTTCTGTGTGTGTTTAAGGGGGAAAAAAAACTCAAATGTAGAACAAGATCAGAGTTTAATTTTTTCTGAGTAGTATTTTTTCTGTTCATTCATTCATTCTTCATTCAGCCAATTAACATTTTTTCCAGTACTTCATTCCTATTTCTGTGCTTTCTGCTGCTGCTGCTAAGTCACTTCGGTCGTGTCCGACTCTGTGCGACCCCATAGATGGCAGCCCACCAGGCACCCCCGTCCCTGGGATTCTCAGTGGGTTGCCATTTCCTTCTCCAATACATGAAAGTGAAAAGTGAAAGTGAAGTCACTCAGTGGTGTCCAACTCTTAGCGACCCCATGGACTGCAGCCTACCAGGCTCCTCCGTCCATGAGATTTTCCAGGCGAGAGTACTGGAGTGGGTTGCCATTGCCTTCTCTGATTTCTGTGCTTAGGTGTTGGGAAAAAAACTAGGAATTTTTTTCTTTTTTGGTTTGGTTTTTCTTTGAAGAGAGTTGTGAATCTAGTAAAAGGAACATCATGTTAAGAAATGTATCATATGATGTAATACATTTCTTTCTCCAAGGTAGAGAGCGGAGCATTTTTAAGTCTTGGGGGAGAAAGGAAAGGCTAGGGATGGCTTCTGACCAGTGGGAAGAGACATGTTCAGAAGGGTATAGTGAGGGCATTCTAGGTAGAGAAAGATCATCTGCAGGGATATAAAGTGAATATAACAACAGAATGAGTTCAGGAGACTGTAATTTGAATCAGTGTAGTACTTTCTACCATTCTCCTGTGATTTCCAGTGAGTTCAGTACTATATAAGATTGGCCTTTGTGCTTAGAGATCATAAAAAAAATAAAGATGAAACTATGTTCAGTATACTCTACTTAGAGAAAATAGTGTATTGTTACAGTTCAAGGTAATTTTAACAAAGATTAAAATCAAGAAAATGATTCTGTTTTAGTTAGAATTTTTTTTTATTGGAATATAATTGCTTTACAATGTTCTGTTAGACAGGAACGTAAATCAGCCATATGTATACAAATATCCCTTCCCTCTTGCACCTCCCTCCCACGTCCTCATCCCACCCCTCTGGGACATCAGAGAACATGAAGCTGAGTTCCCTGTGTTAAAAGGCAGCTTCCTGCTAGCTCTCTGCTTTACACATGGTAGTGGATATATTAATACTACTGTCTCAATTCATCACCCCTTCTTTCACCCTCAGTGTCCACAATTCTCTTCTCTACGTCTGCACCTCTATTCTTGCCCTGTTAATAGGTTCCAGTACCGGTTTTCTAGATTCTGTATATATATATATATGGTAATATACAATATTATATATTGTATATAACAATATATATGGTATATTGTATATGTATTAAAATATATATGTATATTGGTTTTTCTCTTTTTGACTTAGAAAATTTTTACTACAATATACCCCATTCCTCCAGCATTTTAGTTAATCAAGCCTTGTCTATAACAGGTATCCAGCCAAGTAAAATAATAAATAATTGCTTTTCATAATAATAAACAAATCTTAATAATAATAAAAACATAATAAATAAATAAATAAAATAAATAAAAATAAAGAAAGAAAGAAAGAAACAAATAACCAGTCTCCACACTGGTATATTTCTCCTTCATTTGTTGAAAATCTCAAATAATGATTAAGACTGGGGACTCAAAGTCAGATTGAGGGATTTCCCTATAGTCCAGTGATTCAGACTGTGTGCTTCCACTGCAGGTGGCCTGCGTTGCATCCCTGGTCAAGGAACTAAAATTCTGCAGCTGCGCGGTGCTGATAAAAAACTTATTTGTAACTTTTCACAAAATAATTATGGTCTTTGGTTTCCTTGACTGTAAAATTATGATAATTGTTGTTGTTTAGTTGCTAAGTCGTGTCTGATTCTTTTTTGTCCCCATGGACAGTAGCCCCCCGGGCTCCTCTGTCCAACGGAGTTCCCAGGCAGAATACTGGAGTGGGTATTTCCTTCTCCAGGGGATCTTCCCAATCCAGGGACTGAACCCATGTCTCCTGCATTGCACTTAGATTCTTGACCCCTGAGCCACCATGGAACCTCAAAATGGTAATAATACTTACTGCTAAAGGTTGTTGGAGGATTGTATGAGATAATATGTGTAAATGCTTAGCATGATTTATGTCATATAGCAGGTGCAAAATACACATTTGCTGTTAATTTCTCTTCTTCATTTCCTGAAAAGAGAAATTTTTTGAGGAAAACAAAGGACTTTCCTTATACGTATTTTCTATAGGAGGTAAGAATATGAAAAATACATTTGTGAAAGTGTATATATAAACAACTTATTTACATGTATACATATTTTTTCCTAATTCTTGGTTTATCTTATTTTCCTCACATGTGAACTCTACTTTTGTATTAGTTTCAGGCTAGGCTTTTGCATTTGGCTTTATTTATTTGGCTGCCTTGTATCTTAGTTGTGGCATGTGAAATGTTCCATCTTCATTGTGGCATGCAGGATCTTTAGTTGTGGCATGCGGGATCTTTTTTTTTTTTAGTTGCGGCATGCAGAATCTTTAGTTGTGGCATGTGGGATCTATTAATAGTTCCCTGACCAGGGAAGGAACCCAGGCCCCCTGCGTTGGGAGCATGGAGTCTTAACCACTGGACCACCAGGAAAGTCTCCTGCTTGGCTTCATCTTACCTTCTTCAAGGATTTGTTTCTAAAGTGAACAAGAATATATATTATTGTGTGAATATTTTGGGGTGAAGAACCTTGTCTTTGTACAGTGTTGGCTTTAGTTATGACAGTTCTCCTTTTAGAGCTGATCAGTATTTCCTTTTATTTTTTAGGAATAAAAGTCTTCTAAAGCTTTGTAGTCTTCTAAAGCAGAACCCATCTGTTTTATTAAACCACCTCTTTTGGTTGAGAAAAAAGACCAACATGTAGTCATTGAGTGATTATTATGTGCCAGGCACTGGGATTCAGTGACAAACAAATAAGGTTCTTGGGCATTTTTCTTTTCATTTTCTAGGACATAATTTTTCAGTATTGATGTAACATATTGCTACCATCATATTACATGTGGTTCAAGCAAAACTTGTTCTTAAGGTAGAATAGAGATTTCTGAAGAAATGTCTTGGAATGTGATATTTTATGCCAGAGCAAATCAATTCTAGGAAAAAAATCTCTTAACTTTTGAGGAATCTTTATTGTCTCCTATGTTTTATACAGGGAGTCTGTTGGGCAGTTAGTCAAGTCCTCTGCTCAGAGTCAAATAAAAAACAGCTCTCTGCTTCCTGTGCCTTCCAACAGAATGCATTCAACAAGTATTGATTGTATACATTTGGCCCTCTGTATCCACGGGTTCTGCATCTGCAGTTTTAACCAATCACAGATCAGCAATATTTGGGGGAAAATAAATTCCAGAAAGTTCCAAAAAGGAGACATGAATTTGCCTCATGCCATCAGCTATTTATATAGTGATTATATTGTAGTATTTATAGCTGTTTATATAGTATTCACATTGTATTATGAATGTATTGTAAGTAGACTAGAGATGTTTTAAAGTGTAGAGGAGAACATGCTTAGGTTATATGCAAATACTGCCCCATTTTATATAAGGGAGTTGAATATCCCTTGTGCTTTGGTATCTGTGAGGGGTCTTGCAACCAGCCACCTGCAGGTACCAAGAGAGGACTAAACTTTATGCCAATACTGTATTAAGCCCCCATTCTAGTATCCTTGCCTGGAGAATCCATGGATAGAGGAGCCTGGCTTAGGGTTGCACAGAGTTGGACATTACTGAAGCAACTTAGCACATACTTAAGCCCAGGGGTTACAGCAGTGAATGATAGTCAAAAATCACCACCCTCGTGGTGTTCACTTTATAGTCAGTAGTAAGATAATTGTATAAGTAGGTGTGATGTTATGGCATTTTGTGATAAGTGTTGTAAGAGAAATGTAAACAAGGTAAGAGGGTGAATGTTAGGTAGTTTAGAGAAGTCCGTTGAGCTAATAGTGTTTGAACAGAAATCTGAATGATACGAAGGACCCCATGAATCTGTCTGAGGCATAAGTGCTGAGGCAGTAGTGTGTTTGGTGTGTTTAAGAAATAGGAGTGAGATAGAACAGAGTGAACAATGTGGGGAAGAATAATAAAAAATTAGGAGAAGGAGGTAGCCAGGGCCTAGATAATGTAGGGACTTTTAAGACTTGACTAAGTGTTTAGGTTTTATTCTGGATTTGATTGGAAGCTGTTGAAAGGTTTTGAGTGGGGAGATGACTTGACCTAATATGTACACTTTGAAAGGCAAGAGCGATACAAGAGTGGCAAGTTATATGGCAGTTACAGTATTTGAGTCAAGAGATGGTTTGGAGTTGAACCTAAAGTGTGATCAAGAAGACGGGTTTAAGATATATTTTGAAGATAGTAGTGATGATAACCTGTATTGGATGTGTGGTCTGAGTAAAAGAGTAAGTCAAATATGACTCCAAAGATGGCCTTAACAGCTGGGTGCCATTTACTGAGACGAGGAACACTGGCAGAAGCAAGTTACAGGAGTGCAGATGTTAAGAGTTTGGTTTGGATATATTGACTTTGAGTTATCTATTAAATGTTACCGGTGGAGATACATTGAGTAGGCAGTTGGATATATAAATCTTGAGATTGGGATAAGTGTAAATTTGGGAGTTGATCAGTGTAGAAATGCTTATTTACAGCCATGGGACTTCATGAGATTACCTGGATAGTGAGTGCAAATAGAGAAGAGATGTTCTTGGACTGAGTTGTGGCATATTCTTGACACTTAGTAAAATTGCCAGGGTTGAAAGAATCTTTTGATGTTATAATATTAGGAATAATACGTTCCTAACTAAGAAAACCTAGAAAGTAATAACTAGTCAAGACATAGAGACAAAAACAAGATGGTTGAGAAACATATTGCCATTCTTTTACCTGTTAAATAGCTCTTTGTGTCGCAGAGCTCAGAACACTCATTTTATGTGAAATTAAGAGCAAGAGTGCCTATTTCTACTTGATTACTCTGAAAAGATGGCCAGAATGGTCATTAGTTTCCTAGATGTCCATTGTGAGAGGCAACATAAGGTTAAACAAACAAGTAGAAGTTTATGAAATAATGGATCAAGTATCAAAAGATGTTAAGCTACTTACTCATTAATATGATACCCCTTTCTAGCTTTGAAAACTTGCAGAGTTAGAGTGAGATCAAGCGGTCTCCTAATTTCTTATTTAACTTGTCATTGGGCATTGTTATACCTTCCTTTTAAGAAGCTGGTTTTTCATCTATGGACTTAGTTGACATCCTAGAATACATATATGTGACTGTTAGGGGCTTAATACTGTTTTAGGTTGACTTACTGCATTTTGCAGGTTTTTCTGGATGTGGGTAAGGATCTATTTAAATGTATTTGAGGTGTCAGAAATTGGAAGGAATAGAAATAACAGGTGATAAAAGCAATCACAGTCTATAGATTTTGTTGTTGATAATTTGAAAACCTATCAGAAATCCTCTTAGCTAACGCATGAAACGTATTCTCTTGCTTGAGCATATGACTTCACACTTGCCAATCTACCTCTACCATTAGGAAAATGAAGGGCCCATCTGTTGAATTGGCACTGTGCCCAAAAGGCGGCTAGTGTCGGACTTTGTCAGTTCAGGAAAAGGTATTAATTCCAGAACATTGAGGGGAAACTTTTCTAGTAACAACATATTCCCTAGGGTTTATTTGATTGCTTGTTGGCTGTTTTATAGAAAGCACCTGAGAATTAAGGATCCGTATCATGTATGATTTCTTTTTCCTAAGTCAGAAACATCATTTGTATGTATTTGAGACCCAATTCTCTTTCATATAAATGGCATTCTTAAGAAACATTACCAAAAATTTCCAGATAGTTAGAAGCATTCTTGTTAAGTAGAACTGAGACGTTTTAAAAAGTAGTATGATTTGGGATTCAGATAAGCCTCAAAAGACATTTCTAGGTGTATCCGTTCCATGCAAATCCGGAAACTATGTTTACTGAGATTTAGAACTAGGTAATTAAAAAGTGGCGACCTCCAAGGTTCGTGGGCATCCATTTTGTACCTTACCTGAGAAGCTGGCCTTAAAAACAGGATCATAACTCTTTTGGTGGTGGTGGTGGTCATGGACCCCATTTAGAGCATAATGAAACCTTTCTAACCTTTCCCCAGAAGTGCACATATGCCTATAAGATTTTTGGCATGTAATTTTGGGGGGGGGGGCGGGTTCTTGTGCAATTTTGATTGTAGGCTATTATACTTTGTTTCAGAAGAATCTTAATTATGAATTGTTATGTAACAATAGTTGCATTTTTTGCCTGTTCTTCAATAGGGATTGCATTTAAAAATGGAAATAAACTTATATGGTATCATGGTTGGATGGTAGTTTAAATAAATCTTTGCCAGACTGTCTGTTATCTGTCCACCTTCCTTTTTTCTTCACCATTTTGGTAATGCAATAATTTCTGGAGAATGACTAGTTAAAGCAACATTCCAATGTTAGAACGGCAGGCTGCATTTTAGAAAAGTAACTGTCCGAAATTGGAAAAATGGCAGCAAAATGATAATCATCTATCTGTGCCCTACCCTGGACGGCTTCCAGCTAGGTTCCCTAGCTATATCCCACACACTCTGAAATGCATGCAGTTTCTGAATCCAAATCTGACCATGTGCCTTGGCAGGACATACTCTAGCACTGTTAGGATCCTGCCTACTTCTTTAGTTTTGTGTCTCATTGGGCCTCTTATCCTTGTGCTTCAGCTGTTTGGAACTGTCAGTCATTCCCACACACAATTCGTTTATATCTCCATGACTTTCATGTTCCTCCCAGTGCCTGGCTGCTTAGAGAACACCTACCCAACTTCTGAGACAAAGTTCAAGTTGATGCTGTGAAGCTTTACCTGGCCATCTCCCCTCTTTTGGTGAACAGTATGCACTCATTTCTCTTTGGATTTCTCTTTGGCATATACCTAGGAGTGGAATTGCTGGGCCACAGGGTAAGCATATTTTTATCTGTAGTAAATACAGTCAAACAGTTTTCCAAGTTTTATTGTATGACTTTATAACTTTCTCAGGCTCGACATCTTCCCCAGTTTTTAGTGTTGCCATTCTTTTTAATTTTAGCCATTTTGGTGGGTAATAGTATTTCATTGGTATTGATTTACATTTCACTGGTGAGGTTGAGCATCTTTTCATGTGTGTGTTGAGCATTTGGGCATCCTCTTGTGAAGTCCTGCTCTTAATATATATTCTGAATGCAATTCCTTTCTCAGATCTGTGCATTGCAAATATCATCCCATGTGTGGCTTCTGTTTTCACCCTCTTGGTGGTGTCTTTTGATGAACAAAAGTTCTTATTTCGTAAAGTCCAATTTGTTTTCTTTTTCTGATCTAGATTGAAGAAGCATATAGTTGCATGTAGAAGGAAAGGAGAATTACTTAATAGGCATAAAGTTTCAGTCAAGCAAGATGAATAAGCTCTAGAGATTTATTGTACTGATTGTACATATAGTCAACAATAATGTACACTTAAAAACTTGGTAGATCTCATAGTGTGTTCTTACTACAGTAAGACAAAAGATAAAAGAGGTTGTGTTCTAGGTGGTAGTCTTGAATGGAAACAAAAAGGAGAGGATTGTATTAAGAAAATAGCACCTCAGGAATTTCCCTAAAGGTCCACTGGTTAAGACTCTGTGCTTCCAATGCACGGGGTGCAGATTCAATCCCTGGTTGGGAACTAGGATCTTACATGCCTTGTGATGGAGCCAAAAAAGAAGATAGCTAGTCAGTATTAGGATAATAGAGTTAGAAAGTACATCCAAAAGCTGTTGGGTTAGATTTCTCGATTTTATGTATATATGAACAAGACTTGAGAGGTGTGTGCATGTGGCACCGATGGTGGTGGCTTAGTCGCTAAGTTGTGTCCGACTCTTGGCAACCCTGTGGACTGTAGCCTGCCAGGCTTCCCTGTCCATGGGTTTTTCCAGGCAAGAATACTGTACGTATATGGAGCTATGTATATTTCAGTATATTTCAGTTTTTTTAATACATTTTTGTTGGATTTGTGCTTAGTTATAAAACTAATAAACTCTGTAATAGGTCAAGGAAAAAATATTTATAAGTAATTTTTTTTCCTGTTTACTTCCAAATCTTTTCCCGTAAAGGTAACCAGTGCTATCAATTGGTGTATAATCATCCATTCATATTTATTTCTGTGTGCATACAAATATGTATGTTTTTTTCTACCCTTTACGAATATGAGATCATGCTTGCATTTTTACTTAAAAATAGCATATATGGCTGTATATTTGTGTATATGTGTATATATATATATTTAACTTTTTGTGTGTGGCACATCAAGGACTGCTATAATAGCCTTTCATTGGTGCTTTTGTTTTTCTATGATAGAAAATACTACTTTCCAAAGTGATGGTGGCCCCTAGTGTCCCTGTCCCACCTTGCCAATATTAGTTGATATCAGTCTTAAATTTCAGCCAAAGTAATGACTGAAAAATACCTTGCCTTAGTTCACATCTGCCTGACTACTAGGGAGGCAGGTCATCTTTTGATGTCAGTTGTCTGTGTATATCTCCTGTATATCTTTTCTTTTGGTCTAGTTTGCAGAAGTAACTGTGTGTGTTAGAGATATTAATCCTTTTTCATATTTATTATATCTTCTCCCAATTTATTGTCTTTGATTTTATTTACATCTTATGTTACAGGTATATAATGCTTTTATATAATCAAATCTGTCTGTATTTTCCATTGTGGTTTCTAGTTTCCTGATTTGCTTTAAGGTTTCTCAACCATAGACTACAGAAATAGTCACAGATACTCTTCAAGTGCTTTTATTTTTATATATAGTTCTTAAGTATATGAGGAAATTATTCTTGAGTTTAAAGTGAGGAATGGATCTTTGTTTTCTCCAAATGGATAGCTAATTAAGTCCACATGCAGCAAACGTATGTCAAATAAATTAGCTTCTTGCCATATTGAAATGTTAACTCGGAAAGATTTTTTATAGGGACTTCTCTGGTGGTCCAGTGGCTAAGACTCCACACTCCCAATGCATGGGGCCCGGATTCCATCATTGGTCAAGGAATTAGATTGCACAGGTCACAACTAAACCTACATGCTGCAACAAAAGATTGAAGATCCTATGTGCTGCAACTAAGATCCAGTGCAACCAAAAAATAAATGTTCTATATGAGCCTATAAATATATTTTTTTAAGTTTTTACAGGATGGCCACTAGTGTATTCTATATTTATGCAAAGTAAGAAGGGAATCCCTTCCACAAGACCCTTTATTTTGATCTGCCAGAAAAATGTTAAATAACTTTATTGAGGTATAATTTATTGAGGTACTATATAATTCACTAATTTGAAACATACAATTCAGTGATTTAGTATATTCACATGGTTCTACACCCATCTCCACTATCTATTTAAGAACATTCATCTTGGTGCCCGCTAGCAGGCACTCTCCAGTGCAGGTATCCCCTTTTACCCCAGCCTTAATTACCAGGGCTATCAGCCCGCTAATCTACTTTCTTTCTGTATGGATTTGCTGTTTTTGGACATTTCATACAAATGGAATGTTAGAGTGTTTTCTGTTGCTGGCTTCCTTCATTTAACATAGTGTTTTCAAAGTTCATCTATGTTATAGCAGGTATCAGTGCATCTGGCCTTCAATATCCTTGGGTTTCACATCCTCGCATTCAACTAACTGTGGATTGAAAATGGGCGGAAAAAATTCCAGAAAGTTCCAAAAAGCAGAATTTGAATTTTCTGCATGCACCTATTTACACGGCATTCACGATATACTGAACTGAACTGATGTAGCATTTACTTTGTGTAAGGAATGAGAAGCAATTTAGAGGTGATTTAAATGCATGTAGGTTATATGAAAATACTTTGCCATTTTATGTAAAGGGCATCAGTATGTTTGGGTTTGGTATCTGGGGGGGTTTTGAAGCCAATCCCCTGCCTATACTGAGGATGACTGTATGCTGTTTTTTAGATGAATAACATTCCGTTGTATGGATAATGTTGCTGTGAATATGTACAAGTTTTTGTGTAGATAAATATTTTCATTTCTCTTAGGTATACACACACACATACATACATATACGCATACACCTAAGAGTGAAATTGCAAGGTTATGTGGTAACTCTGTTTAGCCTTTTGAGTAACTGCCAGACTGTTTTCCAAAGCAACTGCACCATTTTACATTCCGACTCCAATTTTTCCACAGAAAAGTTTTATGAAAAACAAATGTAAGATATTTACAAAGTAAATGGTGCCCTCTTGGAAGTGACTCTTGTTTAGTGTATAACCAAGTAGATTGACCCTGAATTGACAGCCTTTAATCCTGGTCAAAGTGTAATAATTCGTTAATGAGCAAATCTTTCTGATGTTAACTTGTACTTTCCTCCTGTTGCCATTCTAGAATTCCCTAGGGATAGAGATCACTGTCCCTGCACATTCCTTGCAATCATGGACCCATCCCTCCTTTCTCAAAAACAGAATAGAAGTTATATATATTTGATCTTTGTTAACTTTATTAGGAAGAACTAAAGTAAGCTTTGATTAGATTATCTTCCTGACAGACAGTTGATGAGTATAATTTTTTCCTCAGGATTAGCTTTGGGAATTCTTTCTGTGTGTATTTTACTTTTGTGGCTTACTAATTACAATTTATGTCTGCTATTTCACTTTCCTGTTCTAAGTTTCTGCAATAATTTGTTGGTATAATATAGTATTTCTTTGGTCATGAGAGACATTCTTTCCTCCCTGTTTAATGTTTCTGAAATTAGGAAATAACACAGCTGATAATTACATTTAATGCGGTGGTAGTTTATAAAAAATTTTCCCCTGGAAATGTGGTCATTGATTCGTGAAACCTCTTAGAATCAGTAGCATCTTGGAATTTAAGAAATATGTACAGTATATAAATATAAAAATAGCTAGATTTATTGCTGATTAGTACGGTGTTAGGAATTGTTGGTGATTCTCCCTATCTTTTAAATGAAGGGTTGTTCTGTAGTTGAGTAAAAAAGCTTAATTTGTCCAGGTTTGTAGTTTATGTTGTGTAAATCATTTAGGAACACAGTTCAAATTTTGTTGGTATCTTCATGATATTTTAGCTCTTTGTGATTTCAGTGACTTACGTAACGTTTGTGATTCAGTGGTTTAATGTAAAATATCTTAAACCAATTAGGACACTGCTTATGCTTTTACTGGTAGTACACATAGTGCTTAATTTTAGTTGTTAAAACAATGTGAGAAGATTGAATAGTGTCTAAAGACAATTAAAATACCAATTCTTTAGTATTTTGATTTTCATTTTATCTATTCTCTGTATACATGATTAAAATATAGTAATACGCACGTTTGCTTATTCAGTCACTAGGTATTTATTGAACGTCTCTTATGGTCCAGGCACTTTACTAAGGATAAAGCAGTAATAAGGCAGACAGGATTGTTGTTATTATGAAGCAACTGGTCTCATGTAGAATATGGATATTTAGCATGTAGCTTACTAGTATAAGTTGCCTCAGGACTTACAGTATGCTATCAGTTCAGTTCAGTCGCTCAGTCGTGTCCGACTCTTTGCGACCCCATGAACCGCAGCACGCCAGGCCTCCTGGAGTTCACTCAGACTCACGTCCATTGAGTCAGTGATACCATCCAGCCATCTCATCCTCTGTCGTCCCCTTCTCCTCCTGCCCCCAATCCCTCCCAGCATCAGTCTTTTCCAGTGAGTCAGCTCTTCGCATGAGGTGGCCAGAATACTGGAGTTTCAGCTTCAGCGTCATTCCTTCCAAAGAACACCCAGGGCTGATCTCCTTTAGAATGGACTGGTTGGATCTCCTTGCAGTCCAAGGGACTCTCAAGAGTCTTCTCCAACACCACAGTTCAAAAGCATCAGTTCTTCGGCGCTCAGCTTTCTTCACAGTCCAACTCTCACATCCATACATGACCACTGGAAAAACCATAGCCTTGATTAGATGGACCTTTGTTGGCAAAGTAATGTCTCTGCTTTTGAATATGCTATCTAGGTTGGTCATAACTTTCCTTCCAAGGAGTAAGCGTCTTTTAATTTCATGGCTGCAATCACCGTCTGCAGTGATTTTGGAGCCCCAAAAAATAAAGTCTGACACTGTTTCCACTGTTTCCCCATCTATTTCCTATGAAGCGATGGGACCAGATGCCATGATCTTCGTTTTCTGAATGTTGAGCTTTAAGCCGACTTTTTCACTCTCCACTTTCA
Organism: Bos mutus; assembly: GCF_027580195.1. NCBI lineage: Eukaryota > Metazoa > Chordata > Mammalia > Artiodactyla > Bovidae > Bos > Bos mutus. The sequence goes on along the minus strand of NC_091619.1, from coordinate 19,633,287 downwards.
CTTTCATCAAGAGGCTTTTTAGTTCCTTTTCACTTCCTGCCCTAAGGGTGGTGTTATCTGCATATCTGAGGTTATTGGTATTACTCCGGGCAATCTTGATTCCAGCTTGTGCTTCTTCCAGCCTAGCGTTTCTCATGATGTACTCTGCATATAAGTTAAATAAGCAGGGTGACAATATACAGCCTTGACGAACTCCTTTTCCTATTTGGAACCAGTCTGTTGTTCCATGTCCAGTTCTAACTGTTGCTTCCTGACCTGCATACAGGTTTCTCAAGAGGCAGGTCAGGTGGTCTGGTATTCCCATCTCTTTCAGAACTTCCCACAGTTTATTGTGATCCACACAGTCCAAGGCTTTGGCATAGTCAGTAAAGCAGAAATAGATGTTTTTCTGGAACTCTCTTGCTTTTTCCATGATCCAGCGGATGTTGGCAAGTTGATCTCTGGTTCCTCTGCCTTTTCTAAAACCAGCTTGAACATCAGGAAGTTCATGGTTTACATATTGCTGAAGCCTGGCTTGGAGAATTTTGAGCATTACTTTACTAGCATGTGAGATGAGTGCAATTGTGCGGTAGTTTGAGCCTTCTTTGGCATTGCCTTTCTTTGGGATTGGAATGAAAACTGACCTTTTCCAGTCCTGTGGCCACTGCTGAGTTTTCCAAATTTGCTGGCATATTGAGTGCAGCACTTTCACAGCATCATCACAGTACGCTATATGAACCTCTAAAAAGGAGATCTCCCCTGGTCTAGGGGGTTAGGAAGTGTCTGCCTGATGAACTGACCTTTAAGCTGAGATGGAAAGGATGAGTGGTAGTCGACTTAGAAGGGAATAGAAAAGAGTTCTAGGCAGAGAGAACTATGTGTCCTTCTGGAGGGAGGATGACGGAGACATTTGGGAAACTGAAAAGTTCTTAGAACGCTTAGAACTGTTTCTGTGTTATACATATATTCCTGCTTTTGAGGGGTTTTATTTGCTCCTGCTCTGCTCACAGAAGAATGAGAAATGATGTGGCTAGAGTTAGGTAGAGGAAGATAATAATAACAAAAAAGTAAACACTGTGTGTGTGTGTGTGTGTGTGTGTGTGAAGTACTTTTGTAAGTACTTCTTATGGACTAGTTCATTGAACCCCGAAACTGTTTTCACAGATGAGACAACAAGGCATGGAGTGCCTTGCCCAAAATTAATCTACCAGAACCTGGAATCTGAGCCTGTGCATTCTGGATCCAGTTTGTGTCCTGAAATACTGTACCATACTGAAAATCTAAATTATGTTTAGGATTAGGGACTTTTATATCCAAAGGTCAACATAAAAACTTCAAAGATTTTAAGCTGAGAAATGACATAATTAGGTTATTTTTAGAAATCATCTTTCTGACTGTATCTTGGGAAAAAGACTGATGGAGAGCAAGATGAATATACAAAGAAATTAGAAAGCCAATATTATATTTGGGGTCAGAATTAATTTTTTTGGACAAGTCAGTGGCAGTGGAATTAGAAGTATATGTAATCAAAAATTATTTATGTGGTTTTCACAAGTTTCAGTTGTTAGGTTGAGGAGTCAAGGATGATCTCCACATTTCTGGTGGTACTGTGATTATTTAGCTAACATGATATATTCTAAGAAATATTACAGTCATCTATAAGAATTTTAAAGAGCATGAAACCCAAGACAAATTAAATGCATAATGAACTATAAATTTGTAAAAGCCTCATATAGTTAATTTATATCTGGTTTTGAATGTTGAGATATAAAGTAATGATTACAATCTCTTAACTGTGTTTAGTAAAGACCACAGAGGAACATGAAAATATTATAGATGAGTCAAGCAAGATTTTACTTATTTTAAGCTAAAAATCTGCAAACACTGTTTAGTATGTAGTGTGGTGATTATAAATGTGTACATATCTAAAAAGGGAAAAAATATCGTTTTTACGTATTAAGAAAAGTTAATAAGATAAATTACTTTTCTTACCAAGTTAAAACAAAAACTTATAAAATGCCTTTTACTTTATATTCATATATTATCATAGCAGCTTCCCTGATGGCTCACTTCGTAAAGAGTCTGCTTGTAATACAGGAGACTGAGGTTCGATCCCTGGGTCAGGAAGATCCCATGGAGAAGGAAATGGCAGTCCACTCCAGTATTCTTGCCTGGGAAATCCCATGGACAGAGGAGCCTGGCAGACTACAGTCCAAAGGGTCATAAGAGTTGGACATGACTTAGTGACTAAACCACTACCACTGTATATATCATGTACATATATTTTTATCTCTCTGCTTGATCTTTCTGTGTAAATGTTTCACAGGCATCTAAGATTTAAGACATTTATTACTGAACTCTTGATCTCACGTTTCTCATCCTGGCAAACAGTTTATCGAATGTTAGCCCCATGAGGGCAGGATTTTTGTGGGTTTTTTGCAATGCTATACAAGTTTTTGTTACATAATGATCACTTAGTAAATATTTGTTGAAGGAGTGTCTAAATGGTCTACCACTGTAGAATTCTCTAGTTGCTCAAGTCTTCATATTTTCTTTCCCTCTTCTCTTCCTCCTTATTGACAAATCATATCAGTTATACCTCTAAAATATCTCTTAATTCATCAATTTTTAAAAAATTTCCAGTGCTACTGCCTTAATATGTCAATTTTATGATTGTTATTTCATAATCAACTCTTGCTATCTTTCTGATTATTCTTCCATAGCAACCAGAGGCGTTTTCTTAAAATGTAGATTGTATCTTGTTACTCCCTACTCAGAGCCTTTCTTTGCATTCCATATCTTTCACGCAGACTAAAAAGGCCTTCTCCAAGCTATTTTTACTTATCTTTCCATTTTCCTTTTGTACCGTTCTCCCTTTGGTTTACCTTTACAATATCAGGGAGTTTTTACACACACCATTCCCCTATTTTGGATTATTTTCACCTCCATATTTTGCCTGGCTAATCCCTGCTCATACTGGGTCTCAGCTTATAGTTACATGTTTTTCTAAGATGTATTTCCCATCCTTCCAAGTTTCCTTGATACTACTTCAAATAGTAGTACCTTCACGTTTATTAGAAGTTAAATACATTTATATGATTAGTCATTCATCGGTCTTCACCTCTAAAATTTAAGGTTCATGACACCAAGGACCACATTTGTATTACTTATGACTATCTACTGTAGATGTCACAATTCTCAAAACATGCTTAGAGACTCTGAAAATATTTATTGAATGGATGAAGAATTTATTGAAATTAAGAATGATGAATCCATAAAGGAAATGATATAATGGTTAGAGAGGTAGTTGGAGAGCCAGTAGAACATGTGATCGTAACAGCCAGGTGAGAGTTTCAAATAGCAAATGTAGCAGAGAGGAGTGATAAGATCAGGACTAAACATGATCTTTGAAGAAGGAAATGGCAGCCCACTCCAGTATTTCCTGCCTGGAGAATTCTGTGGACAGAGGAGCCTGATGGGCTGCAGTCCATGCGGTCGCCAAGAGTCGGACACAACTAAGTGACTTAACAGTAAACATGATCTTTGGGAGGCAGTGTAACATAGTGTTTAAGATGAGCCAGACAGACCTAGACTCTACCTTTTAATCGCTATTAACAAAGAGTTGGATACAACTGAAGTGACTTAGCACGCAAACAGGCACGCCTGTTTTTTCATCTCTAGAAAGAGGGTTGATTGTGATGCTTAAATGAAATAATCTATATAAAACTTTTAACATAGCGCTTTGCACATATTAAGAGCTTGGTGAAATTTAGGTATTTTTATTAATTTTAAATTACTAATGCTAAGCCCACTGTAAGGACTCAATATTTGTCGTACTTAGAAAATATATATAGCTGACCCTTGAACAAAATGGGAATTAGGGGCCTGCCCCTCCAGGTGGTCAGAAATCCACGTAGTCAGTTCCTTGTATATGCAGTTCCTCCACATGTGTGGATTCAGCCAACTGTGAGTCACATAGCACTGTAGTATATACTACTGAAAAAAATCTTTAAGTAGACCTGTGCAGTTCAAACTCTTGTTCAAGGGTCACCTGTAATTAATAATTTTCTAAAAACTTTGTTCACAGATAAAATGATCTAGGAAAAGGGACTTCGTGCATATATTTAATGTTGTTTCCTCTAGAATTTGGGCTAGACGTTTTTGGATTGTTTCAGTGGTGTGAAAATATAAACCCCAACGTTGCACATTAGCTGAATGTTGAATTTGCCTCTCTGAGCATGAATGAAGACATTCTAGGATTCTTAGTTCTGTGTTTCTCCTTGAAACTGTGTTTTAAATGGAATATATTATAGTAAGAACCAAAATAAATTGTGTAACAATATGGAATCCTTGCCCTGAGATGGAAAACCTAGGTTGTATAGATACATCTTTCCAAAAGCTGAAAGAATATCATTCACAAAGAACAGTGCTTTAAAACTTCAAAAACAACATTTTGGCAGCTGTTGTAGGGACTGCTTTTCAAGCAGTTTACGTTTAGCAGATAAAAAGCATTCTTTGTTGTGAAGTATCTTCAGAACTTGGATTTGTTTTTACTAGACACACTTAAATTTGGTATGTGGAGTTTGCCAGTCATGATTTTCCAGTCTTCCTAAATGGATTCACAAAATATGCCCTTAGGATTTTCTTTTTTCCTCCTTGATGAAGTTAAGGAAACATAATATTTCTCTTTTCTTACATATATTTCTAGGGTAGTGGTCAATATTTTCAAATTAAATTTCTTTTCCATTTATTGATGTTCTGTTAATAATTTGTGTCACTTGGTTTCAGTTTTTTTCCGTTTTTAAAGTGAAGAGAGTCATGTTCTCCAAACTCTTCTCTGGAATGTTTTGGAAATAAGTGCTGGTAAAAAAATGCTTTGAGCTTTTTGGAAGAAATACAGAAATTCTACTTTATATTTGTAAATGTACATTAAAATTTCTGGTATTCTTTCATTATGAAAATTAAAAAATGTTGATAAATTTTAAAATGTGTATACTTTTGAGTAGTGAGTATAAAAGCAGTTGTTTTTGAATAACTTATTATTTGTTTTTATTCCTAAAAGAATTTCTTTTTATAACTAACCAGTAAGATATTTGGCAGACCCATCAGTTCACCATTAGTAACACAAAACCCTGGATTGGCATTAGAATTTAAGAAACAAGAAAGAAAGAGGAGGGAAAAGAATAGAAAAGGAACAAGTTGAAGCCAATAAGATGTAACCCACATAAGGCATGGAATGAATTGAAATATTTGTTGAACACTACCTATGTGCCAGGTACTGTTATTGATGCTGGAATACTCCATTGAACTAAACTGACAAAAATCCATTTCCATGTGGACTTCACATTCCAATGGAAGGGTATAGGCAATAAATAAATACATTGTACACCAGATGGTGAGAAAAGCACAGGAGAAATAAAACAGGATAGAGTGTGAGAGGATGTGGGCTGGGTGTTTTCTGTTTTATAGGCAAAGACATAATAGAAGTGACAGTGCAGATCATGCAGTGATCTGGGGAAGAGTGTTCTTGTCGGGTAGAATAAGTGCAAAGACCTGAGGTAGAAGTATTTCATGTTTGAAAAACAGAAGAATACTTGTGTCCCCACCTCCTTGGAATTAAGCAGGAAAACTGGTAGGAGAAGAGGGAGTAGAGGAGATTGTAGGGCATTTAGACCATTGTGAGAACTTGAGTGATATGGGAAGTCATTGAAAGGATTTTTGAGTGGAGGAGTTACGTAATATGATACAGCCTTTAAAGGGATTACCATGCTGTTGAAAAGGCTCTATAGAGATACAAAAGCTGAAGCAAGGAGTCAGTTAGGATGTTGTTAAATAATTCAGGTCAGATATTATCAGTTGGATTTGACAACGTAGCTGTCGAATTAGTGAGAAATAGGTTCTGCATACATTGTGAAGGTGGTGGTGGTGGTGGTTTAGTCACTAAGTTGTGTCCGACTCTTGCAACCCCATGGACTGTAGCCTGCCAGGCTCCTCTGAACATGGGGATTCTCCAGGCAAGAATACTGAAGTGTGTTGCCATTTCCTTCTCCAGGGATTTTGAAGGTAAAGTAGGCTTTTCTGACCAAGTGGACATATGGGATATTTAAAAAAGGAAGGAATCAAAGATGATTAAAATTTTTTGGTCTTAATATTTCTGGTTGGAGTTGCATTTATTGAGATGAGTAAGCCTGTGGGAAGAACAGATTTGAGGGGCTCAGAAAAGGCAAATTGACTTTGGACATGTTAAGCTTGAAGTGCCTAATTATTAATTATATAGTCAGTGTGTCAAGTAGCATTTAGATAATATGCATTTAGAGTTCCAGGAGGAGTCTCAGCTGGTCTCTATCTGGAGATAGAAATTTTTGAATCATCCATGTTAGATGGAATTTAAATTCAAAAGACTGGGTTTCCCTGGTGCCTCAATGATAAAGAATCCCTCTACAACACAGGAGACGCAGATTCAGTCCCTGAGTCAGGAAGATCCCTTGGAGAAGGAAATGGTAACCCACTCCAGTATTGTTGCCTGGAGAATTCCATGGACAGAGGAGCCTGGCGGGTTACAGGCCATCAGTTGGCAAGAGTTGGGCAAGACTTAACTGACTAAAACACCACCACCAAATTCAGTAGACTGAATCTGGTGATTTAGGAAGTGAATGTAAATAGAAAAGGAAAAGGCATACCCTGGGGCACTCCAGTGTTTAGAGTTGAGTGAAAAAAGGAAGAACTGGCAACAAAGACTCCTTAATCACACACTTTAATAATTCTGCATTCAAGTATATGCCTGTTCACAGAAATTGTGGTAATTAAGACCAAAATGGATTCAGATCAGATCAGGTAAGATTTTGTCATTTAGAATATTATGAAAAAACTTTTAATTTTTCAGAGTTTTGAATTTCAGGATGTGAACACATCATTAACACAGATATTAAGAGGAGGTGGCAAGAATACACAGTACAAAAAAGATCTTCATGACCCAGATAATCACGATGGTGCGATCACTCATCTAGAGCCAGACATCCTGGAATGTGAAGTCAAGTGGGCCTTAGAAAGCATCACTACGAGCAAAGCTAGTGGAGGTGATGGAATTCCAGTTGAGCTATTTTAAATCCTAAAAGATGATGCTGTGAAAGGCTGCTGTCAATATGCCAGCAAATTTGGAAAACTCAGCAGTGGGCACAGGACTGGAAAAGGTCAGTTTTCATTCCAATCCCAAAGAAAGGCAGTGCCAAAGAATGCTCAAACTACCGCACAATTGCACTCATCTCACACACTAGTAAAGTAATGCTCAATATTCTCCAAGCCAGGCGTCAACAGTATGTGAACCATGAACTTCCAGATGTTCAAGCTGGTTTTAGAAAAGGCAGAGGAGCCAGAGATCAAATTTCCAACATCCACTGGATCATGGAAAAAGCAAGAGAGTTCCAGAAAAACATCTATTTCTGCTTTATTGACTATGCCAAAGCCTTGGACTGTGTGGATCACAATAAACTGTGGAAAATTCTGAAAGAGATGGAAATGCCAGACCACTTGACCTGCCTCTTTAGAAACCTATATGCAGGTCAAGAAGCAACAGTTAGAACTGGACATGGAACAGCAGACTGGTTCCAAATAGGAAAAGGAGTACGTCAAGGCTGTATATTGTCACCCAACTTATTTAACTTATATGCAGAGTACATCATGAGAAACCCTGGGCTAGATGAAGCACAAGCTGGAATCAGATTGCTGGGAGGAATGTCAATAACCTCAGATATGCAGATGACACCACCCTTATGGCAGAAAGTGAAGAAGAACTAAAGAGCCCGTTAATGAAAGTGAAAGAGGAGAGTAAAAAGTTGGCTTAAAGCTCAACATTCAGAAAACTAAGATCATTTGGGCTCCAAAAATCACTGCAGATGGGTACTGCAGCCATGAAATTAAAAGACGCTTACTCCTTGGAAGGAAAGTTATGACCAGTCTAGACAGCATATTAAAAAGCAGAGACATTACTTTGCCAACAAAGGTCCGTCTAGTCAAGGCTATGGTTTTTCCAGTGGTCATGTATGGATGTGAGAGTTAGACTGTGAAGAAAGCTGAGTGCCGAAGAATTGATGCTTTTGAACTGCGGTGTTGGAGAAGACTCTTGAGACTCCCTTGGACTACAAGGAGATCCAACCAGTCCATTCTAAAGGAGATCAGTCTTGAGTGTTCATTGGAAGGAATGATGCTGAAGCTGAAACTCCAATACTTTGGCCACCTGATGCAAAGAGTCGACTCTTTTGAAAAGACCCTGGTGCTGGGAAAGATTGAAGACAGGAGGAGAAGGGGACAACAGAGTATGAGATGCTTGGATGGTATCACCAACTCGATGGAGATGAGTTTGAGTAGACTTCGGGTGTTGGAGATGGACAGGGAGGCCTAACGTGCTGTGGTCCATGGGGTCGCAAAGAGTCGGACATGACTGAGCAACTGAACTGAACACATCATGGAATAAATAGAAAGCACATGACACTGAAGAGAAACGAACACAATTTTTTAGGGACAGTAAAAAAAACAAAAAGCAGAATTGACTAAATCATAGAGGGTGTGTTTTAGGAAGTAGGGATAGACAAGTCTGAATAGTTAGAGCCAGATTATGAAGAGCCTTATGCCATTGTGAAGTGTTAATATATGAAATGGTAGACAGCAAGAATTGTCATATGTAAATGACTTGAAAATTACTCTTTGAGCTGTTTGTGTGAATGAATAGAATAGGAACACACTTCAGTCAGTTGCCAGTATTTGTTGAGTAACTACTTAAAATGCTCCTAGTACTACTAGTAAAATTGCTGGCACCTTCTGTTGAGCCTTGCTATGATAGGCCAGTCATTGGGCTATGCATTTTGTTTACAGTTCTTGTATGGGTTTTAAAAGTTATATCACATGATATTTGCTTTGAAAGCCCTACATTCTCATTGGAAAGAAAAGTCTTAAGGCATATAGTTTAAACTATAAAATATTCTACTTCATGTGCTAAATCGCTTCAGTCGTGTCCAACTCTTTGCAACCCTATGGACTGTAGCCCGCCAGGCCCCTCTGTTGATGGGATTTTCCAGGCAAGAATACTGGAATGGGTTGCCATGCCCTCCTCCTGGGGATCTTCCGAACCCTGGGATCTAGCCTGGGTCTCTTATGTTTCCTGCATTGGCAGGCAGGTTCTTTACCACTAGTGCCACTTGGAGAGCCCATTCTACTTCATAAATGGAACTTTCTAAGGGATGTGAAGTGAAAGTCACTCACTCATGTCTGACTCTTTGTGACCCCATAGACTGTAGCCTGCTAGGCTCCTCTGTCCATGGATAGAACACTGGAGTGGGTAGCCGTTCTCTTCTCCAGGGGTTCTTCCCACCCCAGGGATCAAACCCAGGCCTCCCTCATTGCAGGTTCATTTTTTACCATCTGAGCCACCAGGGAAGCCCCTTCTAAGGGATAGGATGTTCTTTTTTTCCCGAGATGCAAGTCTTGGATCATATATTCAGATACATGTTTGAAAGAAAAACTAGTTTGTCCTCAAGAATAGTGAATTACTTTGGTTTTATATTCAGTAGTCATTAGATAGTATAGTAATATAGTTTCTTGAGAATCTTTTTTTAATGAAAAGGGTTTGCCTTGTGTAGATTATTCAGATTCTCTGGTAAGGTGTACCAACTACTGTAAAACAATAAATCTGTATTCTGGGTTTTTTGTTTTTTGTGTTTTTGCATTCTGATTTTAAAATATTTTATGGATTTGGGAGATTGAATTGTGACAACTGACTGTTTGCTATTGGGAAAACTTTTGAAAATATACTTCTGGTGTTTAGAATTTTTTTTTAATTTATTTATTTTAATTGGAGGTATCCTGCATCAAACCTGGACTGGTGATTCATTTCTTATATGATATTATACATGTTTCAATGCCATTCTCCCAAATCATCCCACCCTCTTATAGCAATTGTTCTAAATAATTTATATAGTTACTTAATGTTTGTCTTTTTCACTATATATAATGGTTATAAATTTAGGAACTGGATTTGTTTTGTTCAATACTGTAATTTCCAGGGTGTTGCCCAGTGCCTGGAACATGATGGATGTTTAGAAATATTTTTTAAGGAATGAATTCATGAGTATATGGATTCAGAGTTGAATCATAAACCAGCATTAGAGATAATTCCAGCCCAAGAGTCTTAACCTGGAAAACCTACCACCTCTTAATAAATAAGATTGGAGTGCTGAAACTAGCCCAAAATATGATTCTTTACCTTGAATGAAATTGATTTTCTTTAAGTAAAATGTGAGAAATATATTCCTTTGAAACTGAGGAATGTTGAAATATATATTATTTTTATCTTAGACTGTGTTTGCTTGACTATCAGTTGCAGAAGCTTGTTGGTTGGATTTTAACAGTGGTTCTTAAACATTGATTTGCACTATACCATTGCAGCTTGTTTATAATATCTGGAGAATAATAGACATATTCTGAAATACAAATTTATTTGTAACTAAGGGAATTTAACCATTTTGAACTGCATTTTGATCCATTTTAACTGTGATTTTGGGTTCTTCCTGACGTTCTTATCTCCTCTCTATACCCATTTCTTGTGTTAATCAATAATTGCCTCTGTTCTGATAAATTTTTGTTATGGTCTATCCTGCAGAGAAAGAGATGCTGGTTGCAAGTTTTGGAGAACCCTGTTTTTTATGGAACTCAATTCTATAAAATTTTCAAAAGATTCCTTGGCAATAACATACACTTGTGATGGACCCTAGAAATACTGCTATGTTAGGATTGGGTTCTGATTCCGAAGGATTTTCAAGAAAGAGTCCCTCTGCCATCAATACGGGCACACTGGTCAGCAAGAGAGAAGTAGAGCTAGAGAACAACACAAAGGAAGAAGAAGACCTTCGCAAGTGGAATCGGGAAAGAAACACTGAAGCAGGGAAAGATAATGGTTTGACTGATGCACAGCAACAGTTTTCAGTGAAAGAAACAAACTTTACAGAAGGAAATTTAAAATTGAAAATTGGCCTTCAGGCTAAGAGAACTAAAAAACCTCCAAAGAACTTGGAGAACTATGTATGTCGACCTGCCATAAAGACAACTATCAAGCACCCAAGGAAAGCACTTAAAAGTGGGAAGATGACAGATGAAAAGAATGAACACTGCCCTTCAAGACGGGTAAGTAGAAGTCCTGACAATACATGATCATTAACACTATTTGGACTAATACTCATTTTTATCAAACCTATGTACATATTTCAGGAATTTTTATTTTAATCTTTATGTTATTTCTAAATAGTCTATTTTGGGAGCCTCAAACAGATTTTGAGGCTTGTAAGAGAAGCGGGTGGTAGTATAACTATGCATGTATTTGAATTTGTAAAATTATGGCAAATATTTTAAGTGGGGTGTATCCAGATTGCTGTTCCTACATGGCCAAGTGGAAGGAATATTGAATTTTTAGTTAGAAAACCTAGAGTTGAATCTTGCCCTCATACTTACTAACAATATGATGATAGACAAATTGTTAATAACAGAGAAGAAACTGACACTCATAGATGTTAAATGATTATACCACCTACCTTTCAGGATGGTTCTATTCTTGCTGACCTCAAGAATTTTCTAAAGATGAATTAAAAAAGTTTTTTATCTGGACCTTTTTATTTGAAACAATGTTAGAGCTTGTTTTGCACAGCTGATTTTTAAAGGGCTTCAAGATGATTGTCTTTAGTAATCTTTCTATAGTATTTTTTAAAATAGTGCTAATAATAGGTTTTGTAGTAAAAAGATTGCACCCACAATATGTACTTATTTTTAATGTTTAAGTAGTTCATATCCTACTTAAATTGTTTGTAGCAGAATATAGTTTTTGGTTCCTGAGGAAAGCTATCTGTATACTCACAAAATTGTGGTAATGAGTAGGTGCTTATTCTTCCAACAGTTACTTTAACATAGAATGTTGACTATGTTACTACCTCTAAATTAGTTCTTCATAAATAATGGGAAGAGCTTGAATTATAGAGTCAGAAGCTAATTCAAGTCCTGGCTTAATAACTGCACACAGGTTATTTGGTTTATCTTACTGAGCTGTGTTTTTCTCATTTATAACATGGAACTGTTTATGCCTATATTAAATGGATAGGCATTGGAAACAACCCAAGTGCCCATCAACAAACAGTTGGCTTAAGAAGATGTGGTGTGTGTATATGTGCATATATGTATATTTATGGAATATTAGCCATAAAAGAATGAAATATTGCCATTTGCAGCAACATGGATAGACCTAGAGAATATTATAGTTAGTAAAGTAAGTCAGAGAAAGACAAATATTGTAGGATATTACTTACATGTGGAATCTAAAAATAATATAAATGAATCTTTATAGAAAACAGAAACAGACTTACAGACAGAAAACAAATTTATGGTTATCAAAGGGGAGAAAGGGATGGAAAGACAAATTAGTATAATCAACAATTGTACATGAAGTAGATATGCAGTGTGGATTTACTGTATAGAGCAGGAAATTATGTTCAGTATGTTATGATAACCTATAATGGAATATAATCTGAAAAAAATGCTGAATCCCTTTGCTGTACACCTCAAATGAACACAATATTGTAAGTCAGCTTTACTTCAATTTTAAAAAATAATTAAATTTGTGTATAGTATTTAGTATGAGATAAATTCTTGTAAGTGTTCTATTCTCCCTTTTTACAGCCTAAGATATGGATTTATAACCTGGGATCTCTAGAAAGGTTTGGTTTCTTATGATTGCTCTCGGACTATGATAATCTGTGAAGAATTTTGTGTTCATTTTGATGCATTTTTACATAGCTCTTAGCAGCTTTACTAAGGGTTTCATCACTCCAAAAAGACTGAGCATCAGTGGCTCAGGAGAGAAAGCTAGACTGTTAAAAGGCATGTTGGTAGTCTGAGAAAGCTTGTGGAGCAGAAGTGGGGGGAGAGGGAGTTGTTTTATTTATTTTAAAGCAAGGCTTTACCAAAACAACCAAACCATTTCCCCCCGGATTCTTCAAAAATAGTTGGGTTTTTGTTAGTGGTGATTTTAAAGCAAGATTAGGCCTTAAATTTCTAGTAAAAACATAGAAACATAGATCATATATTTTATTTCTTAATAGAAGTTTTCTTTTGGCAGTGTTCAGAGGGCAAAAATAATTGCCCTGTGAAAAAATATTTTGCTAGAATGATTGCTGTTTATGTAAAAAAATTTTTTTTTTTTGGCTGTGCTGGCTTTTCATTGCTGCGCACGGGCTTCTCATTGTGGTGGCTTCTCGTGTTGCAGAGCTAGGGCTCTAGGGCGCATGGGCTTCAACAGTTGTGGCACCTAGGCCCAGCAGTTACGGCTCCTGGGCTTCTAGAGCACAGGCTCAGTAGTTGTGGCACATCGCCTTAGTTGCCCCATGACATCTAGGATCCTCCGGGATTAGGGATCGAACTCTTTATGGCCTGCGTTGACAGGTGGATTCTTTACCATTGATCACCAGAGAAGCCCAGTTTATATAACGGCAAAATATAATGGTTCAGTTCCTTAAGTGAAATTTTCCCTTTCTCAAATTATGTGACATATTGTTAAATTTACAGTAGTTGACTCATGGACCCTATTATTTAGAGCAATCCAAATATGTCATTTTTTTTTTTAATCCAAAATTTAGGAATTGTCACATTAATAACTAAAGTTTAAAGTTTAGTTCATTCCTTTGAGAAGTAGTAGATACTTTTTGTATCTTTTAGTTAAAGTTGTAGAAGTTATAGATTTTAAGGGTCCTATTTTTTAAAATGTATTTTCCCCCAGTTTTATTGTGATAAGATTTGACATACAGCACAGTGTACAGTTTAATATGTATTTGGTTTATTTTTAATTAGTTTTGAGATTTATCTTTCTATATTACATTTTGGCAAAATTAAAAAATTTTATAATGTTCAGTGTTGGCAAGAATATAGGGGAAACAAGCACTCTCATGCACTGTTGGTGGAGAGTATATTGATACTGTACTTTTTGAGAGCAGTTTGCTTGTATCTGTGACAATTTAAAATGGACAATTCCTTGATTCCACAGTGTCACTTCTAAGAAACTATCTTATAGAATACTTGCTAGTGTATAGCAAGATACATGTATAAAATATTTATTAGAAGTATAGATTCCTGATACCTTCTTATTGGTTCTGACTCAATATGTCTGGGTATTTTAAAAAATGTCTTTATTGAGGTATAATTCATGTATCATACCATCCACCCATTTAAACTGTACAGTTTGTGGTTTTGTTATTGATATATAACATTATTAATTTTTAAAAGTTGTAAAATATGTTAATATAGAATTTGCCATTTTGATCATTTTTAAGTGTAAATTCAGTGTCACTAATTCCATTCACAGTGTTGTTCAACCATCCTCACTATCTCTTTCCAAAACCATCTCATCATACCGAATAGAAACTCTGTAACCATTAAATAATAAATCTGTCTTGTTACAGAGCCCCCTCCCCCAATCTCTGGTGATTCATAATCTACTTCTGCCTCTATGAAATTGTCTGGAATCATGCAGTATTGGTCCTTTTGTCTCTGGCTTCTTTCACTAGCATGTCTTCAAGTTCATCCATTTGTAGCATGTACCAAAACCTCTTCGTTTTTGTGGTTGAATAATATTTCATGTACATTTAGGCCACATTTTGTTTAAAATTCATCATCTGTGGGTACTTGGTTTGCTTCAACATTCTGGCTATGGGAAAACATGCTACAGTGAACACTGGTGTACAAACATCTGTTTGAATTCCTGTGTTCCATTTCTTTCGTACTATACTTAGGAGTAGAATTGTTGGATCCTGTGATGTCTTTGAGGAACTGCCAAACTGTTTTCCATAGCAACTGTACCATTTCATAGTCCCACCAGCAGTGCATGGGGGTTTCAGTTACTCCAAATTCTCTTCAGTACTTGTTATTTTCTGTGTGTGTGAGTGTTCGTGTGTATGTATGTGTATTTTAAATAATAGCCACTCTAAAGAGTATGAAGTTGTATCTCACTGTGGTTTTCCTTCCTTTTCCCTGATGACTAGTAACATTGAGCATCTTTTCCTGAGCTTGTTTGATTTGCATATCTTCTCTGGAGAAATGTCTGTTTAAATCTTCTGACTATCTTTGAATTGTGGATTTTTTTTTTGTTGCTGAGTTTTCAGGGTTCTAGGTATATTCTGTATATGACTTGCTAATATTTTTTCCCTGTGCTGTGAGCTGTCTTTTTCACTGTCTTGATAGTGTCCTCTGATGCACAACCGTTCTCAATTTTGATGAACTCTAATTCGTCTATTTTTTCTTCTATTGCCTGTGCATTGATGTCATAGCCAAGATATCTCTTCCAAATCTAGCATCATAAGGATTTTCCCCTTATGAAAAAAAAAAAGGTTTTACAGTCCTCTCTCTTATGTTTCAGTCTTTGAGAGATTTTCAGGTACCCCTCTCACCCTGAACTTGCTCTCAACTGATTACTATAGCAAGGAATACTTTGGACATGGAAAACTGTTACAAATTTAATGCCTAAGAGTATGGATACTGGACTAGCAGCTTTGATCAGTATTACACTCCTATGGTTCAGACTTTAAAAGACAAAAAAGGAAACAAACATTGTTACCATCAATATACTTCTCTCCCTTCTTTTTAAGCAATCATGTGATAACCCCCATATGACAACTAAGCAGAACATTTCTTAATCAAAATGAAGAAAACTGTTCTGTATAATGAAGTTGTCTTACTTGGAAAACTAAAAAAAAAACCAAGTTGTTTGGAACCAAAATTGGTGCAAAGAAATTTCTAGGCGTTTCTAACTCCAACATCAGTGCCTTTGATAGCTCCCACAAATATATATATATATTTATATATATATGTATATGTATGTATACAAGCAAATACATGTAATCCCACCCTCCCCATTTAAAAATATAAATGGTACTATACTGTATACACTTTTCTTCATCATTCATTTTTCCACTTACATAGCATATTAGTATATTCTAGAGGATTTTCCTGTACAAAAACTAAGCCTCTTTAGCCCTTAGAAATATGGTTAATAAGTGTTTTTTTTTTCCAGTTTGTCATTTGTCTTTAGATCTTGTTTATTGTTTATTTTGCCATGCAGAAATCTTTAGTTTTTTAAAGAATTTAATTAATAAATCTTTCCTTTTATGGCTTTGAGCATTTGACATGTCACACTAAAGGCCTTCACTTCAAGTTTATTAAAGTTCTTATATATTTTAATGTTTCACTTTTTATTATTATTAGTTTTGGCCATGCCACAGAGCTTGCAGGACCTTAGTTTCCCAACCAGGGATCAGACCAGGATCCATAGCAGTGAATGCTTAGGTTGTAACCACTGAACCATTGGGGAATTCCCTAATGTTTCATTTTAAATATATAAATATTTGATCCATTTGAAGTTTACTATGATATATAAGTTGTGGATCGAACTTTATCTTTTTCCAAATAACTGCAGGTTGTCCTAATACTTTAAGAATTCTTCTTTTAGTCCTCAGAATTGAGACACCGCCTTTATCGTACACTGAATTTCTGTGTGTACTTGGGTCTGGTCTGATTTCCCACTTTGTGTCATTGTTCTCTATTTGCCATCATGGTAGTTTTAATTACTATGTTTTATATCTGGTAGGGCTAATCCTTCCTCATTATTCATGTTTTAGAGTGTTCCTTGCATTATTGCTTATTAGTTTATAAACTTTATGTGATTTTAATAAAAACAGTTTTTTTCTAGAACTTGTTCAGTTGATTACAAAGTTCATATTTCGTTCATTTTTTTTTTTTTTTTTTTAAATCTGTGGTTAAACTTGGAACCTATTTGGTAGATGAGTAGCTCAGCTGGTAAAGTAATCAGCCTGCAATGCAGGAGACCCTGGTTCAATTCCTGGGATGGGAAGATCCCCTGGAGAAGGGAAAACTGCCCACTTCAGTATTCCGGCCTGGAGAATTCCATGGACTATATTGTCCATGGAGTCGCAAAGAGTCGGACACAACTAGCAACTTCCACTTCACTTCACTTCTTTGAGAAACTCTGAATTTGCTTTGCCAAGATTTAGGGTGTTCAAATGGGTTCCTGAGACCCTCCCCCCAGCAAAAGGCTGCCTGTGTGCAGCTCATTCTGCTGTGGGTGGAGAGCTGGAGGGTGTACGCTAGACCTTGGACTGGCAAATAGACGCCTGGTGGGGGTGGGCAGTGTGCTAGAATTTCCTCCCCAACAACAATTGAATTTTTAAAATATCTGAAAACCGAGGGGACTTCCCTAGTGGCTCAGACAGTAAAGAATCCGCCTGCAATGCAGGAAACGTGGGTTCGATCCCTGAGTCGGGAAGATCCCTTGGAGAAGGAAATGGCAACCCACTCCAGTACTCTTGCCTGGAGAATCCCTTGGACAGAGGAGCCTGGTGGACTACAGTCCATGGGGTCGCAGAGTTGCTGAGCGACACACACACGCACACTCACACACACACTCTAACATCTTTTTCTTTTTTTGGACCTTTGGAGATTTTTCTTACTTCCTAAGAGGCCACAGTGCAACAACCATGGTATTTTATTGCTGGATTGAATTATTTTGTTGTGGTAAATGGATATTTATGGTGTTTAGCCTGCCATATGGCTAGAGTGGAAATCACCTGATTGTTTTATAAGAAATATATTGACTATTAAATGTATAATAGATCTTCCTGTCTCATTTTTGTTTGTTTATAGTGGAAAGAAATGTTTTCTTTTGAATTTCATATAAAAGTTTGGGTTTGGCTGTCTTGTTACTTTATGTAGTGTCTGTGTCATTTCATAAGTTGTCAGAATGGTATAGTCATTCTTCTGTTGCAGTATTTTAGAAAGTGAAAGTAGAGGTGGAAGTCATAATATTTACTTGTATTTATCACACACTAACTTAAAAGGAAACGAGGCAATGGTATATTCCTTTTTAGTATTTAAACAAAATTCCAGCTTTGGAATTGTGCAGCATAGCTAGTTATATGGGATCTTAGTTTACATATAAACTTTTGTAATGAAAATTGAAACATGCTCTTTTGTAACAAATGAAAAATAACTAAAATACTTATTTCCTGTAGCAAGTGATTAAAACTGAAACTTGTGTGAGAGAAAAGGGATCGGGGGATATATCATACCACTGTATACTGATTTTATGTGTGTGTGCACACGTGCACTCAGTCATGTCTGATTCTTTGTGACCTGATGGACTGTAGCCCACCATGCTCCTTTGTCCATGGGATTTTCCTGTTACCAGTACTGGAGTGGGTTGCCATTTCCTCTTCCAGGGGATCTTCCAAGCCAGGGATTGAACCCAAGTCTCCTGCATTGCAGGTGAATTCTTTACTGCTGAGCCACTGGGGAAGCCCCCATTATAAATTAGGTCAAATAAGATTGAGATTTGGTGTTAAGTTTTTGTTATTGAATAGTTTATTGGATGTCATTTTACCATAGTTGAGTGGATTGAATGAGCAAAGTGAATTACAAACAACATGTACAGCTGTAATTGTAATTTCCCTGCCAAAAGATACTTTTTTGCTTGGAAAAGAAACAACTATGCTGACTTAATAGATTATTTAAGAAACAGTAAATTGTAGATGTAATTTTGAATTTCACTGATGTAATTTTTATGGAGACATTAAAACCCTCATTGAATCCAGGTATTCTAATTAGGGCCTGTTGGCCTAAGATTTTTATTAAATTATATAATTGATTGATGTAGTTTCTTTAGTAAGAAAATATGCAGATAATAATGACAGTTAGCTCTGTTCTTGCTCTGTTCTTGGTTAATTTGCCTAGTAGTCTTTAAATTGTTTCACACAGATTCCATTTGTTTGTTGATGTATTTGGCTGTGCCAGGTCTTAGTTGCGGCACACAGGATCAGTAGTTGGGGCAGGCGGGGTCTTTAGTTGCAGCATATGAACTCTTAATGGTGCATATAGGACCTAGTTGCCTGACCAGGGTCCCCCGCGTGGGGAACAGGGAGTCCTAGCCACTGGACCTCCAGAGAAATTCAGTAGTTTCTTTAAATTATGCCATATTATTAGATTAGCTTGGTTTTGGATAAAATTTATATATTTTTAATTGAGATACAATTCTAACACCATAAAATTTCCTCTTTTAAAGTGTGTAGTTCAGTGGTTTTTAGTATATCCCCTTATAAGCTACATACAAAGGTTTGCAACCATCACCACTAACTTCAGAATATTTTCATTACCTTGAATATATGTTTTAATTTGGCTATTACATTTTAGAAAACTGATCACAGGGCTAGTGTTTTTACTTTCTACTTCACAAAAGAGGGTCAAATTTTGTATCCTTTAATTTTGAGCATAATCTCTAATGTAGGCTTGTAGCAATGTTTTATTTATTCCTCCATAAAATATTTGATTGCCTTCCCTGTGCAGTAAATGAGTAATTATGATATAGTATGATAACTTACAACAAAGCTAGCGGAGGTGATGAAATTCCAGCTGAGCTATTGAAATCCTAAAAGATGATGCTGTTAAAGTGCTGCAGTCAATATGTCAGCAAATTTGGAAAACTCAGCAGTGGCCACAGGACTGGAAAAGATCAGTTTTCATTCCAATCCCAAAGAAGAGCAACACCAAAGAATGTTCAGACTACTGTACAGTTGCATTCATATCACATGCTAGTAAGGTTACGCTCAAAATCCCTGAAGCTAGGCTTCAGCAGTATGTGATTAAAGAACTTCCAGATGAACAAGCTGGGTTTAAAAAAGGCATAGGAACCAGAGATCAAATTGCCAACATTCACTGGATCCTGGAGAAAGCAAAGGAACTCCAGAAACACATCTACTTCTGTTTTATTGACTACACTAAAGCCTTTGACTGTGTGGATCACAACAAACTGTGGAAAATTCTTAAAGAGATAAGAGTATCAGACCATCTTACCTGTCTCCTGAGAAACCTGTATGTGGGTCAAGAAACAAAGTTAGAATCTTACATAGAACAGCTGATTGGTTCAAAATTGGGAAAGGAGTATGACAAGGCTGTGTATTGCACTCTGCTTACTTTTGTACAGAGTACATCATGCAAAATGCGGGGCTGGGTGAATCATAAGCTGGAATCACAATTGTTGGGAGAAATATCAACAACCTCAAATATGCAGATGATACCACTCTAATGGCGGAAACTTAAAGGAAAAAAGAGCCTTTTGATGAAGGTGAAAGAGGAGAGTGAAAAAACTGGCTTAAAACTCAGCATTTAAAAAAACTAAGATCATGGAATCCGGTCCCATCACTTCATGGCAAAAAGATGGGCAAAAAGTGGAAACCATGACAGACTTTATTTTCTTGGGTTCCAAAATCACTGTTGACAGTGACTACGGTCATGAAATTAAAATACGCTTGCTCCTTGGAAGGAAAGTGATGACAAACTTGAACAGTATATTAAAAACAAAGACATCACTTTGCCATCAAAGGTCCATATACTGTAGTTTTTCCAGTAGTCATGTATGGATGTGAAAGTTGGACCACAAAGAAGGCTGAGTGCCAGAGAATTGATACTTTTGATCTGTGGTGTTGGAGTAAACTCTTGAAAGTCCATTGGACTGCAAGGAGATCAAACCAGTCAATTCTACAGAAAATCAGTCCTGAATATTCATTGGAAAGACTGATGCTGAAGCTTCAATGCTTTGGCCACCTGATGCGAAAAGCCAACTCACTGGAAAAGACCCTGATGTTGGGAAAGACTGAGGGCAAGAGAAAGGGGCAGTTGAAGGTAAGATGGTTAGATAGTATCACTGACTTAACGGACATGAAGTTGAGCAAACTCCTGTAGAGAGTGAAGCATGAGGAAGCCTAGCATACGGCAGTCCATGGAGTCGCAAAGTGTCAGGCATAACTTAGTGACTTATCAACAACAACAAATGATAACTTCCATAATAGGAATACATATGAAGTGTTCATAGGACTGTTTGGAGAAGGTAGTGAGCAGGAAAGTATGCATGGAAAGCTTTACAGTGGAACTTGTATTTAAAATTAGATGTTGACATTTTTGTTAGCATTTGCTAGACAAATTCTAATTTGAGGACAAAGTAAATAGTAAAGGGCAAAGGTGAATTTAGCATGTTTCCTAGAGTGTTTGTGAATTGTGCTGTCAAACAGTTTGACAGCCCTTTAGTGTAGGTGGGCACTAAGAAAATAATAAAGAATGGAGGACAAGTGGGGAACTTACAACTTTTTATTGCACTCAAAAGTTAAAATTGCTTTTTTGAAAAGTTTTTCTATTTGAGAAATTTAGGATTACTTTAGTAAGTAAGAACCCTATCATTTGTAACTGTAATATTAAATCTTACCAAAGACATAGTACCTGAATTTTATTTTCTAAATCTGTTAATACCTGACTACTTTGGTCTTCATGCATACTTAGTCGCTTTAGTCGTGTCCAACTTTTTGTGACCCTATGGACTGTAGCCCACCAGGTTCCTTTGTCTATGGAATTCTCCAGGCAAGAATACCGGTTGGGGGGCGGGGGTTGCCATGCCCTCCTCCAGGGCATCTTCCCAACCCATTGGCAGGCGGGTTCTTTACCATTAGCACCGCTTGGTTTTCATGCAGGAGTGAAAGTCAAGTAGGAGTAATACTGGGGCAGGTTTGTAGAATTTCTTGAGAACACAGAACTGCAACAGCAGATGGCATTAGAGATCAGGTTTAAGGATGAGTTGCAAGGATTTAACTGTTAAGGGGGGAAGGGAAATGAGGTGAACTGGGGATTCAGAGTATAGCTGGCAAAGTTCAATATGACCCTTGGGCATTGCTGGTCTGTTTAAAGGTTTATCTGTAGTTTTTCAAAACCTACTATTTAAAAAATGTAGCAATTAAGAATTCTCTCCCAAGAAGAAAAGGAAATTTTTGTTGTATATCTAATAACTCCTTCTCCCCCAACTAAAAAAAAGGTAGAAAAATATGAAGGTGGCATACAGGATCTATTTAATAGCCTTAGCTTCTTTATTTTAACTAAGTATCACTTTGCACCAACAAGTACCTAATATTAGATGTTAGGAGTGGTATATCTGACTGGGTAAAGATTTACCTGGGAAAAGGGGCAGTAGTTTGCATATTAACTGTGGCTTCCTTGGATATAAATATGAGTCTTTCTTCAAACTGGATTTATGGTGTTCCTAAGGCTTTGGTTTCTCCAAAATCTATTTTCTAAAGAGGGAATACATATTAGCAAAAGAAGATAATGTCTCAAAGATGTCAGAAATAAGTAGTGTTTAAGTGAAATAGTAATGAGAGCCCACTCTTTAAACAGAATAGGTTCTGAGCTATTCAATTTGATCTTTTTTCCCTCTTTATTTTTTAACAGTCAAGTTCTGGTCTGCTATGTGTATTTTACCTTCATTTTTGGAAAACATTTCAAAGTTGATGTGCAAGTCAAGAACTTGTAATAAAGTTCTGCTCCTCTATTAGGAAGTTGGAGTTTAGGAGGTGTGCAAAAGCATTTTGACAAAAATTCACAGATGGTAAATATATACATTAGAATATTTTAACTGTTTTTAGCCAAG
Organism: Bos mutus; assembly: GCF_027580195.1. NCBI lineage: Eukaryota > Metazoa > Chordata > Mammalia > Artiodactyla > Bovidae > Bos > Bos mutus. The sequence goes on along the minus strand of NC_091619.1, from coordinate 19,610,750 downwards.
CTACATAGAATTACTAACATCTGAGTAGGTATGTGAAAGTAAAAAGACAATCCCAGAATTCAGTAGTAACTTTCACAGTAAAAACGGTGGAAGAAGACAGACCTGAACCCCACCTTTTCATTTTTTGGCTTCCTTGCTAAGTATGATTATCCTGTAGTTCCTTGTCTAGTCCTTGGTTGCATGCATAGGGAGCTACAGAAGACTGCTGAAGAAATCACAGATTCTGAAAATTAAAAGCCAAAGGCAGGGGAACTTGGTAACTTTTCTTTTTAAACTGTTTGTTAATTATGAGTGTTAGGAATTCTCAAAGAAGTGGAAAATCTCCTAGGCATTCTTGGTGACATGTTTTTCTTCTCTTTCAGCCTTGAAGTAAATTGTCTAAGATAAAGATGAGAAATTAGAAAAGTAAGTTTAAGATTACTAAGTTCCTAAATAAAAAGAAAAAAAGTTGCAGTATACAATAGAGAGAAGAAGTAGGATGATGGAGTGGAAAGACTCAGCTCAAATGTCACCCAACTCTTTGAAATGTTACCTGAACCTTCCCAGGCAGAGTTAGTTACTCTAACTTCTGTGCTTCCATTGCATATATTTCTCTGTTTTTAACATAAATCACATTATAGTATAATTATTAATTTGTCTTTTACTAGTGAATGCTCCTTAATTGTCAAGGTGACCTTTTTAGTTTTTGCATTTCATGATCAACACAGAACATGCTTTAAAAATAGTTCAATAAAATTATAGACTGTGGGTTTATCTATAAGCATAAATACTGCCACCACCACCAAAAATACTGCCCTTAAAATACAGCTTGGGGATAAGAGAATTTGTTTGCCTATCCCTAAGATAGTGCTTATTCATGTAACTTTCATAAGTGAACTACTCAAATATTTTCTCTTCTTTCATTTACTTAAAGTATGTACATATTAAAACTTATTAGGTTCTATTGTGATTAGTATAGTCAATAGGTCATTAATTTTAAGAAGTTAGTATTATTGGTAGTAATGCTTGCAACTGTGGCTGTTTCATGAATTTCCTGGTAAGGCACAACTTTGGTAACTACTCTTCTAAGAGGTCAAACAAAAACTTTACTTTGTTTTGTCACAACACAGAGAGGTGAGCTAAGTTATCTATGTTATCTCCAGTTAAAAACAACCCCCCACATTAGGCTCTTAGTTTAAGAAAATATTTTTAGTAGTCAAGTACCTTTTGAATGCATCTGACATATCTTAGTGACTCACCCACTAAAAGGTGGTACCAGATTGTTATCAACCAAGGGCTCTTGTGCCCAGGCAGCAAGTCAGACTCTGGCAGGGGTGTTAGCATCAGAGTAAGAATTTGTTTGCAGGGCTCCAAGCAAGGAGAATGAGCAGCTCATGAACTTTGTTCTGATTGTTTGGTGCTAAGGTAACAATGATGTTTCGGGAATGCCAACCATCTGGTTATAATCGGCCTGGGGTCTGTGTACTTGTGCCCAGCATATAGTCACCATCTTCCACCTGGGTAGGAGTCTTAGTTTCTACAGAACGCTCAAGGATATACACCAGATTGTTATTCATGTCCCTTCAGGAGAAACCTCGAGATCCCTGTGACACTACAGCCCTAATGGTTAACTGCTTGAGCCTACTGTTTTGAATTTCCTTGAAGGCCTAGAAGCTTTTTTTTTTTCCCCCAAGTAACAGGAATACAGAGGTGCTTTTGTACCCAAGAACGCTCCGCAGGGTCTTGGTTGGTTTCAGTATCCTCTTTTCTTTGATACTTCTCAGTCCTGAGGGGAACAGGGGCAGGACAAGAAAGGAAATAAAGCTTTGGATAGAGAGGTTAGTCATAAACCCTATATGAAGTTGATTTTAGGGAGAGTTTGTCTCCAGACGAACCCCAGATGAAGCTTTTATTCTTACTGGTATCTGGTTTATGTTTACCCAGTGTTTTTTTTTTTAAATACAATTTTTTTGTGTGTTTAAGCTCCTTAGTTCTTATTAGTGAATTCAAGATTTGGTAAATAAGAGATCGTCACATTCTTCTTACTTGTAACTTGTGAGCTGAGTGCCATCTGTGAGTGTAGTCTTATATCAACTTATGGGGAGGTTCAGAACACAAGTCCTCATTATCCCACTGTTACTTTTCCACTGCCATGTTCTGGTTGTAAAGGTTATTCAAGCAGGAATACCTGATGGTATATAGCTATCTCCAGGTTCTGCTTTGAATGGAATTCTGTTTTACCTTCATACTGATTGTTTGCTTTGAAAGCTGCTTGAGCTAGAATTACTTTGTAGTAGAGAAGAGAATGGTTGGCATAGATCCCAGCTTCTCCAGGGCAGAGGCTATTATGCAAATTTTCCCAGATCTTCACATTTCAATAAAGCCTTCTTTTCTCCCTTTAACACACACAAAACAGACTGTTAAGGGGGCAGCCAAGATCTGCCCTAAGCCTTGAAGACAAAATAAGGTCAGTGCCACTCTTTTCCCAAAATACCACCAATTGTAGAAGCTCCCATCAAAGCTCCCATAAATGGAGGGGAAAAGCAGATCTCTTCTATTGCACAGTGCAGCTCTGCTATAAATGTACCAAGAAGATTAAAACTACCATAATTAGTTTCCTCAGGCTCAGCTTCAGTTCTTGCTTTCATTTTGTAGTTGAAACTTCTCTAAATCAGCATTGCTTTTGGCTGGTTGAGCAGTTTACTTTCTTTTAAAGTGTAGCATGTTAGGGATGTCTGCTTGAGTCTGATTGTGGTTTGTTTTAATGGAGTACATAATAAGATATGCTAAATGTGAAAAATATTTCTCATTTCATTGTTGATTTTGCTAATAGAAAAAGTCATTATTGAAACAAATTGATAGAAGGCATAACTTGCTTAGTCCCAGAGAATTAAGCCTAAATATCATCATGCTGACTCACTAATTCACATACTGCTTTTTATGGTTGTCTGTTCATATCTTTATTTCATTTTAGTGACTGTATATCATGCCAGAGGTGTTTACATACAGACTGCTCCATAAGTACACGTTGCTAGTAAATTCTGAGGTACAGCTGCTTAGAAGTGAAGATTTTTGGATTACATCAGAATTAACAGCCCTATATGATGAGATAACAAACGTGGAGCTTTTATGAAACTTCATGAATAGGGACAAAAGGTTAAATACATGATGAAAAAAAGATTTTTTTTTTCTCCTGACCTCATTTAGTCAGTCTAAACCACTGAAGACATTTTTCTGAATTGTTCCTCTTTCCCAATTAGTTATATAGGGATTTACGGGGAGAAATCTTGAGAGAAAGAGTATAGATTAATTTATACGTGTGCTGTGGTAGTGATTTTACACTTCAGGAAAAAACTGGGTATAAAGAATCTAAAGACTTTTCCTCTGCTGTTAATACCTAAGACAGATTGGTGTTGTATGTTTGTTGCTTAAGTTATATTCAGTAGCAGGTTAAGTTATATTCAATAGCAGGAAAAGCCTCTCCATACCATTATTATTTATTATAGTATTCTCTGAAGGAATTAAACTTCCTCTAGTAATATATGTTGGTTGACTCTTTAATGGGGGCAATATAGTATAATAAAAATGAGCAGGTGCAGCCACCTAATTAATGGTTATGTAATTTAAGAAAAACCCATAGTGGTCAGCTTTTGAAAAGAAAAACTTGTGTGATTTTATATTAAAATATTTGATTTAATTATCTGTATGTTAAATTTTCTTTTGAGACTTTTCCCCCAACCCCCATTCTCAGATGTTCTGGTACAGTCACTTGAGAAAAACTGTCCGCAAACATTTTTCTTTACCTTTTTTAATAGTTGTCCTAGAGTTTGCAATATACATTTACAACTAATTTAATTAACCTTGAATTAACACTGTTTTGCTTTACAAATACCTTGTAATAATAAAATGGCACAAATTCCTCCCTTCCTTTCCTTGTCTCTTGTATCATTACAGTCATTCATTTCATTGTAAATAAAGATACACATTCACATCATCATACTTTATTAAATACATTGTTGTTATTATTATTTTAAATAAACTTATCCGTTAGATTAGATAAAAATAAGAAAACTAAGGAATTCCCTGGTGGTCCCATGGTCAGGATTCTGCACTTCCACTGCAGGGAACACAGTCCCTGATAGGGGAACCAAGATTCCCCCATACCTCTCAGTGCCGCTAAAAAAAAAAAGAATAAGAAAAATAAGTTTTTATTTTACCTTCACATCTTCTCTGCTGCTGCTGCTGCTGCTAAGTCACTTCAGTCGTGTCCGACTCTGTGCGACCCCATAGACGGCAGCCCACCAGGCTCCCCTGTCCCTGGGATTCTCCAGGCAAGAACACTAGAGTGGGTTGCCATTTCCTTCTCCAATGCATGAAAGTGAAAAGTGAAAGTGAAGTCGTGTCCGACCCTTCACGACCCCATAGACTACAGCCTACCAGGCTCCTCCATCCATGGCATTTTCCAGGCCAGGAGTACTGGAGTGGGTTACCATTGCCTTCTCCCCATCTTCTCTAGTGGTCTTTTATTCTTTATATAGATTCAGATTTCTGTCAGAGAAAGTCTTTGTTTCTTCTTCATTTTTAAAAAATAATTTCACAGGTTACAGAATTCTAGCTGTTTTTTTTTTTTTTTTTTTCCTTCTAACACTTTAAATATGTTACTCCACTCTCTTCTTGCTTGGGCAATGTCTGAGGAGAAGTTGGATATAATTTTTATTTTTGCCCATCTGTAGTTAAGAGGACAGTTTTTTATATTTTGGTTAGCTTGTACCTCTAGATTGTAAACTGAGACTTCTCTGGCAGGTCAGTGGGACTTCATTGGGACTTCTCTGGCAGGTCAGTGGTTAAGAAACCACCTTGCAGTAGAGGGGACACGGCTTCAATCCCTGATTGGGGAACTAAGATCCCACATGCTGCAGAGCAGCTGAAGAGCCCACAAGCTCTGGAACCTGAGTGCCACAACTAGAGAATCTGTGCAAAGCAATGGAAGATCCTGCATGATACAGTGAAGACCCCACATGCTGCAGCTAAGACCCGATGCAGACAAATATTTAAAACAAAAAACCCAAATAGTTCTGGGTGCCCCCTCCTCTTAGGTAGAACAGGATGGCTAGAGTGGACTAGAGTTGGGTATTTCCTCCCACCAGATCAATTGCTGCTTCTGCTAAGTCGCTTCAGTCGTGTCCAACTCTGTGCGACCCCATAGACAGCAGCCCATCAGGCTCCCCCGTCCCTGGGATTCTCCAGGCAAGAACACTGGAGTGGGTTGCCATTTCCTTCTCCAATGCATGAAAGTGAAAAGTGAAAGTGAAGTCACTCAGTCATGTCCGACTCTTAGCAACCCCATGGAATGCAGCCTACCAGGCTCCTCCGTCCATGGGATTTGCCAGGCAAGAGTACTAGAGTGGGGTGCCATTGCCTTCTCCGACCAGATCGATTAGGCTTTGATAAATCCCAGCAGGTTAAGCTCTGGTTAATAGTTTCTCCTGAGGGCAGACCTTGTTAGAAACAGAATGATCTGGCATATTTCAAAATAGTTCCTTTCCCCCTCTGCAAGAATTTAAGAGGGAATTTTTCTCATTGTGCCAACCTAGTGGAGATCCAGAAGATAAAACTCATAAAAGTTTGTGGGAATCACAGTAATTGAGTTCTCCTGGAGTTTTCAACTCTCAAACTAGTCTACATTGAGCCTCCAGCAGTTTATCACTTTAAAGTTGAGGTTTCCCTACCCTAGCACTCACTCGTTCCACCAGGGTTTCTGCTCTGGTAAATGATTCTCCATCAGTCACTTCAGTTTTGGGGCCTGAAGTTTACTCTCTGACCTCACGTCTATTATGGATATAATTGTTTATTCTTTCCATTTAACTTTTCACATGTTGTTGGGATAGAATGTTAACCTCCATACTTCTCCATAAATCTTTTTTTTTAAACCCTATTTGATTTTTTTAAATATATATTTCATTTATTTATTTAGGCTGCTCCAGGTCTTAGTTGTGGCATGTGGGATCTAGTTCCCTGACCAGGGATCGAACCTGGACCCCCTACATTCAGAGCACAGGGTCTTATCCACTGGACTACCAGGGAAAAGTGAAAGTCGCTCAATTGTTTCTGATTCTTTGCGACCCCATGGACTATACAGTCCATGGAATTCTTGAGGCCAGAATACTGGGGTGGGTAGCCGTTCTCTCCCCCAGGGGCTCTTGCCACCCCAGGGATCGAACCCAGGTCCCACACATTGCAGGCGGATTCTTTACCAGCTGAGCCACGAGGGAAGCCCAAGAATACTGGAGTGGGTAGCCTAGCCCTTCTCTAGTGGATTTTCCCCACCCAGGAATCAAACCAAGATCTCCCGCACTGCAGGCAGGTTCTTTACCAACTGAGCTATCAGGAAAGCCCAGACTACCAGGGAAGTCCCTCTATAACTCTTTGATCAACAAACATTGTAATAGGGGTGTGTATGCATGCGTGCTCAGTTGATTTTGTCATGTCCAATGCTTTGCGACTCCATGGACTGTATCCCACCAGGGTCCTCTGTCCATGGGATTCTCCAGGCAGAATACTGGAGTGGGTTGCTGTGCCCTCCTCCAGGGGATCTTCCTGGTCTGGGCATTGAACCTGCATCTCCTACATTAAGGCAGATTCTTCACCCACTGAGCCACCTGGAAAGCCCAGAAGTGTGTATAATTAGTTTGTAAGAAGATAAAATTGTGAATTTCCATTTATATCTCAGCTTTCATTGCATACAGAGTAGTTTCAAAATCTGCCATGTACTGGGATGATAGGAGGATCTTCCTGGCACATATCATGTAAAAGACGAATATATAAACTCCTAAGGCACGTTACTGTTCTAGTGGATTCCAGTAAACTACTTTGAATAAATTTTCCTGTGTTGATATTGTTATCTATAGAGTGTAACTTTAAAGCTTTCCTTTGTTCAAGTGCTGTTTTTTTAACATGTAATAAGGCTATCCTTTCCTGTTTCATTAAGTACATGACAAGTTAATTTCAGAATCTCTTAGTATAGCAAGAATGATGAAAATAGCCTACTGTATTTCTGTTTACAGACTAGTTCTGTTACTGAAATTCTGTGCTGTAATCCTCTGAACACACCTTGAGGATTTGAACAAAACATCCTATTCTTGGTTCCAAAATCTTAAGTTATGAGCACATAACCTTTACTATGTTTGTTTGTTGTAAGTACCAATTAAATAATAATTTAAACTGTCTTTTCCTTTTTTTGATGTCCCTGTGAAGTCCCCTGAACCACCAGAGAAGTCCCAGTTTATAGTCTATGGAATTTTGTACAATTTTTTTTTGAGATTCTGTTGTTATAGTTTGTGCGTTACAGATATCTTTCATTCAGTGATCAAAACAGAATTTTAATTTTATCATCCTGTGCTGTCAAGTATTTATGTCTGATGTGTGAGATACAGAAGTAGCATATTTAATTATGTCATTAACATTTTGTTCTGAGCAGAGTGAGATTTTAGGAACAAATATTTCAAGAAAATGTTTTCTCAAAAGGAACTGAGCAAATCTCAAAAATTTTTTTGTCATCAACTTATAGGTTATTGGCAGTTTGTAGAAGCACTTCAGAAAGCTTATTCAGATATGAGTGAGTGATTGAAGTCGCTCAGTTGTGTCCGACTCTGCGATCCCATGGCCTGTAGGAGCCTACCATGCTCCTCCGTCCGTGGGATTTTCCAGGCAAGAGTATTGGAGTGGTTTGCCATTTCCTTCTCCAGAGGATCTTCCTGACCCAGGGATTGAACCCAGGTCTCCCACATTGTAGGCAGATGCTTTACCATCTGAGCCACCAGGGAAGTCAAATATTAGGACTCATGAATCTTTTCCATAAAGACAATTTTTTTTAAGGTTAAAAAAATATTTATTGGCTGCACAGGGTCTTCTTACTGCAGCATGCAGGGTCTTCTTTAATTGCAGCATGCAGGATTTTTTTTCTAGTTGAGGCATATGGGATAGTTCCCTGACAAGTGATGGAACCCAGGCCCCTGCATTGGGAACACAAAGTCTTAGCCAACTGGACCACCAGTGAAATCCCCATAAAGACATTGTAAGGCTTTTTTTTTTTTTAATGGAATGAGAATAACCCTTGTTTTAGGTATTTTGTTCTCCTCTAACATTTTCTTCTTTTTTATACTATTTACTATGTCCAGATTAAAGTTGAATTATAATGAATAAAGGTGATTTATTTTGGAGTTTCTCTCATGAAATTTCGACCTACATAGACATTTTTCTTTAATTAATTTTCACACAATGTCAAGAGTTCCCAAAGAGAAATTTTCTTGAAAGATTCAAGGATTGCTAAGAGAAATATTTCACTTAAAGGGTAGTATTAATATGTTTAATGTTGTTTAGCTTAGTGTACTAAAATTTTAGAAAGATTAGAATTATGACATAAGTGCAATTCTTATTCTCTTATGATTATTGAAGTATTAATTCATGATCTTTTGTTTATTTATTTATTGACTGAACCATGTGGCATGTGGGATCTTAGCTCCTGGACCAAAGATCAGCCCCATGCCCCCTACAGTGCTGCAAGAGTGAAGTCTTAACCACTGGAACACCAGGGACGTCCCTGTGGTATCTTATAAAGGAGATAGTTTAAATTATTTTTATAATTTTTTTTCGTGTCTCCCTGTTTGTAGGTTACCCTTTAATTAGATTCTGTGAATATATTTATAGAGGTCTCATTTATTTTTTTTAATTCTCTTGTACTTCTTGGCAGTCACTCATAATAATGGCAAAATATGAAATCCCTGATGTAAAAAACACATATGCTTTCTTTTACTAGTGATTTTGAACATTTTTTTCTTGTTCTACTAATCAGTTCTCTTTGAATTGTCTGCCCATATATTTGCTTGTGTTTTATTTTGAGATATTGGAGGACTTTTTTGTTTTGTTTTATTTTTTTAAACTACATCTGAGTCTTTTCCTTTATATATATATCTTGTTATTAATGCCTTTCTCCCAGAAAGATTACCTCAAGATAGAGAAGAACTAAAAATTTACCTATAATTTATTCTAACCCCATTCAAGGTGGGAAGTTAGGACTGGGATTCTTCAAGGTCTGTATCCTCAGTGACCCAGCCCTTAAGAAGGGCTCAGAATTGGAAATGAAAAAACAAGAAAGTTATTGATCATGAAAAGCAACAGGAAGTAGACACAACTAACAGCAGGATTAAATTTTGCAGGAACTTCAAATAATATATTTGTTGGATAAAGAATATAAAGTAAGTTTATTTGAAGTGATTTAAGACTTAAAGAAGAATAAGCCTTTAAAAAATGACCAGGCAGATTTTCAAAAAGAAGCCAATGTCATATCTTTTCTAGATATGAAAAACTGTATTTTCTTGATGAAAAATGCATTCATTGATGTTTAAAACTCAGTGAATAATTTAAGCAGCTAATTTAGACACAGCTGTGGAGAGAATAATAAACCAGAAAATAACATTGAGAAAATGCCACTGTGGGCTTCCGAGATGGCTCGTGGTAAAGGATCCGCCTGCCAAGCAGGGGACACAGATTTGATCCCTGGGTTGGAAAGGTCCCCTAGAGAAGGAAATGGTAACCCAGTATTCTTAACTGGAAGATCCCATGTACAGAGGAGCCTGATGGACTCCAGCTATGAATCATGGGGTTGCAAAGAATCAGACACAACTTAGCAAGTAAACAACCACCATCATTCACCTCATGAAAGGGATGAAGGGTGAAACAACAGTCCATGAGCTTGGGAAACAGAAACGTGTAAAAGCACCCAAGGAGACAAATAGAAGAAGAAAAGTATCAGTTGTGTAAAAGTGAAATTAGAAGCATCACATGTAAAACGGTGGGAAAGGAAGAATAAAATGGAAATGAACAAGACTCAAAAGGTTGGGAGTGTGATATTTATGAAAAAAAGAAGAAATACAAAAATGTGTAACTGATACCTTAAAAGAAGAAGGCAGAAATTTTAAACTTTAACATAAAGCAAAGAACCTCTTTGTGAACTAGGTGAAAGGATCAAATTACCTCCTGAGGATAAAATTCAAGATGTTCTCAAACATCAAAATCCAGAACCAAAGAACAGTGGGACAAAATCCATAATGTCCTCAAACTGGATAGTTTCATCTATACCAAAATGATAATGACAGACATTTTTGAGCACCTCTTTCTTCAGGAAATTTTAGAAAGCAACCTTCAGTCTTTTTGTTAGCCACAAAGAAATGTAACATGCTTAGTTGCTCAGTTGTATCCAACTCTTTGCGATCCCATGGACTGTAGTCTGCCAGGCTCTTCTGTCCATGGGGATTCTCCAGGCAAGAATATTGCAGTGGGTTGCCATGCCCTCCTTCAGGGGATCTTCCCAACCCAGGGATTGAACCCAGGTCTTCCACATTGCAGATAAATTCTTTACCAGCTGAGTCACCAGGGAATGGTGAATTTCTACAAACAATGTAGAAATGAGAGAGAAAATGAAAGTCATTTAAGTATATACTGATCTCTTCATTTAATATAGTAGGAGTCAGACAGTGTCAGTTGTTAAAACTGATACTGTAAAAAACTGGTGTAGTAAAAAAATTATATATGTATGTCTAATTGGATAATGAGGCAGCAACAGGAAGAGAATGCTGATTTAATCACTGCTAATAATGTCAGCAAATATTGAAGGCTAAGGAGAAAAGGAAATATATACTAATCTGAATGCAGAGTTCAAAGAATAACAAGGAGAGATAAAGCTGTCCTGCGTGATCAATGGTGAGAAACAGAGGAAAACAATAGAGTGAGGAAGACTGGAGATCTCTTCAATAAAGTTAGAAATACCAAGGGAACATTTCATGCAAGGATGGGCACAATAAAGGACAGAAACAGTAAGGACCTAACAGAAGCAGAAGATATTATGAAGAGGTGGCAAGAATACATAGAAGAACTATATAAAAAAGATCTTAATGACCCAGATAACCATGATGGTGTGATCACTCAACTAGAGCCAGGCATCTTGGAGTGCGAAGTTAAGTGGCCAAGGAAGCAACTCTGACCAAAGCTAGTGGAAGTGATGAAATTCTAGCTGAGCTATTTCAGAATAATCCTTAAAGCTGATGCTGTTAAAGTGCTGCACTCAATATGCCAGCAAATTTGGAAAAACTCAGCAGTGGCCACAGAACTGGAAAAGGTCAGTTTTCATTCCACGCGCCAAAAAAGGGCAATGCCAAAGAATGTTCAAACTACCGCACAATTGAACTCACTTCACATGCTAGCAAGGCAATGCTCAAAGTCTTTCAAGCTAGGCTTCAACAGTATGTGAACCGAGAACTTCCAGATGTATAAGCTGGATTTAGAAAAGGCAGAGGAACCAGAGATCATATTTCCAACATCCATTAGATCATAGAAAAAGCAAGAGAATTCCAGAAAAGCATCTACTTCTGCTTCATTGACTACACCAAAGCCTTTGACTGTGTGGATCACAGCAAACTGGAAAATTCTTAAAAGACATAGGAATACCAGACCACCTTATTCTGTCTCCTGGGAAACCCATATGCAGGTCAAGAAGCAACAGTTCAGACCTTACATGGAACAACTGGTTTAATATTGCAGATCCTTTCCAACCTTAGTCTTTTGTCTTCTTTTATGCTCTGGTTTTCTCCATAGCACATTTCACTATCTGATATTCTCAATGTTTTACCTTTTTATTGCCTCTTGCCATTCCTCACGCATTAGAATGAAATTTCTGTGTTGAAGGGAAATTTTTTTTTGTTGCTGTTATTCCTAGCATTTAAACAGAAGGTACTTTAAAACTATTTGTTGAAAAAATTAATTACTGATGAAACAAGAGTTCAAGATTATAAAGTAGATAAAATCAGTAGTGTTTTTGAATACCATCAGTTTAGAGTTAAGAACGGAGAAGGCAAATGGCACCCACTCCAGTACTCTTGCCTGGAAAATCCCATGGACGGAGGACCCTGGTGGGACACAGTCCATGGGGTCGCTAAGAGTCGGACACTATTGAGCGACTTCACTTTGACTTTTCACTTTTCGTGCATTGGAGAAGGAAATGGCAATCCACTCCAGTGTTCTTGCCTGGAGAGTCCCAGGGACGGGGGAGCCTGGTGGGCTGCCGTCTATGGGGTCGCACAGAGTCAGACACGACTGAAGCGACTTAGCAGCAGCAGCAGAGTTAAGAAATGTAACAAAAAATTTATTCAAAGAAATAACATTGTTTATAAAATATTCAGAAGGAAACTTGACAGCAAGTGTTTAGGAGCTGTATGAATAAAATTATCGGTATCTAGTAACACCAATAAGCTTGACTAAATAGATAAATTTACTTTAGTTATTGTGGAGCCAAAGTTAATGTTGAGATATCTTTTTTCCTATTTTAATATATAAAATTAATGGTACTTGGGAGTTTTTCAGTATTTTATATGAACTTCAAGGTCATCTAGAAGTATACATACGCAGAAATAACCGGGAAGACTTATGAAAATGTTCTAAAAAGTAATGGTTATGGCTGTACAATTCTGTGAATATATCAAAAACTTGAATTTGTGCTCAGAAAGGGTAAGTTTTACGTTATGTGAATTATATCTCAATAATGTTATAAATAATCAAGGAATTCCTATAGGATTACAAAAAGTCAAATTTTTTTTAAGTATTAAAACATATTATAAAGTTATAGTGTCAACATATTATTGTATTAATGGCTCAGGAATAAACATAAATGTGAAAGTGAAATCACTCAGTCATGTCTGACTCTTTGCGACCTCATGGCCTGTAGCCTACCAGGCTCCTCTGTCCATGGGATTTTCCAGGTAAGAGTACTGGAGTGGGTTGCCATTTCCTTCTCCAGAACATAAATGTAAAAGAAGCAAAATGGAGAGCTTAGACCTAAATATAAATAAAAATATGTGATATATGTATTTTAAGCCAGTGAATATGAAATGAGAAATGGAAAAACTGTTAGAACAATAGACAAAACCTTTTCAGGTAAAAGTTGTTTCTCTACTGTAGATTATGTTTTAAAAATCCAAAATAGATAAGTATTTTAAAAGTAAGAATGAGACCACAAAAACATTCATTGAAAATGTGGTGAAGATTGTCAATAGGAGGATGTGATCGTTTCAGTTATGCTATGAAAACCAAACTATAAAGCTAAAGAGACTATTTAATCCAGTAAAATGGTTAAGAGCTTTAGCTCTGAAATCAGACTTATGTTTAAAGCATATTTGAATCACTTAATGATTAAGTGACTTTGGTCAGGTGACCTAGTTTCTAAACTATATTCCCTTGTTTAAAAGTAAATAAATTTAATGAGGATAATTACATTAACCACATCATATGTTTGTTGTTTGGATCAAATGACAGATTGTGTGGTAGTACAGTTTTTCATATGTTTTTGAATGCATTGAACTTCTTTTTAAGAAAAACAATAGGAAGCAGGAAGATAGCCAGTAAACTGAGAGAGAAATGTGCAACATCAGAGAAACAACTACTATTTCAAGAATACTGAAGGCTCTTCAGAATGTGCTGTGCTTAGTTGCTCAGTCATGTCCAACTCTCTGCGACCCCAAGGACTGCAGCCCACCAGGCTCCTCTGTCCATGGGATTCTCCAGGCAAGAATACTGGAGTGGGTTACCATTTCCTTCTCCAGCTCTTCTAAATAAGAAATTATAAACTCCACAATTTAGAAAAATGACATAGGTCAAGACCTTCAACAGCTGTTACACTGCTGAGAAAATATACAAGGACTACAAAATCACATTCCAAAAAATGCCTCGTTCAGAATACCAGTCAGTAAGTGAAATGTAAATAGAAATGCCTCAAAAGTGTATCTTAAACAGGTTGTGAAACCTTAAACACTGATAATGGGAGTAAAAAAATATTTTCTTTACATTCAGCACATTGACATTTCACAAAAAGAAAACTCACATAGCTTAATGTGAAAATATTACAAGCAATATAAGAATACAAACCAAAAAGTAGAAAAAAAAAGAAAGAGTCAATAGATGAGTATAGACCTCAAAACCAAAGAGGTGGAAATATTGAAACCATCTGAAAGATTTTGAAATGGTTTTTTGGGCAAAAAGACAACCTATTGATAAAAACAGGACAATAAGAAATGGATTTGAAATGAACCAAATAGTAATTAATGTAATGACATTTGAAATGAAAACTCAGTGCGTTTATTGGAAGAGTAAATGAGAGAATATTGTTTTCTGGAGATAGATATAACCAAATCACCCAATTGTCAAGGTTTGGGAACGTTAAGATTGACATGAATACTGTTAGTCTGATGTTTAATTTCAGAATTGTCAGAAGCAAGGTTGTCATTTATTACTGGTTCTGCCATAAAGAATATCATAAGTCATAAGATATTATCTTGGGTTACAGATGCAGTGTTTATAATACTCTGAATTTTTATAATAAACTTTTTTCCATTAAAAAAAAATCTTGATACAGAGCTGTCCTATTTGTATAATTACTAATTTTGTGTATCTTTTGCTATGACAAACCTAGACAGCATATTAAAAAGCAGAGACATTACTTGGCCGACAAAGGCACATCTAGTCAAAGCTGTGGTTTTTCCAGTAGTCTTGTATGGATGTGAGAGATGGACCATAAAGAAGGCTGAGCACCAAAGAATTGATGCTTTTGAACTGTGGTGTTGGAGAAGACTTGAGAGTCCCTTGAACTGCAAGGAGATCCAACCAGTCCATTCTAAAGGAAATCAGTCCTGAATATTCATTGGAGGGACTGATGCTGAAGCTGAAGCTCCCAATACTTTGGCCACCTAATGTGAAGAGCGGACTCATCAGAATAGACCCTGATGGTGGGAAAGATAGAAGGCAGGAGGAGAAGGGGACAACACAGGACGAAATGGTTGGATGACGTCACCAGCTCAATGGACATCAGTTTGAGCAAGCTCCGGGAGATGGTGAAAGACAGCGAAGCCTGGTGTGCTGCAGTCCATGGGGTTGCAAAGAGTCGGAAACAACTGAGCAACTGAACAGCAACAACAGATACACCCTTCAACCAAGCAGTTCCACTTTTAGAAGTTGATCTGAAGGAAATAATTGGATGAATAGGCAGAGATTTATATAATTAGATGTTCATCATCATAGTACAATAACAGATAGGCAAGGACTTTCCTGGTGGTCTAGTGGTTGAGAATCTGCTTGCCAATGCAGCAGACGAAGATTCTTTCCTTGATCTGGAAAGATTCCCCCATGCCGTGGAGCAGTGAAGCCCTTGTGCCACAACTATTGAGCCAGTGTATATAGCCTGCAAGCCACAACTGCTGAGCCTGAGCTCCTAGAGCCTGTGCTCCACAGCAAGAGAACTTACCTCGGTGAGAAGCCTGTGCACTGCAGTAAAGAGTAGGCCTCGCTTACTGCAACTAGAGAGTGCTCACGTGAGGCAACGAAGACCTTAGCGCAGCCATAGATAAATAAATCTTTTTTTTTGTGGGGGAGGAACTGTTAGGAGAAGAATTTAAATTAAAAAATAAATAGCCAAAAATTGTTTAAAAAGTAGCCAGTGTGAGTTTGATTTTATTAATTTTGAGCTATTATGAAACCATTAAATTGATAGACTCACTCTTGATTTATTTACATAAAAAGGCATCTTCCTTGTATTATTCCAGTGGGATATGAAGCCACAATCATTTTGGCCCCATTTTAAAGAAAGAATGTACATGTGTTTATTTGAGTATATCATGAAGTATCTGAAATGTAAAATTGTTTATCTATGGATGATAGTATTTATACCTTCCCTTTTCTAGTGAGAATACTTTTATCTTTGTTTTCAAGTTGAAAAAAATTGTATGCTGGAAATGATGTTTTGATACAGTATCCTTTTCATTGGAAATAATATACTCTTAAAATTGATACCTCTTACCCTTAGTTGTCATTTTAAGAGATTCTTAGAATTGTAAGAGAGTAGTACCACCAGTACCAAATGTAGTTTTCAACATATTATTCTCTTTAACTCAGTTTATTCAGTGTCAGTATTTGGAAGAAAAAACTCTTTGAAACCAAATTATCTGTGTTTTCTGTTTTATTTTTATTTTTCCCTTCTTTAGTCATAGACCATTTACTAATAGTTAATGTGGAATACTAACTAGTTTAGGATGATTTTAATTAATCTGAGACATTTATTTCTGACAAAGGTGAAAAACCAGATTTCAATATAGTCTTTTAGGAGTTTACAGGAACCAGATTTTTTTTTACTTTTCTTTTAGGCAGAATTTTAAAAATATCTTGATGAAGTGTAACATAAATATAAGTGTAACAACTCAGTGAATTTTCACAAATTCAGCCACCCCTTGTAATGAATATTTAGTTTAACAAATAAAACTTTACCAGCACCCACTAAGATCTATGCTTTTTTCTCATTACTACCGCACAGGAGGGGTAATCATTTTCCTGACTTTTATTATCATAATTAGTTGTACCTCTTTGTGAACTTAATATTCAGTATAAATAGAGTTATACAGTACGTAATTTTATTCTTACTCTATATTCTTTCAGTCTTGTTTGTGAACAGTATCTGTACTATGGTACATAGTCATAGTTTGTTCATAACAGATTTTTTAAGGTAAGTTATAACATTTTCAGATATAAATATATTTTAAAATACTTAATAAAGCCTTTTTTTAAGGCTTTAATTTTTAAGTTTTGAAAAGTAACTGTAAAAGTGCAAAATGGGAATATTGTTTTTTTAATAAGATGGAAATAAAATGTGCTTCTTTAATTACAAGCTTAATATAATTCAGTTGTATATGAGACTGTCAACAAAGCCCTTTTCCTTTTGGGCAAAATTATGAGAGTCCAGTCCAAAACAAGAGATAGTTCTCTTAATTCTGAGTCAGTCAAATATTGGTCATATTTTGTTTCTTCCCTCATAGATTACTATTTTCATTACATTTTAGTTTATTCTTCCATTTTTAACCAGATATGTACGTATTAATATAGCCACATTCCTTTATCCCTGTCTTATACAGAAGGTATTGTTATAACAACTGTTGAAATTTTTGTTTTTCCCTTTAATAATACATACTCTAGATCATTGCATAGCAGTGTATCGATATTTCCTTTTTTTTCCCCCAGTTTTTTGACACTCCATTGTATAATATATTTTGATTTATTTAGCCAGTCCCCTGTAGGTAATTATTTAGATTTATTTTCAGATTTTGCTATTAAAATAGTGTTACATGTTTAGCCTTTTGCAAACATTAGATTTTTGCCAGTGTGTCTTGGGTGTGCCAGTGTGTCTTCTGACCTAAAAGTGGGCAAAGGAATTAATGCATGTGTGGTACTTTTCTAGCTATTGCCAATTTCTATTTTGTAGGGATTATACCATTTTATATACACCACTTTTCCGTGTATGCATGGATTTGGTTTTGAGTTTTCTATCCTGGTCCATTGGATCCTTTGTCTTTTCGTGCACTACACTATTTTTGTGATAGAGGCTTTAAAAGTTAACATTTGATACAGTTATCCCCTTCTTTTTAGATTTTGCTAGTATTCTTGCTTATATATTTTTCCTAATGAATGTTAGTAACTTTTCTTATTCCTGAGAGACTCTTGTTGGTGTTTTTATGAGGATCATATTAAATCCATAAATTTGCTTAGGGCAAATTGTCATCTTTATGTCTTCCTATCCACACACACAGTATGTCTTTACCTTTGTTCAAGTCTTTCATTTGTCAGTTATACCTCAATTCTAAAAAATCTTTGCTGAAACATGAAGAAAATAATCTTTGTTGTCCAAAAGTAAAGCATACTGTTGTGTGAAATTATAAATTCATTTGTAAAGTATATAGTGAGGGTTCATGACTTTTATAGCAATTTATATTATGACTTAAGATTTTATATAAAACACATTCTAAAGAAAATATGAATATATTGTCTTTTCTTCTCACATGAAGAGAAAACTCGACTGTTTTTTCAAGATTATAATAAAGAATGTGTTAAAGGAGTGAAAGTTAAGTCAGAGATTGACCTGTATTGGTTTGGAATAATTCAAATCAATTAAAGAGATAAGCAGTGATACATTGTTTTGAATGAGGACCATGGGATATTGTAGCTAACAATATTTATTTTTTCAAAAACAGTAATTAATATAGTAATGTATATTTAGTCCATCTAAAGTTAGGTGAAAGTAGACTGGGAATTTGCCTTTTTAAAATAATGTAAAAAAATATCAGGGATATTTCTGGTAATATATATGTTCATGTGGTTGAAAGTCAAGAAAGACTGCATCTTGATAGCCTCTGATACAGTAGTAGAGGAACTAACATACTGTGACATTAGTGTAACACTAGTTAGGTAGGTTTTTTTAAAAAAGCACTACTGCGTATCTTATATCTGATATGTGATCATCTAGTTCTATTGTAATGCTAAACTAAAATGGTATATAAGGTTTACTCTCTCTGAAACCCTTTTCTTATTCAAATTTTAGGATCCTTCAAAGTTGTACAAGAAATCAGGTGATGTTGCAGCCATTGAATGCCAGTCTGAAGAAACCATCCATCTTCATTCACAGGGAGAAAACAATCCTTTGTCTAAGAAGCTTTCTCCAGTACACTCAGAAATGACAGATTACATTAATGCAACATCATCTACTCTTGTTGGTAGCCGGGATCCTGATTTAAAGGACAGGGCATTACTTAATGGAGGAACAAGCGTAACGGAAAAGTTGGCACAGCTCATTGCAACTTGTCCTCCCTCCAAGTCTTCCAAGACAAAACCGAAGAAGTTAGCAACTGGCACTACTGCAGGATTGGTTAGCAAGGATTTGATCAGGAAAGCAGGTGTTGGCTCTGTAGCTGGAATAATACATAAAGACTTAATAAAAAAACCAACTATCAGCACAGCGGTTGGGTTGGTAACTAAAGATCCTGGGAAAAAGCCAGTGTTTAATGCAACAGTAGGATTGGTCAATAAGGACTCTGTAAAAAAACTAGGAACTGGCACTACAACGGTATTCATTAATAAAGACTTAGGCAAAAAGCCAGGGGCTATCACTACAGTAGGACTGCTGAGCAAAGATACAGGAAAGAAGCTAGGAATTGGTATTGTTCCAGGTTTAGTGAATAAGGAACCTGGGAAGAAACTAGGACTTGGCACTGTGGTTGGACTAGTTAATAAAGACTTGGGAAAGAAATTGGGTTCAACTGTTGGCCTGGTAGCCAAGGACTGTGCAAAGAAGATTGTAGCAAATTCAACAATGGGATTAGTTAATAAGGACATTGGAAAGAAACTAGTGAGTTGTCCCGTGACAGGATTGGTCAATAAAGATGCCATAAACCTTAAAGCGGAAGCTCTGCTCCCCACTCAGGAACCACTTAAGGCTTCTTGTAGTACAAACATCATTAGTCATGAAAGTCAGGACCTTTCTGAATCCCTGAAAGACGGTGCCACCAGCAAAACTTTTGAGAAGAATGTCACACGGCAGAGTAAAGAAAGCATATTGGAAAAGTTCTCAGTTCGAAAGGAAATCATTAATTTGGAGAAAGAAATGTTTAATGAAGGAACATGTATTCAGCAAGACAGTTTCTCATCCAGTGAAAGGGGGTCTTATGAAACCTCAAAGCATGAAAAGCAACCTCCTGTATATTGCACTTCTCCAGACTTTCAAATGGGAGTTGCTTCTGATGCATCTACAGCAAAATCCCCTTTTAGTGCAGTAGGAGAAAGCAATCTCCCTTCCCCATCACCTACTGTATCTGTTAATCCTTTATCCAGAAGTCCCCCTGAAACTTCTTCACAGATGACTCCTAATCCATTACTTTTAAGTCCTACCACAGAACTAATGGAAGAAATTTCTGAATCTGTTGGAAAGAATCAATTTACTTCTGAAAGTACACATTTGAACATTGGTCATAGGTCTGTGGGTCATAGCATGAATATTGAATGTAAAGGGATTGATAAAGAGCTAAATGATTCTAAAACTACACATATAGATATTTCAAGAATAAACTCTTCTCTGGGAAAAAAGCCAAGTTTGACTTCTGAATCCAGTATTCATACAATTACCCCTTCAGTTGTTAACTTCACTAGTTTATTTAGTAACAAGCCCTTTCTAAAACTTGGTGCAGTATCTGCATCTGACAAACACTGCCAAGTTGCTGAAAGCCTAAGCACTACTTTGCAGTCCAAACCCTTAAAAAAAAGGAAAGGAAGAAAACCTCGGTGGACTAAAGTGGTGGCAAGAAGCACATGCCGGTCTCCAAAAGGGCTAGAATTAGAAAGATCAGAGCTTTTTAAAAATGTTACGTGTAGTTCACTATCAAATAGTAATTCCGAGCCAGCAAAGTTCATGAAAAACATTGGACCATCTTCATTTGTAGATCATGATTTCCTTAAACGCCGATTGCCAAAGTTGAGCAAATCTACAACTCCTTCTCTTGCTCTCTTAACTGATAGTGAAAAACCATCTCATAAGTCTTTTGCTACTCACAAACTGTCCTCCAGTATGTGTGTCTCTAGTGACCTTTTGTCTGATATTTATAAGCCCAAAAGAGGAAGACCTAAGTCTAAGGAGATGCCTCAACTGGAGGGCCCACCTAAGAGGACTTTAAAAATTCCTGCTTCCAAAGTCTTTTCTTTGCAGTCTAAGGAAGAACAAGAACCCCCAATTTTACAGCCGGAAATTGAGATTCCTTCTTTCAAACAAAGTCTGTCTGTGTCTCCTTTTCCAAAAAAGAGAGGCAGACCCAAGAGGCAAATGAGGTCACCAGTCAAGATGAAGCCACCTGTACTATCGGTGGCTCCATTTGTTGCCACTGAAAGTCCAAGCAAGCTTGAATCTGAAAGTGATAACCATAGAAGTAGCAGTGATTTCTTTGAGAGTGAGGATCAACTTCAAGATCCAGATGATCTAGATGACAGTCATAGGCCAACTGTCTGTAGTATGAGTGACCTTGAGATGGAACCAGATAAAAAAATTACCAAGAGAAACAATGGACAATTAATGAAAACAATTATCCGCAAAATAAATAAAATGAAGACTTTAAAGAGAAAGAAACTGTTGAATCAAATTCTTTCAAGCTCTGTAGAATCAAGTAATAAAGGGAAAGTGCAATCCAAACTCCATAATACAGTGTCAAGTCTTGCCGCTACATTTGGCTCTAAATTGGGCCAACAGATAAATGTCAGCAAGAAAGGAACCATTTACATAGGAAAGAGGAGAGGTCGAAAACCAAAAACTGTCTTAAATGGCATTCTTTCTGGTAGCCCTACCAGCCTTGCTGTTCTTGAACAAACAGCTCAGCAGGCAGCTGGATCGGCATTAGGACAGATTCTTCCCCCTTTGCTGCCTTCATCTGCTAGTAGTTCTGAGATTCTTCCATCACCTATTTGCTCTCAGTCTTCTGGGACTAGTGGAGGTCAGAGCCCTGTAAGTAGTGATGCAGGCTTTGTTGAACCCAGTTCAGTGCCATATTTGCATTTACACTCCAGACAGGGCAGTATGATTCAGACTCTTGCAATGAAGAAGGCCTCAAAGGGGAGGAGGCGGTTATCTCCTCCTACTTTGTTGCCAAATTCTCCTTCACACTTGAGTGAACTCACATCTCTGAAAGAAGCTACTCCTTCGCCTATTAGTGAATCTCATAGTGATGAGACCATTCCCAGTGATAGTGGAATTGGAACAGATAATAACAGCACATCAGACCGGGCAGAGAAATTTTGTGGGCAAAAAAAGAGGAGGCATTCTTTTGAGCATGTTTCTCTGATTCCCCCTGAAACCTCTACAGTCCTAAGCAGTCTTAAAGAAAAACATAAACATAAATGTAAGCGCAGGAATCATGATTACCTCAGCTATGACAAGATGAAAAGGCAAAAACGAAAACGGAAAAAGAAATACCCCCAACTCCGAAATAGACAGGATCCAGACTTCATTGCAGATCTGGAGGAATTAATAAGTCGCCTAAGTGAAATTCGAATCACTCATCGAAGTCATCATTTTATTCCCCGAGACCTCCTTCCAACTATTTTTCGGATCAACTTTAATAGTTTCTATACACATCCTTCTTTCCCCCTAGACCCTTTGCACTACATTCGAAAACCTGACTTAAAAAAGAAGAGAGGGAGACCCCCTAAGATGAGGGAGGCAATGGCTGAAATGCCTTTTATGCACAGCCTTAGTTTTCCTCTCTCTAGTACTGGATTCTATCCTTCTTACGGCATGCCTTACTCTCCCTCACCCCTTACAGCTGCTCCCATAGGATTAGGTTACTATGGAAGGTATCCCCCCACTCTTTATCCACCTCCTCCATCCCCTTCTTTCACCACTCCACTTCCACCTCCTTCCTATATGCATGCTGGCCATTTACTTCTCAATCCCACCAAATACCATAAGAAAAAGCATAAGTTACTTCGACAGGAGGCCTTTCTTACAACCAGCAGGACTCCCCTCCTTTCCATGAGTACTTACCCTAGCGTCCCTCCTGAGATGGCCTATGGTTGGATGGTTGAGCACAAACACAGGCACCGGCACAAACACAGAGAACATCGTTCTTCTGAGCAACCGCAGGTTTCCATGGACGCTGGCTCTTCCAGATCCGTCCTAGAATCTTTGAAGCGCTATCGATTTGGAAAGGACACTGTTGGAGAGCGATATAAACATAAGGAAAAGCACCGGTGTCATATGTCCTGCCCTCATCTCTCTCCTTCAAAAAGTTTAATAAACAGAGAAGAACAGTGGGTGCACCGAGAGCCTTCAGAATCTAGTCCATTGGCCTTGGGATTGCAGACACCTTTACAGATTGACTGTTCAGAAAGTTCTCCGAGTTTATCCCTTGGAGGATTCACTCCCAACTCTGATCCAGCCAGCAGTGATGAACATACAAACCTTTTCACAAGTGCAATAGGGAGCTGCAGAGTTTCAAACCCTAACTCCAGTGGCCGGAAGAAATTAACTGACAGCCCTGGACTGTTTTCTGCACAGGACACTTCACTAAATCGGCCTCACAGAAAGGAACCACTGCCTTCCAGCGAAAGGGCAGTACAGACCTTAACAGGTAAGAGGTTTATTTTGTTGCCAGTTGTTTGTGTTAGAGAAATGGTGAATTTTGCTTACTGGTTGCCTGGTACATGTACATGAGCTTTGAATAGCTCTAATGTTTTGTGTTTTTGTTTTTATAAATGTATTTTGAAATGTTATCTTCCACCGTTTAGTTTTCAGTAGATGTGAGAAGTAAGATAAGGCATGTCTTTGAGTTAATTTTTAGTTTTGAGAAGAGAGATCATTATCAAAACGAGATAATACTCAACTTTTGGAAATCAGGAAAAATTACTTTCTTGCTCAAAAAGGCCATTACAGTTTCTTTAGGGAGATATGGCTTTACAATGTTGTGGCTCTCTGTTAACAGCTTTGCAGGATTTTTAATATATATACTGTTATTTGGTTTTTGTGGGGTTTTTTTTAAGTATAATTGATTTACAGTGTTGTGGCTATCTGTTAATAACTTTGCAGGATTTTTAATATATGCTAATTCAATTATAAGTGTTTCTGTGTTATACGAAGAATATGTTGTTAAGTCTGTACGTCTCATAATAAAAATCTAAGCATTCAAAACTGTGACTTTTCAGGCATTCCCTGGGATCCAGTGGTTAGGACTCTAAGCTTTCACTGCTGTGGACCCAGGTTCAATCCTGGTTGGGGAACTAACAAGCCATGCAGTATGGCCGAAAACAAAATAATCAACTTTGTAAAATTTAACTCAATATTTAGCAGGACTTCATTTTTCAGAGTACCTTTAGGTATCTTCAGAAAAGCTGCTTTAGTTGAATAAAATGACATGAAGCAAATTTAGATAATGCATTTGTAATTTCTAAAAAGTGCCTTGAGAATTGAAAAGAATATAGAAAACAAGAAAGAGGAAGCATTGCCTATTCATGTAGAGATATCTCTAAGTCAGGAGTTCTTTGTCAAAGATCTCAAATTTGCCAGCTGATAAATTAACTCTAGAAAGTTCATGAAACCTCTGATGTTGTAAGTAAAATTATGTGTATGTGCTGCTGTGTGTGCTGTGCTTAGTTGCTCAGGCATGTCTTACTCTTTGCAACCCCATGGACTGTAGCCCACCAGGCTCCTCTGTCTGTGGGATTCTCCGGGCAAGAATGCTGGAGTGGATAGCCATTCCCTTCTCCAGGGGATCTTCCCAGCCCAGGGATTGAACCCAGGTCTCCTGCATTGCAGGCTGTTCTTTACCATCTGAGCCACCAGGGAAGCCCTATGTATATATATGCTTGTGTGTATTTTTCAGGAAAAAAATCCATGCATTTGATCAGATTCTCCAGGTAAACCCTCTAAGCCTCAATATCTCTTCTATAAAATGGAATTAGTTGGGTTATTATTAGAAGAAGTAAGTGTGATTATAGTGTTTATTAAAATGATTTGCACATAGTAAACACACCGCTGCTGCTGCTGCTGCTGCTAAGTCACTTCAGCTGTGTCCGACTCTGTGTGACCCCATGGACGGCAGCCCACCAGGCTCCCCCGTCCCTGGGATTCTCCAGGCAAGAACACTGGAGTGGGTTGCCATTTCCTTCTCCAATTCACGAAAGTGAAAAGTGAAAGTGAAGTCCGCTCAGTCCTGTCTGACTCTTCGCGACCCCATGGACTGCAGCCTACCAGGCTCCTCCGTCCATGGAATTTTCCAGGCAAGAGTACTGGAGTGGGGTGCCATCGCCTTCTCCGAGTAAACACACAGATGTTAATTAATATTCCTCCAAAAGATTAAAAGCTTGTGCATTAGAGGAAATGATAAACCCCTCAAAGAAAAGAGTTTTTGTTCCTGATTTTAATTATTTGTGAACTTTTGAAAAATAGAAGCTATCTTGGTAGAGAAGCTGTAGTTTTTAATAGTGTAATAAAGAGGGAAAAAAATCACGAACTCTAGGTTCATTCAACATATTTTTTGATAAAAATTAGTCAACAGCAGTTAATGAATATCTGCTGTCTGCCACACATTTTACTTTGTGGACCGTTGTAATGTAATAGAGATTAGGGCACACAGGTTCATTGTTCTCATTGAACTTAATATTGGAGGAGATAGGTAATAAAGCTACAAATTAAATGTCATAAAAATTTTGACAAGCAGTTTATAAATATACACAAAGACATACATACATACATATATATGGGTTCTTTGTAAGTATGAAATGGGGGCCTAACTCAGGAAGCCTTCCCTGAGAAAGTGACCCTAGACTGTTACTTGAATGAAGGATGAACAGCAGTTATCTAGGTGAACACAATTTCCCCTTATTCATCCATTCATTCATTCATTTATTTATTGAATTGCAAAACATCTAGCATTCTTTCACTCACTCTTATGTAGTAGAGAGTAAAGACTTGATACCTTGCCTCATTAACTTTCAGCTTGGTGAAAGAGGACAAACTGTAGAGTGGTAAGCACACAAATAATGGCATGATTAATTTAAGTGCTGTCAATTAATGTAACAGCATTAGAGTAAATAAGGGGAGGGGGGTACCTATTTTAGGTGGAGTAATTAGTTATAGCCCAGGAATGAAAATTTACTGTTAAGGGATATGAAACCACCAAGCTTTTTAAGCTAAGGATTGGGTGAAGAGCACATTTGAAGATCTTAAGATGTTAAGGAGCTTAGACATTAGGAAAAGTAGGGGAGAGGTCAGAAGGTTCATTGTGGTAGGAGAGGGAATACAAAACAGAATGGTGAGAGAGTTGTGAAAGAAAAAAGCCAGAGTGTATGTTAAAGATATTGATTTTATAAAAACCAAAGCAAAAAAAACAAGTTTTGATTTTAGATTTGCATTTTTAAAGATCATTCTAGCTCTGCGTGAACATTGAATTGTAAATGTAAAAATAGTTACAGGGAAACCAATCAGTGGACAATTGCAGTAGCCTACATAAAATGATACTTAGACAAGGGTGTTGGCAGACTCCTTCATGAATGTTTGAGAGGTTCGTGCATTGTCCTGATATAGAGTAGACTGAAAGAGGAGGGATTTGGGGAGAGCACAGGTTTGCTTTTTAATATTTATAAACCTTGAAATGCCTTTATAAAATTCAAATGGTGATGCTGAGTGGGCATTTGGGTATGTAGTTCTGGAGCCCAAGAGAGATGTTTGGGCTAGAGATAAGGGCATTTCACTCTGAGGTTTTGAAAAACTTTGGTGATATTATTCACTAAAGGTAAAAGAGTGTCTGGAAACAATACAGTTAGGAACAGACTCTCAAAACCTATTAAACTCTGTAAACAGAGCACCAAAAAAAGCAATAATTCTGGAAAATACCAGCAGCAGGTAAAAATACGTGTTAAATTGTTCAATAAGTAATGAAATACTACAGTAAACATAGGACTTTTAAGAAAGATGAAAGTAGCCTTATAGAAGCAGATATAAAGAAGGGTTAAAGCTGCTCAATGTAGTTAACATGTTAGTCACTCAGTCATGTCCAACTATTTGTGACCCCATGGATTGTAGCCCACCAGGCTCCTCTGTCCATGGAATTCTCCAGGCAAGAACACTGGAGTGGGTTGCCATGCCCTCTTCCAAGGGATCTTCCTGACCCAGGGATCGAACCCAAGTCTCCCACATTGCAGACAGATTCTTTACGGTCTGAGCCACCGTGGAAGCCCAGTGTATATCATAAATATAAATTGATGCCAGATATAGTTGGTTCTGGTTTATTGTTCTTATTTGTTTCTTTTGCATTAAGATTGGGGGAAACACACAGTAAGCATTTGTAGGAATATCTGTGACCAGTTGTTCCCAAAAGGATGCATGGGCATTCTGAACAAAACTACATTGCTCAACGGTTTACTGCATTTAGTTTGTGTTCATGTAGTCTTCGTTTAGCTGCTGATCTTGTGTTTCAAAACATTAATGTACTTTGAAAAATCATGTATGTACTCACACAACTTCTTTGTCATTCTGGAGCTGTTTCACACTGTAGAAG
This sequence comes from Bos mutus, assembly GCF_027580195.1. Taxonomy (NCBI): domain Eukaryota; kingdom Metazoa; phylum Chordata; class Mammalia; order Artiodactyla; family Bovidae; genus Bos; species Bos mutus. The sequence continues at coordinate 19,583,823 of NC_091619.1, read as the reverse complement.
CACTGTAACAAGACAGACTATATATCTATGAATCTGCTTATCTGTTTATCTGCATGTCATCATGAGAGAAAGATTTCCCTACAGAGAATACAGAGTGAGAAAAAGAGAGAGCCTTGGGTAGCTTTGAACAATTTCATTATTTAAAGTAGTGGTTAAAAACCATCGACCTTTGGTTTGTATATGACCCATTATGGTGATTTCTATAGTTTTTTTTTTTAATGCTGAAATTTTAAAATCTGGAGATTTCACATAACTATTCAGAGTTCTACTTTCCTTTGAAAAGAAATCAGAACATCTGACAACACTTAATCCATATTTCCTGGATGACGTCAAGGTTGGGTCTCAATAATGGCACCCCCTCTCCACTCCCCAGGTCTTTAGTCGGGGCATGCAGTCTTCCATTTGCCTCAGTCTTCACAGTTTCCTGATGTGTGTTAGATATGACCCAGTTTAACTATTGAAGTGGTTTATCTGGCTCCAAGGAATATTAAAGCTGTGGCCCCTAATTTAAGAGTTGTGAGAAGAAGCTTATAACAAGTGGGGAAATTGAGGTGAAGGTGAAGGGAAATGACTTGAATGTGTCAAGTATATCACCTTCATGGACAATAAAGTCACCCAAGAGGCCATTTATTGGGGTTAGAGTGGAAAGGATGGATCCACATCTGGCTTCAGGGACCTTAGGGACTGAGATAGCAGGGAGATCTGACATATGCAGAAATACCTGCTTAATGAATAAGAAGCTGTCTTATTTCTTTCCTTTAAAAAATAAAACATAGTAAGACCTCTGTGGAGAGTGAAAAAGCTGTCTTAAAACTCAACATTCAGTAAACTAAGATCATGGCATCTGGTCTCATCACTTCATGGCAAATAGATGGGGGAACAGTGAGAAACTTTGTTATATTTTTGGGCTTCAAAATCATTGCAGATGACAACTGCAGCCATGAAATTTAAAAACATTTGCTACTTGGAAGAAAGAAAAGCTGTGACCAACCTAGATAGCATATTAAAAAGCAGAGACATTACTTTGTCAACAAAGGTCCATCTAGTCAAAGCTATGGTCTTTTCAGTAGTCATGTATGGATGTGAGAGTTGGGCTGTAAAGAAAGCTGAGCTCCAAAGAATTGATGCTTTTGAACTGTGGTGTTGGAGAAGACTCTTGAGAGTCCCTTGGACTGCAGGGCAATGAAACCAGTCAACCCTAAAGGAAATCAGTCCTGAATATTCTTTGGAAGGACTGATGCTGAAGCTCCAATACTTTGGCCACCTGATGTGAAGAACTGACTCCTTGGAAAAAACCCTGATGCTGGGAAAGATTGGAGGCAAGAGAAGGAGACAACAGAGGATGAGATGGTTGAATAGCACCACTGACTCGATGGACATAAGTTTGAGCAAGCTCCGGGAGTTGGTGCTGGACAGGGAAGCCTGGCGTGCTGCGGTCCATGGGGTCGCAAAGAGTTGGACATGACTGAGCAACTGAACTGAAGTTCCTGTTCTGATCAATTCTCTGTCACCAACTGGGTTTCCTCTAATTTAGATCAGTTCTGATACTAATCACCTTGAGTTAGAGAAGACCTTACAATTTAAGAGCAAAGATTTTTTTTTTAAGACTGCCCCCGCTTAAGATGCCAGCTGCAAGTTTCAGTGTCGCCAGTCCACCCACACTTCTGTCCAACCTGCCACAGTTTAGGTCTTACCACAACCCTTCATTTAAAAAAAAAAAAAAACCTGAAATGGGTTATTTATTTTATTTTTGGCTACATTGTGTCTTCATTACTGCACGTGGGCTTTCTCTAGTTGCAGTGATTGGGGGCTACTCTCTAGTTGCAGTCTGCAGGCTTTTCATTGCAGTGGCTTCTCTTGTTGCATCTCCCGGGCTCTAGAGTGCTTAGGCTTCAGTGGTTGTAGCACAGGGGCTTAGCTACTCCATGGCATGTGGGATCTGCCTGGATCTGGAATCAAACCTTTGTCCCCTGCATTGGCAGATAGATTCTTAACCACTGGACCACCAGGAAAGTCCTAAGCCCTCAGTTTTGATAATTTGGTGGAATGGCTCACAGAACTCACTGAAACCACTGTAATTACAGTTGCAGTTTTATTATAAAGGATACAGATCAGAAATTGAAGAGATGAATAGGGCAATAGCTGGTGTGGAGAAAGGGACAAAGAGTTCCTATGCCCTCTTTCTGAAATATGGGTGTGTCATTCAGTAGATCACTATGTTCGCCAACCAAGAAGCTTCACAAGGCTCTGGGTTCAGAATTTTGATTGGGGTTTCATTGTATAGGCATGCTTGATTAAATCATTGGCCACGTGTTTGCACTCAGTCTCTAATCCATCTCCATCCTCTGCAGGTTGGGCTCACCCAAAGTTGCAACTGTCTAATCTTGTGGTTGGTCTCTAATGACCAGCCTCCATCCTGAAGGAATCTTAGGGTTCACCTTAAGCCACCTCTTAGACATAGCAAAGACACTACTATCAGGAAATTCCAAGATTTTTTTTTGAAGTTATGTGCCAGGAGTCAGAGGCAGAGATCACATGTATTCTTTATTCTATCACAAGTCTAATTTAAATTCTTTTGTTAATTGATCTGTACCTTGGAATCTCTCTTCTTCACAGTACTCTTTAGTTAAGTGGGTAGAAATGTGTCTTGATTTACTAACAGGGTTTTTTTTTTTTTCCAGGAGGTTAAAGAATGAATAGGAAATAATAGGGAAATGTGGGCAGTTAAAATTCTTACAGCTTTGACAGACATGAAAGTCTTAACAGACATGAAAATTGGCTTACCTATTCACAGAAGACCAGCTGAGAAAAAGATTTTCAGTTAATGAAAATAATAAGGAAAAAGTGCTAAATCGTGGCATATCTTCTAATTTGATCACTGAAAGTCAGAATTTGTTTTATTTAGGCAAAGCTTAAGAACTTGGTTTTTTAATCTTAACTATTATGATAGCTGTCCATTCAGCAGTTATTTTGTCTCTATTGTTTGCCAGATACAAGGAATGCAAACAAAAGGAATAAGATGTAATATCTGCCTTCAGAGAATTTATAGTTCATTGGAGTATATGAACATGTATACAAATAGTAATTGATAACTCCTAAAGTTGAGGTACTCACAGCATATTTTAGGGAGCAGAGAAGGACTCACTTAAAAGGAACCAGGAAGATATTTTGAGTTTATTGTGCAAAGAATAAAGGGTAAAGACTATTTTTCATAGAGAAGTAAGCTTTGGAGGATTTTGGAGACATGATACTGTACTTAGGTAACTGTAAATAGTCTGATATGGGACCAGGAAATGTGTTTGGAAAGATAGATGGGGAACATAGAGCCTCTTGTTTATGTAAGATACCACAGAGTTTGGAGTTTACCTTATAGACAGTGGGAAATTAAGGGTTTTAAAGTAGAATGATTTGCTAAGATCATATGGATAGCACTTTGATAGATGGATTAGAGAAAGATCAGGTAGACCAGTTTGGATATTGTCTCAGTGAAATATTATGGGGCCCTGAACTAAGGAAGTGATAGAGAAAACAATATTCAGAAGAAATAGATTTTATTTTTGTAATTTTGTTTGTTTGTTATTGACTTGACTGGGTCTTTGTTACTGCATGTGGGCTTTCTCTAGTGGCGAGCAAGAGCTACTCTCTGGTTGTGGTATGCTGGCTTCTCATTGCGGTGGCTTCTCATTGTGGAGCATGGGCTCTAGAGCACAGGCTCTGTAGTTGTGCTGCGTGAACTTAGTTGCCCTCAGCATGTGGAATACTCCCCAGCCAGGGATCAAATCCATGTCCCCTGCATCGGCAGGTGAATTTCCAACCACTGGACCACCAGGGAAGTCCAGAAATAGATTTTTAAAAGTCGTAAAGAAAAGAAAGAGGGAAGATTTTAGAATGTCTCTAAGATACCTCTCTCAGGCAGTTGGTTGAATGGTGATGTGATTAAAAGAAAATATTAGTTGTTCAGTTATGTCCGACTCTGCCACCCCATGGACTGTAGCTGTCCAGGCTCTTCTGTCCATGGAATTCTCCAGGCAAGAATACTAGAGTGGGTAGCCATTCCCTTCTCCAGGGGATCTTCCGGGTATCCCCTGGGTTTCCTGTGTTACAGGCAGATTCCTTACCATCTGAGCCACCAGGGAAGCCTAATTAAATAAAAGGTGGTATGCAAAAGGAGACTGGAGATGGAAAATGGATTTGACTTTCATGCTGTTTAGTGGATATACGAATCTGTAGCTCAAAAGAGAAATCAAACCTGAAGGTAAAGTTTTAGATCAGTGGTTGTTTAAAGGAATTAAGAGCAGGAATGATAATGTTTAGGGTGAACACGCTGGGTTTCCTAAGGGAGTTTTGTACTCAGGAGTGTCAGATGCTGATCATTTAGATAAAGACTGAAAGACAGTTTGCTTTAGCAGATTATCTTCTGTAATCTAAGAGCAATTTCCATAGTGGCAATTGTTAGATTTCTGGAGGTTAAGGAATGAATGGGAAATAATAGGGAAATGTGGGCAGTTAAAATTCTTATAGCTTTAAACATTGTAGCAATCCTGATTGGTTTATTATTTACTCTTTCCTTATAATTTTGTATTCTCTGAAGGAAATAACTGCGTCTTCTCGATCTGAAATTGTCTCTGTCAAATAGTTTTCCTTCTTAAAGTATAAAAAGAGCATAACTAAACTGCATGTTATATTAAATTGATCTTCTCAGTCGTCAGTTGATAATTTTTCCATACATAACTTGGAGATAGATTCATTATACATAAATTGCTTTCCTGTTAAAATGTCCAAAAACTATCTACCATGTATTCCGAAATGGTCAGTTAGCTTTGGGACATTATTATCCTGAAACAGCTGTCCAGTGCCCAAAGCTGGAACAGTTTAAGCAACTAAATAATGACATTATGCAATTATAACCTAAGATTAAGGTAAATGTTCATGAGTCTGTGCTGATACAAATGATTAAGTAAATAAATAGAAGGTGAAAGTGAATTTGCTCAGTCGTGTCCGACTCTTTGGGACCCCAGGGACTGTAGCCCATCCAAGCTCCTCTGTACATGGGATTTTCCAAGCAAGAATACTGGAGTGGATCATCATTACAGAAGTATTCCAAATAATGTATGTAGACTATTCCCTCAAGAAGGTGAAAATTAACTCCTGAATATGGACTGAACTTAGTGACTTAATTCCCAAGAACAGATTATGGAAAGGGGAAAGTAGTAACTTTACAGTGAAGACCCCTAGCAGAGAGCACTTTAAACCGAGTGAAAGTGTAATTTCATCAATGATAAATCATGATGGTAATATGTATCCTCTGATATAATGTGATAGAAGGGAACTTCATTTCTGTGTTACTCTGTACAAAAACCCTTAATCCCAGTGTAAACATACGAAAACTTCAAAAAAACAGGAGCAGGGGCAGGAATGGAGGACCTTGTACAAAATACTTGGCCAGTACTTCTGAAGAATATCAAAGACCTGGAAAAACAAGGAAAGATTGAGGCAGCCGTCACAGATCAGAGAAAATTAAGGAGACTTGATACTAAATACAGTGATATCCAGATTAAAATCTGGAACATGAAAAGAACATGAGTGGAAAAATTATGCCAATGTCAATTTCATAGTTTTGACAAATATGCCATAGTTAAGTAAAACATTAAGGAAAGTTGAGTGTAAAAGACATATGATAACTGACTTTATAACTTTTCTGTAAGCTTAAATTTATTCCAAACAATCAGTTTAGTTTTTTTTTTTTTTTAAGTACTGATTGTCAAATGAAACCAATCTCTAACTGATTAAGGCAAAAATAAAAAATATTCTTTACTATTTGTGTTGAGTAGATTTATCATAAGGGTTAGTTAAAATAAAACAGGCATATTTGATCATTTATGTTGAATAAATCAGATCAGGGCACAGGCAGAAATGATAGATACACAGTCTAGAACAAGGCATTTAACCTTTCTCTCCTTGTTTTCATTGTAGGGAATCAAACAGATTTAATCACTTCAGCAGTTTTGAACTAAACATATCTCAGAAAGCTTTGAAAAGAAAACTAGTTGTTTTATAAATGATAGCTTATTTTTTAATTTTCATACTGTTCTATTAATACACTGTTATATATTAAAAGTCTAAAATCAGCTTGATGCAAATAAACTTGTAGTAAAGTTATACTCTTAAATGTGGCCAGGTTTCTGGTTTCACCCAGTTCTTGATAACTAATTCTGTTTATTTAAGTATCTTTGTTAAGTAGACATGAAATAGGACTGGTGAGGAAGTTTCTGACTGGAGTGTCAGACACAATCAATGGTTTTCAGCATTTTCAATTCATAGCTAACTTCCCGTGCTAGAACCTGCAACCTATTCAGTTCAGTTCAGTTCACTCAGTCGTGTCCGACTCTGTGACCCCATGAACCATAGCACGCCAGGCCTCCCTGTCCATCACCGACTCTTGGAGTTTATTCAAACTCGTGTCCATTGAGTCGGTGATGCCATCTAACCATCTCATCCTCTGTTGTCCCCTTCTCCTCCTGCCTTCAATCCTTCCCAACATCAGGGTCTTTTCAAATCTTTTTGTTTGGAAAAAGCTTATTTACTATAGTAGAAGCATAATGGTTGAAGCACAGTATATTGAGTCTTATTTTCTTTTTAACTGAATGTGACGTTGATCAGAATTTTCTGATTTCTGACAATTTCTCTGGGGTGATATATAAGATACGCTCATAAGTGAAGTGTGAACATGTGGCAGTGAAATCAGAAAATTTATTGTGGTGATTAGTACAGTTCTGGGAATTTCCAGAGGAATTCCATTTCAGTGAATTATCTGATTTGGGCACTGAGAAATAACCTAATTGGAGGGAGAAAAACATGGACTTTTTAGCATAAAAATCCACCAGCACAGACTCTGAATCATTCTTGTACTGCGTTTAATTGGTGAGTCAGATGAAATGCATTGCTTTCAGTAAATAAATTTCCCACAATTGGAAACAGCTGTTTTTATTGTGGAACCAGTTTTTATCTCAGCATTCAGCTCATTCAGAAGAAGCTTCCGGGATTCTTATGGTCTGTGAACCATAGCAAAGGATTCACAACTTGAATCTGGAAACAAGAAGACTTGATCAGAGATTTCCACATCGTTGATATTTTATGTTCATATTCTTCTCCTATGGCATCCATTTTAGTTATAACCAGTTTTGATTCAGTCCCATTTAACAAACATAACCAGTAGTCTTGACTTATAAATAATAGAAGAAGAGGAATTTCTTAGAATTTGGGGACATGCTTAAGTTTTGGTGGGAAGGAGCAATTTAAATTTTAGAAATTACTTTTAAATGTGTTATTTAAAAATAAATTTATAGTATCTATGAACTGATTACTGCACAGTGTCCGAGTCTAGCATGGTTAATCTGTTTTTCCATAGTTGACCCAAACATACGTATAGCATTAGAAACCCGAAACAGCTCATTTAAACCATCCTCTAGTTACTGGGGATTATAGTGCTGAACTCTCAGCAGAGTATAACCAAAACTCATACTGTGTTGTTGTTAAAGTTTTAATAGTAGATTTAGACTAAAGAAATGCCTGTTTTATCCAACCAGCTGTCAGTTTCATTCACTGTGTTCTTTTGCCAGCTTACATTTGGAAGTTCCTTGGTTTTTAGCCTAGGACACTCAAGGCTTCAGTGAAGTAATTACATTGACACTTTATTCCAGTGTTCTGTGATGCCTTCCACCTCTCCTGCACACTGTTACCAGTAGGAATTTTTTCTATTTATGCAGATATCTTTGTCTGTATGACTCTGTCCTCACACCCAGGCATCTGTAAATGTAGTTATTTCTTTTTTATCTTAGATTTGTTTCAGTTTGTCCTCTGTAGACATCAGTCAAGATCTCTTGTGACCAGTCAACTTGAGAACAGCTTTTTGGTTTCCGCATGTTTTTGTGTATAATATAAAGATTTCCAGGTTCTTAATCCCTTTTAAATGTAGGTATGTTCTTTTTGCTTTCTTAAGTTTCAACATTCTTATCCATGGTTTCATCTTATGACTTTGCTATAAAAGTACCATCTCTTTTCCTTTTTTGTCTAATTTGGCACAGATGTTTCCCCCAAACCTGTCTCTGTCTTTAAAAGTTCATCCAATAATGGTCAAATAAAAACCCAGAGATTCCACAGTCAAAACCACTTGCAAGGCTCCCTCACATTTCCAAGGGTTTTTTTAATTCTTAATTTCTTATTATTATCCCAATTAATAGTATTGTCTCTCTTCAGTTTCCCTCCTTAGTTAGTAGTCCACCTTCTTTTTTACATGAATGTCTCAATGAAGGAAAATAATTTACTTGTAGTTTTTACCTTACATTTATGTTAAATTCCAGTTCTATTTACATACTACTTTTGTGATTTATCTTTAATTTCTCTTTCCTTCATTTATATGTATAGAATTCCTAAATATATTTCTGAAGCTGTTATCTGAGTGATGAGACACTCAGTAGGGTTTCTACCAAATAGTGAATTGAGGAGTTCCCATTAATATTCTCTGCTTCTGAAGTAATGAAAAATGAGAACTCATTTCCATGAGAATTCTCCGATATTTAGAAGTATATGTGTTCCCCATGTGTATTCTTTGAGGAAGTATCAGATTTTCATGAATTGGAATACAAACATACCTCCTGTCTTGTGAGGAGTGGAGAGTCTTCACTTATCCCTCCAGGCAGATCTAAAATGACCGCTGATGGTACGGCCATACCACCCTGAATGTGCCCAATCTCATCTCATCATAAAATGACCACTGATGACACATGAACAAATATTCATCACAGGATGGAGATGATAACAGGGCAATAACTCCTTTAAGGAATCAGCCATGATTTAGAAGAACCAAAGAGCCAAACAACAGAAGCAGAAAACTACTTTCTCCACTGGTACAGAGCTGAACAGAGAACCAAACACTTTCTGGTTCTGACTCATCCTTTGAGTACATCGTATTTTATTGATATAATCCCAAACCTGGAGAAGCTGTGATGAAGAGTCAGTGAATTAGGAGATACACTTCAGAGGAGCTTTTTCCAACCTTATGGTTACCTACCAGCCCTGGAGTTACCTATCTTAATAGTACTTCTTAATTAGAAGTACTTATTTTACTAGTACTTCTTTATGTTTAAGATAGATGCTTGACATTCTCGAATAGTTCTGGTTCCTAATTGGATGCAAGGCTCTGTCCCTCTTTAATTTTAATATTGAGTGTTTGTCTATGCATATCAATGACATTATTAAGTATTTAGAGTCTAAAAGTTCTATGATAAATCTAAGGAGCCAATTAATATAACATCTGTTATTGTAAAGTTAAAAATAAAATAAAAATAAATAAAAAAACAAATGTCAAAAAAAAAAATCTGTCAAAGCCTTCTGAGTTTTTTACATTATGTCATTTTGGAACTCAAAACAACCATGTCAGTTAAAAATGCTTTATTAAGTGCACATTCCAGTATGTTTACTTGCCTAGAACTTATTTTTCAATTCATAGCAGTGCCAGGAGTCAAACTCAGGATACTGCGCTCTATAGTTCATGTGCTTAACACTGCTACACTCCACTCTGCATTGCATTCTGAAGCGGAAGTATGTTGGTCTCTTGAAATGAGCATACTCATTCTCTGGGCATTGTCTTGTTCTCCCCTATCCACCCAGTTGCATAATGGCACTTATAAAACATTGTGTTTCTGGTAGTATTAGAGAACATGTTTTATGATTTCTGTTATTAGGCCAGTTTTAACATGCTTTTGAAAGTCTTTAACAGGTTATTTAGCTCTTTCGTATAAGTTTATATCATCATTTTCTAGTCTTAAACTTGATTGCTTTACATCGTTAGTTAATGTTTTTTTCCCTCAGGTATCCTCACCCTCCTCCTCTTACTCCTCCTGTAAGCAATGTTTTTAAGTGAAATAAAGGTCTAGATCAGCTAATTATCAAGCCCTAGAGATCTGTATCTTCAGGGATACAACTTTATTCCCCCTTAGATATGAAAAATTGTGAAGAACAGCTCTACTGTGTATGAACAGGGAATTCAGACTTTTTAAAATAAAAAATGAGGATCTTCCTGAATGAAGTTTTATTCGTTTCCTATTACATCCTAAGAATAGGCTGCTGGCCTCCATTACTTTCAGGAAATGAAAAATGGCTCCGAAGCTAAGTGAGCTAAGCCATCTCTCTCTCAATTGTTTCAGTTTCTCAGGAATTGCTGTACAAAGCTGCCAATAACGGTCTCCGGGGATCTGACCCCCATTCCACCTCCCACTGCCTCCTCTGCAGCTCCAGATGCCACCAAAAGAAGGAGCTTTGAAGAAAGTGCCTGTACCCTCTTTTACCCTGAGGTGGGTGAGGCCAGGCAGGGTGATTCTCAGGATATCCTGATAATCAAAGGTATAGTTGAAGCCTTCATCAAGACTTTCTTGAAGATGACCAAGAAATTTGGGAAACGTGGCCAAATAGCCTAGAAACTGAAGACGGAGCTCAAGAATGGATGGCTCAAATGCCACCTGAAGTGTAATACATGATAACATACAAGACCCTAAATAAGCTCCTTGAGGGCAGAAACTATTACACTGTTTTTACTGTCTCTCCCTCACCCACCTCCACAACGTCTAGCATAGTGCCAAACATATAAACTATACTCAATAAATGTAAGTTTATAACAGAGAGAAGACTTGATAAAAAGTGCTCTCCAATCCCTTCTTTCCCTAGTGCTTAATCTAAGATTGCCCATTCATCAGGAGAATAATGATAAAGAGAGTTCAGTGATGTCTCAAGCTTCTTGGCCACTGTTGTCTTCTGTCTTGGCTGTGTGTCTGAGTAGGAAATATATCTGTCCTGTCCAGCATAGGAATTTTTCAGTATTAATGCTTAAACTTATGTCTTCACTGATGCCTGGGCTTTTACTTCTTAGATATTTTATTGTGATAGTTTAGCTCTTTAATGGAAATCTTATCTGAACCACATTGTAGCGGGATTTATTGTATTGTTGGTTTTTAAAAATCCCTTTGTATCTGTTTTTAAGATTCAACAATAAATAGTCTTGCTCCTTAATTATAGCTTACAGTAGTCATCACTGTGTTTCCAAAATGGGATATTCTATCGTAACATCAATTTCCCCCAAATGTAACTTGTAATTCTTGAATGGCAACACATAATCTTATATCTCACCAGAGCAATGCTAAAAAAGCCTGCTTGAAAGAATATTTATAGTGATGTGATTTAAGACACTGAGTGATTAAAACAAAGTTCATGGTTTACTATTTTTCTTCCAGAAACAGAAATATTAGAAACTTAGCTCCAGTGAATTCTTCTATTTTCAAGTTGTCCTGTTTGTCAGTCAGTCATTTAGTCATTTCAGTAAGGAGTTAACTCTGATTTAGAAACAGATCTTTAAAAAAAAATCTCATCTTCAGATATTTAATTTCTTGTACCTTTTGAGCCTCCAGTTATGTGTAAGACTTTGTTTTTTCAAGTTAAAAGTGAACATTTCAGACCGCTACTAGTTTTTTGACAAATAGTTGCTCAATATGTATTCTCAACAAGTGGCTTTTTCAGGGTATAAGAAGTCCAGTATCAGAACCAAGTATATTTTACTCAGGAAAATAATCTTTCCTGAATGACATACTTTCTCTTGAGTAAGAGTTTTGTAAATTATGCTGCATTTATTTGAGGTTTTTGAGAAGAGTATGAGCCTTTTTTTTCTTTGAAGGAAATGGAGTTTCTTTATCTTCATGAACTTTTATGTGTATAACCAAGGGACCTTAAGTGTAAGTAATAAAGGAGGTTTAGTCTGTTGCATAGATAATCACAAATTCCCTCTGAATGATCTCTCTGGATTATGTGGCGTGTGTGGATTTGAGGTTCAGCTTTTAATTTTCATCTCTGATTCTATTAAGTAAAATGCTCAGGTTGGACCTGCTTTTCTCGCATCAGTTGTTCCTAATTAATTGCATTGTAGTTTTGTCAGTTTATATGATGAATTTGAATCAATAATCAGGAACAGAGTTGATCAGATTATTGCTAGTGATTTTTATCAATAGATATCTTAATAATATGTTTGATAGTGGTAATACATAAAAACTAAATTATATATTTTTTCATCCTTCCACTATAACTAGTTTTTCCTCTGTTAATGTAAATTATGTATATGAGACCTGTGAAATTCTGTGCACAACATCCAGTGTGATTTCTCCTTCAAGTAATGTACTCTTACTGTCAGCTTTAAAGTCGTATTATTACAGAGAATTGCAGTGGCAACAGCTAAAATATTACAGTTCTAACACAGAATGGTTTCACATTATTTCTGGACTTGGATTTTCCTATGATTTCTGTCTTTTCCTGTCTCTCCAGGTTCCCAGCCAGCCTCAGATAAGTCTTCCCAGCGACCATCAGAGAGCACAAACTGTAGCCCTGCACGAAAGAGGTCTTCATCTGAGAGTACTTCTTCAACAGGTAAGGGCTATTGTTTTAATAGACTCTTAAGATAATTTCCCATCTGTTACTTGTGAACAGATTTGGAAAATATATATATATTTTTTTCCTTTTTTGGCCTCGCCTTGCTGTGTAGCTTGGGAGATCTCAGTTTCCTGACCAGGGATTGAACCTCTAAGCCAAATCATAACCGCTAGACCACCAGGGAACTCCCTTACAATAGATTTACACTATAGACTACAATTTAAATTGCCTTGGAGTATAATACTATAGAAAAAACAAGTAAATGGTCCTGCAATATGAGAATAATAATGTATATTGAAAAGACAGGGCTTCTTTGGTGGCTCAGATGGTAAAGAATCCGCCTGCAAATGCAGGAGACCCGTGTTCGATCCCTTGGTTGGGAAGATCCCTTTGAGAAGGGAATGGCTACCCAGTCCAGTATTCTTGCCTAAGTTTAAAAAATTAGCCTGTCTGGCTAGTCCATGGGACCACAAAGAGTCAGATACAGCTGAGCGACTTAGCACCCACACATTGAAACAATAAAACAGTAGTCCCCTTTTACCCCTTTTATGACCAATTAAGCATACTCCATGAGATACAGTGATTTTATTTTTTTCTTCCAGTTTTATTGAGATATAATATGCTCTGTATAAAGTGTACAGCCTAATGATTTTACTTACTTATATCATGAAAGAGTCACCACAGTAAGTTTAGTGAACATCCATCATCTCATACAGATACAAAATAAGAGACACATTTTTTCCTTGTGATGATAACTCTTAGGATTTACTGTCTTAACAACTTTAATATATAACATACAGCAGTGCTAATTTTACTTATGTTGTATATTGCATCCTTAGTATTTATCTTATAACTGAAAGTTTGTAGAGGTATAGTGATTTTGATGTAGTTTAAAGGGATAATTCAAAATGAATAGTTACAAAGATAGGCAGACACAAAAATAGAGATTTTGAAAGTTGAATTGAGATAATGGGGTATGTAATATAATGGGGACTGTAGATTGGAGCTATCTAATAAAGACTTAGATATATATGAAGTTGTCTAGTACAGTGATAGTTTCCAGTAGCATTTATACATCTTTGAGATTTGTGAAACAATTTGAGGTTGTAAGAAGAACCTCTATTAATGTTTATTTCAAATCAACTGTTAAAAGTTGTCATTTATGTATTTTAATATGTATAACCTCTTCATGGGGCTTCACTAGTGGCTCAGATAGTGAAGAATCTGCCTGTAATGTGGGAGACCTGAGTTTAGTCCCTGGGTTAGGAAGATCCCCTGGAGAAGGGCATGGCAGCCCATTCCAGTATTCTTGACTGGAGAATTCCACAGACAGAGGGGCCTGGCAGGCTATAGTCTGTGGGATCTCAGAGAGTCGGACATGACTGAGCAACTAACACTACACTAACCTCTTCATACAGTATAACATATCTGTATACTTTATACAATATACAGATTGTGCTCTCAGTTTTCTTCTTACTGATAGTACGTGTGTTTACCAAAAAAAAAAAATAGAGAATGATAATTGTCTTCTACCTTTTTAGAGGATTGGAGAGTAGGAAATGATGGAGTTTTTTTTTTTAATTAATTTATAAGTCGGAGGATAATTGCCTTACTATGTTGTGTTAGTTTCTGCTGTACAATGACATGAATCAACTGTAAGTATACACGTATCCCCTCTCTCTTGAGCTTCCCTCCTACCCATCCCCCATCCCTCCCCTTTAGGTCATCTCGAGCACCATGCTGAGCTCCCTGTGCTATACAGCAGCTTCCCACGATTTTACGCATGGTAGTATATATACATCAATGCTACTCTCTCAATTTGTCCCACTTTCTGTCACCCGCTCTGTCCACAAGTCCATTCTCTAAATTTGCATCTCTATTAGTAGGAAATCATTTTTAATTTATCAGTATTATCAGGCAAAATGGGGAGTGATAGTTTCATTCCCAGCAATGGGAGTTATATATGTAAAGCGGAGAGCAGTAACTTTAAAAAATTAAGGAGCCAGTGTGGTTGGAGTAAAGACAGCAGCTGAATATGAAGCTGGAAAGGTATGTGAGGACCAGTCATGTAGAGTCTTATTGATAACACTTAGAAGCCTTTGAAAGTTTTAGCAAGGAAGTGACATATTATTTCTTAGCTTTCTGTCCATGTGGTTTTGCTTAGCAGATCATTTAATGACCTTTGATTGTGGTGTATGGTCGTGTCCAACTCTTTATGACCCTGTGGACTGTAGCCCACCAGGCTTTTCTGTCCATGGGACTCTCCAGGGAGGAATACTGGAGTGGGTTGCCATTTCCTTCTCCAGGGATCTTCCCAACCCAGGGATTGAACCTGCATCTCCTCTGTCTCCTGCACTGGCAGGCGAATTCTTTACCACTAGCGCCAACATCAGAAAATTTAATTTCTTCATCAGCATAAGGCCTCACTGTCAAATTATATCAATATGGTATTTAATTTTTATTTGATTATTATCTTCACCATATTTGAAATTTTTATTAGTACCATAGTGCCAAAGATACAGTGGAGTTGAAATAGCAATGATAGTTTTGTCTCATAGTACTTTGTGGTTTATACTACTTTGGGGAGACTTTTAAACTCTTTCACAATGCGTGACTACTTTTGATGGTATCAGCCTAGATCAGGGTTCAGCAAACCACAGCCTATGGACTAAGTGTTGTCCAAAGCATCTTTATTGTTCAGTCTTCAAGCTAAGAATTGATTTTACATTTTTAAAGGATTTTTTTTATTTTCTTAAAGGGAAAAAAAAAAGTATAATATGTGCAAGAAATTGTATGTGTCCTCAAAAGTCTTAAAATATTTACTATCTTTTTAAAGAAGAGGTTTGCCAACTCCCAAAGAAAAAAATGAGTTAGATTTCAATAAGAGACACACCTATGAAGAAAATCACCAAAATGTTTTATTTTAGTAAATAATACTTATTTAGGGTTACTATATGTACAGAGCACTGGGGATACAAGCATGAATAAAATAAGGTTCCTGCCCTCAAGGATTCAGACGTATTCACCAATTAAAAAGTTAAATTTTATAACAGGCCGGTATACAAAATGTTATGACACACAGAGGCACTCAACTACTAACCACTGACATACTGAAAATGTGACCTATATGCTACTATAATTTGAGTAGACGAGTGGGACAAGGACATGAAGTTGAGAAAGTAATAATGGATTTTATTAGATACGGTGTATTTTCTTATTTGACAGAATTGAGATTTTATTATAGATGCAGTTGGGAGCTATCAAAGGATTTTGAACAAGGAAAAGTATTTGATGTATCATATCAACCAGAATAAGCTAACTTTTGCAGTGCTAAAAAAAAAAAATCCCAGAATTTCAGTGACTTAAAACAACAAAGACATTTTTTGTTCATGCTGTTTGACCATGATGGTTCTGCTCCATGTTATCTTCTCTCTAGTATCGAGTCTGATGGAGCAGCTTCTATCTGTCTGGAGTGTTACTTGTCTTATGAAAAAGAGTGAAGGACCATAGTGATGCACTAAATAGCTCTTAAAAGTTCTGTCCAGAGGTAATATACATTACTTCTCACATTTTAGTGCCAAAGCAAGTCACATGATTAAGTCTTATGTCAAAGAAGTATGGGAAGTATAATCCTACCAAGGGAGGAGCAAGCAGATATTTATGAATAATAATATAATGTGCCACATGTGCATTTTAGAAAAATGCATAACATTACAGTATGGAGAATGGACTGTTGCTTGAGAAATGTGTAGAGACAGCAGATAATGGCTTTAGGTTTGGATATATTAAACTGTCTTTGGGTTATTGAAATAGAAATGTTAGCCATTTGGAAGGTGTGGTTTATAGTTTATGATGCCTGTGGTAGAGATACGGATCTAGCAGTGTGTATATAAACTTGAATCTGGCAGTGAATGAGGTTGCCCAGAGAGAAAGTGTAATTTGAAAAGATGACAGAGTTGGAGGTTTAAGATACATTAGATTTGAGAAGAAAGTAGATTAAAAGATGTCAGTGAATGCCATAAAATTTTAAATAGTTTTTTTAATATAAAAAGTAAAGAGTACATGTCATAGAAGCCTCTTAATGTCAGATGTTATACGGAAGTCAAGAAAGGTGTAGACAGAAAGTGTAAAATGATTGGGGAAAGGATTTTTTGAAAAACAGATGTAAAGTTAGAGCAGTTTGGAGGCTTTAGGTGAGGAAAGGAGACTATTAGAATTCAGGTTACACTGAAATAAATTAGAGCTCTTTATTTCCACCAGTGTGGTAGATTAGATGTGCAGAGTAAACAATCTTCTTGATGCCTGAAACTAAATACAATGTGGGAAACATTTCTTAATACCTTGCTGAATTTTGAAATAAGTAAATAGAAAACCAGAAATGTCCAGAAAGCTTGATTCAACAAAAACAAATAGCATTAGAGGTCTTTGACACCTGCTTGAGTCCTAGTGATATTGAGCCTGCTTATTGGAACACATTCAGTTGATAAGAGACAAAGCGCAAAGCCTAGGACTCTAGCAGACAGAGGTTTCCATCAGATTTCCCTTCATGAATGTGTAACACCCTAATGGTGACTCCAGTGCAAGAGCAGATAGAAACAAATCTATCACAGAAGCTGGATCCTTATTTCAGTTTTAGCTTTGGGTGAAGCAGAAGAAAGAGTTCCTGAACACAAGCTCACACTCACCTTCTGTGTCTTGTGCAGATGTATATTGCCTGTGAGACAAAGAAAAATATGAATAAAATTTTGTTGTAGATTGGTAGTGCCTCCAGTTGCCTTGCAGAGCCAAAGGAAAATTTAATTTCTCTTCTTTGTAAAGCTGAGTTTCTTTTTTGATTAGGTATCCTTGATCTTGGTTTACCTGGTATTTGCATTTACTCTAGCAACACAGGAATGCCAGCCTTTATCTTTGAATTGAAAGGCAGATGAATCAACCAGAACTATGTATATTCAATTTGTCCAACTTAACATTTTAAAAAGGAAGACAGCAAAATTGAAACACTTAACAATGTATCATTACAGCATTTGGCATCAATCAAAAATTAATAGACATGCCAAGAAGCAAGAAAATATGACTAAATGAAATATGGAATAATAGTGGGAACTGGCACAGAAATAGTATGTGATGGAATTAACAGACAAATATATTAAAATAGCTATCTTTGAGGATTTAAAGGAAAACATGAATATAGTGAATAGTGAATATGGAAACTATTTTAAAAATCTAGGGTTAACTTCTTTAGATGATAAATATCTGAAATGAAAATTTCACTGAATGGGACAACAGTAGATAGACACTCCAGAAGAAAAATTCTTTGAACTTGAAGCAGTACTATTAAAATCTATCTAAAATGAAGTGTAGGGACTTCCCTTGTTGTCCAGTAGTTAAGAACACACCCTCCCAATGCAGGGGACGCAGATTGGATCCCTGGTCGGGGAACTAAGATTTCACATGCCTTGTGGCAACTAAGCCCATGCATTGCAGTTAGAGAAAGCCCACATGCCATGACAAAGACCCAGCACGGCCAAAAATTTTTTTTAAATAATAAAAATGAAGTGTAAATGTGGGGTAAGAAGACTGATATAAAATGAACGCGGTTTTATTAACTTGTACAATATGAGGAAGGCCAACATACATAGGATCTGAGTCTTACAAGGAGGGAGTTAGGAATAAAAATCATTTGAAAAATAATCTTCCATAATTAATTAATAGTTTAATGAACGTTGTAAACCCATAGGTCCATGAAGTTCCACAAATCCTAACCAGGAAGATAATGCAATGATGTCTTTAAAATGCTGACAGGGAAAAAAAAAAGTATCAGTTTAAAATTCTTGAACCAGAAAAATACCCTTCACAGATGAAGGCAAAATAAACATAATCAGAAAAACAACTTAAAAGATTTGTTGTCAGCAGGTTTACAGTACTAGAAATGTTCTTCACACAGAAAAGTCATGCTAGTTGGAAACATGGCTTTACCAAAGAATCGAAGCATTCCAGGAATTGTCAATAAGTAAATAGACAACACCCTGTTCTCATATTCTTTTGACATTCATGTGAAATTATACCAAGCTATTATCATATTCTGGGCTGTAAAGCTTCTTAATAAACTTTAAAAGATTGAAATCATATAGAATATATTTTAAGAACGCAGTGAAATTGAATTAGAATTCAGTAACACAAATAACTTGTGTTACTAAGTAACACAAGGTATCTTGACATCCCCCCAAAACGTGAAAATTTAGCAACACATCTCTTTTTTTAAAAAAATTATGTATGTATTTATGACTGTGCTGTGTCTTTGTTGCTTCGTGAGCTTTTTCTGTAGTTGCGTCAGCTGGGGCCACTCTCTCGTTGCAGTGCACAGGTTTCTCATCGCTTCTCTTGTTGTGGAGAATGAATTCTAGGACCCAGGCTTCAGTAGTTGTGGTTCATGAGCTCGGTATTTGAGGCACATGGCTTAGTTACTCTGCATTGTGTGGAATCTTCCTGGACTGGAGATCAAACCCATGTCTCTTGCATTGCCAGGTGGATTATTTACCACTGAGCCACCAGGGAAGCCCAACAACACACTTCTAAATACCGCATAAGTCAAAGAGGAAAGCACAGATAGAATTTTTTTTAATTTGTTTAAATATTTTATTTGTTTTGTTTATTTGTTTGACTATGATTGGTCTTTGTTGCTGCACAAAGGTTTCTGTAGTTTTAGTGAGCAGGGACTACTCTTCACTGTGCTGCGTGAGCTTTTCTTGGCAGTGACTTCTGTTGTTGTAGAGCACAGGCTGTAGGTGGGTACATTTCAGTAGTTCGATTCATAGGCTTAGTTACCCCCTCGCCATGTGGAATCTTTCCAGACCAAGGATCAAACCTATGTCTCCTGCATTCAGAGGCAGATTCTTATCTACTGTACCACCAGGGAAGTCCAGAAATATCTTTTAAATTGAATAAAAATGATAATACATAAAAATTTACAGGGTATAGCTAAGTCTGTGTTCTTAGCTTTATAGAGTTACATTATAAAATAATAAAGGTCTAGGTCAGTAGCCCAAACTCTCACCTGTAGGAAGCTAAAGACTATACAGCAAGTTAAACCCAAGTTAGGCAGAAGAAAATTTGACAAATACAAGAGTAAAAATAAATAGCATAGAAAAATTGCTGAAAGCTTATACTGGTTTACTGAAAAAATTCTTTTTTAATTTATTTTTTTATTGAAGGATAATTGCTTTACAGAATTTTGTTGTTTTCTGTCAAACCTCAACGTGAATTAGCCATGAAAGTGAAAGTGAAGTCGCTCAGTCATGTCTGACTCTTTGTGACCCCATGGACTGTAGCCTACCAGGCTCCTCCGTCCATGGGATTCTCCAGGCAAGAATACTGGAGTGGGTTACCATTTCCTTCTCCAGGGGATCTTCCCAACCCAGGGATCGAACACGTGTCTCCTGCATTCCAGGCAGACACTTTAACCTCTGAGCCACCAGGGAAGCCCAAAAGGTATACATCTATCCACTCCCTTTTTTTTTTTTTTTGATTTATTATTGTTTTAAATGACAATAAAGTAAGAAAGAAATAGTACAAACAGCTTACTTTGGAAAATGTTAGACCACACAGAGAGAGTGGGACATATTGCACAAATTATTTATTTACCTTAATTTAGAGCAAAATGAATTTTGTACAAGTGTAAATTATATTATCTCAGAAGAGGTAACTCTCAAAGGTGTTTTTATTAGAATATTAAAAGAAAAGTTTGCATTGATATGTTGTAAAACTCCTTTTCAAACTAACAACAAAGCTTTTAAGAGTTGTAATAGAAAAAAAAATATCAACAGAAGCTCAATATGTTTCCATGCTACATATTAACAACAATGCCTAACACTCAGAGGTGATGCAAGGGAGAAGAGGAAAGGCAATTGAATTGGTGGAGAACACCCACAGAATTCCCAGAGCACACCTGATTAGCCAAGACAAACATTTTAGACAGAGCAAAGGTAAATGATACCTAAGGCATGGTTTCCATGATTAAGTTCCACTTTTAAGGAGTTGCTGGAGTTGTTCATTTAATTAATTTCTTGTTGAAGTGCATGCATTAAATGCCTTCAAGGATCCAAAAAGTCTGCAATATTTTTGTATCATCCTTTCTCTATAAACATTCTTTTTGTGTGTGTGTGTGTAATAAAGTTTTACTAAAGTATAAAGGAGATAGAGAAAGCTTCTGACATAGGCATCAGAAGGGGGTAGAAAGAGTACCCGTATCCACTCCCTTTTGAACCTCCTTCCCATCTCCACATGCTGGCCTGTGAGGAGAGAGGCTGTGGTGATGGCTCCACCCCCTACACATGACTCAGCAGTATCGCCTGGCTTCCTTGGCTGCCTGCTGTCCTCCACAGGCGTTTCCCACCACAGTCTCCTCACTCACAGCAGCCCTCACCCTGGGATTGCTCCACAATCCCTAAACTCCAGCTCCCAGGTGCTGCGCTTTCTAGGGGACCTGCTTCCCTGTCCAGGGTATGTATGGCTGCAGCAAGGACTGTCTGAGTCTCATTCCACAGGTGTGAATGAGAATAGCCACAGATCAGCTGTTCCACTCCCAGCTTTAAATGTTTCTCTTCTGACTCAGACAGTTGCCCTAATGTGGGGATCAGACCCCTGCTTCAGTTCCCCCACACACCAAGGGGACCTCCAGTCCTACTAACATTCCTGTTTTTTCCCCTAGTTCCTTCTTCCTCCTACTGAGTTTTGCATGGTTCTGTATATTCTTTTCCTTTGGTCAGGTACTCTTGTAGCTGGTGTTCTGCATGCCCTTCTGTGTCTGAAGGTGTATTCCTTATCTGAAAATTTTTTTAAAGGTGTGAACTCTAGCCAAAAGGATTAAGAAAAAAGAAACTGAATTAACAGTATCAAGAATGAAAGGATATCACTGCAATTACTACATACCACAGGAGGCTAATAAGGGAGCGTAATGAGCAGTTTTTTGCCAATAAATTTGATAAAAAGAGAAAAAACATTTACAAACTCAAGAACAAATAGCCTAAATAGCCTCATATCTATTTAATAAATTCCACCTATAGTTTAAAACCTTTCTGTAATGAAAATTCAAAACCCAAATAGTTTTAATCATGAACATGCAAAGAAAAGAAGAATACTAATTATACAAAAACTATTCCAGAAAGTAGAAACATTTTCCCAATGCATTTTATGAGGCCACCATCACCCTGATTCTGAAACCAAGCAACACACACATTACCAGAAAACACAGAGTAGTATTGTTCCTATGCATGAATGCAAATGATACAAAATGTTATCAAATTGAATTCAATATGTTGAATGCTTAGCATACCACGTCCACGTGAGTTTATTCCAGAAACACAGGATTGGATTAACATTAGAAAATCCCTTATGAAATTAACAGTAAGTGAGAAAATTACAATTTTCTAAGTACCTAAAGAGAAAACATTTGACAAAATCTGACATCCATTTAAAAAGAAAAGCACCAATTCTTTCACATATTAATCAAACTAACAAAAATTAAACACAAAGAAAAGCTGTTAAAAGCAGCAAGGGAAAAGCAACAAGTAATATACAGGGGAAACCCCATACAGTTAATAGCTGGTCTTTCAACAGAAACTCTACAGGCCAGATGGGAATGGCAGGATATATTTAAAGTAATGAAAAGGAAAAATCTACAACCAAGATCTTGGATCTCATTCAGAATTGATGGAGAAATCAACAGCTTTACAGACAAACAAAAGTAAGGAGAATTTAGCACCACCAAACCAGCTGTACAACAAATGTTTCTCTAGGCAGGAAACACAAGAGAAGGAAAAGGCCTACAAACTCAAAACAATCAAGAAAATGCCAGTAGGGACATATATAGCAATAATTACCTTAAGAAGAAATAAGATGAAAAGACAGCAGTAAGAATGGGAGAAAATAATTGCAAATGAAGCAACTAACATAGGATTAATCTCCAGAATACACAAGCAGCTCAACATCATGAAATCAACCCAATCAAAAAATGGACAGAAGACCTACTAAACAGACATTTCTCTGAAGAAGGCATTCAGATGGCTAATAAACACATGAAAAAACACTCAACATCTTGCATTAGAGAAATGGAAATCAGAACTACAATGAGGTATCCCCTCACACCAGTTAGAATGGCTGGCCATCATCAAAAAATCTACGAACAGTAAATGCTAGAGAGGATGTAGAGAAAAGGGAGCCCTCTTGCACTGTTGGTAGAAATGTAAATTGATACAGACAATATGGAGAACATTATGGAGATTTCTTACAAACTAGGAACAAAAGTAACATATGACCCACTACTGAGCATATATGCTGAAACAGGTTATATATGTATAATTGAAAAAGACAGATATGCCCACAATGTCCATTTCAGCACTGTTTACAATAGCCAGGACATGGAAGCAACCTAGATGCCCATCAAGAGATGAATGGATAAAAAAGATGTGGTACATATATACAATGGAATATTACTCAGACATAAAAAGCAATGAATTTGAGTCAGTTCTAGTAAGGGGATGAACCTAGAGCCTCTTATACCCAGTGAAGTCAGAGAAAAATAAATATCATTTATTAATGCATATATATAGAATCTAGAAAAATGGTACTGATGAGCCTATTTGCAGGACAGAAATAGAGACTTAGACATAAAGAACATACTTATGGACACAGAGGGGGAAGGAGAGAGTGGGATGAATTGAAAAAGAGTATCACTGAAATATATACAATACCATATATAAAATAGATAGCTCATGGGGAGTTGCAGTATAGCGTAGGGAGCTCATCCCGGTACTCTGTGACAATCTAGTAAGCTGGGATGTGGCAGAAGGTAGGAGGGAGTTTTAAGAGGGAGGGGACATGTGTATACCTATAGCTGATTCATGTTGAAGTGTGGCAGAAACCAATACAACATTGTATAGCAATTATTCTCCAATTAAAAATAAATTTTTAAAAACTGCCCCCCCCCAAAACCCCAATTCTTAGAAATAAAAGGCATACAGGTAAGACAGGAAGAAGAAAAAAATTATATTTACAGATAATTTGATCCATAGGAAGATTTCTAAGAAGTCTGTCAGAAAAAAGCTACTGCACCTAGAAAATGAGTTTAAGAAAGGTATATAAGCTGAACATAAAATATATTTCTGCATACCAGCAATGAATAATTAGTAATTGAAATGTAAGCAAAATACTGTTTACAATTGTATTAAAAGTTATAAATATACAAGATCTAGATGATAAAAAGTATGAAGCATTATTGACAAAGGTTAAAAGATTAAACAGATATTCTAGATTAATCATTTGCTTGGAGGAATCAGTATTGTTAAAATGTCACTTCTGTCAAAATTAATTGATAGATTTAATGGAATTTCAATCAGAATTCCAGCTGGCTTTTTAAAATATGAAGTTCCAAACTCTATAATTTATATAGATACATAAAATATCTTAAAAAGTAAAACATGTATGCTCTTCTTGAGAACAAAATTAGAAGACTTCTACTGACTGATACAAAGACGTACTATAAATTACTCAAGACTGTTTTTGGTGAAAGGATATATAGATCTTTCAGTGCAACAGAATAGACACTAGAAAAACAGACATTCCCATAGATTTTTAAATTGATTTTCTGCACATATACTGTATTTTTGTGGACCAGGGATAATCTTTTGTACCAAATGGTGTTGGAACTGCTGGATATACTTACGGAATAAAAAAAAAAAAACCTTATACCATATGTAGAATTTAACTTGAAATAGAATATATACCTGTCTGTAGTTTCTCAAACTATAGAACTTTCAGAAGTACACTTAGTAGGAAATCTTTATGACCTTGGGATATTCAAAGATTTCTTAAGTAGGATAAAAAGCACGAACTGTTAAAGCAAAAAAAAAAAATTAGATAAATTGAGCTTCATCAACTTTTCAAACTTTTGCTCTTCTAAAGACATTAAGAAAATGAAAAAACACAGAAGTAAAAAGAATTTGTAACTATGCATGGTAATGGTGATCATTTTGCAGTATATACAAATATCAAATCATTATTACTGTTGTACATGTGGAACTAATATATGTCCTATGTCAATTATATCTCAGTAAAACTTTAAAAAAAATAAAACAGAACAAACCAGTGAAGGTACCCAATAAAAATAATGGGGAAATTTTTGGAATAGCATCATTTCAAAAGACTGCTTATGAGTTGCAGTGAAGTACATGAAAATACTTCATGAGCCACAAGGCTCTGCTCGTGACTCAGATGGTAAAGAATCCACCTGCAATGTGGGAGACCTGGGTTGATCCCTGGTTTGGGAAGATCACCTGGAGCAGGGAATGGCAACCCACTCCAGTATTCTTCCTGGAGAATCCCCATGGACAGAGGAGCCTGGCAGGCTGCAGTCCACGGGGTCACAAAGAGTTGGACACGACTAAGTGACTAAGCACACGTGAAACTATGCTCACTTATTAGAAAAATGCAATTAAATTCTTAATGAGATATTGTTTCATATATATTAGATTGACTAAAGTTAAAAGGAGCTTCCCTGGTACCTCAGTTGGTAACGAATCTGCCTGCAGTACAGGAGACCCAGGTTCGATCCCAAGGTTGGCAAGACCCCTGGAGAAGAGAATGGCAAGCCACTCCAGTATTCTTGCCTGGAGAATTCCATGGACAGAGGAGCCTGGTGAGCTACAGTCTATGGGGTCAGAAAGAAAAAGATCTTAATGACCCAGTTAACCATGATGGTGTGGTCACCCTTGTTGTAGAACTATGATTCTGCATGCCATGCAGTGTGGCCAGAAATAAAATATAGCATGCCCAGCATAATGTCCTAGATGGAGCAGACTGCAAAAACAAACAAAAAAAAGAGAGGTAGGATTTCCCTGAGTCCCTCTGCAAATGCAGGAAACAAAGGTTCAATTCCTGATCTGGGAAGACTCCACATTTCACAAGGTAGCTAAACCCATGCACCACAACTACTGGACTCATGCTCTGGAACCCACAAGTCACAAGTACTGAGTTCACATGCTGCAACTTCTGAAGCCCAGCTTCTAAAGGTTGTGTCCTGCAACAAGAGAAACCATGGCAGTGAGAAGGCTGAGCACTGTAACAAAGAGTAGGTTCCCCTCGCCACAACTAGAGAAAGCCCTTGAAAAGTAACAAAGACTCAGCACAGCCAAAAAGTAAATTAAGAAAAGTTAAGGGAAAAAAACAACAGAGATTTGGCAGACTAGAATTTGGTAAGATGGAATTAATTTAGAAAGTAAGGTGTGAGGTAACCCTAGGTGAGTGGCTCCGGAATGAAATTCCAAACAGTATACCCATTTTAAGACTCTGTTTTAAATTTATTCTTAAGAATGAAAAACCTTTGGTATTTCTGGGCAGTTGATGATAGGAAAGAGGAGACAAAAATAATTTTCAGAATTTTGAACCCAGGATTTATTCTTACACTTTCTTGCAATGTGGAAGCTGGGTTCCAAGGGCATCTGTCCTGAGAGAAACCCAGGTGAAAGCTGTGTTTCCTTTTCTAGCATAACCTTAGAAATCACCACATTCATATTTCCATCAAATTCTTTTTTCTAGAAACAACTCACTAAGGGTAGCTCATATTCATGGGAGGGGAATTAGATACTCTCACTTGGTATGAGAAGCATTAGAGGAGTTGTATACATGTTTTAATAGCCCTGCAAGCAGTTTAGGGCAGGGAGATAAGATTAGCTTGGTCTTGAGTTGTTGTAGTAGTATGAAGAAAAGTAGATAGGGCCAAGAAATCAAACTAACATAAGACAAAAATTTATGGCTTGTGGGGAGAATAAATTAGATTATTTTGTCTTGAGCGTAAATCAAATGATTCCAGCCACATGATTGGTTCTCAGTACATATAATCTTGAATAGTTGGCTTTATGGTATCATTTACCGAAAAAAGTAATCAGGAGGATTACTTTGAAACTATGAGAATAAGCATTTTCCCAGTGGGAAAGTAGGTCTAAAAGGTAAATGACAAGTATTAGGGATTAAGGATCTCTAAAGTTAGTTCAGTCACAAGTAATTGGAAGGTAATCAAAGTATGTTATCATAAAAACAGTGGAGGCAAGATTTTAAACAGTGGTGATATTAAAATATATCTGAAAGTAGGAAGCTTCCCCAAAGCTCTTAGATAGTCTCATCCACCAGATAGAGGGCAGTCAGACGAAGCAAGAAGAACTGAATCCGGCAACTCCAAAACAAAAACAACAGTTACAGAAAGTTAAAATGAAAAGACAGAGAATTTTGTCCCAGATGAAGAACCATGATAAAACCCTAGAAAAACAGCTAATGAAGTGAAGATAGGCAACCCTTCCAGAAAAGAAGTCAGAATAATGATAATGGAGGTGATCCAGGACCTCGGAGGGAAAAAAAGGAGGAGAAATGTTTAACAAAGACCTAGAAGAACTATAGAACAAACAAACAGAGATGAACAATACATAGGAAGGAATCAGTAACAGAATAATTGAAGCAGAAGAACAAATAAGTGACCTGGAAGACAGAATGGTAGAAACCAGTGCCACAAAACAGAATATAAGAAAAGGAATAAAGAGAAATGAAGATAACCTAAGACCTCTGTGACAAAATTAAGTTCACCAATATTTGCATTATAGGGGTCCTTGAAGGGGAGAAGAGAGAAAGGACCCAAGAAAATATTTGAAGAGACATAAATAGACATTTTTCTAAAGAAGACATACACATGGCCAAGAAGCTCATGGAAAAGTGCTCAACATCCCTAAGTATTAGAGAAATACAAATCAAAACTACAGCAGTCAGAATGATCATCATCAACAAATCTATAAACAATAAATGCTGGAGACAGTCTGGAGAGAAAGGAACCCACCTGCAGTGTTGCTGGGAATGAAAATTGGTACAGCCACTGTGGAGAACAGTATGGAGGTTCCTTAAGAAACTAAAAATAGAACTGCACTATGACCCTGGAATCCCACTTCTGGTCATATACCCAGAGAAAAACATTGTCCAAAAGGACACACACACTCCAGTGTTCTTTGCAGCACTGTTTACAGTAGCCAAGACATGGAAGCAATCTAAATGTCCACCAACAGAGAAATCAATAAAGAAGATGTACATATATACAATGGAATATCACTCAACCATTACAGAGAATGAAATAATGTCATTTGCAGCAACATGGATGAACCTAGAGGTTGTCATACAGAGAGACGTTAAATCAGAAGGAGAATTATCATATGACATTCCTTATATATGAAATCTTAAAAGAAATGATTGTAAGAAATGAACTTAACAGAACTCACAGACATAGAGAAAGAACTTATGGTTGGGGGGCTTATGACTGGGGAAAGAGATAGTTTGGGAGTTTGAAATGGACACACACTGCTGTATTTTGAATGGATGACCAACAAGGACCTACTGTATAGCGAACAAGTGAGTGAGGTAGTATGTGTTAGTTGCTCAGTCATGTCCAGCTCTTTGCAACCCCATGGACTTGCTTGCCAGGCTTCTCTGTCCATGGCATTCTCCAGGCAAGAATACTGGAGTGAGTTGCCATGTCTTTCTCCAGGGAATCTTCCCAATCCAGGAGTCAAACTTGGGTCTCCTGTATTGCAAGCAGATTCTTTACCATTTGAGCCACGAGGGAGGCCCGTGTAGCACGTGGAACTCTGCTTAAAGTTATGTGGCTGTGTGGATGGGTGGGGAGTTCGGGGGAGAATGGATACACGTATATGTATGGCTGAGTCCCTTTACCGTTTAGCTGAAACTGTGACAATGTTAATCGGCTGTACCCTAATAGAAAATAAAAAGTTTTCTAAAAAAGAAAAAATACAGCTAAAAGTTTGAAATTTTAAAAATACTGAATTTAAATGAGACAATTGGATATATTTGAAGGAAGATGTTGGTAATTTGAGAAAAATTTTCTTGTAGTCTGATGAGATTGTAATCTAGAGTGGCTAGAATTTGTAAAGGAATAACTAAAATGATATCACATTTTAAAGTCATATAGATTAGAAATCTATTGATTAACTTTGAAGAAGTATAACTGGTGATCACTTATAGTAAACTAGGCATCTTGGGAAGTGACCTATTATTTTTATAACATTGTAAAACTAATACAGCTTGCCAGAGGAAGTTGAAAATGTCCCACATTATTTATAGTCTTAAAAAGTTGCTATAGACACCAAACAAATACCACCAAATCGTTGGGATCACTAAGGTAAGGTTTATCTAAGACCATTTGTTTTTTGTTTTTGCTTTTTATTGTATATTTCAGACATACAACAAAGTGATTCGGTTAAGCTGGTAATCCCAAACTCCTAATTTATTCCTCCTCCCCACTTTGGTAACCATAAGCTTATTTTAGAGGTAAGACAACTTGTTTTCAAATCTTACCATCAACTTGTATTCTTTCTGAAATAGTTTATCAAGGTGTTTTCTATCGTAATTTTAAACCTTTTCCCAAGAAGAGAATTTCTTTTATTCCTTTGCCCTTTTAAAACATTGTCAGAAAAAACACTGAACTGCCTAGGTGGCGCTAATGGTAAAGAATCCACCTGCCAATGCAAGAGGCACAAGAGTCTTGGGTTCAATCCCTGGATCAAGAACATCCATCCTCTCAATAAGTAATTGGCAACCCACTCCAGTATTCTTGCCTGGAAGATCCCATGGACAGAGGAGCCTGACAGGCTATATAGTCCATGGGGTCACAAAGAGTTTGGACACAACTGAGCACACACTGTTGTATTATAGAAACATCGTATGTATTTAAAGTTCAGTTCTTTCTTCAATATTTAGCTGTCAAATCTCTTAACTGAACTTTTATTTTTAAAGAAATAAATTCTAGGGACTTCCCTGGTGGTCCAGAGATTAGGAATCCACCTTCCAATGCAGGGGACGTGGGTTTAATCCCTGGTCGGGGAACTAAGATCCAACGTGCCATGGGGATCTAAACCTGTGTACCACAACTAGTGAAATGCCCGAGCACCGCAGCAAAGACTCAGTGCAGCAAAAACAGTAGTAATAAAGAAAGAAACTCTTCTTTCTGCTCTTCATCTCAGAGTAAAAATTGTTTTTTTACCCATGTATTATTAGGGGACTATGGGCCAACTTTGAACTTACTGTGGTTATTGTAATGTACCTTATTTGGGAAACAACTTGCCCGTGAAAGACAAATGCATATGATATTATGATACTCAATCTTGGTGTGAATAATACGGTGGTATTCCTTACCTTTTATCTTCTATAAAGTTATTTGAGTAACTAGTTGTGTTCAGTTTTTATCACGTGTGATTTGTTGTCTTATTTAGTGAATGGAGTTCCCTCTCGAAGTCCAAGATTGGTTTCTTCTGGGGATGACTCTGTGGATAGTCTGCTGCAGCGAATGGTACAACATGAGGACCAAGAGCCCCTGGAGAAAAATATTGATGCTGTGATTGCATCTGCTTCTGTGCCACCTTCCTCCAGTCCAGTCCACAGCCTCAGCAAGGAGCGAACCCTAGGAAAACCAGACAGCCTTCTAGTGCCTGCAGTCCCCAGTGACTCTTGCAGTAGTAGCATCTCACTCCTTTCTGAAAAGTTGCCAAGCAGCCATTCCCCCCATCATATTAAAAGAAGTGTAGTAGAAGCTATGCAGCGCCAAGCTCGGAAAATGTGCAATTATGACAAAATCTTGGCCACCAAGAAAAACCTGGACCATGTCAATAAAATTTTAAAAGCCAAAAAACTTCAAAGACAGGCCAGGACAGGGAATAACTTTGTTAAACGCAGACCAGGTCGACCTCGGAAATGTCCTCTCCAGGCTGTGGTATCAATGCAAGCATTCCAAGCTGCCCAGTTTGTTGGTTCAGAATTAAATGAAGGCGAAGAAGGAACAGCACTGCACCTTGGTCCTGATACAGTTACAGATGTTATTGAAGCTGTTGTTCAGAGTGTAAACCTGAATCCAGACCATAAAAAGGGATTGAAGAGGAAAAGTTGGCTATTGGAAGAACAGACCAAGAAAAAGCAGAAGCCATTCCCAGAGGAAGAAGAAGAAGAGGAGAATGCTAAAAGGTAATTCCTCATTTAATGTTTCATTTGTGTAGAGGAAGCTAGCTTATGTGCAAATGTAACATATCTTTGCAGCTGAATCGTTCAGTTGATCTAGTAACCTTTCACTATGTAAGACCTGTTCTGTTCTAAGTGTTCGCATACTTCTGGTTGTCAAAATTATGAATAATTAATAAGAAAGGGGGAATGTAACAATCTAGCCAAGGCCATCACTATACAGATGAAGAAATCAAGACCCAGAAAGATTATGTTGTATAACTATGTGAGCAGAATTATTTTTACTGTCAGACTATCTTATCTCCTCTGTGCTCTAAACTTGTCATCCCTGTCATCAAATAAATTTTTTAAGTCTTCATGCATGGTAGATTATTTTTTAATGGCTTCTTTTTTATGTTTTTACTTTTTCCCAAAAGGTGTAGCGCAGAAAGTCAGAAATCACCCCCTGGAAAGATCATTTAATCCTTTTGTTATATATCCAATCAGATTCTTTCCCTGAAGATTATTTGATTTTGGTTTGTTTTTTGGTCCTGCCGTGCAGTGTGTGTTATCAAACCTGTGTCCCCTGCAGTGAAAGGGCAGAGTTTTAACCACCGACCACTGTTTACAGAGGTTTTTTGTAGTTCTCTATGCATACATCTATAAAAAATACTTTCTTATAGAGATTTACATTTTTTTTCCTGAGAGAATATGTAGTTATAAATAAATCTGTGAAACTAGAAGTATACTGATTCAAAAATTTAAATTATCTTTTCACATAATCTCAATTCTTCTCAAATCCTGTTCTTTTCATGGATAAGACTATTAACAGTATATTATGTATTTTTTTACTCTTCTTGATGCATTTACAAATATGTACATATACAAGGCTGTTGTTCTGTGTAAATGATAACTTTTTATATATCTTGAAGATCTTGTAATTTAGTATATATAGTATGTTACTGCATGCTAAGAATATATAATAACTTAATTATTCTCCTTCAAAGGATTATATATTACTTTTTTACATACATGTCTTAAATCAGTTGAAATTTACTCTTGTATAAGGTATGAGTTAGTGCTGCATTTATTACCAGTTATTTATCAAGATTGCATATAATATGTAGTTTCTATAAGTTATATTCCCAGTAGATTTTTGTAGTTTTTTAATTAAAATATTAAAAATATTTAGAACTGAATGAATATTGTGCTACATATTGAAACTTTGAAATGTATCAGAAGGGGTACCTAGAGGGTTATTTATAGCCAGTAATGCTTATGTTATTTTCAAGAATGCTGAAGATTGATGAATGAAGATATTATTGAACAAAACTGGTGTCTAGATTGCCTTTACACAGTAAAGCCAAACTACTGACAGCGGGTTGTGGTGAAGGAAAGTGTGCAGCATTTATTATAAGGGCGCCAAGCAAGAAGTTAGGACAACTAGTGCTTAAAAAGCCTGAACTCCCTGGTGAGTTTTAGGAGAACGTTTTTAAAGACAAGGTGAGGGAAGAGCATCCCAGGTATATGATCAGCTCATGCACAGATCTCTGAATGGTTGGTTGATGGTGAGGGAACAGGGTGGTGTCAGAGGTTACATCATCAGTCCATAGGTGCCAGGAGGTCTGTGGTATTCAGGATCATCAAGTAGTAGTTAATTTCTTTAATCTGATGGTCATTTTACCATCTATAAAACAACTTCAGGAAATGTGCATCAGATGCTATTTTCGACGTTAAGTTTAGAGAAAACTAAAGCAGAGGATATAAGGGAGCGATCTGTCCTGGGAAAGCCTCACAAGCTCCTGCTTGGTTGCAAAGAGTCCAGTTCAGAAATCAGAAAAATGAGAATAATTCCCAAAATGTGATGGACAGAGATAAAACATATACATTAAATTAACAAAATAAAACTAAGTTATAGTAGAGAGAATCACTGAAGACCAACATTAGTAATACTAATGATAATTAATAAAATATATAAACTTGTGGTAAGGTTGATCAATAAGGAAAGAAAAAGGTAATAATAAAATTAGAAAGTAAAAAGGAGTTAAACTATATATCAGAGATTAAAATATGACAACTGTAAGAACTTTATGCCTAGAAAATTATAAAACTCAGTTTTAGATATAGAATGGGTGAATATATAGAAAGAACATTGGTAATATTCCATGTTCTTGCCCAGTCATACACCACTTCCTTGCCAGTAGCTATAATTAGTCTCCTGATGTATACCTTTTTTTAATACCATTTAAGTATTCAGTGCTAGACAATACATTGATAGTTTAGTTTATCCTTCCCTGAACTTCACTGAAATGGAATTACATAGAATATATGCTTTTGTGCCACACCTTTTTTGCTCAACATATAAAACCATCTCTGTTTTTGCACGTAGTTGTAGTTACCTCTTTTTTGTTGTTATGTGTTATCCATTGTTTGTGTATAATACAAGTTTTCTTTAAATTACTAAAGTATAGATGATCCATCAATTTCTGCTGCACAGCAAAGTAACTCAGTTATACATATATATGTGGGGGGGTGTATATATATATACATACACACATATATATTCTTTCTCATCTTCTTTTCCATATTGTTTTATCACAGGATATTGAATATAGTTTCCTGTGGTATACAGCAGGACCTTGTTATTTATCCGTCCTGTATATACTGGTTTGCATTTGCTAATCCCAGACTCCCAATCCTTCTCTTCTCCACCCCTTCTCCCTCTTGGCAACTGCAAATCTGTTCTCTGTGTCTGTGAATCTTTCTATTTTGTAGATAGGTTCATTTGTGTCATACTTTAGATTCCATGTATAAATGATATCATGGTATTTCTCTTTCTCTTTATGACTTACTTCATTGAGTATGATAATCTCTAGATCTATCCATGTTGATGCAAAATGTAGAGTTTTCTGTTTTACTGTTGGGTTATTTTCAGCTTGACACTATTATCCAAAAATATTGCTCTTAACATTCCTCTAATGTTCACTGCTGGATAGGATACTAATTTCTCTAGGGTATATACCTAGAAGTGAAATAAAACACCTGATTTGCCCTAAGACTTAATTTTAAGCTATGGTTTATTCAGCCAGGGGCGTCCCTGGTTGCTCAGTGGTAAAGAATGTGCCTGCAAAGCAGGAGATGCAGGTAACTCCGGTTCAGTCTTTGAGTTGAGAAGATCCACTGGAGAAGGAAATGGCAACCCAGCCCAATATTCTTGACTGGGAAATCCCATGGACAGAGGAGCCTGGTGGGCTACATCCATGGGGTCACAAAGAGTCGGACACAGCTTAGCGACTGGCACCCCACTCCAGTACTTTTGCCTGGAAAATCCCATGGACAGAGGAGCCTGGTAGGCTGCAGTCCATGGGGTTGCTAAGGGTCAGACACGACTGAGCAACTTCACTTTCAGTTTTCACTTTCATGCGTTGGAGAAGGAAGTGGCAGCCCACTCCAGTGTTCTTGCCTGGAGAATCCCAGGGACGGGGGAGCCTGGTAGGCTGCTGTCTATGCGGTCACACAGAGTGGGACACGACTGAAGCGACTTAGCAGCAGCAGCAGCAGCATAGAACTGAGTATAGAACTAGGTAAGAGAAACAAGATCCATGCATGCAAGCTTGCTCATATGACAAAGGTAACCCTACATATCAATAAAGAAAACTGTATTCAATAAATGGTGCCCCCAAAGTTTTTATTTTTATTATTTATGCTTGTTTATTGGAGGATAGTTGCTTGACAATGTTGTGTGCCCCCAAATTTTATATTGCATAAGAATGGGAATGAAATTGGATTCTGCCTCTTTTTTTTAGTTAATTGTTTAAGTTTGGCTGTTGCTGCACATGGGTTTTCTCTAGTTGTGATGAACGGCAGCTACTCTAGTGCAGTGTGCAGGTTTCTCATTCCATTGGCTTCTCGTTGCAGAGCAGAGGCTCCAGGGCCTGCAGGCTTCAGTAGTTGCAGCACGTGGGCTCTAGACCTCGTGCTCAGTAGTTGTGTTGCATGGACTTAAGTTGTCCTGGGGCATGTGGAATCTTCCTGGATCAGGGATTGAACCCATGTCCCCTGCATTGGCAGGCAGATTCTCAACAACTGGACCACCAGGGAAATCCTGGATTCTGTCTTAATCCATGTGTAAAAATCAGTTCCCAGTTGGTTAAATAAATACATAGCATAAAAAGTAAACCTTCTTTTTAAAGTTAATACAGAATGAGGAAAACTTAATGATGTTCTTTGTTTGAAAGGATTTCATAAACAAGATATCAAAAGCAGTAAGCATACAGGTAAACACTTATAATACTGATTATATTAAAATTAAGAATTTATTGGACATCATCCACGTTAAAGTATGAATACTTTCTACAAACTTGGAGAGGAAATTTATAACATAATTTATAAGTTTTGGTATCCAGAATATGTAATGAAAAGAGTGTTTCAAATCAATCCAGTATAATCTAGCAATTACCTTTTATATAACTTAAAATTCTTACCCAGCTATCACCAGAATGCATTTTTTGTAAAGGTGTAGCAAGATTTATTATAATGTATAGAAACTGGAAATATCCCTGGTTGTTAACAGGAAAAGGAATCAGTATATAGTAGTTTTTCATGCAATGGACTATGATATGGTAATAAAAATTAGTGAATTATAACTGAAATGTAATGATAATAAATGAGTCTTAGAAACAAGATTTTAAGTGAAACAAGACCCTGAAAATTATGTACTAACTGATACTGTTTTTATAAAGTAAAAAAAAAACCCATGAAAAATAAACAACATATTGTGTTACTGTAGATAAATATATCATAAAACCATTTTTTTTTTTTTTTTTTTTTTTTTTTTTGGCCATGCCATACAGCTTGTGTGATCTTAGTTTCCCCATCAAGGATTAAACCTTAACCATACCAAGGGAGCCTCAGTGCCAAGTCATAACCACTGGACTGCCAGGGAATTCCCATAAAGCCATATTTTCAAATACCTTACCTGTCTTCTTTCTCTTTTCTTTCCTGAAGAATTCAATCTTAAAGCCATTAAATAAGTATCTATCTGGGATGTGGAAACCATGGTGATCCTGAGCTGGATGTTAGAGCCTTAATGATGTGAAGACTTGGGTTATGGGATGAGGGAAAGAGAATATCAATCCAACCTAAGTTGTCAAAGCCCTCGTGGAATGAGAAGGACACTCTTGTAATGAGAGTGCCCAGTTTGGGGTATCAGGGACCAGTAAGGTTAGGAGGTGTTCATCCTGCTGCTGTTAAGTCACTTCAGTCATGTCTGACTCTGTGCGACCCCATAGATGGCAGCCACCAGGGCCCCCCGTCCCTGGGATTCTCCAGGCAAGAACACTGGAGTGGGTTGCCATTTCCTTCTCCAATGCAGGAAAGTGAAAAGTGAAATTGAAGTCGCTCAGTCGTGTCTGACTTTTAGCAACCCCATGGACTGCAGCCTACCAGGCTCCTCCATCCATGGGATTTTCCAGGCAAGAGTACTGGAGTGGGGTGCCATTGCCTTCTCCTAGAACTCCTTAATAAGAATTTTTAAAAGTCTATTAGTATGTATTTTCATTTCCATCATAAACCCCCAAGGTGATTCTGATATATTTGGTCTATAGCTAGAACTTGGAGAAACATGGCACTTGAAGAATTTATATATGTAGAATGTATATCTGAGAAGGCAGTGGCACCCCACTCCAGTACTCTTGCCTGGAAAATCCCATGGACAGAGGAGCCTGGTAGGCTGCAGTCCATGGGGTCGCAAAGAGTCGGACACAACTGAGCGACTTCGCTTTCACTTTTCACTTTTCATGCATTGGAGAAGGCAATGGCAACCCACTCCAGTGTTCTTGCCTGGAGAATCCCAGGGACAGCGGGGCTTGGTGGGCTGCTGTCTATGGGGTAGAACAGAGTTGGACACGACTGAAGCGACTTAGCAGCAGCAGCAGCAGCAGAATGTACATAGACACATGTAAGCAGGAAAGCAGATAACATTTTTGAATGAAGGAAGAAGAAGCATAGGGTAAGATGAAAGAAGTAAAAATGAATCTGTCTGATAAGGAGAATAGGAAAACATAAATAATAAAATATGAAATTCGTCTATCTGTCTCATGACCAAGTAAGATTTCTCCCAGGTATATAAAACTTGTTCAACATTCAAAAATCAATCAATGTGATTCATTACATTAATGAGTAAAGAAGAAACATCACATGGTCATAGCAATAAATGCAGAAAATTTTTTTACAAAAATCTAACATGTTCATGATTATAAACTTAGAAATCTAGGAATAAAAAGAAACTACCTCAACCTAATAAAAGCTGTATGTAAAAAACCCAAAGCTGACAGCTTCAGTGGAAAAAGAGCTTTTCCGCTATTATCAATAACTAGGAAAGGAAGTGAAGTGAAAATCACTCAGTCATGTCCAGCTCTTTGCAATCACATGGGCTATACAGTCCATGGAATTCTCCAGACCAGAATAGTGGAGTGGGTAGCCTTTCCCTTCTCCAGGGGATCTTTGCAACCCAGGGCTCAAACCCAGGTGTTCTGCATTGCAGGCAGCCTCTTTACCAGCTGAGCCACAAGGGAAGCCCAAGAATACTGGAGTGGGTAGCCTATTCCTTCTCCAGCAGATCTTCTCAACCCAGGAATTGAACTGAGGTCTCCTGCATTGCAGGTGGATTCTTTACCAACTGAACTATGTGGGAAGCCCCCAAAGAAAGGAGGCCCACTTCAATTCAACATTGTGTTGAAATTCCTAACCAGAGCAGTTAGGCAAGAAAAAGAAAAGTCAGCCTGTGTTTGGGGGTTGAAAGACTTAAGATATCAGTGCTACCCAAAGTGATCTACAGATTCAGTGCAGTCTGTCAAAATCCCTATGATGTTTTGTGTGAAATAGAAAAATCCATCCTAAAATTCATGAGGAATCTCAAGGGAGTCCAAATAGCCAAAACAATCTTAAAGAAAAGAACAATGTTGGAGGACTCACACTTCTAGATGTTTTTCTTTTTATTGTCCATTTTCATCATCTAGGACCTTTAACTCTGATATTTAAGTGATGAGAGCAGACTTTTGTCTTACCCTTTATATTATGGAAATTGTATTGAGCCTTGCACTAAGTGAGAGGCAAAAAGAAAATCTAGAAAATTCCCTGATGTGTCATTGCTTTGGTCCCAAGAGGCCCAGCCAATCTGTGTGCTTATGTTTATTTTATAAATATAATTTCCAAGGATTTTAGTTTTGCTTAATGGGAGGATAGGTAGAAGTGTCTATTTCATCCTTGCCTCGAACTGTATTCACCTTAATTTTTAAAGGTGTTTTTGATTGATTTAAAATTCTCTTTTGACAGGCTCCACCCTTCCCCTCCTTTAAGCAATTATAGATGTGTTTTCTTGCCTTCTAGCTTGCATTATTTGAGACATGAAATCTGCATTCATTCTTATTTTTGTACTACTGTATATAGATGGTGTATTTTTTCTCTTACTCCTTTTATTTTCTTTGTCAATACTTTCCAACAAGTTTATTATGATATGCCATACTTGTTTTAGCTTATATTGCTTATGGTTTGTTTAACTTCTTGGAACTTTGGGCTCTTTTTATCAAATTTAGAAAATTTTGGTCATCGCTCTCTTTTTTTTTCATTCTGAATTTTTTAATATTATAAATGTCACATTATTGTGTGTCTGTTTCTGTTCTTTTTTATAGATTTGATTTTATTTTAGTCAGTTAAATTACTTGTGGATAGGTCTGGATTCTTTTGAAGATAATTTTTAAGCTTTATTAGGACTGGTTTTACTCCAGAGATAGTTGTCATGCAAAGATGGATAATGTTACCTTCTGGGATCTCTATTGAGTGCCCACGGTGTTGGGCAGTGTCTTTCACTCTCCCTAGTGGATTCTGAGTATCTGTTGTCATGTGTGAGCTCTGGAAATTGTTTGGGTTGTAATATTCTAGTGGTTCTTTGTCCAGCCTTATGGAATTTCACCTTGCACATATACAAACCTAGTACTGATAGATAATGTACTAAAGAAGACCCTTACACAGATTTCTAAAGTTGTTTTTCTCCTTTACTCTCTCCACTCCAGTACTCTGCCTCATGAATTCTAACTATCTCAATCCCTCCATAGTCTGATCTCTCTTTTCAGCTCATTACGTTGGCCATTCTCTGCTTTGGGTCTACTCCCTCCACTTCAGTTGTTCTTATAAAGGCAGATTATCTCTTTCTATTTTTTTTTTCCAATTTTCTCAGGAATCACAGTGCTGCAATACAATGTCTGATAATTGTTTCATAAACTTTCTCCAGGTTTATAGTAGTTTGCTGTGTTTCTGTTAGTTTCTATCAGGAGGACAAATCTGGTATCTGTTACTCCTCCATGACCAGATGAGGAAGTCCCCATATCTCTTTTTTTTTGTAATTGCTGTGATGTTTTTTTAAATAGATAATCATTTGTAGGAAAAAAAAAATTCACCGTGAAATTATCTTTAAACTTCTCTTTCTAGCTTTACTGAAGCAGCAGTTGAGATTCCCAGTCCTCCTGAAACCCCAGCCAAACCTCCCGAACCTGAAAGTACCTTGCAGCCTGTGCTTTCTCTCATCCCAAGAGAAAAGAAGGCCCCACGTCCCCCAAAGAAGAAGTATCAGAAAGCAGGGCTGTATTCTGATGTTTACAAAACTACAGAGTAAGTAGTGGTACCTGTCAGCTGACATCCTTTGAAGACCTGTTATTCTTCCATGTTTTAAATAATACTTTGAATATCAAGGAAAAAAAACCCAATACAAATGTAATATACACAAATACAAATCTCATCACAAGTACCTCAGTGTTCACTGTACTTATGATATGTTTTGGGGGGCTAATTATTTTCCCTGATCTTTTATCCTCTCTCTGCCTTTCTAGATTATATTTCTATAGTTTGGATTCTAATAGTGCCTTTTTTGTTAACTGAAAATAAGAAAGGAAGCACTGTGCATGTATCTAAAAATAATCTTGATGATTTTCTACACTCATTCCTCATTTGATTCCTCACTTGTTAAATGCCTTCTGTGTTCCAAACTATTTGCCAGAGGAGTAAAGTACTCCTTACTTTTAAGAATTTCATATTCCCTTGGGAAAGTACAGCTTAAATAAGTCCTCTGATTGAGAATTTTTAAAAACCCAAAGAGCTATCAATTAACTATATCATTGAGTAAGAAGTGGTTCACAGGAGTATAGCAGAGTTTGGTTTTGGAGGTTCAACAGTCTGCAAGATGGAATAGGGCATTTCAGTTAGATAGAATATCATGTACCAAGACACATACTAGGATTCAGAAATTTTTCATATATTAAAACAACTCAGAAGTTCACTTTTTCTGAAATGTAATGGTGTGGAAAGTAAGCATTGTGTGATAGAGACCACAAAACCGTGGATTTTACTGACTCAAGATACTTACCCCACTAAGCTACATGAAATTTAAAATGCTGTTTTTTTAAAAAAGGAAGTGAAAAGTGCAACTTTGTGTTTTAAGATGATAACTCTGGCTGCAGAGTGGAAAAATGAATGAGGGAGTTACTAATGGCAGAAATTGACAATAATCGTCAAAGGTCATGAGGTCTGAATTTAGTCAAGAAAGGAATGAAATTGAAAGAGGAACGATTATGTTTTAGAGATACATTTGATGTGGTTAAAGTGATCAACATGTAAACCACAGCACTTTATTTTGCATTGAAATGACCTTTCATTAATTTGTCGAGATATCATATAAATTCTTTGAGTCCATTTCTGCTGCTTATGTTGTGAAAATGTTTTATTAAGCTTACTTTCAGCAGCCAGTGATAGGAAATCCTCATAAATAATCAAGACTTTTTAAAGATAAACATTTATTTTCCTTTAATTTATAAGAAGTTGTGAAGTACACAGTTCAGAGTTAACATGCTATCTTCACAGTATCTTCAGGGACCTAGACTCCTTTTATTCTGTTCTTCCATTTCAGCACGAAGCTTGCGTTCCTATGGTTACATTTTGTTCTGGGATAACTATCATAAAGTCTTCATTGCAGAAAGTATAAAAGAGGAAAGGGAGTAAAAAACATGTACCTTCTTTGTAAGGAAGCCTTGTAAACTGAATGTGTCTGCCTCAAATTTCATATATTGAAGCCCTAATCCCTAGTGAGGTGATATTTGGAGATGACTGCTTTGGGAAGTAATCAGATCATGTGGTGGAGTCCTCCTGAATGAGATTAACACCCTTATAAAGAGAGACAGTGGGAGAGATGATTTCTTTCTCTCCCATGTGAGAGTACAAGAAAGCAGTGTCTGCAAGCCAGGGAGAAGGCTCTCACTTAGAACTGAACCCTGATCTTGGACTTCCCATCCTCCAAAACAGTGGAAATAACATTGTTATTTAGACCAGCCAAGTCTATAGGTAATTCGATATAGCAGCTAATCTAAGAAGGAAACTTCAAAACCTCATAGCTACTAACCAAAATATAGACATGTAACCACACTTCCGCCACAGGGAAGGCTGAAAAGTAATGGTCATTGTTTCAGATGACAGTGCAGAAAAAAATTAGCATTCTGTCATTACAAATAAGAAAATGAAAATATATTTTGGGAAGATCTTACACAGTTAGATTTTAAAGCAGTGTTTTTCCTGAATAGAAAAGCAGATATGTGTGAAATTTTTTGCTAAAATTTAAGTCTTACTTTTTTACTAATGTGCTTTTCCTGGATTAAATTCTGAAAAATGGGAGATTAATAATAAAATCAGTCTGTGCCTCAAAAGACCAGTATCATCAACTACATCAGTGTTTTAAAATGTCTTTAATCAGGCAAAAGTCTTTCACTCTGGAAAGGACCTCGTTTATGTTAGAACTTGTTCTTCATCTCATAGAAATAAATAGTAAGAAAATGGTTTATTGGGGATTTTTTAAAAAAACATTTGTCAAATAATACATGTGTGCATTTTTAAAAGCTACAAAGCCAATATATTCTTGTGGGCTGGCTGCTTTTTATTGGTAACAGTTAGGGTGTAAGTTGTTTGTTTTGAAAAAAATAAACAATTATTTAGAACAGTTTTAGGTTCACAACAGAATTGTTGGAAAGTACAGAGATATTGCATATATCCCCTATCCTTATGCATGCACAGCATCCCTGCAATGGACATCCTACACTACAGTGGTACCTTTTTGACAATGAACCTGTATTGACACAGTGTCACTCAAAGTTTGTAATAGACATTTGGGTTCACTTTTAGTGTTGTACATTCTGTGGGTTTTGGTAAATGTAGAATGACAGGTATCTACCATTGTAGTAGCACAAAATAGTTTTGCTGCCCTAAAAGTCCTCCATGCTTGAGAAATTTGGTTTTTTTGGTCACAGAATGGTACAAGACAATTACAAGTTTATTCTTTTTTGTATAAATCATTATAGGTTTTAAAAAGTTGGGAGGGGAGAGTGTGAGTCGATTAAAATTGAATCAAGATAAGACCACACTATCAGTATGGAAGATGAATTAGATGAGGAAATACTAGA
Organism: Bos mutus; assembly: GCF_027580195.1. Lineage (NCBI taxonomy): Eukaryota > Metazoa > Chordata > Mammalia > Artiodactyla > Bovidae > Bos > Bos mutus. Next base: position 19,541,824 of record NC_091619.1, on the reverse strand, counting down.
AGTAAGAAGACTATTAGGATGTAAGAAGACTATTAGGAAGCAGGTTATACTCTGTGGTTTTCCAGGATAGATCTAATGTGATAGCAGTGGCTAGATGTTGGAAAAGGTGGACTCTTGAAATTTTTTGACATTAATATTGAAATGAATTAAATACTGATTGGTTGGTAGGGAGTAAAGGATGGGGCTAGAGTCAATGATTCTTGCCTGGAAAATCTCATGGGTGGAGGAGCCTGGTAGGCTGCAGTCCACGGGGTCGCAAAGAGTCAGACACGACTGAGCGACTTCACTTTCACTTTTCACTTTCATGCATTGGAGAAGGAAATGGCAACCCACTCCAGTGTTCTTGCCTGGAGAATCCCAGGCTCGGGGGAGCCTGATGGGCTGCCGTCTATGGGGTCGCACAGCGTCGGACACAACTGAAGCAACTTAGCAGCAGCAGAGTCAGTGATGATCCCAATGTTTTGTTTTGTATTCCTGGGTGTGTGATGATGTCATTAACTAATATACTGGATGAAAGTGGTATGGCCAGTATTCCTTGGATTAAGTGAGCCTCTATTACCATGAACATGACTATGTACATGTACGTATATAGGCACCAAAAAATGTCTTTGCTTAAAGCAAATCAAATTTATTTTATAGTCCCTGAGGTCCGAAGTCTGAATTGAATCTCTCTAACCTAAAGTCAAGGTGTTAGCACAACTGTGTTCCTTTTAGCCGCTCTAGGGTAGAATTCTTTCTCTTCCCTTTGCAGAATCAAGAGGCTACTCGAATTCCTTGGCTTGGGGCCACTTCTGTCTTCAGAACCAGCAACAATGACATTGAGATCATTGAGGTTGAATCCTCACATTGAATCACTTCAACCTTGGTTGTTTTCACTTTTTTTTTTTCCACTGACTCTGCCTCATTTGTATTCTTCTTCCATTTATAAGGACCCTTGTGATTAAGTTGGGCCTACCCAGATAATTCAGAATAATCTCTGTATTTTAAAGTCAACAGATTAGAAACCTTAATTATATCTACATATTCCCAGCTTCTGGGAATTTTTATTTGAGGAGGAGGTTGTATATTTTTGTGCCTGCTATACACTTCTAGCTTATAGGATTTGGAATGGGGTATGGGGTTTTCACTTCTTATTTTTTATGTGTCTTTTATATATCTTGTAGTTGTAAAAATGCTATATTACTTTTGGAATTTAAGTTTTATCTAAGAGAGATTTTAAAGAAAATGAAATACCAGATATACTTCAGGTGAATTGGAGAGTGAACTTTAGAGTGTACATTATGGTAAAATAGCATAATATCGAATATTAACACTACTTTGAAAGGGAGCTTCTGGTTCTTTTGTTGGGGGAGGTTTCTGCTTTTAGTTTAGTCACTGTCACACTGTTTTGGGTGGATTACTTAGTTTCCCTGGAAATGGTAAAAATGAAACTTGATATATAAAGTGAAGCTATTGAACTACATGTGGTTCATGGGGTCACAAAGAGTCAGACACGACTGAGCGACTGAACTGAACTGATTGAACTACATAGTTCATATCTTAAGACTATCCTGACTCAAAAATTGTGACTTCTATGTTTTATAAAAATAAAACATATGCTTTCATATGCTTTCTTTGATTTATAGGCTCCTTTTGAGTACTAAATCTGTTATAGGAAATAGGATAACTATAAATTTCAGGCTTACAGAACATTGCTTGTTTGCAGGGGAATTAATATATGTGTAAAATATAGATGTATTTATTATATATTAATACTATAATATTTATATTATGTGTGTAATACATAATGTTTATACTTAGCTGTCATTTCCTCAAAATAATACGTATCTTTGGAAATAAAATGAAAGCATGGTACCATTTTGTATTTGATATATTATTTAAATTTTTAGAATGCTTTCATATTAAATCTGTGGGAAACAGTAAAGTAGATGGTTACTATCTACTGTTTAAGAAACTGACACAGAAAAGTTAAAGAACTTAAGTTTACAAAATTTATCATCAAAATAATTATTGGGGTTTTTAATGCCTAGAGGTTCCACCAATCTTATTTCATCAGTAAATCATGCTGCTTTTCAGAAACTGAGGTTCAAGGGGTACTGGATTAAAATTTCTTTGTTATAGATAATCTCATGGTTACGGTTGGATTAAATTCCAGAATATGGTTCATTTTCCCCTGAAATTCTTTAGGAACATTGTAGGTCTAAATTCAGCTTAAATAGGAGGGCAGACTGGATGAATGCAAACCTCACACCATTCCTATTTAGTATCAATAGAAAGTCATGCCTGCGTGCTTAGTCGTGTCTGACTTTTTTGCTACCTCATGGATTGTGGCCCACCAGGCTCCTCTGTCCATGGAATTTTCCAACCAGCAGTACTGGAGTGGGTTGCCATTTCCTCCTCCAGAGGATCTTCTCGAACTAGGGATCTAACCTGTGGCTCCTGCATTGGCAGGCAAATACCCACTGAGACACCTGGAAAGCCATGGAGTAGCAATAGTTTTGAATTTCTATTGTTAATTAATAAACTTTTTTAGAGCAGTTTTAGGCAAAATAGAGCAGAGAGTACAAAGATTCCCATATATACCTTGCCCCCATCCACACTCAACTTCCCTCATTTCAGCTAGACCTAATCCTTCATTTGACACATGTTAAAACCGAAGCTAATAAAAGGTTAAATGACTTGCTGGAGTCCCACAGATCATTTTTAGCAAAACAAGGTAAAAATTTCAGTTCATCTGATTTTATCTTAATCGCTAAGAAAGCAAAAATAATGGATGTTTATTTATTGAGGTATAATTGAACCACAAAATTATATTGGCTTCAGCTGTACAACATGATTAGGTATTTGTGAATCTGCAAAATAATCACATAAGTGTAGTTAAATATCTGTCACCATTGTTGTGTCCGACTCTTCAACCCCATGGACTATAGCATACCAGGCTTCCCCGTCTATCACCAGCTCCCAGAGCTTGCTCAAACTCATTTCCATCAAGTTGGTGATGCCATCCAACCTCTCGTCCTCTGTCGTTCCCTTCTCCTCTTGCCTTCAGTCTTTCCCAGCATCAGGATCTTTTCTAATTAGTCATTTCTTCACATCAGGTAGCCAAAGTATTGAATCTTCAGCAACTGTCCTTCCAATGAGTATTCAGGACTGATGTATTTTTGGATTGACTGGTTTAATATCCTTGCAGACTGAATAATAGTCCATTATTTATGTGTGTGTGTCTATATATATTGGAGAAGGAAATGGCAACCCACTCCAGTATTCTTGCCTGGAAAATCCCATGGACAGTGGAACCTGGTAGGCTACTGTCCATGGGGTCGCAAATATATATATTTATATCACATTCATCTCTCAGGAGACACTTAGGTTGTTTCCTTATCTTCGTTATTGTAAATAACACTGTAGGAAACATGAAGGTACGGTGATCTTTTCAAGATAGTTTTTTTTGCTTGCTTCGGATTAATACCCAGAAGTAGAATTGTTAGATCATTGGTAGTTCTAGTCTTAATTTTTTGAAGAACATCCTTACTGCTTTCCATAGTGGCTGTGCCAGTTTACATTCCTACCAGCAGTACACAAGGATTCCCTTTTCTTCACATCCTCACCAACAATTGTTATTTCTTGTCTTTTTGATAATAATCATCCTGACAGTTTGAAGGTGATAGTTCATTGTTGTTTTGATTTGCATTTCCCAGCCAATACTTTAATGTACCTGTTGGTCTTCTGTATGTCTGCATTGAAAAAATGTCTATTCAGATCACCTGCCCATTTTTAAATAAGATTGTTTGTTTATTTGTTTTTGCTCTTGAGTTGTATGAGTCCTTTTTAAATTTTGTGTATTAACGGTTACCCTATCAGATATAATTTGCAAATATTTTCTACCTTTAAATAGTTTGACTTTTAATCTTGCTTATGGTTTCCTGTGCTGTGCAGAAGCTTTTTAGTTTATCTTTGCTTTTGAAGAAGCCTTTGCTTTGGGTATCAAATCAAAAAAAAAAAAAAATCATAATCAGGAAATGTTCCAAGTACAAGTTTTTAAAACAAAAGTAGCTTCATGTTTTAAAATTTTTAATTAACTATATTGTGGTTAAATATACATGTCATAAAATTTACTATTTTAATCATTTTAAGTGCACCATTCACTACCATTAAGTACATTACCTTGTTATGCAAACATCACCACTGTCCACCTGCAGAACTTTTTCATCATCTCTAACTGAATTGTTTTATTTCTAAAATATGAAACTAGTATGGTTTTCCAGATGGCTTAGTGGTAAAGAATCCGCCTGCCAATGCAGGAGCCACAGGAGATGCAGGTTCAAGCACTCCGTCCAAAAGATTCTGTGGAGTACCGAAGTGTGATGATATATGCAAAATGACTGGCAGGCAGTAGACACTCAAGAGTAAATCTTAGCTGTTTCTTCTGCATCTTACTCTTCCAAACAATTGTTTCATATCTCCTAGAGTATGTTTTCTATCCTCTTTTTTTTTAAGTAAACAGTTTTATTGAGATGTAATTCACGTATACAGTAACCTATTTCAATGGTACAGGTCATCAGTTTTTGGTATATTACATTATTAATTTTTTAAATTCTGAAATACTTACAAAATTTGGCGTTTTAGCCATTCTTAAGGTTATATTTCAGTGGCATTAATTCAGTGTTGTATAACATAACCACTATTTCCAAAATTTTTTCATTACCCTAAATAGAAACTCTTTAATAGTTAAGCAAAAACTTCCACTCCTAAAACTCTCCTCAGCCCATCATAATGTCTCATGTACTTTCAGTCTGTATATTTTGCCTCATCTGGGTGCCCCATGTTAGTGGAAACATACACAGTATTTGTGCTTTGGGGTCTGGATTATTTTATTTAACACAATGTCTCTGCTGCTGCTGCTGATAATGTCTCTAACTTTCATTTATGTCATAGCATATATCAAAACTTCATTCCTTTTTATGGTTGAGTAATACTCCATTGTACATACATACCACATTCTGTTTATTCATCTGTTGATGAGCACTTGGGTTATTTCTCTCTTTTGACTATCATGAACAATGCTACAGTGAACACTGGCATACGTTTATCTGTTCAGGTTCCTGTTTTCAGTCCTTCATGTATAAACTTAGGGGTAAAATTGCTAGATCATATGGTGATTTTATATTTAGCTTTTTAAAAAACCACCAAACTTTCCCACAGTGGCTGCATTGCACCACTGAGTGTTCATCATACAGTTAATTTACTGATTTGCAATCTTTCTACTCTGTTAATTTGTTTTCACATATAAATTTTCCTCTTAGCACTGCTTTTACTGCACCACATAAGTTTTGTTTTGTCCTATTTTTGTTTCCATTCATTTCAAAGTATTTTCCAATTTCCCTTTTGATTTTTTATTTGATCCAGTTGCTTACAAGTATGTCGTTTAGTTTCTCATGTAAGTGAATTTTTCAGTTTTATTTCATATCTAGTTTCATTCCTTTGTGATCAGGAAAGATATTCTGTATGGTTTTAATAATTTTTGATTTATTGACTTCATTTGTAGCCTAACATGGTCTTCCTGAAGAATCTTCAGTGTGCACTTGAGAAAACTATGTAATCTTGTGTTTTTAGGTGGAATGTTGTTTCTGTTTCCGTTAGATCCTGTTGGTTTATAATGTTGTTCTAATATTTATTGGTCTTGTATGTGGTTGTTCTAACATTTATTGAAATTGGTAAGTTGAAATTTGCCAACTGTTACTGTACAAGTGTCCATTTCTCTCAAATTCTGTCCGTGTTTCCATCATATATTTTGGATCCTCCGATGTTTGATGGATTTTTTTAATATATAATTGTTATAACTTCATGGTGAATGGGCTCTCTTGTCAATATTTAATGTTCTTCATTGTCCTTTGTAACTTTTTTTTTACTTAAAGTCTCTATTTTTTGTTCCTATCTTTGGATCTAAAGTGAATCTCTTATATATAGCATGTATGTAGTTGGATCATGCTTTCTATTCATTTTCTTCCTCTGTACCTTTGATTGGAAAGTCTCATCTATTTACATTTAAAGTAGTTACTAATAAGGAAATATTTATGCTTGTCATTTTGTTTTCCATATGTCTTATAGCTTTTTGTTCCTCATTTCCTCCATTACTGCCTTCTTTTGTACTTAGCTGATCTTGTACCTGTTTGATTCCCTTCTCAATCTGTTTTGTGTATATTCTATAGCTGTTTTGGGCTTCCCTGGTGGCTCAGATGGTAAAGAATCTGCCTACAATGCAGGTGACCCAGGTTCAGTCCCTGGGTTGAGAAGACCCCCTGCAGAAGGGAATGGCAACCCACGCCAGTATTCTTGCCTGGAGAATTCCATAGACAGAGGAACCTGGTGAGTCCATGAGGCCTCAAAGAGTCGTACACGACTGAGCGACTAACACTTCACTTATTGCTATTTTGTCTTTGGTTACCATGGAGATTACATATAACTTCATAAAGATATAAACCTGTAATTTGGATTGATACCAACTTAACTTCAGTCACATGCAAAAATACTATTCCTATAAAGCTCTATGCCTTATTTTTATTATTGACATTACAGATTACATCTTTATTCATTTTGTGCCCTAAAACACATTTATAATTATTTTTTATGCATTTATCTTTTAAATCCTATTTTCCATACTCTGTTTCTCTGCAGTCACCCATCATGATTAAAGTATAAGAAGAGCCTCTAGCCTCTTTTGTCCTAGAAAAAAATCTTTTTTTTTTTTTTTGCACCACAGCATGTGGTATCTTAGTTCCCCCACCAGGGATTGAACTTGTGCCCTCTGCATTGGAAGTGCAGAGTCTTAACCACTGCACCATCAGGGAAGTCCTCAGAGTCTTTTTTTTTCTCTTTGGCTGCACTGGGTCTTCGTTGCTGCGTGTGGACTTTGTCTAACTGCAGACTTTCTCTAGTCAGGGGCTGCTCTTTGTTGCGGTCCTCAGGCTTCGTTGCAGAGCATGGCTCTGCAGCACACAGGCTGTGGTGCACACAGTAGCTGTGCACACAGTGCAGTCTAGAGCACACAGTAGTTGTGGCGTACAGGCTGCGTTGCTCCCTGGGATATGGGATCTTTCCAGAGCAGGGATTGAATTCATGTCTCCTGCATTGGCAGGCAGTTTCTTAACCACTGTACCACCAGGGAAGTCCCCCAAAAGTCATTTTATGATAATAATACTAATAATAAATAAAGATTCCATTAACAGAGCTGATAACACTTCACATGTGATTTACCTCCTAATGTAGGGTAAAACATATCAGATCACTGATTAGTCTCAGGAATTATCATGATTTATGAAAGTTCAGTCTGCCACTTAGACATGGAGAAGCATTGGAAAGGAGTCCATAACCACATTTACATTCTGTTCTGTTTTTTATAGAAGCTTGCATGTGTTTACATGCTCAGTCGTGTCCCAACTCTTTGCAGTCCCATGAACTGAAGCCATCAGGCTTCTCTGTCCATGAAATTTCCTAGGCAAGAATACTGGAGTGGGTTGCCATTTCCTGCTCTAGGGGTTCATCCCACCCCAGGAATCGACCTCGCAATCCTGTATATCTTGCATTGGGAGATGGATTCTTTACCGCTTGAGCCACCTGGTTGTGTACAAATATGTTTGTATCTGGCTTTGAATAGGCAACAGCTATTGTTCTAGCTCCCTCTAGTGATAATATATTCCTGATGGACTTTTAATAACATGATTTACTATACTCTAATAAAAAATAAGATTTAAGATACTTCAAAAAATTTATCCCATTCATACAATGGAATATTATGTAGCCTTAAAAAAAGAAGGAATTTGACACCTCCTACAATATGGATGAATTTTTAAAGTCTTATTGCAGGTGAAGAGCCAGTCACAGTTGACTACTCTAGGTACCTGTCATTCTACATATGATAGGTACCTAGAGTAGTCAAATGCATGGAAACAGAATGGAGAATGGTGGTTACCAGGAGCTGGTGGCAGTTACTGTTCAGTGGGTACATAGATTCAGTCGCACAAGATGGAGTGTTCTATAGATAGATAGCAGTGATGGTTGTATAAAGTATAACTGTGAATGTACTTAATACCCTGAGATACACAGTTAAGATTTGTTAAAATGGGAAATTTTACGTTATGTATATTTTACCAGGAAAACTTTGCAAGAAATCCGTTACCTCAACTTGTGAGATATTCCTCCAATCTGTTCTTTAGGCTGGAAAATTATATAGCCTTCCCTTAGGAAATGTGTGTCTCAAGCTCTAAATGCCATCAGAATTCATGGGAGAGATAGGAAAACATAATTTTCTAATGAAAATTGGAAATTAACATGTCTTAAAGTGTAGAAATTACAAATTACATCATCATTGCTATAGCAATGATAGTATTGTAAATTAGAAATTTGGAAAGTGAAGTAATACTTTTTAATACACATGTAGTTACTTTTTTCTATGTAAAAACACAAATATTAGTATTTTCCAACCTGAGCATGACTTAGAAATTACCTAATTTACTTCCCTTAAGACCTAGATAAGTAAATCTTGCATGCAGTGATATGATCTTCCCAAGTTAATCTGTTGGGGTTTTTTTTTTTTCCCCCAACAATGGTTTTTGTTTGTTTTGAAAATACTCAAATCTCTGGCAAAATTAATGCCTATATCAGTTCAGTTCAGTCCTTCCCTCAGTCCCACTCTTTGTGACCCATGAATCGCAGCACGCCAGGCCTCCCTGTCCATCACCAACTCCCGGAGTCTACCCAAACTCATGTCCATTGAGTTGGTGATGCCATCCAGCCATCCCATCCTCTGTTGTCCCCTTCTCGTCCTACCCCCAGTCCCTCCCAGCATCAGGGTCTTTTCCAGTGAGTCCACTCTTCGCATGAGGTGGCCAAAGTACTGGAGTTTTAGCTTCAGCATCAGTCCTTCCAATGAACACCCAGGACTGATCTCCTTTAGGATGGACTGGTTGGATCTCCTTTCACTCCAAGGGACTCTCAAGAGTCTTCTCCAACACCACAGTTCAAAAGCATCAGTTCTTCGGCACTCAGCTTTCTTCACAGTTCAACTCTCACATCCATACATGACCACTGGAAAAACCAAAGCCTTGACTAGACGGACCTTTGTTGGCAAAGTAATGTCTCTGCTGTTCAATATACTATCTAGGTTGGTCATAACTTTCCTTCCAAGGAGTAAGCATCTTTTAATTTCATGGCTGCAATCACCATCTGCAGTGATTTTGGAGCCCCTAAAAATAAAGTCTGACACTGTTTCCCCATCCATTTATTTCCCATGAAGTGATGGGACCAGATGCCATGATCTTTGTTTTCTGAATGTTGAGCTTTAAGCCAACTTTTCCACTCTCTTCTTTCACATTCATTAAGAGGCTTTTTAGTTCTTCTTTACTTTCTGCCATAACGGTGGTGTCATCTGCATATCTGAGGTTATTGATATTTCTCCCAGCAATCTTGATTCCAACTTATGCTTCTTCCAGCCCAGCGTTTCTCATGATGTACTCTGCAGAGAAGTTAAATAAGCAGGGTGACAATATACAGCCTTGACGTACTCCTTTTCCTTTTTGGAACCAGTCTGTTGCTCCATGTCCAGTTCTAACTGTTGCTTCCTGACCTGCATACACATTTCTCAAGAGGCAGATCAGGTGGTCTGGTATTCCCATCTCTTTCAGAATTTTCCACAGTTTATTGTGATCCACACAGTCCAAGGCTTTGGCATAGTCAATAAAGCAGAAATAGATGTTTTTCTGGAACTCTCTTGCTTTTTCCATGATCCAGCGGATGTTGGCAAGTTGATCTCTGGTTCCTCTGCCTTTTCTAAAACCACCTTGAACATCAGGAAGTTCACGGTTCACGTATTCCTGAAGCCTGGCTTGGAGAATTTTGAGCATTACTTTACTAGCGTGTGAGATGAGTGCAATTGTGCGGTAGTTTGAGCCTTCTTTGGCATTGCCTTTCTTTGGGATTGGAATGAAAACTGACCTTTTCCAATCCTGTGGCCACTGCTGAGTTTTCCAAATTTGCTGGCATATTGAGTGCAGCACTTTCACAGCATCATCTTTCAGGATTTGGAATAGCTCCACTGGAATTCCATCACCTCCACTAGCGTTGTTCGTAGTGATGCTTTCTAAGGCCCACTTAACTTCACATTCCAGGATGTCTGGCTCTAGGTGAGTGATCACACCATCGTGATTATCTGGGTTGTGAAGATCTTTTTTGTACAGTTCTTCTGTGTATTCTTGCCATCTCTTCTTAATATCTTCTGCTTCTGTTAGGTGCATACCATTTCTGTCCATTATTGTGCTCATCTTTGAATGAAATGTTCCCTTGGTATCTCTAATTTTCTTGAAGAGATCTCTAGTGTTTCCCATTCTGTTGTTTTCCTCTCTTTCTTTGCATTGATCACTGAGGAAGGCTTTCTTATCTCTCTTTGCTATTCTTTGGAACTCTGCCTTCAGATGCTTATATCTTTCCTTTTCTCCTTTACTTTTCATTTTTCTTCTTTTCACAGCCATTAGTAAGCCTCCCCAGACAGCCATTTTGCTTTTTTGCATTTCTTTTCCATGGGGATGGTCTTGATCCCTGTCTCCTGTACAATATCACGAACCTCCATCCATAGTTCATCAGGCACTCTGTCTATCAGATCTAATCCCTTAAATCTATTTCTCACTTCCAGTGTATAATCATAAGGGATTTGATTTACGTCATACCTGAATGGTCTAGTGGTTTTCCCTACTTTCTTCAATTTAAGTCTGAATTTGGCAATGAGGAGTTCATGATCTGAGCCACAGTCAGCTCCCGGTCTTGTTTTTGCTGACCTTATAGAGCTTCTCCATCTTTGGCTGCAAAGAATATAATCAATCTGATTTCGGTGTCGACCATCTGGCGATGTCCATGTGTTGAGTCTTCTCTTGTGTTGTTGGAAGAGGGTGTTGCTATGACCAGTGCGTTCTCTTGGCAAAACTCTATTAGCCTTTGCCCTGCTTCATTCTGTACTCCAAGGCCAAATTTTCCTGTTACTCCAGGTGTTTCTTGACTTCCTACTTTTGCATTCCAGTCCCCTATAATGAAAAGGACATCTTTTTTGGGTGTTTGTTCTAAAAGGTCTTGTAGGTCTTCATAGAACTGTTCAACTTCAGCTTCTTCAGCATTACTGGTTGGGGCATAGGCTTGGATTACTGTGATATTGAATGGTTTGCCTTGGAAACGAACAAAGATCATTCTGTCGTTTTTGAGATTGCATCCAAGTGTCCAAGTACTGCATTTCAGACCCTTTTATTGACCGTGATGGCTACTCTTATTTCTTCTAAGGGATTCCTGCCCACAGTAGTAGATATAATGGTCATCTGAGTTAAATTTACCCATTCCAGTCCGTTTTAGTTCGCTGATTCCTAGAATGTCGACGTTCACTCTTGCCATCTCCTGTTTGACCACTTCCAATTTGCCTGATTCATGGCCCTAACATTCCAATTTCCTATGCAATATTGTTCTTTACAGCATCGGACCTTGCTTCTATCACCAGTGAAATCCACAACTGGGTATTGTTTATGCTTTGGCTCCATCCCTTCATTCTTTCTGGAGTTATTTCTCCACTGATCTCCAGTGGCATATTGGGCACTTAGTGACCTGGCAGTTTCTTTTTTCAGTATCCTATCATTTTGCCTTTTCATACTGTTCATGGGATTCTCAAGGCAAGAATACTGAAGTAGTTTGCCATTCCCTTCTCCAGTGGACCACATTCTGTTAGACCTCTCCACCATGACCCGTCCGTCTTGGGTGGCCCCACACGTCATGACTTGGTTTCATTGACTTAGACAACGCTGTGGTCCATTTGATCAGATTGGCTAGTTTTCTGTGATTATGGTTTAGTGTGTCTGCCCTCTGATGCCCTCTTGCAACACCTACCATCTTACTTGGGTTTCTCTCACCTAGGACATGGGGTATCTCTTCACGGCTGCTCCAGCAAAGCGCAGCTGCTGCTCCTTACCTTGGATGAGGTCGCCCCTCCTGACCTTGAACGTGGAGTAGCTCCTCTTGGCCCTCCTGTGCCCACGCAGCCGCCACTCCTCGGACATGGGGTAGCTCCTGTCAGCCGCCGCCCCTGACCTTGGACGTGGGGTAGCTCGTCTCGCCACTGCCCCTGATTTGGTGGCTGTAGCGACGCTCTCTGTCTTGGTGATGTCCAGGATCACTGTCTGCAGCTTGTCTGACATCTGGTTCCTCAGCTGCTTGGCCTCCTGCTCTGTCAGACATGCAGCCAGACCTGTATACCCTACCCAGATTTATCAGCATTTTGCCACATTTGCTTTATGTCTCTCTATACACACATACACATTTTTGCAGGGGGAAAAATTTTTGTCTCTTGAAAATTTTGAAAGCAAGTTGCAGACATTCAGCCCTCTACATTTTAGCAATTAACCCCTTCAACTATGATACTTTCCTAACTGATCACAATACTATATCAATAATATTATTAATATACAAACCATATTTATGTTTTCCCAGTTGTCCTAAAGGTCTTTTATTTCAGTTAATTTGTTTTCTTTGAATCTAGAATCCAAACAGTTAACATTTATTACATGAGATTGCTATGTCTATTATTTTATTCTAGAATGTTCCCCATCTTTTGTTTTTTATGTAGTTAATGCTTTTTGAGGAACTTAAAATTATTTTATAGAATGTGCCACATTCCACAATTTTTAAATTATTTCTTCATAATTAGATTTAGGTTAAATCTTGGTGTGAATATTACATATGTGACATTCTTAGTATTGCCATATTGGATCGTTTGGTTAAGGTGGTATCCACCAGATCTCTCCAACATAAAGATACATTTTTATTATTGTAAATTAGTAAGTAAACCGTGGGTGATATTTAAGGCTGTGGCTTATTCTCTAGCAGTCTTTTTTTTTTTTTTTTTAATATATTTTAGTATCCATTATGATCATTGCCTAAAGTGGTGATTTCATTTTTAGTTGCTAACTGGTAATTTTCTAACTCTGTCATTTCTTCAACACTTATTAGCTGATACTTTTCTCTGAACGTGAGCTTTGACTTTTCCTCCCCTTGCACTCTCTCTGTTTTTCTTCTCTTTTGAATATCATATGGATTCATAAAAATTTTAATATATTACTATCATAATCCATTGCCATCATTTTGTGGAGAAATGCTCAAATTTCCCATATTTTTTCACAAGAGACACTTTGGCTGGAACTTGTTTCTTTTAAACATAACCTCATTCATCTTTGAGCATTTCCCTGCTTTCTGTGACAGACAGGTACCATTCACTCAGGTCCTTTTGTTTGTTTGGGTATTTGTTTTTTACTTCTTTGCTGCTGTTTTTCAGATTTACCTTGTACTTTCTTTGCCTCAGATTCTGCATCAATTATTTGACTCAAGAAGTTCTGGTTTCTTTTAATGAGAATTATTATTTAGAAGTCAAAATCTGGGTACTTGGCATGCTGTTTGCTGCTAGGTTGTCATTGTTACTGAGGTGCAGCAGTGCTTTTAGGCTTATTCAGAACCATGAAATAAATAAATATATATTATGTACACATATACATGTATTAATTTTTTATTACCATGTAACAAATTGCTGCAATCCTAGCAGCTCAGAACATTACCCATTTATTATCTCACAGATTCCCTGGAATTTCAGCAGTCTAGACATTTCTGCTCTGTCTCACAAAGGGAATCAAGATAGCAACCAAATCTTTGATCTCATCTGAGACTTGAGATTCTTATCCAGGCTCTCTCTTATTTTATTGGACTTGTGGAATTCAGTGGTGGTTTGCTTCTTTTAAGCTACTAATAAAGAGACAGAGTCTGCTTCTTCAAGTCTCTGAGTTCAAGGAAAGGCTAAGCATTTTTTGAGATATATTTCGTTAACCATACAGTTCACCCATTTACAGCATCTGTTCACTAACTTTTAGTATATCCACAGAGTTGTACATTCATCACCACAGTCAGTTTCAGGACAATTTTGTTATCCCAGAAAGAAACCCCACGTTCCTTGTTGATTAACCCCTAATTTCCTCATTCCTTCCAGGTTTAGGCAACAACTATTCTTTGTGTCCCTGTCGTTGTTCAGTCACTAAGTCATGTCCTACTCTTTGCAGCCCCATCAGCTTCAGCACGCCAGGCTTTTCTGACCTTCACTATCTCCCTGAGTTTACTCAAACTCATGTCCATTGAGATAGTGATGCCATCCAACCATCTTATCCTCTGTCACCCCCTTCACCTCTTGCCCTCAGTCTTTGCCAGGATCAGGGTCTTTTTCAGTAAGTCAGTTCTTCGCATAAGGTGGCCAAAGTATTGGAGCTTCAGCTTCAGCATCAGTCCTTCCAAGGACTATTCAGGACTGATTGATTTCCTTTAGGACTGACTGGTTTGATTTCCTTGTAGCCCACAGGACTCTCAAGAGTCTTCTCCAATACCACAGTTGAGAAGCATCAGTTCTCTGGCACTCAACTTTCTTTATGGTCCAGTTCTCACATCCATACATGATACTGGAAAAACCATAGCTTTGACTATACACACCTTTGTTGGCAAAGTGATGTCTCTGGTTTTTTGATATTTGTCATAGCTTTTCTTCCAAGGAGCAAGTGTCTTTTAATTTCATGGCTACAGTCACAATCCACATTGATTTTGGAGCCCAAGAAATGAAATCTGACATAGTTTCCAGTTTTCCCCATCTATTTGCCATGAAGTGATAGGACCAGATGCCATGATCTTAGTTTTTTGAAGACTGAGTGTTAAGCTAGCTTTTCACTCTCCTCTTTTACCTTCATTGAGAAGCTCTTTAGTTCCTTTTCACTTTCTGTGATTACAGTGGTATTATCTGCATATCTGAGAATATTGATATTTCTCCCCGAAATCTTGATTCCAGCTTGTGATTCATCCAGCCCGGCATTTTGCATGATGTACTCTGCGTATAAGTTAAATAAGCAGGGTGACAATAGACAACCTTGGTGTGCTCCTTTCCCAATTTTGAACCAGTCTGTTGTTCCATGTCCAGTTCTAACTGTTGTTTCTTGTCCTGCATACAGGTTTCTCAGGAGACACGTAATGTGGTCTGGTATTCCCATCTCATTAAGAATATGCCACAATTCATTGTGATCCACACAGTGAAAGGCTTTAGCATAGATTTTTTGTCCCTATAGATTTGCCTGTTCTGGACATTTCATATATGAAGTCATGCTACGTGTGTTCCTTTGGGACAGTTTCACTTACCACATCATTTCCAAGGTTTACATATGCCATACCATATATCATTCCTTTTTTCTTTTTTTTTTTTTTTGCCTTTTTCATTCCCCTTTTTTATATTTTGCCAGATAATACTCAGTTGTAGATATACCATATACCACATTTTATTTATCCTTTCATCACTGATAGACGGTTGGGTTATCTCCACTTTGCCTATCATGATTAATGCTTCTGTGAACATTTTGTATACATCCATATTGTCTTTCTTAATTTTTTAGTATTTAAATGTATAGATATATCATGGTTTATCCAACGAGCCCTTTGGGAAAGAGCATTTCAGTTGTTTCTAAGCTTTGTACCATACATAATGCTTTATCCATAACTTTGGCCATACGTTGCTTGATATGGTTATGAGGGTAAATTCGTAGAAGTATAGTTACTTAGTAAAATAGTAAGTAAATATATAATTTTATAAACATTGCTAAATTATCCTTCTGTTACGGTTATTCCTTTTGCAGTCCTTTTAGAAATGTCGGAGAGTTCCAGTTTTCCCACAGCCCTGATTATATTGTCAAATGTGTAAATTTTTATCAGTTTGAAAGGTGTGAAACTCACCAGGGAGTTTTAATTTCTATTTTCATCATAAGGGAAATTGTTGAGCATCTTTTCATGTGTATACATACCATTTAATTTTCTTTTTCTATTAAGTGTCCATACTTTGGCCCCATTTTTCTATCAGATTGTTAGTCTTTTTTCCCCCCTTATTTTTAAGTGTTCCTTATATATTAAGGAGATTTGCCATTTATAAATTGCAAATATTTTTTGTCGGTTTGTTAGTTTGTTATTTCTCTTTTGTCCCTGTTGACTTTATGTCTGTTGTTATCCCAGTAGCATACTGTGTTGAACACTGAAATACGATGCCTCTAAGTTTGGCTATTTTGGCTTCTTCCAACTGTTTGGCTAATTCTCAGTTCCTTGCTTTTTCCATATGAATTTTTTTTTTTCCATATGAATTTTAAGATTACCTTGTTGACTTCTGCAAAAAAGACAGCTGGAATTTTGACCCCCCCCAAAAAAATGTATAGATTAACTGGGGGAGGGTTATATCTTAACAATATTAAGATTCTGATCCATGAACACAGGATGTTTTTCTAATTACTCAGTTCTTTTAAAATTTCTTTTAACAATGGTTTTTTTCAATATGTAAGTTTTGTTTTTCTTTTGTTAAACATATCCCTAAGCATTTTTATTCTTTCAGTTTTATTGTAAATGGAATTTTAAAATCCATATATGTATGTTTATTGCTTGTATTTAGAAATACACTTGATTTTTGTATATTGATCTTAAATGGTGCAAGTCTCACTGAATTCAGTAAACAGTCCTAATAGTCTTTATTTTTTAATTATAGTATTATCTTTATTACAATGGTTTGAACTGAACTAGCAATATCTTCAAGATATGCCTGTGTATTTTTTTTGTGAGATGCCTATTCATATCATTGCACATTTTTTAAAATGTATTTATTTTTTAATTGAAGGATAGTTGCTTTACAGAATTTTGTTGTTTTCTGTCAAACCTCAGCATGAATCAGTCATAGGTATACATACATCCCTTCCCTTTTGAAACTCCCTCCCATCTCCCTCCCCATCCTACCCCTCTAAGTTGATACAGAGCCCGTTTGAGTACCCTGACCATGGTAATGTAAGTTTCCATGTTACTCTTTCCATATATCTCACCCTCTCCTCCCCTTTCCCCATGCCCATAAGTCTGTTCTCTATGTCTGTTTCTCCATTGCTGCCCTGTAAATAAATTCTTCAGTACCATTTTTCTAGATTCCATATATATGCGATAGAATATGATGTTTAAAAGTCCTAGTAGTGTTTTTATGGATTCTATAGTTTGACTCTGGACTTTGCATATGAAGATGACTTTTATTATGCGCTGTGCTCAGTCTCTCAGTTGTGTCTGACTCTGCAGCCCCATGGACTGTAGACCACCAGGCTCTTCTGTCCATGGAATTGCCCAGGCAAGAATACTAGAATCGGTTGCCATGCTCTCCTCCAGGGGATCTTCCCAACCCAGGGATCAAACCCAGGTCTCCTGCACTGGAGGCGGATTCTTTACCAGCCAAGATACCAGGGAGCCCAACTTTATTCATACAAAGGTCCATATTTTCATGTAGTTGAATTTTTGTTTTGTTTTTGTTTGTATTGTGCTTCTGGTTTTGGATCATTATTAGAAAAGCTTTCCCACATCCAGGTTTTAAACACAGTAAGAAATTCAGCCTTGTTTTCTTCTAGTAATTGTTGAATTTCAATTTTCACATCTAATTCCCTGATTTATTCAGAATTTTTCTGGTATGCAGTATTAAGCTAGGCTATAATCATTGGCTATTTTGAGAAAGTTAAGCCTTATCAAGTGCCCACTTTATATAAATCACTGTACTAAGCACTTTACATACATTATCTCTTTTAATCTGTTCAACTACCTTGTGAAAGATCATATACAGTTATTGAAGAAGCTAAGCCTCAAAGAGATTAAATAATTTCTGTAGTGTTACACAGCTAGCAGGTGGCATGTTGTTGCTTCATTGCTAGGTCATGTCTGACTCTTTGCAACCTCATGGACTGTAGCTCGCCTGACCCCTCTGTCCATGGAATTTCCCAGGCAAGAATAGTGGAGTGGGTTGCCATTTCCTTCTCCAGCAGATCCTCCCAACCTAGGGATTGAACTTGGGTCTCACTCACTGCGACTTCCCTGGTGGCTCAGACATCTGGTAAAGTGTCTGTCTACAGAGCAGGAGACCCAGGTTCAATCCCTGGGTCAGGAAGATCTCCTGGAGATCTTATTTTTCTGACTTCACTCTGTCTGACAGATTCTAGCTTCATCCACATCACCATTATTGACCAATTTTGTTCTTTTTATGGCTGGGTCATATTCCATTGTATATATGTACCACAGCTTCTTTATCCATTCACCTGTCACTGGACATGTAGGCTCCTCCCATATCCTAACTATTGCAAATATTGCTTCAGTGAATGTTGGGGTACATGTATGTTTTTGAATTACGATTTTCTGAGGGTATATGGAATTGCTGGGTCATATGATAGTTTTATTTCTAGTTTCAAGAAATTTATTCTTATTAAACATTAAGTTTTTGCTACCAAAGTAGATTATTATAAAAATTGTTTAATATTTCCTAAGGCACAACATATATTTATTATTTATCTTATGCATGGTAGATGATAACCTAAAGAAGATTGCAAGATTTTACAAAAGCACTAATATGGTTCACCCATGTTCATCAGATGTTGATTTCTGACACATTTCTTTCTCTACCTCTCTCCCTGCCTCCTGTCTTTCCCTCTTATATACACACAGACATGTTTTTTCTCAGGTTTTTGATAAAAAGTTACATTTTAACCAATGACTCAGAAATATTTCAGAATGTATAGTTCCTGTGAACCAGGAAATTTTCTTCAGAATCTTAACATCACTACAATACTTTTATCTAATATATATTTCATAATCAAATTTTACTAATTGTGTCAATTACGTCCTTTATAACAGTCGTTTTCTGTTGTGATTCAGGCTCTGGTATATAATTGTGCATAGCATTTACTTGCCATGTCTCTTCTCCTTTAACTTGGAGTACTTCTCCAGCCTTTGTCTTTTATCATACTGATAAAATACTGATCATGGCATCCAGTCCCACCACTTCATGGCATATAGATGGGGAAACAGTGGAAGCAGTGGCTGACTATTTTTCTGGGCTCCAAAATCACTGCAGATGGTGATTGCAGCCATGAAATTAAAAGACACTTACTCCTTGGAAGGAAAGTTATGACCAATCTAGACAGTATATTAAAAAGCAGAGACATTACTTTGCCAACAAAGGTCCGTCTAGTCAAGGCTTTGGTTTTTCCAGTGGTCATATATGGATGTGAGAGTTGGACTATAAAGAAAGCTGAGCACCGAAGAATTGATGTTTTTGAACTGTGGTGTTGGAGAAGACTCTTGAGAGTCCCTTGGAGTGAAAGGAGATCCAACCAGTCCATCCTAAAGGAGATCAGTCCTGGGTGTTCATTGGAAGGACTGATGTTGAAGCTGAATCTCCAATACTTTGGCCACCTGATGCGAAGAGCTGACACATTAGAAAAGACCCTGATGCTGGGAAAGATTGAGGGCAGGAGGAGAAGGGGACGACAGAGGGTGAGATGGTTGGATGGCATCACCGACTCAATGGACATGGGTTTGGGTGGACTCAGGGAGTTGGTGATGGACAGAGAGGCCTGGCGTGCTGTGGTTCATGGGGTCGCAAAGAGTTGGACACGACTGAGTGAACTGTAGCACTCTTTCAAGAAACCAGATAAACAATGATGAGTGGGTAAAAGAGAATATTTTGAATGGAGACATGAGAAAGCAAAGTTCTAATTTTAGATTCTAGGTGATGGACATAAGGATTTCTTTCTTTCTTTTTTTTTTTTTTTGGTGCAATTATTTTAAACTCCATCTGTGTGTGGAAGTTGGCAGGGAATCAGTAGAACTGGGAGGAACTATATTATGTGTCTTGTGTATTTGAACAAATGAGTAATTATGCTATTGATGCTATTGGAAACAGTAGATGCTCTTTTAAGAAAGATGAGAACTATAGAATGAGGGAAGATAAAGAATAGCCATGTGGCATTGGATTAGAATTATAGTATACATTTATATATTTCTAATTTCTAAATTTTACATACCAGTACTTTTTTATTGAGATATAGTTGACATATAACATTATATTAGTTTTAGATGTACACCATAATGATTTATGTGTACAGTGTTAAAATAATCACAATAAGTCTAGTTATCATCTATAGTTACACCACACATAGTTACAGATTTTTTTCCTTGTGATGAGAACATTTACGATCCACTGTTAGCAAAATTCAAATATGCAATACAATATCATTAACTATAGTCACCATACTACATCACATCCACAGGAATTATTTATTTTATAATTAGGAGTTTGCACCTTTTGCCCAACTTCACCATCTCATCCTTCCCCATCCTACACTTCTGACAACCACCAGTCTATTCTCTATGTCTATAGTTTTTGTGTTGTTTTTATTTTGGTCTTTTTTTTTTTTTTTGATAGATTCCACGTGTAAGTGAGATCATGTGATGTTTGTCTTCCTGGCTTATTTCATATAGTGTAATGCCCTCGGGATGCATCTGTGTTGTCTCAGTGACGGAATTTCCTTCTTTTTAATGACTAAGTAGTACTCTGTTCATCTGTGTGTCTGTTTTTTGTGCCAGTACCATACTGTTCTGGTTAATTTAGCTTTGTAATATAGTTTGAAATCAGGAAGTGTGATGCCTTCACTTTTGTTCTTCTTTCTCAGAATTATTTTAGCTGTTCAGGATCTTTTGTGGTTCCATACAAATCCTGCAAATAGGATTGTTCTATTTCTATGAAAAATGCCATTGGAATTTTTATTTTTATTGCATTGAATCTGTAGTATTTGGGTAGTTATGGGTATTTTAACAATATTAATTCTTCCAGAACAATATTAATTCTTCCAGTCCATGAGCATGAATAGCTTCTCATTTGTTTGTATTTTTTTTCCTGTTTCTTTCATCAGCATCTTATAGTTTTCAGCATACAGGTCCTTCACCTCCTTGGTTAAATGTATTCCTAGGTGTTTTATTATTTTCAATGCTACTACAAATACAGTGGTTTTCTTAATTTCTCTTTCTGATAGTTATTAATATATAGATGCACAGCTGATTGTTGAATTTTGATTTTACTAAATTTAACATTTCTGGCTTTTTTTGATGGAATCTTTGGGGTTTTCTACATATCAACTGCAAATAGAGACAGTTCTATTTCTTCCTTTTTATATTTGGATGGCTTTTATTTCTTTTTCGTTTCCTAACTACTCTGACTATAACCTCAAGTGGTATGTTGAATGAAAACAGTGAGTGAAGGCATTTTGGTCTTGTTCCTGATCTCAGAGGAAAAGATCTCATTCTTTCATAATTGAATATGATGCTAGTTGTGGACTTGTCGTCAGTGTTCTTTATTATGTTGAGGTACTTTCCTTTACCCACTTTATTGAGTGTTTTTATTGTAAATAGATGTTGAAGTTTTTCAAATGGTTTTTCTTCATCTGAAGAGATGATTATAGGCTTTTATCCTTTATATAGTTGTTCTGGTATGTCACATTGATTTTACAGATGTTAGACCATTCTTGCATCCCTGGAATAAATTCTACTTGATAATAAAATACAGTCCTTTTAGTGTATTATTGAATTTAGTTTGTTAATGTTTTGTTAAGGATAGTTGCATCTCTTTTCATCAGTTATTAGCTTGTAATATTCTTTTCTTGGAGTGCCCTTACATCATTTTGTAAGGGTATCAGGGTAGTACTGACCTCATAAAATGTGTTGATTGGTTCTTTCCTTCTCCTGTTTTTGGAAGTGTTTCAGGATTTGTATTGGTTCTTCTATGTTGTTTGGTAGAATTCACCAGTGAAGCTAACTGTTTCTGTGGTTTTTGTTGCTGTTGTTAGGATTTAACTGATTCAGTCTCCAGATTTTCTGTTTTTTCACGATTCAGTCTTGGTAGTAAGATATGTGTATGCAGGAATTCATCTGTTTCTTTTAAGTTGTCCTATTGATTGGCATATAATTGTTTGCAGTAGTATCATATGATCTTTTGTGTTTTTGAGGTATCTTTATAATGTCTCCTTTTTAATTTTATTTTATTAGAGTTTTCTTTTTTGGTTGAGTCTAGCTAAAGCTTTGTTCTGTTTATATTTTTTAAAAATCCATTCTTAGTTTCATTGACCTTTTCTTTTGTCATTTTAGTGTGTATTTCATTTATTTCAATCTGATCTTTGTTACTTTTTCCCTTTTGTGGCCTTAATATTTATTTAATTCCTTCAGTTATAAAGTTAGGGTATTTATTTGAGATTTTTCTTGGTTTGTTAATGTAGGCATTTAATTGCTATGAACATCCCTCTTAGAACTGCTTTTGTGGCATCCCATAAATTTTTGTATGTTGCTTTTTTATTTGTTTTAAGATTTGTGTTTTTCTTTAATATGTATTATTTATTTATTTGGCTGCACTGGGTCTTAGTTGTGGCATATAGACCCTTAGTTGCGGCCTGTGGGGTCTAGTTTCCCAACCAGAGACTGAACATGGGCCCCCTGCTTTGGCAGTGCAGAGGCTTAGCCACTGGACTACCAGAGAAATCCCTCAAGATTTGTTTTACATATCTCTTTGATTTCTTCATTGACCCTTTGGTTGTTCAGTAGCACTGTTGTTCAATCTCCACATATTTGTAAATTTTCTAGTTTTCTTCTTCTGATTAACTTGTACTTCAGTACTGTTATGGTGGGAAAATGCTTGATATTACTTCAGTCTTCGTAAATTTTTTAAGATTTTTGTGGCCTAACATATGATCTCTCCTGGAGAATATTCCATGTACACTTGAGAATAATATGTATCTTGTTGCTTTGGGCTGGAATATTTTGTATATATGTTAAGTCCACCTTGTGCTGTGCTTAGTCACTCACTCTGACTCTCTGTTACCCCTTGGAGTCTAGCCCACCAGGATCCTCTGTCCACAGGGATTCTTCAGGCAAAAATACTAGAGTGGGTTGCCATGCCCTCCTCCTGGGAATCTTCCAAACCCAGGGATCAAACCCTGGTCTCCCATATTACAGGTGGATTCCTTTACCATCTGAGCCATGAGGGAAGCCCTAGGTCCACCTTAGGTGTTTAATTAGAAGTCCACCCCTTGCCTGCAGAAGGAAATGGCAACCCACTCCAGTATTCTTGTATGGAAATCCCATAGACAGAGGAGCCTGGCAGGTTACAGTCCATGGGGCCGCAGTGTTGGACACAGCTGAGCAGATTCACTTCTTCATGTGTAATCTTTAGGGTTTTCTACATATAAGATCATGTTGTCAGTGAATAGGGATAATTTTACTTCTTCCTAATTTGAATGTCTATTTCTTTTTCTTGCCTACTTGCTCTGCCTAGAACCTCTAGTATAATATTTACTAGAAGTGGCAAAAGTGGACATTATTTGTAATTCTAGGGGAAAAACTTTTAGTCTTTCACCACGAAATATGTTGTTAGTTGTGGGTTTTTCATATATAGCTTTTATCATAGTGAGTTTCCTTCTATTTCTTGTTCATTAAGTGTTTTTATTATAAAAAGATGTGGAATTTTGTTATTTTATTGCATCAATGGAGATGATTTTGGGGTTTTTTTCCTTTATTCTATTAAGGTGACATACCATATTGATTAATTTTTGTCTGTTGACCCATTCTAAAATTCCGGGAATAAATCCCACTTGGTCATAGTGTATAAACCTTTTAATGTATGACTTTGGTTTGCTTGTATTTTGTTCAAGATTTCTATGTCAGTATTTGTAAAGGATTTTTGTAATTTTCTTGTAGTGTCTTTTTACCTGTCTTTGGTATCTGTGTAAATGTTTACAAAATATGTTCTGAATGCCAAAAAAAAAAAAACCCCTTGAGGCTACAGCTATGATGATAATCAGATAATAGGCCTTTTTCTTGGAAGGACTGGACATTTCTGTCTGCTGCCTCTTTTCTCTGCCCTGGGGGAGGGAGAGGGGTAGCTAGGTAAAAACTGTTTCTCTGTTAGTATCACTTCCCGACCCAGGATGCAAACCTGTGTCTCCTGCATTGATAGGCAGATTCTTTACCATTGCACCACCTGGGAAGCCCCTCAGTTTCCTCTTAGTCATGGCTTTCTCTGGCCAGCTTCTCCCCTGACAGGCATGACTTTCCAGGATGTGCTTGTGAGCATACTCCTCCCAGGCTCTGTCTGGTGCATCCTCCATCCTTCCCTCCATGTCTTCACTTTCTTTTGGAGGAGTTTTTTCTTTTGAAGGGCTTCCCTGGTGGCTCAGAAGGTGAGGAGTCTGCCTGCAATGCAGAAGACCCAGATTCGATCCCTAGGTCGGAGGGATACCCTGGAGACAGGAATGGCAACCCATTCCAGTATTCTTGCCTGGAGAATCCCATGGACAGAGCCTGCTGGGCTACAGTGCACAGGGTCGCAAAGAGACACGACTCACCAATCAACATTTCATTTTTTCATTTCAGAGGATCTGTGATCAGGGGCTCTGCCGCCCATGAGAGCTAGGTGATGAAGGGATGTTCCCTGGTTGGCAGTTGCCAAAACCAGGGCTCCAATCATGTGCACAAGGTCCTTTGCAGGGGATACAATTGACCTGGAGTGAAACAGAGGGATAATACAAAAAAGGCACTTAAAAGTCTCCAGTCTTTGGAGAGTATTTTAGTCTGCCCCTCCCCGTGAAGATGTGTGTTACATTAGATGCCTGATCCTCAGTTCAGAGATTTAAGATAATTAAATGGCCCCTTACACAGAAAGCTGAATTTAGAAAAGGTAGAGGAACCAGAGATCAAATTGCCACCATCCATTGGATCATCAACAAAGCAAGAGAGTTCCAGAAAAACACCTACTTCTGTTTTATTGACTATGCCAAAGCCTTTGACTGTGTGGATCACAACAAACTGTGGAAAATTCTTCAAGAGATGGGAATACCAGACCACCTAACCTTCCTTTTATGAAATCTGTATGCAAGTCAGGAAGCAACAGTTAGAACTGGACATGGAACAACAGATGGGTTCCAAATAGGGAAAGGAGTACGTCAAGGCTGTATATTGTCACCCTGCTTATTTAACTTATATGCAGAGTACATCATGAGAAACACTGGGTTGGATGTAGCACAAGCTGGAATCAAGATTGCTGGGAGAAATATCGATAACCTCAGATAAAACGCAGATGACACCACCCTTATGGCAGAAAGCAAAGAAGAACTAAAGAGCCTCTTGATGAAACTCAAAGAGGAGTGAAAAAGTTGGCTTAAAGTTCAACATTCAGAAAACTAAGATCATTGCATCTGGTCCCATCGCAAATAGATTGGCAAATAGATGGGGAAACAGTGGAAACAGTGACAGAGCTTATTCTGGGGGGGGGCTCCAAAATCACTGCAGATGGTGACTACAGCCATGAAATTAAAAGACACTTGCTCCTTGGAAGAAAAGTTATTATCAACCCAGACAACATGTTAAAAAGCAGAGACATTGCTTTGCCAACAAACGCCATCTAGTCAAGGATATGGTTTTTCCAGTAGTCATGTATTGATGTGAGAGCTGGAGTATAAAGAAGGCTGAGCACCGAAAATTGATGCTTTTGAACTGTGGTGTTGGAGAAGACTCTTGAGAGTCCCTTGGACTGCAAGGAGATCCAACCGGTCCTTCCTAAAGGAGATCAGTCCTGAATATTCACTGAAAGGACTGATGCTGAAGCTGAAACTCCAGTATTTTAGTTTTAGTTTGGCTACATGATGCAAAGAACTGACTTTTGAGAAGACCCCGATGCTGGAAAAGATTGAAGGTGGAAGGAGAATGGGATAAAGGAGGATGAGATGATTGGATGGCATCACTGACTCAAGAGACATGAGCCTGAGTAAACTCTGGGAGTTGGTGATGGACAGGGAGGCCTCGCGTGCTGCAGTCCACAGGGTTGCAAAGAGTCGGACAGAACTGAGCAACTGAACTGAACTACACAGAAGAACTTGAATGTGCCCTGGGAGATTAGCCACAGTGAATCCATGCAAACATTTAAGAAATGTTTCTCAGTTTGTGTCTCATGGACAAAAGCCCCATTGGCTTTCAGAACTATATGTTTTGGGGGCCCATGTCTCACTCAGGTCCAGGTCTTAATAGTTGGGTAGCCAGGTATGGCGGAGAGAAGGCGATGGCACCCCACTCCAGTACTCTTGCCTGGAAAATCCCATGGACGGAGGAACCTGGTAGGCTGTAGTCCATGGGGTCGAGAAGAGTCGGACACAACTGATTGGCTTCACTTTTACTTTTCACTTTCATACATTGGAGAAGGAAATGGCAACCCACTCCGGTGTTGTTGCCTGGAGAATCCCAGGGACGGGGGAGCCTGGTGGGCTGCCGTCTGTGGGGTCACACAGAGTCGGACATGACTAAAGCGACTTAGCAGCAGCGGCAGCCAGGTATGGGGTTCAAATCCTCTTCTCCTTGGGGAGAAGCTTATAATTGTGAGTGCCCTCCTAATTGTTGGTTGTTGTTCAATGAGTGAGATTTGCTGTAAGATGTGCAACCTCTCCTCATTTTGATGTGATTTTTTTTCTTGTTAGCCCAGTGTGTATGAGTTGCTGAGCTACTTTTAGAGTTCTTGCAGAGGGAATTTTTCTTCATGTAGCTGTAGGTTACATGTGTATCTGGAAGGAGGTGAGTTCAAGGTCTTCTTCATCTGCATCATGAACCGATATCCCTACATACATTATTTGTTTTCTTGTCTGTTTATTATTGAATCATATGAAATTTCCATTTTTCTCCAGCTCTGTTAGCTGAAAGAACCTAGAAAGTGATATCCCACCGGTCATGAACATACTTAGTGTATACAGTTTGGTTTCGAAATACCATTTCCCACTAAGAGAAACTAAGCTATGGAGAAGTGGCTGATGGAGGGATGGGTCAGGGAAAGCACAAAATGAGCCTGAAACATTGTTTATACCAGTTTTGCTGCAAGTTAGTATGGAAATAATGTTTGACTGAAATGATAAATAGCCAAATTAACCTGTATTCTAGGAAAGGGCATCCCACTCCAGGATTCTTACCTGGAAAATTCCATGGACAGAGGAGCCTAGTGGGCTACTGTCCATGGGGTCACAAAGAGTTGGACATGTGCATGCATGTGCACACACATGCAAAAATGTAAACTTCAAATTGCACTTCTACCACATATAAAAATTAACCAAAATGAATTAGACCTAATTGTGAAACTTAAAACTATAAAAGTTTCAAATAAGACAAAGGAGAAAATATTTATGACCTTGGGTTAGGCAAAGATTTCTTACAACAGAAAAAGCACAGTCCATAAAAGAAAAAGATTGATAAATGGAACATTTTAAAAATTAAAAATTTTGGCTCTTTAAAAAACAGTTACAGGAATTAAAAGATAAGCCACAGACTGGGAAGAAGTACTTGCACATCTCCTATATGATAAAGGACTTGTACACAGAAATATTATAAGGTCTCAAAACTTAATGATAAGCAGAACAAAACTTTTTATCAATCAATTAAAAATGAGCAAGATTTAGATAGCACCTCACCAAAGAAGATTTATGGGTAACAATAAGCACACTAAAAGAATTACAACATCATTAATCATTAGGAAAGTGAAAATTAAAGTCACAGTAAGATACCACTACATACCTGTCAGAATAACTAAAAAAAATTTAATCGCTAATGTCAAATACTGATAAGGATTCAGAATAACTTCAACTTTTATACCTTGTTGATGGGAGTGCAAAAGGGTACAACCACTTTGGAAAACAAGTAGTGACTTATATTCTTAAATATATCTTACTGTAGGACACAGCAATCGCACTCCATTTCATTTATCCATGTTAAATAAAAATACATGTTCACACAAAAACCTGTACTTGAATGGTTATAGCAGCTTTATTCATAATCTCTACAAATGGGAAATTAAATTTCTAAATGGATAGACAAACTAGTATATCATATAATGGGCTTCCCTGCTGGTAAAGATGGTAAAGAATCTGCCTGCAGCGCAAGAGACCTGGGTTCGATCCCTGAATTGGGAAGATCCTCTGGAGAAGGGAATGGCAACCCACTCCAGTATTCTTACCTGGAGAATTCCATGGACAGAGGAGCCTGGCAGGCTACAGTCAACAGAATTGCAAAGAGTCAGACACAACTGAGCAACTAACACGTTCGTGATGGAATATTTCACAGCATTATAAAGTGAAGAACTACTGATAGACTCAACATCATGAGTGACTCTCAAATGCAGTATGCCAAATGAAAGAAGGCTACCTACTGTATAATTCCATTTATGTGATACTTTTTTTTTTTAACTTTACAATATTGTATTAGTTTTGCCAAATATCGAAATGAATCCACCACAGGTATACCTGTGTTCCCCATCCTGAACCCTCCTCCCTCCTCCCTTCCCGTACCATCCCTCTGGGTCGTCCCAGTGCACCAGCCCCAAGCATCCAGGATCATGCATCGAACCTGGACTGGCGACTCGTTTCATACATGATATTATACATGTTTCAGTGCCATTCTCCCAAATCTCCCCACCCTCTCCCTCTCCCACAGAGTCCATAAGACTGATCTATACATCAGTGTCTCTTTTGCTGTCTCGTACACAGGGTTATTGTTACCATCTTTCTAAATTCCATATATATGCGTTAGTATACTGTATTGGTGTTTTTCTTTCTGGCTTACTTCACTCTGTATAATAGGCTCCAGTTTCATCCATCTCATTAGAACTGATTCAAATGTATTCTTTTTAATGGCTGAGTAATACTCCATTGTGTATATGTACCATAGCTTTCTTATCCATTCATCTGCTGATGGGCATCTAGGTTGCTTCCATGTCCTGGCTATTATAAACAGTGCTGCAATGAACATTGGGGTACACATGTCTCTTTCCCTTCTGGTTTCCTCAGTGTGTATGCCCAGCAGTGGGATTGCTGGATCATAAGACAGTTCTATTTCCAGTTTTTTAAGGGATCTCCACACTGTTCTCCATATGTGATACTCTTGAAAAGGAAAGACCATGGGACTAAAGAACAGGGCCTGGAGTTGGGAGATGGGTTTGGCTATAAAGAGACGTAAAGAAATTTTGTGGAATGATGAAACTGTTCTATATCTTGATTGTAACATGACTTATGCATTAGTCAAAACTTGTGGAACTCACTTAAAAAGGATGATTTTTTTACTGTTTGTAAATAATACATTAATTTAAAAAGTGTGCTGGGGATGGGGCAAAAAACATGTATACTGATTTTGTGGTATATTCCATGCTAAGTTTCTTTCCTACCTTGAATCCAAGTGAAAGAATTTACAATGACAGTATTTTATTTCTTAAAGATCGTCTATAAATCCAGATAATTTTTTGCCTCACAACTCTTTTGTTGCCTTTTCGTTCATAGTTCTCTTATATAAGTGATAGGTTCATAATTTTCATATACAAATGACTATTCACATGGGTAGCTAAATTTGTAAACAGTATTATGACAAGTGGGGCTTCCCAGGTGGCACGGTGGTAAAGAATCCACCTACCAATGCAGAAGATACAAGAGACGCTGGTTCAATTCCTGGGCCAGGAAGATCTCCTGAAGTAGGAAATGGCAACACACTCCAGTATTCTTGCCTGGAAAATCCCATGGACAGAGGAGCCTGATGGTTTACAGTCCACAGAGTCTCAAAGAGTGGGACATGACTGCAACTGAGCAGACACACACATTATAACAAGTATAGCTTTTGATTTCTTAGCATTTCAGTGTTTATATGTAGAAATATATAGTTGATATCCCATTTTTAATCTTTTTCCATTTTGTCTTTGATGAACAGTCTACTCTGCTTGACTTTGTTTTGTGTTTTAACGTCTTAGTAATATTATCTTTAGCCAATGTAACAAAGGTTGTAGAATCCTATTCAGAATTTTAGTGGCTGTCTATTCACTGAAAATATAGTGCAGGTTGCTAGGTGAGACTTTCATTTGCTTTTTGAATTCCAGCTACACTGTGGAAGCTACCTTTGTCACCAAATGACTTAAAACTAGTACGTGTTCTAATCTGTGAATTCCCAAGTTGTTTCTCCACCATTTACTATGAACAATGTCTAATAATCCATTAGCATTTAAAACTTGTTCTGAGTCACTTCTATAATCAACCAGCAACAACAACAAAAAAAAACAAGATTAATGAAACTTATCTTTGTTATAGGAAGACTAGAGACAAAAAATACACACACATATATATATGTAAATACACACACATATATATAATTCCATTAAAAGTTTTGCAAGTGGGATCCAGGTATTAAAATAAATATTCTTGTGCCAGTACCATACTGTTACATTGACTATGGCTTTGTAGTATAGCCTGAAGTCTGTAGTATAGTATGAAGCCTGATTTCTCCACCTCTGTATTTCTTTCTCAGTAATGCTTTGGCTATTCGTGGTCTTGTTTCCATTCAGATTGTAAAATGTTTTGTTCTAATTCTGTGAAACATGCCATTGGTAATTTGATAGGGATTGCATTGAATCTGTAAATTTCTCTGGGTAGTCATTTTCACAATATTGATTCTTCCAGTCCAAGAACATGGTATATCTGTTTGTATCATCTTTATTTCTTCTTTGGAGAAATGTCCATTTAGATCTTTTGCTCATTTTTTTATTAGGTTGTTTGGTATTTTTTTACTGAGTTGTATGAGCTCTCTGCATATTTTGGAGAGTTTTGTATCATGCTACCTTAGATGAATTCACTTACCAGTTCTAGTAGTTTTTGTATGGAGTCTTTATATATAGATATATCATGTCATCTGCATCTAATGACAATTTTACCTCTTCCCTACCAATTTGAATACCTTTTCTTTCTCTTAGCTGATTGCTGTTGCTAAGATTTCCAATACTATGTTGAAGAAAAGTGGTAAGAGTGGGCATCTTTGTCTTGTTACAAATTTTAGTGGCGAGGCTTTCAGCTTTTCACTGTCAAGCATTATATTGAATGTAGGCTTGTCATAAATAACTTTTATTATGTTGATATGTTCCCTCTGTACCCACTTTGGTAAGAGATTTTATCATGAATGGATGTTTAATTTTACTGAATGCTTTTTCTGCATCTTACCAATGATCATACGGTTTTTGTCTTTTAGAGATGATGTGATATATCACATTGATTATGTTGTACCATCCTTGTGACTTTGGAATGAATCCAGGTTGATCTTGTTGTATAATCTTTTTTTATGTGTTATTGGATTAAATCTCATTACTTTAATAATGTAATATCAATGTAATTTAAGGCCAGTTTTATTTACATATGTTAATTAATATACAATGCAAAAATCTCCTGTAGTGTGATTACAGCAGCTTGAGCAACATGCTTTACTTTTGTGTCAAAAGTGTTTTATTGTCCTTATAAACTCACCTACCAAGATGAGGAATCAAAAACCTTCCAGCTCTCCTCTATCAAATTTCACATGAAGGACCTATAACTGTTGGGAAAACCTCTTACTCTAAAACTCTTATATTTCTCAATGTTCCTGACCTGCCAAGAGAGACATTACTTAACTCCCTTTAAATTATAGGATTCCTCTTTAGTTCCTCTTCACTTTCTGCCATTAGGATGGTATCATCTGCATTTCTGAGGTTATTGATATTTCTCCCAGCAGTCTTGATTCCAGGTTGTGATTCCTCCAGCCCAGCATTTTGCATGATGTACTCTGGGTATAAGTTAAACAAGCAGGGTGACAGTATACAGCTTTGACATACTCCTTTCGCTATTTGGAACCAGTCTGTTGTTTCATGTCCAGTTCTAACTGTTGCTTCTTGACCTGCATATAGGTTTCTCAGGAGGTAGGTAAGGTAGCCTGGTAGTCCCATCTCTTGAAGAATTTTCCACGGATTGTTGTGATCTACACAGTCAAACGCTATTGTATAGTCAGTGAAGCAGAAGTAGATGTTTTTCTGGAATTCTCTTACTTTTTCTGTGATCCAACAGATGTTGGAAATTTGATCTGATTCTTCTGCTTTTTACATCTGGAGGTAAAAGCTTGTACATTGGAAAGTTTGTGATTCATGTACTGTTGAAACCTTGTTTGAAGGATTTTGAGCATTACCTTGCTAGCATGTGAAATGAGTGTAATTATATGATAGTTTGAACATCCTTTGGCATTGACCTTCTTTGAGATTGTAATGAAAACTGACCTTTTCCAGTTCTGTGGCCATCGCTGAGTTTTCCAAATTTGCTGGCATATTGAGTGCAGCACTTTAACAGTATCATCTTTTAGGATTTGAAATAGCTCAGCTAGAATGCCATCACTTCCACTAGCTTTGTTCTTAATAATTCCTAAGGCCCACTTGACTTTACACTCCAGGATATCTGGCTGTAGGTGAGTGACCACACTATTATGGTTATCTGGGGTGTTAAGACCTTTTTTGTACAGTTCTTCTGTGTATTCTTGCAACCTCTTCTTAATATCTTTTGCTTTCGTAAAGCAGTTATCTTCCAATAAAAATAGGAAGAAAGGGAAAAAAAAAAATAAAGCCTCCATAAAACCCTAATAGTATGGAGTTCAGAGAGCTTCCAGGTTGCTGAGCAATTCAAAGTACAAGGACAGTGATACGCCCAGAGAGGCTAGGGCTGTCGCGAATCAGACCTGAGAGCAGAGGTAATGGGGACCTCCCGTTTGTAGGACATGACTTGTGGGTAACCTGGAAACTTACTGTTTTCAGGTGACATCTGAAATTGAGTGAAGGCAGTCTTTTGGGACTGAGTCCTTAATCTGTGGGATTTAATAGTGTCTCCAGGTGGATGGTGTTAGAATTAAGTTAGTTTTAGGACACCGAGCTGGTGTAAAGAGAATTTGTTGGTGTGGTGAAAAACTTCCACACATATGATGACCAGAGGTGTCAGCAGTCATGTTCTGTGTAAAAGGAGGTACACTGGAAAGAAACAGTAGGGAAGCACTGGGTTTTTCCCACATTAAAAGGAAAATAGGTTCTTTTTCTGAAGAGAAGCCTAAAAAGCACTTTACATTATACATACAGGCATATCACAGAGATCCTGCAGGTTTGGTTCCAAACCACTGCAATGAAGTGAATATTGCAGTAAAGGGAGTCACACGGAGGCCTTTTTTCCCAGTGCTTATAAAAGTTATGTTTGCACTATAATGTAGTCTGTTAAGTGTGCAATAGCATTATGTCTTTTTTAAATGTACATACCTGAATAAAAGTATTATATTGTCAAAAAAATCCAACCATCATCTGAATCTTCAACAGGTTGTTATCTTTTTGCTGTCAGAGTCTTGCCTTTATGTTGACAGCTGCTGACTGATCAGGGTGGTGGCTGTAGTTTGGAGCAGTTGAGGCAATTTCTGAAGACAAAGCAGCAGTGCAGTTTGCTACATCTTTGTTCCTTTTACGAGTGATTTCTCTGCAGCATGAACTACACTTTTTTTTTTTTCATGCAATGACATTTTACCCACAGAACTTCTTTCAAAATAGGAGTCAATCCTCTCAAATCCTGCCACTGCCTTAGTAACTAAGTTTATGTAATACTCTAATTTCAGCAAAATCTTCACAGCATATTCACCAGGAGTAGATTCCATCTCAAGAAGCCACTTTTCTTTTCTCATCTGTGAGAAGCAACTCCTCATCTGTGAAAATCGTGTAAGACTGCAGTTCAGTCACACCTTCAGGTCCCCCTTCTAATTCTAGTTCTCTTGCTGTTTCCACCACATCTGTAGTACACTACCTACAATGAAGTCTTGAACCCCTCAGAGTCATCCATAAGGGTTGGCTATGTCTTCCAAACTTCTATTAATGTTGACATTTTGACCGCCTCCTGTGAACCATGAATGTTCTTAATGGGATCTAGAATCTTTTCCAGAAGGTTTTCAGTTTCCTTTGCCAGGTTACGTCAGAGGATCACTGTCTGTGCAGTTGTAGCCTTATGAAATGTATTTCTTAAATGATAAGATTTGAATGTGGAAATTTCTCCTTGATTAGTGAGAAATCTCTCATTGATCCCAGTATCCATAGGATATTACACTAGCAGGCATGAAAATAACAATCTCATTGTGTATCTCGGTCAGAGCTCTTGGGTTCAGTTCAGTTCAGTTGCTCAGTTATGTCCGACTTTTTGCAGCCCCATGGACTGAAGCATGCCAGGCCACCCTGTCTATCACCAACTCCCAGAGTTTACTCAGACTCATGTCCATTGAATCATTGATGCCATCTAACCATCTCATTCTCTGTCGTCCCCTTCCCTTTCTGCCCTCAATCTTTTCCAGCATCAGGGTCTTTTCAAATGAGTCAATTCTTCCCATCAGGGGGCCAAAGTATTAGAGTTTCTACTTCAGCATCAGTCCTTCCAATGAATATTCAGGACTGATCTCCTTTAGGATGGACCGGTTGGATCTCCTTGCAGTCCAAGGGACTCTCAAGAGTCTTCTCCAACACCACAGTTCAAAAGCATCAATTCTTCGGTGATCCAACTCTCACATCCATACATGACTACTGGGAAAAACAGCTTTGACTAGATGGACCTTTGTTGGCAAAGTAATGTCTCTGCTTTTTAATATGCTGTCTAGGTTGGTCATAACTTTTCTTCCAAGGAACAAGCATATTTTAATTTCATGGCTGCAGTCACCATCTACAGTGATTTTGGAGCCCAAAAAAATAAAGTCAGCCACTGTTTCCACTGTTTCCCCATCTATTTGCCATGAAGCGATAGGACTGGATGCCATGATCTTAGTTTTTTGAATGTTGAGCTTTAAGCCAACTTTTTCACTCCTCTTTGACTTTCATCAAGAGGCTCTTCAGCTCCTCTTCACTTTCTACCATAAGGGTGATGTTATCTGCATATCTGAGGTTATTGATATTTCTCCCAGCAGTCTTGATTCCAGCTTGTGCTTCATCCAGCCCAGCATTTCTCACGATGTACTCTGCATATAAGTTAAATAAGCACGGTGACAGTATACAGCCTTGACGTACTCCTTTCACTATTTGGAACCAGTCTGTTGTTCCATGTCCAGTTTTAACTGCTGCTTCTTGACCTGCATACAGATTTTTCAGGAGGTGGGTCAGGTGGTCTGGTATTCCCATCTCTTGAAGAATTTTCCACAGTTTGTTGTGATCCACACAGTCAAAGGCTTTGGCATAGTCAATAAAGCAGAAATAGACATTTTTCTGGAACTCTTGCTTTTTCGATAATCCAGTGGATGTTGGCAATTTGATCTCTAGTTCCTCTGCCTTTTGTGAAACCAGCTTGAACATCTGGAAGTTCACGGTTCACATACTGTTGAAGCCTGGCTTGGAGAATTTTGAGCATTACTTTAAACTGATAGTGGCACACAAATGAGTACCACAGAAAATGCCAGGAATGTTCAGAATCTCTAAGACAAATGGACAGAAACGACTAAATTCTCTCTGTTAATATCATGGAGCAGATATTTAAAACAGAGCACCTTCCATGTTATAACCAACAGGGAAAGAAATGGTTATGTCTAAATTAGAACTAAAATCAGACTTGACTAAGAACTAGGAAAACAGTTTCTCACATGATTATCTTATCTATGATGATGTCATTCATCTTAGGTATCAGCATTGCAAAATCAGGGAATTAATTTGATTCTTTTAGGGAGACTGTAATTGATGGGATGTATTCAGGGTTTACCATCTTCCTGGTGGCTCAGATGGTAAAGAATCTACCTGCAGTACAGGAGACCCACGTTCTATCGCTGGGTTGGGAAGATTCCCTGGAGAAGGGAGTGGCTACCCACTCCAGTGTTCTTGCCTGGACAGGAGCCTAGCTGGCTACGGTCCATGGCTCACAAAGAGTCGTACACAACTGATCCACTAACAGTATCACTTTTTTTTTTTCCCATTCAGGGTTGCATTTATTTGAAGGAGTAAAACATTGAAGGTGACCCTGAGGGTGTGTGTGCGTGTGGTTTTGTTTGTTAACTTCAGGGTGCCAAGTATACTCTTTCACCACTACTGCCCCTTGTATGCTTGCTTACCCTTTTAGCACCAGGGTAAGATACTAGTTTTGCTTCCATTCCTGTGTTAGCTAAATGAAAGCTTTTATGTTATCTGTTTAATTAGTTTGGTTAAATCTTTAATAAAGTGTAAACCAAATTTTATTTCATATAGACTGCTTGGTTTCTAGACACGGTTGTTTTCCTGATCTTTTTGACTTTGATAGTAAAGAAATACAGGTTTTGGTTGGTTAAAAAATTCATATTTCTGGTCACAAATCACTTTCTGGATCATTGTTTAAAATGAGAAAAGTGATCTTTAGATGTAAGTAGAACAGTCTAGTATCTTTCCTTTCCTTCTTTGTAACTGTTTCCCAAACTTTTTACCACTGCCTTTAAACTTCATATGACCTAGTTTCTAACTTCACCCGGACTGCTTCAGTCTCCTTTTATTTCTTCTAATTCTCCAATCTCATTTAAACTTTCGTCTTATTCCAGCCATTTCCTCTGCCTGATTTTCCTCTTATTTTCCAGATCCTCTCCTGAGTGTGAGTAACATTTACATTTTAGCTTAATGTTACTTCCTCAGAAAAGCCTTCCCAAATACCTTGCTGTTCATCACATTTTAATTATTTGCCTAGCATTTATTATATTCTGTTGTTTTTTTTTTTTTTTTTCTAGTTTTATTAGTTTTTCTTGTTTCCTTTTTGTATGCCTACCCAGGTAAACTGTCTTATTCCCCACTGTTTCTCAGCACTTGGAACAAGGCCTGGACTTAATGAGTGTTCAGTAATTGTTGAATAAACAAATGAGAGATTCACTAGAAAGAACCAGTCTTCTAATAAGAACTTTGGGTTCTTCAAATACCTTAATTTTTGGACCTCAGTTTTCTCATCTGCAAAATGTGTATATTCACATACCTAGTTGTTACAAGATACAATAGACTAGACTTGTTTGGAGAAAGGTAGTATGTCATAATTCATGAAAGAAATATATTCACCTTGCCTTATTTACTAGAACTTTAAGCTGAAATAAAATCAGAGTCGACTGAATGTGGCCCCCTTCTTTATCTCATTTTCTTTTTTCTCCCTTCTTTTCTTCCTTTCCTTTTTATATATCTGCTTGAGATTTTTATCTCACAACAAACATTAGGAACACCGACCCAGTAAGATGAGTGGAAGAAGTAAAAGATGATGGGGAAAAAAAAAAAGATGATGAAACATGATAGAATAAAATAATAAGAATAGGAATTGAATAGGAATTTAGCAAGAAACTGAGGTTTTCATCTTGAATCTCTTTACTAGTTAGTCAGCAAATCAGCTTTGTAGAGCATCACTTTAAATCTGTCAAACATTTCTTGCTTACTTTACGGGATTGACATAAATGATAATATCTGAAAGAATAAACCATTAAGCAAATATACAGCAGTCATTATGATCATATCTGAAATTTAGGTTCCTTCTGCAGAACTGTTGGAGAATGCTAATGAGGCTCTTTCTTATATATAATTACTATAAGGCAATTCCAAAAATTTAGATTTTAAAAATATATGAAAGTACTTAGTAACTCTTGCAACAAAAAGTATACATTAAGATTTAAGTCACTGTTAAAACAAATACTTCTCCCCCCACACAATTTTATTTACCAACCAGGTATGTATATAAATCATCTAATTTTGACATGTAGAACAAGTCACACAGAATAGTTTCTTGCACATAAACCATTTGTTACTGCTTATTTTCTTTGTCCCTAATTAGGAGAGTCACATGAAATGACTAGTTTGGGTTCAAAATTATAGAAAAAGAAAATACATTTGTTTTGTAGATAGACTTTTAAAAATTATCACTCTAAAATGTGAATTTGGGATTTTTGCTGCTTTATGAAATTCAATGGACATGAACTTAGGCAAACTCCAGGAGATGGTGAAAGACAGGGAGAACTGGCATGCTGCAGTTCATGGGGTCTCAGAGTCAGACATGACTTAGTGACTGAACAGTGACAACAACAACATTTTGTTAACTAAGTATTTTTGCATAAATTACTGTGAAGCCAAGTGCATTCTTTATTATATTTATAAAGGTGATTTTTAACTCAAAATAGCATTGCATTCTCTTTTTTTTTTTTCTCTCTCTCGTTTAAATTTTATTATTTATCTTTGGCTGTGCTGGGTTTTCATTGCTGGGAGGGCTTTTCTCTAGTTGCAACAAGTAGGGACTACTCTTGTCCCAGTGCACAGGCTTCTCATTGCAGTGGCTTCTCTTTCACGGAGCACAGAGCATGGGACATGCGGGCCTCAGTAGTTCTGTTGTGTGGGCCCTGTAGTTTAGGTCCCTAGGCTTTAGAGTGCAGGCTCAGCAGTTGTAGCATATGGGCTTAGTTGCTTCACGGCATGTGGGATCTTCCTGGATCAGGGATCAAACCATGTCTCCTGTGAATTTTTTACCATTGAGCCACCAGGAAGCCCAGAATTGCATTTTCTTAAATTGAGTATGGTTGACCTACAACCCTCTGTTAGTTGCAGCTGTGCAACTAATTCAATGTGATTTAATGTTTCTACAAATGATTACCACTAAAACAAATGCTTGATAGAGTGATTTTTTTTTTCTGTATTTTACAAGAGGAAATTCTCTTGCCTTTGACTATTTTCCATTCTTTTCTAATCACAGCCCAAAGAGCCGATTGATCCAATTAAAGAAAGAGAAGCTGGAATACACTCCAGGAGAACATGAATATGGATTATTCCCAGCCCCCATTCATGTTGGTGAGTACTCAGTATATACAATATATTGCTGAAAAGAAATGGTATTTCTTGAGTTTACGTGAAATGTAATTAATGTCTTTGTGTTCTCATTGTTTCTGTATCTCCAGGAGGTCAAGTCTTTACCATTTAATTTGTAGTCACTCTGAAGAATTTTTCAAACTCTTTTGCTTTCTAGGGGTCAAAATAATGTAAATCTTATTCACTAAAGTGTCAATAAACAACACTCTATCTGTAACATTTGATTCTCTAAGTGAGTCCTCTAGGAAAACCCAACTATTTCATTACTTCAGTTTCTAATGTTTTCTGTGTTCAAAGGGAGATGATTTGTGGATATGTAATAATCAAAGGGGGAAGACCCACTGCTTTTTTGATCATTTATATTCTTGAAAATTGATCAAGGTTTTCTTGTTCTGTTTATTTTTGGAGCAAATGTTAAGTCTTTGTTTAGCATTCCGATAATAATACCTTCCAGAATCTTATCAGATAAGTAAAGTATACCTGTAAGTCATCCTGGATTTCTTTCATTCTTTCCACTCCTCATCCATTCCATCTCCAAGTTTTGTTATTTTTCTCCTTGAATATATCCTGCTTCTCTTCAAATCCCATTGCTGTTATTCAGGTCCATGCCACTATTATCTTTTGCTTGGGCCATTGCAGTAGCCTTCTAACAGATCTGTCTACTTTCATTCTTACTCTTTTCCAATCCACTCTCTACACAGTAAAAGGAAAAGTCATTTTATAATTTAAATCATATTTAAAACCTTTCAGTGACTCACCATTAAACTATTAACTCCTTATCCCAACACTTGGGAATGATCTGGTTCCTGACTACCTCATTAATCTGCCTCTGCTGTTTCCAGATTTCCTTTATTCACTGTATTATGTCATGCTGGTCTTCTTTCAGATTCTAGGCCATTCCAAGCTGTTTATAGCCAAAAGATAATTTTGTTTATTATTACCTTTACCCAAAAAGATCTTCCCACAGTGGATTTCTTCTCATCCTATGAGTACAGGCTAAATGTCAGTACCAGCTTAAATATTATTTTCTTTAAAATTATTTTCCTGATTGTCCTACCAAATAGCATTCTTCACTCTATATCAGTTCTGTATCACAGCACCCTGTTTATTTTTCTATCATCTTTAATTGCTGTATTTATTTACTCATTTACTAATCTGTCTCCTTCACTAGATTATAAGCTTCAGGAGTATAAGATCATTTGTCTTTCTTTTTCTCCTTTGATTTTCCAGTGCTTGGTGCCTAATAGAAGGTTAGTAAATATTGAATATACAAATGAAAGAAAAGAAGGAGAAATCAGAATAAGTTATTGAATGTAAGAAGAGAATTTTTTTTTTCAAGAACAACTTACTTGTGTAGTAAGATGTTGATCCTGTACTTTTAGTATCCTCTTCACCAGTGACTCTCTTGACTGTGGTGCTCTTCTCTGTGTTATGATTATTTAGTTCCTTTTTTCTCCCCAGAAGGCCCAGCACCAGCAGTGTATTTAAAGCAGCAAGGATAGACAAGTTATGCAATAAAGATTAGTTTGCTTCAGTTATTCTGTATTGGGTGGCTAGAGGACAGTTTAACTATAACATAGCGTTACAAGCATACCTTTCCACCTTTCCGGCGCCTGGATCAGGAAAGTTCTCTGGAGTAGAAAATGGCTACCCCCTCCAGCATTCTTGCCTGGAAAATGCCGTAGACAGAGGAGTCCATGGGATCACAAAGAATCAGACACGACTGGGTGACTGAGCACAGCACACACAACATTACAAGATTTAATTCTCAGCTAGATAACTGGAGAAGGAAATGGCAACCCACTCCAGAATTCTTGCCTGGAGAATCCCAGGGACGCAGGAGCCTGGTGGGCTGCCGTCTATGGGGTCGCACAGAGTCGGACACGACTGAAGCGACTTAGCAGCAGCAGCAGATAACTGTACTATTGTTTACTTAAGAAAGGTAAGAGTAAGTTCCATACTCTGGGCTTACTACCAAAGTTCTTTTGAAAGAGCCTTTTGCTTTTAGTAGTGAAATCATGACAGTGGAAGAAGATTCTCAACAGATTTAGCTGTTTCCTAGATTCTGCTAGTGATAAACAGGCTTTGAAAATAAGAGGTAACTTTAAAAATTCCATATTAAAAAAAAATGACCATTTTGGTCTCACTGGTTTTCCTCTGGATGGGAAGTTGGCTAATTGATAACTCACATTTTGGGAAGAAGTTCTAACTTTTCAGGTGGATGATAGAGTCAGTTAACTCCAAGGGAGATGAGATGAATGATGGATAGGCCAATATTTATGTCAGATATCTGGCATGAATAGTGTTTAAGAGGTCCAGAATGGAAATCCCTTAATTTAAATAAAGATTTTGACTCTTAAATCCCCACTTTAGTCTCTCGCTAAGACTAATCTGTACTCAGTAGTCTATAAATTAAGTAAATAATGGAAAAACCTAACTCAGTAGTGGGCTTTTTTCCTGTGAAACAAGATTTAACATCAGGCTGTCACAGGACTGATTTCTTTTTGTGGACAGTGTTAATTTGTTGTTCAGATAATCTGTGATTGGGGTACAGAGTGAGGCCTGCCAGCTGTTGGAACAGGCCACTCCCAGCATCATGTAAACAAAGAGTGTGGCTTTGAGTCAGCCAGGCCTACATCCAGCTCTGCCTTTGCCATATTAGTCATGTGACTAGAATAGTAAAACAAGTAAAATAGTAATGCATCCTGTCATCAGTGGAGTAAGTGGAAAATAATATTTTTTTTAATTTTTAATGAAATCAGGTTTCCTTATCTCCTCAGAGAAATGAATTTCAAAGAAATTTTACTTTTTATAATAAGTACTCATTTAACAAAATATATATTTTACCTTTACATAACTGTGGTGTTGGAGAAGACTCTTGAGAGTCCCTTGGACTGCAAGGAGATCCAACCAGTCCATTCTGAAGGAGATCAGCCCTGGGTGTTCTTTGGAGGGAATGATGCTAAAGCTGAAGCTCCAGTACTTTGGCCACCTTATGAGAAGAGTTGACTCATTGGAAAAGACTCTGATGCTGGGAGGGATTGGGGGCAGGAGGAGAAGGGGACGACAGAGGATGAGATGGCTGGATGGCATCAGCGACTCGATGGATGTGAGTTTGAGTGAACTCTAGGAGTTGGTGATGGACAGGGAGGCCTGGCATGCTACAATTCATGGGGTCTCAAAAAGTCATACATGACTGAGCGACTGAACTGAACTGAACTGATTTAGTCAATTCATTTTTTATAACAGTTCTACAGTGAGTTCAATGAGGCAAGCATGATGTTTTCAGCACATGGTTTCTATGATAGCTGGATATACCCATACGAAAGGATAAAATAACTCAAATTGGATCATCAACCTAAATACAAGAGCTAAAATTATAAAACATAGGAGTAAATTTTTGTGCTTGCATTAGGTAATAATTTTCTTAAATGTCTGACACCAAAGTCATGTACAATAAAAGGGAAAAAAAGACAAATTAGACTACATTAATATTTAAAATTTTGTACTTCAAAGAACACCACCAAGAAACTAAAGCAACCCACAAAAAGGGAGAAACATTTTCAAATAAGAGGCTTGTATCCAAAATCCCATGTATATAAAGAACTGTTACAACTCAATAATAAAAAGACAAACAATACAATTTTTAAGTGAATAAATTATTTGAATTGATATTCCCCCCCAAAAAAGATAGAAATGGTCAATAAGCATATGAAAAGATAATCAACATCATTAGTCATTAGGAAAATGGAATTGAAAATCATAATAAGATACCACTTCACACTCACTGAAATGGCTTTAATTAAAAGATTTATGAGAATGTGAAGAGACTGGAACCCTCATACATTGCTGTGAGAACATGAAATGGTATAACCTCTTTGGAAAACATTTTAATAATTAATCAAGATAATGACAGATTTAATATAAGACCTAGCAATTCTGTTGCTTAGGTATGTACCCAAAAAATTGAAGATATATGTCCAGAGACCTCGCTGGCAGTCCAGTGGTTGGGACTCTGTGCTTCTACTACAGGGGACTCAGGTTCCATCCCTGGTCTGTGAACTGAGGTTCTGCATGCCACTCACATAAGCAATATGTGATGTAGCCACACAATGTAATACTGTTGGGCAATAACAAAAATTTAGTTCTGAGACACGTGCCATATAAAATCCCAGGTCTAGGTTTGAATTGAAAATCATGGCATTCCAAGAACCAGGGAGATTGCAAACTGAATTTTTAAAGGCATCAATGTATGCCAATACCAAGAAAATAGAATAATCTGACAAAGATTTTACAGTAGTTATAATTTGTAAAAAACACTTTAACAAACAATTATAAACATACTTAAAACAAAAAGATAGAGCCTTGACAAAGAAATGAAAGGAAAAACAAGTAGAAATTTTA
Organism: Bos mutus; assembly: GCF_027580195.1. Lineage (NCBI taxonomy): Eukaryota > Metazoa > Chordata > Mammalia > Artiodactyla > Bovidae > Bos > Bos mutus. The sequence goes on along the minus strand of NC_091619.1, from coordinate 19,498,812 downwards.
GAATAAAAATAGGCAGTAGCTGAAGTACAATGCTCAGGGATAGAGTCAGCAACAAAATGAAAGATACACAGGGAACAATCAGTGAACTAGATGATGTAATATTACCCAGTATGAACAAAAGAAAAAGTAGACATTAGGAGAGATAGGCTGTGGGACCATAACAAAAGAGCTTATATTTATATTCTTGGTGTCCTGGGAGGAGATAAGAAAGAAGATAGAGATGAAAAAGTGCTTGAGTAAATAAATGGCTTGAAAGCTTCCCAAATTTGGCAGAAGACATAAACCTTCTGATTCAAGAAGATGAGCAAACCCCAAACAGAGTATATGCCAAAGAAATCCAGGCCAAGACATGTTTATCAAACTTCAGCATGCTAAAGACAAAACAGTTTTAAAATAATGAGAGAAATGACTCTGTATGCATAGGTATAAATCAGATCAAATGACAGTGGGTTTCTCATCTGAATTCATGTAAATGGCACATTTTTCAAGTACCTAAAGAAAAACTGTCAAACCAAAATCCTATACCCATTGAAAATATCCCTCCAAGAATTGAGAGGAGCAAAGGCTTCTTAGGTGAAGGTTAACTAAGACAGTTTGTTGCCAGCAAACTTAACCTATGAGTAAAGGAGGTTCTGTAAATGGAAAGAAACAACCTTGGAACATCAGTAAGGCAGAAAGAATCCAGTCAGCAAAAATATGGGCATTTACAATAGGCTTTCTTTCCTTCTTCTTTTGAATTGAAAGACTTTCCTGACAATCCATTGGGTAAGAATCCATGCTTCCACTGCAGGGAACACAGGTTCTATCCCTGGTCAGGGAACTAAGATCCTGCCTTCCAACTAGTGCAGCAAAAAAAATTAAAAATAGAACTGCCGTGTGATCCAGCAGTTTCACGTCTGGGAATATATCCAAAGAAAATGAAAACAGTAACTCGGAAAGATGCATGCACACACATGTTCATAGCAGCATTATTTACAACAGCCAAGATATGAAAACAGCCTAAGTGTCCATCAAAGCAGGAATGGATAAAAGAGTTGTTGTATGTATATCAAAGTATAATACATGCATGTGCACACATAAACACAGTGGGATATTATTCAGCCGTAAAAATGAGGAAACCTTGCAGTTTGCAACAACATGGTGGACCTTGAGGGCATTGTGCTAAGTGAAATAAGTCAGACAAATACTGTTTGATCTCACTTTTATATGGAATCTAAAAGTGTGTGTGTGTGTGTGTGTGTGTGAGTGATAGAAAAGGGGATGACAATATGTGTGGTTACCAGAGTTGAAGGGTTGTGAGAAGAGGAGTGGGAGTAAGTGGTCAAAAGGTACAAACTCCTAGTTACAAGATACTTAGGAACTAGGGATATAATCAACAACATGATAACCATAGTTAACACTGTTGTACATATGAAATTGTTAAGAGACTAAATCCTGAGTTCTCATTGCAAGGAAAAAATGTTTTCCTTTTTTTTTCTTTCTCTGTTTACTGTCTTTGTAAGAGATGATGATGCTAACTAAACGTATAGTTGTAGTCATTTCACAACATACATACTCAAACCATTATGCTATACACCTTAAACTTTTACAGTGATATGGCAATGGCACCCCACTCCAGTACTCTTGCCTGGAAAATCCCATGGACGGAGGAGCCTGGTGGGCTGAAGTCCATGGGGTTGCTAAGAGTTGGATCCAACTGAGCGACTTCACTTTCACTTTTCACTTCCATGCATTGGAAAAGGAAATGGCAGCCCATTCCAGTGTCTTGCCTGGAGAATCCCAGGGACGGGGGAGCCTGGTGGGCTGCCATCTATGGGGTCGCACAGAGTCGGACACGACTGAAGTAACTTAGCATAGCATCTAAATTATATCTCAAATGAAACTAGAGGAATATTAATTAATGAACCAAGCCACACACAAAAAAAAAAAAAAAGATTGTGTTTAGGAAGAAGAGAATTCAAAAAACTGAGGAAAGATGATAATATTGCTTAGTAGATATTCCTTAAAAGGAAACAATTAGTGGATATCTCAAAACTTAAGCCATGGAATATATCTTTTCATTTCATTCAAAAATTTAAGACTTGCTCTTTGATCAGGCAGTTTTCTAGATGCTTGTGATACATCAATAAACAAAATAGTAAAGATCCTTGCCTCTGTGGAGCTGACATTCTTCCAAAGGGGAGACAGAAATCACAATATTCCTGTCTTTCTGAATCTCACCTGTTTTTCCTCAGGCTGATAAAACCAAAAACTTGAATCCTTATCATATTTTGCTTAGTGAAATTTAAACAGTTTCATCTTGTATCTTTTATCATTGTTTATAAACCCTTGGGCACACATTTCACTCAAACAAACACTACCACTGCAACTTTTCTTTGGATGGCATTGGGATCATTTTCATAGAATAACAAAGGAAAAATGAGTAATTCTAATCTATTTATAGAGCAATATTATAACCTAATACTCAGATTATATATAAATGAGCTGAACTTTTTCTGAAGGTCAGTCACCTTATTTAGGGGACAAAAAAGGCCAAGTTTTTGTCAGATTTTAAGGTATCTTGAAAAGAGGTAGAGCCATTATTACCTCTCTCCTTTTTATTGAATAACTCCCTCTCCTTTGGTTTCCTCGTTTGCCTAGCTACTTGATTAACAATAGAATGCTTTTGTGAAATATTCTTCCTCCTATTGTTCATATCTTTTTCATATTAGAATTGGTTTTATAAAAGAAATCATCATGGACCTTTCCCTTTTAGATTTCAAGGTCAACACAATCTCCTGTCGTCTCTTCCTTAAAATGACTTTTTTGGCCCACAAAATGAGTTTTATTTCAAAGGGAAAAAGTAAAGAATTTCTTTGCTCCTTTTCTAATATTCAGTGGCAGGATTTGAGATCTCAAGGTTCAAGTATACAATAAGAAAAATCCACAAAAGATATGATTTAATCTAATTTTCAGGTGAAAGTAATTTTTTTTTCCATTTTAAAAATGAGGATTAGCTAAAACAGTATTTTTTTCAAATGAGGAACTCCTCAATATGTTCTTCTCAGGTATCCTCTCCAGCAGAATTTGACAAAGATCTTTTTAGGTGAGTCTCACATATTAAAAATGAATTACCTGGCTTTGGTTTCAGACATATTAGAGGAAAGTAAAGACTGTCTCATCATTTTTTTCCCCAACTCTTAGTATATGGATTAGAGAAAAGTCAAGGTGAAAGTCGCTCGGTCATATCCAACTCCTTGCAACCCCATGGACTGTACAGTCCATAGAATTCTCTAGGTCAGAATACTGGAGTGGATAGCCTTTGTCTTCTCCAAAGGATCTTTCCAACCCAGGGATCGAAGAGAAATACAAATAATAAAGAAAGGCAACATATAACATCTGTGGAGCTGTTTCTAGGAAAGCTCAAAATGTTGGACAGTGGGGAAAATTGTGTTTTTAAAGTTAGTTGAAATATGAGACTTCCCTGGCTGTTAAGACCCTATGCTTCCACTGTAGAGGGCATGGGTTTGATCCCTCATTGGGGAACTAAGACCCCAGCGTGCTATGTGGCCAAAAAAAAAAAAAAAAAAGCTGACATGAATAATGGATGCCTTTCTTTCTAGAAAGAGAAAAGTATTATTTTTAAATGTTCAGAACTTATACTCTGCTCCTTCATACTTTAACAATCTCTTCTCTACAGAAAATACACTAAGAGTTAACCCTTTACATCAAGGGATTTGTCCTATCTTCTGAGAGCCAATTTTGACTTGCTAAAAAATTACATTTATTTGATTGTTGTTAGAAACAGTACATACTCATAAAAATTCCTAATGTAGAAAGATGTGAATTGAAAGATAAAGTTCCCCTTCCCAGAAACATACTAGTTTAGCATATACCCTTTCAAACTCTTTCAAATACATATACATATATATATATATATATATGGCTTATTTTTTCCTGATACTTTGTTACCAAATTTTTCAGCATACAGAAATTTGAAGAAACTGATCGCAAAATATCCCATCACACAAAAAAAATCCCATCACCTAGGTTTTGTCATTGATATTTGCCTGATTTATCATGTATTTATCCATTTGTTGTTCCATCCTGTTTTTGGATGCACTGCAAAGTAAACTGCAGGGACTGATATACTTCCAGCTAAATATTTCATCATAGTGTCAGAATCAAGATCTCAGTGTTTGTTTATAGGGTTTTTCTTTTGATTTGAATTTACCCTCAATAAAATCCACAAATCTTAAATGTACTTTTGCTCAATTTTTAAATTTTTTCCTACTCCTCTATAATCCAGACCTTTCTCAAGAACATTATCATCATTCCAGAAAGCTCCTTTGTGCCCTTCCTTAGTCATTCCCCACCATATTTAGCCACTTAATGGATTTTTTAAAAAAAAAGTCAGCCCTAATATTGCTCTAATATTATTCTGCAACTTGGAAGATAAGTTTTCGTGTGAGTAAATATATACCTCACTTCATTTAACAGCTGCACATTCATTATTTAAATACACCAAAGTTTACTTCCTTGTTGTACTTTTTCATTACAGACTTTGTAGTTACACACTCAGCTTTGGTTCCCTGTCAAGAGATGGACTCCAGTCTTCTACCAACTGTAACCTCAGACAGCAGCTTGTTATATTAACCTCCATAAGTTATTTGACTTAGATATAACTATAATCCATATTGCTCTGTCATCAGATTTATCAAATGAATAAACTCACTGTATTACATGTTAACATGTAATTGCATGTTAACAAATAACATTTTTATGGAAAATCAGTTCAGTCGCTCAGTCATGTCCGACTCTTTGCAACCCCATGAACCACAGCACGCCAGGCCTCCCTGTCCATACCAACTCCCGGAGTCCACCCAAACCCATGTCCATTGAGTCGGTGTTGCCATCCAACCATATCATCCTCTGTCGTCCCCTTCTCCTCCTGCCCTCAATCTTTCCCAGCATCAGGGTCTTTTCAAATGAGTCAGCTCTTCACATCAGGTGGCCAAAGTATTGGAGTTTCAGCTTCAACATCAGTCCTTCCAATGAACGCCCAGGACTGATCTCCTTTAGAATGGACTGGTTGGATCTCCTTGCAGTCCAAGGGACTTTCAAGAGTCTTCTCCAACACCACAGTTCAAAAGCATTAATTCTTCAGCACTCAGCTTTCTTTATGGTCCTACTCTCACATCCATACATGACTACTGGAAAAACCGTAGCCTTGACTAGATGGACCTTTGTTGACAAAGTAATATCTCTGCTTTTTAACATACTGTCTAGGTTGGTCATAACTTTCCTTCCAAGGAGTAAGCGTCTTTTAATTTCATGGCTGCAGTCACCATCTGCAGTGATTTTGGAGCCCAGAAAAATAAAGTCAGCCACTGTTTCCACTGTTTCCCCATCTATTTGCCATGCAGTGATGGGACCGGATGCTATGATCTTCATTTTCTGAATGTTAAGCTTTAAGCCAACTTTTTCACTCTCCTCTTTCACTTTCATCAAGAGGCTCTTTAGTTCTTCTTCACTTTCTGCCATAAGGGTGGTGTTATCTGCATATCTGAGGTTATTGATGTTTCTCCCAGCAATCTTGATTCCAGATAACTCCCCCCTATTTTTTTGAGGGCAAGTTTATTACGTTTTCGTCTTAGTCTGGATGTGGTAGTAACTTTCCCCAGAAATTTTTAATGAGAAAAGTGACTTTATTTTACATTTTTACAAATCTTCTCGATGTCTAGCTAATATAGGACAGTTGGATTTTCTAATCTGTTTTTGCATTCTATTTGTTGTGATGTTATTATGGTTTAAATATATGAAGAAATCTGACCTCACATGGGTAAAAAGTTGTCAAAGAGAGGAAGATTTAATAATTTCACATAATTGTAGATATTCTTTGATATTATAGCAAAAATTAAAAATGTTCCTTAACATTCTAATGCTGGAGTATGAAATCAATGGATTTTTTTGTATTGTTGCCTTAAAATCCAGGTCTCTCTTCTAAGTTAAATAGATTTTTACCCATGTATGATTTTATCACTTCATGCATTAGACATTGGAAAATATTAATTCACTGAATTACATTGCTCTTCCATTTCCTGTATGTATCCCTGACAATTCATATTTGTGATTTGCCACTTATTTCATGAGAAAAACTTAAGTATTGGAAAACAGAATCTCCTGATAATTAGTAGACACAAGTTTTGCAAAATTTCAGTGTTCACTTCAAACTAAAATTTTATCATTGGAAATATATTTTCAGTTGGAGTTCTTGAAGTAACAAGTTCACTGGATTTATTTTCAGTTCCTAGGTTAGAATAACCATTGTCTGTCAGTTCTTTTAAGTAAAAATGTCGTTCTATTAAAAAAGCCAACTGGTTCGGCCCACCATTCAAATATTTGCACAAGTGCATTTCCTTAAAGTAACCATCATACCTTAGTATATAGCAGAAGTGCTTTATGCATACTTGCATTGTGTCATGCAGAATAAAGATTTTGGTTTGTGGGTCAAGATTTAATATTTTTACTACTTTATCAAGAGCATTCTTAGATAATGCCGTATAGTTCATTTCTACTGGTTTCGTTCTAATAGAGATTTGTGCCACATGCCTTCATTCATACTAAAAGTACAGCTTTACCCACTATTCCTTTTACCCCATTAGTACAAATGTCAGCATAATGAAAATGCATATAATATCTTAGTTGTGTTACCAAAATAGTTTTGACCTCTCGGATCCCTTGGGGTAAGCAGAGCACACTTTGAGAACTGCTGGTCTGGAGACCATGATAAAACACGTCCAGATAACAAGGAAACATCTAAATCCTGCAAGAAGTGAGTTGAGCATCATAGTGCTTCATGAACAAAAAGATCATATAGAGTAAAGAAATTGGGGGGCAGGGTGCCTCTTTATGGTAGAAAGGGGCTTTGAAACTGGCTATAAAAAGTAGTAGTATTTCAACAGGTAGGAAGAAAAATGTTAACAGATCATAAATTTACATGTAAATACTCTTGAGTTATTTAAATTCAGAGTTTCCTATTTTGGAAAAATTTTATACTCCTTTTGTAGTTAGCCTTAAATTATGTACAATAATGGAGGAAAGATAATAGATGCTCTGGTTAGTGACTTTAATGATTGACAAATTCTTAGTATTTAGTGTGCTTCATAATGATGACTTCTTTTGCAGTAAGTTTGCCATGCTAGATGTTTTATATAAGCTAAAATTAAAACATCTTTAGCATATACCACATGGAGCACAGTGGAAAAGAATAGCAAAAATTAAAAATTGGTGATGGAAAATTCATAAAATTTAACATGAAATGTTTATTTTTTTTACTCAGTGCATGTTAAAGCTTGTGGCTATTTGACTCTTTGTATAAAATAAATACTGAAATGGATAGTATTGTTTTGTTTCAGGAAAATATCTAAGGCAAAAGAGAATTGATTTTCAGCTTCCCTATGACATTCTTTGGCAGTGGAAACATAATCAGGTATGAGCTTATCTTACCATATTTCATTCCTTTTTTTTTTTTTTTTCAGTTTTATGTGTTTATTTATTTTTTACTTTACAATATTGGTTTTGCCATACGTTGACATGAATCCGCCATGGGTGTACATGTGTTCCCCATCCTGAACCCCCCCTTCCACCTCCCTCCCCCGGTATTTCATTCTTAAGTGCTAAATGGGGGAGAGGGAGATGCAAGTCTTTTTCTCTGCCTCCTTGTTATGCTCTCATCTTAGGAAATACAGAGAAGTGTCCCTGTGAAGGTCAGAGACTAAGAAAAATGAATTTGCATCCATATTTAATATGACCTATTTGCCTTTACTCATAACTTCAAAATAGCAGTAAGTTCCTGCTTCCTTAGGAAACCTTCAGTTATTATTCTGGACTTTTATTCTGGTAGCAAAGATTCTGTTCTGTAAGAATCCTGTTTGATGCAGGTCTCAAGAGAATTTAGATGTACTGCCAGCAGCATTAAGAAATTTCAGGCTTTATTTTCGTTGGCTCCTTCCCATCAGTTTGGAATTTATTTTTCACATACAAAAGAGAGTCTTCTACCAAAGGAAACAGGGAAAATATTTAATACTCTTGTACTTTTAAATATATTGGGAACTAAAACTGGGAAGGTGCTGTTTTTCTTTCTTACTTACCTAATTGAAGTTGCCCCCAGTAATTTTTATATTTAGCAAAAGCCCCCAGAATCCATATTGGGAACTACCATTGGGAAATAGAAGTAGTCATGCAAATGAGGTAAATAGGCTCCTGAGTTTTGCCAAAATTCCACCAAAGTTTAATCTTGGAAAGCCAAAAGCAGTGAACATTCCCATCTGCATTCTCTTCTTTGATGGTCTGTCCTGAATTTTAAGAGGGTCAGTATGTTAGATATTTGTCTCAGAGAGTTCATAACAATAAAGGAGATAGTGTTTTGACTCACTGTACCCACTGAAAAATGATGGTGGGATTATTCTTATAGATTAGTACACTTTAGCTTAAACAGCTTAAACCAAGCTCCTGTTTGTTTCTTTGTTTGTTTTTTGGTACTGTCTTCTATAGTAAAACACTCACAGACTGACTAATACTTTTTTTTCATAATGCATTCTTTATTGCAGTATGAGAACACCATTATCCTGCCTGCCATCTCCCCTTTGTTAACTGAATTAATTGCCTTAATTAAAATGTAAAATGTGTTTTCCTACAATAATCATCCTGAAAAAGCCAGGATACTTATCTTTTTCATATCATATACCTACCCTACCCATCTGAACAAGCCCTGTGCAAGTTTTCCTTTCTTTTCATAGAGGGAAATAAAGTCTTAATTTATCCAAATGAATAGCTTTAATCTGCAGTGTGATAATCATTTAAATCTGTCCAATAACTTGCTGAAGAAACATCTAACAAAAAATACATTTTCTTTAATCTACTTATGATTGTTTCTGTTGAATATAGTTCTCTTACCCTGATCTGGTAAGTCACCTTTTATTCCAGGGTAAAAAGTGATCACACCTCAAATGTATCCAACCCAGAAAGTAAGTGTTTCCATATGGGCAGAGTACATAGATAATTTCTTTATTTTTAGTGATTTATACTGTTTTCTGGCATTTGAAGTTGAATGCTATATCGGGATTTTTCTGTTTTTTCTTCTAGCTGTACAAGAAACCAGATGTCCCACTATATAAAAAAATTCGTTCAAGTGAGTAAAATGAGAGCTGTTTTTTCTGCCTCCATACCATCAGTGTTCTCAGCCTGGCACTTAAAAATTACTCTATATGTTCACAAACTATTCTTTGTTGTCTTCTCTCAAGATGTCTACGTTGATGTCAAACCCCTTTCTGGTTATGAGGCTACCACTTGTAACTGTAAGAAGCCAGATGATGACACCAAAAAGGGCTGTGTGGATGACTGCCTCAATAGGTACTGTACTAAACTAATTCTGTAAGCCCAGGCTTTAAGATCTGTAAGATGCTTCATTTAGGGGAAGTCCCTGGTGGTCCAGTGTTTAAAACTCTGTGTTTTCACTGTCAAGGGCCTGAGTTCAATCCCTAGTTGGGGAACTAAGATTCCACAAGCCACGTGTGGCCAGAAAAAAAAAAAAGACTTCATTTAAAGGAAAAAGTTAAGTAGACTCTGATATCCTCTCAAGAAATCAAAAATGATATATGAAACCTAACTGATGGACTGTCTTGGTCTGCTTGGGCTGCTATAACAATCATAGACTTAAATAATAGAAATATATTTCTCACAATTCTGGAGGCTGGGAAGTCCATGGTGAAATTGTCAGCAGATTCAATGTCTGGTGAGGACCTACTTCCTAGCTTATAGACAGCTGCCTTCTCCCTGAATACTCACATGGCCTCTCCTCAGTACATGCTCATGGTAGAAAGATACTTCTCTCTCTTCCTCTTCTTAGAAGGCCACTAATCCCATTATGAGGGCTTCTCTGGTGGCCCAGTGGTAAAGAATCCACCTGTCAATTCAGGAGCTACAGGAGAGGCGAGTTTGATCCCTTAGTTAGGTAGATCCCCTGAAAAAGGAAATGGCAACCCATTCTAGTGTTCTTGCCTGGAGAATCCCAGGGACAGGGGAGCCTGGTGGGCTGCCATCTATGGGGTCGCACAGAGTCGGACATGATTAAAGCAACTTAGCAGCAGCAGCCAGTATTCTTGCCTGGAAAATCCCATGGACAGAGGAGCCTGATGGGCTATGGGGTTGCAAAAGAGTCAGACAGGACTGAGAGATTAAACAACAACAATCCCATTACAAGGTTCCCACCTTCATCAGCTAATAAAACCTATTTACCTCCCAAAGCCCCTACTTCCAAATAGCATCACACTGAAGGCTAGGGCTTCAACTGAATTTTAAGGGGACATATTCAGCCCAAAACATGGGCTAAATAGAGTAATAGGAAGCAACATCATCTAGAGTCTTATGTACTCAGGTTTAAATCCTCTTACTGCTATGAGACCTAAGGAAAGTTCTTTAACCTCTCTAATAAAAATAATACTAGTAGAAGGGGGAAACTAAGTTGGTAGACATTAGGGTATAGAAGATATATTAATACACATGATGATTGAGTCAGTGATGCTAATGAGAGATAGTAAGGCTGTTGTCAGAGATAGGAAGTGTGAGTTCTCAGTGAAATTGAGATTTCAAAGTGAAAATGTCTAATTGAGACAAAGGATTCTATCTCTATTAACCTAAGCAGATACGTAGCAAAGGAGAATTAATGAACTTCCCAGCAGTGTTCCTTGTTCTAGATAGCTTTCCTAGACAGATAGCTGCTTCTCCAATTTTGATCTCTAGTCAGCTGTCCTGTGGGCTGAGGGAATCAGTGTTTTTGCTTTAATGTGCCAGCTGGGAAATTCTACCCTTAGTTCTACCTCCTTTAGTTACTGACATCTAACTTTATTTCTAGTGCTTTCGTATTTCATCAGTTTACTATTTGAGAGAATCATATGTCCTTAAAGTTGTTTAAATGTGCATTTCTTTAGATGCTAACATTTCTGTGCTTTTTTGTATGATATTTTATTTATTGTCTATGAAATTAATATAGCTGCCTCATTGCTTATTTCCTTTCTTTCCTTCAGTAGTTCAGGAAGTTGTTGTTGTTTAATTGCTTAGTTGTGTCTGACTCTTTTGTGATCCCGTGGACTATAGGCCACCAGGCTCCTCTGTCCATGGGATTTTTCCGGTAAGAATACTGGAGTGGGTTTCCTTTTCCTTCTCCAGGGGTTGGGTCTTTCCCAACCCAGGGATGGAACCAGAGTCTCCTGAATTGGCAGGATTCTTTACCACTGAGCCACCATGGAAGCCCTCGTATATTCTTAGTATAGAAATAAATATGTTAGTGTTTCCCCAGGATGCTGAGTGGACAATTAACTTATTAATTTACAAGAAGCATCAGTGTTTGCAACTTGACTTGGATATTTTCAGTATTATTAACTTTTGAATTTAGACATTATTACCTTGTTAATAACTTTATTAACCAACCTAACCCTATTAAAATAAAAATTAATTATATGCATTTTTTTGGCTGCACTGGGTCTTAGTTGCAGCATATGGGATCTTTTAGTTGCAGCACATAGCATCTTAGTTGCAGGATGTGGAATCTTTTTAGTTGCACCATGAGAAAACTCATTTGCAGCATGTGGGATCTAGTTCCCTGACCAGGGATCAATCCCAGGCCCCCTTCATTGTGAGTGCAGAGGGTTAGTCTCTAGACCAGTAGAGAAGTCCCTTTGAATTCATTTTTTAAATTCCTATTTTAAAAAATGGGTTCGTATAGATGATATGTAGTGTTAATTGACATGTAATTATTCCTTTTCTTTCTAGAATGATCTTTGCTGAGTGTTCCCCCAACACTTGCCCCTGTGGTGAGCAGTGCTGTAACCAGAGGATACAGCGGCATGAGTGGGTGCAATGTCTAGAACGATTTCGAGCTGAAGAAAAAGGTTGGGGAATCAGAACCAAAGAACCCCTAAAAGCTGGGCAGTTCATCATTGAATACCTAGGAGAGGTTGTCAGCGAGCAGGAGTTCAGGTACAGTGGTAAATCATACTCCAGGAAAATGGCAGAGGTACCAGATTAGAATGGAAAATGAAATATTTGAAGTTTACTTTCGACTTAATCATTAACTGGGTTTTAATCATTTCTCTCCTCTTTAGGAACAGGATGATTGAGCAGTATCATAATCATAGTGACCACTATTGTCTGAACTTGGATAGTGGGATGGTGATTGACAGTTACCGTATGGGAAATGAGGCCCGATTCATCAATCACAGCTGTGACCCAAATTGTGAAATGCAGAAATGGTAAGAAAACAGGGGAAGATGAACCCAGCAGAGCAGAAAGCATTGAGGACATCCTGAGATGTATCTTAATAATCAGCTTATACAAAGCAGCTCAGGCAATTCTCTGTTATGACAGATCCTCCCAGGTAGAGAGTAAGCTCGTACTGTTTCTTCACACTTCAACCTATCTATTCCCAGAAGAATGTAATATTTATTTATGTGTGTATGTGAGACATATATGATAATACCTACTATTTATTGACTGCTTACTATGTACCAAGCACTGCTACATGGTTCTTATATCCATACATTTAGCATGTTTATCACATCCTCACTGGATTTGTTACAATGATAAGTAAAGATAAGTGAGATAGATTAGAATCTAACTTAGAATGAAAAAAATACATCTAAAAAATAATCTCACCTTTTGACATGGCCCATACAGAGTGTGTTGTTGTTGTTTAGTTGCCAAGTTGTGTCCAACTCCTTTGCATCCCGATGGACTGTAGCCCGCCAGGCTCCTCTGTCCATGGTATTTAAAAAATAAAATTAAAAAAAAAAGAATAATTCAGAAAAGATAACACGATAGGGGAGGATTCTAAGAAAATGAGAGAGTTGGAAGCAATAAGAATCTATCTCCCTTTAGACAACTGCACTAGCAGAATCTGTCTGATAAAACTGTTTGGAACTCTGGAGTCTGTTGAAGGCTTGTAACGTCCAGGAGATGTTTCAGATGATCAGTTGTGATTTGTTTCAGTCAATTTGAACTCTTAACTCAGTAGAGCTACTCATCCCTACCCCCAGCCACGTGGCAGGCAGCTGTGCAAGTACTCCTGGAATAGCTTGCATACAGCTTGCATGTGCTAGGGCGGATAAAAGGGGCCCCTTTCTCCAAATACTGAATATCTGTACTCTGATTACTGATTCTGATCACAGAGGTGCACATGAAGCAGGCAGCCACTGTTGTACCTCCCATTGTTGCCAGTCCCTCTCCCTCCAGCTGTAGCGACTTTCAGGAGATTTTAAGGTACCCTCTTTTGCCCACCTTCATTTTTCATTTTTCGTCTTTTAGGACAGAAATTAAAGACTTAAGACATGTCAAAACAACTACATATGTTGGGAAATATGGTCAGTGACTACACATATCCAAGGGAAGGATCAGAAAAGACATAAGACACTAGGTTTACACTTGAGGCTGATCCTTGAAACAGGAAATTAATAATAACAAAAAACAGCGAATAGGAAAGGGGAGAATCTAATTCCCGAGCTAGCGCATTACTCGATTCAGATGGCCAGTGTTCAGAAAAATCACAAGGAATATAAAGACATTAGAAAATGTGGCCCATTCAGAGAAAAAAAAAAAAAATTCAAAAAAATAATTCAGAATAGTAATTCAGTAGAATCTGTCCCTAAAATGGGCTAATGGCAGACACATAAGACAAAACTTTTAAACAATTGCCCTGATGATGCTCAAAGAACTAAAGGAAATTGTCATGAGAAAGTCTTTCATGGGAAAGTCATGAAACTGATGTGAAAAAAATGAAAGTATCAATAAAGAGATAGAAAACCTAAAAAGAAACCAGAAAGGAATTCTGGAACTGAAGAAGTACAATAATTGAAATGAAAAATTTACTAGATGGATTCAGAGGCAGGTTTGGACAGGCAAGAGAAAGAATCAGTGAACTCAAAGATGAGGTGAAGTGAAAATCACTCAGTCATGTCCAGATCTTTGCGATCCCATGGACTATGCAGTCCATGAAATTCTCTAGGCCAGAATACTGGAGAGGGTAGCTGTTCCCTTCTCCAGGGATCTTCCCAACCCAGGGATCGAACCCAGGTCTTCCACACTGCAGGCAAATTCTTCACTCACTGAGCCACCAGGGAAGCCCAAGAATAGCCTATCCTTTCTCCAGTGGATCTTTCCAACCCAGGAATTGAACTGAGGTCTCCTGGATTGTAGGCGGATTCTTTACCAGCTGAGCTACCAGAGCAGCCCATAGGACAATATAAATTATCAAGCCTGAGGAAAAAGATAAAGATTGAAGAAGAGAGAGCTGTAAGCGGCCTTTGGGGTACCATCGAGTAGAACAACCATATGTATTGTAGATGTCCCGGAGGGAGAAAACAGAAGCAAGAGAAAATATTTGAAGAAATAATGGTTGAAAACTTACCAAATTTCATGAATGATGTGAATATAAATACCCAGGGTGCTTAACGAACTCCAAGTAAGATGAACTCAAAATGAGACACATACCAAGACATGTTAAAATCAAACTTTCAAAATTTAAAGAGCAGGTCTTGGAATCAGCCCAAGACAAACAAATCATTACATACAGTGACATTTTGGAGGCCAGAAGACAGTGGGCCCATATATGTAGTGTGCTAAAAGAACATGTCAACCAGGATTCCTATATGTAGCAAAGCTATCCTTCAGAAATGAGGAGGAAATAAAAACATTCCCAAATATACAAAAGATGAGGGACTTTTTGAGTGCTAGAACTACCCTGCAGAAATACTCAATGGTCTCCTCCAAGGTGAACTTATAGGACACCAGATAGTACTTCCATGCTATATGGAGAAATAAAGATCTTAATAAAGGTAAATACATGGGCAATTATAAAAGGTAGAATTAATTTGACAGTGTTTTGTAGCTGTACTTTTTTTTCTACACAGTTTAGGAAACTAACGCACTTAGTGGAATTGTTAGTTAATTTTTTTGTGCACATAATATAAAAAGAGGTAATTTTGTGACATCTGGAAGGGGTAGAAATGGCTATAAAGGAGTAGTGTTTTTTTATGTTATTCAAATTAAGCTACTATAAATTAGTTTTATAACTTAAGAATGTTCAGTTTAATCCTCATGGTAACCACAAATGCAATACCTACAGACATGTACAAAAAGAAGTTCAGGACAAATGTAAACATTTCACTCCAGAAGATTAACCAAACACACTAGAAAGCAGGAATTCAGGCAAGGAGGGACAGAAACCTCTAGGGCATATAGAAAATAAATTGTTCAGTGAGTAATTCCTTATCAGTAATTAATTTAAAGGTAAATGGATTAAACTCTCAAAAAGAGAATGGGATTCAGCATCATTTATGATTAAAAAAACTCTACAAAGTGGGTAAAAGAATGTATCTCAACATAATAAAAGGTGAATGTGACAACCAACAGGTGAAAAATTGAAAGCTTTTCCTCTAGAATCAAGAATAAAACCAAAATAAGGATGTCCACTCCTACCACTTCTATTCAACATAATTACTCCAAGTTTTACCCAGATGAGGTAGCTGCTACTGAGGCTGCTAAGTCACTTCAGTCGTGTCCAACTCTGTGCAACCCCATAGATGGCAGCCTACCAGGCTCCGCCATCCCTGGGATTCTCCAGGCAAGAACACTGGAGTGGGTTGACATTTCCTTCTCCAATGCAGGAAAGTGAGGTCGCTCAGTCGTGTCCGACTCTTCACGACCCCATGGACTGCAGCCTACCAGGCTCCTCCGTCCATGGGATTGTCCAGGCAAGAGTACTGGAGTGGGATGAGGTAGGCAAAAAAAAAATTAAGTAAAAGGCATCTAATTGAAAAGGAACAAGTAAAACTGTCTCTTATTTGCAAATAGTATTACATATAGAAAATACTATATATATATTATATGTATAATATAGAAATATAGAAAATTACATATAGAAAAAATATTGTTTGCAAATAGTATTACATGTAGAAAACCCTAAAAACTCCCATCAGAAAACTTTTTAGAACTGAAAATTTAGTGAAGTTTCAGGAGACAAAATATAAAAATCAGTTGTATTTTCATACATGAGTAACTATCAGAAATTAAAAAACAATCCCTTTGCAATGGCATCAGAAAGAATAAAAGACCTAGGAATAAATTTAGCCAAGGAAGTAAAAGACCTGTATACTGATAACTGTAAGCTACTGATGAGAGCTTACAGGAGACATAAATAAATGAAAAGATACTCTGTGCTCATGGATTTCAAGAGTTATTACTGTTTAAATGTCTGTACTACCCAAAGCATCCTACAAATTCAGTACAATAAAAATAAAATTCCAATGGCACTTTTCTCAGAAGTAGAATAATCCTAAAACTTAGGTGGAACCACAAAAAAATCTCAAATAGTCAAAACAGTCTTGACAAAGAACAAAGTTGAAGGCATCATACGTCCTGATTTCAAACTATATTACAAAGCTATAGTAATCAAAACAGTATGCTACTGGCAGAAAAACAGATACATAGATGAATAGAATAGAGAGCCCAGAAATAAACCCATGCATGTATGGCCAATTGATTTATGGCAGAGGAGCCAAGAATATACAATAGGGAAAGGGCAGTCTCTTCAATATAGGGTGTGGGAAAATTGGACAGCCACATACAAAAGAATGAAATGGGATCACTGTCTTTCAACATAAACAGAAATCAATTTAAAGACTTGAGTGTAAGACCTAAAACCATGAAATTCCTAGAAGAGGATAAGCTCCTTGTCATCAGTTTTGACAATGATTTTTTGTTTGTTTTAACACCAGAAGCAGGGCATTAAAAGCAGAAATGAACAAGTGAGACTGGTAAAACTAAAATGTTTCTGTACAACAATGGAAACCATAAACAAAATGAAAAAGCAGCCTACAGAATGGGAGAAAATATTAGCAAATCTAGTAAGGTGTTAATATTCAAAATATATAAGGAAAGCATACAAGTCAATAGCAAAATAGAAAATCCAATTAAATATAGTTGGAAAATCTGAATATACTTTTAAAGCAGACATATAGATGACCAACAGATATATAAAAAGGTGCTTAATGTCACACTAACCATCAGGGAAATGCAAGTCAAAACCACAATGAGATACCACCTCACACCTATTAGAATGGCTGTTCTCAAACAGATAAGAAGTAATAAATGTTAGTAAGAATGTCAAAAAAGGTTGGGGGAAAACCCTTGTGCACTGTTGGTGGGAATTTAAATTGGTACAGCCACTATCAAAAACCATATGGAGGTTCTTCGGAAAATTAAAAATAGAAGTGCCATACAACCCAGCAATGCCATTTCTGGGTATTTATCTGAAGGAAAAGAAAAACACTAACTCAAAATGATTATCTGTATCCCATGTTCATTATGGCATTATTCATAGTAGCTGAGGCATGGAAACAACCTAAGTATTCATCAGTGGACAAAGAAAATGTGGTATGTGTCTACAATGGAATATTTAGCCACAAAAATGAGGAAATACTACCATTTGTAACAAAATGAATGGCCTTGTTATGCTAAATGAGATAAAGAGAAAGACTAGTTCCATATGATCTCACTTGTGTAGAATCTTTTGAAAAAAAAAGCAAACTCATAGATAGAAATTGGTAGTTGCCAGAGGTAAGGGTTTGCAAGCTTGGAAAAATAGGTGAAGGTGGTCCAAATAAATAACACCTGAGGATGTAATGTACAGCCTGGTGACTATAGTTAACAATACTACAT
This sequence comes from Bos mutus, assembly GCF_027580195.1. Taxonomy (NCBI): domain Eukaryota; kingdom Metazoa; phylum Chordata; class Mammalia; order Artiodactyla; family Bovidae; genus Bos; species Bos mutus. Next base: position 19,481,061 of record NC_091619.1, on the reverse strand, counting down.
TGTATATTTGAAACTTGCTTAGAGAATGAATCTTAAAAATCTTATCACAAGAAAATAATTTGATACTATGCATGGTGATGGATGTTAACTAGAGTCATTGTGGTGATCATTTTGCAATATATACGTATAATAAATCATTATGTTACATCTAAAACTAATATTTTATGTCAATTATGTCTTAACTTTTTTTTTTTTAAGATTGGCAGAATAGATTCCCTGGTGGTCCAGTGGTTAAGAACTCACCTTGTAGTACAGGGGATGCAGGTTTGATCCCTGATCAGGGAACTAAGATCCCACATGCTGCTGGGCAACTAAGCCCACTCACTGCAACTAGTGGGCTCGCGTGCCACAACAAAAGATCCCATGTGCTACAACCTGATGCAGCCTAATTAATTAATTCAAAAAATACATCATCCAACTGTATACTGTGTATAAGAGACTCACTGAAGATCCAAAGACACAATCAGGTTGAAAGTGAAAGGATGGAAGAAGATATTCCACGTCACTAAATAGTAGCCAAAAGAGAGTGGGAGTGGCTAAAATAGACTTTAAACCCAAAAAGGTTAAAAGAGACAAAGAAGGACATATGTTTCTTAAAAAGATTCAGCAAGAAGATATAACAGTTGTAAACATTTACACACATGATAGAACTTCAAAATATAGGAAGCAAACACTGACAGTTGACAGGAGAGAGAATTCTGCAATAAAAATTGGGAGACTTCAGCTCCCCAGTTGATAATGAAAAGAACTACCAGAGAGGTAAGTATGGAATAGAGAACTTACATAATAAACCAACTAGATCTAAAACAAATACCAAGACCCCACCCAACAACAAACAGCATTTACATTCTTCTCAAGTGCACATGGGACATTTTGTTAGGCAGAAATTCAGTTTCAGTAGATTTTTTTTTTATTTTTTGGCCATGCCACATAGCATGTGGCATCTTAGTTCCCAGACCAAGGATTGAACCCACGCCCCTTGCATTAGCAGTACAGAGTCTTAACCACTGAACCAAAACTGGGACACTGAGACACTGATTTCTGTTTGGTTTTTTTTTTAGGCCACACTGCATGGTTTGTGGGAGCTTAACTCCCTAGCCAGGTCAATAGTTTTTATTTATTTATATTTTTGGCTATGCTGGGTCTTCATTGCTACACAAGCTTTTCTCTAGTTCTGGTGCACAGGAGCTACTGTCTAGTAGCAGGCTTCTCATTGTGGTGGCTTCTCTTCTTGTGGAACATGGGCTCAAGGGTGTGCAGGCTTCAGTAGTTGCGACATGTAGGCTCAGTAGTTGTGGCTCATGGGCTCTAGAGCACAGGCCCAGTAGTTGTGGCTCATGGGGTTAGTTGCTCCACGTCATGTAGGATCTCCGTGGATCAGAGATTAAACCCATGTCTCCTGCATTGGCAGGTGGATTCTTTACCACTGAGCTACCAGGGAAGTCCCCAGTATTTTAAAAGATAGATATTATAGAAGGTATCTTCTGTAACCACAACAGATGAAAGTTAGAAAATCAGTAACATAAAGGAAACTGGAAAATTCATGATACTTTAGAAAGTCACGAACTTTTAAACAACCAGTTGGTCAGAGAAAAAATCACAAGGGAAATTATTAAATACTTAGAGATGAATAAAAATAGTATAAAGTACCAAAAACCTATGGAATGTAGCAGTAGCAGCACTATGGGGGAATTTTATAGCTATAAATGCTTACATTAAAAAACAAGAAAGAGCTCAAATTAAGAACCTAACTTTACAACTTAGAGTGGAAGTGTTAGTCGCTCATTTATGTCCAACTCTTTGTGACCCCATGGATGCCAGTCTCCTCTGTCCATGAAATTCTCCAGGCAAGAATACTAGAGTGGGATCCATTCCCTTCTCCAGGGGATCTTCCCAACCCAGGGATTGAACCTGGGTTCCCTGCATTACAGGCAGATTCTTTACCATCTGAGCCACCAGGAAAGCCCACTTTACAACTTAATGACCTAGAAAAAGAGCAAACTGAATCTAAAGTTAGGGCTGGAGAACCCCATAGACAGAGAAACCTGGCAGGCTACAATCTCTAGGATCACAAAGAGTTGGACACTACTGAAGCAGCTTAGCACAGGCACAACAGAAATCTAAAGTTAGCAAAAGGAAGGAAATAATAAAGATGAGAATGAGAACAGAGATAAATAAAATCTAAAATAGAAAAACAATAGAGAAAATCAGTGAAACCAAAGGTTGGTTCTTCAAAAAGATAAAATTAACAAACCTTTAGCTACAGAGATGAAGAAGAAAGAACTCAAATTACTAAACTCAGAAATGAAAGTGGGGACATTACTACCAATTCTACAGAAATGAAAAAGATTAAAAGAGAATACTATGAACAGATGTATACCAAAAAATCTGATAACCTAGTTGAGATGGACAAGTTTCTAGAACCACAAAACCTACTGTGACTAAATCATGAAGAAATAAAAAATCTGAATAAACCTGTAACTAACAAATGTATTGAATGTATTGAATCAGTAATCAAAAATCTCCCAACAAAGAAAAGCCCTTGACTTGATGGTTTTACTGATGAATTTCTGAAGGAGATCAGCCCTGGGATTTCTTTGGAAGGAATGATGCTGAAGCTGAAACTCCAGTACTTTGGCCACCCCATGTGAAGAGTTGACTCATTGGAAAAGACTCTGATTCTGGGAGGGATTGGGGGCAGGAGGAGAAGGGGATGACAGAGGATGAGATGGCTGGATGGCATCACTGACTTGATGGACGTGAGTCTGAGTGAACTCCAGGAGTTGGTGATGGACAGGGAGGCCTGGCATGCTGCGATTCATGGGGTTGCAAAGAGTCAGACACGACTGAGCAACTGATCTGATCTGTCAAATTAGTACCAAATCAATTTTTTCCAAAAAATTGTAGAGAAGGAAACACCTCCTAATTTATTGTATGAAGCAAGCATAACCCTGATACCAAAGCTTAGCAAAGACTCCCCAAGAAAACTACAGACCAATACCTGTTATGAACATTGATGCAAAAATCCTCAGCAAAATACTAGCAAGCAATTCACCAGCATATTAAAAGAATTGTGCACAGTGACTCTGGAATTTCATCCTGGAAGGCAAGGATTGTTCAGCATAGGAAAATTGATCAGTGCGATACACTACATCAGGAAAGTAAAGGAGAAAAGAAGTCACATGGTCATCTCAGTTGATGGAGGAAAAAAGCATTTGACAAAATTCAACTCCCTTTTCATGATAAAGATACTCAACAAAATAGAAATAGAAGGACTGCCTTAACATAATAAAAGCCATATATGAAAACTCACAGCCAACGTAATACTCGGTAGTGAAAGACTGAAAGCTTTTCCTCTAAGATCAAGAACAGGACAAGGATGCCCACATTCACCGTTTTATGCAAAATAATATTGGAAGCTCAAACCAGAAAAAAAAAATAGATATAAAAGGCATCCAAATTGGAAATGAAGAATAAAAATTATCTTTGTTTGCATATTGTATGGTCTTCTGCAGTTGCATTTGTATGTACAAACTGAGCATTTTGAAAAGGAGATTACAAAAGCAGTTCCATTTGCAGTATCATGAAAAAGAATGAAGTACTTAAAATTAACTTAATGAGGTGAAAGAATTGTACAATGAAAGCTATAAAACATTGTTAAAGACATAAATGAATGGTAACACATCTCATGTTCATAGATAAGAAGATTTTATTTTATTAAAATGGCACTATTACCCAAAGTGGTCTACAGAGTCAATGTAGTTCCTATCAAAATCCCCATGACATTTTTTTTTCAGAAATAGAAAACCTATCTGAAAATTCATATGGAATCTCAAAGGATGCCCAAATAACCAAAATAATCCTTAAAAAGAGCAGAAGTGGAGGATTCACACTTCATTTGAAAACCTACAGAGTAATCAAAGCAGTATGTATGGTATAGGCATAAAGACAGGCATATAGACCCATTAAATAGAATAAAGAACCTTGAAACAAACCCCTACATATATGGTCAAGTAATCTTTTACAAGTGTGCCAAAACCGTTTAGTGAAAAAGGGATACTCTTTTCAGTAAAAGGTGCTAGGAAGACTCAGTATCCACCTGCAGAAGTATGAAGTTGGCCCCCTACCAAACACTGTACAAAAATTAATTGAAACCAATCAAGAACCTAAATGTAAGACCTAAAACAATAAAACTTGAAGAAGAAGGCATAGAACAATAGTTTCACAACACTGGACTTGGAAATATTAACTTCTATGCAGAGTACATCATGAGAAACGCTGGGCTGGAAGAAACACAAGCTGGAATCAAGATTGCCAGGAGAAATATCAATAACCTCAGATATGCAGATGACACCACCCTTATGGCAGAAAGTGAAGAGGAACTAAAAAGCCTCTTGATGAAAGTGAAAGTGGAGAGTGAAAAAGTTGGCTCAAAGCTCAACATTCAGAAAACGAAGATCATGGCATCCGGTCCCACCACTTCATGGGAAATAGATGGGGAAACAGTGGAAACCGTGTCAGACTTTATTTTTCTGGGCTCCAAAATCACTACAGATGGTGACTGCAGCCATGAAATTAAAAGATGCTTACTTCTTGGAAGGAAAGTTATGACCAACCTAGATAGCATATTGAAAAGCAGAGACATTACTTTGCCAACAAATCTGTCTGGTCAAGGCTCTGGTTTTTCCTGTGGTCATGTATGGATGTGAGAGTTGGACTGTGAAGAAGGCCGAGCACCGAAGAATTGATGCTTTTGAACTGTTGTGTTGGAGAAGACTCTTGAGAGTCCCTTGAACTGCAAGGAGATCCAACCAGTCCATTCTGAAGGAGATCAGCCCTGGGATTTCTTTGGAAGAAATGATGCTAAAGCTGAAACTCCAGTACTTTGGCCACCTCATGTGAAGAGTTGACTCATTGGAAAAGACTCTGATGCTGGGAGGGATTGGGGGCAGGAGGAGAAGGGGATGACAGAGGATGAGATGGCTGGGTGGCATCACTGACGTGATGGACGTGAGTCTTAGTGAACTCCAGGAGTTGGTGATGGACAGAGAGGCCTGCCGTGCTGCGATTCATGGGATCGCAAAGAGTCGGACGTGACTGAGCGACTGACCTGATCTGATGCTGCTGCTGCTAAGTCACTTCAGTCGTATCCGACTCTGTTGGACCCCAGAGACAGCAGCCCACCTGGCTCCGCCTTCCCCAGGACTCTCCAGGCAAGAACTCTGGAGTGGGTTGCCATTTCCTTCTCCAATGCATGAAAGCGAAAAGTAAAAGTGAAGTCTCTCAGTCGTGTCCGACTCCCAGCAACCCCATGGACCACAGCCCACCAGGCTCCTCTGTCCATGGGATTTTCCAGGCAAGAGTACTGGAGTGGGGTGCCATTGCCTATACACGGAATCAAAAGGCTGCCTATACACAGAATCAAAAGGCTGCCCACAGAATGGCAGAAAATATTTGCAAATCATATATCTGATAAGGTATTAGTATCAAGAATATATAGAGAACCCCTGAAACTCAACAACAAAAAAACCAACCCAATTCAGAATGGACAGAGAACTTTAATTAATATATTAATATATTTCTCTAAAGAAAATATGCAGATGGCCAATAAACAAAAAGATACTCAAAATGACTGATCATTAAGGATATGCAACTCAAAACCATAAGATACTACCTCACACCCTCAGAATGGCTACTGTGGAAATAACAGAAAACAATAAGTATTGACAAGGATGTTAAGAAATAGGAAACTCTATTGGAAATATAAAAATGATATATCCGCAGTGGAAAAGGGTAGGGATGTTCCTCAACAAATTAAAAATAAAATTACTGTATAATCCTGCAGTCCAGCTTCTGAGTGTTTATCCAAAAGAATTGAAAGGAGGTTCTCAAAGAGATATCTGCACCCCCATATTTTAGTAATATTATTCATAGTAGCTAAAATTTGGAAGAACCCAGGTGTCCATAATGAATGAAGGGATAAGGAAAATCTGGTTTTTACATACAATAAAATTCAGCCTTTAAAAAAAAAAATTCAGCCTTTAAAAAAAAGAAAGTTTTGCAATATACTACAACATGAAAAGACCTTGAGGACATTAGTCAGTTCATTTCAGTTCAGTTGCTCAGTCATGTCCGACTCTTTGCGACCCCATGAATCACAGCACACCAGGCCTCCCTGTCCATCACCAACTCCCGGAGTTCACTCAAACTCATGTCCATAGAGTCGGTGATGCCATCCAGCCATTTCATCCTCTGTCGTCCCCTTCTCCTCCTGCCCCCAATCCCTCCCAGCATGAGAGTCTTTTCCAATGAGTCAACTCTTCACGTGAGGTGGCCAAAGTACTGGAGTTTCAGCTTTAGCATCAGTCCTTCCAAAGAACACCCAGGGCTGATCTCCTTTAGAATGGACTGGTTGGATCTCCTTGCAGTCCAAGGGACTCTCAAGAGTCTTCTCCAACACCACAGTTCAAAAGCATCAATTCTTCGGCGCTCAGCTTTCTTCACAGTCCAACTCTCACATCCATACATGACCACTGCAAAAACCATAGCCTTGACTAGACGGACCTTTGTTAGCAAAGTAATGTCTCTGCTTTAAAATATGCTATCTAGGTTGGTCATAACTTTCCTTCCAAGGAGTAAGCGTCTTTTAATTTCATGGCTGCATGTAATTTCATCACCATCTACAGTGATTTTGTAGCCCAAAAAATAAAATCTGACACTCTTTTCACCGTTTCCCCATGTATTTCCCATGAAGTGGTGGGACCAGATGCCATGATCTTCGTTTTCTGAATGTTGAGCTTTAAGCCAACTTTTTCACTCTCCACTTTCACTTTCATCAAGAGGCTTTTTAGTTCCTCTTCACTTTCTGCCATAAGGGTGGTGTCATCTGCATATCTGAGGTTATTGATATTTCTCCTGGCAATCTTGATTCCAGCTTGTGCTTCTTCCAGCCCAGCGTTTCTCATGATGTACTCTGCAGAGAAGTTAAATAAGCAGGGTGACAATATACAGCCTTGACGTACTCCTTTTCCTTTTTGGAACCAGTCTGTTGCTCCATGTCCAGTTCTAACTGTTGCTTCCTGACCTGCATATAGGTTTCTCAAGAGGCAGATCAGGTGGTCTGGTATTCCCATCTCTTGAAGAATTTTCCACAGTTTATTGTGATCCACACACATTATGCTAGATGAAATAATCCAGTCACAAAAAGACAAATACTACTGTGTGATTCCACTTACATGAGATGTTTAAAAGTAGTTAGAATCGTAGAGACCATAGAGTAGTGGTTGTCTGAGGCTGGAGGAAGGAGAGTTTGAAAGTTATTGTTTAATAGGGACAGAGTCCATTTTACAGGACAAAAAGAGATGGAATTGCATGGTGGAGTTGACTACACAACATGAATTTTCTTTTTTGTTTCCTTTTTCTTCTTCTTTTGGCCACACCTCACAGTATGTGAGACTTTAGTTAGCTGATCAGGAATTGAACCTGTGCCCCCTGCAGTGGAAGCACTAGACCACTAATGAAGTCCAATGTGGATGTTTTTAATACCTCTGAACTGTACATTTTTAAGTGGTTAAGGTTATAAACTTTGTTACATGTGTTTTAACACAGTTAAAGAAAAATAGGCTCATGAACAACATTCCGTAAGAGTGTCCACTGTCACCACTTCTCTTCCACTTCATTAAACATTAGAATAAACAATGAAAGTTTGTAGGACATCAGTACTGAAGACCACTAAACATTATTGGGAAAAAAGACCACCTAAATTAACGGAGAAATACACCATGTTTATGGATTATAAATCTCAATATTTTTGAGATGTCAGTTCTTACCAGATCTATAAATTCAAATTCAATTTTTATGGAAATTGACAGGCTGATTCCAAAATATACATCTAATTGTGAAGGACCTTAAAAAGGTAAGATGATCTTGAAGAAAAAAATTTAAGACTTAAACTACTAATTTCAAGACTTACTGTAGAGGTACAGTAATTAAAAGAGTAGGTGTTTGCTTGGGCTAGATTAATAGACAAATGGAATAGCATAGGGGGCTTCCTAGGTGGCTTAGTGGTAAAGAATTCATCTGCCAGTGCAGGAGATGCAAGAGACACAGGTTTAATCCCTGGGTCAGGAAGACTCCCTGGAGGAAGAAATGTCAACCCACTCCAATATTCTTGCCTGCAAAATCCCATAAACAGAGGAGCTTGGTGGGCTACAATCCATAGGGTCACAAAGAGTCAGACATGACTGAGTGCACACAGCAGCAGCAGGAATAGAGTCCAGATAAAGACATATAAATGTACTGTCACCTGATTTTATGACTTAGGTTCCACTGCAAGTCAGTTAGGAAAGGATGGCTTTTTAATAAGTGGTTCTGAGTCATAGGCTCCTGCGTCAATACACACACAAAAATTAAGATGACTCTTAGACCTAAATATCACCACTGAAGCAATCATGTTTCTATAGGCAACATGGGAGAATATTTATTAAATTTACTTTTTATTGAAGTATAATTGAATTACAATGTTGTGTTAATTACTGCTGTACAGCTTAGTGACTCAGTTATACATATTTTTTTTTTCTTTTCCATTATGGTTTATCACAGGATATCGAATATAGTTCCCTGTGCTATATAGTTAGGACCTTGTTGTTCATCCATTCTATATATATCAGTTTGTATCTCCTAGTCCCAAACTCTCAGTCCAGTCCTTTTTACTCCCCTCTCCCTTGGCAACTGCCAGGCTGTTCTCTATGTCCCTGATTCTGTTTCTGTTGCATAGGTAGATTCATTTGTGTTGTGTTTTAGATTCCATATATAGGTGATATCATATGGTATTTGTCTTTCTCTTTCTGACTTTCACTTGGTATGATAACCTCTGGTTGCACCCATGTTGCTGCAGATGGCATTATTTCATTCTTTTTTAGGGCTGAATAGTATTCCAGTGTGTGTGTGTATGTGTGTGTGTGTGTATACACTACATCTTCTTTATCCATTTATCTATCCATGGACATTTAGGTTGCTTCCATGTTTTGGTTATTGTGGATAGTGGTGCTATGAACATAGGGCTATATGTATCTTTTTGAATTATAGTTTTGTCTGGATATATGCCCAGAATTGGGATTACTTAATCATGTGGTAATTCTATTTTTAGTTTTCAGAGGAACCTCCATACTGTTTTCCATAGTGGCTTCACCAACTTACATTCCCACCAACAGTGTAGGAGGGTTCCCTTTTCACATGGGAGAATATTTTCATATACTTGGGATAGATAAAATTATCTTAAACAGGATATAAATAGCACTAAAGATAAAAGAACTGATAAAATTAACGATTTCTAGTCATCCAAAGGAAACTTTGAGTGTAAAAGCACACCATACACTGAGAAAGGGGTATTTACAATGTGTTTATCTGACAAAGAACTTACTTCTGGATGAAATTTGGATGAAATTTTGGATGAAATAAAGACAATACAATTTATAAAAAAGGTAATAGACATGTCAGAATATAAAAGTGGTCAGTAATCAAAAGGTGCTTAATATTTTAGTCATCAGAGAGAAATATTTATTAAGCCATATTAAAATTCAAAGTGTTAACAAGGATTTAACACAATGTGAGTGGTCTGTTGTGTTACTGCTAGTGGAACTGTAAATTGGTATGACAACTTACAAAAGATGTTTGTACCTACCAAAGCTAATAAACACATCTAGTAAACTAGCAACCCTACTCATAAGTGTATCCCCAACATAAATGAGTGTTTATATTCAAAAGACAGGTGCAAAAAAATAAAAAAGACATGTGCAGGAAATGTCCACAGAAATTTTTTTATAAGGCTGTGCCACACAGCTTGTGGGATCTCAGTTCCCTGACCAAAGATTAAACCCAGGCCATAGCAGTGAAAGCCCAGAATCCTAACTGCTAGGCAACCAGGGAATTTCCCAGAAAATGTTTTTTTTATAATAATAGCTCAAAACTGAATATAGTCCATTGTTTATCAGCATTAAAATAGATCAGTAAATTTTGCTAAATTCATATAATGGAATACTACACAGCAGTATAAAGGTATATTATAATAGAGGGCAACATTGAGTCAAAGAAGGTAGGCATATAATTGTACATAAAACTATATATTCTGTATGATTCCATTTAATTAAAGTTTAAAACAGATGAAACTATAATCTCTATGGGGATAGAGATTAGAATGGTGGCAATTCTTTGGGGGAGGGTACTGACTGGGAAAGAGGTTACACAAGTGTAGAGATACATAGAATTCAACAAACTATACATTTAAAATTTTGTATTCTGTGTAAGTTATGCCTCCCTCCCATGTTTTTAATACAATATATTTTAGTATAGGATCAAATTTTAAATGTTATGGTATGGAACAAGGGTCAGCACTCTTGGAATGTGGTGGTGTGCCAATAAAAATTTAGAAAGACCTGGGGGAATTTGTCTGCCTCCATAGTTTCCCAGCCACTGGCATAGACTAAAATAAATGGGACCTAATCAAATGTAAAGCTCTTGCACAGCAAAGGAAACCATAAACAAAACAAAAAGACAGCCTAGAAACTGAGAGAAAATATTTGCAAATGATGCAACCACCAAGGGCTTCATTTCCAAAATATACACACAGCTCTTATAACTCAATTACAAACAAAAAAAATCAGTTGGGCAGAAGAACTAGACATTACTCCAAAGAAGATGTACAGATGACCAAGCATTTGAAAAGATGCTCAACATTGCTAATTATTGAAGAAATGCAAATCAAAACTACCAACAAGGTATCACCTCACACTGGTCAGAATGGCCATCATTAAAAGGTCTACCAGTATCAAATGCTGGAGAGGGTGTGGAGAAAAGGAACCCCTCTTATACTGTTGGTAGAAATGTAAATTGATGCAGCCACTATGGAAAACAAGATGGAGATTCTTAATAAACTAAAAGTAGAGTTGCCATATGATCCAGCAGTCCCACTCCTGGGCATATACCTAGAGAAAACACTTAATTCAAAAATGTATGCACCTTAATGTTCTTAACAGCATTATTTACAGTAACTAAGACATGGAAGCCATCTAAGTGTCCATCAAGAGATCAGTGGAGTTTGCAGGGCGGCAGTGGAGACACAGGTACAGAGAACAGGTTTGTGGACCCAGCAGGGGAAGAGGAGGGTAGGACGAATGGAGAAAGTGGCATGGAAATATATACACCACCATATGTAAGATAGATAGCTAGTGGGAATATGCTGTATGACTCATGGAGTTCAAACCAGTGCTGTGACAACCTAGAGTTGTGGGATGGGGTAGGAGGGAGGTTCAAGAGGGAGGGGACATTTAAAGATGAATGAATAAAGATGTGTCTATATGTATGCTGTGTGTGTGTGTGTGTGTGTGTACACGGACATAAAAAAGAATGAAATAATGCCATTTGCAGCAACATGGATGGACTTAGAGATTATAATACTAAGTGAGGAAGTCAGAGAAAGAAAAATACCACATGATATCACTTATATGTGGAATCTGGGCTTCCCTGATGGCCTAGATGGTAAAGAATCTGCCTGCAATGCAGGAGACTGGGTTTGATCCCTGGGTCAGGAAGATCCCCTAGTGAAGGGAATGGCAACCCATTTTAGTATTCTCATCTGGAGAATTCCATGGACAGGGAGCCTGGCGGGTTACAGTCCATGGAGTCGCAGAGTCGGATACTACTGAGCGACTTACACCTTCACTTACGTATGTGGCATCTAAAATGTACAAATGAACTTATTTATAAAACAGAAACAGACCCACAGGCATAGAGAATCTTAAAATTTTCAAAGAGGATAGGGATGGGGAAGGATAAATTAGGATTTAAGGATTTGCAGATATAAACTACTATATATAAAATAGATAAACAGGGCTTCCCTGGTGGCTCACTGGTAAAGAATCTGCCTGCCAATGTAGGAGGTAGGGTTTCATTTCTGATTCAGAAAGATCCCACTTGCCATGGAGCAGCTAAGCCTGAGAGACACAACTGCTGAAGCCCACACACCCTAGAGCCTTACTTCACAATAAGATGTGCCACTGCAATGAGAAGCCCTCGTGCCACAACCTCTGCTCACCACAACTAGAAAAAAGCCTGTGCAGCAACAAAGACCCAGCAGAGCCAGAAATAATTAAACAATAAAATCCTACTGTATAGTACAGGGAACTGTATTCCGTATCCTGTGATAAACTATAATGGAAAAGAATATGAGAAAAAGCACTCAGTAAACGTTAGCTAAAATTATATGTTACTCTATAAAGCATCTAGAAAAGTACATGATACCTTATTAATAAAGTAGATAAAATAGAACAAAAGAGACACTTGCGTACAGGTTAGAAAGGTGGAGATCAGTAGAAACTAGAAGATTTTTATCCATAGGAAATAATTGTAATTTGTTTAGTAAGTAAACTAATGCCCTATGTTAAAAGGACTTCGAATACCAAGCAAGAAAAGTTTGACCTTTGACAGCAGAAAGCATGTTTTCCAGAAAACTAGTTTAGGACTATTAATCTGTCAGTATTATACAGACCTGATAGAAGAAGAAAGAGATTAAAGATGGAGTGACTGGCCAGGAAACTTGAATGATTGGATACAGAAACAGAGGCAAATTTGAAATCAGTATACCAACCTTTCTGGTTCTCAGGCATGGTATTATGAACCTCTGCCTTTAACTCTTGTCCCTTTCTCTATAGGTCTGTTAATGGAGTGTACCGGATTGGACTGTATGCTCTTAAAGATATGCCAGCTGGTACTGAACTCACTTATGATTACAACTTTCATTCCTTCAACGTTGAAAAACAGGTAAGAATGATAAATTCAAGAGGGAGTTTGAACTTTATAATAGTACTCTATATTAACATGAGCCTTCGGTGAACATTACTGATTCGTAGCCACTAAAATACATTGGAAAAGATTCACTCTTTGTTCCACTTATCTAGGATACATATGTCACAGTTATTCTTTCAGAACTCTGTAGAAGAGACTGTTCAATTATTTTTTGTCTCCAGTCAGTTCTTAATTTTTCTCATGAAGTTTTTCCAAAATTTAATCTTTCCTTTCTACTACAGTGGAAACCATTTGTATTTATTTTACTCACAATGAGACAATGAGTTATGTTCCTCTGTATGAAAATTTCTTGATTCAAACTTACTATTGGGTGTCCAGATACTCAGGCATTCTGTTTAAACTTTTAGATTAGACTTCAGACTAAAAACGTTATTCTCTTTCCCTTCAAAGCAACTGTGTAAGTGCGGCTTTGAGAAATGTCGAGGAATCATTGGGGGCAAGAGTCAACGCATGAATGGACTCACCAGCAACAAAAGTAGCCAACCAATGACCTCACATAAAAAGTCTGGACGGTCAAAAGAGAAAAGGAAGTCTAAGCACAAGCTGAAGAAAAGGGTAAATAATAATCTCATGGTTTTCTCCAAATATCTGCATATAGGCAATTAATGAAATAAGGGATGTACCAGAGGGTGGCATCTTTAGAGTGGTTTTGTATTCTTTGAGGTGATTTATGATTTATCTTATTTTTCCTGCAATCTAATCCATCTGTTTGTTAGAGAGGCCACCTCTCTGAGGAACCCAGTGAAAACATCAACACTCCAACAAGGTTGACCCCTCAATTACAAATGAAGCCAATGTCCAATCGGGAGAGGTAAAAAGAAAATTTTCTTATCTGCACTCTTTAAATTATGTGACTTGCTTGACAGTTTAAAAATTATTAAACATGTATATAGTTGAGACATTTGTTTTTTGCAGGAAGACTTTAAACAAGCATTCAGGGGTGAACTTGGGTGGAGGAAAGAACTTATTTCTAACTGAAATTTAACTTTTTATTAAAATGCGACTGTAGGCCAAAGAAAAAAATGTGTGTGTGTGTGTGTATGAGTTTGTCACCAATATTTACAGTTTTGTATGTGTTACAGATATCTCAAAATATCATTCACAAAAAAAAAAAAAAAAATATCATTCACATTCATCTCTACCTTAAAATTACTGTGGTTATTAAACCCACCACTAGATCTTGTCATGTGTTTAAAATTAATGTTCATTTCTATATCACAACTTCAGGGTTTTTGTTTAATATTCTGCAAACTGTATCTTAGTTTATTCAGTTTGCTTTTAATCCTATATACTAAAAGTTACTTAAAATTTTAAATACTTTTAGTTAACATTGTTGAGAGGAGGATTACATGTGCTTCACCAGACTGCCAAGGAATGCATGGCACAGAAGAGATTAAGAATCCCTGTTTTGTTGATAAATTAACAGAGCAATAAAAAGAATCTTTAGTAGTCATCTTTGCTTTTCCCTATATTGAGATATTTGTCCATGTCTGAAGTAAGAGAAATAAATATGTATGTCCTATTTTTCAAATTGTCTTAGGACATTTCCTGCATCTTCCCTGACTATGTATTCCAGTATCTTAGCAAGTTCATCCTTATCTGTAACTTTACCATGATTTTAGCCCCTTTCATCCTATTTTCACTTTGAATCATAGAAATTTTACATTTCAGTAAAAGAAGGAAGTCCAGTGGTCTCTTCTTTGGCTGCATAGCAGCTGAGGTTGCTTTTTAAAACTCCTTATGCCCAGGCCACACTTCAAACCACTTACATCAGAATTTTCAGAAGTGGAACCCATGTATCAATAGTTTGTACAACTCCCCAAGTGATCTTAATGTGCAGCTAAAGTCACAAACTATAATTAGTCTAGCCTCCCTTTACTGAGGCCCATAGTTTAAGACTTAAGGTCCCATCTGTTTACATGTTTGTTAGAGTGAAAATCAAATTATGGAATCATCAAAATTGTGTAGGATTAATCAAGATGCATATAATTCATTTAAGTTTAGAGATCCATGCAGTAGCACTGTACCTGATATCTTAAATATCTTTACCTACATCTGACAGTCCAGTTCTCCTTGTTACAGCTGACCCTAAACCTATACTTGATCTTGGCAAATTCCTTTAGAATTCTACAAATACTGCATAAAGCTGTACGTTCAAGTCAACATGCTTCAGTTGCCAAAATTGTTGCAGCTTTTAGGTGGTATTTGTCAGATATTTGTAAATATTATAGAGAAATGTTTTGTGTTATGTGAAAAAAATCAAGATGCAAAACTGAATAATGTTTCTCCATATGTAGTTCTCTTTAAAATAACTGGTTTCACTGATAAACATTTATATCATCATACCAGTGGCTTAGAGTAAACATGTAGTTAATGTTCATTGGATGGATGAATAAAGGAGCTCCTTTCTTCCTTCCTTATAGAAACTTTGTATTAAAGCATCATGTGTTCCTGGTCCGAAACTGGGAGAAGATTCGGCAGAAACAGGAGGAAGTAAAGCACACCAGTGATAATATTCATTCAGCATCATTATATACCCGTTGGAATGGCATCTGCCGAGATGATGGGAACATCAAGTCTGGTAAGGACCAGGAGACGTTCTTGTTAGTTTACAGGTATCAGCCCACCATAACCTATCCATCCCAGCACTAAACTTCTTTATCTCTACTCTAAGGAATAGGAAGAAACCCCCTTCCATCAGCCTTCCAGACATCACCTACAGTCTTATAATTACTAGATATAGTGGATCTTTTGTGTTTAGGATCCTTTCCTACCTAGAAAATAACTTGCAGACAGGATAAACAGTGATGCCAAATGCAGGAGAAAATTACATTAGTGTTAATTTCAATACTTTGTTCTCCTCCACATTGAGATCAGCATTATACAGAGATGTTCAGATTTTCTTTTTCTGACTTTCATGAGTGAATAATGTACCAGTACTCCAGAGTTCAGATCTGATATCCAGAACAGACCTTAAGAAGAAAATTTTACATATCCAAGCATCCTTTATAACTGAAAATTAAGAATTAAAAGCTCATGCTTTTTTTTTTTCACACCACCCTTCGGCTTGAGGGGTCTTAGTTCCCCAACTGAACAGGGATCAAACCTCATGCCTTCCTCAGTGAAAGCACAGAGTCCCAACCACTGGATCACAATGGAATTGCCCTCATACTGTTCATTTACTCTTTATTTCCCTCATAAGGAAGCAAGAAGTTCCCTGGTGGTCCAATGGTTAGGACTTGGTGTTTTCACTGCCAGGGCCCAGGTTTAATCCAAGTTCAGAGAACTAAGATCCTGCAAGCAGCACAAGATACCAGGGGAAAAAAAGTAGAAGCAGTCTGCATGGTGTATAAGGCAACATGTTGAGTAGGGACTAGATCGATTTAGAAATTTGCCCAAAATCTTGTATCTTCTCAGTGATTTGATTGGCATAAATTCTGTGAACTTACTTTCCAACTAGTTCAAGTCTTCTGAAAATAACAGCAGTTATTTCCTGAGTATTTATTATAGGTCAGGCACTGAGCTAAAACATATTAAAGGGTTATTCCATTTAATCTACACAGATTACCTCTTGAGGGAAGTACAGACATTGTACTTACTTTACTGCACTTTGCAGATACGGTTTTCTACAGATTAAAAGTTTTGTGGCAACCCTGTTTGGAGCAGTCTACAGTGCCATTTTTCCAAGAGCACTCTGTCCCTTTGTATCCTCACAATATTTCAAATTTTTTCAATAATTGTTACAGTGATTTGTGATTAGTGATCATTGATGTTACTATCGTAATGGTTTGGTGGCACCTCAGACTGTGAACTTAATAAATGTTGTGTGTGTTCTGACTGCTCCGGCTGGCTAGCCTTTCTCTGCTACCCTCCAGCCAACCACACCCCATCTCCTGGCTCTCTCCCTATCTTTGGGCTTCCCTAACACCTAAAATACAATAGTATTGAAATTAAGCCAACTAATAACCCTGCAGTGGGCCCTAAGTGTTCAGGTGAATGGAAGAGTTGCACGTCTCTCACTTTAAATCAAAAGCTAGAAATTAAAAAAAAAAAAAAAAAAGCTGGAAATGATTAAGCTTAGTGAAGAAGGCATGCTTAAGCGAAGACATACTAAAAGCTAGGTCTCTTGCACCAGTTAGCCAAGTTGTAAATAGAAAGGAAAAGTTCTTGAAGGAAATTAAAAGTGCCACTCCAGTGAACACACAAATGATAAGAAAGTTAAACTGCCCTATCTTGGGTTTTTTGTTGTTGTTTTTTTGTTTTTATTTTTTTATTGATGGATAATTGCTTTACAGAATTTTGTGCTCTATTTTTGATATGGAGAAAGTTTGAGTGGTCTGGATAGAAAGTCAAACCAGCCACTACATCCTCTTAAGCCAAAGCCTAATCCAGAACTGTCTTCAGTTCTGTGAAGGCCTAGAGATGTGATGAAGCTGCAGAAGAAAAGACTGAAGCTAGCAGAGGTTAGTTCATGAGGTTTAAGGAAAACTCTCTATAACATCAAAGTATAAGGTGAAGCATCCAATTCTGATGTAGAAGCTACAGAAAGTTATCCAGAAGATATGGCTAAGATCATTAACGAAGGTGGCTACACTAAACAACAGATTTTCTGTGTAGATGAAATACCCTAATACTGAAAGATGCCATCTACTCTGCCTTTGCTCTTTTAAAGAAATGAAGTGAAAGTTGCTTAGTCGTGTCCGACTCTTTGTGACCCCACGGACTGTAGTCTGTGGAATTCTCTAGGCCAGAATATTGGAGTGGGTAGCCTTTCCCTTCTCCAGGGGATCTTCCCAACCCAGGGATCAAACCCAGGTCTCCCACATTGCAGGTGGATTCTTTACCAGCTGAGCCACAACAGAATCTAGATAATAGCACATCTGTTACAAAGTGGTTTACTGAATATTTTAAGCCCTCAGTTGAGACCTACTACTCAAGAAAAATTATTTCCTTTCAAAATACCACTGCTCATTGACAATGTACCTAATCACCCAAGAGCTCTGATGGAGGTGTGCAATGAGATTAATACTGTTTTCATGCCTACTGGTACAACATCCACTCTGCAGCCTGTGGATTGAGCAGTAATTTCCCTATTCAAGTTTTATCATCTAAGAAATAACATTTCATAAGGCTACAGCTGCACAGATACTGAACTTCTGATGTATCTGGGCAAAGAAAATTGAAAACTTGGAAAAGATTGTAGAGCCCATTAAGAATATTCATGGTTCACAGGAAGAGGTCAAAATATCAACATTAATAGGAGTTTGGAAGTCATGTCCAAACCTCATGGATGATTTTGAGGGGATCAAGACTTCATTGTAGGAAGTAAACTGCAGATGTGGTAGAAACAGCAAGAGAACTAGAATTAGAAGGGGGACCTGAAGGTGTGACTGAACTGCTGCAATATTGTGGTAAAAAAGAAAGTGACTTTTTGAGATGGAATCTACTCCTGGTGAAGATGCTGTGAAGATTTTGCTGAAATGGCCCAAAGGATTTAGAATATTACATAAACTTAGTTACTAAGTCAGGGGCAGCAACAGTGTTTGAAAAGGTTGACTCCAATTTTGAAGTAAGTTCTATGGATAAAATGATAACAAAGAGCATTGCATGAAGAAAAAAGAGTATTGCATACTGCAGAGAAATCGTTTATAAAAGAAAGAGTCAAAGATGTGGCAAACTACACTGCTGTCTTATCTTCGGAAATTGCCTCACCCAACCCATCCTTCAGTAGCCACCACCCTGCTCAGTCAGCAGCTATCAGTATCAAGTCAAGACCCTCCACTAGCAAAAAGATATAACTTGCTGAAGACTCAGATAATGTTTAGCATTTTTTGGCAATAAAGTATTTTTTAATTAAGGTATATAAGTTGGTTTTTTAGGCATAATGCTATTGCACACTTAATAGACTACAGTATAGTGTAAAGATTTTTTTCACATGCATTGGGAAACCAAAATCTCTGTGTGACTCTCTTTTTTGCAGTATTTACATTATTGTAGTGTTCTGTAACAAAATCTGCAGTATCTCTGAAGTGCCTGTACTACCACTCTTCGCATTTTATAGTTGAGAAGCTAAGACACAGAGTTTAAGTATCTTTCCCCAAATCAGACAGTAGTGAGGCCAGAATTCAAAAGCAGACACAAATATCTGAAACCCAGACTTGGAACTACTATACTCTGTTGCAGCTGGCCATTAGTAAGGTCCCTCTAAATTGTAGGATTTGTCTCTCTAGTAAACCCAGTGTTTTCTTATTTTTTTTAAGGAGGAAAGAAAAAACTCCATAACCACTAATCTGCTTAGTCACTTCAAGAAAAATAGAGAAAATAGCAGGAATCCATTACAGAAGAGAAAGCCACATAGAGCTCCTCTTTTCCTGAAACTAATTTTTACTCTGTCCTTCCAGATGTCTTCATGACCCAGTTCTCTGCCCTGCAGACTGCTCGATCTGTTCGAACAAGACGGTTAGCAGCAGCAGAGGAAAACATTGAAGTAGCTCGGGCAGCTCGCCTAGCCCAGATCTTCAAAGAGATCTGTGATGGCATAATCTCTTATAAAGGTACCCCAAATTCTTTCTCCTCAGCTTTTTTAAAAAATTATATCACTTTGTTCACCTGAGGTATCCAAGACCAGGAACGCATAACAATTTAGGACTGTGATTTTAGGTGGTTTACTTAGTTCTTCATTTGTCAGAGTATAGAATTATAGGACTAATTACAGTCTTCAGGAATTGTTGTCTCTGAATCCTTAGCTGTTTAGGTTAATTTTTTGTATTTATTGGAATGTTATCATAGTTAAGCACTATATTTAAAAATCACATATTTTAGCTGTAGGATAGAAGTAGGTCTTTGTCTTGAATATAATTTTCCTGAATGAGGCAGTGAGTTAGCAATTTAAGAAAAAAGTATTAAAAACGTATGACATCGGTGGTTCTTATCTGTTGATTGACAGATATCTTTGAGAATAAAGTTGTGGACTCTTACCCCAGAAAAATATTATATACCTAATTTTGCATATATTTTAGAGGGTTCACAGGCCCTTTCTACATTAAGGAAAAGGATATAAAGTTACAAGTAAATTACTTTTGAAGCATTTTCATGCAAACATTTACCCCACTTTTCCTTTTCTAAAATACATCTTTTGGATTTGTGTTAAGGGTAAGGGTGGAGAAGGGGAGAGTTTTTTGATTTAGGTCCGTAGTTTGGTAATGCACATGACTTTTTCTAACCACGAAATTTGTAGATATTTAAAATTAGAAATTTTAACAAATAATTGCTGCTTTTGCCTTCAAATTTTTTTCTGTTTTTTTTTTATAATTGAAGTATAATTGATGTACAATATTATATAAGTTACAGATGCACAGTATAGAGATTCATAATTTTTAGAGGTTATAATCCATTTATAGTTATAGAATATTGGCTATATTCTTGTGTTGTACAATATATCCTTGTTGCTTACTTTGTACATAATATTTTGTACGTTCTTAATCTGCTACCCCTATATTACCCCTCCCTCATTCGTTCTCCCTACTGGTAATCACTAATTTATTCTCTATTATCTCTGAGTCTTTTGTTGTTGTCCTTGTTAAAATCCGCCTTCAACTTTTGCTTCCTTCCTTTCCCTAAATTCTGAGGAATTTGATTTTCTTTCTCTTTTCTTTCTCTACTATTTATCTTCATATTTTAGTGGTTTTTTGCCATTTGTTAACCTCAGCATAGAGGAAGGGCCAGACCAACCTATCCTAATATGTAAAGTTTTGTGACACCTGTTCCGTTTACACTCCCTAAAGATCACACTCTGTGTTCTCAACCAGCCCTATCTGATCTAATATGAAATTGAAGTAGATGTATCTGTATGTCATTATATTCTAGGCATGAAACAGTAGGCTTTTTCTCTCTGTGTAATGAGTTATTAGAAAGTAAGAGAGCAAGTGAGAAGCAGCCCCACAACGTGAATTTTATTTTTGTAATACAGACCAACTGTTGCAAGAAAATGGATTCCAGAAAATATTTACAGTACTGAATTATTCATTATCTGGAATCAAGTTGAATCCAAACCAACAGAGTACTATTAACTGTGGGCAAATAGTAAGAACTGGAAAACATTTTTTGAATGTAGTTGAGTAGGAATTTGCCTTAAGCATACTAGCTGCTACGTTAAGTTCCCATATCTCATTTTTCTTAGGAAGTTTTCATTACCCAGCTAATGCTGTTTTACATTTCAAGTGTATACATACATAAACACACACACACTGTATCTTTCATATTTCAGGTAATCCTGAATGTATCTTCTGATCTCTGCCTTTAATTACCCACATTTCTGAAAAGTCTTTTCATTTTTCACTGATCTCAAAAAAAAAACATATTTTTTTTTTTCCCCTAACTTTAAATTTTGGGGATTCTGCTTTTTCAGTTAGGAGTTAATACTTGTCTCCCTGTAGAGTCAGTCTGTCTACTAAACCTTGCATTTTTTTGCAGATTCTTCCCGACAATCACTAGCAGCACCACTTTTGAACCTACCCCCAAAGAAAAAGTAAGTTTACATATGTGGGAATCATCCGAGTTTTAGAAAGGTCCTAAGTGTACCAGATTGACACCCTGGCTTTATGTTACAGGAATGCTGATTATTATGAGAAGATCTCTGATCCCCTAGATCTCTCCACCATAGAGAAGCAGATCCTCATTGGTTATTATAAGACAGTGGAGGCTTTTGATGCTGACATGCTCAAGGTCTTTCGGAATGCAGAGGTATTTTTCACTGACTTCAGACAGATTTAAGAAGTTTGTTCTGAAGAGGTCTATTGTAGAAGTTTAAGATGTTTACCTTCTTCTCCTAGCATCCTTCATATTTCTGGTTAAGAAAGGCAGCAGTTTTTATTGTGTACCCTTAGGGTAAATTGTGCTTACTTGAAGTGCCTTGCTATGTGCCTGCTAAGTCACTTCAGTCTTGTCTGACTCTTTGCAACCCCATGAACTGTAGCCCACCAGGCTCCTCCGTCCACAGGATTCCCTAGGCAAGAATACTGCAGTGGGTTGCCATAGGGTTATAGTTTTCTAAATATTGGAGATATAATAAATGGAGATAATAATACGACTAGAATGAAAGGTTAAATCATACTCCCAAAACAATTTTTGTAGAAACTTAGTTTCGTGTTGAACCTTTACATTTACGTAGTAGACATTTTCTACATTTAAGTCGTATCTGTAGGCTCTACTCAATAATTATATGTGAAATACACAGAAACATGTATAGGCAAATAAATACATATCTTAAGGATGAATCGGCATATAGTACACTAATATATTGTAGAATAGGTGAAGCTCATTGGGGAGAGGTGGGCTTGAATTGATACAAAGAAGATGTAGAATATTGTATGATACATAGAGGATATTTTTCAGTGATTTTGAAATACCTTGGAGAGATGTTTGAAGGTCAAAAGAGACTACAAGATGACAGAGGAATTGAGACTAAAGACAAGAAATGTGAGAAAAACAGACAGATGGGAGAAGAATTGGAGCAGTCTTGAATTGTTACATGCTTTCTCCTGAACCCAGCTTCCAAATATATTTAGACTTATAGCTTTGTGTCCCTAGTATCTATAAAACAGAGGTAAACGGAGAGATTCTCCACATTATTCTTGTGGTACTTAATCATGTTCCATGGTCTCTGTGTTTTTTATCCTTGTGGACAGTAAAGTCTGTGACAGGAGTTGAATGTCAGAGTGATAGAGCAAATGGGAAAATTACCATGCAGATTCTAATTTTAATTCATTTTAGTTAAATTTAAGTTGTTTTCAATTATCTGGCCCCTATATTTGATGGTATTAAAAATGTATTAACCAAATGGGAAGATAAAGAAAATCCTGCCACCTCTTCAGGTATATTTTTAAGCCAAACATAATATCTTTCTCCTGCTTTCTTCAGAAGTACTACGGGCGTAAATCCCCAGTTGGAAGAGATGTTTGCCGCCTACGAAAGGCCTATTACAATGCTCGGCATGAGGCATCAGCCCAAATTGATGAGATTGTGGGAGAGACAGCAAGTGAGGCAGACAGCAGTGAGACCTCAGTCTCAGAGAAGGAGAATGGGCATGAGAAAGACGATGATGTTATCCGCTGTATCTGTGGCCTCTACAAGGATGAAGGCCTCATGATCCAGTGTGACAAGTGCATGGTGAGAGTCAAGAGGTGAAGCAGAGGCCTAGTCCTGATGAGTGTGGTGACTATATTCAAAGCATCAGCCCCTGCCTCTTTTGACTTCGCTTGACAAGCTATTTATGAACTTTAACTTTGCCTCAGTTTCTGTTATCCCTTACTGTTCACCATATTGTCCTTCTCCTTTTTTATCTCTCTCTTTTATTTTTTCCTCCCATTTTTTCTACCTCCTGTTCTTTGTACCTGCTTTCCACTGCACACTTCTCATGTAATCTGGATCAAGAAGAATGATAATATTTAAGGCAGTGCTTTACCGGAAAAACACTAGGGGGTACTACACTCAACATAGCATTAATGTAGATGGAATTCAATATATAGAGCTCCTGATGAAGGAGTCAAGGCCTGGATTTGAGCCCTAGTATCTCCATTTGATACATCTGAACTCATTACCTTATGTAAAATGGAACTATGAGTAACACATAGGATTGTTAGAATATAATTAGGTAAGGTTAAATAAAAACATTTTGTAACTATAAAGCTTTCCATAGTAGCCATATTATTGATGCATATTACTTTGTAAGTAATAGCTTGGTACTGTATTCGTTCATCCTTCTGTTCTTTATCTGTCTCCTTATTTTGTTTGCCCAGATCCATGTATTATAAACAGTCTATATACTTAGGTTAAGATACGTCCTCATTCTTTTCTCCTACTTTACCATTTATCTCTAATTTCTTACTTACCTCCTTAACCCCTAGTTCCTGTTTTACTTTACCCTGTCCTGTTGCTTTTCTTTGTTTTTTTGTTTTGCTTCACCTTGCAAGATCTTAGTTCCCCAACCAAGGATTGAACCCAGGCCATGGCAGTGAAAGTGCCGACTCCTTACCACTGGACTGCCAGGGAACTCCCGCAGATTTTTTTTATTCTTAGTCCCCAAGACTTCTCTCAGTGAGTCTAACTCCCTACATACACACACACTTCTTTTTTTTCCTGCAGGTGTGGCAGCACTGTGACTGTATGGGAGTGAACTCAGATGTGGAGCACTACCTTTGTGAGCAGTGTGACCCGAGGCCTGTGGACAGAGTAAGTTGCCTTCTGATAATACTCCAATCTAAAAGCAGGAGATGTGGCACATGGTATTTTATCTACCCTGCTCCTGATGTACTGGATTTCCTTTGATAAGTTATTCAGCCTCTCTGGGCCTGTTTCTTACAATTTCTTACGCTTTACATTGAGGGTAATAATTCTGCCCTTCCTTTTCTCAGGAGTGGGACAAAAGGAAGAATACTTAGAAATCTATGGAAGAAATGATACTGTATAAAAACCATGGTTTTTATAAACACTATCTACTATCCATAAAAGAAGTAGCTTACAAAGTTTAGAACTTGTGTACTCTAAATATCACTTATTTTAAGCAGTGTTTAAGGAAAAGAGCTCTGGACTCAGAGTCAGCAAAAAATTAGTCTCAGCCCCATGTTTTGTTTTGTTTGGGCCATGCTGGGTCATTGTTGCTACATGCAGACTTTCTCTAGTTGCAGCAAGCAGGGGCTCCTCTTTCATTGAGGTGTGCAGACTTCTCATTGCAGTAGCTTCTCTTGTTGGCTTCTCTTGTCCGGCTCTAGGGCATGCAGGATTCAGTAGCTGCACCGTTCTGGCTCTAGAGTGCAGGCTAAACAGTTGTAGAGCTCAGGCTTAGTTGTTCCACAGCATGTGGAATCTTCCCAGAGCAGGGAACAAACCCATGTCCCCTCCTCTGGCAGGAGGATTCTTAACCACTGGAGCACCAGGGAAGTCCTTAAGCCCATTTTTTAACAGTTGGTAGGTTGGGTAACTTGCCCAGTTATTAAATGGGTTTTTTCTTAGCCCTGCCATATTTATATGTGTGATCTTCTATAAAAGGAGATATTTAGGCAATATTTCTTAACAGTGGTGCTGTTGTCATTTTGAGTGGACCGCTCTTCAATGTTGTGAGGTTCACATTGCAGAATGTTAGGCTTTCTTGGCCCCTGGGCACTAAGTCCTAGTATAGGTTCCTCCAGTCATTGTGACAAAGTCCCCCTTCACACATTTTCAGATGCCCTTTAGATGGCACAGAGCAACTACAGAATTAGTGCTCCATAGGGTATAGTTTGGGACATTTCGTCTGTCAAGTTTGTCCTCTCTGTTTACTTTTTCAAGTTTAAAAACTCTTGATGACAGTCACCTGTTTTAATATCTGTGCTGTATTGAAATGACTAAGCAGTAAGTCCTAATTGCTTGGAGAGTCTAGGTTTTAGTTCTTTTTCTCCTGAATAGAGAGGCTGGAAATAGTAGTCACAGCCCTTATCTCTTGGCTTTCTGCTCTTACCAGGAGGTACCCATGATCCCTCGGCCCCACTACACGCAACCTGGTTGTGTCTACTTCATCTGTTTGCTCCGAGATGACCTGCTGCTTCGTCAAGGTGCATACACAGAAGCTGACTCTACTTGCCAAAGCTGACCCTTCTGAACAGTAGGGAGTATCTGCTGTCTGCATAATAGTCCTTGTCTCCATATACCTTTAATAGCAATAGAATATAGGTTTTTTAATATCCTCAAGTTACTTAGGCTTAATACATTTATCTTCACCAAATAATATTTAAGGTAGTGTTTTACAAACTGAAAAACATTATGCTAAAAATAAATTGGAGAGACCAGAGTGTTACAAAGCTAGTGTTAGGACTGGGAAAGACATATAGCATTCCAAGAGGTAGAAGACCTCCCTCCTGTCATTCTCATGGTCTCAAATTGATTCTCATCACCATTAGACTGCTGGTTGTAGTTACGTATTTTTTGTTTTAGATTTTCAGTTCTTTGTATGTAGACCTTGGGTGACACTAGTGAATACCTAGCGTAACTTATACAGGAATCATTTTAACCTTCTCCTGTGTTCTGTGCCTTCTGTGTCTTTAATCTCCTGTGCCTTCCTAGGTGACTGTGTATATCTGATGAGGGATAGTCGGCGCACCCCTGATGGCCACCCTGTCCGTCAGTCCTATCGACTGTTATCTCACATTAATCGAGATAAACTTGACATATTCCGCATTGAGAAGCTTTGGAAAAATGAAAAGTATGTGTTGAGGTTCTATCTCTTTTCTTCAAGCTGTACCCTACTAGAGCAGTGCTGGATAGTCACTACAATCTTGATAATTAAACTTCTCCCTTCTCTTTTTTTTTTAAAGAGAGGAACGGTTTGCCTTTGGTCACCATTATTTTCGTCCCCATGAAACCCACCACTCTCCATCCCGTCGGTTTTATCACAATGAACTCTTTCGAGTGCCACTTTATGAGATCATTCCCTTGGAGGCTGTAGTGGGGACCTGCTGTGTACTGGATCTTTATACGTACTGTAAAGGTGAGTGATTTGCGCTACCTGAAAAATAACCTCCTGGCTGCCGTTCATTCATCTACTGCTGCCCACTCCACACATATGGTCGCTCTCTGATAAAAGATTGTCCAAGGCTGGCTTTCAAGCTTCAGAGAGCTATATACTTTCTTTTACCTAGTGCTTGGTACTCAATAAATGTTAATTCTCCTTTCAATTTTAATTCATTTTTTTCATAGTGTGTATTTAGCACTCTATTAATACTTGTGGGAAGATAAGTTATTAGGGTGGTGCAAACATAATTGTGGTTTCGGACTTTGACTTTTAAATCATTATAACTAGGTTCACAAAATAGGAACCTTAACAATCAACACATTTTTGCCAACAAGAAGTAAGTTTGTTTATTCCTATAGCGTAAAAATCCATGCTTCGGGATTCAACAAACTCTTAGAAAGCATTTTCTGCCTCTTGCTGGTTGTGGAAGCATTTTCCCTGCAAAAAATTGTTGAGATGCTCAAAGAAGTGTAGTTGGTTGGCAAGAGGTCGGGTGAATATGGTAGATGAGGCAAAACTCCATAGCCCAGTTTGCTCAGCTTTTGAAGCCTTGGCTATGCAATGTGCACTCTGACACTGTGGAGAATTGGGCCCTTTCTGTTGACCAATGCTAGGTTTAGGCATTGCAGTTTTGGGTGCATCTTATCAATTTGTTGAGCATACTTCTCAGATGTAATGGTTTCACCAGGATTCAGAAGGCTGTCATGGATCAGACCAGCAGCAGACCAGCAGACAAGTGACTTTGACCTTATTTTGGTGCAAGTTTGGCTTTGGGAAGTACTTTGGAGCTTTTTCTTGATCCAGCCACTTAGCTGGTTGTCTCCAGTTGTCATATTAAGTCCACTTTTCATCACAACATCATAATCTAATAGAGAAATGTTTTGTTGTTGCACAGAATAAGAGAAGACAGCACTCCAAAACAGCAATTGTTTTGATTTGCAGTGAGCTTATGAGGCACCCACTTATCCAGCTTTTTCACCTTTCCAATTTGCTTCAAATGCCCAACCATAGAATGGTTGACGTTGAGTTCTTTGACTTCTCATGTAGTTCTCAGAGGATCAGCTTCGATGATTCCCCTGACTTGGTTGTTGTCAGCTTCCAATGGCTGGCCGCCGCACTCCTCATCTTCAGAGCTCTCATCTCTACAAACTTCTGAACCACCACTGCACTGTACATTTGCTAGCAATTCCTGGGCCAAACGTGTTGTTGATGTTGCAAGTTGTCTCCACTGTTTTATAACCCATTTTGAATTTGAATAAGAAAATCGCTTAAATTTCCTTTTTTGTGTAACATCACTTTCACTAGTGTAAAATAAATATAAACAGCAAGTAATGTCATTAGCAAAAAAAAACATAAACTAAGAAATGTGAATTAAAATGATGTATAACATAACCACACTTCAGAATGTATTTTAGTATCAAAGTTCAACAATGCAAAAACTGCAGTTACTTTTGCACCCACCCTAATACTCTTTTCCCCCAATGCCAAAATCCTTACGGCCATCATCAACTCGGTACATTAAATGAACAAAAAAAGCACAACAGTTTCATAAGGTTTGTGGCTAACAGTAGAATCAATCTAATTTCAGATTCCAGTTCCAACAGTTTTTACCTGTGTGCCCTTGGGCAAGTTATTTAACCTACTGAAAATAGGGATTAGTATCTATTTTAGAGAGTTTTGTAAGGATTAAATGAAATAATCTACAAAATCACTAAGCCCAGTTTATGGCTCACAGTAAAACTCACTATAAGTTAGTTATCATTAGAAGCAGACTTTAGTTTCCTAGGTCTTTCTGTTAGCATCGCAGCAAAATAGTCCAGAAGAATTCCTTGCAAAAGCTAAGTGCTTAAAGCTCCATGCTACTGATGACTCCTCCGTCCCCTACTTTATATAAAGTGTTCATTACCAAATGTGGTTCCCTCATTTGAAGTGTCATTCTTTTCTTATAACTTCCCCATGATGTGCTCTGTTTTTCCCCTGAAATGTTCTCTCAAAAATCCCTGCAGCACTCAGTCTGTGTTTCCGGTTTCTTTCCATCCTGTAGAATACCCTTTCACCTTTGATTCCCTTTCCCCTTTCTTTGACACTAGCGTCTCCTTTCTTCTGCAATCACCAAATCCTTACTTGTTCCCCCTCTCAAAACAGCTACCATGTTTCCCTGTTAGGAAGTCTCGCTTCTCTCCCACTGATACATGATGGGCAGCTCAGGGTGAGGGAAGGGAAAATAGGGGGAGTGTTCTTTAACAGTGTTTGGCCTCATAGGGAGACCCAAAGGAGTGAAGGAGCAAGATGTGTACATCTGTGATTATCGGCTAGACAAGTCAGCACACCTGTTTTACAAGATCCACCGGAACCGCTATCCTGTCTGCACCAAACCCTATGCCTTTGATCACTTCCCCAAGAAGCTCACTCCAAAAAGAGATTTCTCAGTAAGTCTCCTTCCTCTCTTCACTGTCAGGACAATCTAGTTCATGCATGGAATTCACAGAGAGAATTTTCAAGTGGCTCTCTGCTTCTTCACCCTGTTTCCATCCCAAACTGGAAAACACCCTCTCTGTGGATGTTTGAAAAGCAAAAATACATTCATTCTGTATTTCCTGGTGTGTGCTATGCCTCAGGGAATTGTTATTATATTTTAAATAGGTTTTCCTCTTTTTTTCTCTCTTACACCTCTTTACCATCTTTGTCCTTGAGCCCCATTTTGTAGTTTTTTGGTTTCTCACACCCATAATTTTGAGAAACAAAAAGAAAATAACATTGAGAAACCTTTGGTGAAAATAATTTAGTGCTTTTTATCCTTGGATTTAAATATAAGACATTATCACTATTAAGAAGAAAAAATTGTTATTATCCTACTACACAGAAACTAACTGCTGTTTTCATTTTCAACCTTTTTCCTGTGTGTTTGTTTTGTTTTTTTCAAATTGTTGTGAATATATTCCTCCAGTTATATTGTGCCATTTGTTATCATTTCATAAAGGTTCTGGTTATCCATCTGTTTGCTACAATGAAACCCTGGACTAAACTCCTCATCCATGAGTCTTTTTTTCAGTGGGCCTGTCAGAATTCAGAGTTGTCATCCCAGAATGCTTAGAAATAGTCTAACCAGAACGCAAACCTTTATGTCCCTATTTTTCCTAGTATTATTTTAGGATTTCTGTGAATCATATTTCTTTTATATTCTCTCTGCCCACGACCAGGCCCTGCCTCTCATTCTTTGGTCTTGCTTACTCACTGTCAGCTTTGAAATTCCAACCTTAACTTCTCAAAAGTTAGGATGGGACAAAAGGAATTGTGACCCTTTCCCTTCTACTGTCATTCTAGGCTTATAAAATGCTAAAAAAAAAAAAAAAAAAAAACCCGTTGTGGCCTACAGATTACTAGAAGGACTGAACTTCTGACCTTAAAACACAGTCCTCCAACTTGTAAAGGTTTTAGCCCAGTAGCGCCTTTTTTTCTTTACTTCCTTGCCTCCCCACCTCCTTTATCCTGAGTTAGCCCCAGATCATCTGATTCAGCTTTGCCAGCATTTGCAATACACTTACCAACTTACCACTTCAATGTCTTCTCTGCAGCCTCATTATGTCCCAGACAACTACAAGAGGAACGGAGGGCGGTGAGTCCCACTGGGGGGATGTGATTAACCAGTAGCTTGAATGGAGCAAGAGAATAGCCACTTACCCATTATCCCTACCCCTAGGATTGAAAAGTCTCTGACAGAGTAGCCCAATATAGTGCCAAGAATAATATGGAAGAACTGCACTTCAGTAGTTGTGGACTCTTTATGGAGCTGTATTTGGGGCAGGGAGGGAAATTTGTAAGGTCAGAGAAAGAAAATGATTTGGAACAGAACTCGACATATTTGGAAAAATCTCTCTTTTAGGTTTCTGAAAGCTTTCCCTAATACCTCAAGGTATATCAATTCTTAGGTCTTCAAGGAACAGAAGTAGCTAGAAGTGCATGGTTTTAGCTGAGCAGTTTGGACTCACAGTTTTTATTTGTGCTTGTTTTGTACACAAGACGGGTATTCTGGTGGAGGGAGGACCACACCCTGTGGCATGTGGGATCTTAGTTCCCCAACCAGGGATCGAACCTATGCCCCCTGCAGTTGGAAGCGCAGTCTTAACCACTGGATCACCAGGGAAGTCCCGAGATGGGTATTGTTACAGAAAGTACTGAAGGCACTTTTCAGTTTCCTTTTCTATTGAATGGTAGTGTAACAGTTACTTTACCTATATCAGTAGCTTTTTTCTTTTAGGAAATCAAATATATTTCTTAAAAAAAAATACCAAACAATAGATGAAAGAAGAAATTTAAGGAAAGTAAAAACTATGGGATTGCTCATTGTAGTTGGACTGCTGGTGGCACAAGGTTGTGCCGCACTTCTGTGTACTCGTGAAGCATTCAGAACTAGTCAGCGTTTTACCAGCTCCGGCCTATCCTATGGGTTCCTGAAAGAAAGAAGAAAAATTGTATTTTATAAATAGAAATTAAATTTCAGAGAAGAGTGGTAATTTTTTCAAAAAATAATAAAATGAAGACCATAGGGACTTCTCTGCTGGCCCAGTGGCTAAGACTCTGAGCTCACAATACATGTAGCCCAGATTCAATCCCTTGTCAGGGAACTAGATCCCACATGCCACAGTGAAGATCCTGTGTGCCACAACTAAGACCCCGTGCAGCCAAATAAATAAATGAAAATAAACATTAAAAAAATAATAAAATGAAGACCATAGCCAAGTTTCTTACATCTTGAGCCAAGGCTCTAACAGCTAGCCTACAGGATCCAGAGATCTTTTCCTTTCATCCCCCTTCCATCCCCAAGTGCCCTGCTTAGCCTTCCTCTCTAAATTCATATATCCTTCCGGCAGATCATCCTGGAAGTCTGAGCGCTCAAAGCCACCCCTGAAAGACCTGGGCCAGGAGGATGATGCTCTGCCCTTGATTGAAGAGGTTCTAGCCAGTCAGGAGCAAGCAGCCAATGAGATGCCCAGCCTGGAGGAGCCAGAACGGGAGGGAGCCACTGCTGAAAACAGTGAGAGTGAAAAAAAAACAGAGGAAAGTAGTCAAGAACCCCAAGTAGCCTGTACCCCTGAGGAGCGACGGCATAATCAACGGGAACGACTCAACCAGATCTTGCTCAATCTCCTTGAAAAAATCCCTGGGAAAAATGGTAAGTAAAATCAGGCTCCTAAGATAAATGCAATATTAGCAGAGAGGGAATGAAAAAGAGCAACTTCTGATTATTTGCCTAGAATGGAAAATATTCTTTAAGTGGCACAGGTTTTTCATGGGCCTGTTCTTAAATTCCTCTTGGGAATGAAACTGGGAGGTGAGAGGATCTCCTCACTGGAGGGCAGCTTATTTCAGTTTGGCCCGGCTGCTGCTGCTGCTAAGTCGCTTCAGTCGTGTCCGACTCTGTGCGACTCCATAGATGGCAGCCCACCAGGCTCCCCCGTCCCTGGGATTCTCCAGGCAAGAACACTGGAGTGGGTTGGCATTTCCTTCTCCAATGCATGAAAGTGAAAAGTGAAAGTGAAGCTGCTCCGTCGTGCCGACTCTTCGAGACCCCATGGACTGCAGCCTACCAGGCTCCTCTGTCCATGGGATTTTCCAGGCAAGAGTACTGGAGTGGGTTGCCATTGCCTTCTCCGTTTGGCCTGGAGGAAGACCTAAATTGCTGGTGGGTTGGCAAAGGACCCATTGAACTCCTGTGATTTCCTGAGAGCTCAAATCTGTAATAAGGAGTGGGAGGGTAGAGTTTGATGAGCCTCCTTGGTTCTGTTTTCAGCCATCGATGTGACCTACTTGCTGGAAGAAGGATCAGGCAGAAAACTTCGAAGGCGTACTTTGTTTATCCCAGAAAACAGCTTTCGGAAGTGAACCTCAAAGAATGCGAACATCAAGCATCTGGGATCCAGTGGAGCCTACAGTCCTGCCTCCTGTTCTCTGAGTGCAGACAGGGGTGGGAAGGGTCCGTCCAGCAAGGGGAATGGGGCCACGTCGTCGACATTAGGTACTTAGTAAACCTTGGAGCTAGTGGAGAGGAAGAGGAAGGGGATCTGTCTAGACAGTTCAGCTTAACTTGTTTTCCTCTCCATTGCTTCACCCTGAGGGTTAATAATGTAGGGTGGAGGGCAGAGCACATTGGGGATGACCAGAATCTTTTGGTACTTTATAGCACTTGCCCCTCCCCTCAGCTTGGGTTTCTCTGTGTCATCCTCTGATCTTGCAGGCACTGCTAAGAAGCTGCTTCCTATACCCAGGTATAACTCAGACTCCAAAGGGACAGGGACAGGATCCCCACCCCTACCCTGTCTGTTCTCTATAGGCTCCAAGAGCTACCCCTAGAGACCTAAAACACAAACAGTAACTGGGCCTTGTTCCAGATCCCTGACTAGGAAAAGTTTCTCTCGCCTCTTTTCCCCAACCAGGTCAAAGTAAAATGTGAGTTGACAACTCAAAGCACTTGTAACGGCTGCCCCTCTCCCTACCTCTGCTATCCCAAATGGAATCATGGAATAGGGAAGGCCCCCATGGGGTCAGAAGGGCACAGTCCTTATTGTAATTATTTTTGTTTTCACCTTCATAACCTGCCGACCATATTTTTTCTAAGAGAAGGCCAGGCCCCGCCAGCACATGTGCTGTTTATGCGCTGTGGTTCTTGTGTGTCTGCTGTGCTGTGCGAATGGAGATTCATTTCAAAGAAAAATCATTTTAAAACCTGCGTAAAAATGAACTCTAACCACCCCCCCAACAAAAGTCACTACATAAACTGTTGAGCAGTATTCACCTATCAGAGTATTTGTTGTGAGTGTAGATTATCAATTGAAAACACTACTTCTTGTTTTACTTGTACAGTTTTCAATGTCCATCTCTTAAAGAGACAGTGTGTTCTCCCTGCCCCTAGTCCCATCTTCCTTCACCTTTCTGATGACTTCATCTTCAGGAGGGATATCCAGGGTGTCACCTTCCTTCCCATTCACTTGACCAGGAGTTACCAGATAAATTGTCTCTTTAAAAATAAAATTTAAAAAGCTTTGCTTTGTTGTCTTCTCAGACATACATATGCATATATGTTTTAGATGTTCTTATAAGAGAAAAGATGGTTTTTAAATGTGCCAAGTTGTGTGTTGTATATATATATGTATGTATATATATATATATATCTGCTGCGTGATTAGTAAGCAATACAATAGTTAAACATTTCCCCATTACTTTTTTCTAATATTGGACCAATGCTGTCCTAATTGTACATTTCCTCTTAGGATGACGACGCTCTGACTTGTTTAGGTAGAAACATTGACCACCTTCCATTCCATTGAATCTTTCTTTTTCTCCTTTCTGTGTCAATCTTGAGGGAAAAAAAAAAAGTAAAAGAGACAGGGGATGCCAAAGATCCCCTTGAACAGAGAAAAAGCAGAATAAATATTTTATTAAAGAAAAAAGAGAATTAAGAAAATAGTTTGGAGTATTTTCTTACTGTAGAGAAGCACTGTACATTACTAAGAGACCTGGGTATAAGATACTCACGTGTGGAGCTGGGAAAATCGCATGTCCAAGCCCGATTGAGTGGTTTCTTTTGGTTTTCATTGCAGGGAGCCGGGTGGGAGGGAGGTGGGAACAGGGGCACTTTGGGGGGTCTCCTTTTAGTCAAAGCAGGAAAATGACAAGAAAGAGATTAAAATTCAATATTTCCTTTAATAGTGTTAAACACTAAAATTTTAAAAAAGTCTCAAAAAAAGAAAAAAGGAAAAAAAAAACTTTGTAAAATGAGAGAACAGAAGCAAAAGACACTACGCTCTGTCGTTTTATCTTTCTTTTGTTGAAAGACTAAAAACTGAAATGTTTTTTAGACAATCAAATGTTAGGTAAGTGCAAAAACTTGTTTTTTCTTACTGGTGTAGAAATTAATGCCTTTTTTTATTTTTCGGTTATTTTATAATAACAAAAGAACCCCCTAGCTGCCAGGCGGGTTTTGGTGTTTGAAATGCGGGGCAAAGCACTACATCACTGCAAATAGATACAGAGTTAGTCTGCATGTCTGTAGGCTGTGTGATTGCGGAAAATATAAATGCTGCTAATATATTTCCTTTTTACAAAAGCATATCTAAATAGATGATTGTTTTGATGTTAATCTTTGTAAATTATGTATTACCAATTTTAACATTGGATGTAATTGCATAAAAAGCTTGCATCTCAATCCTTGAAAGTCTAGTATTAAATGGAAAAAACTTTTCCTAACTACAGAGTGGTGAGCTTGCTATTTTTTTTCCTCTTTCCTATCCTCCATTTATATTCCCAGGATCTTCTCCATCCTGTTTCCAAAGAGATCTGCTTAAAACCACATCAGCATCCTAGGCCCCACATGGGCATGCTAACCACTGTTGACTGTTGGATAAAGCTTTTCCTCAGCACTACAGCCTCTTTGGTCTGGGCCAAGCCTAACCAATCAACATAATCATCCTCTACACCTGTACCCCTTGAACACACAGACATCTAATACTCTTTAACAACCTCTGAGGTTGGCAGTAAGTTTAGGCTACATTTTCTAGGCCACTATGTTAGACTGTTTCCATTGTAAGCAGTGTACATGTATTCATTTATTTCATCTTCATAACAGCCCTTTTGGTAGGTACCAAAACCAAATTCTACAGATGAGGAAACTGAAGCAACAGAGAGGTAAGTAACTCACCCAAGATCTTGTAGCTAGTTAATCCTCATAATAGTTCCCTGTAGTTATTCCCGTTTTCGTAGAAGTAAAAACTGAACCTCGGGAAGGTTAGGTAAACTTGCCAGATCATCCAGTAACTAGTGTTGGAGCCAGAACTCCAAAATCTTTTAAGTTCATCCGCAAGTAGGAAAGTGTCAGAAATAGCCAAAGCCTGACCCTACTAAGGAAGATAAATCCATTCCTGCCAACTGAAAGACCTAACAAACTCTTGTCCTAGACAGGAGTCAGACATTTAATCGTTGAGTTCAGCTGGAATACAGTTGCTCAGAAGCCTCAAGACAGTTGACTACCAGAGCTCAATCTCTACTCCTGCAAGAACTTAGGGCTTATCCCACTATTACACAACAGTCTATCCATGGCTGCAAAAACAATACCTTAGTAGTTAATTTAAGGTTTCTTTAATCTTTATTTAACTTTTAATATCCCTTTAACATCTACTTAAAGCTATTCTGTTTGGATAATATATAATGATAATAGCACAGAACTAATTTTATATCAATCTCTGTCCTATCTCAAGATGTTCTGTTACCTGATAACCATTAGGCTCCAGCTGCCAATATCACCAGGTCTCACTGATACTCTGACAATATTGTTCTAGGACTCCTCCCACTTTTGAGGATTACCCACTATAAAACCAAGCACATAGGGATAAGAGTCAGAAAAAAGGAGAGGGCAGGTTGAATCATAGGAAATGAAAGCTGTGTACAAGTAAAGGATTTCTGAAACTTTAGAATCATGGCCACCCCCCACGTACACCAAAGATCTCACTTTAAGAAATATTGGTCCCAAAGCATAGTCTTCCATATCTACTGTTTAATAACTTAAAACATAAAAATAAAACTTCTTTTGCAGTAGTAGTTTGCAATTGAAGAAGCTTCATAAACTTGAGTACTCCCACTCTTAAGAATATATTGAGTGACTAGGAATTCTCAGAGGCAGTCAGGATCCAGTTTGAAAAACATCACCCTAGAAAACACCTGAAATGCAAACTGAGGTCTAAAGCTGAGAGGACCGCCAAACACAGAAAGCAAAATTAAAGCAAGGAGCAGATGAATGTCATAAATTGGCCAGGAACGGGAAATATTAAATCTTAGAAAATGGCGAAAGTATGAGACAGCTGAGTCTAACCAACCCTACCCCTGAGTATTTCCAAAGCGTTAGCTCTTACTTTCTCAAGTCCTTTCTCCTAACAGCAGCCCATTGTGCTCTTAACCAAGTTTCCAAAGATGAAGGAAAATTTAAAATGTTTTTCTTTTGTTTGACCTCACAGTTTTCAGCTGCCCCCTAACTTTCCTATTGACTGATAATAGCTTTCTATTCTTCTAACCTTTCAGTAATTCTCCTATAGGCAATCATTTGTAGTGATTTCTACCCGCATCCTCCAGGCTCTAGAGCATTTAACTATTCTCATTTCAAAAGACTGAAAGGAAACTCATTAACTCCTAACAAAGTAATAGATGTCAAGTTATTATGCTTCTAAAATTATATCACCACGGAATGTCCCTTTTTAACACCTTTTAATCTTTCCCATCACCTCAGCTATGAAGCTTGTAAGTACAATTTCATGGGCTAAGTCTTCCCAGCTCTCCCGAATCTACTCAGGCTCCTACTGTATCTGTCTAAGCAAAGCAATCAAGTCTCAGACTAGAGATGCACGTCAGTGAGTCAGGCACCAATCGGGCTACCTTTCAAGGAACAGAACTAGACCCAGCTAGGAAGGAAGCATCTCCCTTGGGCTCCCCACGACACAGCCTCCCGCCCCTCCCCCATAGCCTATGTCCTGAAACCCACAGTGACGACACATTCAACTCCCACTCTTTATTGGGACAAAGGAGGAAGGAGACAGACTGACCCCACAGGCCCACCCACCAGGGGTGTCCAGACTTCAGCACCTAGTCCAGCATGAGTACATCATAAATACAGGCAACGCGGGATGGGTGAGGTGGGGGAAGGTTCCATACACAGGAAGAAGACTATAGAGGCCCTTCAAGTCTTGGGAACTGAGGCGTATATAGAGGTGCAGTCCACTTATGGAGGAAGAAGATACAGGGGGGCTAGATTTCCATTTTGCAGAATACAGATTGGAAAGAGGAAAGAGATGGCATGGAGGGAAATTCCTTTTTATATATTTTCGAAGAGCAGATTTCACCTTATAGATGGGTATAGGAAGGAAGGAAAAAAGTTTATTTTAGGTATTAGCAGAAATGGCTATGGGAGGAAAGTGTCATTTTGCAGACAGGGAAGATACTTTGGGGACAGTCAGTATACATGGGTGAGTATTCACAGGCCATTCCATTCCCAGGTGACAGAAGGGAGAGAGAGGTGCAGGAAAGGAACAGGTGCTAGGCCTAGAGAACAAGGGAGGTATACCCCACGGGTACCAGTCCCTCCGCTCCATCCCTCCCACAGCGGAGCCAGTCCTCATCCACAGTGGCGATGACACGCAGCACTTCCCCTCGCTGGAAGCTCAGCTGGTCAGGTCCTGCAGCAGTGTGGTCACAGAGAGCCCGGACTGCCCTGTGAGGAGCCAGAGGGAGATGCTGGGATGAAGTGAGGTGGGGGTCCCTGTCGCCAGCCTCACCTCCCCCCCTCCGCGGGATGTATGTCCCTGTTGGTTCAGCTCAGTAAACATGAGTTGGGCTCATGGGGACCACGTCTCTTCAACATGTTGATTTGTTTGGGGCCCCAGCCCTCTCCTAAGCTCCAGACCCACTCTTTAGCTCCTTATTTAATGTAATTTGTACTTCTCTGGTGCTTCATATTCAACATACGCAAGCTAAATAACTCATCTTAACCCTCCAAACTGGTCCCTCCTTTTAGGTCCCCTGTAGTGGTAAATGGCATCACCTATACAGTTATTCCTGGTAAAAAACAAGGGGTCTCAGTCTCTACACCCAATCAGTCACCAAAACCTGTTTGATATTGGTTTCTCCCACCACTCCATTTATCTTCAGCTTCACTCCCATCATCTTAGTTTAGGCCTCTATACTCTTCTGGACCACTGGCATATAATCTAACTGGTCTGCCTGAATCCTGACCACCCTCTCCATTCTCCACACAGCAGTAGAGATCCTTCTAAAACTTATCATCCCTGGGTTTAAGACCCTTCAGTAGTTCCCACTGCCTCGGAGTGATACCCAGCTTCCTTCACTGGTCTACTGACACCTCTGACCTCCCTGTCACCAGTGCCAGGATCCTCCACTCCAGCCATGTACTCATAGTTCCTCACTTAACCACACTTTGACTTCTCCACCTTTGCATCCTGTTCCTTCTGCAAGATGCATAGCCCACACCATCACTAGGCTTCTCTGAGTCCCCAGACCTGGGGAAGAAGCCCTGTCTGTATGGCTCCAAAGGACTATCTTCCTTTTCCAGAGTCTTTAGCACACAGAATTGTAAGTGCTGATTTATTAACTGGTATCCCCACTAGACTACAAGCTCCTTGAGGGCAGAGATTCCCTCCTCCAGTATAATGCAAAGCACATAGTATGTACTTGAAAAGTACTTGAATGGAAAATCAAGAAACCTGATTCAGGGGTTTCCCTGATGACTCAGTGGTAAAGAGTCCACCTGCCAATGCATCCCTGACGCATTCCATCCCTGATCCAGGAAGATCCCTCATGCCACGGAGCAGCTAAGCCCATGGACCACAACTATTGAGCCTGTGCTCTAGAGCCCAAGAGTCACAACTACTGAGGCTGTTGCATCCTAGAGCCCTG
Source organism: Bos mutus (assembly GCF_027580195.1). NCBI lineage: Eukaryota > Metazoa > Chordata > Mammalia > Artiodactyla > Bovidae > Bos > Bos mutus. Next base: position 19,442,204 of record NC_091619.1, on the reverse strand, counting down.
CTCCACAATAAGAGAAGCCAGAGCATTGAGAAGCCTGTGCACCACAACTAGAGAGGAGCCCGAGCAGCAACAAAGACTCAAAACAGCACCCCCCAAAAAAAAGAAGCCAAATTCAATGGATTGAGAACCTAAAAGAAGCCAGACCCCAAGGATGACACAGCCCCTGGTGCCAAATTAGAAGGCCCCACTAAAGGGAAGCCCAGTTCCCCAGTGGACACACACGCATTCATCGTACACTCATACAGTAATAAAATTGGCCAGTAACTGGGCACCTTCTATGTGCCTAATACTTTTATAAAATCACGTTTAGTCTTCAGAACAACCATTAAAAAAATATAAAGTATCCTCTTTTTACAGAAAAAGAAACTAAAGGTTCAGAGAAACTAGTATCACACTAATAATAAACAGCAAAGATGCAATGCAAAACCAAGCACTGTCTGACTTTACATCACCTCCCATCCACGTGAAGTCAGAAAAACCCACACATGTAACATAACACGTGCACGCCAGTGCTTTCTCCCTGACCCTCCTTACCTGTGGGTCTGCACCGTGCTGGGTTCTGAGACCTCAAGCTCCTTAGGAGATGAGGGAGCCTCAGGAGGCGCCGCCCGCTTCACCAGAGCCAACACACTCACTGTCGGGGGCAACCAGCTGGATGGTCTCCTGGAGGAAAGGACGCAGGGTCACAGAGGCCACCCCACCTCCAGAAAAACCACCAAGGATCTGGGACCTTGGAGGGAGGGAGAGGCTGAGGGACCCAACTGCGTTTCAAGAGGTCAGGAGTTGGTCGCTGCTGAGGGCAGAGTGGCAGTCTTGGGACACAGTTGCCTTTAAGGTGATTAGGGAGGTGACAATGGAGGTCTACCACACCAAAAGCCACAAAGGGACCTATGGAACCAGCAGGCTTAGCTCCAGAGGGTCACTAAAGAGTACCTGAAGCCACTAAGGAGCCACTAATGGTCAAACCCTGGAGCAAGAGTCCGCAAATACTTCCTTTTTTTCTAAAGAGCCAGAAAGTATTTTTGGCTTTGAGAGCCAAGAGGAAAAGTGGACAATATCATGCAGGTATTTAATAACTGTCAAAAGTTCATGACTTAAGAATATAACCATCATGGCTGTAGAAAAGCCAGGCTGTCAACCTCGGACCTAAAGGATCCCTACCGAGTTTCAAATTAAGAGTGACTGAGGGAGTTCCCTGGTGGTCCAAAGGTTAGGACTCTGCTTTCACGGCCAGGGCCTGAGCGCAATCCCTGGTCAGGATCCTGCCAGCACCCAGAGCACCAAAAACAAACAAATTGGGCTGACTGAGGGCTCTGAGAGGGGGTCAGAGGTCATGGAGGGGGCCAGGGACCCCATTACCTGGACTTAGGGGCTCCGCTCTCAGTTTCTGCGAGGCCCCCAGGCACTCCAAACAGTCTCCCCAGCCATACGCCTCTGCCTGGTGCTGCTTCCTCTGTGTGCGGGGACCTCTCCTGTGTGGCCTCAGCTGCAGTCTGGGTGCGCCTGGACCCCCACCGGGGAAGAGGCAAGCCCTCGGCGCCGCCAGACGCATAGACCCGGGAGGCCTGGGTCAGCTGCTCCCACCAGCTGCAGGGGCTGGGAGAGCTTGAGGGGGCTGAAGGGCCCGGAGGGGCCTCCCCAGAAGCCCCCCGGAGGCTCTGGGCCAGCCGACCCCCCCAGTGCAGCACGGCTTGCACAGTCTGCTGCAGGGCTGGAGGTGAGCCTGGGGGGGGTGGGGCCTGAGGCGGCCCCAGGGGCAGGTGGTGGTGGTGCTCAAAGAGCAGGTCCAGGTGGAAGGTGAGCACCGACAATGGCTGCAGCAGGAGCAGCAGCTCCGTGGACAAGGAGGGGCAGCCAGCCCGGGCCAGGGAGAAGAAGCCAGTGGGCAGGTACAGGAGGGACAGCAGGCCTGGGAAAGAGCAGGCTACCATCAGCCCCTGCTCTGGGCCTCTCCAAGGGCTTCAGCTGGCCAGTCAACAAACACCCTCCTGGGCCTCGCTCTACACTGGGCACTGGGGCAGAGAGGGGGACTCGGCAGGATACAGGGCAGCCACATCCCTGCTGTGGAACCACCACCCAGAGAGGGGTGTGGGAACAAGTATGCATGCATGCTGCATCCATTCAGTCGTGCCCCTTTGCAACTCCATGGACCGTAGCCCGCCAGGCTCCTCTGTCCATGATTCTCCAGGCAAGAATACTGGAGTGGATTGCTGTCCCCACCTCCAGGGGATCTTCCCAACCCAGGGATCGAACCTTCATCTCCTGAGTCTCCTGCATTGGCAGGCAGATTCTTTACCACTAGTGCCACTTGGGATGCCCAGTAGCAAGTATATAAGTAACAAAAAGGAGGACTTGAGGGCTATGGGAGCAAAATGGGTAGGTGGGGTAGGGAATGGGGGTGGAGCCTCACTGAAGAAGGACCCAAAGGATGAATGAAAGTTAATGAGGAGGCAGGAGGAGCAGGAAGCCCTACTGGAGAAGGAGGCACAGCAAAAGTAGGGCCCTGGGGCAGAAAGAACTGAAAAAGAGACTGTTGACCAAGAAAAGCCCCAGACCTAAAGGCAAAGGCCAGATAACCAAGTCTTTGCAGGTTAGAGTGAGGATTAGGGGCATTCCTCCTATTAATAAGACTCCTTAAAAGAGTTCTAAGCAGGACATTCCTGGTGGTGCAGTGGATAAGAATCCACCTGCCAATGCAGGGGACACAGGTTCGATCCCTGGTCTGGGAAGATTCTACGTGTCACGGAGTAGATAAACCCATGTGCCGCAACTACTAAAGCCCAAGCACCCTAGAGCCTGTGCTCTGCAACAAGAGAAGCCACCACAATGAGAAGCGCGCTCACAGCAATGAAGCATAGCCCCCACTAGCTGTAACTAGAGAAAGCCACGCAAAGCGATGAACACCCAATGCAACCAAATAAATAATAAATTAATTTTTCAAAAAGAGTTCCAAACAGAAGAGTAGTAAGATTGGAGATCTGGATCGAGAGCATTCTGGCATCAGAGGGAACCATCAGAAGAGATCCCTTTTCCTACTCCCCCTAGTCTAGCAAGCCCATCCTCTCAAAGCCCATTTGAGCCTCTGACCTGCATCTTCCTGGAGACTGGAAAACCACAGCTCCAACTGCTTAGTGCTGGGGGAGAGAGGAGGGAATAGAAGTCAGGACACCAGCCCCCTGTGGGTGGAGGATAGGAAATAAGACCAGGACAGGGAAGGCCTTCTCTGGGGACATGGGGCAACCACCATATATCCCACCCAGGACACCCCTGCAGTCCCCAGGCTGTGGGAGGGACACCAGAAAGAAGGCCACTCACTTGAGGAGGCCCAGGATAAAGGCGTGGAAGCGGCTACGGCTACTTCTCAGCGGGGCCAGACGGCTGACCTGGCTATACAGGGTACCGAGGGAACGAGTGCTGGAGCCTGAGGACACAGGGCGTCGTCAGCCAGACCCCAGCCCTGCCCTCTGCCCAGTCCCACACTCGCCCCCTTCACCTGGCTTCACAGACGCCTCCACCACACTCCAGGGGCTGCTCCGCCGCTGCCCAGTGATGAGGTCTTTCCGGAAAGGCTTCAGCCCGTCGGCCACCAGGGCATGGAGGGCCGGACAGAGGGTGGTCAGCACCAGGTGCCCCACGTCTGGGCTCAGACGGCTATCCCCCAACTGGGCCTGGAGGCGGCGCAATGGGCATGGGTCCAGGGATACCTCCAGCCTTCCCCTGTGCCCTCAGAGCTACATGCCCCTCCTCACCCCCCAACACCCTCCCTACAGGCACCTTCACCTTCTGAACCAAGTTCCGGGCGGCCCCAAAGTGCGAGATGATTTTATCCACTGAAGCACTAACAGCTATCAGGAGACCTGGGAGCGGGGCGGGAAAGAGAAGCGTCAAAGCCCTTTGTCTCTCCCCAGGCAAACTCCGAGGGACTCGGAGAGGCCAGTTCACACAATTTGAGAGAGGAGGGCCTAAGTGAGGGGAAGTTGATTTCCAAACCAAGGGTCAAAAGTCAGGGTGTCCTACCTTTTTTCTGCTCCTGCAGCTGGCCAGTCCCACTCTGGGCTTCTGCCATCCACAGTCGCTGGGCCCCGGGGACGCCGGCGAACGACCAGGAACTACGGACTGGGATAAGGGAAGAAGAACGCACTGACACTTACCAGGGGTCACCCCCAAGGACTCCAGGCTTTCGCAAGGGTCATATCCTATGGGTCTAGACACCCCAGCCCCTGAAGTCTTGGGAAAAGGAGCCTAGGGCTGCGGGGAGCACAGGGCAGCACCCGGAGTGAAAACCTGCACATATCTCAGCACTGCCGTCCTGCTCCCCACTTCTCGGTTCCCATTTCCCTTCCTCACGGCCCAGCTCCCACTCCTCGATCCCGGAAGTCTCAGCGTGGGGCAGCCGTGCTCACCTCCCTCCCGCCTGCCAGGCTGGGCCCTGAAAGGCGGGAGATGACAGGGCAGGGAAGGGAGGGGCAGCCTTGTGCCCGCCACTCCCCCCCACCCCCTGGCCGGCGGTGGGGTGGAGGGGGAGGGGGGGAAGTCAGGTCCGCGGGGACCCAGGGAGCACGTGGGGAGCCTGGACCAATGGAAAGACAGACAGACGGGAATGGGAGGAGAGACGGAGGGAGAGCAGACCCAAGGATTGGGAGGCTGGAAGGCGCCGGAAAGGGGAAACCTGGGTCCTGCGCCAGCTAGGCAGAGGGCCCCTCGCTGCAGCCCACTGGGGCTGGCCCCAGGGGGAAGGAGTGACTAGAACCCCCTTCGGCCAGTGAGCTAAGCGAACTTCACCCTTCACCCTTCCCGTACAAGGTGGGGGTCAGGCTCGAACTGCACTGGCCAGGGAATTCCACAGAGGGTGTGACCCAAGGTCCTTAACAATGGCCTTGCTGGGACCCCCTTAAGCTGTGCGTGGAAGCTGGCTAAGCCTATATCCACTATGTCCCGGCCACGCAGCTGGGAAAGCAGCAAACTTCGCCCAGCCCGGGGAGTTACCAAGACCAGACTCCCCAGGACCAACGATCTTGGAATCGCCCAGGTCGAAGGGCTGGACCCAGCCGGGTAACCCGGGAAAAAACTAAAGCAAAAGTCTGGCCGAGGATGGGTGGGGCTTTGGAGTGGGCGGGGCAGCCCCGCCTGAGGCGTGGCCCGCGGGGCTGGCCCCCATCCGTCTTACGTAGCCTGGGCGGAGGCGGTGGGCTCCTGGTCCAGCGAGGGGCCTTCGGCGGACGAGGTGGCCGTGGCAGCGGGGGGGCGGGTACCTGGCAGGGTGGGGAAGCCACGGGGGGGAAGGTGCTACTTCTGGGAAAGAGCGGGGACAGCAGCAGTGCCAGCTCAGGGCTGGCCAGGCAGGGAAGGTCCCCCCTAGCTGGAGGCGAATAGGCCCCCACCGGGGACAGGCGGACGGGCAGCAGCTGCTCCTCCGGGGTACTCGGTGCCCCAGGAGCCGCAGCCCAGCGCCTGGCCAGCTAGCCAGAGGCGCCAGGAGCAGAGACCCAGCTGCGGCCGCGCTCCCACCCTGCAACAGGGGGCGCCCGTCAGCCGAGAACCGAAAAACCAGGGGCCGAGGGAGCAGGAGGGGACCGGCTGCAGGCGGGATTGGCGGGGTAGATGCGGAGGGGTAGGAGGCCAGCGGGATGGGCAGCCAGGCAAGGAGGGGCGGGAGAAAGAGGGAGCAAAGAGTTAGTCCCCGTAACCCAAGGACCCACCCAGTTTCCCTTTCCCGGAGCGCTCCCGGTAGCAGGGGACGGGAAGGATGGGTGGGATGGGTCACACAGAATGGAGGGGAGACAGGGGGTCGGGTCGGAAGCTTTGGAGGTGTAGGGAGGCCAAAGGCCAGCCCTCCTCTCGCCACCTCCTATGGCCACGTACCTTCAGTGCCAGCCTGAGGACCTGGCTGCTCCGGCTCCTTTGAAGCTGGGGCCTCCTCACCAGCAGCTGGGCTGCCCACCCTGCCCTCCTCGGGCTGCCCCTCTGCTATGGGCTGCAGCCCAGGTCGGTTCTTCTTCCTCCGGGGAGGGACGGGTGGCGGTGGGGGCCGAGGTGGGACCAAGGCCCAGCCAGCTGGGGGGTCTCGGGGCGGGACTGGCGGGGGCGGAGCCCGGCTTCGGGACCGGAGTTCCTTGAAGGTGGTGACTTCCCGGGGAGGCGCCTGGGAGCTGCCGAGCGACCCTGTGGGGGGCAGCTCGGTGTCGGGAGAGAAGACGATGAGCCAGTCACTGCGGTCTTTCTTGGCCTGCGGCACGAGGGGCAGCCCTGGGCCCCGCTTGCGCTTCTGGGCCAGCTCGTGGAAGGACGTGATTGTCCGGTGGGGCACCGGCTCCTCGCTGACGTCACTTCTCCATCCCCCATCAATTTTCCCTGCATCAGTTTTCGAACCAGAATCAGTTATTCCTGTATTGGTTTTCCAACTGGAGTCGAATTTTCCATGTTCAGTTTTCCAACATTCAATAGTATTCCCATTGACTTTCCAACCCGAGTTATTGTTCTCAGTTATTTTCCAGCTAGCATCAGTTGTCTCTTTGTCAATTTTCCAAATGGGGTTGATTTTCCAACTGGGTTCGGTTTTCCCAGCATCGATTTTCTCATCATCAGCCTCTGGGAGGTCAGAGGTAGGGAGGTCCTGCTCCTCGGCCTCCTCCTCTTCCTCTAGCCCTGGGGAAGGGAGGTCCTGGCCAGTGGTCAGGGCATTACAATTGGAGTCCAGGCCTGGACCGGATGGAGAGGAAGCTTCAGAGCAGGAATCCGGAGAGCAACAAAAGCTGTCTGGGGAGCAGGTGTCTGGGCCTGCGGAAGCCAGGGGCGAGCCTTGCTCCAGGGGAACGATGCTGGGCTGAGGGTGAACATCCTCGTTGCCAGGGAGGTCCCTGGAGTAGACTGAGATGGGGGACTCATCGGGGCTAAGATCTGAGCAGGAGCTGAGAGAGGAGGAACAGCCCGGGTCTGAGGGAGAGGCAGCCCCCTCCTCCTCCTGTGCTAGGTCCTGCCGGTTTTCTAGGCCTGCCCCATGCTCCTGGCAACATCGGCAGGGCACGGCTGGGCTGTTGGAATTGGCGTCCACCAAGGTCCCACTGCAGGGGCCCCGGCTCTCCTTGCCCCCGGTGTCCCCTGGGGGAGGGGATGTGCTCAAGGGCCCCTCCCGGAGCTCCGGACGGCGGGACAAATGCAGGCCTAGAGAGACATGCTGGAGGTGGATGTGGTTGAGGTTGCAGAGTAAGGCCCTCTGAGGGGACAGCATGGTGCCGGCGGCGACGGGATGGCCTCTAGAGAATGAGGAGGATCAGGCCTCTCAAATCCACTTGCCTGGCAACCGCAGATGCAGCCCTAGAAGAGAGGGATAGTGAAACCCAGCCAGCGAGGGTGCGGGCCGCGGGAAGGACACCAAGGTGACTTAGGTGCTGGGGCAGGCGTGGAACGGCCCCTTGGACAATATTTAAATGATATGCAAATAACATCGACTGGCTATTAGTTTCCGCTGCAGTGTTTGCAGGTGGAGTCGAATGTAATCCCCACCCCCGAGAATGGGGCGGGGAGGGTCAGAGAATGCGGCTGCGCCCTCGATCTCCTTGGAGGTGCGGAGGCTTGTAAAAGGATGGGGCCAAGAAGGGACCCTGGGTCCTCTCTGCTGCAATCTGGCCCTGCCCCTCACTCCCAGGGGAAGGGGTCGAGAGGCCCCGCCCAGATGATCTGAAATGGAGTGGGGGGACGTGCGTCCGGCTGGTTAATGCAGGAAAGGGGCAGGCGTGGGGGAAAGGATCGAGCTGCAGGAGCAACCGTCAGCCTGTCAACTCCACCGGGCAGGCCGGCCGGCACGGGCCTCGGCCCCGGGCTCCAGCCTACAGCTGCGGCGCACCTTCACCCTGCTGCGAACACCAGCATGTCTGTCCCATTCTCTCTGCACTTGTCTCTATGGTGCAGCTCCACCCCACCCCTTCTCTATTTTTTACTGCTCCCCTCTCTTGCCCCACCCCGCGAGCCCTGATCCATCCATCCACACCCGCAGGCCAAGTCATCCTCACCTGGGTCCTCCTGCAGCCGCTCCGGAGTCTGGAGCCGCGTCCGGCTCCGCGGCTGCGGTCCCCGCCCAGCCCGCACAGACTGGAGGGGAGGGGCGCTGGGACGACCCGCCAGCGCTGCGCAGCCGCGCCCCTCCACGAATGGGCGTGGCGAGCCTCAGACCCAGCCCCCAGCGCTTGACGCTTTTGCCTGTGTCACCCACCCAGGCCCAGCTCAATGGCTTTTGATGCGGCAGCCCACTCCAGTGTTCTTGCCTGGAGAATCCCAGGGACGGGGGAGCCTGGTGGGCTGCAGTCTATGGGGTCGCAGAGTCGGACACGACTGAAGCGACTTAGCAGCAGCAGCAAGGTCCCACTGAAGGGACCTTTTAGTCCCAAGGGGGTTCCGGCTTCCATGCAACTGACCCCCACCCTGCCCATTCTGGACAAAGCTGCGCCCCTGGCTGGCACAAGCAGAAACGGAAGAACCACAGGTTAGACAATAATTTATTAAGAAGCCTCCTTTCCCCACCTTCACAGACTCTAGGTCACTTTTTCCGCTTGTAGATCTTTTGTGCTAACCCCAGGAAGATGGCTGGGGGCAGGGGCGCAGCATACTGCTCAATGAGACCCATAATGTGGTTGTAACTGTCTTCCTCGTATTGCATGTACACAGCCGACAGATTCATCTCCTCGTAGAGCGCCTTCACTCGGGCCACCTTCTCAGCCTCCTTCTGCCCATAGTTCTCCTGAAGGGTCGGGGGTAGGAAAACGGGCTTATTAGCCTTACCCCCGCACCTCTAGGTCCCTCCACTCCCCCATCCAGAACCTCTCCAATGCCATTTATTCATTCCATTCCTGCCTCCAGTTTCAAGGGTCTCTGAGTAGCTATGATCTCAAACTCCAGCCCCCCCCCACGCCGCCCCCTTCCCAAATGCTCACTCAGTCAGTGGGGTTCAGGCCTCAGCTTCTTCTACCCCAGGATTTCTCAACCCGTGGCCCATTTGAAATTTCTGCCAGATAGTTCTTTGTGGGAAGCTACTGTATGTGTGGTATTTGGCAGCATCTCTGGCTTCTACCCACTAGGGATCCAGTGGCACAGGCACACACACACACACACCAAGTTATGATGACAAAAAAAAAAATGTCTCCTGACACTGTCAAATGCCAGGGTGGGCGGGCGTGCGTGCATATGTGTGTCAAATCACCCCCATTGAAAAACCACTGCTCTTTCCCCTACTCCACGGCTTGGGGACCCACAGCACAGCCTCAGGCACCTGCAGGATTTGGCGCTGCTCTGGAGAGGCCCGCTGCAGACACTGGACCACCAGCCAGCTGCACTTGTTGTCCTGGATGTCTGTGCCGATCTTACCCGTCACGCTGGGGTCCCCAAAGAGATCGAGGTAATCATCCTGGGCAGAGGGGGTGCAGAAAAGAAGGAACGAAGAGGCTGTAAGGCAGGGAAGGAGCAAAGCTGGAGCCTGTTTTCTGCCAGTGCCCCATGCCTTTCTACCTGAATCTGAAAGAACTCTCCCATCTCCAGCAGGATCTTCTTGGCATGGGCATGCTCCTTCTCCCCATCAATGCCCGCCTACAGAGAAAGGGGGTTAACAAGTCATACACCAGAGGTGCCTGCATCTTCCTGGCTGCTTCCTCCCACGAAGAGGGTCTTGCCCCAGTACAGATCCCCTAAGTCTTCTCTCCTTTCAGACACCCTTGGCTTCCCTGATAAAGGAAGTCCTGGCTGACGGTCCACCCCCTATCCCACTGATTTTAGCTATGGGTCTTCTTGCAAGTCACAGCAGAGATGAGTCCATTCTGGAGGCCGTCAGACTCTCTTCTCTCACAAGGCTCAGTTCCTGAGTCGCTCTGATCCTGCTTCCTAATCTTTTTACCATTTCCAAATTCTTTCACTATGGAAAGGAAACTTGGAGAAGGTCAGCATAGATAGTTAACCCCATGGATTGCCTTTGAATCTAGTCTTCTCCCTCAGCCTGAATTATCTCCTCCCCACTCCTACTACTGTACACAGATGGAGAATTCCTTGTTCCCCCTTGATGGGCTGTCCACTTTCATGTAAACCACTCAGTTCTTTTTTATAATTAGTCCCACGGGTGGGGATTTTATCCACATCTTATAGCTGAGGAAACAGACTCAGCAAGATTAAGTAGCTTGCTCCATATCTCTCAGCCATTCCTAGTCGGGGCATGCCTGCTCCGTGGCCTCGTTATTGAAAGGCCCACATGAGCAGGGCAGCAAGGGATGAAGAGACTCACTCACCATATACATGGCAGCAGCTACAGGAAGGTAAAAGGAGTAGAAAGCTGTCTTGTACTTGACAATAGACTTATACCTGCATGCATGGAGAAGATAAACTCCTTAGAAGGGTTATACACCCCCTCCCAGCCCTCCCTCTCACTGTCCAGATATGGTTCCCATGGTCCCTCACCTCCTTTCTGTGAATCTGCCAAGATCCACGTTGCCCTGGGGAGCTGTGATGAGGTCCAAGGTCTGTCCGATCTCAGTTTGATAAGAACTCTAAGGAGCAGGAAGATGGCCTGTGAACTGGGCTTTCTCCAGGGCTGGAGAACTCTGAAATCTTGGGCCCTACATCCCACAGTAGTTGATAACCGGGTGGTCAGGAAGACAGGAGGAGGAAGAGAGGGCTCCCAAACTCAAGGCCCACACAGTCACACACATGCTCTTTACCACTCCTTTCAATCACAGAGACACAAGCAAGCCGCCGCCACCACCCGCCCCCACTCCCTCCCTCAATTACTTCCCCTTCCAGGCAAACCTGTGTATCACCCTAAAACAAGACTGTCCCAAAGAGGACAGTGAGCATCACATATCTGGACGAGAATGTCCCATAGAGGCCAAGGCCACTGTGGGAGCCCTAGTCGGCACCACACCTGCAGGAAGAGCTCGATCAGGTCCAGGTAATAGGGCTGCTCCCGACAGTACAGCTTCAACAGGCGGTAGATGGATGATTCCAGAAGGAAAGCATCATTGATGGCATCCAAACCTATGCCTGGCTGTCAGGGACACACAAAACAAGCAATCAACTTCTGGCCTAGACTCACCAAAAACCCGTAACACCTCCTCCATAGGCTCCATGTGACCCTTTCCCAGGGGTCTGTTGCCATGCCCACCGCGCTACCTTCCCGCCCACTTACCTTCTGATACCAGCAGGTCTGCCCCCGTCGGGTGAGGGATGAGTCCATAATGTCATCTGACACCAGGAAGAAGGCTTGGAGCTAGGAGGATGGAAAGTGGAATAAGAGTCCCAGGGCTCCTTATGATTGTTCCTTCTACTAGCAATAGATGCTGCTTTTAAGAATCACTCAACAGGGAAGGTAGGTCAGGATGAGGCTGAGGACTGGTTTTTTTGGCCACACTGTGTGGCTTGCGGGATCTTAGTTCTCCAACCAGAGATCAAGCCCGTGCCCCTCTACATTGAGAGCATGGAATCTCAACCACTGCACTGCCAGGGAAGTTCACTGAGGACTTTTAATCTGGGCTGTGGGACTTTGGAAGATTGTATGACTTCTTTGGCTCAGGCTTCCCAACTATAAAAAGGGACAAAAAACTCCTTTGTTTTCAGAGTAAGAGACATAACAGATCTCCAGACAATCCCTGGTATCAGGGAGATGATGAAATGTCTTCATATACTGTACTCCTCCCTGGCCAAAAACTTCGGGGAGGGTTTCAAACAAGATTTTTTCATGCAGCGTGACTTTACATGACTTCAGGAACAAGAAAGGCTGGTTCCTGCCTTCTCTCCGGGCACTGCTTACCCACTCCAGCAAACAGGAACAAAACCCCACCTCAGGAAGCTCATTTAGGAGCCTGAGTCTAATGGGGTGGAACTGAAGTCTGACTCCTGGTAACTTTCACCCATGGCTCTTAAACATCCTCAAAGGGCTTCCTCTTCTGAGTGCCAGCCTCCTGGAAAGTACCAGACTATGCTGGCTCCCTGCAGGACTGTGAACTACCTTGAGGCACGGACGAGGTGTTTGACTGTATGGCATTCCCAAAGCCCAGCACAGTGCTGGCCCATAAATGTTTGTCTAAGAAATACATGAGAGAATGAAGCACTGTAATTCTCCCAGAGATACTTCTAGCAGCCAGGCTACATATTCTGGCTCCCTCAAACAGCTTGTGAAGACATGGTGTGTTTTTTTTCTTTTTGGCCACACCGCATGGCTTGTGGGATCTTAGTTCCTCGACCAGGGATTGAATCTGGGCCCTACTTCAGCAGTGGAAGTGCTGAGCCCTAACCACTGGAGCACTACGGGAATTCCTTGAAGACATGGTTTTTAATGTCTTGTGTGTGTGCTCCAGTGGATCTGCATGGCTCAGAGGAAGTGCCCACCACTAGCCACCAGCTCAGCTGTGCACAGTGCCGAAAGGGCTATTGTCGTTCCAGGCCAAGTCCTCGGGAAGGAGGTCTCCATCTGCACCTTTCCCTCTGACGTCGCCCTGGAGTGGGGCCTGGGCTTTCCACATTGGGGCACACATTTTATTTACAGTGTGTCTATGTGGAGTGGCATTGTTCCCTGAAGCCACAGCTCCACTGCCTCCCCCGAGTGGCTACAAGGGCCAGCTGGTTTCAACCAGCACCACTCAACCAAGATCGCCTCTGAAGGGCATTCATTCCGTGGCCTCCCTCAGTCTCCTCTGCCCCCACCAACTGCACTTTCTATCTATTAGGAGAACATTAAACCTACAGTGGTTTTACCACAGTATTGGGTTGGGTTTTTTAGTAATCTCCCCAGGTATATGTCACAGTGGGAAGTAGCGAGAAGCACATCTACATTACCCACACTGCATCCTTACCGAAATGCCTCCTTGCCTATTTCCTCTAGATACGAATCAGACTGGGCTGTGAGCCACTCTATCAAATAATTGGCCTAGACTTTAAAAAAGTCTGTTATAATGGAGGAAGTATTCTAAAGACTGAAGAAAAACTAACAAATGCAATGCATCACTTCTGCTTGGATCCTAGATGTTTTTTTTTAAAAAAAAAAACAACACCTTATAGTAGACAATTGGGGAAGAATTATGAATATTTAAATATGGAATATATATTAGGTAATATTATGATATCAATGTTAACTATCACGACTGTTGCTCTGATTTGAATGCTTCCCCCCAAAATTCTTATGTTGAAATCCTCAACTTCAAAGATAACAGTATTAGAAGGTGGACCCTTTGGGAGATGCTCAGATCATGAGGGTGCAAGCCTCATGCAAGGGATTAGTGCCCCTATGAAGGAGACCTCCAAGCACTCCCTTGGCCCTTCCACTTGAGGACACAGCAAGAAGATGCTGGCTATGAATCAGGAAGAGAAGTCTTGACTCCTGGTAAGACCCAGTCATGTGGGTGCCTTAATCTCAGCCATCCCAACCTTCAGAGCTGTAAGAGAGAAATTTTCTGTTGTTTATAAGTTACCCAGTCACTGGTATTTTGCTGTTGTTCAGTCGCTAGGCTGTGTACAACTCTTTGCAGCCCCATGGACTGCAGCACGCCAGGCCTCCTTGTCCCTCACTACCTCAGAGTTTGCCCAAGTTCATGTCCATTGAATCAGTGACGTTATCCAACCACCTTATTTTGTTATAGCAGCCCAAACAGACTAAGACAGATGTGAAAATGCTATTGTGGTTATATAGGCAAATGTCCTTGTTTTTAGGAGGTAAATGCTGAAATAGAAAAGAGGTTGAAGGAGATGTGGTAGAAGCGAAAGGAAGATAAAAGCAGAGATTATAACAAAAATCATCCAAAACAATGGTGCATTGCTCAAATGGAATCTTAAGGGAAGTGGTCACAGTGCAGCTGCGTTTAAGAAAACATGGGAATTCCTGAAGTCCAGTGGTTAGGACTCAGCATTTTCACTGCCAGGACCAAGGGTCATCCCTTGTCAGGGAACTAAGATCCCACAAGCAGCACGGTTTGGTCAAAACAAACCAACTCAACCGCAGGTGAACCCACAGCGCAGCTAAGGTTAGTAACAACTGATTTTACCAGGTGAGCTGCTGGGTCCCCCACAGCTCTACCCTTACCCTCCTGCCCTTCACTCCTTGCCTGCTGTCTGTGGCTATGGGCTCCTCAGCACCACCAATCCCTAGAAGGGCACCTCTGTCACCAGGGGCCCCATCCTCAGTGAGGCCATCATCCTTTTACCCCCGTGGAGGCAAATCCCTACTGTATAGCCCCATCTCCCTTACAAGCTCTAGGTTGGAAATTCTACCACCTGCAGGACAGACAGCTCCACCTGATCTGCTCACGCCAAGAGTGCAGCGTGGCCAGTGCTGAGCTCATCACACCCTCCCTCAGGCCAGCTGCTCCTCTCGACAGGCCAGGATCACCCGTCATTCACCAAGCCCAGAGCGTCTTCCCTCCTGGGCTCATCTCCCCACTCCTCAGGGCCTAGCACCCCCCAACTCCAGAACCTAGTCCCCCTGGGAAGCCTAAAATGGAGACTTTAGGCCAGGTGAGCAAACCATACACCTTCAAGAACCAACTGAGCTTGGAGACAGGACGACTGAGCAAAACAGACAGATCCACACAAGACAGTCCATCTCCAGTCTTGGGGAAGTGGCTTCAACTTCGGCCAACTGTTGCTATATGGGACTCTGGACCCATATCTAGCAATTTTCCATGTGATACAAGACATCTGGGGTTTCATGTGAAATCTCTCCTTTTGTTAGATTTAGGGAACTTAATTTTAAAACATTTTCAAAAACTACCAATAGGCTTCGAGTTTTCAATCTCTGCCATAGAATAATCTTGTAGAAGAACTATCTCACTTTTGTGGCTGTCCTCTACTCAGAAGAAAGAGCTGACAACTTCACGGCCAGTTCCAAGGCCCGGGCCCACCGCCAGAGTACAGGTGAAACATGTACCTTCTGGTAAAACAGCCTCCCCATGTGTTAACCCTTATTCACTAAGTCTGGCCCCAGCACACGAGAGGCAGAGAAACACAACCGAGAAGCGAGTTTCAGGCCCATCCCTCCTGTCCCACCCCATCCCACCCAGGGCACCCCTACTCTAGTAAACCTCGTCTTCGCCTGCTGTTCCCCATCCTTCTCACCAGTTCCACACACCAGCCCACAGTCAGGGCCCGCTGGAGACTGTCAGGATCTTGTTTCCCAGGCTCCACAAGCTCCCGGAAGGTTATTACCACCGTCAAACCCCGATTGTACTTGCCTCCGATGGCATTGTACTCCAGGACCTGGGGAAAGAGCAGAGGGACAAGGAAGGCATCAGGGTCTGCGGAGCAGCTATTCTGAGATTTCTCCTTGTTTTCTCCCACCGGCGACCAGGGAACCTAACTTTATCCTCCTCAATCCCAACCCCTCCTCCAGGCAGCCTCTGAACTACTACTCTCTTGGCTTCTTCCAAGTTGTGGAGCACAGCTGGAAGTTCCCCAGTCCCCAGGCTCTCTCTGCGTTGTCTTCTTCAGAACACTGGAAGGCTCCATACTGGAGATTAAAATCTGCTCCCAAACCCAGACAGGGCTTGAACCCGGGGAAAACTCTTGTGTGTGCCAAGGGAATGGCTAGCTCAGGTCTCTCCCATCCCCATTCCTCCTTTCTCAGCCACCTCCTCTGCACCCCACTTCACAGTTCAGCCTATCTGCAAATAAAAAGACTCTCACTTAACTAATAAGACAAGCCCCCTCCTCCCCAAATTAGCCAGAGAACAGCTTGGAGGGCACTCAGGTTGGGGGGACCATCCGCTACTCCTTCAGTGGCATCGCCTTCTGCTGCCCTGTTGTCAACCAGATGGAGTTCATTGGGAGGACTTCCCTTTTTAATCTCCATCCCAGTACAGACTTCCTTTTCCTTAGTTTGCCTCAGACAAATGAGACAGCATTACAAAAAGAATTGCTAGATACTCCAAAAGAATAAGGCAACTTAGGTATCTCAAAAAACAGTTTCTGCCCTAGAGGAGGGGTTTCTGATGGAACACTACCTTCCCTCAGCCCCACCTCAGACTGCTTCCTCCCTTCCTCCCAGGTCCCTGCCAAGGTAGCCCCTTATGATTTCTGGACACCTAATTCCCTGTCTCAACAAAATCAAAGACTTACCCGGATCAAGGCCTTCACTCCCAGGGAGCTCAACCCCTATGCAAAGCAGTATGTCTGGCCTACCAGAACCACAAAGCTGGATTGATTGGACCTGCCCGGGCTCCGGCCCCTCCAGAATGGACCCAGAGTCTCTCAGATAAAAGTCTGTTCCGACACCTGTCAAAAGTCACCCCAGAGCCAGAGAGAGACCCCACACATGTGCAGAGATTGCAAAGGTTCACCCTCTCAAGTTGTAAATCCCTCACCTCCTTGAGTCGGGTAATGGCATCTCCTATCTCTGGATGCCCAATGTCCTCCTCAGTCAGCACCTTGACAATCTGGGAGAAGTGCTGGATGAAATCCTGCCTTTCTTGGGCGTAAGCGTCCAATTTCTGGTCTCCATTCATTCTGAGGGAGGAGTAAAATGCTCTGACAAGAAGGAGGACAAGTCAGAAACCTAATCAGCTGCTCCCCTCCCCAAGGCCCCTCACCCCTGCCAAACTCACCGAGGCTCCTCTGTCCACGCTTGCCGCCAGCAGCGGGCACTGTGCCAGGCCCCCAGGACTGGGCACCCGTGCCCCAGGGTGGGTCGCTGTAGGGGACCCAGCAACCTGTCCTGGGGCACCCAGCACGAGGCTGGCAGCAAGAAGACCCCCACAGATCTCAGCCAGCGGGACAGGGGCAGCATGGGAGGTGGCATAGGCAGGGGGCATTGAGCACTCCCTGCAGGGGCAAGCACCAGAGGCAGATGCACGCTGTCAGCTCCCCAAGTCACCCTCCAACCTTTCACCTCTGTTCCCAGAATGCCCCACTCTCTTCTGGGCTAAGCTGGAGGGCACTTACAGAAAGAAATGCAGGGAACAAAAAGTACGGCTGGGTAACCGAGACTCAGCTGATCACACTTAAAATAAGAAGGCTAGGACTCAAAGCCACCTAACTTTACCCGGTTGAGGAACCGTTAACGCCTCCACCAGGGAGCCTCTGGAATTGTTCTACTCTTACTTTCTTCCTCTAAATTCTGGAGCACAGACTGGAGAATCCAGAGTAAAGGACCTCAGGACCGGGGGCTGGGAGGATTTTTATATCACCCTCTTTTATGGAGGCCAAACTGAGGCTCTAGGAGGTAGGAGGATATCGGGGGAATGGCAGCGCCAAATCTAGAACCCAGGTCTCCCTCGGTAGGCAGGAAGAGGGGAGCGCAGGCTTTGACACGTGAAAGCAGAACCCCTGCGTACTATGGACATGTAGTCTGGGGCTCTGGGACTGGACCCTCACAGAGCCAGGATTGTGCTGACAGCCTCGGAGCAACACTGGGTGGGTGGGTAGGGTTCGCAGCGGAAGAGCAAAGCAGGGTGCAGTTATATTGGGATTCCAGGAAACCACATGGCAGAGTTTGGGAGTTTCTGCACATCCACGGTGTCAGCCAGTCGGTCCCACCAATTCCCAAAACGGGGGAACAGCGACGCAACAGACTGGACCTCCTGTGCCTTAAAGTTGCGCTACAGAGGTAAGACCGAGTTTCTAGCCCCTGCCTCCGGTCCCAGCCCTCAACCTCTCTCACCTGTTCCTGGATGCGGGTTGCAGATCCAGATTGTTGGAGGGGTACTCCTAAAGCTGGACCGCTCGGCGCTCGGGTCGCTGGATCTAGTAGTTCTAGACCTCCTTTCACTATAGGCAGCAATGCTTCACTAGACTACAATTCCCGACATGCCACAGGAGGGGCAACGATTACGCGATCTAGCGCGGGCTGGCTGGGCGGAGACGAGCCACATTGATTGGCTACTTCCCCTCGTAAGAGCATGAGGCCCTGTAACCAACAGCCAATGGAAGGTCTGCCCCCCGGGACCTAAAGCTAAGCGGGCTGGAGTGGGCGGAAGATGGGGTGAGGTTGTAAGGAGTCGTAGTGAAAGAGAAAC
This sequence comes from Bos mutus, assembly GCF_027580195.1. Taxonomy (NCBI): domain Eukaryota; kingdom Metazoa; phylum Chordata; class Mammalia; order Artiodactyla; family Bovidae; genus Bos; species Bos mutus. The sequence goes on along the minus strand of NC_091619.1, from coordinate 19,424,232 downwards.
AGGTTTGGAATTGCTTGAACTCAGGCTCTCAACAGTCGTTCTTTACTACTCAAATTGTCATTATTTTCCTGTGCAGTTGAGTAGCACGTTACTAAAACCCCAGGGTGACCAACATGGCTACTTAACTGGTTGTCTAACTTGGGCAAATCATATAACTTCTGAGCCTCAATTGACGGCTTTGAAACTACCTTCCCTTATTTGTTAAATTAGGATAACACCCTATAAAGTATATAAAGTGCTTTAAGTGCTCAAAGCGAAGACTCAAGCAGAAATCAGAACCTTTATCCCTACACTCACGTACACACACACACAGTTTACTCACCCACCGTGAGTAACACACACACACATACACACCCCGTACACACACACAGACTCCTTACCAACACACACACCCCCATATACATACACCCTATACACACACACTCCTTACACACACATACCCTTTACACATAACACTTTTTACCAGCCACCATGGGTAATACACACATACAAGTTTACACACACATCATGGGTAACACACACACACACACACACCCTGTACACACACACCCCTTAAACACACACACACCCCTTATACACACACACATCTTACACACACACACACCCCTTACCCACCCACCATGGATAATTATATAAAAACTGAAACCATAAAATAGAAGATAACATAAGGGCCAGTCAGTCAGTTCAGTTCAGTCGCTCAGTCGTGTCCAACTCTTTGCAACCCCATAAATCACAGCACACCAGGCCTCCCTGTCCATCACCAACTCCCGTAGTTCACCCAAACTCATGTCCATCGAGTCGGTGATGCCACCCAACCATCTCATCCTCTGTCATTCCCTTCTCCTCTGCCCCCAATCCCTCCCAGCATCAGAGTCTTTTCCAATGAGTCAACTCTTCGCATGAGATGGCCAAAGTATTGGAGTTTCAGCTTTAGCATCATTCCTTCCAAAGAACACCCAGGACTGATCCCCTTTAGGATGGACTGGTTGGATCTCCTTGCAGTCCAAGGGACTCTCAAGAGTCTTCTCCAACACCACAGTTCAAAAGCATCAATTCTTTGGTGCTCAGCTTTCTTCACCAACTCTCACATCCATACATGACCACTGGAAAAAACATAGCCTTGACTAGACAGACCTTTGTTGGCAAAGTAATGTCTCTGCTTTTCAATATGCTATCTAGGTTGGTCATAACTTTCCTTCCAAGGAGTAAGCATCTTTTAATTTCATGGATGCAGTCACCATCTGCAGAGATTTTGGAGCCCAGAAAAATAAAGTCTGACACTGTTTCCCCATCTATTTACCGTGAAGTGATGGGACCGGATGTCATGATCTTAGTTTTCTGAATGTTGAGCTTTAAGCCAACTTTTCCACTCTCCTCTTTCACTTTCATCAAGAGGATTTTTAAGTTTCTCTTCACTTTCTGCCATAAGGGTGGTGTCATCTGCATATCTGAGGTTCTTGATATTTCTCCCAGCAATCTTGATTCCAGCTTATGCTTCATCCAGCCCAGCGTTTCTCATGATGTACTCTGCATAGAAGTTAAAACAAGCAGGGTGACAATATACAGCCCTGACATACTCCTTTTTCTATTTGGAACCAGTCTGTTGTTCCATGTTCAGTTCTAACTGTTGCTTCCTGACCTGCATACAGATTTCTCAAGAAGCAGATCAGGTGGTCTGGTATTCCCATCTCTTTCAGAACTTTCCACAGTTTATTGTGATCCACACAGTCAAAGGCTTTGACATAGTCATAAAGCAGAAATAGATGTTTTTCTGGAACTCTCTTCCTTTTTCCATGATCCAGCGGATGTTGGCAATTTGATCTCTGGTTCCAGGGTAAGCCTTCATATTTTGGATTTGGCAATAGATTCTTAAATGTGACACCAAAAGCATAGGCAATGACAGCAACAACAAAAAGGCAAATCGGACTTCATCAAAGTTAAGAATGTTCGTACATCAAAGAGCACTATCATGACTGGAAAAAACACTACAAAATGGAAGAAAATATTTGCAAATCACATACCTCATAAGGATTCAATATCCAAGATATATAAAGAACTTCTAAGACTCCACAACAAAAACACAACCAACCCAATTAGAAAATGGGCAAAGGACTTAAGTAGACATTTCTTCAAAGAAAATACACAAATGGCCAATAAGCACTTGAAAAGAGTCTCAATACGATTAGTCATTCAGTTCAGTTCAGTTCAGTTGCTCAGTCGTGTCCGACTCTTTGCGACCCCGTGAATCCCAGCACACCAGGCCTCCCTGTCCATCACCAACTCCTGCAGTTCACTCAGACTCAACATCCATCGAGTCAGCGATGCCATCCAGCCATCTCATCCTCTGTCTTCCCCTTCTCCTCCTCCCCCAATCCCTCCCAGCATCATTGCTGCTGCTGCTACTGCTGCTAAGTTGCTTCAGTTGTGTCTAACTCTGTGCGACCCCAGAGATGCCAGCCCACCAGGCTCAGCCATCCCTGGGATTCTCCAGGCAAGAACACTGGAGTGGGTTGCCGTTTCCTTCTCCAGTGCATAAAAGTGAAAAGTGAAAATGAAGTCACTCAGTCGTGTCCGACTCCTAGTGACCCCATGGACTGCAGCCCACCGGGCTCCTCCATCCATGGGATTTGCCAGGCAAGAGTACTGGAATGGGGTGCCATTACCTTCTCCGCCCACATCATTAGGTAAATGCAAATCAAAACCATAATGCGATACTACTTACACATTAAACTAGCTATAGCAAAAACAAAACAAAAAAAACTGAAAATAACAAACATCAGTGAGGACAGAGAAATTTGAATCCCCATAAATTGCTAGTGGGAATGTAAGGCGGTACAGTTGCTAACAAAAGCAGTTTGATGGTTCCTCAAAATATTAAACAGAGAATTACCAGTATGACCCAGAAATGCCCCTCCTAGGGATATACCCAAAGGAAAATAGAGATACAAACAAACTTGTACACTAGTGTTCATTGCGGCATTATTCACAACAGCCAAAAGGTGGAAGCAACCCAAGGGTCCATCAACAGATGAGTGGATAAACAAAATGTGGTATACATTGATACATGAATATTATTGAGCCTTAAAAAAGGGAAATTTTGACACATGATACCACATGGATGAATCTTGAAAGCGTTGTGCTAAGTGAAACAAGCCAGACAAAAGGAAAAAATACTGTATGATTCCCCTTACTTTTGATCCCACTAGAGTAATCAAATTCATAGAGACAGGAAGTAGAATAGTGGCTACCAGAAAGCAGGGAGAGGGAAGAATAGGAAATTATTATTTACTGGGTACCGCATTTCATTCTGTTGAGATTTTACAAGTTCTTGAAATGGGTAGTGATGATTGTTGCACAACAGTGTGAATATACGTAATGCCACTTAACTGTACACTTAAAAGTGGTTAAAATGGTAAATTTTATGTCAAGCATATTTTATGACAATAAAACTTATTGTACCTACCTGGAGTAGAACTAGGGAGAGGTCTAGGAAAACATCATTACGTAGTAAACTGCGACCCAAGCAAGGAGGGTGTGACATTGCTACCTTTTGGCAGGGTTGGGTTTCTAGGCCAGTCTGCCTCCACCTTGAGACAGGAGTCTGTAAGGAAAAAAGTGGAACCTCAAAAGAAATTAGAGATCATGTCGACAGAACCTCAGGTGCTAGGAAATTCCTCAGAGAAAGGCACAGAGCTTTGGCCTTTGGCCAAAGGAAAGCCTCATTTCACTTTCCTCATCCTATACCATGATTTCCCCCATACCCAAACCATCCCACCCTTCCCCTCTCAGCCCCATGCAGCTGGCCAGGCATTCCTAAGCCATTGCAGGTCCACATGAAATAAGGTCGTTGAGGAGAAATTCCCTAGAATGCACTTTGTAGCAGGTGGAGCTCCTAGAAGGCCAGGAGGAAGATGGCTAGAAAGTTGATATCAATGCCAAAGGGGAGGGGACTGGGAAGGGATGGAGTGAGGGGTTAGCACATGTAAGCTATTATATAAAGAATAGATAAACAACAAGGCCCTACATATGGCACAGAGAACTCTATTCAGTATTCTATGATGAATCATAATGGGAAATAATATTTTTAAAAGGTGTATTATATATATATTATATATATCATATATAAATGTATAAGTGAATCATTTTGTTGTACAGCAGAAGTTATCACATCGTAAATCAACTATAATCCAAAAAAAGAAAGGGAAAAAAGAGAATGGAGACTGAAAACAATACAAAATATGGACTTCCTAGGCATAGTACATCATGAGAAACACTGGGCTGGATGAAGCACAAGCTGGAATCAAGATTGCTGGGAGAAATATCAATAACATCAGATATGCAGATGACAGCACCCTTATGGCAGAAAGTGAAGAGGAACTAAAGAGCCTCTTGATGAAAGTGAAAGAGGAAAGTGAAAAAGTTGGCTTAAAGCTCAACATTCAGAAAACTAAGATCATGGCATCCGGTCCCATCACTTCATGGGAAATAGGTGGGGAAACAGTGGAAAGAGTGTCAGACTTTATTTTTCTGGGCTCCAAAATCACTGCAGGTGGTGATTGCAGCCATGAAATTAAAAGATGCTTACTCCTTGGAAGGAAAGTTATGACCAACCTAGACAGCATATTAAAAATCAGAGACATTACTTTGCCAACAAAGGTCTGTCTAGTCAAGGCTATGGTTTCTCCAGTGGTCATGTATGGACATGAGAGTTAGACTATAAAGAAAGCTGAGCACCGAAGAATAGATGCTTTTGAACTGTTGTGTTGGAGAAGACTCTTGAGAGTCCCTTGGACTGCAAGGAGATCCAACCAGTCCATCCTAAAGGAGATCAGTCCTAGGTGTTCGTTGGAAGGACTGATGCTAAAGCTGAAACTCCAATATTTTGGCCACCTGATGCAAAGAGCTGACTCATTGAAAAAGCCCCTGATGCTGGGAAAGATTGAGGGCAGGAGGAGAAAGGGATGACAGAGGATGAGATGGTTGGATGGCATCACGGACTCAATGGACATGGGTTTGGGTGAACTCTGGGAGTTGGTGATGGACAGGGAGGCCTGGCGTGCTGCGGTTCATGGGGTCACAAAGAGTCGGACATGACTGAGCGACTGAACTGAACTGAACCAAGGCAGTCCAGTGGTTAAGACTCCACACTTCCACTGCAGGGGGCAGGGGTCCGACCCCTGGTCTGGTCTGGGAGGATTCCACACGCTGAAAGGCAACTAAGCCCATGTGCCACAACTACCGAGCCCGCACTCTAGAGCCCAGGCCTCGGAACAGGGGAAGCCATTGCAATGAGTAGCCCCCACTCGCACTGCAACTAGAGAAAGCCCATGTGCAGCAACAAAGATTCAGCGGAGCCAAAGATAAAAAAAATTTTTTAATTTTTAAAAACTAAAAAAAAAAAGCCAGAAAGAGGAGACAAGGGCCCAGGTTGAGACAGTCCCTGATAGGCAGTCTGGCTATTTGAGATGTGCAAAGCCTTCTTCCCTTTTTTCTTCTCTACACAAACACTTTATTTATGGAATAGCTATTAAGTCACTGGCATTTGAAATCTGCACGTTCACATATATTTTATCTCACTGAACCCTCACCTGTAAGATTTCCCCCTTGATGTGAGGACCTCAGTCAAAGCTTTCCAGCCCAAGAGTGACATAGCCACTTCCAGAATGTGTCTCATCCAGCTTTAAATCTGCACATCTCGACACAGACACCGCTGAGGAGCCTGTGGATCCTTCCCAGAGCCATGTCTTCCTTCCGTCACCACCTACCTGTGAAGGCCCTGGGTCACTGCTATCCTGCTCTGCTCCTTGCCTGGTAGGGTGAGGAGGGGGAAGCATTAACAAAGGATACAGATAAGAGACAGGCAGAGGAACCGCAGGAAGTCCAGAGCAGTCCAGGAAGCAAGGGATAACTTCAGGAAGAAGGAGGAGGCTCACTGGGCTCTGTGGAGGCTGGGTCAAAGACCCTTCAAGGAAGGGCACAGCCTGCTAGATGATGTGCTGAAGGAGGAGTGAGAACTCCTGGAGAAAGTCCCATTTAATTCCCACCTGGCTTGTCTTCTGTGGTCTGATGGGAGTCAGATATCAGGGGCCAGCTAACTCACCCTGAGAGAGAAGAGCAATTGAAACAGGCCAGGGGACCTCTCTGGTGGTCCAATGGTTAAGAATCCACCTGCCAATGCAGGGGATACAAGTTCAATCCCTGGTCCAGGAAGATCCCACATGCCTTGGGGTTGCCCACGCTCAACCACAAGAGAAGCCACAGAAATGAGATGCCTGCCCACCACAAGGAAAGCTAGCCCCCACTCACCACAACTCACCCATGGGCAGCAACGAAGACCCGGTGCAGCCAAAAATAAATATTATTTTTTAAAAAGAAAGAAATAAGCCAGGAAGGGAAGCCAATTCCAGGCTCCAGTCTTCCCTGTTCTTGCCAGCTAAAGTGGAACTCCTGGGGTCTAAGTGCCACCTGGGTGCAAGCTGTGATTCCACCCGAACTAGCTGAGTGAACTTCAACAAGCCCTGTGACATCTCTGAGTGGGCTCCAAACTGCTAATTGAGGATATCAGTGTAATTCATGTCATCTGTGTTTGTTATTAATGACTCAGAGGATAAATGTGTGCCTTATCTAATTAGCTTATAGGGCAGAGTTGAGGATCAAGAGCGGAAAGTAAGAAAAAGGTCTTTATAAGTATTCAAGTCCATCTAAGTCCAAGGAACAGTCAACTACAAATTGGCACTTGCCAGGAGCATTTGCCAGCGACTGAACAACAATAAAGGCCTTTGCCATCTGCCCTTGAGGAGGCTGTGCTGCTGCAGGTGCCATGATCGTTTTCTGAATGTTGAGCTTTAAGCCAACTTTTCCACTCTCCTCTTTCACTTTCATCAAGAGGCTTTTGAGTTCCTCTTCACTTTCTGCCATAAGGGTGGTGTCATCTGCATATCTGAGGTTATTGATATTTCTCCCGGCAATCTTGATTCCAGCTTGTGCTTCTTCCAGCCCAGCATTTCTCATGATGTACTCTGCATAGAAGTTAAATAGCAGGGTGACAATATACAGCCTTGACATACTCCTTTTCCTATTTGGAACCAGTCTGTTGTTCCATGTCCAGTTCTAACTGTTGCTTCCTGACCTGCATACAGGTTTCTCAAGAGGCAGGTCAGGTGGTCTGGTATTCCCATCTCTTTCAGAACTTTCCACAGTTTATTGTGATCCACACAGTCAAAGGCTTTGGCATAGTCAAGAAAGCAGAAATAGACATTTTTCTGAAATTCTCTTGCTTTTTTGATGATCCAGCAGATGTTGGCAATTTGATCTCTGGTTCCTCTGCCTTTTCTAAAACCAGCTTGAACATCTGGAAGTTCACGGTTCACATATTGCTGAAGCCTGGCTTGGAGAATTTTGAGCATTACTTTACTAGCATGTGAGATGAGTGCAGTTTTGCCGTAGTTTGAGCATTCTTTGGCATTGCCTGTCTTTGGGATTGGAATGAAAACTGACCTTTTCCAGTCCTGCGGCCACTGCTGAGTTTTCCAAACTTGTTGGCGTATTGAAGGCAGCACTTTCACAGCATCATCTTTCAGGATTGAAATAGCTCAACTGGATTTCCATCACCTCCACTAGCTTTGTTCGTAGTGATGCTTCCTAAGGCCCACTTGACTTCACATTCCAGGATGTCTGGCTCTAGGTGAGTGATCACACTATCGTAATTGTCTGGGTCATGAAGATCTTTTTTGTACAGTTCTTCTGTGTATTCTTGCCACCTCTTCTTAATATCTTCTGCTTCTGTTGGGTCTATACCATTTCTGTCCTTTATTGTGCTCATCTTTGCATGAAATGTTCCCTTGTTAGTCTTTTCCATTCTATTGTTTTCCTCTATTTCTTTGCATTGATCCCTGAGGAAGGCTTTATTAGCTGTCCTTGCTATTCTTTGTAACTCTGCATTCAAATGGGTATATCTTTCCTTTTCTCCTTTGCTTTTCGCTTACCTTCTTTTCACAGCTGTTTGTAAGGCCTCCTCAGGCAGCCATTTTGCTTTTTTGCATTTATTTTTCTTGGGGATGGTCTTGATTCCTGTCTCCTGTACAATGTCACGAACCTCTGTCCATAGTTCATCAGGCACTCTATCTATCAGATCTAGTCCCTTAAATCTATTTCTCACATCATGAACTCCTTATTGCAAAATTCAGACTTAAATTGAAGAACGTAGGGAAAACCACTAGGCCATTCAGGTATGACCTAAATCAAATCCCTTATGATTATACAGTGGAAGTGAAAAATAGATTCAAGGGATTAGATCTGATAGAGTGCCTTAAGAACTATGGACAGAAGTTCATAATGTTGTAGAGGAGGAAGTGATCAAAACCATCTCTAAGAAAAAGAAATGCAAAAATACAAAATGGTTGTTTGAAGAGGCCTCACAAATAGCTGAGAAAAGAGAAGCAAATGGCAAAGGAGAAAAGAAAAGATATGCCCATCTGAATGCAGAGTTCCAAAGAATTGCAAGGAAAGATAAAGTCTATATAAGTGAATAATGCAAGGAATTAGAAGAAAATAATAGAATGGGCTCTCCTAGGCCCAGCCTAACCCCCACTGGGCAACACTTAGCAGGTCGAAGGCCAAGGTGTCCTAAATGACTCTAGGACCCTGGGAAAAGAGAAAGTGTCAGAGCTGCTCCTGCCCCAGTCATCAGGAAGTCTCAAGTACTCAGACAGAACACAGCTTTGCAGTCAACCAGCCCTGGGTCTGAACCCTGCTTTTGGTCTTCACTAGTTGTATGATTTGGGATTTATTATCTAAATTCGGTGAAGGTTATTTTTCACCTCCTTCAGTTGGAGGTAACATGTATTTCACAGGTTGGCAGCAGCGCTTCTTCCTCAGGTGGCTGCATCCCAGGACACTAGGGCAGTATTGGCATAGCTGTTATATGGAGGTGGCCAAAAAGTTCACTCAGGTTTTTCTTCTTTTTTAGAAAGTTTACTTTTACTTATTTATTTGCTGCATCAGGTCTTGTGCATCATACAAGACCTTTCATGGTGGTGCACAGACTCTCTAGTATGGCACTCTCTCTAGTATGGCACACTCTCTAGTATGGCACTCTCTCTAGTATGGGACACTCTCTGGTATGGCACACTCTCTGGTATGGGACACTCTCTGGTATGGCACACTCTCTAGCGTGGCACACTCTCTAGCGTGGCACTCTCTCTAGCGTGGCACTCTCTCTAGCGTGGCACACTCTCTAGCGTGGCACTCTCTCTAGTGTGGCACACTCTCTAGCGTGGCACTCTCTCTAGTGTGGCACACTCTCTAGTGTGACACACTCTCTAGTATGGCACACTCTCTAGCATGGCACTCTCTCTAACATGGCACACTCTCTAGCATGACACACTCTCTAGTACGGCACACTCTCTAGCATGGCACTCTCTCTAGTATGGCACACTCTCTAGCATGGCACACTCTCTAGCATGGCACTCTTTCTAGTATGGCACACTCTCTAGTATGGCACTCTCTCTAGTATGGGACACTCTCTGGTATGGCACACTCTCTGGTATGGGACACTCTCTAGCATGGCACACTCTCTAGCGTGGCACACTCTCTAGCATGGCATTCTCTCTAGCATGGCACATTCTCTAGCATGGCACACTTTCTAGCATGGCACTCTCTCTAGCATGGCACTCTCTCTAGTATGGCACACTCTCTAGTATGGCACTCTCTCTGGTATGGGACACTCTCTGGTATGGCACACTCTCTGGCATGGCACACTCTCTGGCATGGCACTCTCTCTGGCATGGCACACTCTCTAGCGTGGCACTCTCTCTAGCGTGGCACTCTCTCTAGCGTGGCACACTCTCTAGCGTGGCACTCTCTCTAGCGTGGCACTCTCTCTAGCGTGGCACTCTCTCTAGTGTGGCACACTCTCTAGTGTGGCACTCTCTCTGGTATGGCACACTCTCTAGCGTGGCACACTCTCTAGCGTGGCACTCTCTCTAGCGTGGCACACTCTCTAGCGTGGCACTCTCTCTAGCGTGGCACACTCTCTAGCGTGGCACACTCTCTAGCGTGGCACTCTCTCTAGTGTGACACACTCTCTAGCATGGCACACTCTCTAGCGTGGCACTCTCTCTAGCGTGGCACACTCTCTAGCGTGGCACTCTGTCTAGCGTGGCACACTCTCTAGCGTGGCACTCTCTCTAGTGTGACACACTCTCTAGTATGGCACACTCTCTAGCATGGCACTCTCTCTAGCATGGCACACTCTCTAGCATGGCACTCTCTCTAGTATGGCACACTCTCTAGTATGGCACTCTCTCTAGTATGGGACACTCTCTGGTATGGCACACTCTCTGGTATGGGACACTCTCTGGCATGGCACACTGTCTAGCGTGGCTCTCTGGCATGGCACACTCTCTAGCGTGGCACTCTCTCTAGCGTGGCACACTCTCTAGCGTGGCACTCTCTCTAGCATGGCACACTCTCTAGCGTGGCACTCTCTCTAGCGTGGCACTCTCTCTAGCGTGGCACTCTCTCTAGCGTGGCACACTCTCTAGTGTGACACTCTCTAGTATGGCACACTCTCTAGCATGGCACTCTCTCTAGCGTGGCACACTCTCTAGCGTGACACACTCTCTAGCATGGCACACTCTCTAGCATGGCACTCTCTCTAGTATGGCACACTCTCTAGCATGGCACACTCTCTAGCATGGCACTCTCTCTAGTATGGCACACTCTCTAGTATGGCACTCTCTCTGGTATGGGACACTCTCTGGCATGGCACACTCTCTGGCATGGGACACTCTCTGGCATGGCACACTCTCTGGCATGGCACTCTCTCTGGCGTGGCACTCTCTCTAGCGTGGCACACTCTCTAGCGTGGCACACTCTCTAGTATGGCACACTCTCTAGCATGGCACTCTCTCTAGCGTGGCACTCTCTCTAGCGTGGCACTCTCTCTAGCGTGGCACACTCTCCAGCGTGGCACTCTCTCTAGCATGGCACACTCTCTAGCATGGCACACTCTCTAGTATGGAACACTCTCTAGAATGGCACACTCTCTAGAATGGCACACTCTCTAGTATGACACTGTCTCTAGTATGGCACACTCTCTAGTATGGCACTCTCTCTGGTATGGGACACTCTCTGGTATGGCACACTCTCTGGCATGGCACACTCTCTGGCATGGCACTCTCTCTGGCATGGCACACTCTCTAGCGTGGCACACTCTCTAGCGTGGCACTCTCTCTAGCGTGGCACACTCTCTAGCGTGGCACACTCTCTAGCGTGGCACTCTCTCTAGTGTGGCACACTCTCTAGTGTGGCACTCTCTCTATGGCACACTCTCTAGCATGGCACACTCTCTAGCACACTCTCTAGGCATCTCTAGCACACTCTCTAGCGTGGCACACTCTCTAGCGTGGCACACTCTCTAGCATGGCACACTCTCTAGTGTGGCACACTCTCTAGCATGGCACACTCTCTAGCGTGGCACTCTCTCTATGGCACACTCTCTAGCATGGCACACTCTCTAGCGTGGCACTCTCTCTAGTATGGCACACTCTCTCTGGCACACTGGCACTCTCTCTGGCACACTCTCTAGGGCACACTCTCTAGCATGGCACACTCTCTAGTATGGCACTCTCTCTAGTATGGCACACTCTCTGGCATGGCACACTCTCTGGTATGGGACACTCTCTGGCATGGCACACTCTCTGGTATGGCACACTCTCTGGCATGGCACACTGTCTAGCGTGGCTCTCTGGCATGGCACACTCTCTCTAGCGTGGCACACTCTCTAGCGTGGCACTCTCTCTGGCACACTCTCTAGCGTGGCACACTCTCTAGCGTATGACTCTAGCGTGGCTCTCTCTGGCGTGGCACACTCTCTAGCGTGGCACTCTCTCTAGCTGGCACACTCTCTAGCGTGGCACACTCTCTAGCGTGGCACTCTCTCTAGCGTGGCACACTCTCTAGCATGGCACACTCTCTAGTATGGCACACTCTCTAGCATGGCACACTCTCTAGCATGGCACACTCTCTAGCATGGCACACTCTCTAGAATGGCACACTCTCTAGTATGGCACTCTCTCTGGTATGGGACACTCTCTGGCTGGCTACTCTGGCATGGCACACTCTCTGGCATGGCACACTCTCTGGCATGACACTCTCTCTAGTATGACACTCTCTAGCTGGCACACTCTCTAGCACACTCTCTAGCGTGGCACTCTCTCTAGCGTGGCACTCTCTCTAGCGTGGCACTCTCTCTGGTATCTCCAGCGTGGCACTCTCTCTAGCATGGCACACTCTCTAGCATGGCACACTCTCTAGTATGGAACACTCTCTAGAATGGCACACTCTCTAGAATGGCACACTCTCTAGTATGACACTCTCTCTAGTATGGCACACTCTCTAGTATGACACTCTCTCTAGTATGGCACACAGGCTCTAGGGCACCCAGGCTCAGTATTCACAGTGTGCAGGCTTAGTTTCGCTGTGGCATGTAGAATCTTAGGTCCCTGACCAGGGATAGAACCTGCGTCCTCTGCATTGTGAGGCAGATTCCTAACCACTGGACCACCTGGGAAGTACCCTCATTTGGCTTTTTCTTTAACAGCTTGTGGAAAAACCTGAACAAATTTTTGACCAACTCAGGCTTGTGGTCTCTTGTTACAAAAAAACACATCTAAGTCCTCTAGGAAACCTTCCCTCACTGGGTTAGCCATCTCTGTCTTCTTGTGGTCCCTGAGCTCACCCGAGGCATAACTCTGATCACTGAATACAGTCAGCAGCTGAATTCTTATCTGTCTTCTCCACTTCTTGGAACTTCTGCAGGACAGGGACACTTCTTTCTTGTTGTCACCCAGAGCACAACACAGGATCTGCCCCAACAATAAACTTACATGGAATTTATTCTGATTTTTTTTAATAACATATACTAACAAGTATGAGAAATACAGTATTCTAATAAACCCTCAATGGCACCCCACTCCAGTACTCTTGCCTGGAAAATCCCATGGACGGAGGAGCCTGGTGGGCTGCAGTCCATGGGGTCGCTAAGAGTCGGACACGACTGAGCGACTTCACTTTCACTTTCATGCATTAGAAAAGGAAATGGCAACCCACTCCAGTGTTCTTGCCTGGAGAATCCCAGGGACGGGGGAGCCTAGTGGGCTGCCATCTCTGGGGTCGCACAGAGTCGGACATGACTGAAGCGACTTAGCAGCAGCAGCAACTGTCACTCAGATTTCACAATTGCCAACATTCTGTTCATCTGATTTTATTAAACTACCTCCCTCTTCTTCCTCTACAAACCACCTTTCTTTGCTGGAATATTTTTAATCAAATCCCCACCATTAATATTATCATACCAACAAACATTTCCAGATATATTTCTAATACATAAGGAATTTTTTAACACAACACACAAAATTAATGGTAATTCTTTAATATTGCCTAATGCCCAACCCATGTTCAAATTTCCTGAATTGTCTCCAAGGTATCTTTTGCAATTGGTTTGATCGAATCAGAATCCAAATCAGGTCTACTCATTGCATTTGGTTGGTATGTGTATAAAGTCATTTTTAAATAAACGCTTCCTCCTTCACCCCTTTTTCCATGATATCTAATTGTTGATGAAATCAGGTCATTTGTTTGTAGAATTGCCTATATCTGGATTTGGCTGATGGCATCCTCAAGTCTTTGTTTAATTCTTGCCTCTATTTCCTATAAATTAGTAGTCAGGTTGGAGGCTTCATCAGAACTGGAATTCTTCTGAGGCATATACTCATTCCTGTTCTATTCTATCTCAAGACACACGGGTCTTTTGCCCCACTTTTACTAGTGCCAAACCTAATGGTTTCAGTAGCTCCTGATTGTGTTTTAAATTTAACTGAATGGAAGAAGGAGACAAGAAAGCCCATCTAATGATGCTGGAGAGCTGGTGAAATCTAGATAGTTGAATAGGAATTTGATTTGGCAGAGAAAATAGGGAAGGTGTAGTGAACCATGTGTGCAAAAGCAAGACACTGAGAGGAAGTGCAAGGATTCTGGCATGGACGGAGGAGTGGAGAACTGGAGGATATAGTTAGAAGTGATCAGGTTTCAGGTAGTATAGGCTTTTACATGCCCTGAGGAATCAGTGATGTCCTTGATCAGAGCAGGCAGATCAGACCTGATTTTTAGATAACTTTGGCTGCGGTGGGAGGCTCCCATGCAGATGGGGACCTACTAGTGATGAGACTCCAGGCAGGAAAAATCTGGGCAATTAATGAGCAGATGCAGGCCACAGTCCCTGGGAGGAAGGGTGCATTTGGAAAATGTTTGGAATTGAGAGATTCTGTTGGTTGATGTTAGTTGTGGGTGGTGAGAGTACCCCAATTTTACTGAGATGCAGAGAGAGAGCTGAGGGGGCAGTGTAGGATGGGGTGAGGGTAAGGGGTATAAAAGAAGGTGCTTGGCTGTAGCCGAAGGTGCAGTGTGGAGAGGGTCTGACCAGTGAGTGTGGCCTCTCCCATGGTGGTAAGAGGTGGACTGTTGGATATGAGGGTCTGCAGCCCAGGAGAGCGGCTGGGGCTGGCTGAATCCTTCTGAGTCACACTGACAGCTGGGCCCCCTCATTCATCAAAGTTATTTATTGAGCACCTATCAGGCACTAGGAGTACAACAGAGGACAAGACAGACAAAATTCCTGTCTTCCTGGAACTCTCTAGGTGGGGTGAAGTAAAAGTCTCATAGTCGTGTCCAACTCTGAGATCCCATGGACTGTAGCCTGCCTGGATCCTCTGTCCATTGAATTCTCCAGGCAAGAATACTGGAGTGGGTTGCCATGCCCTCCTCCAGTGGATCTTCCCGATAAAGGGACTGAACCTGGGTCTCCTGCATTGCAGGCAGATTCTTTGCCAACTGAGCCACTAGGGAAGCCCCTAGGTGGGGTGGAAACACATTTAACAACTGACATGTATAAAAGTGAGGAGGGAAAGAGAGCAAAGCAGGAAAGGGAAGGTTGCAGTGTTAAATGAGTGATCAGAGAAGGCCTCACTGGTAAGGCGATACATGAAAAGAAATCAGCAGGAAGTAATAAGCAAGGTGGGCTTCCCAGGTGGTTAGTGGTAAAGAATCCACCTGCCAATGCAGGAGAAAAAAGAGCCACAGGTTCTATCCCTGGGTCGGGAAGATCTCCTGGAGGAGAGCATGGCAACCTACCCCATTATTCTTGCCTGGAGAATCCCATGGACAGAGGAGCTTGGAGGGCTACAGTCCATGAGGTCGAAAAGAGTCAGACACGACTAAGTGACTTAGCACTCACACAATAAGCAAGGTATTACTTCCTTATCTAGAGAAAGGGCATTCTCCATAGATAGAGGCGGGAACAGCAAATGCAGCAGCCCTCTCTGAGGCAGGAACTGACTTCCCACGTTTGAGAAACAACGAGGTCAGTGTGACAGGATTAAAGGGATAGCAAGAGGACTGGGGGGCTTCCCAGGTGGTCCTAGTGGTAAAGAACCCGCCTGCCAATACAAGAGACATAAGAGACACGGGTTCGATCCCTGGGTCAGGAAGATCCCCTAGAGGACGGCATAGCAACCTACTCCAGTATTCTTGCCTGCAGAATACCATGGACAGAGGAGCCTGGCGGGCTACAGTCTGTGGGGTCGCAAAGAGTTGGACACAACTGAGCGACTAAGCACAAGAGGAGGACTGGGAGGGAGCAAGGCCTCGTAAGGACTTTGGCTTTTACTCCGAGCATGATGGGGCTCATTAGCGGTAAGCAGAGCATTCTTTTCTCATCCTCCACCTCCTCCTCCCCAAACCTCAATGTATGGCTCTTCCACTCACCCATCCTCCCACCAGAGTGGACCCTCTGCCCCGCCCCAAATGCAACATGAGACTTAGGCCAAATAGGACAGGCCTTCACAAAAGGCTCCAGGAGGAGGAGGCAAAGACTGGGGCCCATACACCCATGTTCACAGCAGCAGTATTCCCAAGAGTCAAAAGACAGCAACAAACCAAGGGTCCATCAACAGAGGAATGGATAAACAGTGTGGTAGATACATATGATGGAATATCATTCAGCCTTAAAAAGGAAGGAAATTCTGACACATGAAACCATGTGGATGAATCTTGAAGGCATTATACTAAGCGAAATAAGCCAGGCACAAAAGGAAAAATAACATGTGAGTCCACTTATAGGGGGTACCTAGAATAGTCAGAAAGGCAATGCCAAAGAATGCTCAAACTACCGCACAATTGCACTCATCTCACACACTAGTCAAGTAATGCTCAAAATTCTCCAAGCCAGGCTTCAGCAGTACGTGAACTGTAAACTTCCAGATGTTCAGGTTGGATTTAGAAAAGGCAGAGGAATCAGAGATCAAATTGCCAACATCTGTTGGATCATTGAAAAAGCAAGAGAGTTCCAGAAAAACATCTATTTCTGCTTTATTGACTATGCCAAAGCCTTTGACTGTGTGGATCATAATAAACTGTGGAAAGTTCTGAAAGAGATGGGAATACCAGACCACCTGACCTGCCTCTTGAGAAACCTATATGCAGGTCAGGAAGCAACAGTTAGAACTGGACATGGAACAACAGACTGGTTCCAAATAGGAAAAGGAGTACGTCAGGGCTGTATATTGTCACCCTGCTTATTTAATTTATATGCAGAGTAGATCATGAGAAATGCTGGGCTGGAAGAAGCACAAGCTGGAATCAAGATTGCCAGGAGAAATATCAATAACCTCAGATATGCAGATGACACCACCCTTATGGCAGAAAGTGAAGAGGAACTCAAAAGCCTCTTGATGAAAGTGAAAGTGGAGAGTGAAAAAGTTGGCTTAAAGCTCAACATTCAGAAAACAAAGATCATGGCATCTGGTCCCATCGCTTCATGGGAAATAGATGGGGAAACTGTCGGGAGCAACATTAGGCGTTACTGACCAAATGGAGGCACGGCCCCAGACCCCTCTCCTCATTCCACAGGCACGGTCCAGGGATGAAGGAGTTAGGCCTTGTACCTCTGACTTGTCTTTTCCTCTCCTCGGCTGAGTTGACTGAAAGGAATATTAAGGTGCTTATTGCTCTTGAGAGGAGCATGAGAAGGCACAAAGCCTTCTGCAGCTGTGCTCAGAGAATAATTCATAAAGTTAACCATTGACATTTGTTCAAGGACTTTTACAAAAGAGTGTTCCAGGGTGAGCACGCAGGCCGCAGCTTGAGGCCGTGGGAAGGATTGCTATCTGAAGCCTATTTGTGAGGAAAATGTTTATGGCAAAAGAGTTTGCTGAATTTAGTTCTTAGGAATAATTAAAATCGTTAGAAGCTAAAGATTTTAGGAATGTTGTAATGTTAGCGTATTCTACTATAGCTTATAGAAATTAGGGACTTTAGAGACATTATTAGCAAGAAGCCCTTTCTAAGAAATAGTGAGCTTAGGATACGAGGGGCAAACAGGACTTAGAAAGATAAGAATTAAACTGAGGAATGTGGTATGCGGCCCAGACATTAGCATGAGTTACAGTGTATTCACAAGGACACATGAGAAAAAGTAGATAAGAGAATCGCTGATGAAGGAACTCCTTTTGAGGGGCAACGATGATTTATGGAGACAACAAATCTGGGTCAGTGGGAACTGAAAATATCAAACCTCTGACCTAATGCTTTTGTAAAAGTATAAAAGAGAATCATAAGCTTGAGATAAACAGGCAGTCCAAGAAAACTGAGAGGCTTCCTCAGTTTCTCGCCGACACCACTCACCCCTTTAGGTTGAATCCCTCCTGGAGCTGGACTCTGGCAAGAAACAGTGGAAACAGTGACAGACTTTATTTTTGGGGGCTCCAAAATCACTGCAGATGGTGACTGCAGCCATGAAATTAAAAGACGCTTACTCCTTGGAAGGAAAGTTATGCCTAACCTAGATAGCATATTGAAAAGCAGAGACATTACTTTGCCAACAAAGGTCAGTCTAGTCAAGGCTATGGTTTTTCCAATGGTCATGTATGGATGTGAGAGTTGGCCTGTGAAGAAAGCTGAGCGCCAAAGAATTGATGCTTTTGAACAGTGGTGTTGGAGAAGACTCTTGAAAGTCCCTAGGACTGCAAGGAGATCCAACCAGTCCATTCTGAAGGAGATCAGCCCTGGGATTTCTTTGGAAGGACTGATGCCAAAGCTGAAACTCCAGTACTTTGGCCACCTCATGCGAAGAGTTGACTCATTGGAAAAGACTCTGATGCTGGGAGGGATTGGGGGCAGGAGGAGAAGGGGATAACAGAGGATGAGATGGCTGGATGGCATCACTGTCTTGGTGGACGTGAGTCTGGGTGAACTCCAGGAGTTGGTGATGGACAGGGAGGCCTGGCATGCTGCGATTCATGGGGTTGCAAAGAGTTGGACACAACTGAGCGACTGAACTGAACTGAACTGAGAATAGTCAGTTCATACAGCCAGAAAGTAGAATAGTTGTTGCCAGGAATTGGTAAGAGGGAAGAGTAGGGAGTTACTGTTTAATTGGTATAGTTTTTCTGTTTGAGTTGATGAAAAAGTTAGGGGAATAAAGAGTAGTGGTTGCCCAACATTGTGAATGTACTTAAAACCATTGAATTATATGTCTCAAAATTATTAAAATGGTAAATTTTATCTTATGTATATTTTTCCACATCTTTTTTTCAAAAGAAAAAGGAGACCTGGGCCCAGATTGGCCTCTGCCTGTAACTCCTCTCTGGCTAGTATCTTCCCATGCAAATGAGAGGTTCCATGCATGGACTTCAGTGAATCCCTTACAAAAGCTGTAAGCAAAATCGAGGCCTCTCTTCAGATGCCAGAAGCGTAAGATCTACTTTAAGTGGGAAAAAAATAATGCTCAGAGTAGTAAGGGTAGTATCATACCGCCACTTGAATAAAAAAAGGAACAATTAGGGACTTCCCTGGTGGTGCAGTGGATAAAAATCCACCTGCCAGTGCAGGGAACATGGGTTCAATCTACTGAGCCCATGCTCTAGAGTCCAAGAGCCCCCACTACTGAAGCGCGTTGGCCAAGAGCCTGTGCTCCTCAACAAGAGAAGCCACCTTAATGAGAGAAGCCACCTCAATGAGAAGCCTGCATACTGGGAGAAGAGTCGGCCCTGCTCCCCACAACTGGAGAAAGGCCACGCAGCAACAAAGACCCAGTGCAGCCAAAAATAGATTAATTAATAAAAATTAATAAATGAATTGATTTTTTAAAGCGGGAACAATTATATATTATTTGTACCTGTATCATCTATTTCTTGGAGAATACACAGAAAGCTCAGAAATCTGGTAACCTGTTGCGGGGAACTCAGTGGCTGGGCAAGGAGGTGGAAGAAGAAACTCTTGACCTATATTCTGTACCTTTGAATTTTAACGTTGTGTAAATATCTATACAAATAAACCTAAATAGGGCTTCCCTGGTAGCTCAGTGGTAAAGAATCCGCCTGCCAGTGCTGGAGACACAGGTTCGATCCCTGATCTGGGAAGATCCCAGCAACTTAAGCCCGTGGGCCACAGCTATGGAGCCTGTGCTCTGGAACTAGGCAGCGACGGACTAGTGAGCCCACGTGCTGCAACCGCTGAAGTCTGGGCGACGTAGAGCCAGTGCTCTGCAACAAGACAAAGCCACTGCAACCAGAAGCCTGCTCACGGAAAGGAGAGAAAACCCCGCGGGGAGCAACCAATACCCAGAACAGCCAAAAATAAATAAAATAAAAATAAACCTAAATACATTCTGGACGAATTAGATGGCACTTCTGGAAATAGGGCAGGGAAATAGGAAATAGGGGCAGGGCCCCACCGCCGATATTCTGTTGACTACAGAGTCAGAGAAGTCATCACGTTTGCCGGAGAACAAGAGCAGTATTTCCGTGCTCTCTGTTCCCGCAGTGCTCACAGCAAGTCCCGGTACGTTATCGCGTGGAGAGCTCCCGAAGGTTTATTATCTCGGTTTGCAGATGACGAAACCGAGGCTGAGAGAGTCTCCGCCTCACTCTGGCTCCGGGTGGGGACAGGGGCGCGGGCCAGGGACCTCCTTCTCCCAGGGGCCCCAGCCTCGCCCTTGTGCCCGGCGGGCGGCTCGCGCGCGCCCCTCGCAGGCCTGCCGGGAGCCTTTTATCGGATGAGGTGGGCGGTATTCTCTGGTTGGCAGCACTTTGGGCTGGGGACAAAGCCTAAACAGTGTGTGTGTGTGTGCGCGCGTGTGCGCGCGCGTGTGTGTGTGTGTGTGTGTGTGTGTGTAAGAAAAACTGTGTGAGGTTCCAGTGTGTCTGAATCTTTGTGAGTCTGCTGTATGCGTGTACGCCGTCCGTGTGTTGACTCTGTGTTAGAGTTGGGGGTGTGTGTGCATGGGTGAAATGGGGGTGTTTGTGTACATGTGTGCGCATGTGTCCCAAGGCAGGGCAATCTCTGTCCTTGAATATACAGCTCTGGTATCACCTCTGTGAAACCACCCTGACCTCCCTGGGCAGCATCACTCAGTCTCCTGGTGCCCTCCCTCCTGGACACAGCTCCATCACCCCGCCTGACACACACACTGTATTAAACCTTACTGCTGACAGCCCTGTCCCTCTCCTGTCTGGGCAGGGAGCTGAAGTCTGCACGGGCCAGGGCACATGATGGCCCATCTATGCAAGTGTGCATGTTTGATGTCACATGAGAGGCCTGTATATGTTGGAAGGTGTCAGGGGGTGGGGAAGGGTCCCATCTGACAAAGTTAAGTACACCCATTCTGTTTGGATCCTGGAGGGCCTATAGTCCTTCTCCCAGATTTCTCACCCACAGGCCTCCTACTCAGAGCTGCCCAACACCATGACAAAGGGCAGGCCATCTCTCACATGGTTACTTATGGGCCCAGGATCAGCCAGACTGCTTTTCCTCTGTGGCCTGATTCTAGGGCAAGGCGTCTGTCCGTCAGCTGGGTAGGACAAGGGCTGCCTTGGGACACCGGGCTCCACCTCCTGTTGGCCACCTGAGACTTGGATCTCTGGGATTTTTGTCCCCAACTGGTCCTGGAGTCAGTTCGAAATTGCCAGGTCAAACTTAATGTCTCTCTCCAACCCCCAAGCACAAGGCCTGAATTCCCAGCCCCTGAGGTCTATTATGTTATGTTCACGCTAGTAACAGCTGTGGTGCATTTTTATTTGTTCTGTCTTCTGTAGATAGAGCCTAGGACTCCAGGGTCATTCCCCCTGGGGAAGTCCTTCCTCCTGTCGATCTTTCTTTTCCAATCAAGGTCTGAAGCTTCTCCCCTTCTCTTCCAGAAATAGTGCTGAAAGGGAAGGAATAGAGCTTAAACGGTTACCCTACTCAGACTCTCGAACTACACTCTCTGGAGTGGTTGGCCCAACTCTACCAGTGGCAAGATTTTTAGCTCCAGGCAAGTGTGTCAGACCAAAGCCTTTCTCAAATTGGGTAATTCAAAGACTGTTTCATAAGAGGATTATGTGCAAAGGTATGGGCAGAGCATTGGTGAACCACAAGGAATAGTGAGTGCATTACCCCCAAGCTAGTAGCAGTGGCTTAGTTACTACCCTCAG
The DNA here is from genome assembly GCF_027580195.1 of Bos mutus. Lineage (NCBI taxonomy): Eukaryota > Metazoa > Chordata > Mammalia > Artiodactyla > Bovidae > Bos > Bos mutus. The sequence goes on along the minus strand of NC_091619.1, from coordinate 19,402,702 downwards.
GGGCCCAGGAGATGGAAGGAGCAGGGTTCCTAGAATCTGGAAAGAGAGGGCCGCCCAGAAAGCAGACGACAGGTGCTGTGATCTACAGCAACCCCACAGAGGGAGGGTAGGGACACGCCCAGACTTAATCTCTTCTACCTCATCTGTCAGTGCCATTCTCCAGCCAACCCCTATAGAAGTTACGGGACAAGGCCTTCAGCCTCCTGGCTGCAGAGCAGAGTGGAAAGGCTAAAGAAAGGATGTGGAGTGGCAACAGAAGAAGTCCAACACACCCTGCTAGCCTGAGTTCCCTCATCGGTAAAACAGGCTATTAGAGGAATTTCCTGGCAGTCCAGTGGTTAGGACTCTGTGCTTTCACTGCTAGGGCCTGGGTTCAATCCCTGGCTGCAGAAATAAGATCCCCCATGCAGCCAAACTAACTTAAAATAAAACAAACCAGGCTATCTGTCCCACCTTGCTTCTAGGTTGTCATGATGATAAAAGGTGAGGGTGTGTTTAAAGCCTTGCATGTTGTACCAGCACATGCTGTGTGCTCAGTGAACAGATTCAATGATCTGCCTGTTGATTTTAATGATGAACTGACATGGCAATCTTGTGTGCCTCCTAAATCAGTTCAGTCGTGTCCAAGTCTACGACGCTATGGACTATAGTGGCCAGGCTCTTCTGTCCATGAGATTCTCCAGGCAAGAAGACTGGAGTGCATTGCCATGCCCTCTTCCAGGGGATCTGCCTGACCCAGGGATCGAACCCACGTCTCTTATGTTTCCTTCATTGGCAGGCGGGTTCCTATCTAAAACAGAGACCTTGAATGTTTTCCCCTGCAAATCTCTCTTCCCTTCCTTAACTAACTGCTCAAGCCAGAGTCCCTCAGTGCCATCCTTTTGGGTCTGGAAGCCTTGCTCTGTCTCTCCTCACTTGGCACCACCATTCCATTCTGTCTGCTCTTCTCCAACATACATCTCAGATCTGGTTCCCATTCTTCATCTCCACTGCCACTATGCTAGTCCTCCCACCTTGACTTCCCCTAAAATGCCTCACTGGTCCCCCTTCACCTACTGTCTGGTCTCTCAAGCATCAGTTGACTGCCACCCTCCTGTATGAGACCACTGCCCTGCGAGGCCCTGCTTCTGTCTCCAGTTTCACAGGGACCATGCGCCTCTACACTCACCACAGCTTGCCCTCTCTGCTGCTGCTGCTGCTGCTGCTAAGTTGCTTCAGTCATGTCCGACTCTGTGCGACCCCATAGACGGAAGCCCACTAGGCTCCCCCATCCCTGGGATTCTCCAGGCAAGAACACTGGAGTGGGTTGCCATTTCCTTCTCCAATGCATGAAAGTGAAAAGTGCCAGGCTTTTCCTTCCTCAGAGTCTTGGCATATATTATTTCCAACCCCATAGAAAACTCCTTGCGCCAAATTGTCCCCACTGGTTCTTCTCCTCCTCCAAATCTCAACTTAAATATGATCACTTCAGGGACTTACCTGGTGGTCCAGTGGTTAAGATTCCATGCTCTCAGTGCAGGGGGCCCAGGTTCGATCTCTGGTCAGGGAACTAGATCCTGCATGCTGCAACTAAGACCTGGCATAGCCAAATAAATGAATATTGTTAAAAACATAAGATCACATCAAAGCAGCTTTCCCCAACCACCTCATCTAAAACTCATCCCCTTCTCCTCACAGGCTTCTCTGTTCCAGCACCATGATCCATTTCTTCATAGAACTTACAAAGTATGTAGTTATATATTTATTTGCTTAACACTTGTTTATAGTCTGTCTCATCTCCATACTAAAAATTCCACAGAAGAGCATGGGCTCTGTTTTGCTTACCACTGCATCCTTAGGACCTGGTACAGAGTAGGTGCTCAATAAATATTGCAAATGGTCATGAAGTAGACAGGAGCCAACATGATAATGACAATGGTGCTATCAGAGCCCTTCTAGAGAATCGCATTGCATGATCAAAATGTTCCCCATTCCCTTTCTTCAACCTCCAGTCCCTGTACTAGATCCCCTGCTTCCTAGATTCATCTAGGGCTAACTTCAGTAAAGTACAAAGGGACCATAGTGAAAGTGAAAGTCACTCAGTCTCGATCCCGCTGATCCCTATACAGTCCGTGGAATTCTCCAGGCCAGAATACTGGAGTGAGTAGCCATTTCCTTCTCCAGGGGATCTTTCCAACCCAGGGATCAAACCCAGGTCTCCCGCATTGCAGGTGGATTCTTTACCAGCTGAGCTACCAGGGAAACCCCTCAAAGGGACCGTATTACTGGCAAAAAAAAAAAAAATCTCTGTTCAGGTTGATGACCAGACAGAATGTATGGATTAAAAATTTATCAGGAAAAATGGATGAGAGAAGGGCAGAAATGCCAGAGGACAGGGGCAGAGAGCCAGCAGGTCCAGGGGAGGGACTCTGCGGGGAGATAGGGGTGGCTCACTGGGTGTGTCCCTTTTCTTTTTTCTGGCTCCTTTTGATAAGACCAGCAGTTTTGTTATCCTCTCCCCCTTCTCTCTCCACAGTCCAGGAGGCTCCAGCTCTGAATTTTGAAGCTTGTCAGTGCAGAAGAACATGCTCCCCAGCTGGCTCTGGTCATGGATTTCTAAGTCCCAACGGGATGTAGTGAAGTCCATCCTGACTGGGGCTCCAGGAGGTAAGAAGAGGCATCAGATATCATTAAAGAGAAGGGAAGAAATGAAAGTAGGAATCAAGTGTGGGTGGGAGAACAAATAGACCATATTTGCTGCTGGCTAGGAGGTATTTGGGGAGGATCTGTGTTCAGAGTCTCCTCCATGTTAATTTATAGACCCCGGTTGGGGCCTCTTCTCCCATCCCCAATAGGCAAGGCAGAGGGGAGCTTGCAGCCTGGGAGCCAAGGGGCATTCCCATGACTACTGGACTCTGGCCCCTGGTGCACAGGACTTCCAGTGACACTTTAACCAGGATACAGAGCTGATTCCCCACCCAGCCAGCCTCCTGCCTCCGACAGTTAACAGTATGGAGCAGATCCCCGGAGACAGGCAGGTGTGCAGTGGCATGGACGGTGTGGTTGGCACTGGGGCTTCTCTTCCTCTGAGCTGGGCTAGGGCAAGCTACAGAGACTTCAGGACCTGGAGGAGCACTGAAGGGGCTGAGGAAACTCAAAGGAGGGAGTGGGAGGCCAGTCAATTGTCAGGGGCTGGAGGGAAGAAGACAGGAACCTTAGGAAAGGGAACTGGGTGATTCTCAGCCTGGAAATGAAGGGCCACTGTGAACTAGATATCAAAGGGGGCTGAGGCTGAGAGAAGTCAGCAGCTAAAGGGCAAGAAGTCTGAGGATGTGAGGGACCAGATATCTAGGTGATCAAGAATTTGAGCCTGGAGTTAGTCAGACCTAAATGGGAATCTTATCTCTGTTAATTAGAAGCTATACAAACTTGGGCAACTGATCTAACCTTTCTCAGCCTCTGTTTCTTTACCTAGAAAATGGGAATAATTACAGAGCATATAACAGTACCTGCTTGCTAGCATCCTGGTGACTAAATAAGTTAATGTATGCATAATGCCCAGCTCAGAAGACTCAACAAAAACTGGAGAACTGAGGGAAGGAATAGAAAGCACACTGAGATGAAAGGATGGGGGCCAGCAGCAGGTGCCCACACAGCCCCTTTGTACTGCAGGACCTGTGGGGTACCTGCAGCGGGCTAGTGTAGCCCAGATGACTCAGGAGCTGGGCATTTCCTTCTTCCAGCGGCAGCAGCTGCCAGCCGCTATGGCAGACACCTTCCTGGAACATCTGTGCCTGCTGGACATTGACTCTGAGCCTGTGGTCGCTCGCAGTACCAGTATCATCGCCACCATCGGTAAGCACCCCCACCCCTCCTGCAGCGTCACAGGGCCTCGTGGGTTTTTCTCAAGATGCTGCCTCATCTTTTGTGTTCTTTGACACTTCTCCTTGTTTGATTGAGGGATAAATAAATAAATACATATTTTAAAATTTTATGTATTTATGGCTGCACAGGGTCACTGCTGCAAGAGGGTTTTCTCTAATTGCTGAGGGCAGGGGCTACTCTCTGGTTGTAGTGTGCAGGCTTCCTCATTGCGGTGGCTTCTCTTGTAGAGCATGGGCTCTAGGGCAAGTGGGCTCCGGATCTGCAGCTTGGAGTCTCTAGAACAAGGCTCGGTAGTTGTGCTGCTCAGGCTTAGTTACCCTGAAACATGTGGGATCTTCCTGGATCAGGAATCAAACCGGTGTCCCCTGCATTGCAAGGGAGATTCTTAACCACTGGACAACTTCAGAAGCCCAGCAAATATTTGTTGAGTTCTTGGTAGATAAGCTACTGGGTCCTGGAAGTAGGTCAGTGAAATGAAATAAACAGACAGGGACTTCTCTGGTTAGGATTCCATGCTTCCACTGCAGAGGGCCCAGGTTCTATCCCTAACTGGGGAAGTAGATCCCACCTGCACAGCATAGCCAAATAAGTAAAAATAATTATTTTCTTTTTAAAAAGAGACTTCCCTGGTGGTCCAGTGGCTACGACTCCATGCTCCCAATGCAGGAAGCCCAGGTTCAATCCCTGGTCAAGAAACTAGAACCCACACGCCACAACTAAGACCCAGCACAACCAAATAAATAAATAGTAAAAAAGGGAAAAACAGACAAAGATCCCTATCCTTGGGGAGCTGACACTCTAGCTGGGTGCGACAATAATAAATGCAATGTTATTTAAAAACTAAAGAAAGTATTTAGTATATTAGAAACTGATAAGTACTATGGGGAAAAAAAAAAAGAAAAATCACGCATGGTAAGGGGTATTAAAATGCAAGGGCAGGAGGGAGGTTGCAGTCCTAATAGGGAGTCAGGGTAGCCATTGATGAGAAAATTAGACCTGAGCAAAGACAGATGTCTGAGAGAAGAGAGTTCTAGGCAAAGGCAATAGTCAGTGCCAAGGCCCTAGGTCAAGGAGGCTGGAAACCATCAAGGGGAAGAGCAGCAAAAATGAAGAGGTTGGAGGAAGGGGAAGATCGTGCAGGGTTCAGTAGGCCATTTTTAGAATTTGAGTTGCGTTTCACTCCAAGTGTAGTGTGAAACTGAAACCACTGCAGAGTTTTGAGCAGGAGTTACATGCTGTTACTCAGGTCTTAACAGAACTGCCCTGGCTGCTATATTGAAAGTAGATTGAGGTTGGGGGTGGGGGTGAGCCCCAAGCTGCTCCTACAGTATTTCTGGTTTAGACCAGGTGGTGGAAGTGGAGCTGCTGAGAAGGGACAATATTCTGAATGTATTTTGAAGGTAGTGCCAACAGGATATGATGGATTGGATATCGGGTGGGGGTGGGGGTGAAAAAGGAGTCAAGGACTAGTCCCAGTTTTTTGGTGTGAGGCGCTAGAAGAATCCATTATCAACTGAGCAGGAGAGACTGGTGGAAATGTTTAGAGGAGAGATCAGTTCAGTTTGGGGCTTGTTGAGTTTGATTGCACATATTAGACATGCAAGGGTGGTATAGAGTAGGCAGTCAGATACACAACTCTGGTTTTGGGAGAGGGGTCTAAACTGGAGATGTAAATTTGGAAGTTGTTGACATACTGACGGTATGTAAAGCCATGAGACTAGTAGAGACTACCAAGGGGGTGAAAGGAAAATGAGAGAAGAGGAATGGTCATCTGATGGGAGCTAAGGCTGAAAGGGAGCAGCCAGTGAGGTAGAAGTAAACCAGGGGTGGTGTCCTGGAGGCCAAGCCAAGAATGTATGTCAAGGATGTGTGTCAAATACTGTTGGCAGATCAGCTAAGATGAGGACTAACCACTGGATTTAGCCACAACACAGAGGTTGTTGGTGACCTTGACAAGAACAGATGTAATGGAGAGTGGGTACAAGGAGAATAGGGGGGAGGGGATACAGAGATAACTCTGGTCATGAATTTTGCTGCACCGGTGAGCAAAGGAATAGGGCTGTGTAGCTAGAGGGGGAACTGAAATTAGGAGAATTTGTTGCTGTTGCATGAAATAACACCAGGCTTACATGCTGATGGGAATGGTCTAACAGAAAAGGAAAACACCAATGACATAGGGAGCTGGGGGACTGCTGAATCTGGTTTTGAGTGGGTGAGAAGGAGACCCAGTACACAGGCGGAAGAACTGGCTTAGGGAGGGACTGGAGAGGCTGCTCAGCTGGGTCTCAGTTCCTCAGCTGTCCTACCAGCAGGGAACGAATGGAACTCAACTCTCCTCAGTCCAACAGGAAGGAGGCTCTAAAGCTTGGCACCCTTCCCCTTCTCATTCACTGGGGTTCCCCCACACTGCAGCACAGAACATCAAGGCAAGGCAACACTGTCGCCTCAGGCCTGGCTGAGCCCACCCTTCTAGGGCCTTGCAGTGCAAGGAGGCAGGTCTTAGCTGGAGAGGGGAACGTAGTCTCTGATCTGTGTGCCGGGGTGGGGTCAGGGGACAAAGGTCGGGTGACAGGACTTCTGCGGCCTGGGGCGGCCCCGAGGGTGATGATGGGTTCGGTTGTCACTCAGGTTTGGTGAGAAAGTTGTCTGAATCGGGCGGGTCTCTGGTTCCAGGGCCGGCATCTCGCTCCGTGGAGCGTCTCAAGGAGATGATCGAGGCCGGGATGAACATCGCGAGACTCAACTTCTCCCACGGCTCCCACGAGGTTCAGGGCGGGGCCACGGGGAGACGGGTGGGGCTAGAGGATGCCCCAAGGTCCCGGCCAGCTTCCCCTGAAATCCTCACTTTGTTCTGGTCCCCAGTACCACGCTGAGTCCATCGCTAACATCCGGGAGGCGGTGGAGAGCTTTGCAAATTCTCCGCTCAGCTACCGACCCGTGGCCATCGCCCTGGACACCAAGGGACCAGAGATACGCACTGGGATCCTGCAAGGGGTGAGAGAGGACCCGCGACCCGCCCTGTTCTGGGGACGGCAAAGGGGGCGGTGCAGCGTGAAGGAAGTTATCCGTAGGGCGGAGCATTGGGAGGGGCCAGTTCTGACCTCCGCAGGCCGAACTCAGTGATCCTCTGGCCCCGCCCCTAGGACCCGGCGTCAGAAGTGGAGATAGTGAAGGGCTCCCGGGTGCTGGTGACCGTGGACCCAGAGTTCCAGACCCGCGGGGACGCGAACACCGTGTGGGTGGACTACCCCAATATCGTCCGACTCATGCCGGTGGGGGGCCGCATCTACATTGACGACGGGCTCATCTCCCTAGTGGTCAAGAAAATCGGTGCGGACGGGCCTCCCGCCCTGGTCCTGCGCAGTGGGCCCTCTTCCTTTCGGTCCCGCCTTCGCCTTTCACTCCCACCACACCTTCCCGAGTCCCTGGCATCCAGACTCCTGGGCTACCCTGGGCTGGGGCTGGATTGGCGGGTTAGAAGTTTCTTCCACAGACGTCCATGTGCCATTCTGTGCAGAGCCCAGGCTGAGCATGAAGAAACAAATAAGACATCATTCCGTTTTCTTGCGGGTCCAAGCCCGGTGTTCGCACTGCTGTGACTGTGCCCCCGCCCTCACCCCTAACCTAGGCGGATTCTTTCCATACCCGCAGGTCCAGAAGGGCTAGAGACCGAAGTGGAGAACGGCGGTGTCCTGGGCAGTCGGAAGGGCGTGAACTTGCCAGGCATCCAGGTGGACCTGCCCGGGCTGTCCGAACAAGATGTCCAGGACCTGCGCTTCGGGGTGGAGCATGGCGTGGACATCGTCTTTGTCTCTTTCGTGCGGAAAGCCAGCGACGTGGCTGCCGTCCGGGATGCTCTGGGGCCGGAAGGACAGGGCATCAAGATCGTTAGCAAAATCGAGAACCACGAGGGCGTAAAGAAGTGAGACTTGGTCTTTGTTCCCATCAGGCCCTACGTATCCCCATCTCCCTCCTCTTTCCCTGCCTGCCTCTCTCTGGCTTCTCTTGGGTCTTTCCCAGCCCTGACTTCCCCAACCGCCCAGGTTCAATGAAATCCTGGAGGTGAGCGACGGTATTATGGTGGCACGGGGTGACCTGGGCATTGAGATCCCGGCTGAGAAGGTTTTCCTGGCTCAGAAGATGATGATCGGCCGTTGCAACTTGGCGGGAAAGCCCGTTGTCTGTGCTACACAGGTCTGCCATGAGCCCTGGGGGCAGGGCCCTCTATGAGTCTGGGAACACTGAGGGTGAATACACACACCTTAGGTCTCTAGCTGTCCAATGTTTGACCCTCAAACAACAAAGCTATGAAGACTTACTGTGACCCCCGTTTTCAGATGAGGAAACAGAGCAGCCAGGATCACACAGTTTGTGAGTGTGACTCTGGTTTTCAGGGCCCTCAGAGCATGGATGTCAGAGACATAGTCGGGGCAGGGTCCCCAATCAGATATGACTCCTACAGTTCTGACCTCAAGATATCCCCCAGATGCTGGAGAGCATGATCACTAAGCCCCGGCCAACTCGGGCAGAGACAAGTGACGTGGCCAATGCTGTTCTGGATGGGGCAGACTGCATCATGCTGTCAGGGGAGACTGCCAAAGGCAACTTTCCTGTGGAGGCTGTAAAGATGCAGCATGCGGTAGGAGCTCAGAATGCAAGGCAAATGGGCTGGAAAACCACCCTCCTTCAGATCCCAATACCCTTGCCCAGCCTGACCTCCTGGTGCCCACAGATTGCCCGGGAGGCAGAGGCTGCCGTGTACCACCGGCAGCTCTTTGAGGAGCTACGCCGGGCAGCACCACTGAGCCGGGATCCCACGGAGGTCACCGCTATTGGTGCTGTGGAGGCTGCCTTCAAGTGCTGTGCTGGTGCCATCATTGTGCTGACCACAACTGGCCGGTGAGGAGAACACTGGGAACACACCAGGACAGAGCTTTGGGTCCAGGGCAGGCTGGGATGGGCCCCAAGCGTGACTTTTGTCTCATCATCAGAGATCTTTCTGGGGTAAGAAGAGAGGCAGCTATGGGAGCTGGAAGCCTAGAGAGACAGATCTTGGAGCACACCAGGAATTGTGCCTATCTCCTCAAGGGGTTGGGAGGGCAAGGTGGCATCACTGGGTGTACTGACTTCCAGGCCATCTGGGCTCCCGGGGCTCAGAAACAGGTCCTCTGCATTTAGCCCACAAAGCCTTGCAATGCTGGGGTATTACAGAAGGCTCCAGAAGGTCTGAATTCAAATCTTTGCTCTGAAACTTAGCTATGACATCTTGGGTAGGTCACCCAGGTTCTATAATCCTCCTCCACTTGCTCATGGGATTATGAGGATTAACAAGAAACATTTTTTAAGTTAAATACTATATAAAGATGCATTCCCAGAAGGGTTTTCTGTTTTTCAAAGAGGTTTCTCCTTATTATCTCATTGTGATAGATTTTTTTTAGTCATCTCACAGTTTCCCCATGTGGTCAGAAAGGCAGGTATTCTTACACCCACTTTATGGGTGAGAAAACTAAGGCCCAGAAAAATTATGATGACTTACCTAGGGTCACACAGCTTACTGGTGGCACCTGGAACCCGAACCCAACACTCTTCCAATATTCTGGGCTGACCCTGTCTGCCTCCTTCAGCTCAGCCCAGCTTCTGTCCCGGTACCGACCTCGGGCAACAGTCATTGCCGTCACCCGCTCTGCTCAGGCTGCCCGCCAGGCCCACCTGTGCCGAGGAGTCTTCCCTGTGCTCTACCGTGAACCTCCAGAGGACATCTGGGCCGATGATGTGGACCGTCGGGTCCAATTTGGCATCGACAATGGTGAGACCCCTAGCTCCCTCCCACCCTCCCCTGGATTTGTATCCTGAGTCCGCCAACCCCACTTCCTACACTCCCCCAAGGGGTCTTGCTTCTCTCCTCTGGTCCCAGGTTTTCTCTGTGAGATTCACTAAGACTGAGATACTTGAGTCTCCAAGCGTGGGGGGAACATGCTGAGAGAGGGCAGAGGGAGCAAGGGCAGGGACCAGGGCCATCCCTAAGTGGTTGGCACAGCTGCTGCCTCCACCAGATGGCTGGAGCTGGGCATGACACAAGGAGCAAGAGATGAGAGGAGAAAGAGGGACCCAGGGTCCTGCAGCTGCAACTGAAATCGAATTGACAGTTGCTATGCTCATACCCTGGGCTTCCCTGGTAGCTCAGCTGGTAAAGAATCTGCCTGCAATGCGGGAGACCTGGGTTTGATGTCTGGGTTGGGAAAATCCCCTAGAGGAGGAAATGGCAACCCACTCTAGTATTCTTGCCTGGAGAATCCCCATGGACAGAGGGGCCTGGCAGGCTACAGTCCCTAGGGGTCTCAAAGAGGTTGACAAGACTGAGTGACTGAGCACAGCACATGCTCATACTCTCCCTCTTTCCGTCTGCACAGCCATGCAGGTGGATAGACTTGCTACTCAGCAACATGCTCCATGGCACCCCATGGGCACAGCTGCAGCTCACACCTCCTACAGTGGTCACACTCCCTGCAGTGCCCCCGTGGGGCGCACTGTACAGTTTGCCTCGGGCCCCTCCTTCCTTATGGGTGCCCTTGAAGAAGGCGGTGAAGGGTGGTGGCTGGTTCTCTTTACAGGGCTGGCCTGGGTCCCTCAGTGGCTGATTATCATCTTCTCTCCTTCCTCCCCTCCAGGAAAGCTCTGTGGCTTCCTCAGTTCTGGGGACCTGGTGATTGTGGTGACAGGCTGGCAACCAGGCTCTGGCCATACCAACATCATGCGGGTGCTGAGCGTAACCTGAGGTGCCCCTCCTTCTCTGACCAAACCAGCCCTGGACCTGCCCCTCACCACTCCCTCCTGCAGCCCCACATCTAAGTCTTTTCTCTCCCAATCCTCCCTACCCCAGGCCACATCTGCCATCCAGTTTCCTTCCAGGGCACTCCCTCCCTTTCTCTATTTCATGCAGGCCTGAATAGTCTGTATCCAATTAAGCAATGGCCATCCAACAGCACCAATGGTACATTCCCTGTATCTAATGCTCTCAACTGGTCCCTAAGATGCTCTGAGCCTTTAATCCCAGCTCAACTATTAATTCTATTCCCCCAGGTTTCCCATAGCTGAGGGTGGAGGGGAGGGAAGCATGGTAATCATGGCCACAGTCTCCACAAAATCTCATCTTAAAAATCATCTCCCAAGGACAGTGTCACCTCTTTCTTCATTGTGACTGGAAGCTAGGAGAGATGGAAGCCGGGGAGCACCGGAGCCAGGCGGGCACACCTCGTTAGTGTCTCACCAGTTCGAGGCTTGCAGGCCACTCCCCATTTGCTCTCACACCCATCCCATGCTTTACTGGGTCAGGTGTTCTGGCCTCCTCCTGCGCCCTGAAATGCCCACTTTGTTCCCACACACAAACCAGGAGGCAAAACAAGTGTCTCTATTTTCTTTTTAAACCCAGATGTTTGGAAGCCATATAAAACTTCTCCCATACACGCAGAACCCCAGAACTCCCCGCCTAGGAGAAAAGGAGCGTTAGGGTCCTGGCCCCACATTCTTTGATGCTGGAGAGTAGACGTGGGGACAGAGGGGTGGGCTACAGGATTCTCTTGTCCCTGAGAAGGCAGAGGTACTGGCTAGCCTGCCCTTCCCTAGGCTTGGATACCTCGGTCCCTCCCCTTGCTCCTGCACCAACAGCAAACTCAACAGGAATGAAAAAGAACTAAAAATAAGAACAGTCCTTCTCCCCATCTCAGATGGCCCTTCCTGGTCCTACCTAGATAGGGAGAGTGTTCAAGTATTGCTGCTGATGGGAGTTGCACAAGGACCACAAGAGCTGGGATGGAGGGCCCTGTCTGTTCCTGCTTCCCTAGTAGGAGGGGAGGGCAGGGATGGATAAAGGAATGGGTAAATAAAGTGAGTTGATAATAAATAAAATTAGCAAATGAATGAATAAATTATTAAATGAATAAATAAGGGAGGGAGGAAAGAAAAAAAATCCCATCTAGGGATTCAGCCACTTGCCCCCTACCTGGGGGGATCTAGACTGGCACACTAAATAAGGGGGTGTCAGCAATCCCATAGCTTCAAGGGGGCCATCACCCGGACAAGGGCACAGGAAGGAGAAGCCTCCTAGTTTACAAAAAGGTAGTTCTACCACAGAGACAGAAAGCACAAGGAACTCGGTAGGAGGTGTGTTCCCCCTCGGGATATAGACAGGGAGGGTCCAGGCATGGCAGTAAAGCTGGGTGCCCACACCAGGGGCCTGAGACATTTGTTAACATCAATGAGGGCACGGGTAGTTGGCAGTGCCCAGCTATGCTAGCCGGACAGGAAGATTAACCATGCCAGGCAGAACCTGAAAGGTCATGGACAGGAAAACAGAGACATCTAGTTACTTGGCAGTATGGTGATGGCAAGTACTTGTGCTTAGTAAGGTGGGCGCATGGGCTTGGGCCTGCACCTGGCAGGACCACGGCTAGGGGAAAACCCTCATCAGAGGACTCGGAGTCGCTTCTACTTGGCAGTGGAGACATACAGCGCCTGGCGCAGTGCCTTGAACATGGTAGGCGCTAAGAACCTTTGATGAATGGGTGCATGGATTAGGATGGGTGTCAGGCTACAGGGTGCCTGAGCTGAGGACAGAGACCATCTTCTTGGTACTAAGGGGAGATAGTCCCATAGGGCAGTGTTTCAGGTCCCCTCAGTGTCCCCAAGAGGTGTCTGCCCTCAGGCGTATGCTACTGCACCCAAGGGCTTACCTAAAGGTTTCACATGTTGGCAGACAGCTGGGGGCCCCGGGGAGTAGCTGGCTCAGGCACTGGCAGCCTGGGGAGCTGGGCTGTCCCTGGAGGCTTGGTCAGGAGCCCTGAAGGGGGCAGGCGTTCACTTCCTGAGCCCTTACGCCCAGGAGAGCCATCACCCGCTGCCCTCTGAGGCAGAGAAGGTTGGGAGGCTGAGAGCGGGCGGCCCCGAGGTCCTAGTCGCCGTCCACCCCCTCCTGGGGGAGGCCCCAGCAGTGACACCTGTGAGCGCCCAGCCCGGGATAGGCTGGCATGGAGGGTTCGGGCGGGCGGGGCCGGCAGGCGGGAAGTGGATGCCCAAGGCCCCCGGGCTAGAGGGCCAGCTCGGACAGGCACCAGGGGGGACGCTGGGGAGCCTGCTCCAGCTGATCTTCGAGCAGAGCGAGCAAGGAGGGTGACTGGAGAGTCGGGCGAGAGGGGAAGAGGGCCCCGCTGGTGCGTCAAGGCAATGGCCACATTGGAGGTCACGGCGGCTGCTTGCAGGGGTGCGTGCACTAGTGGCTCCCACAGCACCGGCTTTCCACTGAGCTGAGCGCCTGTGCTGGGCGCCAGGCCCCGAACACCCCGGGCCATATCCCTGTCGTGTTGAACCAAGTGCTGCTCCATGACGCCCCCGCTGCCGCTCGGACTTGGCTCAGAGCGCTTCCGCTGCAGTATGGAATTCTTCTTACCTAGAAATTATCCCAGGGGGAAGGAGTTAAGGATAGGATAGGAATTCAAGATGAAGGTTGGATATCAAAAGAATGAGGGTAACAAGATGGAGTCAAGGGACACGGGCAGGGTGAAGGTAGGGGATGGGGATCAAGTGTGTGGAGATGGAGTTGGGAGATGGAGATTGGGAGATGAGGGTTGAAGGAAGAGGGTTAGGGGATGAGAGTATGTATCAGAGATGGTGAGCATCAGGGACTGCTACTCAAGCAAGGAGGGTTCAATGCATGGGAACTTGGAGCGATATCTCCAGGGTTCAGAGATGCTGAGTTATAGGGACAGTGAGCCAGTGTGTTGAGAGCCCTACTGGGGGGCATCTGCTGGGACTCGGGTCCCCTGGGGTGTGCCAAGGCATTGGAGCCTGGGCCCTGGGATCCTGGGGACTCCTTGCCATGGACAAGGGTGAGGGCGCAGCCTGGACCTCACCGATACGGCGCAGCCGATCCATGGCCACTGTCTCGAAGGCCCGGCGCATCATAGGGAACTCCTCGAGCACGGCGTTGAAATGGTCCACGCTGAGTGAGTACAGGCGGCAGTAGGTGTCCGCACGCACGCTGGCTGTGCGTCGGCCCCGAGTCAGCAGGCAGATCTCTGACAAAGTTGGGAGGAGGCCTTCAGGATCACTGTCTGCAGAACTCCCTCTCACTGGGCCTGCAGCAGCTGACCCAGATTCCTCAGGCTCCTCCCCAGATGGGAGCAACTTATGACTCCCCACCCATCCAGAGGCCCTGAGTGCTCCAAGCACCCCCACTCTCCCGCATAATTACTGTCCTGCCTCTGTCCAAATTAAAGCTGATAAACAGGCAGGTCTTGCTGCACTCCTAGTTATTCCACTTCACTGTAATTCTCACCCCACCTCCATGGCTTTAGCCCAAGGGGTAGGCCTAGGGCAGTGCCCTCTCTTCCCTCCCCTTTGAAAGAACACCAAGGCAACCCAGAAGGAGAAAAACAGTGCCAAAGGGCAAAGGGCAACACAGTGGGGATGCTGGAAGGTGGTGGGTGATTTGGGGACTGAGAGATTATGAGTCTCAGACCCTTTTGGGCAGCATCAAGGAGAACTGTGGAACTGCCACAGGCTAGGTCCCCGATTCCCCCACCAAGTCATTCCCCCAGGGAGCCACAAAGCTCCAGCCCCTGGGATAGCACTGCTATATTCCTACCTTTCCCTCATCTTGTGGGATCCCTGGGTCTCACTGGCCCAGGGATTTTCAACCTGACCATGCACTAGAATCTCTTAAGAAGCCTTTAGAATTACAGAACTCTAAACCCCAGACCCAGAGATTCTAATTGAATAGGCCTGGGGAGGGGCTGGAACTCTGTGGTCCTGGAGCACAGCCAGGTGAAGACCCAGACCCATGGGAGCAGCTGCCCTCCTTTCTCTGCTCCAGAACCCCCACCCACCCACCCTGAGGCCTGCTGACCCCCAAAGTAGGATCCGTCAGTGAGGCGGGTGTCCCGGGCGCCACGTGCCAGCACACTGAGCAGCCCATGCTGGATGAAGTACATCTTCCTGCCCACGGAGCCCTCACGCACCACGAGGTCCCCCGGCTGGAAGACCTCAAAGCGTAGCTTGGTGAGCACGGCCGTGACGAAGCTGGGATCAGCATGGGCAAACAGCGGCATGTGGGCCACCAGGCCCCGGCAGGTGAAGTTAATGATCTCCTGGGCAGGGGAGGGGCCTGTCAGGCAGGCTGTGCCCCCTGCCCCGAGGTGCCCCCCATCGAGCTCCTCTGTCTCCAGAAGCCCCACCCCTGGGGTCATGATCTGCCAAAGGATGCGGATGCTTCAGTCGGCCTGGGACCATCTCTAAGCTCCTGCCCTCAGAGCTTTCCCATGAGCCCTTGCAGGACCACACCCCACCCCACCCCAACAGAGATTCCTGCAGCCCCTCCTCATGTATACTTCACCCCTGAAAAATCATCAAGGAAGACCTTAACTCCTAAAAGTGCTCCAAAGGCCTGAACTCCCATGGGGCCCTCTGCAGGCCCCACAGGCTGTAGGGGCCCCAGCTGACTAATAGTCCCCACCCTAGAGGTCGTCCCTGAAGCCCAGGTCGTTGAAGAGCCTCCCTCCAGGGCCCCGCCCAGTCCCACCTCCCGAAGTGGTTCGCTCAGCTCGCCTAGGATGCTTTCCTCATCGAACATCTTGCCCTGGTAGCGGTGCTCATAGTACTCATGGATGCGTTGCCGTGTATCAGCTGGCAACTTGTGGAAGGACATGTACTGCTCCACCTGCTTGTACTGGAGAGCCAGCCGATGGCCAGCAGGCAAGAAAACACAGAGACAGAAGTGGAGCCAGAACAGTGTGGTGGGGGGAGGGTTGTGGAGGAAGGTCACAGCCGTGGGCCACAGCCAGAGGGTAGAAACATGGAGACAAAAGGATATATGAGTAAGGGTGGATACAGGGAGGACACGGCACAGTCACAGGAAAACCCAGACGTGGAGGAGTCCAAGGACAGGTGCATTGGTACAAAGAAAAGGTACACACGGGACAAATGGATACGGGGCAAGGCAGGACACAGAGAGCCAACAGGGATGCATCAGAATGGGCTCCACGTGGAGCTCCCCAGCCGCCAGCACCCCTCCCCTTCCTTTTCCTGCCCCTGCTGACCTTCTCCTGGTACTGACGCCGGGAGGAGTCCAGGGACTGGATGAGGGCGGTGGCATGACCGATGAACATGGCGTAGCACGTGGCACCCACGATCATGCTGAGCATGGTGAGCCAGACGTCGGGCATGCCTACAGGTGCCTGCTGCCCGTAGCCAATGCAGAGCATGTGGCTCATGGCCTTGAACAGGGCGTGGGAATACTGGCGGCCCCATGAGTGGTTCTGGGGGGCAGAGTGTATTGCAGAGCTCGGCACAGACCCCTCAAAACCTCATTCTCCTCCCGCTTCCCACTTTCTCTTTCAGTCCTTCTGTCTGCCGCCTTCTACTTCAACTTGCCTGCCAAGGGAGGCACTTAGGTTTGGTTCTAGGGGGCCCTGAGGCAGAAGGGGCCTCTTTTATAGCATGGGAGCTGCAGTTTCTCCCTAGGTTTCCTTCCCCATATGCTCCCCCCTCCAATACAAGTACTTCTTCTGGGCCTCTTTCCTCTCACCTCCCCACCTCCTCACTTCTGTCCTCTCATGGTCATCTCTCCACCATCTCCCACTTGGCCCCTGTGTTTACCCCTCCTGCTCAGGGAGAAGAGCCCTTGGAAGGCCCAGGAAAGGCTGAGCGGTGGGGAGTTCTCACCACCATGTGGCTGATGGAGACCCAGCAGTCAGGAGGGAAGTCTTGCAGCATGGGGACCAGGAACTGCAGACAGCCATCCCAGTGACACAGCAGCAGCATCATTCCGATGAGGTTGAAGATGCGAACCACAGCACTGGCCAGGTCATAGGTCATGTGAAAGATCTGAGGAGTCCGAGGAGGGGCTGTTGTGGACAGGAACCTCTCCCTGCCAAGACTTTTCCATGCCTGGCCTTGCAGATTCTCTCTTCAAATTTCTCTCTGGCCCTAGCCTCTGTGAATGTTAAGACTGTGGCTATAAAACAGCATATATAGCTAATACAAAGGAGGTTGTATTACTACTCTCATCTCATAGATAGGAAAACTGATGCAAATCATGTGCCCCAAATCACAGCAAGTGCCACAGCAGAAACTCAAAAAGGTCTGCTGCACAAGCTGCCCAAGCATAGCCTGGGAAAGGGGAGAGAGGGCAATTCACAGTGTAACAGCCCCAGGGCATGTATAAGGATCAGTGCCAGAAGCTCTCTTCCCTTCCAATAATAATAATAATAGGTAATCTACTGAGAACTTACTGTGCCAGGCACTGCACTAGGTGCTTTACAGGTATTAACCCCTTTAGCCCTTATAATCTTATCATATGTAAATATATTTAACATTTTCATTTTATAGACAAGGAAACCAGGCCTCATATAGTAAATAGTAAAATTGGGATCTGACCACAAGCAATGAGACTGCAGAGTTCACACTCTGAACCACTAAACTCTGCTGTTGTCCTGAAGCTGAAACTCCAGCCTTCCCCACGCTCTACAATTATTAGCTCCTCTTCTATACCTTCCTCCTGGAGTCTAACTAACCCTTCAGTGTTTGTCCAGCAACTATGCTCCATTCTCCTGCACCACCATCCTTGCATCCTGTGAATCCAATCCCCTGAACACTCATTCTGTCCCTGTTTCTCCCCCACCAACACTGGAGACACCCCTCCCTCGGAAGCCCCACTCATCTGCCCCACCCCAAAAAGTTGCCAGGAGCCCCACTCATATCGCTGTCTGGAGGAGTCTGCAAGCCCCCCCTGCCCACCTCCCCACCCCACCTCCTCCCACTGGTGTATGTAGCGGATGAGGCGGGAGAGGCGGAGCAGCCGCAGCAGGCTGAGGATCTTGGTGAAACGCACGATGCGCAGGGCCCGCGCTGTTTTGTAGACCTCAGCATCCAGTCGTGGCTCCAGCTCCACCACCAGAAAGATGTAATCCACAGGAATAGAGGAGATGAGGTCAACCAGGAACCAGGTGCGCAGGTAGCGTGTGCGGATGGCCCGCGGTGCCAGCAGGATCTCAGCACCCTCCTCTACCACAATGCCTGTGCGGAAGTTGAGCACCAGATCCATCAGGAAGAAAGTGTCAGAGAGGACGTTGAAGACAATCCAAGGTGGAGAGTTCTCTTCCTTGAAGAAGGTGATGCCCACGGGTAGCACAATGAGGTTCCCCACCATCAGCAGGAGCATGATCAGGTCCCAGTAAAACCTAAGGTAGGGGTGGGATGGGAAGTAAGACCACAATGAGAGTCAGCCACTAAACTAAGGGCAGATAGTCTCAGCCAAAAGTGGACAAGGATACAGAACAACGGGATGACCATTTACAGCTAATGGGAGTGTAAACTGGGACCACCATTTGGAAAAATAGTTTGGAATTATCTAGTAAAGTCAAACATTTGCATTCCCTGCAACTTGGCAATTCTATTCCTAGGTATATACACATTCAAGGGAAAGATTCCAGGAGATATATATAGGTATAACAGCATTAAATCTGGAAATAATCCAAATATCCATCAGTAGAAAAATGTAAATAAGATAAACACAGTAGATAAATACACTGATGCCCTGGAATATTATACGACTGTGAAGTCACCCAACTGCAGCCTACATTCCACAGTAGGAATGAATCTCACAGATTTAATGTCAAGAAACCAAAGGATACACACTGTAGGACTCCACACACAAAAAGTTCAAAAATTGATCAAACTCAACTGCATTATTTAGGGATTCACAGAGAAGTAGTAAAACTGTAAAGAACAGTTAGGAAATAAGTACCACAAAAGTTAGAATAGTGGTTGTGGAAAAGGAATGTGAGAGCAGCACGGAGCCTGCCGGGGTATCCCCAGTGTAGTCTCTCTCGACCTAGACAATTGTTACATATGAGCTTGTTTTACAGTTACTCCTTCAAATATGTGTGTGTGTGTGTACACACACACACACACACACACACACACATACATCCTGGTATACACTATACTATTTATATATATCTGCCTTATCTATTTTGGAGAAGGCAATAGCACCCCACTCTAGTACTCTTGCCTGGAAAATCCCATGGATGGTGGAGCCTGGTAGGCTGCAGTCCATGGGGTTGCTGAGTCGGACATGACTGAGAGACTTCCCTTTCACTTTTCACTTTCACGCATTGGAGAAGGAAATGGCAACCCACTCCAGTGTTCTTGCCTGGAGAATCCCAGGGATGGGAGAGCCTGGTGGGCTGCCGTCTATGGGGTCACACAGAGTCGGACACGACTGAAGTGACTTAGCAGTAGCAGCCTTATCTATTTACTATATCTCTACTGTATATATTAATATATATGCCTACTAAATATACCCTAATATGCACATATATATTTTTTAATATAATATATATATGTAATGTCCTCATTATATGTATATAATCTATGTCACTATTATTAAATATTTTTTAAGTTAAAAAAAGATAATTATCTTTTGCTGATCTCACAGGGCTATTAAAAAATATGCACTGATATGGATGTGGATGGATGTGACAGTGTTGTACAAGACTAGTTGGTGTTATGACTCACTTACTCTTTATCCCAAGATTTCTGAAGAGACTGCTGCTTTACCCATCTCCAGCTCTCTGCCCGTTCCTAGTTTAGGACTGAAAATCTTCCCTAGCTTTCCCAACCCCAACCCTCCTTCCCAACACAGTTGGACTCATGGTTCCTGTTTTTCTGCTGGGATCTGTTTCCCAGATGGGGATGGTCTGTCCTGCCTCCTGTTTGAACTAGCTTTTCAGATGTATCCCTCCCCTCTTCAGAGCACTTCGGCAGGGCTGCACATACAGAGAAGCTCCACAGCAGATCCTGAGACAGCAAAGCCTGAAGCTCTGCACTCCTTTCCTCCCCTAACCTCCCCATGCCCACTGAGACTTTGGTTGCACCCAGGCAAGGACATGGTCAGGGGAGAGCCATACTGCTGTGTGGAAGCTGTGAAAAGAAGAGGTCATTCAAAGAAGATCATTGGACAGTCTGAAGGTCCCAATTAGATATGGGGGTTTCAATTTCAGGACACACCTAGTTGCAGCATCAACCAAGGACCCAGCCCCTTCTGACTCTGCCTGAAAAAAAATCAATCCTTTCAGCCCCTGAATGAAGCTTGGTGGTCCCCAAGTCCAGGCCTCCAGGAAGCCCTGTGTGATTTCAATCAACAGCAAGCCCTGGATCTCCTCTTCTTCTCTTTCCTGGCCACTGGAGAAATCCTGTACTGTAAGCTGGGAGAGGAGAGGGAAAGAGGGTTTGCCTTGCCATAGAGCATCTTCACAGCCTGACTCACAGGCAGTCACAAGCCTGGCGGGTGATACAGAAGAGAGGATGGAGAAGAAGCACAATAATAACGGGGATACATGGTTTATGGGGATACATTTGAGGGTGAAACGGAGGGGGGAGGAGGGAGATGCACAGCAGACTAGAAAAGGTGCACTAGTAGGGTGATATTGAGACAGTAAAAAAGAGGGGAGTGAAAGGAACAATGAGAGAAAAAAGAACATTAAGGGAGTGTGTATGTCTGTGGATTAAAATGACGTCTAGGTTTCCAATGGTGTTTCCAGGCTCCTGATTCACACCTCATCCTCTCTGCTCATTTAGCTCCCCAGGATAGGTGCTTTGCATATATCCTTGCCTCATCTAAAAGCTGTCCTTCATTTCCTCCAAGGACAGGGTTGCTCTCCTCCCCTAGCGACCTTGATGTAGAGGTACAGCCTGATGGGGACTATGGAATGGCCCCACCCCCACTCTCCATCCCTTCTCTCTGGTAGTCACCTGGGCGGTGGTCACATGGGCAGTGGACTTGCCCCTCTGTTGCTGCCTCAAATCACTCTGAGTCCAGGCCCTAACCCGCCGAATCCCGTCTTCAGCACCAGGGACAGCGATCAGAGCTGCTGTCTGGACACTCCCTTTCTCCCCTGGCATCCCTATTTTTTTTTGGTAGCCTGCCCTGCTGAACTAGGCTGGTACTGGGGGTAGAAATGAGGACAGTGGGGACAGCTCGGTTTCTCCTTTAGACTGACCCTGAGTTTCGGAACATGACAAAATTTCCCAGATCCCCAGCAAGCAGAACTGGAGGAGACAGCAGTCCCTAATTCCAATATTCCCCTTGGTCCAGGTGGGGTGTCGGGTTTTTTAAATGGGAAACCCAGGTCTCTGGTGTCCGCTTCCAGGTCTCTTCCAGCGCCCCTAGCCTGAAAAGTCACCGAGACCCTCCGGCTGGGGATCCTTTACCCAAGAATTAGGTTGGGGGAAGTGACTCTGTCGGCCCACCAGGGGACCCCTGGGCCGGAAATGAAGTGTCCGTGGAGGGTGGGGCGGGCCCGGCTCCTGTGTCGCGGCCTTGGGGGTGGGAGCTGTGTCCCCTGCCCACCCTGCCGGACCCCCAGTACCGGAAGTCGCTGTACGGGTGGATGATCCAGGCCCCCGCTGACTTGACCCGCTCCTGCTCGATTTCCACTGCTTTGTGGCTGCCGAACACGCGAAGGGAGAACTTGTTGACCGTGGGCTGGAGCAGGGTCCCGAGCTGCCTCCTCTTGGGCTCGGGCCCGGGCCTGGACCCCGGGACCGGACCCGAGGCTGTGGTTGTAGACGCCGGGGCAGCAGGAGGCGCAGCCTCCAGCCCAGGGGTCGCCCCGTCGTTGGCCCCAGTCGTTGGCCGCTGCTCCGCCTCCATGACGCCCGTCAGCTTACACGTTTGGCCTCCTAGACCCTGCTGCGGCCATTCGAGACCTCCCGACCCCTCCCGGAGTCGGAGCGGGAGCAGCCGGGCGGGCTCGGAGCGGAGGCGTAGTCGGCTGGGAACTGCCAGAGCGCCGGGCGGAGGGGGTGTGTGCGACAGACTCCTCCGAGGGCGGCGGGCGGGTCGCGCTGCGCCCCCTGGCGACAGCCGAGCGGAGGCTTGGCAGGGCGGGCGGAGGCGGGGTCGACCGAGAGCCTTCTCGGAAAGAGGCGGGACCAATATAGTCCGTAACCTGAGGAACACTGAAGTAGGCGTGGCTTAGCCAATGTGGGCCGTCCTCCAAGTATAGGAAGAGGAGGGGAAACGCTGCAGAGCCAACAGAGAGGGCGTAGTCTAGGGCTGAAGGGCTTTTATCCACTGAGCGTCAGGGAGGCGGAGCCGTCCGCAACTGGCGGGAAAACCGGACGCTGTAGCTCGTGAGGCTTGCGAGGACGAGGAACTGGGAACCAGTGGAAGAGATGGGGAATGGCTTTTGAGCTTCCTCTTATCCACTATGCCTTAAGGACTTCCTGCATTTCACTTTTTTCCCTCGCAACACTCTCCTAGGCATACTCCTTTCCTCTGACTTCTTCATATTGCTCCCTCTAGTATTTAATTTCCAAACTTATCTGCCAGCCCTCACCAAGAGCAACTCCGCCAGTCACTGAGTGGACGCTGAGGATGAACACAAGGATGAACACAAAGTCCTGTCCATAAAGCCAGCGCTCGTCTATGCTTGCAGACAGGACAGGTAAATTACAGCGCTATGGGATGGAAAGGGCTGTAAATTCTCTTTTGGGGGGCGGGGCGCGTGCTGGGCAGCTTGCAGGATCTTGGTTCCCTGACCAGCGATTGAACCCGGGCCTTTGGCAGTGAAGGTGCAGAGTCCTAACCACTGGATTGGCAGGGAATTCCCTAAAAGTTCTTAAATATCTCAAATTCTTCCCCTTATCTCCTCTTCTTATTGTCACTGCCTTATTTCAAGCGCTCAGAATTTGTTCACCTAGATTATTTCAGATGCCTCTTAAGGGGTCTCTAAACTTCTCACGGCAATTAGTTTTCCAGTCTGCCAGAGTTACCTTCCTAAATCCAAATGTAGCTTTATTACTTGCTTAATGTCCTTCAAACTTCCCCATCTTCTGTGGGATTACAGTTAAACTCCTTAGAATGACATACAAGGCCCTGTAAAATCTAGACCTAGTTTTAACAACCTCTCTTCTGATAGTTCCTCTCTTGAAAGCCAGGACTCCAATTCTGTTTAAATGCTTCGTTTTGCTTTGTCTCTAGACCTTTGTATTTTCTCTGCCTGGTCTTCTCCAATTCACTTTTCAACAGTTGGTTCAGATGTCATCTCCTCTAGGAAACCTAGGCACACATTTATAACTCTTTTTTCTCAAGCTAGGGTCTAGTCTACAGCTTCCCTACAGTGACCAGGGCACCACTGTTCATAACAGCTCTTGTCACAAGGCTGCCATTATTTTATGGGACAGGTCTTTCTCTTCCATTAGATTATGGAGCTCTGAAGAACAGGAGCCTTACACCTGACACAATGCTGAACACAAAGTGGACACTTGGTAAATGGTTGTTGAATGAATAAGGGAAAGTGTTCATGGAAGAGGAAGTGAACTACACTTCCTCCTCACCTCTTTATTATCCTTCCTCATCTATTTTAGGAACTTTTTCTAAACTATTTCTGGCCAACTGATGTAAGCTCCATCTGATTATCTTCCATCCTGGCCCCCCTCTGATATTTCTTTACTTGAATATAGTTATCCTCGGGTTATTTTTTTCATTTCCCTTCAGTTCAGTTCAGTTCAGTAGCTCAGTTGTGTCCAACTCTTTGCGACCCCATGAATCGCAGCACGCCAGGCCTCCCTGTCCATCACCAATTCCCAGAGTTCACTCAAACTCATGTCCATCAAGTCGGTGATGCCATCCAGCCATCTCATCCTCTGTCGTCCCCTTCTTCTCCTGCCCCCAATCCTTCCCAGCATCAGAGTCTTTTCCAGTGAGTCAACTCTTCACGTGAGGTGGCCAAAGTACTGGAGTTTCAGCTTTAGCATCATTCCTTCCCAAGAACACCCAGGGCTGATCTCCTTTAGAATGGACTGGTTGGATCTCCTTGCAGTCCAAGGAACTCTCAAAAGTCTTCTCCAACACCACAGTTCAAAAGCACCAATTCTTTGGCGCTTAACTTTCTTCACAGTCCAACTCTCACATCCACACATGACCACTGGAAAAACCATAGCCTTGACTAGATGGACTTTTGTTGGCAAAGTAATGTCTCTGCTTTTGAATATGCTATCTAGGTTGGTCATAACTTTCCTTCCAAGGAGTAAGCATCTTTTAATTTCATGGCTGCAGTCACCATCTGCAGTGATTTTGGAGCCCCCAAAAATAAAGTCTGACACTGTTTCCACTGTTTCCCATCTATTTCCCATGAAGTGATGGGACCAGATGTCATGATCTTCGTTTTCTGAATGTTGAGCTTTAAGCCAGCTTTTTCACTCTTCTCTTTCACTTTCATCATTTCCCTTATTATTGCTCAAGTCCTCCTATAGCGTGTTTAACTCACCTAGTTTTTCTCAATGCCTCCTTCTTTTTCCTTTTTATTTTTTAATTCAGTAAATTTACACTTCTCATATATTATGTGTAAGTACATAACATAAAGTTCTCAAATTTTCCCTTCTTTGGCACTTGATTCTCCATCACTCCATTTTTCAAACCTTACCTCCACGGCGATGCCCCACTCCTCTCCCAAAAGTGCATAGCTTTTGTTCAAGAGGAAAGGTGGGGACCTCTTTGCTGTGGTTAGGTTGTCGAACTGCTTTTTAAGAACTGAATATTTAGAGGCTATGCTGGAGAATCACACCACATCACAAGCCTCAAAAAGTTAGCAGAGTGGCGACATCCCGTAAACGACAAGTCCTTCTTTTCAACCTTCAAACCTATCAATCCTAACAAAACAAGACACAGAAGTCTCATGAAATAGGTAAAAGATTGAGGAAAACTACGGAAGGACACCGCCTAAATTAAAAGACACTTACTCCTTGGAAGGAAAGTTATGACCAACCTAGATAGCATATTCAAAAGCAGAGACATTACTTTGCCAGCAAAGGTTCGTCTAGTCAAGGCTATGGTTTTTCCAGTGGTCATGTATGGATGTGACAGTTGGACTGTGAAGAAAGCTGTGGGCCGAAGAATTGATGCCTTTGAACTGTGGTGTTGGAGAAGACTTTTCAGAGTCCCTTGGACTGCAAGGAGATCCAACCAGTCCATTCTAAAGGAGATCAGTCCTGGGTGTTCATTGGAAGGACTGATGCTAAAGCTGAAACTCTAGTACTTTAGCCACCTCATGCAAAGAGTTGACTCATTGGAAAAGACTCTGATGCTGGGAGGGGTTGGGGGCAGGAGAAGGGGACGACAGAGGATGAGATGGCTGGATGGCATCACTGACTCGACGGACGTGAGTTTGAGTGAACTCCGGGAGTTGGTGATGGACAGAGAGGCCTGGCGTGCTGCGATTCATGGGGTCGCAAAGAGTCGGAAACGACTGAGCGACTGAACTGAACGGAAGGACACTAGGTGGGGCAGCTCTGCCCGGTAGTCCCCGGCGACTCTCTCCCCGCCCCATGAACTTCCGCCCCCAGCAGCTCCTCTGCTCCAACGGGCCGACGGCAGCGAGATACGCGAGGACGCGCAGGCGTGCGCGGCCCTGGGGTTGGGGGGGGGAGCGGAGCCCAGGGGTAGCTGGGAAGCGACGCAGGACGTGCGTACGTGCTCGCTCGCGGTGGCGGCGGCGGATCGGAGAGGCCAGAGCCGGAGACCGAGCAGGGATCGGGCCCCGGGCGGGGGCGGTGCGAGCGGCGCCAAGCGAATCCTGGGGGCGGGGACGGAGCCGGGGCGGGAGGGACTGGAGCGGAGCCCGGGAACTAGGCGGGAGGTCCCAGGGTCTCGGGTTGGGGGGGTGGAGCCGCACTTCGTCGCCGCGGGGGTGCCGGGACTCCGGCCGCAGTGCCGCCGCCATCACGGACTTCCTGTGGGACAAGCGCACGGGCCTCGCCGCCAGAACGGTGAGCGCGCGGGCTGGCGGGCCGCGGGGCCGCGCGGAAAGATGGCGGCGACCGTGGGGCGGGCGGAGAGAAGATTGGACTGGGGGCAAGGGCCCCGGACGAGATTAGGAGAGGGGCTGAAAAGCCCCATTCTAGAGCCCCATTTCTAGGGGCTGAAACCTGGAAAGTGGCAGAGGTGCAGTGTAGGAAGATGAGGTGGAAGGTCGACCTGCCTTAGATGTATTTTGGGAAGACCAGTAGGGAAGTTGGGAGAGATCAAAGTAGGAGAAGGAGTGATGGAGTGCGAATAGGAGTGGTTTCAGAGATGAGAAAGAGCAGAATATCAAAGTTGGACCAGAGAACCGTCGTGTCACTTGGAGGGTAAGGAGAGAGTTTGACTTCAGGAGTGAGTTCTGGATTTTCTAAGTGAGAAAGGGGAAAAAATTGATAAAAGAAGTTGAGAAAGGTTGTAGGCTGGAGATACTTGGGGGATGGGGAGAAGGAAAGCCTGTGAGGAACTTTGGTGGCAGTGTGTATGTGATAAGATGACATTTGTGTGGCTGTCCTAAGCACACTTGGATTACCTGTTAGAATAGTGTGTTTGCATCTTCTTGGTTGCCTTAAGCACTATTGGGCCAAGAATGAATCGAATGCCACCCTCCTCCTCAATTTGAGAAGTAGCTCAAAATGGGAGCCAGATGTTGGAGCCTCTTAAGCCTTTTCTGCACCTAATGCTGAAAAACCCCCACCCACCCAAGAAGACTTCTGTCCCTGCTATCTTTGGATTTATCTCATTCTGTCCTCCTAGTCTCATCTTCCCTGATTTTGACTGACTTCTCTCTGATTCTTTCCTTGAAGGAAAAAAAAAGAGTTTGTGCATCATGCCATTTCAATCCAATCACTGAAAGGTGGCCAACTTAGTTTACTGGTGCTGGTATTAATTAAACATCAGTTATTCTGTACTTAGTAAGCACAAAAGAGGGGAGGCTGGATGTGAAGCTGACTGCAGCCTGGAGCCTCCTGTATTGTATTAAGACTATGGGAGATTTGGCCAGTGATGTGAGAAATGATTGAGATAGTTCAAAGGGCCAAACCCAGATTCCTGAAACTTACTTATATTTGGTTTACACAACTATACCTGGAAACCTGGGAAACTGGATTCCTGCCCTCAGGACATGGATGGCCTATTTGGGGAGATAATCTACACTTTGAGTAATTGTAAAACATTTGTGATAATATTGTATAGTAAATCATTATTCTCTTTGAGTTGTGAGGAACTCAGAATGCCACAGATCTACCCTAGATACCAGCCAAGGATGAATTGTTGCAGTCTTCGTGAGTTGCACAGTCTCACCTGTAATGAGCTGTGGCCCAGACCTGAGTGTCATCATGAGACCCTGTTTGAGGAAAATCAGAACAGAGCAATGAGCTGAGTAGGAGGAAGATTCCTAAAGTTTTCAACCAGAGTTAGTATACTACTTTATCAAGGAGAAATTGTAAGCCCAGAGGAAGACTGAGGAGTTGTGAGTGGTTTAAAAAAAAAAAAAAAAAAGTTGGAATTGAAGAACAGAAAACAGCATTTCTAGGGCAGCCAGTCCTTGGAGGGGATTTCGGAAAACTCAGATCCTGCCCCTACTATTTCTCCTTTCCCTATCCTTACAGATGCCTCATCCTCGAAGGTACCACTCTTCTGAGAGAGGCAGCAGAGGGAGTTACCATGAGCATTATCGGAGCCGAAAGCATAAGCGACGAAGAAGCCGCTCCTGGTCAAGCAGCAGTGACCGTACGCGGCGGCGCCGACGGGAAGACAGTTACCATGTCCGTTCCCGAAGGTGAGGCTTCAGGAAGAAAAACTCAAATTAGACCCACTCACTTATTTGTTTATTCAACAAAGATTTATCAGTTTCAACCTAAGTAGTTAATATTACGTGATGCTTAACCCATTTACATTGTGGTGTTAAGAATGTTATCGTAGAGGAAGTATGTTTGAAAGGGGCTAAGGAAGCCTCCAGCAGGTTTGAGTGCAGTGGGGCAAGATGTATAAATCAGGGAAAACTTCCCAGAGAACGTGGCATCTAAGCTTGTCTGAATGACAAGAGAAGTGTTGTAGGCAAAGAGAAAGCAAATGCAAAGGACTAGGAACTTGAGATGACTTATCAGTTAATAGATAAAACAGAGTTAGGTCTCCATGGTTTTAATAAGTCAGCCACATGTTCAGTGGAAGGGATGGGTTAAGGATTGTTCGGAGCAAAGCTGCATGTCAGTCAGAAATGGCTTGAGAAAGAAACAGCTCTTCATGCCATTACATCTCTGGAGGAGAGGAGGAGGCCCTCAGGAGGAGTTGTCCCGCAGGTGTCTTTTTAGAGGTTACGGTGATGTGCAGATGTGGGGATCATCCTCTGTGCTTAGTTACTTCACTGCCCTGGCTCTTGTTCCTCTCAGAGTGGCTTGAGTGTGTGAGAACTACTTTTCTCACGGTACTGCTTTTCCTCAGTGAGGGGGGACCTCGTTAAATGGTATGGCAAGGACTGTGACCTGAACAGATGCACCTAATTAGGATGTGTGTTGTCCAACAGCAGCTATGATGATCGTTCATCCGATCGGAGGGCGTATGACCGGCGATACTGTGGCAGCTACAGGCGCAACGACTACAGCCGAGATCGGGGAGAAGCCTACTATGACACAGACTACCGGCATTCCTATGAGTACCATCGGGAGAACAGCAGTTACCGCAGCCAGCGCAGCAGCCGTAGGAAGCACCGACGGCGGAGACGGCGCAGCCGGACATTCAGCCGTTCGTCTTCGGTGAGTGCTAGCCCAGGCCCTTCCTCTCCCCACTCTTCTTCAGCCCTCTGGGACCCCGGTAAGTGAGGAACATTGGGGCATGAACACTGAGGTGCTCGCTTGGAAGCTCTCCAGCTCTTGGAGGGCCCTGAATCTGCTTCGGAGGTGAATGGGCACAGAGCATTTGTGAATCCCCGTGCCCTCCCTGGCATGCTGGGCTTATTGTGTTGGGAGCAGCTCTTCCACCCCCGAGAGGCCTCCATTTTCTAATGGGGACCTTGCTTTTGAACAGCCTTTTTCCCCCAAGCCCTGGACTCTGGCCCCCTCAGCAGGTGGGCTTGGGTGGGAGCAAGGGGAGACCTGTGCCTGCCTGGAAGGGCACCGTGTAGAGCATGGGGTTGTGGGTGACATTGGCAACAACACCACTTCTCCGCTCTGCCCGTGCCTCTCCCCGTTCCCATTTTGGGTTTGGGGACTTGGGATTGCGCGCCGCTCTCTCTTCTCACCCCGATCCGCCTTACTGCATCTGACGTGTTCCCTTCCACTGTCCCCCATCATTGTCTGTCCCCCCTGGCTGGGCGCCTGTGACCGGTGACCCCTCCACCACCCACCCCGCCTCCCTCCGGCCCCCGCTCCGACACCTGGCTTGCTCCGACCCCCCCCGCCCCCCGACAGCAGCACAGCAGCCGGAGAGCCAAGAGTGTAGAGGACGACGCTGAGGGCCACCTCATCTACCACGTCGGGGACTGGCTACAAGAGCGATGTACAAGCCAAATCGTAACAATCCTATAGCCTGTAATGGTCCCATAGCCATCCTAACGTCCTGAGCCAACCCAAGCCACAGCCTCTTTTGCCTTTTCTCAGTGGTGTTGTTTATCTGGGTGGTTTGAGTTGCTGTTGAGAATTGACCTCTGCTGTCCACTCCCAGCTCTCATGGCCCCTGGGTTAAAGGTGGTGGGAATCACGCAGGGGTTTTCTTCCCCTGTGACCATCTGTATCTGTTCCCCCTTCCTTCATCTCCTCACCCCAGATTGCTGTGCCCTTTTTTCTTCAAACTGAACTCATTCCCCACCCTTTCTTCCCCCCTTCTCCCCCACCCTGCTTTTTTCATTTCAGATGAAATTGTAAGCACCTTGGGAGAGGGGACCTTCGGCCGAGTTGTACAGTGTGTTGACCATCGCAGGTAAATGTCAGCCCATTCCAGACTCCACACCTGCTAGCCATAAAGAGGTAGTGAGGGTTATCTGGGGCTTTTTTTGGTTAATGAGCCAAAGATAGGATTTCTTAATCCCCAGGCAGCCCTGTTCATTCTTAGATATTCTTGAGATTCCAGCAAAAGCCTTTCCTGCCATCCTGTAGGGGTGGGGCTCGGGTTGCCCTGAAGATCATTAAAAATGTGGAAAAGTACAAGGAAGCAGCTCGCCTAGAAATCAATGTGCTGGAGAAAATCAATGAGAAGGACCCTGACAACAAGAAGTAAGCGGTGCTGGAATATGTGGGGCATCTGAGAGGCTACACCTCAAGACGGGAAAACCTTCCCAACATGGACTAGACAGGCAGAGGAGTTGTAGACTGTCTCATCTTCTGTTCATCATCGTAGAGTAGTAGAACATTACTGTTACTGAAAGGAAGGAAGGAGGGGCAGGAAGGGAGGGTCTGTGACATTCTGTAATCCATTCCCCTTGTTCTGAGGACAGTTAGATTGCTCTGCAGTTGAACTCCAACTCAGGATGACCTTTGTAGGAATGTGCCCTGGAAATGGCCCTAAGACTGAGAATCAACATTTTTCATCAAAAAAGTACTTTAAATTTTAATAGAACTATGCTGATGAAGTTGCAGGTGTTTATGTGTAGTCTTTCTGTTCACACTCATTGCATAATGTAAAATTTAAGAGGATTACTGAAAGACATAAGTAGGTGTAAACATGGGCCCAGAGATGGCTGATGGTGAGTGAATTTCAAGAGCGGGAGCTGGGGTCGTGTTGATGGAGTGGCAGTTTGACAATTCAGGGTCCACACTGGAGCCTGGCACTCAGCAGCTCCTGTTTAACTATTTGAAATGTTGCAGGAAAATGGTTTGAAGTTTGTCAAGTAGTACTTCTCTTCCTGGGTCTGCCAGAAAGGCCATTCTGTAGTTGAACTGAATTTTCTTGGTGATAATAGCTGGCATGTTTTTATCCAAGTATGTGCAGTCAGCAGCAGTAGTCCTTTGTTGGAGGGGTGGTGGACAGATGGGAGCTCATCAGACATCCCCCTTCCATCTCTTTTCCCAGCCTCTGTGTCCAGATGTTTGACTGGTTTGACTACCATGGCCACATGTGTATCTCCTTTGAGCTTCTGGGCCTTAGCACCTTCGATTTCCTCAAAGACAACAACTACCTGCCCTACCCCATCCACCAAGTGCGCCACATGGCCTTCCAGCTGTGCCAGGCCGTCAAGTGTGAGTGGGGTGGGCCAGGGCGGACTCGGGGCAGCCCTTCCTCCACTGGACCTCTCTGGTCTCAGTTGTACACTGGTGAAGCCCCTAAACAGTCGACTCGATAATCTGCAGTTCTTCTATTCACTGTCGTGTTGGCATCTCTTCCTCTTCTGACTTAACTCCTTCACTGTTGTCATCACTGATGGCTTCTCCTCCACGTTCAACCTAGCAGGAGCTAGAAAAGAAAGCATTTGAAGTCAGAGCTCTTAATTACCTCTCTTTTTCTTCGCTCCCCTTTGGGAAAGTAAGTCAGGCACTAAGCACAAGGAGACAGACAGAGTCCTCGAGCTAGAGGTTTGCATTCATCTGGAGTTGAGGTGCCCTCTGCTCTCAGCAAGCCACCTGGGAGCAGGGGGTAGCCAAGGCTCCAGGTTGAGAATTCAGACTAGTACATACATCCTCCTCAGTCATCAGAATAATACAGTTTCACAGAAGTAAATTCACAGGAGTCAGATAGACACACGTTAAAGCACAAAGATATAACTCATAGGGACTTCTGTGATAGTCCACTGGTTAAGACTCCACGCTCTGTTGCAGGGTTCAGCCCTTGGTTAGGGAAGTAAGATCCCTGCATATCACGAGGTGTGACCAGGGGAAGGAAAAAACCATAGCAAACCATCTTTATACATTGGTTGAGAAATATATATATAACTATGTTAATAAGCGTAGAGTTTGTTAGACTAGGCATTTCATTTGGAAGTAGAGCAGAAAGCAGCCACGTGCTTCCAAACCTGCCTCCTCACCAGCTTTGAGCTAGGTGACCAAGCTTGGGGTCAGCTGGTAGTAGGTAATTCTGGCCACCTGGACCAACCCTGACCTGGCCTTCTCCTCTGCAGTCCTCCATGATAACAAGCTGACACATACGGACCTCAAGCCTGAAAATATTCTGTTTGTGAATTCGGACTATGAGCTCACCTACAACCTAGAGAAGGTAAGGTGGACAGGGTCTGTCCCTTGGCCAGTGCGCTCAGGTGGCCATCGCCACTTTGCCTTTCTCTTAGCCCTTTTTGTCCTCCCTTTTACTTTTTTCTCCCACACTTTCTGCTCTGGCTCTGAAAAAAACGGAATACCAAAATAGATGGAAAGGGAAAGATTTAAGATTTAGATTCAAAGAGAATTTGGAAGCAGAACTTCAGTTAACTTTCCTGTATAATGAAAATGCTTACAAGGTTCTTGGTTTGGTTTCTTTTCTGTAAGGAAAGCTCAGCTCTGTTGACTAACTGGAGATCAAGGGGATCTCAGCTAAGGAAGCTATTCCTCACTTTGCTATCTGCTATATATTATCGAAAAACTGTATATCAGTCACTTAGGTATACTCTTCAGATGCATGCTATTCTATAGTTACTCCTAAATCCTCTTTCTCCCCCATTCCTAAAGTAATCTGATGGATATGGGGGAGGCTGTAAAAGCAGAAGACATGTGTGGGAGCAGGCAGGAGGTCAGAGTTGGTTTTTTAAGGCTCAGAAGCACTTTAGAGAATAGCAGCAGAATCTTGGTCTGTTTTTTCTCTCAGTCTCGGTGCAGAGGTTCATGTTTTTCCTGCTTTGCCTCCTAGAAGCGGGATGAGCGCAGTGTGAAGAGCACAGCTGTGCGGGTAGTAGACTTTGGCAGTGCCACCTTCGACCATGAGCACCATAGTACCATTGTCTCCACCCGCCATTATCGAGCGCCAGAGGTCATTCTTGGTAAGAGGGGGAAGGACAATCTTGTCCAAGTATGTGAGGTGGTATGGTGGTGAGGGGGGCCCCGAGCCTCATAATACCTTTCCTTCCCATCCTTACCTAGAGTTGGGCTGGTCTCAGCCTTGTGATGTGTGGAGTATAGGCTGTATCATCTTCGAATACTATGTTGGCTTCACCCTCTTCCAAGTAAGTGGTTGGGTGTCTTATGAGACCACCAGGCATTCTTCTACCTGATTTCCTTCTCTGCTGAGAATCTGCCTGCTCATTCCTCCACATTGTTTAGCTTCCTAACAGCTAGACCCCAGTATCCCTTCTCAGTCCCTTGCTCAGTTCTGTCTTTGTTTCCCAGACCCATGACAACAGAGAGCATCTAGCCATGATGGAAAGGATCTTGGGTCCCATCCCTTCCCGGATGATCCGAAAGACAAGGTGAACCTGGAGTGGGAGGAATGTAACCCTTCTCCTTTTCTCGCCACAGAATTGGTCTCTATCACGTTTTCTTTTGTCTTCAACACCTGGCTTGCCCTCAGCTACTTTCAGATGGGAGAAATCCCATAACAAGAGGAACCTCCTGATTCCTTAACTTCCCCCTTCCCCTCTAGGAAGCAGAAATATTTTTATCGGGGTCGCCTGGATTGGGATGAGAACACATCAGCTGGGCGCTACGTTCGAGAAAACTGCAAACCACTTCGGGTGAGCCGGACTGGGAGTGAATAGTGCCCACCACCCAGAGGTCCCTTCCTTCTTAAGGTGTTTTGCCCCTGGAATGCCTTTCACAAGCAAAGAGTTAGGAAACAAGGGGAGGAAAACTGAAAGAAGACATCTTTTGTTGATAGGAGAGAAAGGGAGTGGTTTTATGGAAGGAATGAGGTTAGACAGCCATTTATTTCTTGAGCCAACCAGAGAAAATAAACTGCCTTTGAAGAGCTTACATTTTATTGAGCTAAAGAAGATTCATGAAGTTGTCAAGGATAAAAATAAGTAGAACTTTCAGAGAGTATGAAGGAATAATTGTGCTAGTGGGAAGGCAAGTTGAGCTGTAACATCAGAAATGGCCCTGGTGTGGTCCTAGTCAAGTAGCATCATATGGTCACGAGCAGAGCCTTGGTCCTTGAGGATTGAAAGCTAGGGCCTTGAAGAAGGCGGGGCTTACAAGGCACCGTGCCTCACCTTTTTCCTGCCCTCCACCACCAGCGGTATTTGACCTCAGAGGCAGAGGAACACCACCAGCTCTTCGATCTGATTGAAAGCATGCTAGAGTATGAACCTGCCAAGCGGCTGACCTTGGGCGAAGCCCTTCAACACCCTTTCTTCGCCCGCCTTCGGGCTGAGCCACCTAACGCCAAGTTGTGGGACTCCAGTCGAGATATCAGTCGGTGACGATCTGTCCCTGGGCACCCCTGTGTCTCTTAACAGCAGTGGGTGTCCAGTCCAGGACACTGGTGCTTTTTTATACAAGAGAACAGAGCCGGAGCTCACTCCTTCCTCCTGGCTCCCTATGTACCTGTGAATATGTGAAATAGTGTAAATATGAAAGAACTTGTACCACCGCTTCAACCCCTGCCTTGTACATAATGCTATTCCATTTCACACTCTTCCCACCCTCACCTGCCCCTTCAACAGCTGAGTTGGATCTGGGCAGAATGAGGTAACCAGAAGGCATCTACACCATGTTTTATAAGGAATTTTGTACAGTCTTTGTGAAATAAAATGATGTGCTTCACCCGACCCCCATCCCTGGAGTTTGAGGTTTGGAGGTGCTGGGGTGGTGGGATGATTAGATTGGCAACGAAGGGAGTCCCATCTTACCCTTCAAAATTAACCTCAGGCTACCAGTTTATCTGAGCGATGGGTGGGTAACATTTGACTGTAAGAAAGGGTTGTAAAGTTAGCACATATTTGATCTGGAATAATGAGGTTTGGGAAAGAGGTTCGGTTAGTATAGCTGGGCCCCAGGGTAGGGTCAGAAATGCAGATAAAAAACTTCCTGAACTGGGCTCCTGGGATACCGCCACCACCGGTCTGAGGACTCCCATCATACTTCTCTTGCGAAGGCTAGGACGGATCGCGATTCTAACGCGAGGCCTACTGGGATGTGTAGTTCGTTAATCGAAGGAAGTTACGTCGGGAAGGGGCGGTACTTGGCTACTGAGACAGAGTTAGAGATGTCACGTGGGGTACTTCCTTCTTTTCCTTTATTCGAGACGCAGGCGCAACTCGCTGCTGCTGCGGGGATCCTTGTGACCCTTCCGGTCGGTACAACCAATCCGTGCACAGGGAAGCGGGGCGGACCGAGAAGAGCGGAGCGGAGGGAGCTCTGAGAGCCGCTGCCGCCGCCACTGCCGCGGCAGGGGCGTGGAGGGCAGGGGGCGGCCCAAGCCGAAGTTGCAAACATGGCTCAAGGCAGAGACGGTGGAAACCCTTTCGCCGAGCCCGGCGAGCTTGACAACCCCTTTCAGGTGACTTGCGCCGGCCTCTTTTAGGCGGCTGGGGTGGTTTCTCGGTTCTAGAGGGTCGGGCTAACTTGTATTCCTGTTCGTGACATTTGATCCGAGAAAGGGCCGCCACGTGGGTGTGACGACGACTCCAAACCAGTGAGCATCCTTGGGGGGCGGGCCCTGCCCCTTAAGGCGCTGGTACTGGTAGTGTGGGGTGAAAGGTTGGGG
This sequence comes from Bos mutus, assembly GCF_027580195.1. Taxonomy (NCBI): domain Eukaryota; kingdom Metazoa; phylum Chordata; class Mammalia; order Artiodactyla; family Bovidae; genus Bos; species Bos mutus. The sequence goes on along the minus strand of NC_091619.1, from coordinate 19,367,424 downwards.
GCAGATATATTGGGACAACAGCGTGGCCTCAAGCTGCAGTTCTTGGAGCCACAGCAATTGAGAAGAGGCCCCTATGAGTTCCCGCAGAGGCACCAGGTGCCAACTGAGCCGCAGTTCTCTGCCCACAGGACCCAGCTGTGATCCAGCATCGACCCAGCACGCACTATGCTACTCTTGACGTCTACAACCCTTTTGAGACCCGGGAGGTGAGATTCTGGAGAGCACAGGAAGCCCGGGAAGGGTAGGGTATGCCAACAAGGCCACTGTGTTGAGGTCCAGGGGACTTTTCTGCACGCAAAAGAAGGAAGAAGCACCGTGATCTTGGCTCCCTGGAAGAGGCCAGTCTGCCATGGGATGCCTAACCCATCTAAAGACATCAAGGCCAGAGATCTCAGTTTGAGTTCTAAATGTCAGTCTTGGGATTACCTGGATTCTATCAGGGCCTGATGAAGACCCTGTCTGGGGAGGCTTTTTTAAAGATGAAAAGGGATGGGCTTGGTTGGAGTTGAGAAAACAAAGTATGCTTAGGTACACAATTAGAAAGCAAGGGATGAAGAAAACTAGACCTGGTTGTCTCACTGGAATATAAAAATGTAAGAGTTTTTTAAAAGTTTAAGGAGGTTGATTTCGTAGATGAGTGCTTTGAATCTTGGCTAAGGAACTTGATGTGAGGGTAGCTGGAAGTTATTAGAGAGTTCTATGATATAAACACAATAATTAGCTTTCTAATTGGGGGAAGGGCTGCCACTTTAGGTAATGAGTTTTAGGTCTAAAGGTATTCAAGTAGACTCTAGCCTCCTGTGTTATGGGGGACTAGATGACGCTTAAGGTCTTTTCCAAACTCAACAGCCACCACCAAGCTATGAGCCTCCTGCCCCTGTTCCGATAGCTCCACCCTCAGCTCCACCCTTGCAGTCCTCAAGAAAACTCAGCCCCACAGAACCCAAGAACTATGGCTCCTACAGCACCCAGGTAGGGGGGCGTATAGGTAGGGGTATGGGGAGAGGGCATCCCTGTGGTTCAGGACTCACATTTCCGGCTGCTCTTACTGGGCAGGCTTCAACTGCAGCAGCCACAGCTGAGCTGCTAAAGAAACAGGAGGAGCTCAACCGAAAGGCAGAGGAGTTGGACCGAAGGGAGCGAGAACTCCAGCATGCTGCCCTGGGCAGCACAGCTAGTAAGTGGATCCTTGATGGGGTTGCGGAGGGCATCTGACAGCTTTGAAGTCTCAACAAAGGAGCTCAGAGCATGGGCACTGGAGCCAGATTGCAGAGTTTGAATTTGGGTGCAGTGGCTTATTAAGGATGAGCTCTTAGGCAAGTTACTTAATCTTGAGTGCCTCAGGTTCCTTACTTGTAAAATGAGAATAATGTTTGTACCTGTTTAACAGGATTGTTGTGAGGTTAAAGTTACATAGATAACTATATAGTTATATAGATGCCCAAATCCTGGGCATAGTGGTTAGAAGTTATAAGCCATAGTAAACAAAAGTCATAATAAACACTACTAATATAATTTTTCCTATTTGCTCTTGTCTTCCTGAACTCTCGAATTGGAAATAGAAAATCCAGGGGTAAAAGGAAGGGGGAGTGATTTGTTGGTCTCTGTCTTACTAGTGGGACCCTCCTGCTCTTTTTGTGCCTTACAGCTCGACAGAACAATTGGCCTCCTCTACCTTCTTTTTGCCCAGTTCAGCCCTGCTTTTTCCAGGACATCTCCATGGAGATCCCCCAAGAATTTCAGAAGACAGTATCCACCATGTACTACCTCTGGATGTGTGAGTAGTCAGAAACCTTTTTGAAAGAAAAGTATGGGCAGTAAGTTGTACATCATTCCTTTTCCTGGAGCTCACTCGCCCAGAACTAGATACTTTGAATGAAGTATCATTGAAGGCTCATTTCTCTGGCATTTTCCGGATTACTCCTTTTACAGTACTCAGAACTTATTCTCCAGTCTTCTAGCAAATGTACGTTCTTGCTCTCTCCCCCTTCTCCTTGTCCATATGCATAAATGTATTCTGGATCCTTTTAAAAGTCTTTGCAAATGGGATGACACATAGTTGAGATTTGCTGGTTGTCTCCCCTGTTGAGGATCCTGTGAAGGTGGAAGCTGCTTTCCTTTCCCTACTCTGCCGCATTCGGTGAGGGTTGTGGGGTGGGTTTCTCGGAGAAAGAGCTCTCACTGACCCATCATCCTGTCCCTCTGACCCTTAGGTAGCACTCTGGCTCTTCTTTTGAATTTTCTTGCCTGCCTGGCCAGCTTCTGTGTGGAGACCAGCAATGGCTCAGGCTTTGGGCTCTCTATCCTCTGGATCCTCCTCTTCACTCCCTGCTCCTTCGTCTGCTGGTATCGCCCCATGTACAAGGCTTTCCGGTAAGAAGGGGCAGTGGGGATGATGGCAGGGAGGGGACTTGGAGGGGCCCCTTTCTGCTCCTACAACCCTGATTCTTTGCCTACACTTCCCATTCTTTTCTCTTTGCAGGAGTGACAGTTCATTCAATTTCTTCGTTTTCTTCTTCATTTTCTTCGTCCAGGATGTTCTGTTTGTCCTCCAGGCCATTGGCATCCCAGGTTGGGGGTTCAGGTCTGTGAGACTGCAATTTACGCTAACCCCTTCCTCCCACTCTTTCTGATCAAGTCAGCATTGGGTACTGGAGTTGTTCAGAAAAAGGAACTGTGGTTTTAATCCTTGGGAGATGCTGGTTTAATAGGGGTACAGGACACCCTCCATGATAGAGAGCTCAGACAGTACTGTCAACAGACAGATTAAGGGAAAGCTGGCTGGACATGCTCAGTCTGAGGAGGCTTCCTGGAGGAGACATGTTTACACATGTTGAAGAGGAGGCATCCTCAAAAGAAAGGTCTGTTTGGAGTGAGGATGTCTGGAAGAGCTTGGAGAGCTAGGATGGTTCAGAAGCTGAGATTAAACTAGTTTGGGACTGTAGTGCATGGCAAGTTGCCAGACCCACAGGGAAACGGCCCCTGGTTTGATGAAGACGGGACCAGTGGAGAAGCTGGAAGGACTGGGACCTAACTGAACAGTTCTCCTCACTTCCGTGTATTTTCTCCTCCTTACAGTGGCTGGATCTCTGCCCTGGTGGTGCTGAAGGTCAACACAGCTGTAGCTGTACTCATGCTGCTGGTTGCCCTGTTCTTCACTGGCATTGCTGTGCTGGGAATTGTTATGCTGAAGCGGGTGAGGGGCTGTAGGTGGGGCCTGGAGAGTGATATCACGTGTCCCTGGGGACTTGACTGGAACATTCAGGAGCAACTGGGGAGGGCCAGGCAGATGGAAGGATTCTCAGCTAATGGACCTGAGCGGCGGAGGGCGGGGGTGGGGGGTTGTAGGGTATGTGTGCGTGTGTGTTGGTAGGGAGCCAGGAAGGAAAAGCTAGAGCTACAGGCTGGTGAGTGGTCGTGATGGTATTAGATTGGAGTGGGATTAACAGTGGCTGGAACATGCTGTAAAGTCTGTGCTTTCTACTTGCAGATCCACTCTTTGTATCGCCGCACAGGTGCCAGCTTTCAGAAGGCCCAGCAAGAGTTTGCAGCTGGTGTCTTCTCCAACCCTGCGGTGCGAACCGCAGCTGCCAATGCAGCCGCTGGGGCTGCAGAAAATGCCTTCCGGGCCCCGTGACCCCTAACTGGGATGCCCTGGCCCTTCCACTGAGGGAGGCGACTAGCCCCCATCCCTGAGGTCTCTGGGACTTTGAGACATCACTGTTTGATGTCTCCACTATAGTACCCCCAATCATACAACCATGACTGCTGAACCTGACTTAAGGGTGTGGGGAGCCCACCGTGACCCAGTCACTGCTTCCCTCCCACCCCTTAATCAGGCCACACTGCTGCCACAACTACACACCCGACCCGCTTCCCTCTGCTGTGCCAAGGCTGTTGCTTCGGTTATTTAAATAAAAAGAAAATGGAACTGGAACACAAATGCCGGTTTCTGGAATTTTAATGGGAACTAGGGCTTACAGAGTCCGGCACGACTGAGCGACTTCACTTTCACTTTTCACTTTCATGCACTGGAGAAGGAAATGGCAACCCACTCCAGTACTCTTGCCTAGAGAATCCCAGTGACGGGGGAGCCTGGTGGGCTGCCGTCTATGGGGTCGCACAGAGTCGGACACGACTGAAGCAACTTAGCAGTATCAGGTCTTACAGAAGATAAAGTGGAGGCGACTGGAGTGGAAGCTGAATTGTGGACTCTGGAGGGAAGGTCGGACCTGGCCTTAGTGTAAATGGAGAGCTGTGGCGGCGGGACAGCAGAGCCCACTGGCTGGCGCAGGAAGTGGGAGGGAAGTCCCCGGTTGGGCGTGGAATCGCGGAGCTGCCAGGGAACTCCGCTCTCCACCCCGCTCCTTTAATGACTTTCTCCTTTAAGAAAGAGCCGCTACCTCTGCTGGGAACGCAGCGGCCGAGGGGCGTGAGAGGCTGGGCGGGGCCCAAGTAGGCGCCGAAAGCTTTAGCTCGGGCCCTGCGGGGCCGGAGCTCCGCGCCAGACCAGCGGGGGCGGGCAGCTCGCCCGGCCGTCCGCCCCATCCCTCTCCGTCCCTCCCCCTTCCTCTCCCCCTCCCTCTCCCCCCAGGGTCTCTGACTGGGACTACAACTCCCGGGGTGCACCGCGCTCGCCCTCGTACCACGCCCCTCCTCCCGCACCATCTCATCCCCCATCCCCCGTCTCCAGTCCTGGACCTGCTGCAGCCTGAGCTAGGGGAGCAGGAGCATGGTGGGAAGGGGAGTGGGGCTGGCGACCCTGGAGACGGTGGCGCCGCAGCCTCTCCCCACCAGGCGGCCTCGGATCCAACTGGACACTCTGAAGGCACACCGACCGCGCCTCTAGAGTCACCCCACGCCGACCCGACCCTCTTCTCTAGACTTCTTTCCCATCCTTCTCGCCTTTTACCCTCCCACCCTTCCCGGTTCTGGAACGTCTCCCTCTCTTCACTCCCGGACCGGCTCTTTTCGGCGCCCCTCTTCCCTAGGGAGATGCGATGAGCCGGTGCCCCCGTGTCCTCATCGCCGTAACGGGCACGGTGCCCGTCCAGTACCCGTGGTGGGGAGGGAGCACTCCGCGGCCCCTCCGTGAGGCCTCCCCCTTGGACTCCCCCCCAGCTGGAGTCCCTGGGCCATGCCTCAGGGGACCCAGCCAGGGGGTGGGCTCTAGAGGGAGGGGGGTGGAGAGGAGGAAGGACGAGGCCTTGGGCACCTCTGAGATGCTCCCAAGCGCCAGGGGGTGCCGAGCAAGGCTCAGGCAACCGGGCGGCAGGCATGATGCCCTCGCCTAGCGATTCCAGCCGCTCGCTGACTAGCCGGCCCAGCACTCGGGGCCTTACACACCTCCGCCTCCACCGACCCTGGCTACAGGCCCTGCTCACGCTGGGGCTGGCTCAGGTGCTCCTGGGCGTCCTGGTGGTCACCTTCAGCATGGTGGCCTCCTCCATCACCACCACCGAGAGCGTCAAGAGATCCTGCCCGTCTTGGGCTGGGTTCTCGGTGAGTTGGGTGCACAGTTGTTGGGTGGGGGAGGCTCCTTGGGCCCCACCCCTCAACACCAGCTGCCAGTCCAAATCCTGGCCTCTCCTGGTCCTCTTACTCCTTACAGAGCTGGGTACACCCTGTGGTGCGGGGCTCACCCAGGTGCCTCCCCTTCATGCTGAGCCTGTGCCCGCTTTATCCCCAGCTGGCGTTTTCCGGGGTTGTTGGCATCGTGTCTTGGAAGCGGCCGTTCACTCTAGTGGTAGGTGCCAGGGTCTGATGCCCACTGGGAGGCAGGTGCCTAGCACCTGAGGGGATGCCCATTTATGTCCCCAAGAAGGGAACTGACCCTTCCATTCATGTTGACCAGGCATAAAAGCCTGTGCATGAGAGTGGCTCCCTTTGTGGTAGAGGGTATTTTGGGGGTCTCAGCCCTGAGGCTATGCCCTCTTTTCCCCAGATCTCCTTCTTCTCCTTGCTTTCGGTGCTCTGTGTCATGCTCAGCATGGCCGGCTCTGTTCTCTCCTGTAAAAACGCTCAGCTGGCCCGAGACTTCCAAGAATGCAACTTGGTGAGATCTGAGGAGGGAAAGCCTGAGTGTGCTAGTTGGGGGAGGTGTGTGGAACAGCTCGGCTTGTCCGGGTTCAGCCTGCCTCACTCTCTCCACTCTCACTCAGGATGGGAAGGTCTGCGTGTGCTGCCCCTCTGTTCGTCTTCTTAGGCCCTGTCCAGAGTCGGGGCAGGAACTGAAAATTGCTCTTAACTCCACCTGTGATGAAGCCCGAGGGGCCCTCAAGGTGAGCATGCACCCCATCTCCACCATTCCTTTCCCTCCCACCATCTTCCTGGCTCTGGCTCGCACTCTTGTGTCTCCTCCTGAGTCCTCACAGGCCCTGAATATGTGGGACTTACTGCACCCTAGGCTCCTCTCACATTCCTCTCTCTCGCCTTCCCCAGAACTTACTCTTCAGCGTCTGTGGGCTCACCATCTGTGCCGCCATAATCTGTACCCTCTCTGCCATTGTCTGCTGCATCCAGATCTTCTCCCTGGACCTTGTGCACACGGTGAGTGGGAAGCTGGGGTCAAGGCCAAGAAGGTAGGCTGGGGGCAGGGGTGTTTGTGTGCTGGGACTGGTCTTGGGGGGAGGGAATGGCTGCAGCTCTGGCTTTTGAGCACCAGGGGCTGTGGCTCACCTAATAGGCATGTTGACTGTAGGAATATTTAAGAGGGAGGGTGAGAAGGGGAATCACTGGGAGTAACAGAAATGTGTGATGTCAGCCCCAGGGCATTGGAGAATGGGACTAAAAGTTGGGCAGAGTCCAGAAGGTCTTAGATGGGGGCAGAGATAACGGGTTGATGGGCTGGTGGGGACAGAACAGAGAGTGATTCTGGGTGCAGAAGAGTCCATTAAGAGGAGGAATTTCTAGATAGGCAGGGTAAGAGGTGAAGGTCCTCAGCTGGGGCAGTTAGAAGAGGAACCTGTTCTGGCAAAGGAAGGGGCCAGAACTGAGCTTCTTGGAGGGGGCAGGGTCAGAAAATGTAGAGGAGAGAGGAATGTGGGAATCAAGGAGCTGTGTTCCCAGAATCCAAGCTTGCTGACCTGCTTGCTCCCCAGCAGTTGGCGCCTGAACGCTCAGTCTCAGGCCCTTTGGGGCCTCTGGGCTGTACCTCCTCGCCCCCAGACCCTCTCCTGCACACCATGCTGGACCTGGAGGAATTTGTACCACCCGTGCCCCCGCCACCGTACTACCCCCCAGAGTATACCTGCAGCTCAGAAACAGATGCGCAGAGGTGAGGCCAAGCAGAGTCCTATTGGGGGAACTAAGGAAGGAGACTGGGGCTGGGGCCAGATTGGTGGGGAGGGATCTTTTCAGAATAGTTCTTTTCCAGGCTTTGACCCTTTCCCTCCTTCTGCCAGCATCACCTACAATGGCTCCATGGACAGCCCAGTGCCCTTATACCCTACTGATTGCCCCCCTTCTTATGAGGCCGTCATGGGGCTACGAGGAGACAGTCAGGTGAGAGCAGGGCTTGGTGCAGGCTGGGGAGTCCAAGATAGAGCCTGAAAATCTGAGTGAGCTGCTGGTACTGGATAAAGATAATACTAGTTCTCGTGATCTAAAGCACTAGAACATCCACTGTCTCTTTGATCTGCCTGAGAAGGTAGTGAGGTGGGTGGGGTAAGAACGATTATTTCCATTTTACAGACGTGGAAACTGAGGCCCACATAAAGTGACTTGGACCAAGTGACAAAGCTGCTGGACTGGAATCTAGGTCTCCAGAGCTCTGTCAAGCCTATGGGGTGGCCATGTCGGTGTGCAGGGCTGGATGCTTGACCCTTGTGTCTTCTGCAGGCCACTCTGTTTGATCCTCAGCTGCATGATGGCTCCTGCATCTGCGAGCGAGTGGCCTCCATTGTAGATGGTGAGCAGAAAGTGGGGAGGGTGGATCAAGACGGACGCCTGGGATAGCTGAGCTGGTGGGGGGCAGGGCAGAAATTAGACGGAGTTGGTGGTTGAGTGACAAGCGAGGGTTGGGTTTTCCTGGAATCCTGGACTTAGTGGTCTCCTCTGAGGTAACACTGGAGGCAGGCTGGCCCCCAAAGGGCTTGCCCTGAGGAAAGAGGCACTGCCTCGCCTGGCCAGGCTGATGCTACCCAGCCGCCCCTACTGCCCACAGTGTCCATGGACAGCGGGTCTCTGGTGCTGTCTGCCATTGGCGACCTCCCGGGCGGCTCCAGCCCATCGGAGGACTCGTGCCTGCTGGAGTTGCAGGGCTCCGTGCGCTCCGTTGACTACGTGCTCTTCCGCTCTATTCAGCGCAGCCGCGCTGGCTACTGCCTCAGCCTGGACTGCGGCCTTCGGGGCCCCTTCGAGGACAGCCCCCTTCCCCGGCGGCCCCCAAGGGCAGCCCGCTCCTATTCCTGCTCTGCCCCCGAAGCCCCACCCCCACTGGGTGCCCCCACAGCGGCCCGCAGCTGCCACCGGCTGGAGGGCTGGCCGCCTTGGGTGGGACCCTGCTTCCCCGAGCTGAGGCGGCGGGTCCCCCGGGGAGGCAGCCGGCCAGCTGCGGCCCCTTCCCCCCGAGCCCCGGCCCGCCGCTTCAGCGATAGCTCAGGTTCCCTCACCCCACCGGGGCACCGGCCTCCTCACCCGGCTCCCCCACCACCGCTGCTGCTGCCACGGTCCCACAGTGACCCAGGCATCACCACCTCCAGCAACACTGGTGAGCCCCCACAAGGTTCAGGAAAGGGTAGGCACTGGGAGTGAGAGGGCCAATGATGCCCGCCAGGATTTGGGACATTACTGGGGTTTCTGAGGAGGCAGAAATTCTGGTTCACACCTGCATCAGACACTTATGTCACCTGTGAAAAACACACCAGTCAGTAGCTTAGTGGTTAAAAAAAGAGGATTTGGTTGTTCGAACCCAGTCTCACAGGCCCCAGCTTGGGTTACCTACTCCTTCCAGCCTCGGTTTCTCACCTGTAAAATGGGTATAATAACAGCACCTCACTGTACATACTGTGGTGTTACTGAGGAGAGATGCAGGTCAGATGCTTCCGCCCTGGCACAGAACATGCTTGTCATTACCATTATGTGCCAGGGACTGGGGAGGATGCAGCAGAGAGTGATGGCACCTTAGTCCCTGATTTGGTGGATTGTTCCATCTAGTTGCTGGCAGACATGGGCAGTGACAATGCCCCCTTGGTTGGGAGTGGGCTGTAGGAGCTGGGCTTGGGTTCTCAGGAGGGCGGTGAGATGGGTGGGGGTGTCTACAGCGCACTCGCAACTCCGTCCGTGTTTCTCTCCCCTCTTCTTCAGCTGAATTCAGGGACCTTTATACCAAAGTGCTTGAGGAAGAAGCTGCTTCCGTTTCCTCTGCAGATACAGGTTAGGCACATTGTTGGTGCCCAGGGGGTGGGGGATAGGGCAGTGCTGCCTGGCCTTTTCTGCACCTCCCATTCCACCCACTCTCCCTCTCTCTCTCTCCAGGGCTCTGCTCTGAAGCCTGCCTCTTCCGTCTAGCCCATTGCCCTTCCCCCAAGTTGCTCCGTGCCCGCTCAGCAGAGAAGCGGCGCCCTGTGCCCACCTTCCAGAAGGTCCCCCTGCCCTCGGGCCCTGCACCAGCCCACTCCCTGGGGGACCTGAAGGGCAGCTTGCCAGGCCGGGGCCTGGTCACCCGTTTCCTCCAGATGTCCAGGAAGGCCCCAGATCCCAATGGGAATGGAGCCCATGGGCATAAACAGGTAGAGTCAGGGGAGCCAAGGAAGACACCCAGGAAAGCCTGGAACTTCGAGTTAGGGGCCACACTGATGCTCTCTCCTGTGGCCCCATCTAGGTGCCCCGGAGCCCCTGGGGCCGGCCAGGCCAAGAGAGCCTCCACCTTCGCAGCTGCGGCGACCTGAGCTCCGGCTCCTCCCTGAGGCGTCTCCTGTCCGGCCGCAGGCTGGAGCGTGCTACCCGTCCCCACAGCCTCAGCCTCAATGGGGGCAGCCGGGAGACTGGGCTCTGACCCAGGTGTCCTCCAACACTGAACAGATCCAGATGAATGCTGGGGCCACAGTAGCCCTCAGCACCTCTTGCACTGGCTGACGCACAGAGAAACCTGCTGAACAGTCCCAGAAGTATCCGTTTCCCTCCTACCTCTAGGGGCTCCTGCTGCTTGCCTCCGCCGTATGACCTGGGAGAGCTCCTGTCCTGTGCTGCATGGGTGTTCAGGTTCTGGGGGGCATGCCTGTGCTTCCGGTGCTGGAGGAGGAAAATAAAGTCCAGTTCCTCCAGCGTGACAGTAACTCTGATTCACCAGGGGTTGTGGCCAGGGCACAGGCATGTCCCGGTTGTTTAAGCATAGGGGGCTGTATGCCTGTGCAATGGGGTGGTGAGGCATGAAGGGTCAGAAAAATCAGGCTGGCCTCTCAGCTCTACCACTTCTAACTGCATGACCTTGGGCAAGTTATTTAACCTCAACTGCCTGATCCATAGAACATTGTGAGGACGAAAGTTTGTAAAGCTCTTAACACACTAAGCCTTCAATAAATTTCAGTTTTTCCCTTCTCTTCTGGATCATTCTTTATCACCATTGAGATTTGTGCTAGCATCTCTCTTCGTTATGAAAACTCTCAAGACACCAATATCTATTTCCAGCTACCACACAGTATCTCTTCCCCTTTTCATAGCCAAACATTTTTTCTCTTCCTTCCTTCTACTCAAACATCCATTCTCTCCTCGCCCATCAGGCTCCTTCCCCTCCCTCTCCCTAGGCACTGCTCTTGAAACAGATTTTTCGGTAACCAAAAGAAGTATCAGACCCAGTGGCCGTTTCTCTGCTTGCATGCATTTCACTTGACCTCTAAGAAGCATTTAACCCACGTAATCAGCATCTTTTCTCTTGAATTTTCCCCCTTTCTTGTCTTTAAAGACATCACATTGTTGTTGTTTAGTTGCTAAGCTGTGTTTGACTCTTTTGAGACCCCCATGGACTGTAGCCCACCAGGCTCCTCTGTCCATGGGACTTCACAGGCAAGAATACTGGAGTGGGTTGCCATTTGCTTCTCCAGGGGATCTTCCCAAACCCGGGATGGAACCTGAGTCTCCTGCATTGACAGGCAGATTCTTTACCACTGAGCCACCAGGGAAGCCCAGAGACATCATACTCTTCTATATTTCCTCCTCCTTTGCTGTCATGGTATCATTTGTCAGCATTCACACCTCTGCCTAGCTGATTAACACTGGAGAGCCCTAGGGCTCTCCCCTTGGCCCTCTTCTTTTCTCTACCTCCACTTTGTCTGTAGGTAGCCCTACAAGATCCATGGCTTTCACTGCCATCTATGTGTTCATGGATAATTCTCTCCTTTATCTCTCCATGAGCTCCAACCTCCAATGTGACATCTCTCCTTGGATATTTCATGGGTGTCTCAGACTCAACATGGCCACAATGGAACTCTTGATTCCCAACCCTTGTGCCTGTTCCTCTCCAAACATTCTTCTCTTAATACGTGGCACCACCACTCACCCCCTGCACTTTCCATAAGCATAGGAATTACCCTCATTTCTTATTTCTCATCTGGCATGTCCAGTCTTACCCTAAACTCTTCCATGTCTCACCAGCTACCTAGCCCTAGTCACCACCCTCTCTCCTTGCCTCTTAATTGATCTATTTCCATTCTTCCCACAATCCACTCTCCAGTCAGCAAAGTGGTAAGGAATCATGTCATATTAAAGTTCTGCCTAAATGTAATGGCTTCCCATTGTATTTAGGATGATCTCCAAACTCCTTATGAAACTATGGTCAGGTACAACCTGGTCCACTCAAACTGCCATTGTGCAAGAGACCACCAGCCAGCTCTTCACCAACACGAAACTCTGCCCTATAGCTGTTGCTTTCACCTAATTCGAGAGTCTTAGTTCAATATTCATCTTCTCGTTGAGCACTTCGCATTCTATCATACTGCCCTGTTGTTTTGCATACTTAATTGCTATCTCAAATTATCTTGTTTGTGTCGTCCCATAGAATGCAAACTCCTATGAGCAGGGGGTTGCTCACTGCACTTGGTCTAACACTTACTAGGTCCTCAACAAACTCATTAAGTTACTAAAAGCATGAGGTCTTGTAAACAGCTTCGGGACCCTATGACTTTGGGGATAGTAGTGGGGCCCTCAGGAGAGAGGGGGTAGGGAGGGGGCACTGCCCATAGATGGCGTCAGGCTGCAAGGCTTCTTGAATAATTCACCATCATAACAACCCAGCTTCAGGGAAAGAGGGTTAGGGCGCGGCCAGAACGACAAAATGAGATAGGAGGGAGTGGAGATTGGGGTTCCCAACGGGGCAATTTCTGGGCACTAAATGTTCCCTATCCCGAGACTCCCAAAGGAGGAAACTCAAGAGTACAGCTCAGCTTCCAGTGACTCGGACTCACTGAAGGAAAGCAACCTCCCCCATCCATTAGGGTGTGCTGGCGAGTATATACGGAGACGCATGCGCGCTTCTTGCTTCCCGCGCCCCCTTTCCAAATAGACCCCGAATACGCTTGCGCCATATTTGGGCTACGGCTGGTCAGCGGAAACAGTCCGTCCTCAGCACTACCAATAAGACGTGCGGAAAGTGCCTGCGTCCCGCCTCCTGAAGATTACGGGTCTCCCTTCCCGAGCGAGGCCCCGGTCCCGCCCAATCGGCCCTGCGCGCCTTGCGGCTGCGCGTGGTGAGGCGCACCCTGCCTCCGCTGAGCCCTGTTCTCCAGCCCCGCCTACCAGCTTTACAGGCTGCTCTGGGATTTCCTTTCGCCTCCGGTTGGGGCTGCTGTTTCGCTTCACCGACGGTAGGCGTAATGGATTTTGCACTGCTTAGATCTTAATTCTCCCTTCCCTGCATCTGCAGCTCACCTTTTTATCAGCACTGTTATCATTAGTTGTAGGGATGGTCGTGTTTTACTAATGATGAAGAGGGGGAAAATCTTCAAATCCTCTTCTACTCACTTGCATTTTTGAGGGCTGGAATGGGGAAGAGTTCTGTATAATTTATCCATTCTTCAATCATCCGACAAATGTTCAGTGAGCACAGCACTAGCGCAGCGTGCTGTGCTCCCTACTGGCGATACACATTGACCCCTGCTCTATTAGGCTTTGGCATGGACAGATCAACAGACAAAGGAGTTAGGCCACTGGGTGCTATAATTAAGTCATTTTTACAATTAACTGCAAGCAGCAAGAGCTACAAAGGAGATGCGAGATTTGTGAGCTTGTGTTACAGGAGTGGGTGTGTGTGTGACAAAGAGAATTTCTCAGACATAATGACAGGGGCTGAGATCTGAAAGAAAGATGAATAGGCATTAACTAGGCCTGGAGGTGAAGAGTGGTGCAAACTGAAGAAGAGTCTGTGAGGATTCTGAGGAGAAAGGATAGAGAACAAGGGGGCCAGTCCATGGCAGGCTGTAATTAGAGATTGGTCCCCGTGCCTTGGCACTTACCCCTTACAGTCTGATTTCTACACAGCAGCCAAAGTGATCTTTTAAAAATATAGACCTGATGGCAGCGCTTCCCTGCACCAAACTGTCCAGTGAATTTCCATCTTGGAATAAAATGCAGACTCCTCACAGTGGCCACGAAGGCCTTACAGAATCTGACCCCCAACCTTTTTCTCTAATTTCACTTCCTGCCACTCCCGCCCTCACTCCCTTTGTCCAGCACTCCCTACCCCTTTGTTTTGTTTAGTAGTGCTCATGGCCATCTGAAGTTCTGTGTTTGTTGTCTATCATCCCCGCTAGAACATAAGCTCCACCGGGTCAGGGACTTTATCATCTTATTCATTACTGTATCTAGAACAGTGCCTGGCCCATAGTAGATGCCCAATTATTATTTGTCAAATATGCACATTGGGGAGCACATAGCAGGGGTGCCCTGCGCATTTCAGGGTGTCAGGAGAATGGTACTGATGGTAGAGACATTAAGGCTGAAGACTTACTGATGAAAAAGAGTATTTATTCTTTTTTTTTTTTTTAAGAGAGAAGAAAATATCCTAGCTCAGAGCAGAGGCAAGATGGAATGTGGCCTCTTAGGCAAAATGTGATTGGAGCATATAGTCCACACGGAGGGATGAGAAATGAAGCTGAAACAAAGATGCCAGGTCCTGGAAACCCTCTTAAAAAGCAGTATGGAGCCATTGAAGGATTTTAGGAGGGAGAATGGTAGCTTCAGTGTTTGTATTTGAGTTACACCATTGAATGCTTCTTGAAGAATGGATTGGAGGAGAAAAGTAGAGTGTAGGAGGTCAAATGAGAGGTGTTTCAGTAGTTAACAAGAGAAATGATAGGAAGAAGGATTTCAGGAGAGGACAGAATCAGGCACAAGCCCCAGGTTCTTCAAGGAAGAGGTTCTGTTCATCGGGTAGAGAACACAGGAGGAAGAGTGGGTTTGGCTGGAGGAGATGACGCCCTCGTGATGTTGCTGCTGAAGTGTCTGTGAGACTCCAGCAGGAAAGGTCTGGAGGGTAGAGTCATCACAGAGTCCATCTCAAGAGGAGGATTGGGATTGGAAGTGCATATTTTGGAACCAAAAGCAACCAGAAGATAATCAAAGCCATGGGTTGTCTCTGGAGAGAGCGTGACGTATGAGAAGAGAAGGTCTAGGACAAAACCCAAAGGAGCAGACAAAGGAGGCGAAGCCTGCAAAGGAGAAGGAACAGCCAAAGAAGGGAGAGGACCTCCAGAGCAGCAGAGTACGAAGTCATAAGAACAAAAGAGAATGCTTCTAGAACAGAGGGGCCGGTGTCAACTGAGGTAAAAGGTACAGTTAGATAAGTGCTGTGTGCTTAGTTGCTCAATTGTGTCTGACTCTGTACTGTAGCCCGCCAGGCTTCTCTGTCCATCAGGATTCTCCAGGCAAGAATCCTGGAGTGGGTTGCCATGCCCTCCTCCAGGAGATCTTCCCAACCCACAGATCGAAACCAGGTCTCCCGCATTGCAAGCGGATTCTTTACCATCTGAACCACCAGGGAATCCCTGGCTGGGCATTATTCACTAGACTTAGCAACAGAGGGATCATCAGTGACCTTGGCAAGAGCAGTTTTGGGGAGCCAAGAGGACCAGCTTCAGCCCGTGCAACATAAGAAATGGAGAGAAGACTCACCAAGTGTAGCAACTCATCCCAGACGTTTGGCTGTGAGTAATATTACACACATTGTTGCATGAGGTTCTCATAACAACCCATGAGGCAAGAGGTTTGACGATGAGGAAACTGAAGCTCCAAGAAGTCAAGTAACTTCCCAGTATCTCAGTTCTAGTAAGGAATGAAGCAAGGGTTTTAATCCTGTATAATCACTAGGGTGTCCATGTCAAAAACACCCTTCCCCTTCCTTATTGCTTCCTCTTGAGGGAGACAATTGGTGGCAGCTTGAGGGAGCAGGGGTGGGAGTAAAGGCCTGGGACCGAAGACTCCCTCCGCTGTACCTGGAGGAAAAAAACAAAGGCTAGATAACAATAACAATAATAATTCCAGCATCCATATGGAGTTTTACAGTTCACAAGGACCACCTTCTCATACTTTTTTATCGGCAATGAGACTCATGACAGCCTTGCATGGGAGGCTCAGGACAGTGAGGAGTTGTTCAGCATTTGAATCATACTTCCTGTTGCCTCAACCAAATCCCCTCAATTAAGTCTCACTCTGGCTCTAATAGTCCTCTTCAGAGTTAGCTTCATTATTCTGGAAGTTCACCATTCTTTTGCTTCAGATCACACCAAAAACATTCCCTTAAACACTGACAAGCAGGGCCTTAAACAGCGAATGTGGTTAGTAACTTAACTCATTCATTCATTCAGTAAACCTGAGCCCCAATTCTGTGCTTGTCTCTTGAGGAAGAGTTTTAGGTTTCAGAGAAATAGGAACTGTGAAATTTGCCCTGTGGCCATTTAGAAACTCACAGAAGAGACTTCCCTGGTGAAACAGTGGATAGGAGTCTGCCTGCCAATACAGGGGACGCAGGTTTGATCCCTGGTCTGGGAAGATGCCACATGCCATGGAGCAGCTGAAGTCCATGCACCGCAACTATTGAAGCCTGCAAGCTCTAGGGTCTGCGAGCTGCAAGTACTGAGCCCGTGTGCTGCGACTACTGAAGCCCGCACATCTAGAGCCCATGCTTTGCAGCAAGAGAAGCCATCACAATAAGAAGCCTGTGCAACCGCAACAGAGTAGCCTCCACTCACCACAACTAGAGGAAGCCCATATGCAGCAAGGAAGACCCAGTGCAACCATAAGTAAATAAATAGATAAATAATTGTTTAAAAAAGAAAGAAAAAGAAGCTTACCGAAGACTAAAAATATACTACTGAAATGTCAGGGAGACTGTAAGACATGATGACTAAGAGCTGCTTGGGCTTCAGAGTAGGAAAGAGCTGCATTTAGGCTTGACTCTGCCACTTACTTAACCTCTCTGAGTCAGTTTTCCCCATAACATGGGGCTGTCAGGCTAATGCATGTAGTAAGCACCCATGAAAGATTAGCTATTGGTATCTTGAGAAAAATTACAGGAAAGCATATGAGGTACAAATACTTTCATTTGCACTGGACTTTACAGGTATGCTATGGTTATTGTTTAAGAGTTGGTTAATTAAACCAACTATTGCCATAATCACTTGGCAACATGTCAAATTATGTGTCAGATCATCAGTTGTACACATTAAACTTACACAATGTTACCTCTCAGTGGCAGTCGCGGTTTAGTCGCTAAGTCGTTTCAGACTCTCTTACCCCATAGACTGTAGCCCACCAGGCTCCTCTGTGCATGGGGTTCTCCAGGCAAGAATATTGGAGTGGGTTGCCATTTCCTTCTCCAGGGGATCTTCCTGACCCAGGA
Organism: Bos mutus; assembly: GCF_027580195.1. Lineage (NCBI taxonomy): Eukaryota > Metazoa > Chordata > Mammalia > Artiodactyla > Bovidae > Bos > Bos mutus. The sequence continues at coordinate 19,350,593 of NC_091619.1, read as the reverse complement.
ATCGAACCCAAGTCTTTTCCATTGCAGGGAGATTCTTTAATGACTGAGCTAGAGACATAAAAAATTTTATCTCTATAAAGCTGAAAAAAAAGTTTGTTGATGAATCCGGAGATGAAGCTACAACTTAGTAATTAAGGGGCAGAAGGGTCTCACTGGAGGGAGAAATCATTTGGTGTCAGTAATCAGTAACAGTGGTGTTTCTTCAGATCAGAAACCAGAGCTGAAAGGACAGATTAAAGGTTGACTGGTAAGGTTTTATCCATTCAGTTATCTCTTGGTATTTTTTGAGTCCTCCTCTGCCATACCCCACATGAGAGTGTCTCTCTTTGACCATAGAAGTGACAGTGGGACCAGGAGGAGGCACCCTCTTTGGGGAGTTGACTTGAGACCTACAGAGTAAGGAGCCTGTGACTTGGTGCTTGCCAAGCTCCAAGGCTGGAGTTTGCTGTCTGAGCCAAGGGTTGGCTGAAGTGAGATCAGAACTTCTGTGCTGGGTCAGCCAAACTATTTTTGTGCTTTAGCTTCTCACTTATATGTATTTCCCAGTTGCCCTCCCTTGGTGTTTAGCTAAGTCTTTTTAAAGTGCTGTGCAAAGGGAAACGAGGAACGCGTTTGTGGCCACCTAGTATGTACTCTTGCCTGGAAAATCCCATGGACGGAGGAGCCTGGTAGGCTGCAGTCCATGGGGTCGCGAAGAGTGGGACACGACTGAACGACTTCACTTTCACTTTTTACTTTCATGCATTGGAGAAGGAAATGGCAACCTACTCCAGCATTCTTGCCTAGAGAATCCCAGGGATGGGGGAGCCTGGTGGGCTGCCATCTCTGGGGTCGCACAGAGTCGGACACGACTGAAGCGACTTAGCAGCAGCAGCAGCACGTCCATAGTGACTACTGCAGCCTGGGCATTTGAGGTGACTCCCCTAGGGCAGTGGGTCTCAGTTGTCCCCTACAGGGCATTTTGGAAACATGTCTTTAGTGGAGACCATGATTAGGAGCAATTGGCTTTTCTAGTAGTCACGTACGAGTGTGAACGTTGGACCAAAACAGAGGCTGAACGCCGAAGAATTGATGCTTTCAAATTGTGTGCTAGAGAAGACTCTTGAGAGTCCCTTGGACTGCAAAGAGATCAAACCAGTCAATCCTAAGAGAAATCAGTCCTGAATATTCATTGTAAGGACTGATGCTGAAGCTGAAACTCCAGTACATTGGCCACCTCATGGGAAGAGTTGACTCATTGGAAAAGACTGATGCTGGGAGGGATTAGGGGCAGGAAGAGAAGGGGATGACAGAGGATGAGATGGTTGGATGGCGTCACCAACTCAATGGACATGAGTTTGAGCAAGCTCCAGGAGTTGGTGATGGACAGTGAAGCCTGGCATCCTGCAGTGCATGGAATCACAAAGAGTTGGACACAACTAAGCAACTGAAGAACAACAATTAGGAGCACTTTTGAGAATTTAGTGGAAGGAGGACAGGAGAGAGATCCAACCAGTCCATTGTAAAGGAGATAAGTCCTGGGTGTTCATTGAAAGGACTGATGCTAAAGCTGAAACTCCAGTACTTTGGCCACCTCATGTGAAGAGTTGACTCATTGGAAAAGACTGATGCTGGGAGGGATTGGGGGCAGGAGGAGAAGGAGACAGCAGAGAATGAGATAGCTGGATGGCATCACCGACTCAATGGACATGGGTTTGGGTGGACTCCGGGAGTTGGTGATGGACAGGGAGGCCTGGCGTGCTGTGATTCATGGGGTCGCAAAGAGTCGGACACGACTGAGCGACTGAACTGAACTGAACTGACTCAGCATTAGCACTTCCAACTATGTAATATATTTAGTTGTAAAGAGTTTCAATGTGGTAGTAGTCCTACCAAAACCATGAACCAACTGCAAATATGTAATGAAATTTTTTTTACTGACTTCATTCAGGTTTAATTTATATACTATAAAAGTTTCTCCTTTTAAGTGTACAGTTCAATGATTTTGAGTAAATTTATAGAATTTTGCAATTTCGATTCCCACTCCAGCTGCAGGCAAGTACTAATCTGTTTTCTGTCTCTCTAGATTTGGCTGTTCTAGAATTCCATATAAATGGAATCATGAATGTGTGGTCTTTTTGTCTGGCTTCTTTGACTTACCATGATGTCTTTGAAGTACATTCATGTCATAGAATGTTTGGAGAAGTAAATGCAACCCACTCCAGTGTTCTTGCCTGGAGAATCCCTGGGACAGGGTAGCCTGGTGGGCTGCCGTCTCTGGGGTCACAGAGAGTCGGACACGACTGAAGCGACTTAGCAGCAGCAGCAGCAGCATGTCATAGAATGTATTGGTATTTTGTTCCTTTTTATTGTTGAATACTATTCTATTTAATGAAATACCACAGTCTGTGTATTTGTTCACCAGCTGATAGACATTTGGTTTGTTTCCATAAATAACGCTGCTATAAATATTCATGTGCAACTCTTTGTGTGGATAAATGTTTTCTTTTCAGTAGCTACCTAGAAGTGGAATTGCTGGGTCAAATGGTAACTCTGTTTAACATTTTGAGAAACTGCCAAAATGTTTTCCAAAGTGGCTGCACCATTTTACATTCCCAAGTTCTAATTTCTCCACATCCTTGCCAACACCTGTCATTGTCTGTCTTTTTGATCATAGCCATCCTAATGTATGTGATGTGGTATTTCATAGTGGTTTTGATTTGCATTTCCTTAATGAAAAATGTTGTCAAGCATCTATTTGTGTTCTTGTTGGACATTTGTACATTATCTTTGGATAAATGTTTCTTCAAGTCCTTTGCCTGTTTTTTAATTGGGTTATCTTCTTATTTTTGAGTTATAAGAGTTCTCTGTATATTTTGGATACTAGGCCGTTATCAGAGATGTGGTTTGAAAATATTTTATCCCATTCTGTGGGTTTTCTTTTCACTTTCTTAATGGCATCCTTTGAAATACAAACATTTTTCATTTTGATGAAGTCCAATTTGTCTTTTTCTTCTATCGTTTGTATTTGGGACTCATAAGTAAGAAACCATTGTCTAATGAGACTTTGAACTTAAGCTATAATGAGATGAGAATTTGGGGGACCTTGAGAGGAAGTAAGAGTGTTTACCAGTGGGAGAGACATGCCTTATTGGGGAACAGAGGACGGACTATGGTAGATTGCCTCCTAGATGGCTCCCAAGTGATCCCCACCACCTGGTGTGCATGCCTGTATTTAGCCTCTCTGTCCAACACACATCTCTATGGAAGACCTGTGTAGGGACTTTGCTGGTAGTCCAGTGGTTAAGACTGCTCCTAATGCAGGGGCCACAGTATCGTTCCCTGCTCAGGGAACTAAGATCCCACACGCCACGCATGTGTAACAAAAAAATAAATAAAGCAATTACCCTTCAGTTGGGCTTCCCTTGTGGCTCAGCTGGTAAAGAATCCACCTGCAATGCGGGAGACCTGGGTTTCATCCCTGGGTTGGGAAGATCCCCTGGAGAAGGGAAAGGCTACCCACTCCAGTATTCTGGCCTGGAGAATTCCATGGACTGTATAGTGCATGGGGTTGCAAACAGTTGGACACGATTGAGGGACTTTCACTTTATCCTTCAATTAAAAAAATAAATAAAATTAAAAATATATATATATTAATAAAAAGATGACTGTTATCCAATAGGATATTGTAAAAATGATAATGTGTGGCTCCTGAGGCTAGGACATTGTGGCTTCTGCCTTACTGTCTCTTAGATCGCTCACTGGGGAGGAATCTAGCTGCCATGATGGGAGGACATTCAAGCAGCCCTGTGGATTATTCCATGTGATGGGAAACTGAGGCCTTCTGCCAACAGCCAGCCCCAGTTTATCACTTATGGTAGGTGATGAACTATGTTAGGCTTCCCTGGTGACGCAGACAGTTTACTGCCTGCAATGTGGGAGACCTGGGTTCGATCCCTGGGTCGGGAAGATCCCCTGGAGAAGGGAATGGCAACTCACTCTAATATTCTTGCCTGGAGAATCCAATGGACAGAGGAGCCTGGTGGGCCATAGTCCATGGGATTACAAAGACTCCACATGACTGAGTGACTAACACTTTCACTTTCAGTTAACTTGGAAGCAGAGCCTAAGCGCAGTCAAGCCTACTGCAGATGACAGCAGCCCTGACCAATGTCTTGGCAATAATCTTTTTAGAAACTGCAAGTGTGAACCATCCAGATAAGCCACTCCTGCATTCCTTTCCCACAGAAAATGTGAGATAACAAATGTTTATTGTTGCCTAAAACAAAGAAAAAGAAACCACTGGCTAATCTTCCTTATTCCAGAAATGTTATAGTTTTAGCTCTTATATTTAAGTCTGTGATTCATTTTGCTTTGATTTTTTATTATGGAGTGGGGTAAGGGTCTAAGTTTATCTTTTTTGCACATGATATCCAGTCATCTCAGCACCATTTGCTGAAAAGAAATTCCTTACTGAATTGCTAAGGCTTAGAATCAAATAGTAAATTTGTTAAGACTTGTGGAATGCATTGAATCTTATTTATAAAGACTGATTTTAAGCATTTTTATTTATCATGTATTTTATATTTTTACAGCATAATAATAATTACATTTTGTAAAAATTACATGAAAATTACACACTGAAATTATTAATTCATGGGCTGTTTTTCCTTCTGTTAAATCCTAATTTATTCCATTTAGGTTAGTACATATCTGACTATTCTATAATGTCTTGTAGATAATCCTTCCTAAGCATTTATTTATTGAAAACATATTTTCCTATAAATAAAAGTCCCATTATCTTTCCTTTATATTCCAATTAAGGCAACAGTATTTAGTCTCTTAATTATGTGTATAGGTAAGTCATAGTATCTATACCTTTATTTCAGGATAGTAGAGAGTATGTGAGGAAATACTTATTATGAAAAGGGGGTGCTCAGGCTATTGGGCGGAGATTTCCCGTGAAAGGGAAAGTGAAGCTCAGGAACAGAGGCAGACCAGCCCCTCCCCAGCTGAAAACCAGTCCATCTTGCTCAACCCGGGAGTCCTGGATTCTGTTTCATTATCGACCAGTTATCCCCTGACCAATGCCTTTGAAGAACACAGATCCAGAAGTGGTGCCACGTAGCCAGCACTTTGGAAGCCAACTTGGGCTTCATTTTTAGCAGAGAAAACACACCGTGGAAAACGGGACAATTTTAAAACAATACGAAGCAACACTGCAGACCAGCACAGCAGCTTTTGAAAATAACCAGCAGCTAAGGTAGCGTTTGGGACGCCAGGAGGCACTCACCTCCAGGTGTGATGTGTGTCACAGGACTCTGGATACGAATCTGTTATCAAACACAAGTCTGTGTGCTCAGTGCAGTGAGGCCAGATAAGACCAAAACATGTCGAGTTTGGAGCAAAGAGAGGTTTACTGCAGGGCCGTGCAAAGTTGCTTATGCCTTAAAAACCCCCAACTCCTGGAAAACTTTCAGCCAAGCCCTTTTACAGGGAAGGGTGGGGGGCGTGGTTAGTTGTTGCAAACTTCTTGGTGTCAGATCATTTTTCCTTAAGGTCAGGTCATGGTCAGGTCACCATGTTGCTGTAAACCTCCACCAGAGCGAATGTTATTCTCTGTTCTGACAAAGGCCAAAGTGCTAAGGCTTAATTTCCGCTCTCCGAGGCCCAGGCTAAGAGGAGGAGTCCCTGGGCTGGCCAGTTACTCTGCCCCAGAGCGCTGGTCCAGCACCCAGTCTGTGTCCTTCCACCAGTGCCCAGGCCCTGCTGAAGAGGCAGATCTCAGCGGGTGGCGCACTCAGGGGCAGGTCCCCAGAGCCTGCCCAGCCATCATCACTGAGGGAGCCAGGCGCCCAGCACCCAGCCAGTCCTCAGGTTTTTCATTTAAACCGGAGCAAATCATTTGTGTAAGGTCAGTGGGAATACATGTGGTAGCAAATGCCCATCAGGTTAGTGCCCAGCTCACAGCAGTTGCCCTTCTCAGAACAGCTCCACCCGCAGAGGTAGACCTGAAGTCTTGATGGGCAGTGTCCTTGCAGCTTAACCCTGACCTCTGCCACCTCCTAGCAGGTAGACAGCTGATCTCAGCTATATCAGTTTTAGAAATGTGAACAGAGACACTGAAGCTGGTTGAAGCTGTGCATGGCACTTAATGGCAGTGCCATGCACTCCAGTTGCTGAGGCCTCTGTGGATGGTGACCCATGAAGACTGACACCGCCATTAGACCCCAGATGGGGAATGGAGGAGAGGGCGCAGTTGCCTCGAAGCCTGGGCCTGGCCAGGGAACCGTGTGGCGAGGGCTCTAGAGCTTTGTGGGACACAGCCCTCAGCCTGTCCCCTGACCCCCCCAGCTCACTTGCTGGCCCCGAAGAGAAGGCCTCTCATCTTCTTCACCCACTCTCTGCCTTGAGGACCACTGCCCGGTTGAGTGTTGGCAGCCATAGGGTCCCATGTGTACCTGCTCCACCCCTTATTACAAATCCAGGTCCCACCACTGAGTAGTCAAGGGACTATGGGCAATTTCATGACCATTTAGAGTCTTAAGTTCCTCATCTCTAAAGTGGGGAAAAAATTAGTATCTGCCTTGTGAGAATGAAATGAGACAATGAACATAAAGCAGCGTAGAATAGGTACTCAATAAATATAATAACCAACTTTATTAAGAAGATAAAATACAAAAGCCTCAAGGGCAAATCACCTTGATAGAAACGAAACAAAAGACTCAACAAAGTCTCTGCCTGCAAAGGGAAACAGGCAAGGGAGAGGGACTTTAGAGCCAGCAGAGCAGGTCAGGGCAAACAGTATGTGCTTAATAAAAATTGGTGGACCAAGTGAGCTCGAGGGAAGTAAGATGCTGGATATCACCTGCTCTCCTCCCCAGAACACGTCATGTACAGCATTTCCTTGAGAAACAGGAAGTCTGAATTTGACATAGTGATGGTGGTTCAATTAAATGGAACAATTTGGCACCTAGCCATCCTGGGCCAGGCCTTCTGCTTGAATGAGTAAGATCTCATTTGTGGAATTCCAAGCTCCTTATGTAAACTCAGCCCTACCTTGTTGTAGTATTTGGTGCCAGTCTTCATTAACATGGTGGTGAGCCCTTGCCTGTCGCGTGGGAGACCGAGTTCGATTCCTCAAGGGGAGGCCACACGCCCTTTTTGGGCTTCCCAGATGGCACTAGTCATAAAGAACCTGCCTGCCAATGCAGGAGACATAAGAGACAAGGGTTTGATCCCTGGGTCAGGAAGATCCTCTGAAGGAGGAAATGGCAACCCACTCTGGTATCTTTGCCTAGAAAATCCCATGTACAGAGGAGCCTGGCAGGTTACAAACTGTGGGGTCGCAAAGCCTGAAGTGACTTAACAGTATGCTGGGCGTTATCATACTGACACCTTACAACAATTCTGTGCGATGGGAGTTATCGCTTCCCTTTTATAGATGAGAAACAGAGGCTTAGAGTGATTAAGCAGTTTGTTGCTGTTCAGTCACTAAGTCATGTCTGACTCTTGGCCACCCCATGGACTGCAGCAGGCCAGGCCTCTCGTCCCTCACCATCTCCCAGAGTTCGCCCAAGTTCATGTCCATTGAATCGGAGATGCCATCCAACCATCTCATCCTCTGCTGTCCTCTTCTCCTTTTGCTTTCAGCCTTTACCAGCATGAGGGTCTTTTTCAGTGAGTTGACTGTTCACATCAGGTGGCCAAAATGTTGGAGCTTCAGCTTCAGCATCAGCCCTTCCAGTTTATTGATGATCAAACAGCCAGTAAATAGTGGAGCCACGATTCAAACCAAGCTCCTCTCACCGAGACCATAGCTCCTCTAGGGTTATGGGGACCTAGAAGAAATGGTCAATTTCTCCTGGAGTTTATTTGGAAACACTTCACTGAGATAATTAAAAAAAAAAAAAGACAAGTGGTTCCCGAGGGTCTACTGCGTACCAGGCACTGTGCTTATCTTACTGATTGTAGTAATGACCTTGTGAGGTGGTGGCGTTTAACAGATGGGGAAGTTTAACTGGTGAGGAAATAGGCTCAGGGAGCTAGAGTCAGCCAGGTCTTAAATGTGTATGTCACTCCCACTAAATCTGTGATGTGGCCCACGAGGCAAAACAAGCTCCTTCTCACATCCACTGAGGATACAGCTTTGTACCACACTTTGCAGTTTCTGAACTGCTTTACACAACCTCTCTGTCCTGTGAGAAAGGAAAATCAATTCCTTCTCATCTGTATCTGCTGATGAAACAAGAGAGGCCCGGGGAGGCACCGGCCCCCTGCCCAGGGCCCATCCTCTCTGCACTTCTCTGGTTAATACTCCTTATCCCTCACCCCTTCTCCATGAAGCCCTGTAGGAAGGGTCTCTGTGCACAGCTGTTACCAATTTTGTCCTTATCTGTAAGCATCTGTGTGTCCGACTCCTGCAATCTTTGCCCTAGGGCAAAGATTGCTTAATCATCGCTCAGGATTTTGGCCTCAGTATTTTTGTACCATGATCCTCTTTTATTAGTATTAACCATTATCAGCATAACTTTAAAATATTTTCCTTAAGAAGGCAGTGTGCCTGCTGTGGTTCCCATCCTTTGGGATTCGGGAACCTCTACCCAATCCTTCATTCAGATCTTTCATCTAGATTCTTCCTAAAGCTGTCATCCATACATGCCTTCTAGAATTTCATAGATGTATAGGCCCTCAGGAAGCCAGTCAGTCGCCCTTTACAAGTATGGTTGCAGTTGCCTCACTTCCTGGGTCATGTGACACTCCCGTGGTTTCACGTGACTCGTTCCATTATGCCGGAATTAACCCGCAGAGCTAATCTGGTGTCCCCTGCATCCCTGTTTTTATTTAGTTGATCTCTATCCCTCAGAAGTTTGGGAACCCCAACGTCTTCTTGCCTGGTGATGGAGCTTTCAAGTCCTTCCAGAGAGGTGAGGGGGGGCAAGGCTTCTAATTGTTGCTGTCATGCACTTTCTGGAATTCTGGCTAACCGGGCTCTGAGGCAGGTCATCATGGCTTTTTGATGGAGGGAAGGTGGGATTGAAGGAGAAGTGCTTGGGAAGAGGGGTGCAGGAGGGTCCTGCTTGGGGTGGGCAGAGAGCAATTACTAGCAGAGATCTTGGAGGGAGGGCTGGACTCAGGTGTCCGTGGGCTTTGTTTCATTCTGTTAAAGGTGGGAGACTATAGGCAGTTGAGCCCTGCCTAGGAGAGTAGATGAGAGGTGGAGAGGGGCTTGCCTTCTAGCCACTCCTCATTGTGTTCTCAGGAGTATCCTATGCCTCGGGGCAGAGTAGGAATCATGGCTGCCAGCCTCATGGGATTACTTCTACTTCATACAGTGTCGTGGGTATCAGGTAAGTGAGTCAGAGAGAAGGGAAGGAGCCCCAAGGCTCCCCTTCTGCCATATGGTCTTTGGCAGTCTCTGGCATACTGGTGGTGGACTTAAGTAGATGCTAAATAAATCCTTTTGCGTGACTGAGAGCAACAGTGGGGTGGGGGTACAGCAAGATAATTTTAAAAAATATTTATTTATTATTTATTTGTCTGAGTTGGGTCTTTGTTGTGGCATGTGGGATGTAATTTCCTGACCAGGGATCAAACCCCTTCCCCTTGCATTGGGAGCTCAGACTCTTAGCCATTGGACTGCCAGGGAGGCCCAGGAATTTTTGAAACAAGTATTTTGTCTTTATTTTCAACTAGTGCGTCCCTTCTCCCCGTCTTCACCCCTCAGCCCTTGCCTCTCTGTGTGCCCTCCCTGCCAGGTGCCCGCCCCTGCAGCCCTAAAAGCTTTGGCTACAGCTCGGTGGTGTGTGTCTGCAATGGTACATACTGTGATTCTCTGGACCCCTTGACCCTGCCTGACCCTGGCACCTTCAGCCGCTTTGAGAGCACTCGCAGCGGGCGCCGAATGGAGCTGAGTCTGGGGACCATCCAGGCCAATCGCACAGGCACAGGTAACCACCCCTTACCCAGGCTATGGTCCTTCTGGGGCCAAGTCATGCCAGCGATCAGCATGGAGTTTCTCCCCTGTGCACTGACGCCTTTTATTCCCTGTGGATGTCCCCAGGGTTGCTGTTGACCTTGCAGCCAGATCAGAAATTCCAGAAAGTGAAGGGATTTGGAGGAGCCATGACGGATGCTGCTGCCCTCAACATCCTTGCCCTGTCACCTGCTGCACGGAATTTGCTACTCAAATCATACTTCTCCGAAGAAGGCGAGGAGGAAAGGGACAGGATGACATAGTGCAGTTGGCTCTTTGACCTCTCCTTTCACCCTGACATCCACCCATCCCTGACATTTGGGTCTCTGTTAATGCCCGGTGGGGGAAAAAAATTGTCCTATCCATCCGCTGAGTGCCGGGGGCCTCCAGCTCAGATAGTCTGCCCTTCACCCTGCACCCAAGTTCCCTTTGGCCCTGACTCAGGAATTTCTGCAGGAATTGAATACAACATCATCCGGGTCCCCATGGCCAGCTGTGACTTCTCCATCCGCACCTATACCTATGACGACAGCCCTGATGACTTCCAGCTGCTCAACTTCAGCCTTCCAGAGGAAGATGTCAAGCTCAAGGTGGGCACTCTGGCTGCCTCAGGCCCCAGCAGCATTGATACCTGGTGGTTGAGGGGCCTCAGGCTAGAGCAGTTTGCAGAGAGACATAGAACTCAGGATGGGAGGGTAGAGGCCGAGGGCTAGGCCAGATGCGCTGGTTGGGCCAGTCTGTCCATGTTCCAACTCTGGGTGTCTTTCCTCACTACCTTTGTTTCCAGATACCACTGATTCACCAAGCTCTGGAGTTGGCCAACCGCTCTGTCTCACTCTTCGCCAGTCCCTGGACATCACCCACTTGGCTCAAGACTAATGGGGCTGTGAATGGGAAGGGGACACTCAAGGGTCAAGCAGGGGATCTCTACCACAAGACCTGGGCCAGATACTTTGTCAAGTAAGGAAACAGCAGGCCCATCGGGTCTGGACCAGCCTCCCCTCTCACACGCCCTGGTCTGCGTCCCAACCCTTGACCTGTTCGGCTGCCAGATCTCAGCTCCTCTTTCTACCTTCTGGCCCTTTCAGGCTTAGGCCCCTCAGTTTTCCCCATTCAGTCCGACCTCCTAGTCTCCAGGGCCCTGGTCCCCTTTGTCGGCCATGATCCCTCACACCCTTGCCCTCGCCAGGTTCCTGGATGCCTACGCGGAGCACAAGTTACGGTTCTGGGCAGTGACAGCCGAGAACGAGCCTACTGCAGGGCTCCTTACCGGGTACCCCTTCCAATGCTTGGGTTTCACTCCTGAGCACCAGCGAGACTTCATCGCCCGTGACCTGGGTCCCATCCTCGCCAACAGCACACACCGCGACGTCCGACTGTTGATGCTGGATGACCAGCGCTTGCTGTTGCCTCGCTGGGCCCAGGTGGTAAGGACCAGGACTCCCGTGGGTACCTTGTCTAGATGCTCAGTTGTGTCTGGCTCTTTTTTGACCCCATGGACTATAGCCCTCCAGGCTCCTCTGTCCATGGGATTTCCCAGGCAAGAATACCAGTGAGTTGCCATTTCCTTCCCCAAGGGATCTTCCCAACCTAGGGATTGAACCTATATCTCCTTGGCAGGCAGATTCTTTATCACTGAGCCACCTGGGAAGCCCTTAGTACCCTAGTGACCCCAAATCCAGCATCCAGATGACTAGCTCCAAGAATCTCCCAGGTTGTCACTTTAACCTCCTCTAAGTTGTGTTCATCCTGCGCCCACCTCTCAAGTTCTAGTGCCTCTTCCAGATCCCTTGTGTAGGACCCAGGCTCCATGGCTCTGTCTCCCCAGTATCCCTTCCCTTTCTCTGTACAGGTGCTGGCAGACCCAGAAGCAGCTAAGTATGTTCATGGCATTGCTGTACATTGGTACCTGGACTTCCTGGCTCCAGCAAAAGCCACCCTGGGGGAGACGCACCGCCTGTTCCCCAACACCATGCTCTTTGCCTCAGAGGCCTGTGTGGGCTCCAAGTTCTGGGAGCAGAGTGTGCGGCTGGGCTCCTGGGATCGAGGGATGCGGTACAGCCACAGTATCATCACAGTGAGCCACCTCAGTCTCTCCTTCCGCACAGCAGACCACCTTGGACCCCTCGCTAGTCTCACCGGAGGCTGACGGGGGCTCTCCTCTCCAGCTTTTCCCCAGCTCGCTTACTCTTGGGGGCAAAGTTTGAGGCTATCATGATGCCCTCTATTGCCTTCCCTTCAGAGATCTGTGCACCCCATCACCTTGTTCTGAATGCTTGAGCCGTTGTATCTGCCTCAGGTTTCTCAGTTTCTCTGGTGATGCCTCTGTCCTCAAAACCCCTCCCTCCTCAGATTTTTCGCTTTTGGCTGTGCTGGGTCCTCGTTGCCGCTCGGGCTTTCTCTCGCTGCGGCAAGTGAAGGCTCCTCTCTAGCCTTTGTGCACGGGCTTCTCACGGCAGTGGCTTTTCTTGTGGAGCGCAGGCTCTTGGCATGCCAGCTTCGGTAGTTGTGGTGCATGGGCTTAGTTGCCCCGCGGCATGTGGAATCTTCCTGGATCAGGGATCAAACCTGTGTCCCCTACATTGGCAGGAGGATACCTAACCACTGGACTACCAGGGAAGTCCCCTCCTTAGATATTAAGGATATAAAACACACCCCTCCCAGGGCCGAGGCCCCACAGCCCATCTCCCTCATGTGACACTTAACTGTATTCACTGGGGGCCCAACGTGGAACCTTTGTCTCTGCCCTGTTCCTACCCTAGAACCTCCTCTACCATGTGGTCGGCTGGACCGACTGGAACCTCGCCCTAAATCCTGAAGGGGGACCCAACTGGGTGCGCAATTTTGTTGATAGCCCCATCATTGTGGATATCGCCAAGGACACATTTTACAAGCAGCCTATGTTTTACCACCTTGGCCACTTCAGGTGAGTGGAAGGTGGGCACTCCGACTCCATGCCAGGCCTGGCATCTCCTGCACTAGGCTTGTATCACCCACTATGAGGGAGCAGGAAGGTGTGGAGAGTGGGAAACTTGGGAGGCTCACATCTGTCCCTTTTGCACCATGTAGGTAGGAAGTGACTAGATGGCATTTGAGACAGACAGTTCCTCAATGCCTGATGCTGAGGCTAGAAGGCAGGAGGGCAGGGCATACCTAACTGCATGGCTGGAGGCCTGGAGAGTTAGGGCAGGTCTTAGGAATGGTTCTGGGGGCCGGTGTGCGGGGGGCAGGGTGGTGTAGATGGTAGGGAAGGTGACTTCTCAAGTGATAGACTGATGAAAGCCACCCTCAGGGCTGGGGTCCCTAACAATGCCTGTTCCCACTTCAGCAAGTTCATTCCTGAGGGCTCGCACAGAGTGGGGCTGGTTGCCAGTAAGAAGAGTGACTTGGACACGGTGGCACTGTTACGTCCTGACGGCTCTGCGGTTGTGGTCGTGCTGAACCGGTGAGAGCAACGGGGCCTGGGAACTGGGATGAAGAGGAGACGGTGGGCTTGGCGGGATCACACACTCCGCTTCTCCTCCCTACCTCCCCCAGCTCCTCTAAGGACGTGCCTCTCACCATCAAGGATCCCGCCGTGGGCTTCATGGAAACTGTCTCACCTGGCTACTCCATTCACACCTACCTGTGGCGTCGCCAGTGATGGAGCTGATACCCACGCTTGCGCCTGGGCTCAGCATGGACATTAAAGGGACACGGTCCGCCCACAAGCCGTCTGTGGCTACAGAGGGTACAGCAGGACCAGGGGGAGCTTAAGTGACGTAAGCCCAGAGGCAGTGGTTTGGGTGACTCATTCTCCCCTCTAGTTGGTGCCAGGGGCTGGAGGGCCCTAGGGACAGGATCGGGACGCCCCAGTGGCCCTCCACCCCCGTGCTTGTGTGAGCGTGTGCTATGCGCTGGTTGCCTGTGGAAACTGGGCCCCGGCCCAGGGTGAGCTCACTGTCTGTACAAACACAGGGGTAGGGGGTGGGGTGGATGGAGAGAGAGGTTAAGGAGAGGAAGAGACGAGGAAGGCCGGACCCAAAACTGGGAACTGTTTGTCTTTCTTGGAGATGCAGAACCAGGCCTGTGCAGATGTCAGCACCAAGGCACAGGCAGTGAACGAAGCCGAGCACCAGAGGGTAGACTCGAGCACCAGAGGGCCCCCCGTACCAGCTAGAAGAAATGGCAGCTCTTAAAAGACACAATGTCTGATCTCAGTCCATGTGAGCAGTTTTATTTCTGGGGAGGGTGGCACCCCATTTCCACCATACCAACAATGGGGAAACACAGGAGCCTCTGGAATGCATGACAGTAGAAAAATCAGTCCTGAGAGCATGAGGATAAATCATTCCTCTTCATCCTCCTCAGCCATGCCCAGGGCCTGGGTGCCTGGGGCCCGGGCAGATGGTGCCCGCTGGATGGAGACAATGCCGCTGAGCAAGGCATAGCCGGCCATGGCTGCCAGCCCCGCCAGCACAGTTAGGATCTGGTTCCGGCGCCGGTATGGCTCCTCCTCAGTCTCTGGATTTGCTGGTGTCTGGCGTGGAGGTGGTGCCTTAGCTGAGGGGAGAGGAACGGAGATGGGTGGGAGGCTGGTTCCTGGATCCCTGCCCACTCTCCCCAGGACCAGCACCCCCCACCTCCCCACCCATCCGCCCCTTACCTCCTTCCCAGGGGAAGTACAGGCTGAGGATGTGGGCGCAATAGGCACAGAGATTGTGCAGCCCCCGCAGGTGGGCCTGCAGCTTCCCACTGGGCAGCTTTGCCTGTTGCAACAGGGCCAGGTAGCTGAAGACGAAGGCATCCAAGGAGGCGGGACTGCAGCAGAGAAAAGAGTGGGATGGAGAAGGGGAGAGATGGGGTCAGAGAAGAGTTGGCCCTGGGAAGATAGGCTCTGGGCAGCGGGGGACCACCGGGGGAGAAGAGGACACACAGCCCTGGTCCTGGGGTGGGAAAAGTGCCCCAGGTGGCGCCAGCCTGGCCTTGAATGGGACTCTATCCCAGGGCTGCATAAAGGGCACATTGAGTGCCCCACAGCTCAGCAGGCCCGTCCCAGGCCTAGCGGCCCTCCACCCTCCTGTACCACTGAGGCGGCTCCAGCCCCACACACAGCCCTGCCTTCACCAGACCCAGTGTCTGTGCCGAGCGCCTCCTGTCCAGAGCTTGAGCCCCCACCCTAGCCCCTGTGGCTACATTTGAACCTGTATCTTCTTCCAAGCCACCTATGACTCCCCTGGAGTGAGACTCACGCATCTCCAAAGAAGAATTTCTGAGAGCCCAGGCGCTGAGAGAGAAGAGTCAGGCATTCTTGGGCCTCCTGGTATAGCTATGGAGGGGACACAAGGTCGGCTCGCGGCTGCGGGTTGGGTACCGCCTCCCCTCCCACGCACTTGGCCCCTCCGCCATCATCCTGGGGGCTCCTGTTGTACAACACCCTCCTGTCCCAGAGGTACCTCCTTCTCCAGCTCCTCCTCATCCTCAGGCCTGTGCTCCCCACACAGCAGCTGCAGCCGTTCCATGTACTGCCGCTGCATGCGGCCAGGCAGGAAGAAGTTGAGGGGAAAGGGCATTGCCTCTGCATACCACTTCCGGGTCACTTCCACATAGTTCTTGGCGTCTATCCAAAAAGTATGTATCTGCATTGGGTATGTAGGAAGGAAGAGGCTGGTCTGAGCCACTGCACCTGCCTGACCCAGGGTGGGATTCTGGTTCCCATGCTGGGTGTGTGTGTGTGTCTGTGTAGGCCTGGGCACTCACCAGCACTGGGAGCAGCTTCTCCTCCAGCAAGGACATGAAGGCCAAGGTGTCTGCTCCTTGGCGGGCTGACAGGTCGTAATCCGCATTGTACTTCTGTGGAGGAAACGTCCACGGTGAGGTGGATGCTGGGGGACTGCGGGAACGCTTCCTCAAGGAGGGAGGCCTCCTGTCCGGCACCACCCACCCTGACCTCTGAGCACAGCAGAGGTAGAGTAAGGAGCTTTTCTTGCGGAGGCCCCCTCGCCTGGGCCCAGTCAGTAGCCTGTTGCTGTTGGCGGAAAGCCTGGACCTTGGAGCCTGCTGGCCGTCAAGGTCCCGCGCCCACTGGGGGGAGGAAGGAAGGCCCAGCCACAAACCCAGGAGCAGCTCCCAGAGTTTCCACGGAAAGCTGGCGGGATGCCTGCTGACGGCAACTTTCTAACAGTAACTTCCCCAATCCAGACACCACAAAACTAGCAGCGCAGAGCTCAGATGCAAGCTGGGCCTCAATCAATGCCTCGGGAACTAGGGGATGCCATCCTCATGCTCCTGGGACCCAGTGAACCCATGTCGAGGGCTCTCTGGCTAGTTCTCTCAATGCTCAGCTCTTGGCCGTTTCTTGTTTCATTCCATGGTCCAGGCGCCACCACCACACACGCATTCCAACCATACCCCCAGGTCTCAGCCTGCCACACCTTCCTAGGCTCCAGTGTCTGCTCCTCAGCACCCTCCTCCACATCCTGAGTAAACTGTGTCCCCAAGTAACCTCTTGAGTGTGATCGTTAAACCTCTCTGAGCCTCATTATCCTCCACGGAATACGGGTAATAATCTTTCTCTCAATATGGCTGTGGTAGGAGAAAACTCTTTAGAAAGAGGGAAAGCTGTGCTCATACAAAAACAGTGGCCCAGTCCCACCAGGAGTTTTGGCTTTTACCTGGATCCCTTCTCTCCATTCCTCTCAAGCCTCCATTAATTCCCCAGTTCCTCCACCTTTGGGAAAGTAGAAATTAATAAGAGGGGTCTACTTCTGACAGTATGCTCCCTTTTGGAAGCAGACCATGAAAGCTGGAAGAGCCCTGAGAAAGTGTCCTGGCTAAGCTCCTGGTCTTACAAATCAGCTTACAGCTCTGAGAGATTAAGCAGTTTGCCCAAGGCGGTCACATAGCCAGGGACAGTGAAAAGCACAGCCTGGGCCTCTCTAGTCCCCTTGTGATGCTCTTTCAACTTTCCTGTCGTGGCGCTTGGTCTTGCCCACCCTGAGCCCCGTATTATAAAGCCTGACCCGGTCCCTGAAAAGACAGTAATGGCCCTTAGAACTCGCTCTCTGATCCCATCTTCCACCCCAGCCCCCCACTGGTCTCATCTTTGAGGGCTGCATCTGTTATTTCCTACTCTCCTTTCCCTTGCATGTGTCAACAGCCTGTTCATCTCTCCCTCCCTGCCCAGCAGGCAGAAGGCATTGCAGCTCCAGATGTCTCAACAGTGGCCTAGTTGAATCTCTAGCCTACTGCATCACAGCAACATGTCTGTGTCTCCTCCACGAGACTACATGTCCCTTGAAGCCCTGGGTCACCTGCGTCTGGTTTGCCATACACTTGGTACTCAATAAATGTGTGTGGCACTGAATTGATTGAACCTCTCTCGCTGGCAGTCACCCTACCCAAACCACCTACCTCTTTTCGAAGGTGGGTGATGATCCTGTGTGGTACTGAGATGACCTCTCCATGACTGGTCCGAAGGGCAGGCAGAGTTCCTGACATTGAGAAAGAAGTTCCAGCAGACCCTTAGCCACCTATCCACACATAGCCACAACACACCCTTGTCTGTCTCCTGCACTTCCCCTTGTACACGCCTTTCCTCACCCCCCAGGAACACTGGGTACCTGAAGGACTCCGCCAGGGGTTGGTGATCTTGTGCACCTTGAGTGGGGCACCAGTAAATCTGGCATAGGTCTGCAGGGAAGGAAGCAGAAGGCAGAGAGGCCAAGGACATGGCCCACACAGGGGAATCAAGACAAGAAATAACATTTATTGAATACCCTCTGTGCTATGCTCTACACTGAGGGATTGCTTCACACAAAAAAGGTTGACGTTATTGTTCCCATTTTACAACGGACAAACACAGGCCTTAGAGACCTTATGGACATGTCCCTGATTACAAATCAGCCAGGAAAACCCTTCCCTCTTATATCCTCTCCTTCCATCTACCTGGTGAACATCTAGCCTCACTTGGAAGCACTGGCCATTCCTTCTTGGGCAGTCTGTTTGGTCTGTTCCCACTTTAGCATCTGAACATTTTATTACACTTGTTTGCTGACGTTTCTAACTTTATGTAAACACTTCCAAGGGAGGGACCAAATGCTATTCATCTTTGCATGCCCATGTTTGGTATCTGGAAGAGGCCTAATACAATGAAATGAGTAGAGTGAAAACGAAAGAGTGAGTGAATGAGTTAACTAGTTTGACTCCAAAGCTCTTTCTACAGAGCCTTAGCTGTGGGTGGGCCTTTTGGTTCAATAAACAATAACCTCCGTAAATGCCGTTGAGTGAGGAGGAGGAAGGGGAGACTGAGGAGCAGGCAGTAATGCCGAGCCGGAGAACCTTGAGATCATCCAGCCTTTGTAAAGCTCCGGATGAAGAAACGGCGCCCAGAGGGAAGAGACCGCCCCAAGGTCACATAGCCAGTAAATGGATGTTTAAGAACTAAAATTCATCTTCTGAACCCCCGACCAGGCCTCTTTCCATTGCTAAACAAAACCTAGGCTACCAAGGCACCGAACAGAGTTCATACCGGCCAGGCACGCTCTTGGATTGCCTCAGTTTACCCCACTGTGCCCGTACTGAGGCGCCCTGGCAAAATTCGGATGACCGGCTAGTCCGGCCCCCTCCCCAGTCCTCCAGGGCGCAGCAGAGAGCGCCGGCGCCACCCCTCACCAGCACGGCCAGGCTGTCCAGGTCCACTGACGGCAGCCCCCAGCCCCCTGACCAGCAGAACAGCTCCATGGGCGCCGCCATCTTGCCTGCCCTCTGTCCCGGAAGCACCTCCCCCTGCGCTTCAGCCCTCCTCTGTGTGGATCCGCCCCCCTCCCTTTCGGCAGATCGCGCTCGGGACCCAGGGGAGGCTGTCAGGAGGGCGCGGCTTGTCCAGGCCCGAGAGGCGGCCTGAAAACGGCGTGGGGCGGAGCCGAGGGCTTCTGGGCAGGGCGGCCGCCGCCTGATCCAGAGGTGCCTCCCGAAGGGGGGATGGATCCTCAGCCCTGCGCGCCTTGGAGAATCAGGGAGCCCCGATGGAGGGGAGCCCTGAACACCCGAGGACGCGGTGGGAGCAAGAGAAGGGGATTTTGTGCTCCATGACGGGTTCTGGGGGCCCTCACAAATCTGCAAGACGTCTGGGCTGCTCTGGGGCCCCTCAGGGCTCGGCCCCGAGCGGGGGCTGCGGGGGGGTCCCCCGAGCCGCATGTTTTCCACAGCGCGTTATGTTTGGAACCAGCCCCGCGCCTCTTGTTGCCATGGAAACAAAACAGGGGCGGTGGCGGCGGCCGGAGCGAGGCTGGGCTGGGGCCTGTGTGTGTGGGGGGAGGGGAGGTGGGGCTCGCGGGCTGTTGCCTTGGTAACGGGAACCGAGGCGCCCCTTCGCCTCATCCGGGTCACGGCCTGTCCGCCAGTACCCCCCAGTGTTCCCAGTCTAGCCCCCTGTCCCTGGCCGGTCCTCTGGCCTACTCCTGTCCTTGGTATCCCTTTTCTCTTTACTGATTTCTTCACTCCAGCCTCACTGACCAGTGTTTTAGGCTCTCCCTCCAGTTCCCACCGGACGCTTCCAGATTCCAAGTTTTCCTAGGAGTGAGGGGGCAAGGAAGGCACAATCACAAGTCATGGGACACCCCCCCAACCCCCCATCCTGATGAAGAGCACTTGCTCTATCCGAGCAGCAAACTTCATTCCATACGGACATCCCCTGGGCACTATAGCAAGCTAGTTTCGGCCACTCCCTTGGAATTCTCTCATGCCAGCTGTGGAATAATGCCCACTGTCTGGCACTACTCCTGCCAAGGGTTCCTGCCTTCTCCAACTGTGGCTTCCAGAGAACAGTAGCATTCGGTAGCAGCCCCCAACAGCGAGATGCCTGGTGATGCGGAGAAAGGGAGGCACCTGGGGGAGAGCACCATTAGGAAGAGGCAGGAGGTTAGGAGGCCTCCAGGACTCTTCCCCAGTGTCCCTGGTTCCCGGGGCTGGGGATGTCTCCAGGGTGATTGGCAGCTCTTTGTTTCAGCCCCCCCTCACCGCCTGCCGGGCCCCCCCCTTCAACTCCCCCTTCCAGTCCCTCCGCCCCCCGCTCCTGCTCTCCGCCTAGCCTTTTCCCCTCCCAGCCGCCTGCCTGCCAGGGGTAGTGAGCCGGCTGAGCGGCATGGAGACACAGGAACTTCGGGGGGCCCTGGCTCTTCTCCTCCTTTGCACTTTCGTATCTGCCAGTCAGGACCTGCAGGGTAAGCCTGTACCAATCCTCTTAGCCCCTTCTCTGCCTCCTCCCCATTTGTCCCCAGCCGACTAGCAGGGAACATGTGGGCCAAAGGAGAGGGGAGAATTCTGAAATTGAATCGGAGGGAAGAGTTGATGAAATTATGGCCCTGTGGGGGAGGAGTTGACACTGGAAGGTGGTGGATGAGTGGGAGCTGGCCAGGGTCAGCATGAGGCCAGGGCAGAGGACTCAGGGGCTGGATGCTAGCTAGGGTTGCCTGGCTGGGTTGGTGTCTGAGCATCCCCAGGCACCCCAGGGTCTGGGAGAGCAGCTCAAAGGTGGGCTTCTTCCATCCCTGGGTTCCTGGCTGCCTAAGAACAGGATGGGGGTGGGGAGCAAGAGGTCTGGGCTCTCCTGGAGGTCTGGTGGTGGGATGGGCCTGTGGGTGTGGGAGAGGTAGTTGGAGCAGATGACACAGGCACAGATTCTTTACTGGCTGGAAGGGAAACCACAGATTGGCCAGGACACAGGAGGCAGAGGAGCTGGGTCCTACGTTCCTGTGGGAGAAAGCCAGACAGTAGGAGGGTCACAGCCTTCAGTGGGCAGCTGTTCTCATCTAGACCGAGTGCACCGAACCCCCAGGATGGGAGGAGGGGCACTAGAGTGTGGGATGAGCCAAACCCAGCGGTGCAAAGAGAAACTGCCTTCCCGTTTCTGTGCTGTGGGCACCAGGTGCTTCTGCTGGAGATCAGCAGTGACTCCTTTGCGCCACCTGGTGGGAGCATCTCAAGTTTGTGGGGTTCTGTTTCTGTATTTTCAAGTGAGCCTCAGGCCTGCTGGTTCCCAGAGTGCCAGTAAGGGAGGCCCAATGCCTTGTCCTCTGATAGCAACAAGGGTTGGATTTCAAGGGGTAGTGAACACTATGGGGTGGGGATAACGGATGCCCCACCCCTGAAGGCTCAGAGGAGAGGGCGGGCCTTAGCATTTAACAGAGGTCTGACCTTGATCATCCCTGCCTGGCCAGTGATCGACCTGCTGACAGTGGGCGAGTCCCGGCAGATGATAGCTGTGGTGGAGAAGATCCGGACAGCCCTGCTCACCACTGGGGACATCTATCTCTTGTCCACCTTCCGCCTGCCCCCCAAGCAGGGTGGTGTCCTCTTTGGCCTCTACTCTCGCCACGACAACACACGATGGCTGGAGGCCTCTGTCGTCGGCAAGATCAACAAAGGTGACTAGTGGGCATCTCCTTTCCTGCAGTGGTGACCCCTTTGAGCATTCTTCCTCATCCCCATTCTCAGAGCCCTCTTTATTCTCCTTGGGCTCCACCGGGGGCTGAGGACCCGTCAGGCTACATCCAGGCACCAGGGGCACCTGATGCTTAGGAGGTGCCTCGGGAGGCCAGGCACCCAAGAAACGGGGTGAGGCATCTGTGGGTGTGGGGAGTTGGATGTGGGATGTCTGGGGGGGGAGGCTTGTCTCTGTGCCCCAGCAGTGGTATAGAGGTCTCTTAGATCCCTGGAACAGTTCAGGGGGTACGGAACCAGTTGCCATCCTAGCAGGGGATAGAGTGGCCTCATGTAATCAGATGGCATGATAGAGTGGTAATGGATAGATAGGTCGATCTGATAACACTGAAGGATGGAGGACAGAGTGATCTGATGACACTGAAGACTAAGAAAATCCTAGTCTTTGAATCAGTTTGAAAAACATTTTTCATGTACCTGTTATGTACAAGGTATTGAGAGATACATAGCTGAGTAAGCACTGACAGCCCTAGAGATGTGGTATTCAGAAGAACTGATCCAAGGCTCAGCTAGGAGACAGGGGATGGGGGACAGTGGCATACTGACCTCCCCTTCTGGGCAGTGCTGGTGCGGTACCAGCGGGAGGATGGCAAGGTGCATGCAGTGAACCTCCAGCAAGCAGGCCTGGCTGACGGGCGCACACACACGGCTCTCCTGCGACTCCGAGGTCCATCCAAACCCAGCCCTGCCCTGCAGCTCTATGTGGACTGCAAACTGGGCGACCAGCATGCTGGACTTCCGGCACTGGCCCCCATTCCTCCAGCAGAGGTCAATGGGCTGGAGATTAGGACTGGACAGAAGGCTTATTTGAGGATGCAGGTGAGCAGAAAAGGAAGACCCTCTGAGTGTCGGTGAACAGTTTGCACCGGTGGGAGGAGGAAGTTGGTAGGTCCTCCCCCATGACAATGTTTCTCTCCCCCCACAGGGCTTTGTGGAATCCATGAAGATGATTCTGGGCGGGTCCATGGCCCGGGTTGGAGCCCTGAGTGAGTGTCCATTCCAGGGAGACGAGTCCATCCACAGTGCAGGTAACACATGCTTCTGTGAGCGGGCATCCCGGCCCCAGTCCTGCCATCTTTGATACTTTCCATCCTCTTGACCTCTCTTCCCCTTAACACCAGTTCTTTCGGCTCACCTATTCCTCATCTATTCCTGGGGCTTCTTGACTCCGTTACCCCAAATCTCCTTCACCTCTGACTCTATGATCTCCAAATAACACATTCCCAGGAGGCACGGCTCAACAAAATCTCCGTTAAGGTCCTCCTGCCTATCAGGGTGGCCAGGAAAATAGAAGGATCCAAAAAAAAAAAAAAAAAAAAGTATAACTCTGAAGACCTTTGAGTGGGGGAAAGGAAGGTAGTGGCTTGGTCTTTCTCGGTTGACTAAGCTAAAGGACTTTTTTAGTTCCCACTGACATCTGTCAGCTACCAGCAGTTTCCCTAAGCATTTCTCATCTGCCTGGTCTCTCTGACAAGGATACTCAGAGGTTCTTAAGTAAATAAAATGTCCACTTCTCCCAGATCTTTCAAAGAGCTCTTGTGGCAGAAGCTCGAGGGAGGAAATGGAATGTATTGGGGCCCTGGCCCTGCATCGGGTCACCTCTCGCTTGGACCCCTTCTGCCACAGCCATGCCTGGGAGCAGGAGGATCTGGGTCTTGACTGTGTGGCAGCTCCCTTAGAGGGACCCTCATCCAGTGAAAGGAGCTGGTGGGGCTGGCCCATCACCACTGCCCTCCTGCCATTCATACCTCATATTTATTTCAAGACACCAGCCCCTTTCTCCTTCCTTCTCCTCAACCAGCCAGGCCCCTCCTCACACCTCCACCCTCTGTGTTTTCTTGTCCTCTCTAGTGACCAACGCACTCCACTCCATCCTAGGTGAGTAGGCCATGCCAAGATGAAGGGGCATGCGGGTGCGGAGGAGATACAGCA
The DNA here is from genome assembly GCF_027580195.1 of Bos mutus. NCBI lineage: Eukaryota > Metazoa > Chordata > Mammalia > Artiodactyla > Bovidae > Bos > Bos mutus. Next base: position 19,327,225 of record NC_091619.1, on the reverse strand, counting down.
GCCTGAAATGAAGTCCTCTTCAGCCAGGAATGGGGTGGGATTTAAAGGTGGGGGGTGGGCAACGGTGGCAGCACCCGGCTTATTACCCAGAGAGGGGTCAGGGCTAGTGCCCCAGTTCTGAGCCTCTCTGCACCCTGGACCCTGACAGGGGAGCAGACCAAGGCCTTGGTTACCCAGCTCACCCTCTTCAACCAGATCCTGGTGGAACTGCGGGATGACATCCGAGACCAGGTTTGTTGGGCAGGCGGGTAGCACTGATTCTGGGTAGGGTGGCAGGTGCCAAGAGCTGATTCCTCCCCATCCTTCTGTCTACCAGGTGAAAGAAATGTCCCTGATCCGAAACACCATCATGGAGTGTCAGGTGTGCGGTGAGTGGGAGAGTAGGGGAGGGCTCCACATGGCATCAGTGTGCTCCCCACCCCCGGGGCTTTAGCCTCCACTTCTGGTGAACAAAATGGTGACCTCTGGGTGGCTTTGACTGTGTCCAAACCCACCCCCCAGGCTTCCATGAACAGCGTTCCCACTGCAGCCCCAACCCCTGCTTCCGAGGCGTGGACTGCATGGAAGTGTACGAGTACCCCGGCTACCGCTGTGGGCCCTGCCCTCCTGGCCTGCAGGGCAATGGCACCCACTGCACAGACATCAATGAGGTGAAGAGGGCCCTTTCTGGAAGAGCATAGAAAGCTGGGGTGAGGGAGTTTATCAGCGGCCCAAGAAGGTGGGGTGAATGTTGGTCAGAAGCAGAGGAACCTGGGGTTGGAGACCAAAAAAGACAGGTGAGAAGGGAAGGAGACAGGTCTGGGACAAAGACAACAAGGTCATGCAGGGAAGGAGCCAGGAGCTTGGCAGGGGCATTGTGAGAGGGCTGGCCAGAGGAAGCCCACAGGAGGCCAGGGTGGGATCAGAGTGCCATGAAGTTGGGGGAGGGGAGGCCTGCAAACAGGGAGACCGGAGCAGTGGTCCTGGGATCACAGGCGGGGACCTGACCCCTTCCTTCTCATCTGACCCCCAGTGTGCTCACGCGGACCCTTGCTTCCCGGGCTCCAGCTGCATCAACACCATGCCTGGCTTCCACTGTGAGGCCTGTCCCCGAGGCTACAAAGGCACACGGGTGTCTGGTGTGGGCATTGACTACGCCCGGGCCAGCAAACAGGTCAGGGTGGGCAGAGTATGTAGACAAGAGATCTGGGCCTTGCAGGGATGAGCACTTCAGGGTTGGATGTCGAGCCCTTGGGATAAACGGGATGAGGCTCCTGGCTTACCTGCTAGCTTTGCCTTGGTTTTGGGTCTGGGCTTCATGTCTGTGTTCACAGATAAGGCCATACAAGTGCTCTCTTCTATACCTGAGGAGACCCAGAGTAAGTCTGGTTCTACCCCAAGTCTGCTCCTTCAGGTCTGCAACGATGTTGATGAATGCAATGATGGTAACAATGGTGGCTGTGACCCAAACTCCATCTGCACCAATACTGTGGTGAGCTGAACACTCTGCATGCATGGGTAGGGGGAGAGTGCAACCCCCTCCTCAGATTTCCTGCTCCCCTCCTCCTTTTCTACCCAGGATGTTATGCATGGTAGGTGTTCCACATGGACTGGTTTGGAATTCTGATTCTGCCTCTTACTAGCCTTTAGCAAGTTATTTACCTTTACTGAGTTTCCACATCCTCCCTTGGAAAATGGGGCTCTTATTCTCCTTGAAAGGTTGACAGGAGAACTAAAGGGGATAAGTGATAGACCGGGCCTGTCATCTGTGAGGGTTCCTCCTGTGCGCCTCGAGGGACGGGGATACTGTTGGTCGTGGTGGGCTGACCCTCCTTCCTGAGACACTGCCTCGCTCCCTCCTCCTAGGGCTCGTTCAAGTGTGGTCCATGTCGCTTGGGCTTTGTGGGTAACCAGAGCCAGGGCTGCTTCCCGGCCCGGACCTGCCACAGCCCGGCCCACAGCCCTTGCCACGCCCACGCTCACTGTCTCTTTGAACGCAACGGTGCAGTGTCCTGCGCGGTGAGCCAGGCCTAGGGTTCAGAAGAAACGGGATCTGGGGAAAGGGGTCGGGCTAAGGGCCACGTCTAGGGACTGGTATGGGGGCTTGCGTGGGAACGGGAGGTGGGCCTGGACCCAGAAACTGGTGGGCCTGAAGAAGGTGGGGTGTGGGGAGCCAACCCAGACCACTAACTCCCACCCTTTGTGTCGCCCCAGTGTAACGTGGGCTGGGCCGGGAATGGGAACGTGTGTGGGCCCGACACGGACATCGATGGCTACCCGGACCAGGCACTGCCCTGCATGGACAACAACAAACACTGCAAGCAGGTACAAGGGGCAGGCGAGCGCGCGCAGGGCAGGGCGCCCTGGGCCGGCACAGAACGGGACTCTTCCATCCATTTCCTCTCCCTGACCTTTAGGACAACTGCCTTCTGACACCCAACTCTGGGCAGGAAGATGCTGATAACGACGGCGTGGGGGACCAGTGCGACGATGATGCCGACGGGGATGGCATCAAGAACGTTGAGGTGGTGCCTAGACGTCCTGCCCCTTCCAGCTCCTCGGCAACTGTTGCCTTATCCCACAACCCCGTCCCCCTTGGCCACTGGCAGCTCCCAAGGAAGGGTCCCAGAGCTCCACATTAGGGAGGCATAAGCCTGGTACCCAGAATGACGAGGACTACATGGGAAGTTGGGTGGGTGGGACTGCGCCACAGCAGTGGACCATCACAGGAGTGGGACCGTAGACAGGGTGCAGGGACAAGGATGGGGCACGGTGGCCTGATTCTCTGCCTCCCACCCCAGGACAACTGCCGGCTGTTCCCCAACAAGGACCAGCAAAACTCAGATACAGATTCATTTGGTGATGCCTGTGACAACTGCCCCAACGTTCCCAACAATGACCAGAAAGACACAGACGGCAACGGGGAAGGGGATGCCTGTGACAACGACGTAGATGGCGACGGTGCAGGCCTGGGGCTGGGGGCGTGGCTGGGAACCCCGTGAAGAGTCCGGATAGGGCAGCAATGAAGCGGGCAGGCTGAGGATTCTGGAAGGGTGATGCTTGGGGGAAGTCAGACGGGGTGAGAGGTTACCTGTGGCAGATGTCAGTGGGCACGTGAAGGAGGGTGTGGGGTTAGGCCAGGAGTGGGCAAAAGGATGAGACGAGCTCCAGGCAGATTTCCTGACTGTCCTCTGGGTGGGAGACAGAGCCCAGGACTTTCACCAACCGAGAAGCCAAGAGTGTGACTATGTTCTAGTGGTAACCCCGTGTGACCCCCCATTATACTTCCAGGCATCCCCAATGGACTGGACAACTGCCCTAAAGTCCCCAACCCGCTGCAGACAGACAGGGATGAGGACGGGGTGGGAGATGCTTGCGACAGCTGCCCTGAAATGAGCAATCCCACCCAGGTATAGGGGAATGGAGAGGGCAGGGAAGGGGTGGGTGACTGGTGGATGAAGCCCAGCCCTTTGGACGGGAAGTGGTCAGGTCACCCTTTTTCGAATTCTCAAAGGGAGATGGTGAGAGAAGTTCCCTCTCTCTCAGACAGATGCAGACAGTGACCTAGTGGGAGATGCCTGTGACACCAATGAAGACAGGTAGGGTTTGGGCCAAGAGATGGAAATTTAGGGGAAACCTTGCCTTCCTCTAGCATGTTCTCAATCCCCTCTAGGGTCCAACTTTAACTCTCCACTACTGTTGAGCAGGAGGCGATGCCCATAGTCTACCTCCCATTCCTACTGCTGAACCTCCACCTCATCGGGCTGACTGCAAGGGTTCTGGCCGAATGGAGGGTATACCCCAGAGAGATTCCTAAGCAGAAGAGTGGGGAAGGACGCGGTACCTTTAAAAGCCTTTATTTGGTGCCTGTTCTTCTGGACAGTGATGGGGATGGACATCAGGACACCAAGGACAACTGTCCACAGCTGCCCAACAGCTCCCAGCTGGACTCAGACAACGACGGACTTGGAGATGAGTGTGATGGGGACGATGACAATGACGGGGTTCCAGATTACGTGCCTCCTGGTCCTGATAACTGCCGCCTGGTACCCAATCCCAATCAGAAGGACTCAGATGGTAAGGCTGGGGTCGCCAGAGGACTGGACTGCTGTGGGGTTTGTTCAGAGAGAGGTGGCAAACCTTGCTGGGGAGAGAGGTTGACACCTTGAGGCCTGAGGTGGTAGTGCTGGCTATGGCAGTGGCCAGGGCCTCCCTGAGCACCTGGCTTCATCCTGCCCAGGCGATGGCGTTGGTGATGTGTGTGAGGATGACTTTGACAATGATGCAGTGGTCGACCCCCTGGATGTGTGTCCTGAAAGTGCAGAGGTAACCCTCACAGATTTTCGTGCCTATCAGACCGTGGTCCTGGATCCTGAAGGTGATGCTCAGATTGACCCCAACTGGGTCGTGCTCAACCAGGTACTGGGGCAGTGAGCTGGGTGGGTGCTGTCAGACCTGACTAGTAGGCAGAGCCTAGGGAGGGCAGCACACTGGAACCAGGGCTTTTGTCTTTACTGCACACCACCAGGGCATGGAAATTGTTCAGACCATGAACAGTGACCCCGGCCTGGCAGTTGGTATGTAAGGAGCACCCAATTCAGCAATTTCAATAATTTCCAAATGGAGGGGTCCTCCAGGCAGGGGATGGGCCACTGCCTTCCCACGGGGCATTCCATCCCACCCCCACCCCACAATGGGAGTTAGCAGCTTTGCTACCCCTGCTCCTGATCCCACCTCCCCTCCCACCCACCTCCAGGATACACAGCCTTCAACGGTGTGGACTTTGAAGGCACCTTCCATGTGAACACTGTGACGGACGATGACTACGCAGGCTTTCTCTTCAGTTATCAGGACAGCGGCCGCTTCTACGTGGTCATGTGGAAGCAGACAGAGCAGACCTACTGGCAGGCCACGCCTTTCCGGGCTGTTGCCCAGCCGGGGCTACAGCTCAAGGTCCCACAGCTGCCCAGACTCCCTCGTCCAGGGCCCCTTCCCAAGGCCTCCCCCACCAACCCTGGGGCCTCCCCCACCGCCTGAGCAGGGGGAAGCCTCTTATCCAGACATCTGGCCTGGAGGTGGGCTCCCTGGGGCTCCAGAATATTCTCCTGACTCCCTGTTCCACCTGCACCTACCAACCTGTTGTCTTCCCTTCCTCTGGTACTACGGTTGACCCACTGTCTTTGCTGATGCCCTGTAGGCAGTGACATCAGTGTCTGGCCCAGGTGAGCACCTCAGGAACGCCTTGTGGCATACAGGCAATACTCCTGATCAGGTACGACTGCTGTGGACTGATCCACGAAATGTGGGCTGGCGTGACAAGACCTCCTACCGCTGGCAGCTGCTGCACCGGCCTCAAGTGGGCTATATTCGGTGAGGGGAGGGGCTGAGCCCTCCCAAGAGACCCCAGGCCCAGCCTTTCCTTCCTCTCCAGCTGGGATTCACCAGTGACTTCTCCTCTACTCACTGCTGTGGTGCCATGGGCCTGGACTGGAACCACTTCTCTCTACCTCCCCTCTTACCACAGACTAGCTGCCCTGGCCCTTCTTGCTTGTTAACATCAGGCAGCCTGGGCTCTGGTGCTGCTGAGGACCTATAAACAATGTTAGGCAAGTCCTTCTTTTGCCGTGCTCCATTTCCCTCTCTGTAAAATGAGGGTGTATCTGGGAGCCTCCAAAGCCCAGGCCAGTCTGTGGAGAGGCACATCAATCCACCTCATCACTGGTCCAGCCCAGAACCTGCCTCATCAGAGTCTGACTGGAAGGGATCATCATTTACAGAAGAGCCAACAGAAGCCCAGACTCCGCACTGCATCTCTTAGTAGCCAGGCTGAGGCCTCTCAGTTCAGCTCTGGGTCCACAACTTTGCATTTCCTAGTTGGTGGGGATGACAGGGAAGGGAGGGGAAATGGCCCAGAGCCCAGAGTGCAGGAACTTGGGTTGGTTCCCCTTTAAGGTGCCTGGGGCTGCGGGGCGCCAGGGCAGAGGATGGTGGGGGTGGACTAGAGCCTGGGAAGCGGGTGACTTCACCCCCCAGCCCATTGTACTCATCGTCATGGCAACCCAATCCTCGCTCGGAATGCGGCTGGTGCTTTGAGATGCAAAGGGGGCTGGACAAAGAGCCAGGGGCCCCAGGCCTGAGAAAAGCACCCCTCCTTCCCCCCTTTCCTTCCTCCCTTTTCCCCACCTCCCTTCTCTCTCAGGCCCGGTGAGCCCTAGGGGGGTTGGGGATGAACAGGGCTGGGTCATGGTGGCACAGTGCCCACTGGCACCTAGCACCAATGGACACTCCTATCCTGGACAGGGTGAAGCTTTATGAGGGTCCCCAGCTAGTGGCCGATTCTGGGGTGATCATTGACACATCCATGCGAGGGGGGCGTCTTGGTGTATTCTGCTTCTCCCAAGAAAACATCATTTGGTCCAATCTCCAGTATCGATGCAATGGTGAGGCTCTAGACAGAGAACAGCCTGACCTCTTGTGCCCTCATGGGAGAGTCACATCTTCTGACTTTAATCATATCTCCTTTCTCAGACACAGTGCCCGAGGACTTTGAGCCATTCCGGAGGCAGCTGCTTCAGGGAAGAGTGTGAAGAGGTGGCCACTGTATTCAGGATCCTGATTTTAGACCCTCGGGCCTTGGGGTCTATCCTGGAGTCTAATTTACAGCCCCTCAGCTAAACACCGACCCTCCTCTGGCACCCACCACGAGTTCAGCCCCAGAGGGGTGGTGACCCCACTGTTCAGGAGATGGGAAGTTTTCAAGGGGGTATTTCTCAGGCACTAACCCCAGGAAAGATAACAGCACATTGCCATAAAGTTTCAGTTCTTTTCTAAGCCAGTGCAGTTACTTATTTTAGGGATTTTCCGGGGCAGGGAGAGGACTAGTAGAATGTAAGTTAGAGATCTAGAGGGAGTTTGGTGAGGAAGGTGTGGACGGGGACTAGATGGAGGACGGGGGTTAGGTGAAGGATGGGGTGCTGGTCGGAGGATGGCTAAAGTCCTCCCAGCCCCACTTACTCACGGTGGCAGCGGCGACACTCCAGTCTAAGAGCAGCCGGGATCGACAGCCAGGAGGGCTGGGGCTGCCCCGTTCGGGGTGAGGGGGAGGCCGGGGGGCCGAGGGGGCCGGAGGCCGGGACGAGTGCAATATTGGCAGGGGAAAGAACAACACTGCACCGCGTCCCGTCCCTCCCGCCCGCCCGGGGCCCGGAATCCCGCTCTCCACCGCTGGAAGCCGGACCAGCCCGAGAACCCAGGACGCGCTGAGGAGTTGGGTTCACCTTGGAGGCCAGAGAGACTTGGCGCCCAGAAGAGGGTGAAGGGGGTGGTAAGGGGAGGGAGAAGGGGAGACCGCGATATCCCGGAAGGCCGCTTTCCGACGCCCGGGCGTTGCGCGCGCTTGCTCTTTAAATACTCAGACTGCTAGGCGCGGAGCCGTCGCCATGGTGACGCGTGTCCCAGCAACCGAACTGAATGGCTATTGCCTGGCAACGCCCGGGGTTGAAGTTTTGGGGCCGCCCACCTAGATACTCGCGCTTTCTCTAGCCTGCGGGGGCGGGGCGGGGGGTGCTTCCCCGCCTCTTCTGCCAGCTCCCCGGCGCGGTGACGTAACGCCCCCAGCCCCGAGCCCGCCCCCGGGTCCCGCCGCTGCACAAAGCCGCGCCAAATCGGCGGAGCCGGGCGGGCCTGCGACCTCCGGTCCTGCTCCTCTGGTTTCACTCCAATCCCGCCGCACCGAAGTGTTCTTAAAGTTCATTTCGCAATCTGTATTCTTTGGGACTAACAATTGTTTCCTAATGCGGACGTAATTGTTTCTGTCGGTCTAGACTGCAATACAGGACCTCCGAATGGGGCCCGATAAACTCCACGTGCGCCGCTGTGGCCCCAAACACTCCTCGGCCCCACATGTTTCTGCCCTTCAAAATATAACTTGGTCTTCCCAAATCACGCACCCTCGTATACTGTTTTGCACCACCCCACCACCTTGTGCGTACCTGCCCCAAACGCCACTCTGCTCTCCCAAGGATAGTTCCGTGCTCCTAAATACCATCTGTCGCCCCACCTATTCTCTGCTTCCTAAATGCGTAACTAATCTGCCCCATTCCACCTCCCACATTCCGATGTCCTCGCCCAAATACCTGGGTGCCCCTTCCACATAACTCAGGACCCCTCCCACTTAGCGCCATTTCCTCCAGACAGCGCCGCGACAGGTCCGAGCCCCCTCCTAAAACCCCCAACCCCTCCATCGATGATACAGTGTGTTCCTCCCCTTCTCTGTCCAAGCCACTGCCTCTCCTGGCCAGGGCTTGCTCTCTCCAGTCTCTCTCTGCCCCCAGTTAGGCAGTGCCACCCAACCTCCTCTCCCCTGACCCGGGTAGCCCCTCAGCCCTCTCGGGCAGGCCGGGTGAAGCTCTTGGTGACCACTAGAGGGCGGGAGAGCCCGGCCAGCGAGCCGCCGCTACCTGGTGGATTCGGGGAAAGGAAAGACCCTAGGGTTTGGTGGAATTTCGTACTTCGCTAAGTGGAAATTTCTTCCCCCGCCCCCTTCTCGAGAGAAAGTCAAGGAAGGAACTTGGGCTGAGGGAAAGTCCGGGAGGGGCGGGGACTGTGGGTTTCGGGGTAGAACCGTGTATAGGACTGGATAGGGAGAAGTTAGAAGGGTGGGGCTATCCGGGAAGTAGTTGGGGGAAGGGGTCCAAAACTAACACCGAGTTTACTCATTGTCGAGCCTTCCCCTCCTTTCTCAGCCCCCAGAGTGGGACTCCAAGCGACCCAGTGAGAATGGGACAATGGTGTGGAGGACCCACAATGCCGCCCCTGGGCTAGAACTTTGACCTAGTCCAATTTCTCTGTTATTCTTCTCACCAGGGCTGTTGTCCCGGGGCTAAAATAGGACCATGGGGACCCAGGTCAGGTTCCAGACTCCCTCCACCACCTTCTGGAGCCAGGGAGTGGTTGGTGAAAGAGGGGAGGCCAGCTAGAAAACAAACAGGTTGTCAGACAGTTGAGTGATTGAAGCCCACATACCTTATTTGAGGGGCCAGAAATGGTTGGGGAGGAGGAGGAAGAGGTTGGAGGTAGGGAAAGGGGGAGGGGGTGGAGCTTTGTCACCTGTCACCTGCTCTGGCTGAGCCTAGGGCGGGCGGGGGACCGGTATAAAGCAGCAGGCGCCTGTGTCCGCTCCACCTCGTGGGCAGCTCCGGCCTGAGTTTGTTCTGTCCCCTCCCCACCACTTTGCCACCACCATGACACCGGACATCCAGGCCCCTTTCCTCTCCCTGCTGCTGCTGTTCCCAGTGCTTACAGGTGAGGGGCACAAGGTGGGGAGGGGGCTGCCCTGCTCCTGTGGTCTTCCCAACTTTCTGTGGGTTTTGCTTCCTGGGAGATGGCATCCAAGAGGCAGAAGTTGCAGACGGGTGGCCTAGTTTCTGCCAGAAGAAGAAATAAAGGAGTGAGGCTAAGGAAAACCTGAGAAGAGACCCTCCACACACACCTGGAGGACTCTGGGTGCCAGGAGCAGACGTATGTCCTGAAGAGAAGTCTGGAGGGGTTGGGGGTGGAATCAGGAGAGGAAAATCTTAGGAGTGGAAAAGCCCACAGTCCAGGAGCAGACAGATATGGGAAGAGAGACGGAGGTTGCCAGCCAGGAAGGAGAAAGAGAGCTGACTCAGGGGCCCACTCCCCAAATCCTCCTGGCATTACTTCCCCAGATGCCAGAGAATGTATTTTCTCCTTATGCTGATTTTCCCCCCAAACATACTCTGTAACCTCTATTTCTTACAGTTGCCAATGTCACTACCCTGACAGCCTCTGACTCCATAAACCCCCGCGAAACTATACCAGTTTCCACTACACAAAGCAGCCCAACGTCCAGTCCCACTAAAGAAACTTCTTGGAGCACAACTACCACCTTACTCACAGCCAGCAGCCCTGCCCCAAGCCCAGCTGCCTCTCCAGGCCATGACGGAGCCTCGACTCCAACCAGCAGCCCTGCCCCAAGCCCAGCTGCCTCTCCAGGCCATGACGGAGCCTCGACTCCAACCAGCAGCCCTGCCCCAAGCCCAGCTGCCTCTCCAGGCCATGACGGAGCCTCGACTCCAACCAGCAGCCCTGCCCCAAGCCCAGCTGCCTCTCCAGGCCATGACGGAGCCTCGACTCCAACCAGCAGCCCTGCCCCAAGCCCAGCTGCCTCTCCAGGCCATGACGGAGCCTCGACTCCAACCAGCAGCCCTGCCCCAAGCCCAGCTGCCTCCAGGCCATGACGGAGCCTCGACTCCAACCAGCAGCCCTGCCCCAAGCCCAGCTGCCTCTCCAGGCCATGACGGAGCCTCGACTCCAACCAGCAGCCCTGCCCCAAGCCCAGCTGCCTCTCCAGGCCACAATGGCACCTCGTCTCCGACCGGCAGCCCTGCCCCAAGCCCGGCTGCCTCTCCAGGCCATGACGGAGCCTCGACTCCAACCAGCAGCCCTGCCCCTAGCCCGGCTGCCTCTCCAGGCCACAATGGCACCTCGTCTCCGACCGGCAGCCCTGCCCCAAGCCCGGCTGTCTCTCCAGGCCATGACGGAGCCTCGACTCCAACCAGTAGCCCTGCCCCAAGCCCGGCTGCCTCTCCAGGCCACAATGGCACCTCGTCTCCGACCGGCAGCCCTGCCCCAAGCCCGGCTGCCTCTCCAGGCCACAATGGCACCTCGTCTCCGACCGGCAGCCCTGCCCCAAGCCCAACTGCCTCTCCAGGCCATGATAGTGCCCCATCCCTGACCAGCAGCCCTGCCCCAAGCCCGACTGCCTCTCCAGGTCAGCACGGCGCCTCATCCCCAACCAGCAGTGACACCTCATCCATGACCACCCGCTCTATGTCAAGCTCCATGGTCACTTCAGCACACAAGGGCACCTCATCCAGGGCTACCATGACCCCAGTCAGCAAGGGCACTCCATCCTCAGTCCCCAGCTCCGAAACTGCTCCCACTGCTGCCAGCCACATTACCAGGACAGCCGCCAGCAGCCCTAGCATAGCACTTTCCACCTCCTCCAATCCTAAGACTTCTCAGCAGTTGTCTGTTAGGGTCTCCCTGTACTTCCTGTCTTTTCGCATTACAAACCTCCAGTTTAACTCTTCCCTGGAAAATCCCCAAACCAGCTACTATCAGGAGCTGCAGAGAAGCATTTGGGGTTTGGTGAGTAGCTGACTTTCCTCTAACATGCACCCCCACCCCCAACCCCCGAAGCAGCCTTCAGAACTCTATGAGGCACTTGCATCAAATCAGTCTTTTCCCTCTCACCCCAGATTTTGCAGATTTATAAACAGAGGAATTTTCTGGGCCTCTCAGAGATCAAGTTCAGGTACAGTTCTGGGTGTGGACTCTGTGGGACTGGTGGATGTTGTCATGACTGTGAGGAGGGTGTACTGACCCAGAAACTGGGACCCATGTCTGAGTTCCCCATTTCTTTGTAACCAGGCCAGGATCTGTGGTGGTAGAATTAACTCTGGCCTTCCGAGAGGGTACCACGGCCGAGTGGGTGAAGGCACAGTTCAGTCAGCTTGAAGCACAAGCAGCCAGTTATAACCTGACCATCAGCGGAGTTAGTGGTGAGTCCACTTCCCCAGCTGCCAGCCAGCACCACCCTGCCCGGGACCCTCTCTCTCCAGCATCTGGGTGCATGCTTTTTCTCTTGGAGCTGGTGGGGGGAGAGCCACCTCCTTTGGGAGACTGCTCTGACCACTGCTTTCCTTTCAGTGTACAATGCCCCATTTCCTTCCTCTGCCCAGGCTGGGTCTGGGGTGCCTGGTTGGGGCATTGCCCTGCTGGTCCTGGTCTGTGTTCTGGTTGCGCTGGCCATCATCTATCTCATTGCCCTGGTAAGTGCTCAGTCCCCAACCCTGACCAGAGTCCCCCTGCTGGAAGGAGCCGTGCGCTCCCCATAACCTCTTGTCTCCCCAGGTTGTGTGTCAGTGCGGACGAAAGAAATGTGAGCAGCTGGACGTCTTTCCAACCCTAGATGCCTACCATCCTATGAGCGAGTACTCCACCTACCACACCCATGGGCGCTACGTGCCCCCTGGCAGTACCAAACGGAGCCCCTATGAGGAGGTGAGGGAGGCGGGGGCGGCGGCGTGGGCGAGGCTTTGTCTGGGCAGTGGTTCTGAAAGGTTACTGGGAAAACCTAAAGAACTGAGAAGAGGTGACATGAAATAAGCAGTGACTGACAAGGCTGGGGTGGAGGTCAGAGGGGTTCTGTGGGAAAGGCTTAGGGAAGAAGGGGGACCTCAGGAGGGTGTGCCCCCCGCAACCAGCACCCCCAGAAGAGCATTCACTGCTCAACTAAACTGGGATGCCCAGAGACGACATGAATGGGGCACTGCCATGAAGGTGCCCACGAAGGTGCCCATGAAGGGCACCAGGGGAACCCTTCATGGAAGGAGCACCTTGCCCCAGCTTGTCTCCTAAGAATGGAGGGTAGATTGGGAAAGGCTGGTGGGGAGAAGGGGGTCTCTGAATTGGGAAAGAAGTCTCACCAAGCCAGGTGAGCCTGGGTGCAAGCTGGGGAGGCACAGACCCCTTCTTCCTTCTTTCTGCCTTTTACTCCGTGACCTAGTAAATAATTACTTTGCCATCTGGGGCTGAAAGGCCACTCCAAGTGGGGGAAGGGAGAGTTTCCTTTTCCTGACTTTTCCTCTGCCTGGGGACTTCCTTCTTCCAGTTTTACAGAAACGTGTACACCTCCTTGGGCTGGAGGAGCAGAGAATGGAGGGAGAAAGGGGCAGGAGGGGAAAGCAGGGGGTGCTGAGAGCCAAGGGGAGGGAGCGAACCAGAGCAGGAGGAGGAGGGGGAGTGGCCCTGTTTACAGTCATCTGGCTGGTGGTGGGGGCCAGCAGGTGCTCTCTCCGGATTAACCCTTTGAAAGCTAGTCAGGCTCCTGGACCATTCACCCTATCCTGGGGTGCCATCCAGGGACCCTGGGGAGGAAGGTTGTCCCAGGAAAGCCTCTGCCGCTCATCCTGGGTCTTTTCTGCCCCTATCTAGGTTTCTGCAGGCAATGGTGGCAGCAACCTCTCTTATACAAACCTGGCAGCCACTTCCGCCAACTTGTAAGGACATGTTGTCTTCTGAGAGTCCAGCCAGTACTGGCTGCCTCCCTGGAATTCTTCACTTCTGGGGACCCCCGCCCCCAACTCTGTTCTGGGCTAGTGAGCTGGGCATTCAGGTGGACTGCTCACAGCCTCCCTCACAGGACCCAAGAAGTCCCCTAAACCATCTTAGCCTTGGTGAAGCCCACCTGAGCCTCTGGGGACAGGCCAGAGGCAGCGGAATGCTGGAATACTGGCTGGAATGCTTGGAAATGGGAGTGGGAACATGAACATGGCTGAATAAAATGCAGACCTCCTCCACGCCCACTACCAGCTTCTGATCTGTTGTCTATGACCTGTGGATGGGTGAGGGGCAGTCAAAATGTGTGTGTGTGTGGAGGGGGGCGGTCTGGAAGAGACCTTTGGGAGAGGAGGGGAAGGGAAGAAGGCCAGAGGAGCGGGGTTCATTTGAGAAGCAGGAGGCGGGAGAGGAGATGGCATTGGCATGCAGGTGGACGGACTCCTGTCGCCTGTCCTGCATGGCCAGCAGCACACGAGGAAGGAGGAAACAAAAGCCTGAGGCTCTAGCAGCCAGCGTGACCCAGCTCTGCCCGCCCGACAGCCGGGCTCGCCCCTATCCCCTGGCCTGGATTTAACCCCCGCACCCTCCTCTCCCCTTGGCATGGTGCCCTCAGGCGGCTCTATTCTTAGCTGTCCGGGTGTGAAGTAAGTCCTAAGGCAGCAGAGTCAACACGGCCACGATAAGGTCCGTGTCAGATCCAGGGCCTGGCGCCAGACTGCCCCACCTGCCTCCTGGCTCTGGGGTCTACTATGTGGTGCCCCAGGGATGGGGAAATAGTTCTGGTTCTGAGGTCAAAGACTTCCCAGATGGCTCAGTGGTGTAGAACCGGCCTGCCAATGTAGGAGATACAAGACTCAGGTTCGATCCCTGGGTTGGGAAGATCCCCTGGAGAAGGAAATGGCAACCCACTCCAGGATTCTCACCTGGGAAATTCCATGGACGGAGGAGCCTGGCGGGCTACAGTCCTTGGGGTCACAGAGAGTCAAACATGACTGAGCACGCACACACTCCCTGACTGACGCACTGATGCCAAAAGCTCAGCTTCTCTGTACACCAGGACTGAATCGAATCTCTGAGACAGAGTTTTAGGTGAAGTAGAAAAGAATAGCTTTATTGTGTTGCCAGGTGAAGGCGGCCACAGTGGGCTAATGCCCTCAAAACCATATGTCCCCAGTTGGAGATTTACAGTAATTGCTCAAAGAGCACATGATCAGCTCATGGACATTTTTCTGATGGGTTGGTGGTGAGGTAACTGGAATTCAGCATCATCGACCTTCAGGACCAGCTGCTCTGGGGTCTACATACCATCTTTAACTTTTCCCACCTGCAGGGGATATCAGTTTCTACAAAACAGCTCAAAGATATTGTGAATATCCATTGATGGGGAAACAGGGTGTTGCTCAAGACTGTCCTTGACTGTTTCTCTCTGGTCTCCCATTCCCTCCTTTCCCTAATTAACAACTGCTTGACTCTGCCCTTGGAACTCAGGGAAGGTCATGGAGGCTGAATGAAGGCTGTCTCCTATAATCCAAGAAATGGTGGAGACAGAAAGGCCTTGTGCCAGGAGCCCCTGATCTCTTTGGGCACCCTAAGTTGCATTCCTGCAGGGCTCCGCCCAGACGCCCCATGGGGGTAGGGGTGGGGGTGGTGGGAGGGCGGGTATCCAATGCAAGCAGCCACCAGAGCGATGTGCCCCCTGGTGGCATGGTCGGTTTGGACCTGGGCTGGGCACAGGTCTGGCAGAAGACTGGGGAGCACAGGGCTTGGGGACCTCCTTCCCTCAGGCACCAGCTCCACCACGCACCCCTGCTCTGAGAAATAGCAGGGAACCCGCCATCCCCTTGGCCTGCCACATCCAGCACAGAAGCTAAGAGGAATGGGCTCCGGGAAGGCAGACATCACAGGAAGGCCTGGCATCACAGTTTATTGTTTATAAACCATGAAAATAACAGCTGTTGTTTGGCACAGGCCTGGCAGTGCTCACCGCAGGGGGGCAGCAGCAGGCACCAGAGGCCTTGCCAGGCCCAACCCAGTGGGGACACTCAAGCTCAGCTGGGACCCCAAGGGAGACTCGGCACGTTGGCATGGGTGCAGGACAGGTTACAGCATGCAAGGGGGAGAAGAGGGGAGAAAAGGCATGCGGCTGGGGGTACAGGGACCCAAATAAATAAAGCAGGATGGGAGGGTCCCTTTCCCTCACCAAAGAGTGCCTGGGTACTGTCCAGCCAAAAAGCCTCTCTGCCCCAAGACTGAAGTTCAGCATGGATGGGGCAGGGAGCTTGGCAGGGCGGAGGGCAGAGCTGGGGAGCATGCCCAGTGTTCCGGGTGCCTTCCCTCCCAATCAGCCTGGGGAGGAACGCAGGGCAGGTGTGGGGCAGGGGCTCTCTCCATGACTGGGGCAAGATGCCAAGGGCAGGGCATGGGGCAGAGATATGGTGGGGGTGGGAACCTGGATTAACAGGCAATAGGGAGAATGGGGGACATCCAGAGAGGTGAGTAGAGGAGAGTCCCTTGGTCAAGAAAGGCCCTGGGAAGACACAGATAGGAGAAGGGACAGGACCATGTGGGAGGAAGAGCTTAAGGGAGAAGCTGCCAGAGAGATGACCCGGCTTCAGGAGGCGTGGAGGGCCAGGGCCCAGCAGGGGCCCGGGAGGCTCAGTCCAGCTTGGCAAAGCCCCCAATGGTGACCTTCCTCTCCGGCTTAGTGCCCACGGGCTCCTGTAGCTGCACTGCGCCACCCCCAATGAAGCAAAAGGCAGGGCACACAGGTCCCGAGCAGTCCAGGGGGCACTCCAGAAGCCCTCGGAAGGACACGGCATCGAGGAAGGAAACGCGACCCCGCTCGTAGTCCAGGCAGATGCCCAGGCGGGGCGGCAGGGGCACTGTGCAGCTGGCCGCCGGGCCGTCCCTCCCTGTCAGCCCCGCATTCGCACTGGCCCCAGCCCCCAGCAGGATCTTGCCCATGCCGATGGTCAGGAAAGCGAAGGGTGGCGACGCCTCCACGGTGGCGTCCTCGGCACCGCTGTCGTGTCCACTGTCTGGGTCGTACCTGCAGGAATGGGTGTTGGGTAGAAGAATGTCGGGGGTGGGGTAGATGGTACCCAAGGGCTGAGATGTTGGGAGGATGGGATGTCGGGGAGCACGCAGTTCCAAGGATTGATTTGGGGACATTGAGAAGAGAACACATTGAAGAGACGGGCGTTATAATGTAGGGCTGGGGTTTGGTTTGGTGAGAATGGGGAAAGGCAAGCACATTGGCCAGAGGGGTGGGGGAGGGGAGGAAAGACAGGGTATCGCTCGGGCACACTGGAGAAAGGCAGTGCTTCCAACGCAGGCAAGTGGGAAGAAAATGGCGCTGGGATATCGTGCTGGAGAGGGTTTTGAGGGTTAGAGAATCTTGAAAGGATGAGGGGTTAGCGGTGGGGAGAGGCGGGAGCAGAGAAAACATGCTGGGAAGGGGGATGCTGGGAGAGAGATGAGGGCGGGTCAGTGTCTTAGGTGAAGGGTGTTGGGGGATGCAGGTTGGGGATCACAGGTTTAGGAGGGAACTGATGTTGAAGAGAAGACACTTCTGAAGAAATGGGGTATTGAGGGATAGAGTGCTGAGGGGGAAGAAGAGCATGTGTGGGTGGCTGAAAAAGAGGATGCTGGGGATGAGAGGGTATGGAGAAGGAAAGTTTAAGGGAAGAATTTGAGGAGGCTGAGACAAGGTGTGGGGGAAGGAAGTACTGGAGAGAAAAAGTTTTGTGGTGAAAAGATGTTGCCAAAGGGGTGTGAGGAAGAAAGGGCACGGAGACTTGGCGAGATAGTGTGTTAGCCTGAGTGACAGATGGAGGGGAGTGGAGATGGCTTCCTTTTCCATTGCCCCTTTCCCCAGTCACTCCAAAGATCAACCTCCAAAACGCTTTCACGGAGCCCACACTTCTCCTGACCACAGCGCCTCCAGGCTGCCTCATGTTACTTCCTCCTGATTTCCTTCCAGCTCCATGCCAGCAAGTGTGTGCTCCCTTCGTCACCCCGCCGTGTTCCCAGCTCCCCCACCCAGACCCCCAGAACCCCATACCTCCCAGAGGGGCCTGACCTGGGGCTGATCACGTCGGGGGCACCCTGGAAGCTTTCCTGAAGCTTGCTCTCCAGCCCGACGCCCACCTTGACCAAGTAGGAGGCTGGGTCTACGGCGCAGGCCCAGTAGCTGCGGCCCTGGGTCACAGCCACATCGCCCAGGACCACGTCCACGCTCAGGTGGCAGCCCGTCAGCAGCCGCTCGGCAGCCAGCAGCAGGGGCAGCCCTGGGACACTCCTCACCGCTCGCTGGTCCTTGCTGATGGCCAGCCGCTCTCGGCTTGTGCCCCAGCGGCCATCCAGGAAGAAGTGCAGGACTGGAGTAGGGGAGGGTTAAGACAGAAGGATGGACTTCAGGGACAAACACTGGCACTGGGGATCTCGAGGTGTCAGCACGAGACACTGGGAGATTTCAGAACACAGAACAAGTTGCCGAGGGACGGGCAGGGGGCTCTTGGGAACAGGGCCTGGAAAACTGGAATGGGGAGTATAAGGGAAGAAGAAAGGGCATCCCAAGTGGGCATGGGACCCCAGGAAGAGTTTTAGTGATGACTAGTGGGCATGGAAACCAGTCTCCCAGACCCAGCTGACTCGCTCTGGCTGCCTCTTCTATTATGCCTATACTCCAGAGCCTCCGCTATTTTCTGGAGAGTCACTTGACCAACATTTATTGAGCCCTGGTGCTGTGCTTAGTCGCTCAGTTGTGTCCGACTCTTTGTGACCCCATCGACTATAGCCCGCAAGGCTCCTCTGACCATGGGATCCTCCAGGCAAGAATACTGGAGTGTGTTGCCACACCCTCCTCCAGGGAATCTTCCCAACCCAGGTCTCCTGCATTGCAGGCAGATTCTTTACCATCTGAGTCACCAGGGAAGCCCTATTGAGCCCTTGAAAAGTGAAAAGTGAAGTCCCTCAGTCATGTCCAACTCTTTGCGACCTCATGGACTGTAGCCCACCAGGCTCCTCAGTCCATGGGATTTTCCAGGCAAGAATACTGGAGTGGGTTGCCATTTCCTTCTCCAGGGGATCTTCCCAACCGAGGGATCGAACCCAGGTCTCCCGTATTGCAGGCAGATGCTTTAACCTCTGAGCCACCAGCTCAAATTCTTGGCTAAGACTTTACACATTAGCAAGTCACTTAATTCTTACAACAATGCTATGGGGTAGGTGTTGTTACAATACCTACAGAGGAGGAACTGCAGGTTCAGAAAGGGTGAATAATTCACCCAAAGCCACACCACTGGCAAGAGGCAGAGCTGGGATTTGAACCCAGGCAGTCTGGCTCCAGAGCTAGTGAGGATGACCCACTGGGTTATGCAGTCTCTATGGGGCCCGGCCAGCAGCAGCTGTCCATGCCGGGGTCCCAGGCACCCAGGGCCCACTCACCGGGCGCGGGCGGAGTGTGCAGATGCACGTCCTCGCTGTACTCGCCGTAGCCGGCCTTGTTGCAGCCGCGGACACGCAGCACGTACACAGAGCCCGTGTCGGGGTTCTCCAGCAGGGCGCTGGTACCCCTCACCTCCTCCCGCCGCTGCCAGCGGGTGGGGCCTGGCTGGGCCGGCACGTCGGTGCGCCGGAACTCAATGGTGTAGTGCCAGGCAGGTGGTGAGTGGGGGGGCAGCCGCCAGCAGAGGAAGATCTGGTCGTAGGCAAAGGTGCGCTGGGTGTCGATGACTGGAGCCTCGGGCACTGTTGGAAGAGACAGTGGGGGTCAGTCACGGCCTGGCCACGGGCATGGTGTGGAGGGTGGGCGGGAAAAGGGAAAGCAGCGGGAGCCGGGGGGGTGAGTGCGAGTGAGAGGGATCTGGGAAGACGCCTGTCTGGGCCCT
This sequence comes from Bos mutus, assembly GCF_027580195.1. NCBI lineage: Eukaryota > Metazoa > Chordata > Mammalia > Artiodactyla > Bovidae > Bos > Bos mutus. The sequence continues at coordinate 19,308,209 of NC_091619.1, read as the reverse complement.
GGGTGCGGGAAAAGGAGAGGCAGGTGGCCTGAGGCCAGTCCTGGGCTGCCACTCCCTCGATCTGGGCCTCAGTTTCCTCCTCTGTCAAATGAAGGTACGAGATCACGTGTTGTCCTTTCTTTCTATGACCCTTTTTAGTCTATGAATACAGAGGAGCCCCAGGGAAAGGCAGGTAACGGCCACTGGAGCCCACCCAGGCAAGAGGGTGCTGAACAGGAAGAGGAAACTGCACGGGAGACAGATGCGAGGAGAGGCAGCAAGGCAGAAACCGGGGGCAGAGGGCCAGTGCAAGCTCGATGGCACAGGAAGGGTCAGGGGAAGAGAAGGAAAGCCTAGGCGGCAAAGGTCATAAGGACAAAAAGTCAGAAATGCAAGGATTAAGGGTCAGGGAAGAGGATGGTGGAGGCGGTCTGGTTAGGGCAGGAAAGAGAAGGAAGCCATGGGTGGGGAGCCGGGCTGCGTGGGAGTGGCAGGGCAGGGCAGGGGACCTGGCAGAGGGGGCAGGACCCCCAGGGCAGGGCCGCTGACTTGCCTGGGGTGCTCCGGAGCAGAGTCCGCGGTGGCCACAGCCTACAAACAAAGAGAGGGAGAAGCAGCGCTGAGCGCGGTGGGACGGGGTGGCCGGGTGGGCTAGGTGGGCAGGATGGCTGGCCAGGCCAGGCGGGAGGCTTGGGAGTTAGTTCCCTGGTGGGCACTGCCCCCCGGGCCCGCTGCTGGGGAGGAAGGGAGGAAGGCTCTAATGGGACATAGGGCCTGGCCATCTCCTCACCTCGCAGGAAATTAAGCTCTGTCAGCAGCTTCATCTCACGCCCCACATCCAGCTGGCAATGGCGGAAGGAGGAGCTGGCAGCTGGCCGGAATGTCTGGAGGGCCTCTGTGGCTCGGGCAATCCTGGGATGGGGGCAGGCAAGGGTCAGATTTTCCTGTAGCTCAGATGGTAAAGAATCTGCCCGCAATGCAGAAGACCTGGGTTCCATCCCTGGGTCGGGAAGATCCTCTGGAGAAGGGAATGGCAATCCACTCCAGTATTCTTGCCTGGAGAATCCCAAGGACAAAGGAGCCTGGCAGGCTACAGTCTGTGGTGTCACAAAGAGTCAGACAGGACTGAGCGACCACCACCACCAAGGGTCAGGCACTGCTGTCTGGGCCACCGCCCTTCCCCTTGATTCTGCCGTGTGTGGCCCTAGAGCCTTGGTATCGGCTATGGCTCTCTTCCCTGTCCCTTTGGGCAACAGCTGGTATCCATTTGGCCTGGTGAAAAGTCCTCAGGGCCCAGCTCTCCGCTGGGCAGGACTCTCGACACTGCCTGATACATGGGCTACACCCACGATGCCCCTACCCTGCAGGAGCCTATGACCCTGTGCCATGCCCCCTGAGTACCTGTTGTGCAGTTGTTTGGCTGCTTGCACAAAGCAAGGCTGGTCTGTTTCTTTAAGAACCTCCTGAGCGTAGCCCACCAGACCTGAGCCGTCCAGCAGGCTCCGGTGCTCCTGGATCTGGGCGCTGAGACGGGCCAGCCGTTCTTGCTGACACTCCTCAATGGCCTGAAGCAGTGACGCCCGCTTCTCCTCCAGCACAGCCCCCAGCCCCCGCACCAGCTGGGACACCTCCTCCTTGGCCTGCTGACCACTCACCTGTCCAGAGAGCAACATTGACTGCCTCCTTCTTGAAGGCTGCATCTGCTCCAGCCTCCTGGGGCACCACACCACGACTAGGATCACAAAGGATCTGGGGAAATCCTACCTACCCATTCAAGTGGGACCAGGCTCATGGCTCCACGGTCTCCTGTACACCCACATAGGCTCAACTCCTGACCATTTGTGTTAATCTTCCTGGAGGCCCACACCATGATCCTGACTCCTTGAGGACTCCCCCAAATAAAAGAGGCCACGACCACACTAATATCCACCTGGATCACACTAATGTCCACCAGCATCTGTGCCATCCTTACCGCCCTTCCCCACGTCAGCTGATTCAAGCAATCTGGCAAAAGGTATCAGAGCCATCGCCTCACCCTCCTTGGTCCAAGGATGTGTGCCATCCCCAGCAGGCAGCTGAGCCTGAAGGCATCTGAGCTCCATCCCTGGGGCTTTTCAAGCTCTCCCTCTCCAGGGTGATAGACACCCTGTCTCCACTGTAGCCTTGGGTACCGCCTGGCCTGGGGCACTGCCATTTCTGACAACCTGGTTTAACCAGAGCCTTGACACATCCACGGACCCCACATGGGCTTCCTGAGTTTGCAGCCAGGCGAGTGGGCTGTGCCCATCTTCACCCCCTTCCTGCTCCCACTGCCAGGCAGGACCCAGGGCCCACCTCCGTGCCCTCCCTCACCTCCGTGTGCCTCACGGTCTCCTCCAGCTCACAGATCTGGGTCTGCACTGTGTCCTGGTTTCCCAGGATGTATGTCAGGCTCTTTGTCAGCTTGTCCTGAGGGGCAAAGAAAGAGGTGGGCATCACGCCTGGCCCTGAAGCAGCCAGCAGTGCAGAGGAGAGGTGAGTTGGTGTGGGTGTGGGCAGTCCTGGTGTTGAATGAGGCAGGGTCCTCACCTTGAGGGCCTGGTAGGCACTGACCACTGGCGTGATTTTGTGGCCGCTGTGGGTGCGCCGCACACGGCAGAGCTGGCACACCAGTCGTTGGCACGTCTTGCAGTAATGGGTCACCTCTTCCTTGTGATCTGGACACATTAGTCCCTAGGGACAAAAACAGCAAGGAAATAGTCAGCCAATGGCGTGTGTAAGGGTGCTGACCTACCACAGGGCAGTTCCCTGCCTGTCCTCCCCTGGGCCGGCCGCAAGCTGGTGGAGGGGAGTTCAGACGCGGTGCTCCATGGTGCCACCTGCTGGTATGCCCTGGCAATCAAGGAGAACCTTTCCTGCAAACCACCTTGCTCCTCCCTTCCTCTGCATGTGGTAATAACAATAATGGTTAATAATTAGCCATGTCTATCTTGTTTACTGCTGTAGCCCCAACACCTAGGATAGCACCAGGTACTTGATAAATATTTGTTCAATGAATGAATACATGACAGACCTTTTCACTGTATATAAATAACTTTCACAAACATTATCTCAGGAATCCTCCCATCAACCCTGCAGGTATGGAGATTGCAGGGCAGATATATTACAAGCCTCATTCAGCAGATGAGATGGAGGCTCAAAGATGTTCAAAGATTTGTCCAGTGCCTTTATTGTTATAGAAAAAGGAGTTTGGCAATGGCAAACCTGTGGCCACCTCCTTTTGGAAGCCCACAGTGCCGGGCATGCCCTCCCACCCAGCACCACCATGCCCTCCCCCCCTTCCCAGGCCCTGCAAAGGCTGGCTCACCTTGGGGCGAAAGGAGAGGGTGGGCAGGGTGGGTTCATGCTGGGCCTTCTGGGTGCCCCAGGGATGGAAGAGCTTGAAGCACTCGTTGCAGAAGGTGGCGCGGCACTCGGTACAGCCCTTGGTGGCTTCTAGTTGCGGGGGCTTGCACAGCTGGCACAGGATGGCACCACCCACACTCACACTCTGGCGGTACCGCTCCACCACACGCTCCAGGGTCAGGTTCCGGAAAAGCCCTGCCAAGCCCCGCTCCCCCAGCTCCACATCGCCCTGGCAGGCTGGGCACGGGAACATGATCACCTGGGGTGCAGAGCACCTCGCTTCCGCCCGGGGTATGTCCCAAAGCCTGTGGATGGGCCAGGAAGTAGGGAGGTGAAAATCACAGCTGACTCAGGGTGGGGGAAGTCTGTTCAATTAAAGAATTAATTTTCATTGTGCCAGAGCTCAGCTCTTAGCAGAGCCTGGATGGGCAGTACCCCTTGAAAAATAGACAGGTGCCCCTGGCCAGGGATGGACCCCTTCCATCTTCCTGATGGACATCCCAGCATCCCCATCCCAACCCCATGGGTGCCAGCCCCACCTGACTTAAGCAGCCGGTCCAAGCGGTCTGGTTTGGGGAGAGTTCTGCGGGAGAGGCGAGGGCTTCGGGTGGATGGGGTGGAGGCAGGAGAAGTGGGCTCGGAGCTGGGGTCCCCACCATGGCCTATGTAGCCCTGCTGGCCCAGGACCTCCCGGGCACAGGCCTGGCACACGTTGTGGGTACAGGGCAGCACCAGCGGCTGCTTATACATTTCTTGACACACTGGGCACAGCAGTTCCTTCTCCATGTTCTTCATGCTCGTCTGTGGAGGGACCAGGAGGTTGGATCAGAGCTTGGACACCTGGGTATATCTCAAGAGGCGCCTCAACTGCATTTAAAGACCCAAGGGTTCTTGGAAATGAGGAAGAAAAACTACAAGGGACCCGAAAAGCTATGGATTTTTCGCCAGCATCAGCCTTGGCCTGGTTCACAGGCCTTCCAACTCCGTGTCCCCAGCATGCGTCCCTCCTGCAGAGCTACATACATAAGGAGGAGGGATGGCTGGAGCTCAGGTCTCCCCCAGTCTCAAGCCCCACCCCCTGTCCTAGTCTCAGCCGGACCGACAGCCGCTCTCACCTGGCCTTTGCCCCCCTCCCCCCCGTCTCCCGGCAGCCTGCCCCAGGCACTTCTCTCAAGGACACCGCCCATTCTGCAGCTCTGTGCAGAGGCCACCCCCCCCAACCCCCGCCTCCCCGCTTCTCTGGCATCCCCCTTTCCCTCCTCCCCCGCGTGATTTCTCCTTATAACCAGGCTCTCTCCATCCTCCTGCTCACCCTGTCTGTCCTCCTGCGGTGGCTCCGGCCTGCAGCCGCCTTCGCCTCCATTGCCCATCACTAACCCATCTGGCTCCTCCTAACCCATACCATTTTGCCCCCCACCATCCGGCTCTCCTGCTACCACCCCAGGCATAACCCGGCCTGTCGCAACCCCTCCCAAGGTAGGGTAGAAAGGAGCGCGCCGCCTATTTGCCCCCTCCCCACCGGAAGTACCCCTCCCTTTTTCGGTGGCGGGGGTCCTCAGGCTATGCCCCACCCCCACACCTCACCTTGGTCCCTCTCTTCGCAGCCATCCCGGTCAGGGGCGCAGCTGACACAAAGGAGGGAGGGACAGGGAGGGAGGGGGAAGGAAGTGGTGGGGGGGAGCAGGGTTGGCACCGCCCCTGGGAGAGCCGGGCACGGGTTGCCATGACAACCGCAGGCTCGGAGGCAGCCCTGCGTGGGGGTGCTGTGGGGTGGGGTCTCGTGAAGGGGTCCAATTTGGGAACTGCACCGTGGTGCGGCTCCTTCCTCGCCCCCGACCTGTTCTCAGTTTTCTTGGAAAATACCCAATCTCACGCCCCTTCCTCATAGCATAGCCCCGTTGCCCTGCAACCCCAGCCTCGGTGCACGGCTGGAGGCTACCCCAAGCCACCCGCTGTATCCAGGCAGCTCCATGTTCCTTACACCCCAGCAGATGGACGCCTTCACGGCATTCACCTCCGGGCTGCCCCCGGGATTACCCTCTCAAACCTGCATCCCGATCCTCCCAGTCCTTTCGGCCACTGACAACCCCCTGGCTACATCCCAGCATCTTGCGGGACCCCCACCTGTTCGAGGTCCCGGCCTGCCCCGGACCCCTATGCTCCCCCTCCCCCTCCCCTCGACCCCACCTTAACTCACACTGATGCGGACCAGTGCATCCATGATAGAAGTGAAGGTCTGCATATCCTCACCCTCAGCCATGGCCCTAGCATGCCCGCCCGCCCCCGGGTGCCCGATCCCGGCTGCGGCTGCGAACCCCGGGCTTAATGCAGGAGCCGGGTGGGGATGTGGGGAGGGGTGAGGGTGAGATGTCACTGCGCATGCTCCAGGGACCAGCATCTAACGGCGCCCGTCGAGGTAGGAGGTGGGAAATAGTTTTCCCCACGTGGTTCTCAGAAGGCGGTCGGGTAGCGGGGCAGTAGTTAGGTAACATGGAACGGTATTTGAGGGGGAGCCATTTCTTATGTTCAAATTCTTCACTGGCTTCTAATCTTACTCATAGAAAGCAGAAGGATAGTTTTAGAGAAAGATAGACTCCAGGATGGAAGGACTAGATTTTGGTTTGGGCAAGAGTCCACGGGAGATATCAAGGCAGTGTTCATGGGGGGGGTTAGTTTTGAAGAACAGGCTGACATAATTGACAAAGAAGACAGAAGCAGTCCATGGGCCCGGTGATTTGAAGAGTTAAGTGCAGCTTGCACTGAGAGGCAGCAGATGCTCTGGGTGCGGGGAAGAGCCGGGAACCAGGGTGGTGGCCAAGGATGCTCCTTAGACGCAATATTTCCTCCCTGCAGGAAGAGGGCGCTGCATTCAGGCGCTGAGGGGGAGAAAGAGGAAGGCGTTAAGGGAGAAACAAGGCCACGTTAGGGCTTGACGCATGCGCACAGCCAATCGTCCCCGGTTCGGCTCTCCTCCTGGGCAGAAGCACGGATTGGACCCAAGGGCAGGGCATGATGGGTAACGGGACCAACGGGATCCCCTCTACCCCACCAACCCGGGAGGACTAGTTGGGGTCGGAGTTGGGTGGACTAGCTTTCCTGGTCCTCTCCCCACAGAGCTGACGTGTCCTGGGTTCCAGGCGATGGGCATTTCCACGGGGCGGGAGGGTTCAGGGTGAGGAATTCCTGGGGGGTCGCCGCGAGGTGTGGGGAGTTGGGGAAGGTGGCTGCAGTCCCCGGAGTGCTTGGAAGTGATCGGGCTCTCGAACTCCCGGACCTGCTGAATCTGCCTGCGGCTCCTGCAGGGAGGGCTGGGCCTGACTCTCCGTCTCTCCTCTCCCCCGCCCCAGTGGTGGGTACAGGCACGTCGCTGGCGCTTTCCTCCCTCCTGTCCCTGCTGCTCTTCGCTGGGATGCAGATGTATAGTCGCCAGCTGGCCTCCACCGAGTGGCTCACCATCCAGGGCGGCCTGCTTGGTTCCGGCCTTTTCGTCTTCTCTCTCACTGTATCCTCTCAGCGGGGGAGTGGGCAGAGTTGTTTGAGGGTAGGAAGGGTGGAGGGTCAGGTAGGCTTGTACCCTTCCCGTTAACCCGCACGTCTCAGCCCCCATGGCACGACCGACGCCTTAACTCCCTCAACCCAGGCCTTCAATAATCTGGAGAATCTTGTCTTTGGCAAAGGATTCCAAGCAAAGATCTTCCCTGAGAGTAAGTGAAAATTTGAGGTTGAGTATTTGAACCCTTTCTTGTAAGCCTCACCTCTAATCTCCTCCAACACTGTGCTGAACTTCCAGGTGCTTAGACAGTAAAGATTGTTGAGGAACCATGTGTACTCACTGTCTGAAAACAGATGATACTTTTGGATACAGTACTTTTTACTCTTGGAATTGGAGCTAGGAGAAAGGGCTTCTGAAAGCAAGAAACTCATTTACTTTCTGGCCAGTTTCCGGGGAAGGTTTGAGGGAATAGGCAGGTCTGCGCCTGTAATGAATATATCCAAGGAGGGTGTTCTTTGTTTCCACCAGAAAAAGAAGGGCCAAATTCACTGAAGGATTCCAAGGTGACATGGACCCAATACTAATGAACTGTATTTGAGATGATTGTGAAGAGCCTAAAGTATCAGATAACACCAGCTTTCTGTGTCAGCAGGAATCCTCACCAAAGTAGAATAATTGTTAGATTGTTTTCCATTTGAAAGGATCCTTGTTGTTGCTCATGTACTCAAGAATTGATGATTTAGTTACGTATGGAGAATTAAGTTCATAAAGCAAATTAGGCGTCAAGGCCAGATCACCTAAGGATGCCACATGCCCCAAATTGATAGCAGATGCCATCTCCTGTGAAGCCTTCACCTGTCACTGTGGCCGTCATTTCTTCACCCTCCTTACCTCTTGCCCTCTTCACCTGGCCGCTCTGCAGGCTTCCAGAGCTCCTTCCATACAGCAGAACATCTCTCTATTAGGTTTTGTTTTTCTGTGTATTGTCTTCATTTGCTTCTGAAAGAAGCTTCTGTCATGGGAAAGCTGCTTGGCCCTCTTCACCTGCCCTCCTCAGCTGGGCAGGTGGGATTGCCCTTGCTATCTGCCCTCCCACCTTCTCTCCAGTCCTACTCTGGCTGTCTGGAGACCCTTTTCTGCCCCCATGGGTGTGTGTGTCCACACACTCCGCTCTCCACTTTATGTCCAGGGAGTGAGAACCTCACTTCCAGCACTGGCCAGCCAGTTTAGTGAATTGATCCCCTTTGGCTGGCTTCTGTTGAAAAGGCCGTGACCCTCTTCCTCAAATGCAAGCAAGCCTTACCCTTCAGACTCTGCTGTCATCTTTCCTTTTTACTGGATGCAAGCCAGGATAGGGAAGTTAGGTGATATTTGGGGCAGAGCTGGAAATGAGAATGCATCTGGTACTTCCATGTCCTGGGTATCGATAAGACCATCTGATGTCCCCTTGCTGTCATGCCTTACCTCTACAAGCAGGTCCCCCAAGATTCAGAGAGCCCCAGATTTCTCCTAGACCCAAATATGAATGCCTGGTGTCTCCATTCTGACCACCACCCTCCTTGTCACCTTTTGCCTCCCCAGTTCTCCTCTGCCTCCTGTTGGCTCTCTTTGCATCAGGCCTCATCCACAGAGTCTGTGTCACCACTTGGTAAGTGCCTGACAGCTGGATAAGGGGTGTAGCATCCTGCCCTTTGGCACTTGACCCTCCTGTGATGGTTCCAGACTTCCCCATACCTCCCTCCCGCTCTGTTCTCCTTCCTGTCCCCTTTCCCATTTTCCTAAACCTGAGCCTAGATTCTTTCCCTCATGCTGGTGTCTGCTGTAGGAGGCACCAGGTTGGCAGCATGCCTATTAATGCCACCACTGTTTTTCTTCACCCTGTAGCTTCATCTTCTCCATGGTTGGTCTGTACTACATCAACAAGATCTCTTCCACTCTGTACCAGGCGACAGCTCCAGTCCTCACGCCAGCCAAGGTTACGGGCAAGGGCAAAAAGAGAAATTGACCCTGAATGTCTAATAAAGTTGGTTCTTTGTAGCTCTGAGCTGTGATACACTGTGGGCCTCTCCTGCCCATGCGTGTACATGGGTATGTGCAGAATGCTGCGGCAGATGGGTACCTGCTGCTTTCAGTCCTTGGGGATGGAGGAGCTTTCCTTCCTCCAAGGTTCATTTTTACCAACTGTTTATGGAGTGCCGTCAGTGCCAGGCACTTTGCCAGGCACTGGAGTGGCGTATGCTTGTGTAAGAGTCTCATAGAAGAAAAGCATAAGAATGATCTGCAGTCCTGCCTTTTGGGAAAAGAGGTGAAGACTGCAATGCAGGAAGGCCTGCTCATCGGAGCTGGAATAGATCTTGAAACAGAGGAGTAAACGAGGGAAAGGCCCCTCACCCCTGGGTCTCTCCACGGGATTCCATTTACACCTCTGGGGGCTTTGTTATTCCAGCTCTCCACCCTGAGCAAACGAGCCCTCCGGCACTTCTGCTCCAAGTCTGCAGGTGGGAATTCCCTACTGATGTTGCCCTTCTAAACCTGTGTGTTCTCCAGCATGGACGGATGCCTGTGTTTAGAAAGACTCCCAGGTTGATCACTGTCTCTATCCTCTTTGGTCTGAGTGCCTTCATTTTTTTCCTGTCTTGTAACCAAAGGACTAGGAAACATCTTGCTGCTGCTGCTGCTGCTAAATCGCTTCAGTCGTGTCCGACTCTGTGCGACCCCATAGCTTAAGTTGTAATAATAGCAAAGTATAGAAAACGATAGGGACAAGGCCACCAACCTTGGAGCCGGCCTTAACGGAAGTGAGGGAATGTGACCTCTCAGGTCTACTTTGTCCATGCTGTGCCGTGAGGAGTGCCTCTCTGACCAGAGTGTCTGTCCTTTGGAGCACCTAGGCACCCTCCCTCTTGGTGGTGTGGGCTTTAGGGTGCTTACTGTGCCTTGGTCAGCTTGATATTCCCCACAGAGCCTGATGATGGGCAGTGAGGACCAGAGTGTTGGTTGAATGAAAGAACCTGCCCTCCTGGAACAGAAAATTCAATACATGGGATGTGCCTGAGTTAGGGAGTAAGACCCAATGAAGGCGAAGAAGTGAGTCAAAGGAACTCTGGTCCAGGATTAGACATCCCCACCCTCCCCATTTGTAGCCGGAATCCAGATCCTTTAACCTCTGTCTCTAGGCTAAGGGAATACCATGCAGTTTGCCCAGGTTACCTGCAGAGGGTGCCATGAGCTCGTGTCTTCTCCAGGAGACTGGCAACACTCAGCAAGTTGGCATTGAGGGCTTAGAGAGTTCCTACTGGGTCTTAAGGTTCTTGTTGAGTCTCTCCAGTGGAAGCCAACTTTTGGAGGACATGAGAGACTGGCTAAAACCTGAATCAAGTCTCCTTGCTCCTGGCTGTGAGTGGAGGCAAAGACAGTTCAGTGGAGACCAGAGCCTTCCTGAGAAGGAATGGTAGTCCTAAGCTTTGACTTACCTAGTGATGGTGGGGGCGGTTACCATATGTGGGACCCTTGGGGAGAAGAAATGGTGCCCCAAAAGGGTCCTGGACCTGCAGGAAGCTGGGTGAGTTCTAGGTCTCAGTCCGTCAAACCCTGTCCTGGCGTGGGCAGAAGGCCAGGTGCCAGCCAGGTGAGCACCGACACGGGAAATCTGACCACCTGGGGGCATCATACCTTCCAAGATGAGAACTGGGGCCAGGTTACTGGAGGTTGGGGAGAAGCCCAAGCAGGTGCCAGGACAATGCCAAGGTATCTGGGCACCTGCTGCCACCCACTGCATAGGCCTCAGGGACAGTATATGGCCAGGAATAATGATCCCTTCCTCAGGGAACGGGTGCATTTATCAGGCAGGCTGGCGCCGACGTCAGCTCTCCACCCAGCCTGTCCCTGGGGTGCCTCGCCGGCTGCCTGCACCTGACCTACCAATTAACCCTAGCAGGGGTATCCCAGCCATCTAACACCATCATTAAATAAGGGGGCGTGAGGCCATCAGAGCTTTTGGAAACCTGAAGGTGAGAAGGGCAAAGGTGCTAACCTCTTGGCCCCAGGACGCCTGGGGCTCTGCTCCACCCTGGAGGCTGGAGGCCTAGGGGAGAGAGGGGCGGTCGGCCCCTGGAGGACCGGGGGAAGCCAGATGTTTCCTCCTGCTCCCTCACACGTGGCCCTGACACCCGCTGCCTGCTCCGGAAACAGGAGTAAATAACACAGGGTGGGCTCCTGTCCCAGAGATGGACTCCTTGGGGCAGGAGGTGATGCCACCTAAGAAGAGGGCAATGGGAAGGTGAGACGAGGGGGCTCCCCTGCCCGGGCAGAGGCTGGACCCCCCCCCCCAGGACTGGCGCTGGCAGGAGGGGACGCCTGGCATTTAGGGCATCTTGAGGGTCAGCAGGGAAGGGGGCGCCCAGGGCAGGCAGGGAGGGGGAGTCTGCGCCAGGCCTTGGCTCCAGCCCTTTCCGGACCTTATTGTCCTTGGTGAGAACAGGACGCGGTCCTGTTCCCACTGCCCAGCCCCTCCCCCCCCCCCAACTCTGCTCCCCAGGGGAAGGATGTTGGGAAACAAGAGAGACCCAGAGACTGGTAGAGACAGAGCGGCTGAGAGACACAGAGACAGAGACAAAGGGAAACGTTTCAGTCGAAAGCGAGTATTGAAACTCATTGTAGCTTGAGGGAGCCCTGGGCACTGTGGGAACCGGGAAAGAATGGGAAGCCGGAGGCCCTGCCCTCAGGGACCTCCGGACTCGCCTGCCCCGTGCACACTGCTCCTTGACTTAGGGTCACTCACAGAGCCGCCTCCTAAGCAAACAATAGCCAGAACCCTTGTGTGGGCACAGTTAGTGGCACTTGATTGCTTCACCTCAGGTACATTTCTTTGCCTCCGTGCCAGCAGACTGGAAGTTTCTCAGGGGGCAAGGCCAAGATCCTGCTCCCAAATCCCCCCTCCCTACTCCCTGGGGGCTGGGAGCAAACTGGCCACCGTAGGTTGTGCTGTAAGTACTATTTGGTTGAGTTCCTGCCCTGGCAGAGAAGCCGCCTAATTGGCTCTAGAATTGGGCACCACATCCCCTGGGGTGGAGAGCAAAGTGCAGAATGCCTGGCCTGGGGCAGGAAGCAGACTTTAGAGCTGCGTGCCCGGCGCCCCCCTTTCCCTGAGCCACGAAGAGCCCACCATTCCCACCCCAGCCTCTGCAGCCCTGGCGCTTGGGCTGGGTCCCCTTCCTTCCAGCTCTCCTACCTGGGATGTTTCCTTCACAGGCAACTGCAGGCCTGACTTTATAATGTAACATTCTATGATAATGGGCATAGCAGTTATTAGGATTCTTTCTACTTTTGTATGTACTTGAAAATTCCATAGTAAAAGTTAAATCTTGTGTGTTGTATCCTTTTTTCTGTTCTGTGGGAGAGTGACAGGGAGACTATCTGAAACCACACCTAGAAATAACACCCAAAGCCTAAATTTGAGGCCCTGTGTGACAATGAGACCTGAGCCAAATGGCCCTTATGGTCTGTGAGGAGCCCTTCTCTGAGAATTCCCCTCACCTCAAATAAGCTGGAAGTTCCCCCCACTTTTAGGCTGAAGCCACACCATCAGGGGGGACTGAAAAGTGAGATTCTTCTCCACAAGTCAAGACCCCACAGAAAAATCTTCCCCACACCCCTGTTCTGGGCCAAGAGTTGCCACGAGGGCTGACAGGCTACTTCAGAGCAATTTCTGGATTGAGGTGCCTGTACACAATTTCTGGATTGAGGTGCCTGTACACAATTTCTGGATTGAGGTTCCTGTACACTTGTGTGAGGGTCTAGGCTCATCTGCCAGGGAGACCCCTCCCCTTCCTGCTCTCAGCCTCCAGCCCCCATCTCCAGCCCTTGTGTGTGAATGCTCAGTCGTGTCTGCCTCTGCGGCCCCACAGACGATAGCCTACCAGACTCTTCTCCTAGCAAGAATACTGGAGTGAGTTGCCATTTCCTTCACCAGGGGATCTTCCCGACCCAGGGGTTAACCCTGAGTCTCCTGCGTCTCCTGCATTGCAGGCAGATTCTTTACCGTGGAGCCTCGGGCAAAGCCCCTGTGATGGAGGCCTTTTTTCTGACGCAGACATTTACAGGTTCTGGACATCTGTGGTACACTAGAAAAGAGCCCAGGTCTTGAAATCAGACAGACCTGAGTTCTAGTTCCACTCTGACACCAGGTAAGGGTCCTTGTGCAAGCTGAGTTAAATTCCTCACCTGTAAAATGAGGATAATACCTTCTTCAGATTGTGGTAAAGAGGATTGGAATTAAATAACAACGTGGAAGAGCCTAGCATAGCACTCAACCCACTAGGCATTTGACAAATGTCATTTTTGTCCCTTACATGACCTTTTCACCCAACTTAGTGCTTTGCAGATATTCTCAATTTCATCACTTACCTCAAGCTTATAAGATTGATATTCTTACTGTGTACTTAACTTTATATGTCAGCCCGGTTGGGCCACATTGCCTGGATATTGGGTCAAACATTACTCTGGATGTTCCTTTTTTGGGGATGCCATGTAGCATGTGAGATCTTAGTTCCCTGACCAGGGATTGAACTTGTGCCCCCTGCCATGGAAAGGAGGTGTTCTAACCACTTCACTGCCAGGGAATTCCCACTCTGGATGTTTCTTGAGGGTGTTTTTGAATGAGATTTACACTTAAAATAGGAGTAAAGCAGATTGCCCTCCATAACGTGGTTGGCCCTCATCCAATGAACTGAAGGACCACATCGAACAAAAGACTGACCTCCCCAGAGAAGGAGGGAATTCAGTGGCAGATAACCCTGGGACCTGAGCTGCTCTGGTCTGCTGGATGCTCTTGCTGGTCTGTGCTCACGTTGCCTGGGACCTGGCCCTTTCCCTACTGTTCCCAGCTGTGGTCAGGATGAAGTCAAGACAGAGGAAGATCTTTCAGATTTTGGGTTTGCCAGCCTCTACAACCCATGAGGATGGTCTTGATCCCTGTCTCCTGTATAATGTCACGAACCTCCATCCATAGTTCATTAGGCGCTCTGCCTATCAGATCTAGTCCCTTAAATCTATTTCTCACTTCCACTGTATAATCATAAGGGATTTGATTTAGGTCATACCTGAATGGTCTAGTGGTTTTCCCTACTTTCTTCAATTTAAGTCTGAATTTGGCAATAATGAGTTCTTGATCTGAGCCACAGTCAGCTGTTAAAGTGCTGCACTCAATATGCCAGCAAATTTGGAAAACTCAGCAGTGGCCACAGGACTGGAAAAGGGCAGTTTTCATTCCAATCCCAAAGAAAGGCAATGCCAAAGAATGCTTAAACTACCACACAATTGCACTCATCCCACACACTAGTAAAGTAATGCTCAAAACTCTCCAAGCCAGGCTTCAGCAATACGTGAACCATGAACTTCCAGATGTTCAAGCTGGTTTTAGAAAAGGCAGAGGAACCACAGATCAAATTGCCAACATCCATTGGATCATGGAAAAAGCAAGAGAGTTCCAGAAAAACATCTATTTCTGCTTTATTGACTATGCCAAAGCCTTTGACTGTGTGGATCACAATAAACTGGAAAATTCTGAAAGAGATGGGAATACCAGACCACCTGACCTGCCTCTTGAGAAACCTATATGCAGGTCAGGAAGCAACAGTTAGAACTGGACATGGAACAACACACTGGTTCCAAATAGGAAAAGGAGTATGTCAAGGCTGTATATTGTCACCCTGCTTATTTAACTTATATGCAGAGTACATCATGAGAAATGCTGGGCTGGAAGAAGCACAAGCTGGAATCAAGATTGCCAGGAGAAATATCAATAACCTCAGATATGCAGATGACACCACCCTTATGACAGAAAGTGAAGAGGAACTAAAAAGCCTCTTGATGAAAGTGAAAGAGGAGAGTGAAAAAGTTGGCTTAAAGCTCAACATTCAGAAAACTAAGATCATGGCATCCGGTCCCATCACTTCATGGGAAATAGATGGGGAAACAATAGAAACAGTGTCAGACTTTATTTTGGGGGGCTCTAAAATCACTGCAGATGGTGATTGCAGCCATGAAATTAAAAGACACTTACTCCTTGGAAGGAAAGTTATGACCAACCTAGATAGCATACTCAAAAGCAGAGACATTACTTTTCCAACAAAGATCCATCTAGTCAAGACTATGGTTTTTCCAGTGGTCATGTATGGATGTGAGAGTTGGACTGTGAAGAAAGCTGAGCACCAAAGAATTGATGCTTTTGAACTGTAGTGTTGGAGAAGACTCTTGAGAGTCCCTTGGACTGCAAGGAGATCCAACCAGTCCATCCTAAAGGAGATCAGTCCTGGGTGTTCTTTGGAAGGAATGATGCTAAAGCTGAAACTCCAATACTTTGGCCATCTCATGTGAAGAGTTGACTCATTGGAAAAGACTCTGATGCTGGGAGGGATTGGGGGCTGGAGGAAAAGGGGACGACAGAGGATGAGATGGCTGGATGGCATCACCGACTCGATGGACATGAGTTTGAGTAAACTCTGGGAGTTGGTGATGGACAGGGAGGCCTGGCGTGCTGCTATTCATGGGGTCGCAAAGAGTCGGACACGACTGAACAACTGAACTGAACAACCCCATGAACCAAGACCGTAAAATAAACTTCACACATGTATCTTCTACTGGTTCTGGTTCTCTGGAGAATTCTAATACACCTGTTTTAGTGAAATGAAATGGGGTAAAATGAAAGAGAGGCTAAAATAACCTGCTTGGAATTATAAGGGAAGGCAGAGCTGCAGTTGAAGTTCAGCTCTATTTGCCATGATGCTTAACCAGGGTAGTTACAACGCAGCACCTGGCCCCCGCTGCCTCTGGCCTCATGGCCTCACACTCTTCTCCACGCTCGTCCATTCCACCCCAGCCCTTGTGCGTCTCCTGTGACACCTCACGGGCTTTGCACATGCTGTTCCCACTGCCTAGAACAGCCGTCTGGCCGTTATCTACACTTCTCTCTCCATCCTTGGTCTCATTCAGGTCTCCATGCAGACGTTTCCCTTTCAGAGATGCCCTTCTGACCCTGCTTAATAATATGGTACACTGTCTTCCTTTAGCCCCTCACTTGGGTATATTTTTCTTCACAGAATTTCTCACTATTTGATATATTCAATAGGTGTTTCCTGTCCGTCTCCCATCATTTTGTTGAAGCAGCTTGTTTTCACTGCAGGCGTCATTGAAAACAGAGATTTTGTCCCTTTTTAGTCACTAGAATACTGCTTGATGTATAGTATAGGAGGTGTTCCATACACGTTTGCTAAAAGAATCGAGAACCCAGGCTTCCCTGGTGGTCCAGTGGTAAGACACCAAGCTCCCAATGCAGGGGACCTGGATTTGATTCCTGATCAGGGAACTAGATTCCACATGCTGCAAAGAAGACCTGGTGGAACCAAATAAGTAAAACGAAATTTAAAAAAAAAAAAGAATCAAGCACCCTACTAGCCACACACCATTGTCACACTGTGCGCTCTTTGCTGGAATTCAGCCTCCAGATTACATTACGTCCAAGCTGCTGGATCCTCAGAATGTCTCTCTCAGCTGCCAGGCCTGTTCCCGTGTCCCTCCTCCCTCAGGCTATCATCTTTTCCCATCTTGGTCTCCTCTGATTCGCCTGACTCTCTCGTTCCCTTCTCCAATCAGCGGCACAATCTCTGGCCCGTCATTTCCCCTGAACGCCTGGCTGTGATTTCGTCTGTATGTGTTTTTGTTGATTGCATGTCTGTCTGTCCTGTCACTCCAATGGAGCTGCAGGTGCCCTGGGGACGCTGATGGAATCAACACAGCCTAATCACCTGGAAACTTCCTCAAGGACCCAGTAATCACCATGGCACCTTTGGGCATCCAGAAAGCTCGGCTGCCTGACGGGACACACACCACGACCTCCCACTCCTCTAATGGGGGAAGCTGCTGACCTGAGGGACCAGCCTCAACACAAACACTTTCAAGGGGTCTTTCTTAGATCACCTGACCCTGGCCAGGCTTTCCAGCCTCACCTCTTGCCACTCTTCCATGAAGCAGTCTTTGTGCCAGAGATGGATTACTCACTATGAACTCAAGCCTCCCAGCCTTTGTTCAGGCTTTCCCTTTGCTTTGTACACTCCACCCCCAACCCCTACTTGAAGTCTCTTACTCATCTTTCCCATATCACCTCGGGCTTCAGGGCCTCCTTTTTAGAGGCTCGTGCCTTCCCCCAAACAGTCAATCGCTTCCTCTGTTTTGCACGTAATTTTGCTTATTCTCCCATCATTAGTGCACTTTAGCATAAAGGTTCCAGATTTACATCTCTGGAATTTATGTCTCTCTGAAACTAAAGCTTGCCAAAGGAGAAAACTCCATAAAACATGAGAAAACTGAAGCTGAGAGAGGTTAGGCTACTTGCCCAAGGTCACATAGCCAAGTAAAGGGAAGAGCCAGTTCCCAACCTCAGGACTTCTGGACTTGAAAAGCTCAAACTTTTAGCCCCCAAGCTGCACTGCCTTTCCTATTGTCAACTTAAAAAACAGTCACAACCTAAAAGTTGAGAGTTATGTTTTATTTGGTGAGAATTTTTAGGACTTCAAGCCCAGGAGACAGAATCTCAAGTAACCCTGAGAGAACTGCTCTGAGGAGTCAGGGGAGGAGTCAGGTTACATCGATATCTGCAACAAAGGCCAGGTATTCTGAACATCAAAATTATTTCTTGTGAATTAAAGAACCAGATACCTCAAGTGAAGGAATTTAGTGCTTTTCTATATATGGGAGGGTGCAACAGTCTGGGCTCATTCCTTTCATAGGGATCTCAGCTATCTGGGGCCAGCATCCCGTGTTGTTCACATCCTGAGTCCCTCAGTGCTCGCTGCAGGGAGTGGTTGCAGCCTGATGTCTGCCGAATCACAGGTACTCTCCTTCTTCGGTGCCCTAGGGGCTCAGAAATTACCATTTGGAGGGCTTGCGTTGCTGATGACTGTGACATCCTTGTTTAGTGATGTGGCAGCAAATATTCCATTTCTCAATACCCTGCCATAATCACTTGTATTTGTGGCCTGCTGTGACTGCAGAAGAGTGATGATCTGCAAAAAGATTGAAGAGAGAGGAGCTGGACCATAAGAATCTGCTGGCTTTTGTCCAGTGCTATACAAAGCCAAAGACCCCATGTCTAGCAGATGGGAGTCTCTGCAGTAGTTATATTTCCTGGAATCAGGAGAGCTGGGTCAGTTTTCCTGGAGACTATCAAATGCTAACCTGTCCTTCCTTCTGCCCCCCATCCTACATTTATAGAAGCCCTCCGGGTTTCCCACACTGTGCTTGGTCCTGGAGTTGTAACGTTCCTAGGTGGGCCAAGCAAAGAAATGAAACATCTACAGCTCAACATGGTAAGTGCCATCTATGAAAGAGAGTCTGTGGAAGCTCAGAAGAGGAAGATGGTGTCTAACCAGCAAAACAGGGTTGGAGTGCAGGAAGGCTGCTTGGAGTGAAGGAGGAAACAGACAGAACAGGCTCCGTCTTGAAAGCAGGACTCCATCTTGGGCCGGACTGTGGACTTCGAGCTATATGCCCAGTATCTATGGAAACGACATACCAACTGGAGAACCAGGCCCCCCTCCACCCCTCGATGGAAGAGCCCCAGGGCTCTGTCCCCTAAAAGAATACCCGTATTATCTGTGTAACCAAATGGCATCATAAATTCTATTATGCTTATTGGGGTATGACCACAGGCCTATTGATAATTGTCCACTGTTAACTACCTAGGCTTAAGGCATATGAATCAGGGTTAACTTTGTTTTTTGTTTTTTTTTTTAGGGTTAACTTTGATTGTATCTTTCTTTTCCTTTGTTCAGACTAGTTTCAGGGAATTTGGGGAGGTGGGTTTGGGCATGTACACTTAGGGTATATAAGGTTTTCACAAAAAATTGGTCGGGGTCCTTGGCTAAGAGGAGACTCTGCCTTGGGCCCGCGGGTGTAATAAACTGCACTCCACTATCTGCATCGTCCTTCTGAGTGAGTTTGTTTCCTGGAAACCGTGGCTACAACAGGAGGACATGATGCCTGAGCTGGACATCGAGAAATATGTAGCCACGAAATATGTATGCCAACCGTGGCATATTGAGTGTTTCACTTCCACATTGTTTTGTTTAATGCACTGGGAATTTATTTTAATGTAAGCCATGAAATTAAAAGACGCTTACTCCTTGGAAGGAAAGTTATGACCAACCTAGATAGCATATTCAAAAGCAGAGACATTACTTTGCCAACAAAGGTCCGTCTAGTCAAGGCTATGGTTTTTCCTGTGGTCATGTATGGATGTGAGAGTTGGAATGTGAAGAAAGCTGAGCGCCGACAAATTGATGCTTTTGAACTGTGGTGTTGGAGAAGACTCTTGAGAGTCCCTTGGACTGCAAGGAGATCCAACCAGTCCATTCTGAAGGAGATCAGCCCTGGGACTTCTTTGGAAGGAATGATGCTAAAGCTGAAACTCCAGTACTTTGGCCACCTCATGTGAAGAGCTGACTCATTGGAAAAGACTCTGATGCTGGGAGGGATTGGGGGCAGGAGGAGAAGGGGATGACAGAGGATGAGATGGCTGGATGCATCACTGACTCGATGGACGTGAGTCTCAGTGAACTCCAGGAGTTGGTGATGGACAGGGAGGCCTGGCATGCTGCTATTCATGGGGTCGCAAAGAGTCGGACACAACTGAGCGACTGAACTGAACTGAACTGAAGATGTTAGGTTGAAATCTAACTTACTTTTTCAAATGCTAAAGTGTTAGGCGCTCAGTCATGTCTGACTCTTTGCAACCCCATGGATTGTAGCCCACCAGGCTCCTCTGTCTATGGGATTTCCCAGGCAAGAATACTGGAGTGAGTTCCCATGTCCTTCTCCAGGGGATTTTCCTGACTCAGGGATAGAACCCGAGGCTCCTGCTCTGCCGTCAGATTCTTTACCATCTGAGTCACCAGGGAGGCCCTTCAAAGGCTAAGCCTGTGGCAAGTGTTTTCCAAATAATTTATCTTTCCTCACTTGAGATGCCATTTCTATCATATGCTGAAATGGTATATGTTTGATCTTTTTTTTTTCACTTTAAAAAAGATATTTAGTTTATTTTTGGCTGTTCTGGGTCTTCACTGTTGCACATGGGCTTTCTCTAGTTGAGGTGAGTGGGGGATACTCTTTACTGAGGTGCTTGGGCACTGTGGCGGCTTCTCTTGTTGTGGAGCACAGGGATCAAATTGGGTGTCCCTTGCACTGAGGTGGATTCTTAACCACTGGACCACAAGGGAAGCCCATTTCTTCACTTTTTATTTTGTTCCATTGATCTAGGTTGCTGTTATTTAGTCGTGTCTGACTCTTTTGTGACCCCATGGACTGTAGACCTCCAGGGTCCTCTGTCCATGGGATTTCCCAGGCAAGAATACTGGAATGGGTTGCCATTTCCTTCTCCAGAGGATCTTCTGGCCCAGGGATTGGACTCGTTTCTCCTGCATTTGCAGGTGGATCTTTGCCATTGAGACACCAGAGAAGCCCCTTGATTTAGGTAAGAAGATGTGCTACCTTAGTGGCAAAGTTAGGAGGCTCTATGGTCTGATTATCTGGGGCGTGCCCCAGTTTCTTCATTTGTGAAATGGAGATAATAATAGTACCTACTTCATAGGGTAGCTGTGAAGATTGAGTGAGATTGTGCATATAAAGTACTTATTAGAGTGCCTGGCACAGGGTAATCAATCAATGAATGTCAGCTGCTATGACGATACTATCTGCCCATTCCTGTACCAGTAACTGAGGAAGATGAAATTACTAAGCACAAAGTTTTGAGTCAGTTGCAACAGTCTGCTACTTACTACCTGCGTGACCTCAGGCAAGTTACTTACCTTTTACCTTCTCTGCTTTGGTTTCCTCATTCATCCCTGGGGATATATTAATAAAAGTACCTATTGCAGCCTGCTGTGAAAACCAAACATGCAATGTCAGATAGGACATGATACATAATAGCCCCTCAATGAATGTTTACTCTTCTGCTGGTTATTATTATGGCATTATAATTTATTAGCTGTTTTCATGTGTTGTAAGGCAAGCTCCTTCTCATTATCTTCCCCCTCCAAATTTTCTGGGGAGTGGCAATCTTTCAAGGCCAGATCTACTATGGGTGAACAAGATAGAATTTCTGGATCTGCAAGGCTGATGCCTGCCTCTTGAACTGTGTTGAAAGTCAGTGTGACTAGTGAGGTCATGAAACCAGTAGGATTTTGGGAAGAATGGAGAAGGGAGTTGCAGTGGGCCTTTGAAGCTCATATGGCAGGTTTCTGAAAATATTTTAATTTTGCCTTAATTTTTACTTTAACAAAGGAATTTGCATATTTTCAAAGGCCATCTAGTTCTATAAGATAGTCAGTGAAAAATAGCAGGGATTTCTCTGGTGGGCCAGAGGCTAAGACTACAATCTCATAATGCAGGGAGCCTGGGTTCAGTGCCTGGTCAGGGAACTAGATCCCACATGCCACAACTAAGACTCGGCACAGCCAAATAAATCAATGAATATCTTTTAAAAAATAAAGGAGAGAAAAACAACAGTCCCCTGCTCCATTTTCCTATCTCTATACATACACTTCTCCATAAACTGCTCTCAAGTTTCTAGGATGCTTTTCTTTTGTACTTCCCTCTGTATTTCTAAATAACACACTCATGCTATTATTTCTTTTTTTCTATTTTAGATATAATCAATCAATTGCCTGCCATGGAAAATGAAGATATAGTTCTCTCTAATCCTGATTCCTCATATACTCCCCTCCCCCACCCTCTCAATTTAAATATATTCCAAAATTTTAGTTAAATCAATGCTTGTGTTTACATTATTATGGCTGTGAAAATATTCTACACACTGAGTCACACACAAACACTCAGTGTTTGTACTAAGACTGTGAATCTGTAAAAACTGATTTTGTTAATTAACCTTGGGGACGTGGGGCTGAGAAACTCCATTCTCTAAAATCATACAGTCACAACTTTTCTATTTGAAATCAGAAAGTGAGAATGGGACATATCTGGCTCTTGCTGGAGGTTTAACCTGTGGTGATTACTTTGATACAGAGAAGCAGCCTCAATTTCCAACCTAGGTGCTAAGCTTCAGATATCGGGGTTTTGGACATATCATCCCACACTTATCTTAATTATGTAGTTATCTATTACATAATTATCTAAACTTATTTAACTTAACTTTGTAATTTCCAAGTGGGCCCACAGTTTACTTCTCAGTCCAGGCCATTGTTAACTCCTTCACTTACATCTGACTTGAACCTATCAAAATACTACTTCATTTAAATATCATCTGAACTCAACTGTTTCCCATATTCTGTAATGATTTGGCTTTTTCCTTTGTTTGATGAGTGGCTCCACAGTTCCTCTGGTTTGTGCTCTCTCTTGTAGCAGCAAGTGAATAAACCCAACTGTCCAATTACAGTTATGTTCTTAGTGGTCTTTATCAGACAGGCATTCTCTTTCTTTCCTTTTATAACTCTTTGTTTTCCCTGAAGTTGATAATTGCCTGACCTTTTCTTTTCTTTTTCTTAATATTTATTCATTTATTTGGCTTCACTGGGTCTTAGTTGCAGCAAATGGGCTCTAGTTTCCTGACCAGGGATCTATCCTGAGGCCCCCTGCCATGGGAGCACAGAGTCTTAGCCACTGGACTACCAGGGAACTCCATGCCTGACCTTTTGTTTTTTTTTATTGTATAACTGGATCACTTTTTTAAAAAATTTATTTATTTTAGTTGGAGGCTAAATTACTTTACAATATTGTAGTGGCTTTTGCCATACATTGATATGAATCAGCCATGGGTTTACATGTGTTCCCCATCCTGAACCCCCCGCCCACCTCCCTCCCCATCCCATTGCCCAGGGTCATCCCAGTGCACCAGCCCTGAGCACCCTGTCTCATGCATTGAACCTGGACTGGTGATCTGTTTCACGTATGATAATATACATGTTTCAATGCTGTTCTCTCAGATCATCTCACCCTCGCCTTCTCCCACAGAGTCCAAAAGACTGTTCTATACATCTGTGTCTCTTTTTCTGTCTTGCATATAGGGTTATCATTACCATCTTTCTAAATTCCATATATATGTGTTAATATACTGTATTTGTGTTTTTCTTTCTGGCTTACTTCACTCTGTATAATAGGCTCCAGTTTCATCCACCTCATTAGAACTGATTCAAATGTGTTCTTTTTAATGGCTGAGTAATACTCCATTGTGTACATGTACCACAGCTTTCTTATCCATTCGTCTGCTGATGGACATCTAGGTTGCTTCCATGTACTGGCTATTATAAACAGTGCTGCGATGAACATTGGGGTACATGTGTCTCTTTCAATTCTGGTTTCCTCAGTGTGTATGCCCAGCAGTGGGATCGCTGGGTCATATGGCAGTTCTATTTCCAGTTTTTTAAGGAATCTCCACACTGTTGTCCATAGTGGCTGAACTAGTTTGCATTCCCACCAACAGTGTAAGAGGGTTCCCTTTTCTCCACACCCTCTCCAGCATTTATTGCTTGTAGACTTTTGGATCGCAGCCATTCTGACCAGGGTGAGATAGTACCTCATTGTGGTTTTGATTTGCATTTCTCTGATAATGAGTGATGTTTTCTTTTACTTGGTTTTCTATATACCTGCCATGAATTCATCCCTCAGATTCTGAAAGCTGTATACACACCTTCTCTTAATACTCTAAACACACCAGGTGATTGCTCTGTCCCCACAAGTGTTTTCCCTTGAAGACACCTTCCTGGAGCACTTCGTCCTCTGGCTCCAAGTCCTACTGGTTGCTCCTTTGACTTTCTCTTTTAAAGTATGACAACCCTGTTCTAACACCTATCTCAGAGCACCACGTTTAGTTGTCAATGCATCTGTTTTCTTAATTCCTGCTTTCTTCCCACCACCAGAGAAGGGGCCTGACATCTCTATTTCTCCAAAGCCTAACGTGACGCTCGAGAAACGTTCCACTGAATGAATGAATAAAAAGCGTAAATAAGTGAATGAATGAATGAATGAGTGGAATTTTTGAGCAAGAGAAGTGAGTTTGCTGCTGCTGCTAAGTCACTTCAGTCATGTCCGACTCTGTGCGACCCATAGATGGCAGCCCACCAGGCTCCCCCGTCCCCGGGATTCTCCAGGCAAGAACACTGGAGTGGGTTGCCATTTCCTTCTCCAATGCATGGAAGTGAAAAGTGAAAGTGAAGTCGCTGAGCCGGGTCCGACTCTTCGCGACCCCACGGACTGCAGCCTACCAGGCTCCTTCATCCATGGGATTTTCCAGGCAAGAGTACTGAAGTGAGTCTGCTGCTGCTGCTAAGTCTCTTCAGTCGTGTCCGACTCTTAGCGACCCCATGGACTGCAGCCTACTAGGCTCCTCCATCCATGGGATTTTCCAGGCAAGAGTACTGGAGTGGGGTGCCATTGCCTTCTCCGAAGTGAGTTTAAGAGGAACGATATCACATCCCCACCTTGTTGCAAGACTTAAGGGTGTCTTTAGGTTGTCTACAAGCCCCAAGCCAGCTTTGAGCGGGGTCTCAAGGGAGAGAAGCAGCACTGAAAGATCTTCCGGCCCAGGCTGCACCTGCAGCAGCAGAGCCTGCTGAGTGCAGCTTAGGTCAACACCGTGGCCGGGCACCCCTCAAGGACTACAACTCCCAGAAGACAGCGCGGCGGCGGAGCGCGAGCCGCGGAGGATTCCGGAAGCTGACGTCGGCGCTGTGTGGAGCCGGGAAGACGCCGGGCGGCTAGGTAAGTGTAGGTGGAGGGCCGATTAGGGAGGGCGGGAGCGATGGGGCAGTGGCCCTGAGGTTAGGTGGTATGGAAGGTGGGTGAGGGAGAAGGACAGGGAGTGGTCTCGGATGAAGAGCAGGTCGCGGGGTGTCAGGGACCTCGAGCTCTGCTTCCTCTTCCCACAGTGTCCATGACGAAATTAGCGCAGTGGCTGTGGGCGCTGGCTCTCCTGGGCTCCACCTGGGCGGCCCTGACCATGGGAGCCCTGGGCCTGGAGCTGCCTTCGTCTTGCCGGGAGGTCCTGTGGCCACTGCCCGCCTACTTGCTGGTATCTGCCGGCTGCTATGCCCTGGGCACCGTGGGCTACCGCGTCGCTACTTTTCACGACTGCGAGGACGCCGCCCGCGAGCTGCAGAGCCAGATCCAAGAGGCCAGAGCCGACTTGACCCGCAGGGGACTTCGCTTCTGACACCCTAAGTCTGATTCCCTCCCGGACAGCCTATTCTCCCATTCCCCATTAAAGGGCCAGTTTATTTTCTAAGCTTGTTTGGTTTGAGTATGGATGCTGGGAACAGATGTGTACTAATGTTGAGAGGCTCCTTGAGGCTCTCTCAGCCTTTATCTTTTGTATTTTGCTGGTGCTTCTTCCTTTTTGCTATGAAGGAGGCACAGACCCCCTTTCTCAAGATCTCTCAGAATGGAAAAGTCATTTCACTTTCCTGGTCTTTTTAGCCCTGTTAGGAGAGATCTGTTGAAGTCTGTTCTTCATAACACCCAAGCCTAACCCTACTAGTCCAAGAGCAACTGTGAATCAGACAGGTGCTCTACCCTTTACCAAACTAGGTGGATTGATTATCCCTGAATATAGAAGGAGCCTTGATGGGCAGGGGTAGGGAACAGTTTATTTTAAGGCACATTCTAAAGATTTCCCCCCCACCTCCAAAAGTAAAAAATAAAATCTTAGGGAAAAAAAAAAAGTGAATTCATCTCCCAGGTTCCATCCAATCTTCTAACTAAAGCTCTTTCTTTAGTCCCCGGATTCTCAAAGCATTCTCTTTTCCTTTACCACAAACCACTGCCCCTGTGGAGCTAACCAGCAGGAGCGGCTGAAACAAGGAAGTTTCTTTGGTAATAGGTTGGTATTATAGGTGCCCAGTGGTCAGGTGAACTCCCTCAGGTTTGTAGAAGCTGATAGTTCCTGTCTCGTTCCTGGGGAGTACTTCCAAAAAAGCCAGAAGCGAATGAAGCTGGTGAGAATTCCTGGAAGGTTGGGCACCTGAAATCACAAGGGCTGCTGTGAGGAGAGGAGCTGCTTCTCCACCTCATACACACCTGTCACCCTGCCCTTGTTCTGCTTACCACAATGTAGGGATCTCTTAGTCGAAACCCATAGAGTGTCCAGGAGGCAGAGGTGAGGAGGGTGGCAATGGTGAGTGAAAAGGAGAGACGCTGGGTTGATTTAGTACGAATGACCTTGGCCTATGGGAAAGGATGAAAGATACTCCTAACCAGGCACATGGTAAATCTCCCACTTTGCCCAGAATTTCCTCAAAAAAAAAGGTCAAACAGCCCCCATGATCTTCTGTTACCCAACCTTTCCCTCCTGTCTCCCACTCACCCAGCCCCACTGCCCTTTCTCCTTCCAGGATTTGGGTCTTCCCTTCCTCTAGACTGAAAGCAACAGTCTCTGTCTGTGGGAGATTTATCTCCCTTACCTCCCCGGACACCCCCACTCACCAAGTCAGCTAGTGGTGAGAGGTACATACTGATGGTGAAGACACTGCAGAAGAGGCCCAGGTGCTGAAGCCGCATCTCAGGGTCGGGCACCAGGAGCCAAAAGTAGGCAAAACCCAGGACAAGGACCCCCAGCAGGGTTGTAGTCTGAAGGAGCACGGCACGCTACAGAAGAGAGAGTAGCCGTACTTCTGGATGTGCCGGGAGCCCTCTGACTCTGCTGCTGGAATTAATTCATCCTGCCCTCACCCATGCTCCTGGGGAGCCAGCCTTTGCCTAAGCCTCCAGTATGGCACTTGCCACAGCCTCTTTCCCACAAGTGACTTCAGAACGGGTCTGATCTACCCAAACCCTGGAGGTTTCTAAGAGAGGGAAAGTTATCTTTTTGGGGGTGAGTTTGCTACAGAGTAGGAGCTTAATGCTTGTGTGAATGGGGAAGCAGAGCTAATCATCTCACTCCCAGCCACTGGCACTGACTTTGAAGGAACTGTGGAGACAAAAATCTCTTTTCACTCTGTTGGGCAGCAAGGCACTTTCAGGCTTGGCAGAGCTATCAGCTTTGCCAGAATGGGGACAATATGTGAATCTCAGAAGGCTGACTTTATGGTGGAAGGAGGACTGCAAGGCTGAAGGGGTCTTCCGGGAAAAGGTGACAGTGCCAGCCTGTTATAGTCTTCTAGGAAAAACAGTGTTTGCCTTGCCAGCAAGGCAGGGCAGGGCGTGCAGCAGAGGAAGGGCCTCTACCTTCCGATGGCAGTAGTGCAGATACACCAAGATATACAGAGTCTGAAGCACAGCACCCACGGCGTTGACGATGATTAGCGTCCAGTTTCCCTTCAAGGCCCCATAACTCAGCCAGCTCAGGTTGCTGCAGGGTGCAGGGGAGGGACATTGTCCCGCGGGGTTGAGTGTGAACGGGGGCGGCGGCGGGGGGGGGGTACCCAAGGGGGCTCGTCCACATTCCTCTTCACCCCTCCCCAGCCTCCCTCAGATAGCCTTTACCCCCCAGCAGGCATCGCCCCCTCTCACTTGACATCCGTGGTGAGAAAGGGCAGGAACTGGACACTGTCCACGCTCCGGGTCATCCGCATGTGCTTGAGGTCCGAGCTGTAACGGGGCCCCCGAAGGCAGGGGGGGAGAGGTGGAAAGGGAGAGCCAGGCTGCTGGGGAGTCGAAATCCCCGATGCCTGTCATCCTTTCCAGACAACCGCAGATCCCCAGCCCTACCCTCAACTCCCTGGCCTTCTCTCTCAGGTCAAATGACCAGCCTTGCCCTTGTACCCCGTTCCCCTCGACCCGATTCCACTTTGATCCTAGGTTCCAGATGTAACCTGACAGAGCGGCCACGTCTCTGTCCCCTCTCTCTCCTTTCCTGACTTCCTGGTCCTGCCCCAGCCCAGCCCGTCCGCTCTCTCACAGGCCGGTGGAGAACATGCCGAGGGTGAAGAGCACGCAAGCTCCAGAAAGAAGCGAGTCGGCCAATCCGCCCGCCTCCATCCCTCCCCGAGTCGCAGATCCCGCTCTCCGCGCCCAGGGCCAGCTAGCAGGATCCGGAGCCCCCGACGCCGGAGCCCCGCCCCTTCGCGCCCCTGGCTCCGCCCCTGCGCGCTCGGCGGTCCCCCCGGAAACTGAACCGGAACCTGGCCCACCCCTAGAACGTCAAGCACGAGCTCAGGCCCCGCCTCTCCGAGGGCTTGTCCCGACCCTGCGCAGCGTTTAGGGTCTTCACGTTGCCGTTTTCCGTAAGGCCCCCTTCCTAAGGCTCCGCGGGTTTGTCCCGGCATCAGCCGCTCCACACTCTCTGCTTACTCCTTGGATCACCTAGACCCCCAGCTTCAACTTTTTCCCCCTGGCCCGCGAGCCTACGTGGTAGAACTCGAAACAAAAGCTTGCTAGGCAGACTTCAACATGCTTCTGATGCAGGACCCCAGCTCACAGCTTCAAGTTGGCCAGAGTTTGGGAGATTTTCCCCCGTTTGCTGAAGCCTGTTTCCGGTTTCTTTCCTAAATAACTGGAACTGCCAGGAATCACCGAGTCTTTGTGAAATGCCCTCCCCCTGCAGCCAACACTGCCAACTTTCTGTGACTTGGCGAATCCACTGGCCAAATGTATCACTGAGCCCCCCCGCCCGCCTCTCGCCAGTCCAACCAGCTTGCTGCTGGGAACTTTCCCTCCCAGCCTCCCACACGTCTTTGCTGGTGGGGCTGTGAGGCGGGCCGCATGCCTCAGCTGGCGTTCCAAGCGGCTGCCTTGACTCACCCAACAGCGTGAGTACCTGAAGAGTAAGTATGCCGAAGCCCAGCGCTGAGAGGGTGGGAGTGGGGCAGCGGTTGGACAGAAGGAACTTCCAGAGTGGGGTGCAGCCTGGAACTGCTGTAGGGAGCACTCCTGTCCTGGACAAACCTCAGAGAAGGAAAACACCCACCCTTATGGGCTGGTGAAACGCATTATTTCTGGAGAGAGGAAAAAAACTTCAAACCCTCTTGCTACTGATACAGTGCAGAGCCTGGCAAGTAGCAGGACTCAATGGTCATAAATTAGGAAGGAGGGGCAGAAAATCATGTCCAAAAAAACAAACACATTCCTTTATTTTGAGACAAAGAACACTGTATAAAAAAACTCCAGTTGTAGAAATCAGCATAGACACACATCAAGTTCATATACATTCCGTACTTGTGGGCCCTGCCCTTCAGGCTACAGACTAGGCATAGACTCTGCACATGGGCACTGCCCTTACAGTTACACTTTTTTTTTTTTTTTTTTTTTTTACAGTTACACTCTTAAGAACAGGTTGGCACAGCCCCCCTGCTGGTGCAGCTCTGCGGAGTGACGTCCCAGGATGAGAGAGGATGCAGTGTCTGACTACAGACCTCCCTGTGGCAGCTCCACAGAGGCAAGTTCTGGGGGAGATGCTGGGTCAACCCAAGCAAGCATGCTGCTTCTGTCCCTGGCTCCCAAGCAGGAAACTGTCTCTTGCTCTTCCTTCAGAGCCATCCTGGCTCTCCATGGGAGGGGCATCTTTGCCAAGCTCAGTGTCCATCTTGTGACCCCCAAGCCCCTTCCAGTTCGGCTCCCACGGTGCCCTTAGGAGGCCATGTCTGTCCAGCTTGTTTCTTTGGCTTAAGGGCAGGAATGGCAGAGAGAAGACTGTCTCCACTTCTTTGTCCATCCCTCTGACGCGGACGTGGGAATGGCACTGTCAGGCTCTCTGACCTCCTTAGGGTTGAAACCCTAAATATCGACCCGTTTTGCGGCTGCTGGGGGGCAGCTTGAGCATGTGGTGGGAGTGGTTCCCAGGACTGGGGCCTTGGGAGGGGCCCCATGTAGGTGAGGGAGGCCCGCCTGCCTCCTCAGCCTGGTTCCAGTCTTTACAACAGATGTGGTGCACACCCTCACGGGATTTGCAGCAGCAGGAATGGCAGGAGCAGCACAGCCCAGGCTAGTGGGAAGAGGCGAGGAGCGGCGCTGTGCCCGATGCTATGCAGAACCTGCACCTCCGGGTCATCTGCAAGACGAGAGGGCAAAGGCCTCCCAGGTGAGTGGCCCTATTGCTGGCACTGGCCCACAGTCCAGCGAGGTTCCCTCTGCCCCTGCCTGGCACAGGAGTCACTTTTTATACCCAGCCTCTTCAAGCAGACCCCGTTTTGTGCCCCAGGCCCAATTTGCTCCAGCCACCTACCTGCTGGAAGTCTCTTCTCTTGTGCATTGGGATGAGCCTGAGGGCTGTGAGCTGAAAGATAAGGGTGGTCATAGGTCAGGTAACTTGGTACACACAGGAAGCAAAGGAGTGGGAGTGCTGGCTGGACTGCGCAACGGGATTTCCCAACCATCCTAGATCTCTCGACCTGGCCCATGACAGGATGGAGAAAGAAGGCCCACAGGACCCTGACACTCACTGATTTTGCCAGCGATCATCACCTTCAGCCTCAAGCAACGGTCTTCCTGGTGGTGGATGGGCTTGGCTACAAAATAAATCCAGAGAGTTTTAAGGAAGGGAAACTTTGTTGGAAGAAAATATAAGCACAAATGCCTCTGGCCCTGCTTTCTCTTGGTCCTTACTCATTTTAATCCCTCTCCTCACTCTGATCTTTGATTCTCACCTTCCCCACTTCCCCAGAAAGTTTTTGCCCACTTTCTGCCCCAAGTTCAATCCAAATTCCCATTCTTGGGAATAACTCTTGACTTTCGAAGTGATGATATAAAGAACATAGACACTGTCCCTTCCCCACAGTCCGTTCTCCACTCCTCCTAGCCTGAAGTTGGGGTGACCGGAACAATATGCTCCACTTCCCCAGCCACCATGTCCTTGCTCTCCCTAAGCCCCCGATAGGGTGAGGCCTGGATCCATTCTACACAAAGTTGATCTTACAGTTCCTAAAATCTGCCCTCAGGATAAAGTTCTTAGCACTTCTTGGGTCCCCATGCCCTAACCTGTGTACTTCTCGAGGCTCCTGTCTCCCCATTTCCAAGTGTCCCTCCTGCTCCAGTCAGTCTGAACCATTTGGAGTTCCCTGAGGATGTCATGCTGTCTTTGTACATGACCTCTTGTCTGCAGCTCCTCTGCTTGCCCTAAGCTCTTGGGTCATCTTCCCCAGGAAGCCTTCTATGAGGTGCACCCCCCTCCCCTAGACTGGCAGGTGTTCAAGTCATTTTCTCAGGGCCCCTGAGCTCATAGCTACCATATCGCCCTGTTCTAATGGTATTAATAGATGTATGTCCCTTTCTAGATTCCGGAGGACAGAGACCCTGCAGTGTTTTATTTATCTCTGTGACTATAGTGCCAAGCAGAGTGCCCAGGACACAGTAGCTCACTCTGCATTTGTAATGGGAATGAAGAAAAACAGAATTCAGGATTGGAAGGGGCTGTCTGCTGCTTGCCCCCGCACTAAGCATGTACTGAAGCGTGTACGTCATGTCAGGTGTGTCCCCGAGTACGTGGACCTGTGTGCATGCCTCCCGGGCACTCACAGATGTAGTAGTAGCTGTGTCCCTCTTTGAAATCCTTGCTGAGGGTAAACCCTGTGAAGCGGTGGAACTTCTCAGACAGCTTCTCCGGGCCATGCTTGGCTTTGGGACTCTTGCAGAACCAGCGGGCATGGTCCTTGGGTTGGGGTTGGCACAGCTGGTACTGCTCGTGCTCCACCAGGTACAGTGTGTACTGCTCCATGGCCGCATCTGGCACAGAGTTATCCTCGTAATGAGGACAGATGATGTCCAGGTAGTCATCTATCCGCACATGTACTGTGTAGTCCTCATTCCAAAACCTGGGCATGCGCAAAGGTGGAGAGAGTGGGCGGTCACTCAGAAGCCAGGCCAGAGCCTTTGAGCTTCCGAATACTTACATGACCCCTCACATTTCACACTGGACCCTACCCCAAAGATTTCTTAAAAAGTCTCAACTCCTAGTATTTACTGATCTTGATCTCTGATATATCTTTCCACTATCTCCAAACATTCCCCCCACCATCACTGTCTGCCACTAATCCTCTAAATAGCATCCACTTGGTATCTTTCAGGTACCAAAGCACTTCCCATAACCTCCCTGATATTTACCCAAGGATGGGCTTCTAAATATTTCCTCAGCAATATTTCTCCAACTCTGTTCTTCCACTTGTTCCTTTAAATGCTGTTAGGCTTCAATCTGAGACCCTACTGGCCCATTCAGTAATCAAAATCCACGTAATCTTTTCTCTTTCCCATGCTAGTGCTTGGCACCCAACGATCTGTTCTCACTTTTCTTACTCCTCTCATTTTCCCCTTGACCCACTGACTGTATCTCGTATTGTTCAACTTAACTTTTCTCCCAATACCCAGGACATCCGCGCCCACAGATAATGCCCAGTCCTTTTAAGTTAAACTGCTTTCATCAATTCTTCCAGTCCCCTCAAATCCCCCCTTCTCAAATCAGTGCTCAGCTCTCTTGGTCCACTTCTCTCAAAGCACCCCAAAACCTCTCTTGTCCTTTTGTCTCCAAAAGCCATACATTCACCTCCTGTGAAATGAGCTTTAGAGAAGGCCCTCCTTCTTGCCAAGGTGGAGCCAGCTCCCCTCCCCCAGCCCATTCCCCCCAGGGTCCACAGGCTCCAGCCTGACTGCCCACAGGCCCCTCCCCCACCCAGCTCTAGACACCTGGCTCCAGTCTGGGTGGGGTCCTGGGGGAAAAGGGCCTCCCCACCTCCTGCTTCCAAGCCGGTCAGCTTCTCCGAATCCCCCCAAACACTGCCAGCTAGAGACTCAGCAGAGTTGGCTGCCAACTTGCTTCAAACCAAAGCCAGGGGCATGGAGGGGGGGGGCGGGGCGGGGGTTAGGCCAAGAGGCCTCTGAGGTGGGCACCCACTGCCCAGTCAGCATGACCCTTAAGAGGCCTGGCCCTACAGGAGCATGCTAGCGCACTGGCTAGGCTTACCAAGGCCCTTCCCCCACTCTGGGGAAAAGAGAGAGAGAGAAAGAGGAGCAGAGAGAGGCTTTTAAAATTCCTCTCTGGAGAGATAAACATAGAAGCCATTTCAGAACAGGTATTTCAGCTCTGGGCCTGGCGTCTTTCCTCCATTCCCCGTGACGGGCACTGACTCATTCCTCATCTACCTCTGCCACCCGCCCCAGTATTCATGAGAACCTGTAAAAATTTCCCTCATCAAATGTGGTCAGCCCCCAGGACCCCAGGATGGCCCAGTGCCCACTTCAGGCAAAGGGAGCTGACAGGTCTGAATCGGAGGGGGTGTTCCTGTCCCTGGAGTACTAAGGAGGCCAGCACACAGTTCAGGCGGCACTGCCCTTCTTCCCACGCTGCCCCCTGCCTGGGGCCTGGAGATCCCAGGGCTGATGCCCACCGCCCTGAGTCACCCCTGCCAGCCTCACACCCGCCCAGCTCACTGCCACCTCATCTTTACCCTCGGGCTGGGCCTGGCTTGGCTGCTTGTGGGCTGCTCTGGGCTGGTTTTCCTTTAGTCCTGGGCAGAGTAGTGTGTGTGTCCAGATGGACAGGGCAGAAGCTGAGTTGGGTGGGTGCACCCATCACCCTCCTCCTGGGGGTACAATCTGCTTCACTTAGCACTCCTTTGACTCTTGCTCACTATCTGGGAAAGGGGGGCAGCGGCGTCAGGGAAGGCGGAGAGGGGGGGCAAGGAAGAGGCTCCTTCCTGAAAGAGAGGAAACCTGGGAGCTTGGGAACGGAAAAGGCCAGGGTCCTCCCCCTACTCACGGCTTCCTGTCCCCTCCTCCTCCTGCAGCCAACACCTGGGATGGGCATAAACAGGGACTTTGCTCTCTCCCTCTAGGACAAGACTGGGTCAAAGAAGCAAAGAACAGACCGCAAGGGGTGAGATGGGGGAGCGCTGACTACAGTCCTATCAGACCCATGGGCAAGAGGGCATTGCCCCCTTGGCTTGGCAGGTAGCTGTCTGTTCCCTCCCTCCCCAACAGACCCCCCACCAGGCAATGCTGCCCCAAGGTCAGAGGAAACTGGCACAATCTATTTCTCAAGGGGAGTTGGGGGTAGGCTGCTGGGGCTGGGGGTGGCCCAGCTGAGTGGAGTGTTTTCCCTGATCCCAAGTTGCCCAGCTCTCCTCTCCTTACTCCACCCTACCCACCTCTCCTGTTTTCCCACAGATATTGTTCCCCTAACTTCAGAAAACTCAAGAACAAAGAATCTGATGGGAGCTTCTTCCTCCCAGTACCATTTGCCTCACAGCCCTAAATCTGCCCAGGAGAAATTAACTCCTTCCTGCCCAGAGCCCTTTGTAACCCTTTTAACCCCTTCTTGTCCTCCGGAACCATCCCTATGACCTCTGCCTCTCCCCTTCTTTTCAGTTTTACTACCTGAACCTCAGACACAGGTGACTCCTTCAAGCCTACCCACACACAGCCTATGCCTCACTCCTGCCACCTCAGAAGATCCTTAGGGGGGGCATTCCAGGGACACCTTAAAATCAGAATAAACACTGAATTCAGGCAAGCCCAGGTCCCTCCTGAAGGGTCTTTCCAGGATTACTGTAAGAATTGTTCTTACTCCGGATGTCAAGACCTGTCAGTGTAGGTATATGCCCAAATACATAGAGGTCTTTGTGGTGGAAGGGCTTAGAATAAGAGCCCTGAAGGTCAGAGAGAGTGCCCCTGCCAGAGGCAGGAAGTGTTCAGCATCGAAAGGACTAACAGTCTAAAGGATGTAGAGTAACAGACAAGTTACAGCTCAGTTTAGCTCAAGCAGACAGATCTTTTACTACACAGACACTCCTAAGACATGGGAGCAGACTAATCCTCAAGAGCCTTCCTTACCCTTCCAGTTAATCCCTCTTGGCTTCCCCCTTGCATACGTCCAGTCTCCTCCCTTTGGTTATGGCGGGTCCAAAGCAGAGCTTGTACCCACCACCAATGAATGAAAGGGAATGCAAACGGGCATACACTCCGAGGCCGATTGACAATTGTAAGTCATATAACAGCAGGCTGTGTTGTTTTTGTCTTCCCGTAATTTGGTCTGTTACACTTAGATGTAGAATATTCATAAGCTCTTACTGGGCTCCTAACTGCCTAAGGTTACTTGGAGAAGCCCCTGTGGTTATTTTGTATCCACTGTGTGCCTAGGGCGCATGTGCAGGCGTTGAAAGGTCTCTGTGGTTTTTTTGTAGCAGTGAGCTCTCCTGGGTGTGTCTGGGATGGATTTTAGAGATCAGCTTGCATCCCTTTCAGCGACGCCTCCCGGTGTTGCTCATGTCTAACTTCCCACCTAACAGAAGTAACAGCTGTAGCAGAGGGAAGGAAAAGAGGGGCAGAGACCGTACGGTGCAAGCAGATGCGGGCAGGGCCCTGCCCTGGGGTGGAACTCCCGGTTATGGGCGAGAAGAAAATCTATGGGAGCCCTCCCGCCGCTGGTCACCTCCCCAAGACTCAGGTTAGGGGCCGGGCGGGACAGTTAACCTGGAGAGGGGGAGCGGTGCCAACCGGGCGTCCAGGCTGTCGGCCGGTGACTCGGGCTTACTTGGGGTTTGAACTGTTCCAGAAGACGGTGTGGCGGTTAGCAGCGGCCAGACTGCAGCACAGACCCAAGAGAGAGGCCCAGAAGAACTCCATAGCGCGGGGCCTGGCCAGGCCGGGCGGGGACGAGGGGGTCCTCCGAGTCTGGATTCCTGCAGGGTTTCTCGGCAGCGCAGTCAGCACGGCGCTCGCAGCTCTGGCCCCTCCGCCGCGCGACTCCGCCTTTTGGGCAGGCGCCGCCCGACACCCCGCCCCGCCCCCGCCCCGCCCGGCGCGAGGCTGCCCGGGGCTTGGGGGCTGGGGAGGTGGAGGAAGGGAGGGCAGGGGGAGGGGAGCGGAGCGCGCACCTCTGCTCGGTAAATCTGCTCGGCGCTGTGTTTGCTCACTCGTGGGTCCGCGTGAAGCTTTGTGGGTCTGTGTCCCGGGCGCAGTCGCGTGCGGGAGAAGGGAACGCATTCCACATGCGGGTCTGCGAACTTGCGGGTGCCTGGCTGGCGACGCGGCGCGCCGATCTTGGCGGGTGCGAGGTTGTGGACAGGTCCCGCGCTTTTCCCGAGCCTTGTACGCCCGGGCTTGGGCGCCCGCGTTCCCACACTTTCCTCCTACCCACCCCCTTCCCGGACTCTGTGCTCGGCTGCCCCTCCCCACACACGAGGCTGTTTGTTTTTGTTGGGTTTGTCAATGTTGTCTTTGTTCGGGAGATTGTGTCATCGCCTAGATGCCGGGAATAAAGTGCGACCCTGTGTGTGATCAAGTGTGTAACGTGTGCGGCTAGGGCTAAGGGCGCCTCTGACCGTCAGTGCCTGTGAGAAGGAGGAACAAGGGATCGTGGGCCCCCGAGGGGGTTCGCTCTTGTTCCTAGGGCTCCAAAGGGCACTAGTGACCTGTGTGTGTGTGTGCGCGCCAACACGTGTGTACCATGAGAACAGACTTTGAACATGGACTGAGAATCTCGGCCTGAAGGGTGACAAACTGAAACCACACATGTGCATCTGGCATGTGTAAATACGTGTGATGGCGCGCAAGCGTGAAAGCGTTTGTGAGTAGTATCACAGCCGCGTGTGGGGAAGCGTGTGAAACTTTGACGAACGTATGCTAATGTCTGTGAACAGTGTGTGAAGAGGAGGGGGAAACGTGCACTAGCGAGCCGGGGCTGCGGGTTGAAGGCCCGGAAACGGTGTTTGTGCGCGGCGTCCCAGGCTGGGCGGCGGCTGTGTCTGGCCCAGTTTGGGCTGGGTCTTCCAGTCCGTCGGGCCCCAGTATCCAACTCGGCCCCCTCCCCCCGAGCCGTGTAAACAAACCCGCTGGAATTCGCCTCTCGGGGCTCCTCTCTCCGCCGGGGTCTGCTGCCGTCTGGAGCTGGGGATTGGGGGGTGGGTGTCTGCCTCACAGCTCTCGGGGCGGAGAGGGCGGGCAGGTGTTTGATTAGGGGGGTGTGTGTGAGAGAGAGAGAGAGAATCTGGAGCTGGAGGTCCCAGTGCTGTGTGCCTGCGTGCCTTTGGTGGTTCCTGTGTGCGATTGTGTGACTCTTTATATGCCCGCCCAGAGTTGATTTTGAGAGTCTGTGTGCACCCCTGGCCAGCCCTTCCACGAGGCTGCGCAAAGCGGGAAGCTGCAGACCCGCCCCCCCCCCTCCGCCTCTCCCCGCTCTTCCCAGAGATGCTCGGGCCCAGCTTCCCCAGTTCCCAAGCTGTTTCATCCTCTTCTTTTACGGCCAGGCCTGGCCACAACGCCTGTAATTACTGGGGCTGTGTGTGTGTGGGGGGGTTGGTGCCGGGACGCCGCGGCTAGTCCGGCGCTGACCCCTGCCGGGGAGGAGCCTGGGGTTGAGGGAGGGCCCGGGCGGATCCCACCCCGCGTGGGGCTCAGGCTGCTAGAGGCCCGACTCATTTCGATTCGTCGCGCGTAGGATAAATATTTACCTCCGCGCGGATTAGGTATTTGGCCGGGTAACCCTACGGCCAGGTCCGGGGCAGGCTTTGCGCAAGGCCCCCACCCCCTCGCACGCACCTGCCCCAGGCGACGTGCCCGGCCACGCGTTTATCCCAAGTGCAGCCACCCCTCCCGCCGGGGCCGAAGTCTACCCGCCGACCAGCCCCAGGGCAATGCACCTCACGCGCGTTTTGCTCACTTGGGAGGACACCTGGGTGTCGTCCACTCACGTGTCCCCGGCGAGATACTACCCCCCCCCCCCGCTCTTGTCCCGTAGGCTCGAAGTCCCACGAGGGCAGGGGTTTTTGCTTGTTCACTGCTGTATTGCCAGCGCCCGGCATAGCCCCTAGCACACGTAGTAGGCGGTCAAGAAATATTTGTTGAGTAAGTGAAATCACTATTCAGTATTACTTCTGCAAGACGTACTTCTCTGAAAAGAAACCAGAAAGGTTAGAGAAGGAAGGGGTGATGGTGATTCTTCAGAGAGGGTGGTCCACAACTGCCCCCTGGAGGAGGAGGTTTGGGGCACATCCCCCGTCCCCAGTTTTTTTGACTGGGATTTCTGGGCGGGAACGTGTGGGGTCCCTGGGCTGCGCAGCTCAGACCGGGCAGGTTCGGGCTCGCTCGGCCCAGCCCGGCGGGGCCACGTCCGTTCCCGCCCTGCCTGCGTCTAGGACTGGAGCAACCCGGGTGGAGAAGAGGTGGGGGGAAATTCTGGGCACACGAACGGAACGCGGAGCCCTCTTTCCCCAGCTTGGCACTGCCCCCCAACATTCTCTCTTAAGGGTTGGAGCTCATCACTCTTCTATTCCTGGGTTTGTGGGTACGGGGATCTTTCATGCGAACTAATGGGGCGCCTCTAGATCCTGGCTGTTGTGATGAACACAGAGGATAAGGGTGCGTTTAGGATAAAACCGTTGCCCTTGGTTAATTCTTAGGCCACTAGGGGAAACAGACAAGCCACCATTTATCAGCAAACTTGCTAAGTGGAAAAGCCGAGATTGCAGAGCCACAATGCGCACTTGTGCTGCCTGGACACTTCGAGAGCCGCTGCGACACCTGGTGGGCTGGGAGGAAAGTTGCAGGCACTGAGCGATCCAGACCGAGACGGCAGAAAGGACTTTGGCTCGGAGACAGACCTGCAGACCAAGTTAGCCCGGTGCCCTCCCTCGTCGCAGCCCCCAGCCTGCCCAGGCGGGTCTAGTCTTGGTTCTTGCTTTGGGTTACCTCTCACCACAAAGTCGTGCGCCTGTGTTGGCTCTCAGCACCGCCACCCTCAGGCGAACATCTGGGCTCAGTGGCGGGAGCTGTCTGAGGTGTCTGTCTGTCTGCCTGCCTGTCTGGGAAATTCCCCTTATGAGTCCTTTCTGGGAATTCCTCAGAGACAAGATTAACTCTCTGAGTGCCCTGGGGGAGGCCTGGCCTCTGGAGGGAGGTGCTGTCCACCTGTGGGGGCACTGTTGGCCTGGAGGTACCATTTCCAGTGTGGAACAGGCAGAGCTACTTGATTGCTACTCCCTTGCTGAGCACCCTGTGGTTTGGGATAGGGAAGGACCAAACCACAAGGCCCTGGGGCACAGCTAACCTGGCCCAACCTCTAAGAGCATCACTGGGCAGTGGGGTGATGGGGAGGGTGCAGGGAAGGTGATCCTGAGCTTGGAGCAGCCTCTGCCCCACTCCCCACATCTTTAAAGAAAAACAAACTGTATGTTTCCCATTTTATTAGTGATATGTGTGTGTGTTTTTCAAAAGTTGAAAAAGAGAACAGGAGAATAAGGGGAGCTACCAGCTACTGTGAATATCTTCAACCCTTCCCTGCCAGCCTTTAGTCTGTGAGGTTTTGTTTCTTTGTCTTTAGGAATTGTGTTAAATATGATTCATTTCTATTGTGTAATTCTTTTTCTGCCCTTTAACTTTATGACAGAAGATATTTTCATGTATAACCTCTTTATAAACAGTATTTTTAACCACAGCATAGTGTTTCTTTGAATGGTTCAGAGATTGCTGTTGTAATGGGGCAGAGTAGAGATAAATAAACACATCCCCACATTCAAGTACTCCTCAGCCACTGAGCAATTGAGTTGATTGTTTCCTAGAACTTGCAAATAACTCTGAGGTTGACTTTCATTCAACAAGTTCTTCTGGCACATCTGCTCTGGACCAGACTCTGAACTGGGGCTGAATCCTCAGTGGAGGACAGTAGGTGAGGGCCCTCCTCTACTGGAGCTTACAGTTTCAGATGATACCTGGGCATAAGATTATCTGGATTTTGGAGAATTTCATGGATATGTGTGTGTGCTACATCACTTCAATTGTGTCCAACTCTAAACAACCCTGTGGACTGCAGCCTTCCAGGCTCCTCTCTCCATGGGATTCTCCAGGAAGAGTATTGGAGTGGGTTGCTGTGCCCTCCTCCAGGGGACCTTTCCAACCCAGGGATAGAACTCTTGGGAAATACTTTTGATATTGCCAAACCAAACCAGATTCTTTTGGCTACTAGTCTAGTTCTCTTAACTGAGGGCCAGAACCTAATGGATCTATTCTCCTCTACATCCAACTCAAAAGGGGGCCAAACTCTGTGGGAGAAGATGGAATTCTCCCCTCCGGAGTCCCCTGCAGGGAAAAGGAGATTGGGCAGGATGGGGAGTGGGAGGGAGATGGGAGGAGCAGTGTTAAGGAAGATAGGACCAGAATTTCTGCCTAGAAAGCAACAGGAAGTTTTTTTTAAATGCTGCCTCTTCCACCAAAAATTAATTAGTCACTTACATCAACTTCTGTACTGGGAAGTCCTGGGGGCTCTGAAACATATCTTTGTCCTAAAGGAATCTAATCTACTTGCAGATATATACTGAGAATATAAAATAAGGATTATAGTAGAGGTATAAATGGAACAACAGGCCGTGGGATTACAGAGGAGGATGTTTCTTTGGGGTCAGGAGTGCTTCACAAGGAAGGGGATATATATGTTTTTTCCTCTGCCTGCCTTTGAGTCTTTGCCAACCTGGCTGATTCCGGAGGAGATATTTGAAATGGGTTTTGAAAGATAAGTAGGCATTCACATTCAGGGATAAGGGAACAAGAAGCATAAGTAGAGAGGTGAGAGTTGTGCAGTGAATACTCAGGTATAGCTAAAATTACAGAATGGGTCTGGGGCAGTGTGGCAGGAGATGGAAGCAGAAAGTGGTTTGGGGCCATGCTGCCAAGGGCCTTAAATGCCATGCCCAGGATTGTGAGCATTATTCTGTAGTCCATAGATGCTCAAGTAGGAAACATAATCAGATTTGTATTTGAGGAAAATCACTGCAGATAACAGACTGTGGGTAGAAGAGGAAGCTCAGAGGCAGGGGTGCTGGTTAGGCCCAAGCTGCGGGAGTTCCGGCGGGAGCGAGGAGGGGCAGAGAGGGGAGAGCAGAGGGCAGACTAGACAGAGTTGGAGGAGCCACGGGCGGGAGACAGGGAGGAGTCTGGGATGGCTGGCGGGTGGAAGTGCCGCTGACATAAAGGACATGGAGGCCAGGGGCAGACCTGGGAGGGACAAATGAAGAGCAATGTTTTGGACATTGTATCTTTAGGAGTGATTTTGGCTGCATAACGGAACGCCCAACTTCTAGTGGTTTAAACAAGAGGTTTTGGGACATCTCTGCAGGTCCAGTCATTAGAATTTGGCGCTTTCACTGCCATGGCCCAGATTTGTTCTCTGATCCAGAAACTAAAATTTCACAAGCTGCATGGCGTGGCCAAAAATAATAATAAAAAGATGGTTTATGTTTCCCCCACACCAAAGTCTTCTGATGTGGGTCAGCAGCTCAACAGTGTCATTAAAGACGCAGTGCTCTCTGCCTCTCTGCTTGGCTGTCCTCATGACTCTGGTTACGGGATGACTATATTAGAGCTACATTTGAGCTGCAGGAGCCACAGGATGAAGGGGTGGGAGCAAGAGAGTTTCTCTTCCTAAGGAGCTCTTTTTATCTGATAAGAAAATCTAGCAGCTTTCTAGACAATTTACTCTCAGGGGACAGAGCTGTGTCCATGGCTACACCAGCATCTGTGAAGGAGAAGCGACTGTTCTGAAGGGCTGGGGCTAAGCCTGGGGCCCCTCCCCCAAATGGAATCTGCTCTGTTCCCCGAAGAAACAGGGGTCTTGTTAGCCTGGGAGCAGGGATGAGCACTCAACAGTGCTCATGTTGCATTTGAGGGGTCATTGGAATTTCCAGGTGGAGGTGTCTAAGGGCAGCAGTGGGGGATGGGAGCCAGGAATCCTTGCCCTGTGATCCTAACTGGAAAGAAATTCTTCCTTCCCAGCTACTCAGCCTGGGTTTTCCGGGGTAGAAAAGCCAGGTGAGGGTGGGCAGGAAGATATTCACCCCCAACGCAGCTGATGATAAACCTCATTTCTACTCCTCTGCCCGCCTATACCTCCCTTCTCCCCAGTCTTTCACTACAGCATAGTGTAAAAGCAGGAGTTTAGACACTTTTATTTCAGAGGTATTACTTTTCTCTTTCCCCAGACGTATTATTTTTATGTAACTTTTTTTTTTCTAATTATGGAAGAAATACATGATCAATGCAGAAAACTTGGAGAAGCACAAATGAAAAACAAAATCACTCATAGAAGTTAAGTCTTAGGAGCAAGCACACTTCACAGTTCTTTCCCCCATGGCTCTGGAAATTTTTATGGTAAATATGTTGGAGAGGTTATAGTTTAATGCCCGTGTGACGGCCAGCTCGGAACCCCTTACGTTTGTGTAACATTTTACGATCTTCCAGTGTTTTCAGCTGTGTGTTTTATCACGTACTGTTTCACCTTTATAGACTCCTACACATTTTAAGGCAGGCAAAGGCCATCACTGACTAGTTGAGGAAACTGAGGCTCGGAAAGATGATGGTATTCAGCATCCAGAGGGCAGGGGTAGCCTCAGTAGGGCTGGGTTCACACCACCTTATTCCTTCCCCACACCTCATTGTCCAACTGTCCTGGGTATAAAGGAAAAGCCCTGGGCCCAAAGTGCTGAATTTGCTGTGGGCAAATGGAGGGGAGTGTGTATGGAGAAGGGAAAGGAAGAGGGTGGAGAAGGGCAGCTCCTTCCCTCCCCACAGCCCTTGGGGAGAGGGAGGTGAGAGGGGAGGGGCCCAGGTCGGGCTGACGGGATCAGTCTTCCGGGTCTGCAGCCCGCCCTGGCCTGTCCCTGCAGGCAGTAGATGTCCAGATAATGGCTCACTTTTCACTTCACCAAACATTTTTTAAGGTCAGGTGTTTGTTTATCAGGTACTCTGTTGGGCACTGCAGGGGCTTCCGAGGTAGCTCAGTGGTAAAGAACTCGCCTGCCAATGCAGGAGACAGAAGATGTGGGTTTGATCTCTCAGTCGGAAAGATCCCCTGGAGAAGGGAATGGCTAACCCCTCCAGTATTCTTGCTTGGAGAATCCCATGGACAGAGGAGCCTGGCGGGCTACAGTCCATGGGGTGGCAAAGAGTCAGACATGACTGAGTGACTAAGCAGTGAGGTACTGCAGGGAAAGCTGGATAAGGCAACCTGTGAGCAGGGGAGCAGTGCCCTCGAGAGCTGGGTCTGAGTCCTAGCTGTGAAAACCTGGAAAAGATGTTTGATGACACAGAGCCTCCATTGTTTTCATCTGTAAAATGGGGGCAGGAGTGCTTTTTTTCCCTGGAATTATCATTTGGATCAAAGGAAATAACAGCTGTGAGGGGCCTGGTGGGGACCAGACTGTCAGTAAGGACTGGTGTGTGTTTTTCTTTACCTGGGCTGACTGGGGAGAAATGTGCTGTGAAGAGATGGCGGTGAAGAGCAGGAGCCTTCAGGATCCAGGAAAGGCAAGGTGGGAGGAGTCTTAGGAACACAAATATTTGTTCTGCCAGGCAGTACTTGACAAATGCCCGAGGGACACAGCAGCCAAGAGCTCTGAGGTGCAGGGGGACAGAGGTGAATGGGGGAAAAAATCCTTTTGAGGGTTCCCCAGGTAGAGATGGTGGGCAAGGGCATTCCATGCCCAGGGAGACAATACGGGCCCCTCTCCCCTGATCTGCAGGGGCAAGGGGAAGGAGACGGGGAGAGAATCTGTCCCCTTCCATGTTCTTTATTGCTCCTCCGGCTCCATCTTGTCCCCTCCTTCACCCTCTTCATCCACTGACTGTGGGTCAGTCACTGCTGGGTCCTAGGGATCCTGAGCTGGGTCTTAAAGAGGTGTAGGGATTGATGGGGGAAAGGCACGCAGCATGGGAGGGTGACACAGCTCGGGGCTGGGCACAGGGAAGGCGGCTGGAACCACGCGGAGAGGAGGGGCAGGAGTGGGCACATCTCGGGAATATAGGCGGAAAGTGGTAAATACCTCAGGGTGTGCTTCTGGTGCCCTCTGACCCAGTGCTGTGTGACTGAAGAAAGAGCTCCTCACGTGGGTGTGAGTCCCCGTGTCGGGAGGAGTCTGGACAGACATCCTGGAGGAGGGCCTGTGGTGGTGTGGCTCACAGGGAAACTGCTTTTAACTGGACTTAGGACAGTCCAGACTGGGCTGGAGCAGGCGAACCCAGTATGGCCTCAGAGACAAGCGGAGGGGGTTGTATTTCCTTGGGGAATCCACCCTAGCCTGAGGGAAGGCAGAGAGAGAGGGGAGGTTTGGAGA
Organism: Bos mutus; assembly: GCF_027580195.1. Lineage (NCBI taxonomy): Eukaryota > Metazoa > Chordata > Mammalia > Artiodactyla > Bovidae > Bos > Bos mutus. The sequence goes on along the minus strand of NC_091619.1, from coordinate 19,264,331 downwards.
CCTGAGAGTGGATAGTGGGCAGGTTGCCCTGGGAAGAGTAACATCAGCTCGCGTTTATGAACATGTTTTCCATCCCAGGCTCATTGGAAGCACTTTGCATACATTAAACCCTTACACCTCACAATCATCATAAGAGATCAGGAGTATTATCATCCCTTCATTTTACAAATGAGCGAAGTGAAAGCGCAGAGAAGTTCCTAACTTCCCCAGGTCACACAGCTAGTGAGTGGTGAAGCCAGAATCTGAATCAAGGCAGTCCGGCCGGTCGGTCCCGATTTAACCACTGCACCATACTGTCCCACTGTTTCTAGAGAGAGGCCATTAGTGCAGCTCACTGGGGGCACAGAGAGAGGCAAGACCACTCTGGAAATTAGCTCTGCACGACATAGCAGCTGTGTGGAGGCGGCAGAAAGACAGAGTTGTTAGTTCATGTGGAGCCCAGGTGGGAGGCAGGGCCATGAAAGCCTCCAGATAAAACCCTTGCTCTCCCAGTCTTTTCTGTTAGAGCTCGGTCAATGAGGTGCTTCAACCCAGGCCTCTTGCTATGTATAAAGGAAGGACCCAGAGATGTGAGGAGTTAGAATTCATTTTTTCTTAGACCCTTCTTTTGATCCTGGCTGTAGTTCTCTACGTTGGGCTGCCCCACGTACTTTGATCCCTGCCCATCTCCCAAGGTAGGTTCCCAGCCTTTCCGTCCATTGTGTGAACTACTGGAATTCCTTCCAATAAATCATTTTTTCTGCTTTAAGTACAGTCAGTTTCTGTCACTGGCAAGCCAGAACCTGGATGGGTACAGAGCGAGTTGCTGATGATAACAGGGTCTAAAGCCTGGGAGACTAGAAGGGTCATTTGCTGTTGTGTGCTTTGGGGGACGTTCTGTTTCAGGAGGTTAAGTTTAAAGTGCTTGGAAAAGCCTGGAGAATGGATTGAGAAGAAGTTTCTTACTAGGGACTGAGCCTGAGGACAGTGCTTTGAGCTAGAAATGTGGTGATGAAGCAGAGGATTAGGGTTTGAAGCCCTGGAATTGATGTGGGAGAGCTGACTTGAACAGTGCCTGCAGGGAGCCAGGCAGGAATCATGAAAGAGTGAGGGAGCCCAGGTTTATTTGTCAGGAAGGCCAAATACAGGCTTCAGGCGAGCATCCCATCACTGTAGTCATCCCCGAAGAAGGAGAACATCTTTAATGTTTCAGTAAGAGCACAAGGAGAACTCGCATTGTCTTCATTGGGTCACATTCCCATCCCCAGACCAATCCCTGTGGCTGGGGGCTACGTGCTGCGGCAGGCTGGGACAGGCTGGGACAGGCTCAAAACACTGGCTGGCTAACAGACCTGGGAGGTGGACTGAGGATGAAGCGCGGGGTCCCACAGGAAAACTGGGCTTCTGTTCCCAGAAGGGAAAATGGAAGCTGGGCAAGCATACAGGCAGATGTCCTCAAGAGGAGCTTGGTAGCTTGAGAGGTTTTCAGAATGGAGGGAAGGATCTTTTTTGGATGAAGAAATCTGGGCCCGGTTATAGATAAAGAGAAGAAAACTATTGGAGAGGGCCTGGAAATACATTGTGGAAACTGAAGAAGCAGGCCCCAGGAAGGATGTGTGGGGATGGGGTTCAGGAAGGAGGGTAGGAGTTCGTCTTGGCCAAGGGAGGAACAGCTATTTGTGAGTGGAGGCAGGTAGGGAGATAACGGTGGGAAGAGGCTGAGAGGTATTGGAAGGAAGTTGTGAGATCCTGTTCCCAGGCCTCACCCAGGCTAAGAGCTTGGGCTTTGGAGGCTGATTATAGAGATTCAAATTCTAACTCTGTCACTTAGTAGGATGTGACCCTGGTGCCTCAGTTTCCTCTTTTAATTCAATGAGGATGATAATAACAGGGCCCACCCACAGGATCACGGAGAGGATTAAATGAGATAATGTATGCAAAGTACTTAGAAAAGCTGGTGTGTCTGGCATATGGAAAAACCTCAGGATTAGCTATTATGATGGTAATTATTATGATTTCTATTACAGAGGGCTCACAGTGACAGTAATGAATTCCAGCACAACTGGCTCTGGCTCCTACCTGCTGACATTGGACCTCCAGCCCCCTGCCAAGTCCCCCTCAAATATTGCTGATGGTCCCCACAGGCCGTTGCACGTGGGCTCATCATCGTGTCTGTGCGCGCTGCGCGGCAGATGTTCTGCTGGGTGCAGGGTTTTTCTGCTGGTGGGGTGTGGGGCGGCAGGCATCTCCCTCTCCTCTCCAGTGTCACCTCCATCAGGGGATCGGGAAGGTCCCTGAGAAAGGCCGCTGGCGTCTCCACGTGATGTTTGGTGAGTCAGTTCTTCAGTTTTCATTCCGCAACTACTTCCGTCTATGAGGCCCGACAGGCTTCCCTGGGGCTAGACTGAGGATGGTTGGCATATTCGCCACCTTGCCATACGCCTCTCTGAGGACAGCAGCTTTGCCACGAAGCCTTTGGGGAGCTTGTTCAGCCCCTCCAGCAAGGGCCCTCCTGTGAGGTGTTCTCTCCCGGCTGCTTGGTGATTGCCAGCCCCCGTGCACACACAAGGTTCTTGGTGAGTGACCTCCTGCAGCCCCTCCTGCCACAGCAGCCCAGCCCAGCCCCTCAGCAGAAAGCTCAGGCAAAGAGCTCTGCCCCAGGCCAGGGCAGCCAAGGATAAGGGTGAGGGGGCCGAGGACACAGCTGTCAATCTCCGGCACCAGGCAGAGCTGGGCCCCTGGCAAGGCGGGTGGGGGTGGGCCCTGTCTCCAGTTCTGTGCTCAGCTTAGTCTCCAGAGGCCTGGAATCAGCCCCGAGGCACCAAGGCCCTTTGTTGTTGTTCGGTCACTAAGTGTCTGTGTCAGAAGCACACCAGGCTTCCCTGTCCCTCACTATCTCCCTTATCAAAGGCCCTTATCAAACCCAGTTATCTGCCTTCTGCCCCCACCCTTCTACTAGGCAAGGACAGATCCGAGACCTCCTCCTCCCTCCGCCTAGTCTCTGTCTCTTCCCACACTCCTGTTTTAAACAGAACTCTCTCCTCGTCCTTCCAAAAAAGAAAAAAAAAAAATCCCCACGTGTCATTAGGTGTACCTGGGTCCTCTGTAGACGTGGAGAAGGGGAGGGTGCTGGGAGGGAGGCAGTGCCTGACACCACCCAGCCGGTGACAGTGCCCCTCCAGAAAAGGTTAATTAACCTTCAGCTCAGTTTAGTTGCTCAGTCACGTCCCACTCTTTGTGACATCATGGACTGCACCCCCAGGCCTCTCTGTCCATCACCAACTCCTGGAGCTTGCTCAAACTCATGTCCATTGAGTCGGTGATGCCACCCAACCATCTCATGCTCTGTCGTCCCCTTCTCCTCCTGCCTTCAATCTTTCCTAGGATCAGGGTCTTTTCCAATGAATCAAGGTCTTTTCTAATTGACTTTAGAACCGGTAGGTACTCTACAGGGACGGAAAGTAGCTCTGTGGTTTCCTGGGATAGGGGCTGAGGGCAGGGCTGGGGATACTGACTGGAAGAGAGGCATGAAGGAACTCTCTTGGGAGATAGAAATGTTCTTTATCTTGACTGGGTGGTGATTACAGGGATTGACTTAAAGTCAATCATATGACTATTATTGTGTGCAAATTATACTTCTCTAAAGGTGATTAAAAGGGCTTCTCTGCTGGCTCAGTGGTAAAGAATCCACTTGCCAATGCAAGGGATGTTGGTTTGATCACTGGGTTGGGACGGTCCCCTGGAGAAGGAAATGACAACCCACTCCCATATTCTTGCTGGGGTAATCTCATGGACAGAGGAACCTGGCAGGCTACAGTCCATGGGGTCACAAAGAGTCAGACATGATTGAGTGACTGAATAAAGACAACAACAAGGGTGATTAAAAAATACAACAAATAACAGCCAAGTTAACTGGAGACTCTGGTTTGTGAACCAGTGAGAGGGACAGTAAATGAAGCAGCCAGGGGGGCTCCTGAGGGTCTCCTGCAGATAAAGACACTGGGCCAGAAGCTGGGGGACTGAGAGGGGTTCATCTCAGCCAGCACCCTCCAGGTGCCCCAGCCTCTGCTCTGAGGTCCTTTCCTTTGCCCACAGCCACCCTCATTCATTCTAGGAACTGTCCAACTCATGGTAGGAAACTATATCCTTGAGAAGTTTCCTCATAAGTCTACCAGGAGCCTGATAAATAGTTTTGTCCTGGGATGCTTGTGTGGCTCACGTCCTGAACAAGGAACGCTGCTTCTGTCCCATCGGCTACTGGGAGTGCCTATAAAATAAACACGACTGAAAAAGCCAGTGTTCACAGAAGACACAGATGAAATGAAAAAAAGAAAAATCAAAATAAACAAAACCCCCTACATCCCCCCTGAGCCTCACATAGAACAAGCAAGATCCCCGAGCTGGGTGGGATGTAGAGCAGGCCTGTTTGGGGTGATATTTATATAAGGGTCTTGGTTCCTCCCTCAGGCGAGTAAAGCAAGTTGTAAAATTTGAAGGCACATTTTAAAATTGTTTAAAATCCTCCAAATGTGTTTCCTGTCTGGCACTGCGTATGGGGACTCGGTAATATGTGTGCCTGTGTGGCCTGGAGTATGTGTTAATGAGGGCGTTTAGAGGTAGTGATGCCGAGGAGCCCACGAGAATCAGGGGCAAGAAAGGAGTCTGTTGTTGGCCAGGGTATGTGTTTCTCTCGATGGAATGTGTGTAAAGGGCCCGGGGACCCGGGAGGGTGGTTTAGTCTGGGAAATTAGTATCTTTTTAAAAAACCACCCTGCTTGTGCGTCATTAGTTAAAAGGCCTAGAGGGGTAATCATGCAGGTATGTGATTTTTTACTTCTGAAGCGAGTAGGTGTGATGATATTTGACAACATAGAATAATTAGAGTGTCGCCATACACATTTTGATCAATTAGATGCTGATCGGTCCTCCTGCACACCATGGCCTTCTACCTTTGCTTAAGCTGTTCCCTCTGCCTGGATGCCTTCACCAGCTGTCAGAGTCCTAGTCATCCTTCCCAGCTGGCTCGGTACCACCTCCCCGCAGTGTGAATTAATCACTCCCTCTTCTAGGCCCCCATGACATTTTGTCTTTTACAATGTTTACTTCGTTCCTTCCTTTCTGAAATTTAGCTGAATATGTGTCCGTTCCCTGTCACACATCCTTGGAGGGCAGAACTGACTTGGCTCTCAGAGTCTTCCTTGCAGTCTGTGCCCAGAGTGGGCTCTTGGATAGTGTTTGCGGAATTAAGCTGCGTGTTTTTTTTGTTTTTTTTTTAAAGAAGATTACTTTGCAGCAAATAAAGACCCTGCATTGGCACAGAACTAATTTGATAAAAGCCATCACACTTTAGGATATCTTTATTTCATACTCTTTGAACTTTGCCTCATTTAGAGTGTTGCTGTAATTACACTGCATATGGAACCAGTGGAATTCAAAATCTGATTTGAAGAAAATGTGGTATTAGGTTATTGTAGTTCTGATATATAACGTTTATCTTCTTAGGGAATCAATCCTTTGTTTTGGGATAGCTTTTGTGGGAGGGCAAGATGACCTGTGGTAAATTTGTCTTTATAATGAAATTTCCTGGCATCTGACTGATGAAGGATGCTGACACTCTGGCAACTGGGCACCGTTCCCTGCTGTGGTTTCTGGGATGGATAACATGGAACTCAAAACTGAGAATGGAAAAAACACTTGATTTGTATGAATAATTGAAAGGCACCCCCAAATGTATCCTGGTTAAATAGAAATGTTAAAGGGAGGGGCAATCTATAAGCCTAGCTGCTGTATTCAGCTCTCAAAAAAAAAAAAAATTATGAAAAACAAAAATTGAAGGCTCCTGAGTGTTCAGAAGTGAGGCTGTGTTGGAACAGAGCTGGAACAGATGCGTGGGGTGGGCTCTCTCATGAAGGTGGGTATTCACGCTTTTTTCCTTTGCTTCCTGGCTGCCCCCTGGGAGGATGTGGTGCTTGCAAAGAGACAGGTGCTTAGGAGCCAGGCAGACGGGGTGGGGGTGGGGTGGGGATTTAAGGGGTCTCAAGTCTCAATTCTTGAGTCTTGAGTCTCAGTTCCCTCATCTGCAGCCGTAATAGAATCTGCCTGCAATGCAGGAGACCTGGGTTCGATCCCTGAGTCAGGAAGATCCCCTGGAGGAGGGGACGGCTACCTATTCCAGTATTCTTTCCTGGAGAATTCCATGGTCAGAGGTGGGCTACAGTCCATGGGGTCGTAGAGTCAGACATGACCGAGTAACTAACACTTTCACTTTCTTTACAAGAGTTCGGGATACTCCTGTAAATTGCTCAGCACAGCACCTGACAGATGTAAATACATGTGTGGTAGCTCTTCCACTTAACTTGTGGGGGATCCCCCATCTTCTTCTTCCAGCCCATCTATGCTACCTTTTCTTCCAGATTAGGCTTACCTGATTTAGCAAATAAAAATGGGGCATGCCAAATTAAATTGGAATTTCAGATAAACAATGAAGAATATTTCAGTATAAGTATGTCCTGTGTAATATTTGGGACATACGTACACTAAGAAAGTATTCATTGCTTATCTGAAATTCCAGTCCAACTAGGGGTTCTGTAGTTTATCTAACAACTCTATGTCAAGTTGCAATTTCCTTCGCAAAGTCTCCCGGGTCAACTTAGTGAGCCTCACCCTTTGAACTCCTGTAAACTTTCATGACTTTGATATTTGTTTGACATCTAGGAAACAGTACCACTTTTACTTATTATCAGTAATAACAGTGACCTCTTGCTGAGCATCTGTAATGTGTCAGGCATGTAGGGTTACACAACCTGCCAGATTAGCCCTCACACTAACCTTGCATGGCTGGAATTAACATCATCAGAGAGGCCTAAGGGGCATGAATACCACCCAGCTGGTACACGGTGGCACCATCCTTTCAGTCCATGTGGGCAGGAATGAAGCCATGCCCATGCTGCCGCTCCCTAGGTTTCTGCCAGTGCCTGGCCCACAGCGGCAGCTGCCCACATTTATTGTTATGGATGGTGGTGCCCCAAAGGAGCACCAAGCAGTATCAGAATTGATTTGGGGCTGGACTTCCTTGCAAGTGCAGTGGTTAAGACTCCATGTTTCCTTCCACTGGATGGAGTGTGGGTTCGATCCCTGCTTGGGGAACTAAGATTTCCAAGAGCCACACCAAAAAAAAGAGTCCTAAACAACATCAAGATAGAGACATGGGTTTTCAGACAAGATCAAGGAAGTTTCTAGACTTGTAGAAACGTCTCAAGTGCCGTTTGCTTTAGTGTGTGGATAACTTAGCTTTGTTCATTCCAATACTGTGAAACTCATCACCAAGCAAAATCTTCTCTGACACCACCTGCTGTAGAGCCTGGTGTAGGATGCTTAGTGTCTGCCTAGCATGTGGCAGAGACCTGGGGCTGGCCCGGACCGAGGATACCCATACTCCTCTGGGGTTTTTGTTTTTGGTTTAAGCTCAGGAAGCAACTATAGGAAGCTATGGTCCTTTTTGCAAAGATGTTAGGCATAACTGAGCAGCCTTTTCCAATCTCCAATCTCCACGGGTGTTCTTCACCCAGGCACAGAGGATCTGGGAGTGGGGGTGAGGGCAGATAGATTTATGATCACCAAATGGAAATGCAGCTCCTTTGTGGTTTGGACCTCAATTATCATATTAATGTTACTTCCTTGCTTGTGCTCCGAAGATAGACAAATGCATCATGGTCAAGCACATTTTGTTCCCAGGGTAGAAAGAAGTGACTGATAAGCGTGGATGGTTATAGCTGTGAATACATCTGAGCAAGGGGGTGGACCTTCACCTTCATAGGCTGGCTGCTGCTTTCTTCTTATTCCCTTTTTGTCTATTTTCATTCCCATTCTAACATATGTATTCTGGGGAGCTGCTTTTTTTTAATACAATTTTTCTAACACCAAAAATATTTTGTATTGTGGTATAGCTAGCTGATTAACAATGTTGTGACAGTTTGAGGTGAACAGTGAAGGGACTCAGCCATACACATACATGTATCCATTCTCCCCCAAACTCCCCTCCCATCCAGGCTGGCACATAACATTGAACAGAGTTCCATGTTGGGGAACTGTTCTATAAGTGGATGGGAGAGTGAAGGTACCAATCTTTCCTCATGATTACCAAAGAGTAGGTATCATCTCCATACTAGAGTGGGAAGAAAGTGAAAGTGTTCGCTCAGTCGAGTCTTTGCCACCCCATGGACTGTAGCCCACCAGGCTCCTCTGTCCATGGAATTCTCCAGGCAGGAATACTAGAGTGGGTGGCCATTCCCTTCTCCAAGGGGTCTTCCTGACCAGGGATCGAATCCGGGTCTCCTATGTTGCAGTTAGATTCTTTACCATCTGAGCCACCAGAGTGGGGATCAGTTCAGTTCAGTTCAGTTCAGTCACTCAGTCGTGTCCGACTCTTTGCGACCCCATGAATCGCAGCACGCCAGGCCTCCCTGTCCATCACCAACTCCTGGAGTTCACCCAGACTCATGTCCATCGAGTCAGTGATGCCATCCAGCCATCTCATCCTCTGTCATCCCCTTCTCCTCTTGCCCCCAACCCCTCCCAGCATCAGAGTCTTTTCCAATGAGTCAACACTTCTCATGAGGTGGCCAAAGTACTGGAGTTTCAGCTTTAGCATCATTCCTTCCAAAGAAATCCCAGGGCTGATCTCCTTCAGAATGGACTGGTTGGATCTCCTTGCAGTCCAAGGGACTCTCAAGAGTCTTGGGGTTAAAAGCCTTTCCAGTCTGGCAAATCTGTAGATGGTGGAGCTGGGACTGGAACTCTGTCTGACCTTGAATCCTCAGCTTTTTCTGTAGTGATGCACAAATCCTGTCCTTCAAAAAGACTTGGGGAAACATAAGGGGTTAATCACACATGTCTGTTTCTTAAAACCATACTAGAATGACTGTGAATCATTATATAATAATAATTACATAGCTCCTTCAAGTATGAGAGGTTTAGCACATTTTGAAAGATAAGCAACAGGTGAAGGAGTGGGAACTGATTTTTTGAGAAATGAAAAAGCTCTAAGGCGGGTGCCTGCAGAATGAACTCTTGCCAAAGGGTTTTGGAAGAGTATGGCATCTCTCAAGGCACAGTCTGGCCCAGGGCTGGTAATGGAGATGGCTTTAGAGAAGGGGGCAGTTAGGCACCCAGCTCTTTCCTGCATCCTCATAAGTTAAACAACTATACCCCTGCAAGCCCTACCCGTAGACAGCCAGGGACTCCCTACTCACACATTTATATCTAACCCAAAGCTCATCTTAATCATCACACTTGCAGGTCTACTGCTTATGTGACAACTCCATCAGGGAATCTGATTGGCATCTCATACACTTGGGATGGCCAAAACACACTCTTAATTTCTACCCCTAAACCCAGTCCTCACCCAGCAACTCCTTCCTCAGCAAATGGCACCACCTAATTGCCAAAACCGAAACAAAGTGAAAGAGGAGTTGTCTTTGACTGTCGTGTCTCTCCCAGTCCTCGTCGAATCTTGTCAGGTCTGCCTTCCAGAATCTGACCTCAACCACTTGGGCAGGGCCACCATCACCTCTCACCTGGATCTAGGTCATAGCCTCCCCTAGGGGCTCCCAGCTTCCACTCTCACTCCTATAATCCTGTTCTGTACACGACCACCAAGAGATCCTTTTCGATTTTATCCTGGGCTCCCTGGCCAAACCCTCCTGTGGCCCCAGTCACACAGTACAATTCAGGTTCTCACTGTGGTCTATCAGCCTCTTCATTAATCTGGCCCCTGGCTCCTTCCTCCATCTTATCTCAAACTGTTTTCCTCCTTACTCACCATTGTCCAGCCACACTGGCTTTCTTGATGCTCTTTGACCTCCTTAACTATACTGTTGCCTCAGAGAATTTGTACTTTGAACGTCAGGCTGGAAGACTTTTCCCCAAGATATACACTTAGTCAGTCACTATGTTGCCTCCATTGAGATGTCTTTTATGATAACTAACCTGCATGAGCTAGAAAGGTCACATACATGCACTCCTACTCATCTTCATCCTCTTATTTTGCTTTATTTTTCCTCATAGCACCTGTCATTATTTGACATTTATATATACACATATCAGTTTGGTTCAGTTCAGTCACTCAGTTGTGTCTGACTCTCTGCAACCCCATGAATCGCAGCACGCCAGGCCTCCCTGTCCATCACCAGCTCCCGGAGTTCACTCAGACTCACGTCCATCGAGTCGGTGACACCATCCAGCCATCTCATCCTCTGTCATCCCCTTCTCCTGCCCCCAATCCCTCCCAGCATCAGAGTCTTTTCCAATGAGTCAACTCATGAGGTGGCCAAAGTACTGGAGTTTCAGCTTTAGCATCATTCCTCCCAAAGATCACCCAGGCCTGATCTGCTTCAGAATGGACTGGTTGGATCTCCTTGCAGTCCAAGGGACTCTCAAGAGTCTTCTCCAACACTACAGTTCAAAAGCATCAATTCTTCGGCGCTCAGCTTTCTTCACAGTCCAACTCTGACATCCATACATGACCACTGGAAAAACCATAGCCTGACTAGATGGACCTTTGTTGGCAAAGTAATGTCTCTGCTTTTGAATATGCTATCTAGGTTGGTCATAACTTTCCTTCCAAGGAGTAAGCGTCTTTTAATTTCATGGCTGCAGTCACCATCTGCAGTGATTTTGCACACACACACACACACACACACACATATATATGGATCTTCCCTGGATTGGGAAGATCTGCTGGAGAAGGAAATAGCAACTCAACTCCAGTATTCATGCCTGGGAAATCCCATGGACAGAGGAGCCTGGCGGACTACAGTTCATGGGGTCACAAAGAGTCAGATATGATGTAGAGACTGAGCAAGCATGTATATATTAATATATATATTCTTTTCTGTTTATGTTTCTTCTCAGTAGATTTGAAGTTTCATGAGTCAAGGACTCTTTCCCCCTACTGCAGGGAACATTGCTGGGAAGATAGAATTTGAAAAAATAATCTAGCCTTAGGAACACCAGGCAAAAATAGGTAAAAGAAGCATATGAATAAAAATAATCTGTGTACTGAATGATGCAACCCCTTGCGTCTTTCCCTACCTGCTTCCTGAAAGCTAAGGTTGCACTCCCAGGAACAAAATTAGAGCATTCTTTTCTGGAAAAAGTTCCAGAGAATGGTCCCAAAGAAAAGGCTAACCTTTCAGAAAAGACAAGAAAGCCTCTACTCAGGGCTGTTAGTCACTCAGTCATGTCTGACTCTTCGTAACCCCATGAACTGTAGCCCGCCAGGCTCCTCTGTTCATAGGATTTCCCAGGCAAGAATACTGGAGTGGCTTGCCGTTCTCTTCTTCAGAGGATTTTCCTGACCCAGAGATCAAACCCAGGTCTCCTGCATTGCAGGCAGATTCTTTGGGGCTTCCCTGGTGGCTCAGAGGTTAAAGCGTCTGCCTCCAGTGTGGGAAACCTGGGTTCAATCCTGGGTTGGGAAGATCCCCTGGAAAAGGAAATGGCAACCCACTCCAGTATTCTTGCCTGGAGAATCCCATGGACAGAGGAGCCTGGTAGGCTACGATCCATGGGGTTGCAAAGCATTGGACACGACTGAGCGACTTCACTTTCTTTTCTTTCTTTACCATCTGAGCCACCAGGGAAGCTCTAGATGTCCTTCTTTCCCTCCCTCTTTGCTTCTGTCCTTCACTCCTTCCATTTTCCCCTCCCTTTCTTCCTTCTACAAATATTTGTTGAGCATCTACTAGGTGCCAATCTACGAGGTGCTCTATTTGTAAACAAAGCTGATGTAGACTGTCAGTACAAATTGGCACTCGCCATGGGCACTTGCCATCTCCTCTACAAGGACTAAATCATGTGCTGCTGCAGCTGCGGACCTTCAGCACCCGCTGGAAGGAGTTCAAGGTGGAGAGCAGAAATGAGGCAGTCTGCTGGTGAGGGTGGCGGTGGGGGAGGGGCACTGGCAAGACAGGTCTTCGGACAGTTAGATATTTTCAGGAGCCTGTTTTATGAGCCCAATTCTGGTATCTCCCTATATCTAGAAAAACACTAAAATCCTTCATGGTGATGACTGTTCCTCGTGACTAGAAAAAGCTTCACAAGACTAGTAGAAACCTTCTGGAAAAATATTTGCTTGGTTCCACGTACTCCCCCTTCACCAAAATCACGTATATACTGACCTTTCCCCTCCGCTGCCTCTTTGGAGTAGTTTCTCAGGGCTAAATCTGAGATGCAGTCCTCATTTTTCCCCAAATAAAATTTATCTTACAACATTCACATTGTGCTTTTTTTTTTTTTTTAGGTCAACAAGATCTTTGCCTTGAAGAGCTAGTATTCTGTTGGGGTGCAATCAGGACCCAGCTAGTACATACAGGTACCCAACAGATATTTTTGTGCCTCATGTTGAAGTATGAATGGATATCCAAGGATCAGCAGGCGTTTGAGGAGGGACCCAGTGGGAAATAGAGATAAAGCACATGTTGTTGTTCAGCTGCTCAGTCATGTCCTACTCTTTGTGACCCCATGGACTACAGCATGCCAGGCTTCCCTGTCCTTCACCATCTCCCAGAGCTTGTTCAAACTCATGTCCATTGAGTCGGTGATGCCATCCAAACATCTCATCCTCTGTGGTCCTCTTCTTCTCCTGCCTTCAATCTTTCCCAGCAGCAGGGTCTTTTCCAACAAGTCGGCTCTTCACATCAGGTGGTCAAAGTATTGGAGCTTCGGCTTCAGCATCAGTCCTTCCAATGAATATTCAGAACTGATTTCCTTTATGTTTGACTAGTTTGATCTCCTTGCTGTCCAAGAGACTCTCAAGAGTCTTCTCCAACACCACAGTTCAAAAGCATCAATTCTTTGGCGCTTAGCCTTCTTTATGGTTCAACTCTCACATCCATACATGACTACTGGAAAAACCATATCTTTGACTGGATGGATAGTATGAATGGATAGCCAAGGATCAGCAGGCATTTGAAGAGGGAAACAGAAACAGTGGGAAAAAGAAAGAGAGAAAGCACATGGAGAAAAAGAAATCACAAAGAAAATAAGAAATGTTTCAAAAATGGTAACTAATATTTTTCAAGAAGAGAAGATACATGAAATAACAAGATCATATTAAAAAGCAATTAGAAATGTAATCAGAAATTAGATATAGTGAAAACAATTAACCAAAGGAATGGAAAGTCTAGCTGAGGAAATCTCTACAAAAGCAAAAGAAAACAAGGCATTGGGCAGTAGGGGAGGAAATATAAAAATTAGAGCGACAACCCAGGAGACTAATATATCCAACTAATAAGGGAAAGGAGATGGGAGGAAGCTATCAAAGAAATAATGAGGGCTTCCCAGGTGGAGCTAGTGATAAAGAATCTGCCTACCGATGCAGGAGACCCAAGAGAGGCAGGTTCTATCCCTGGGTCAGGAAGATCCTCTAGACTAGAAAATGGCAACTTGCTTCAGTATTCTTGCCTGGAAAATTCCATGGACAAAGGAGCCTGATGGGCTAGAGTCCATGGGGCCACAGACAGAAGCGACTGAGCACATTCTATCAAAGAAATAATACTAGAAACTTCGTAAGAACCAAAATTTTAGAAAACTGAAAGCGTTAATCTCTCAGTCACATACGACTGTTTGTGACCACATGGACTGTAGCCCATCAGGCTCCTCTGTCCATGGGATTCTCCAGGCAAGAATACTGGAATGGGTTGCCATGCCCTCCTCCAGGGGGTCTTCCTGACCCAGGGATCGAACTGCATTGCAGGCAGATTCTTTACCATCTGAGCCACCAGGGAAGCCCCAAAATTTTAGAGGGAGAGTGATAAAAGATTTGCATTCACACAAAGGATCAGGAATTAGTCTTAGATTTCACAGTAGCAATGCTAGAAACTAGGAGACCTTGATATCCTAAGGGAAAATGTTTCCCAACATAAAATTCTACTCCAGGCAAGCTAGCAATTAAGGATGGGATTAGGATCACGAGCACTTCAAGACACTTAAACACATAAAGCAAAACAAACGTTTCTCAGGAAGTTCTTGGAAATATGTCCACAAAGAAGAAGTAAACAGAGAGAACGGGACATGGGATCCAGGAAACAGGGCTCTAACACAGGAAAAAGGGGAAGGGAATTCTCAGACTGTCGGTGAAGGTAAACCCAAAGGTGTAGCTGTGCAGCAGAACCAAGGGCCAACCAACCCAGATTAGAGTAGCAGAGTGAAGGACTCCAGAAGGCTGTCTCCAGGAAAAAGGGTGCTGCCAAGCTACTGGGTGAGTACGACCACATTGAGAGGAAGAGGGTTTGGGGATAAGTGAGTAATCAGAAAAAGAAAATAAAAATAAGTCCAGACAATATTTTAAATTGACGTTCATTTTTTAACAAGTCACACATTCACATGGAGGAAAAATCAAAATGATATCAAAAGCAAAATAAATGGGCTTCCCTGGTGGCACAGGCAGATAGGAATCTGCCTGCCAACCCAGGAGACCTGGGTTCAATCCCTGATCCGGGAAGATCCCACATGATGGGAGAAGTTAAGTCTGTTTGCCGCAACTACTGAGCCTATGCTGTAGAGCCCAGGAGCCACAAGTACTGAGCCCATGTGCTGCGACTAGTGGAGCCTGTGTGCCTGAGAGCCCATCCTCTGCAACGAGAAGCCACTGCAGTGAGAGCCCTTGCACCGCAACTAGAGAAAAGCCCTCCCAGCAATGAAGTCCCAGCACAGCCAAAAAAAAAAGCAAAATTAGTGACTTTATGCACATGGTTTCCTCCCAAATAAGCACCCATATTATGTTAACTTCTCACAGACGCTTCTGATTTTTTTTTTTTCAGTTGTGGTAAAAAAACACATGAAGAATCTGCCTGCAGTGCAAGAGACACAGAAGATGTGGGTTCAGTCCTTGGGTTAAGAAGATTCCCCGGAGGATGAAATGGTAACTCACTCCAGTATTCTTTCCTGGAAAATTCCATGGGCAGAGGAGCCTGGCAAGCTATAGCCCATGGGGCGGCAAAGAGTCAGATAACTGAGTGACTGAGCATGCACAAAAAAACAAATAAAATTATTATCATAATCATTTTCAAGTGTGCAGTTCAGTATGTTAATTATATTCATATTAAGTTCCAGTATTTTTAAAATAAGGTTATGTGTCAATAGGAATAGACTCTTATTTTATTTAATTTTTGGGGGTGCAACGCAGCATGTTGGATCTTAATTCCACGAACCTGCGCTCCCTGCGTTGGAAGGTGGAGTTTTAACTACTAGACCCTGGGGAAGTCCTGATACTATCTTATTTTTTTCAATACTCTATATACATTGTTCTACACTTTGCTTTTTTTTAATTTTCCATTATGTCCTGGGGATCTTTCCATGGAAAGCTTCCTCATTCTTTTGTCAAGTGGCTTAGTGTTCCATTGTGTGGGTGTACCGTAGTTTATGTGACCAGCCTCTTTAGAAAGACCCTTGGTTTTTTCCAGTACTTTACTGTTGTAAATGAATGCCACAATGAATAACTATATACATACATCGTTTCAAGTGTGTGCTGCTATAGCTCCAGGACAAATTCCCTGAAGTGGGATTGCTGGGTGAGAGGGTAAATGCATTTGTAATTTTGCTTGATATCTCCAAATCCCGCTCCATGTGAGCTGTGCTGTTTTGCCATCCCACTGGCAATATATGAAAATGCCTGTTCCCTGAAGCCTCATTCACAGACTGTGTTGTAAACTCTTGGATTTTTGCCAAGCTGATAAATGAGAAATGCTATCTCAATGTAGTTTTAATTTTCATTTATCTTATGTGTGAGATTGAACATCTTTTTAATAATTTAAGAGCCATTTGCATTTCTTTTCTGTGAAATATTTATGTTCTTTGGCCATTTCTCTTCTGGGTTGTTGGTCTTTCCAGATAATTATTAACTACAAAGAAAATAAACAGTTTTTGAAGAAATAGAATGGACCATAGTATATTACTTGGCTCAACTGTGAATAATTACTACAGTTTCATAACTATCTAAATACTTAGCATCTATCTAAATGCTAAATATTGAATGAACTTTAAGTTGGGATTTAACGATATTGGGAAAGTAGCAGCACCATGCATGTGTTTGTGCACTGAGGGTTAAGACACGGAGAACTAAATCCTCACCTTTCAGACGAGAAAGTCATAGAGAAAGATTAAAAAAAAGAAAGCGCAAACAGCAGTACTTGCTAAGTCAGATTGTTTAGAAATATGAAGGTAAATATCAGAGAAAGCAACTAGAAATTTTGAGGGTGGTTGCCTCTGGGAGTAGGGACTGGGAATTAGGGAGGAGTGTGACAGGGGCTATTGTTTTTCAACAAAGTTATTTAGTCCTATTTGACTTTCTAAACTACGTAATGCATTCCTGTGATAAGACAAAATTCAGTTCAATTCAGTTCAGTCGCTCAGTCGTGTCCGACTCTTTGCGACACCATGAATGGCAGCATGCCAGGCCTCCCTGTCCATCACCAACTCCCAGAGTTTACTCAAACTCATGTCCATCGAGTCAGTGATGCCATCCAGCCATCTCATCCTGTGTTGTCCCCTTCTCCTCCTGCCCCCAATCCCTCCCAGCCTCAGAGTCTTTTCCAATGAGTCAACTCTTCGCATGAGGTGGCCAAAGTACTGGAGTTTCAGCTTTAGCATCATTCCTTCCAAAGAAATCCCAGGGCTGATCTCCTTCAGAATGGACTGGTTGGATCTCCTTGCAGTCCAAGGGACTCTCAAGAGTCTTCTCCAACACCACAGTTCAAAAGCATCAATTCTTCGGCACTCAGCCTTCTTCACAGTCCAACTCTCACATCCATACATGACCACTGGAAAAACCATAGCCTTGACTAGATGGACCTTTGTTGGCAAAGTAATGTCTCTGCTTTTGAATATGCTATCTAGGTTGGTCATAACTTTCCTTCCAAGGAGTAAGCGTCTTTTAATTTCATGGCTGCAGTCACCATCTGCAGTGATTTTGGAGCCCAGAAAAGTAAAGTCTGACACTGTTTCCACTGTTTCCCCATCTATTTCCCATGAAGTGGTTGGATCGGATGCCATGATCTTCGTTTTCTGAACGTTGAGCTTTAAGCCAACTTTTTCACTCTCCACTTTCACTTTCATCAAGAGGCTTTTGAGTTCCTCTTCATTTTCTGCCGTAAGGGTGGTGTCATCTGCATATCTGTGGTTATTGATATTTCTCCTGGCAATCTTGATTCCAGCTTGTGTTTCAGCCCAGCGTTTCTCATGATGTACTCTGCATAGAAGTTAAATAAGCAGGGTGACAATATACAGCCTTGACGTACTCCTTTTCCTATTTGGAACCAGTCTGTTGTTCCATGTCCAGTTCTAACTGTTGCTTCCTGACCTGCATACAGATTTCTCAAGAGGCAGGTCAGGTGGTCTGGTATTCCCATCTCTTTCAAAATTATACACAATTAAAATAGGTGGTATGTACATTACAATATAAAGTCTCCCCCTTTTCAGTAGGAAGATACAATGGAGTGTGATACACAGGAGTGTTTATGCTGGTTATTGCAGCCAGAAGGGTTAAAGGAGACTGAAGAAGACCCAAGAAGCAAACAAAGTCATGTTTACAGACTCAACTGATGCTGAAGCTGAAGCTCCAATACTTTGGCCACCTGATGTGAAGAACTGACTCCTTGGAAAAGACCCTGATGCTGGGAAAGATTGAAGGCAGGAGGAGAAGGGGACAGCAGAGGATGAGATGGTTGAATGGCATCACCAGCTCGGTGGACATGAGTTTGAGCAAGCTCCGGGAGTTGGCGATGAACAGGGAAGCCTGGCGTGCTGCAGTCCATGGGGTCACAGAGTCGGATAGGACTGAGCGACGGAACTGACTGACTGACTGGCTCCTCCAAAGTCAGAGCATATGTGCTCAGTCGCCAAATTGTGTCTGAAGTTTTTTGACCCATGGACCATAGCCCACCAGGCTCCTCTGTCCGTGGGATTTTCCAGGTAAGAATACTGGAGTGGGTTGCCATTTCCTTCTCAGGGGATCTTCCCAACCCAGAGATCAAACTCACATCTCCCCAATTGGCAGGAATTTACCACTGAGCCACCAGGGAAGCCCTCCAAAGTCAGGCCAACTTCTGTTTCCATTCACAGTGGGATAATAAGGACTATCCTCCTACGTTCCTGCATTAAACAACTAAAAAATGGACAATCCACATGAAACAATGATATTCAGACAACAGACAACAGGCAGAACAGGCTGGTGATCCCTGAGAGACAGAAAACAAAGAGGATGAACTCTAAGATTTCCCGAGATTACTGCCTAAAGAGAATTTCCAGGCGGTGATGTGTGTGTGTGGTGGTGGGGGCGGCGGCCAGGCTGAGCCTGGCGGCCTCCCAGAGTTGAGGAGAGGGAGTTGGGCATGTGGGGAGGCCACGGTGAGCGGTTCACAGGGCAGGACACTGAAGAGGAGGCAGCTGCGTGGAGACAGAGTTCTGGAGATCCGCAGAGCGTTCGCTCCAGGCCTTCAGTTGCGTGCTGAGCAGTGTATGCGTGCAGGGGTAGAACCACGGGGAAGGTGGCCATCCCTTGAGCTCAGACAATGCCGGGCGTACTTTGTGTTCCTGTTAACAGAACCAAACTTGGGTCTGCTTGCCTACGCAATGTAAAGCCAGTTGACTGACACCAAGCTGTGGTGAAAGAGGGGGCCGAGTTTATTGTAGGGTGCCAAGCAAGGAGTCCAGGCATCTAGTTCTTAAAAGACCTGCACTCCTGGGTGCTTTTCTGAGAAAGGTTTTTCCAGACAAGGTGAGGGAGGAGGGTTGTAGGGTACGTAATCAACTCATGGACATTCTTCTGCTTGGTGGGTGGTGGGGTAATCTGGAGTCAACATCATGAACCTTCTGGTTCCAGCTGGTCGGGGACAGCATATAGTTAACATCTTCTACCTGTGGGGATTTCAGTATCTGCAAAACAGATCAAAGGATATGGCTCAAGATATTGTCCCTAGCCCTAGAGGAGGAACTAAAAGTCCTGAACTTCATTTATTGGCTAAACTATTGTTATTTTGTCTTGCTTGACTGTTTTCCTTTGTTTCTACATTTCCTCACTTCTCTGGTTAACTTTATTCTTTGGAACTCTAGGAAGGCCTAGGAGGCTAATGTTGTTTTTCTACAAACAAGAAGGCAAGTGGAGCTCGTGGGGCACGTTTGTCCTGGGTAAGCTCCAGAGCATCCTGCTTGGTGATAGTCCCACCAGCCCAAGTGAACAGAATGCCGAACAGTTACCATTCTGTGCCAGGCATTCATCTACTGCCTCAAGCTCTAAATTGATTCTTCATTTCCTGCTCTGGGACAGTAGAGATGAACTCTTTAAATATATTTTGTTATTTCAAAATTATTTTTTCTTCCAGTTTTGAGATATAATTGACATACAGCATTGTATCAGTTTAAGGTGTATAGCATAATGATTCGGAGAAGGCAATGGCACCCCACTCCAGCACTCTTGCCTGGAAAATCCCATGGATGGAGGAGCCTGGTAGGCCGCAGTCCATGGGGTCGCTAAGGGTCGGACACGACTGAGCGACTTCACTTGCACTTTTCACTTTCATGCATTGGAGAAGGAAATGGCAACCCACTCCAGTGTTCTTGCCTGGAGAATCCCAGGGACAGGGGAGCCTGGTGGGCTGCCATCTCTGGGGTTACACAGAGTCAGACACGACTGAAGTGACTTAGTAGTAGCAGTAGCAGCATAATGATTTGACTTACATACATTATGAAACGATTGCCACAATGAGTTTAGTGGAATTCCATCGTCTCATACAGGTACAAACTAAAAAAAAAGAAAGAAAAATATTTTTTCCTTGTGATAAGAACTCAGGATTTACTGTCTTAACAACTTTCATATATAATATATAACAGTATTAATTAGATTCGGAGAAGGCAATGGCACCCCACTCCAGTATTCTTGCCTGGCAAATCCCATGGACAGAGGAGCCTGGTGGGCTGCAGTCCATGCGGTTGCTAAGAGTCCGATACAACTGAGTGACTTCACTGTCACTTTTCACTTTCATGCATTGGAGAAGGAAATAGCAACCCACTCCAGCACTCTTGCCTGGAGAATCCCATGGACGGAGGAGCCTGGTGGGCTGCCGTCTATGGGGTCGCACAGAGTTGGACACGACTGAAGTGACTTAGCAGCAGCATTAAATAGATTAATCATCTTGTACATTATGTCCCTAATCTTAAGCTCCTGGAGGCCTGCTCAGTCCCCCAGGGCCTAAGGAATCTTATGACTCACAAGGTGAAACAAACAACACCGTAAAAGTTAAAAAAAGGACTTCCCTGGTGGTACAGTGGATGAGAATCTGCCTGCCAATGCAGGGGACAGGGGTTCATTCCTTGGTTAGGGAAGATTCCGCATACCATGGAGCAACTACGCTCGTGGGCCGCAACTACTAAGCCTGTGCTCTAGAGCCTTTGTCCTGCGACTGCTGAAGCCTCTGACCTGGAGCCCATGCTCTGCAACGAGAGAAGCCCCTGCAATGAGAAGCCTGTGCGCTGCAATGAAGAGTAGCCCTCACTCCCACACTAGAGAAAAGTCCTAATGCAGGAACGAAGACCCAACGCAATCCAAAATAAAAAAAATACGAAAAGTGTTTTAAAAAAGAAAATATGTTGCCTAAACAGAAAGTTAAAGAATAACCAGAGCTGCATTTTTATGATGCAGGGAATGCAGGTTCGATCCTTGGTTGGGGAACTAAGATCCTACATATATTGTGGGGTAACTAAGCCTGTGCGCTGCAACTCCTGAGCCCATGCGCTGCAACTAGAGTCCATATACTGCAGTGAAGGCTCCACACGATGCAGTGAAGATCCTGCAGGCTGCAACTAAGACCTGAGGTGACCAAATAAATTAATTAACTTTAAAAAGTGAAACTTTCAGCAAAACAGGTGCATGTTACAGTGATTCGATATTTCTTTTTTGGTTAAGATTTACTTATTTTTGGCTGTGCTGGGTCTTCGTTGCTGCCCATAGGCTTTCTCTCTAGTTGTGTTGATGGGGGGCTACTCTCTCATTGCAGTGCGTGGGACTCTCACTGTGGTGGCTTCTTTTGTCGCAGAGCACCAGCTCTAGTTGTGTGGGCTTCAGTGGTTGCTGCTCAAGGGTTATAGAGCACAGGCTCAGTAGTTACGGTGCGTGGGCTTAGTTGCCTCATGGCATATGGAATCTTCCTGGACCAGGGATTGAACCTGTGTCCCCTGTGTTAGCAGGTGGACTCTTAACCATTAGACCACCAGGGAAGCCCTGATATTCCTACACAGTCCGTAATGGTCATCTTTGCTTTGGGCATGATGTTGTGCATGTGTACTGTGCTCAGTCGTGTGTAGCTCTTTGCCACCCTGTGGACTGTAGCCCGCCAGGCTCCTCTGTCCATGGAATTTTCCAGGCAAAAGTACTGGAGTAGGTTGCCATTTCCTCCTCCAGAGGATCTTCCGGACCCAGGGATCAAACCCACATCTTCTATGTCTCCTGTTTTGGCAGGTGGGTTCTTTACCACTGCACCACCTGGGAAGCTTGGGAATGATGTAAGTTATGTCAGTGGAGGAGCTGGAGAGACGATGTGGGAGGAAGAATTTTTCCTTCTGGATTCTGGTGTGCTGTCTCCACAGGCTTCTGTAGTTAATGCAGCTTCTCAGACGCAGCTGGGGGAGGGCTCATCCTTGGAAACTTTCTCTCAGCCCTAGAAGTAGTGGCTGTTCCTGTTATCTTCTATTCTCGTATGCCTTTTGGAGAAGGCAATGGCACCCCACTCCAGTACTCTTGCCTGAAAAATCCCATGGACGGAGGAGCCTGGTAGGCTGCAGCCCATGGGGTCCCTACGAGTTAGACACGACTGAACGACTTCACTTTCATGCATTGGAGAAGGAAATGGCAACCCACTCCAGTGTTCTTGCCTGGAGAATCCCAGGGACGGGGGAGCCTGGTAGGCTGCTGTCTATGGGGTCTCACAGAGTTGGACACGACTGAAGTGACTTAGCAGCAGCAGCAGCATATGCCTTTAGAGTTCCGTTTATTTCTTACTAGTGAATGTCTTGTTACAGTTATGTTCCTGGCTGATACATGGGCATCAGGTAGACTTCTCAGAAGAGTATTACCTCAGTGACCAGGCCAAATTAGCCCTAAATGAAATGCTGTTTTGGTCTTGACAAATCGCACTTAAAATCAAGTTTTAAAAGGTCAATCTGTTTTCAAGTAACCTAGCTGTGTCCCTGAATGAGGCTCAAAAATATTCAAAGCAATTTAAACAAAAAAGTTCAGTACCAAACATCATAAAATTAAGTGTCTGACATCCAACTGATAATTACCACACATGCAAAGAAGAGGGGAAATAAGACCCAAAATGAGAAAAATCAACCCACCAAAATAGATCCAGAAATAACACAGATGATAGAATTAGTAGTCAAAGGATTTTAAGTAACTATTAATAAATATTTTCCATGTGTTTGGGAAGATGAAGAAATACAGAAACATGATAAGGAAAATATGAAAAAGAAAATTAGACATCAGTTGAACTTCTGGAAATGAAAATTACAAGGACTGGGATGAAAAATACACTGGATATATATATATATATATATATATATTTTAGCTAAGAAGTGGATTTATTCAGATTCAGAGAGAAGCACACTCCACAGACAGAGTGTGGGCCATCACAAAGGGTGAGTGTGGCCTGGATGGAATTTAAAGCAGATTAGACACCACAGAGAAAAGCTGGGTGAACTTGAAGACTTAGCAATAGAAAGTAGCTAAAATGAAACACAGAGAGGAAAAAGACAGAAAAAGAAGAAGGAGAGAAGGAAGCAGTAGTTGTAGAAGCAATGATCAGAGAGCCCTGGAATAATATCAAGTAGCACATATACCTGTTTGAAGAGCCAGAAAAGTGGGGAGAGGGGTGACAGAAAAATATTTGAAGAAATAATGGTCAAGAGATTTTGCACTTTTGACAAAAACTATAAATGTATATATCTAAGAATCTCAGCAAACCCATAAGAAATATGAAAGCACAGCATAATCTGCCTAATCACTGCCGAACACCACTGATGAAGAGAAAATCTTAAGAGCAGCTAGAGCAAAAAACACATTAAGAGGAAAAAGAGAAGCAGACTTCTCGTCAGAAACAACACACACCTGAGACAATGGAGCAACGTCTTTAAAATTCTAAAAGATGAAGCTGTCAACCGAGAATTCAGGGGAGATGTCTTTCTAAACTGAAGAGGGAAAAAAGATGCATCCAGACATTCAAAAGCTGAAAGAATTCATCACCAGCAGATCTGCACTATAAGAAAAATTTTTAAGTCCTTCAAGCAGAAGAAAAATGATACCAGATGGAAATCTCTGTCTACACAAAGGAATGAAGAGCTCCAGAAATGATAAATATACGGGTAAATATAAAAGACTATTTTCTTGCTTTAAATTTCTCTTTAAATGATGGTGGAGGGATTAAAAAAATAGTAATATGGGTGGGATTTATGGGATATGTAGAAGAAATAAAGTGCAGGACAACAATAGCACAGGCTAGGAGGTGGGAAACAGGCAAAAGTGAGGTGCTTATATGATAAAGTGCACTATAAATAAATGGTCTGATATTACTTAACGAAGATAGTCTATGATATATTAAAGATGTATTCTGTAATCCTAGAGGAACCATGCCAAAAAAAACAAAAAAAAACCCCAACGTTTTAAAGTATAACTTAATAAAATAGTAAAGAAGATAAAATGGAGTCACGGTCACAGGCACCCACAGGGCCTCGCTGGCTGCCCGCTCTGCAGACTGAGCTCTTGGGTTGGGTTCCTCACGCCAGAGGGGCGGGAAGGGAGGCGGGGGTGTCCCACTGAGCCTCCAGCTGTTTAGGACGGAGTAAGTACTGTCAGAAAAGAGCTTCCTCTCCTGCCACCTTCTGGCAGTAAATCCAGCCTATTTTTAACTCAGGCCTCTGCTTAAGTGCTTTTGGCTAAAAGGGAACCGGCCGCTTCTGGCTCCCTCGCTGTCCCCAGCCCCCGGAGGCTCACGGGCTGCTGAGATACGCCCAGCTGCCCCGCCACCGGCCCTTACTCGCTGCGGGTGTCGCTGCCAACACCCACGGCAGGCGGCCCCTCAGCCCGGGCGCAGATGTGCGAGGAAAACCTCTAGGGGGCACCATGCACACGGAGACGATGGGAACAGAGCCCGCAGGGTAGTCCTGGGAGGGAAAGGGACCGCAAACTCGTGCTGGAGAGGGGCGTGTGTGTGTGTGTGTGTGTGTGTGTGTGCGCGCGCCCGCGCATGAAGACGCTCTGTGTGAAAAGGATGTGCTCCACTGCGAATGTGAATGTTTTTGTGACTGCTTATGCTATGAAACGTAAACAACAGCCTCTGCCCTTTGGGTAGCCGCCCCCTCTGCCTGGCCTGTCTTCCCTCCTAGTCCGCCAGCCAACTCCCACACGCTAGCTGGCAATCTGCCACCCATCCCTCAAGCCTCTTGCCTCCCCAAAAGCCTTCTCTGACAGGCCTTGCCTACAGGCCCAGCCAAACTGCCCTTTCACTGTGGGTTGTATACCAACCAGAGTGAAGGGTTGTATACCTTGTACAAGGTGTAAGAGTATACCTTAGCACAGGGCCAGGGCGTGCTCAGCCCTCAAGGAGTGAGGAATGCTCCCAAGGCGGGTTGTGAGCCCTTCCTAGGGGTCAGACCAGGTCCTGGCAGGCCTCAGTACACAGAGAGGTGCCAGGATCACCCTCCAGGCTTGGTCTGGGGCGTCTGTGCCCAGAGTGGAAATTGCTGGTGCCCAGAGAGGTGGATGTGGGGACATGGCCCCACACAGAGTGGGACAGGCTCTGTGGGTCCATCCCCCTGTCGGTCCCCCAGCTCAGGGTCTGGTGTGTGTGTGAGCACGCAAGGATGTCTGTGGTGTGCAGAGGCGGGTCCGTTTCATTGTTGACTCCCTGTTGAGCAGCCTATGGCAGGAATGGGGGTGTTGCCCAGGGCCCCCTGGGAGGAGCTGTGGTGGGCATCTGTGTCTAACGCCCACGTGGATGCGAGTCTGTACATACGGCAGTGGGTGAGAAGCCCCTCACTCTGCGTCTGCGAGTGTGTCTGGGCATATCCTGGGGGTCCTGGGGTTTGTTTTTGTGTCCTGTGTAGCTGTTGACGCGACCTGTGGGTTCCGGAGGGAGTGAATGTGGCACTGGTCCCTCCTGTAGATGTCCCCGGACTCCAGACTTGGTCCAGTCGGTTGGGCTGCTTCCCTTCCCGGCAGGAAACACTGTTTGTTTAGGTGGGACGTCAGAACGGTCTGTGTTGGCAACTGTCATCAGTCGGATCCCGGTCCTCAAGTGTGTCCCTGGATGCACGTGCGGTCTGAGTGCCAGGGAGCCCCTCCACCCGTGTGTGGGCTTGAGTTCGCTGAGTGTGTTAGACAGTGTGACCTTCCTGTGTGTGCTGGGTGCCTGTGAAAGGTGGGAGTGTGACTTGGAAGTGTGTTGAGCACACACGCCTGAATGTGTGTGGAAGGGGCGAAGGAGTGTGTGTCAGGGGTCTGCCCACGGGCGGGGGCCGAGGCGGGGGTGCCGCTGGGCTTGCAGTGCCTGGGCTGTTCCCTCGGCCCAGGGAGGCCCCTTCCACTTCAGCTGTGTAAACAGAGGCCCTGCCTTCCTTTCTGAGGCCCCTGCAGGTTGTCATCCCCCACCGCCGCCCCCTCCTGGAGCAGGGAATTTCATTGACTGTGTGGGGTCGCCAGTTTGTGAAGTTATATGACTCGGTGTGAATTGAAGTGTGCAAAATTGTGTGTGAGCCTGAACACAAGGCCAGAGCGTCCCCCCTGGCCAACAGCAGCCTCTCAGGGGCAGGTCGGGAGACTCCAAGGCCACTTGAACTGAACTCTCTCCGGTCCCCAGGCCGGTCCGTCCGCAGTTTTGTAGCCAAGTATGGTAACAGCCCCCTAATTACCCGTGGCCAGACGCTGTGGTGAAAGCCAAGAGTGTGATACTGGCCTTCTGGAGGAGGGGCTGCATCTGCCCCTCCTCTCTTCAGCCTCTGTGGAAACCGGAGCCCAGGCCTCCTGGCTCACATCTCAGGTCACTGGCTCTGCCTGCAGCTGCTCTTCCTGCTCTGGACCCATGGTGTCCCGGCTGGCTCGGCCCTAACACATCTGGGCTGTTTCTCTGTGTCAGCATCACGCTTGCCAGTAGGACATCCAGGATGAGCTACCCAGCCTGTGGGTCCCCAGCACTTCCCACCTCTGTCCCTCCTGCTAGCCCTCGCCCCTACCTAGCTCATGTCCTTCATCCACCCCTGTGACCCCCATCCGGGTCATATCTCCTGGTCCTAGCTCATGTCCCTCCATTTCAACCTCTGCCCCAGCCCAGCCCATGTCACCCCCACATCTACCCCATGACCGGTGTACCCCTGCTCAGCCCATGCTCCTGGGTTTGCCAACTGGGCAGAACAGGGAGGGTAAGGGAGACCACGGAAGGTTTCGGAGCTGAGTAGCTCTAAGCTGGACAGGTGTGGACGGGGCCCAAGTCCTCTTTCAACCCCAAAGCTTCTAGAACTGAAGGGAGGGAGAGAAGGGGGTCAAGGGTCAGAGAAATTCTGAGATGGAAGATGGGAGGGGAGGTCTCCACCCTGCCCCAGGCTCCAAAACATGCTGAGCCCAAAGCACCCCCCAGGGCAGCCCTCAGGCCCCCTCAAGAGCCAACACCCACCCTTGCAGGCCCCCAACCCCGGGGACAAGGCTTTGAGCCCAGCCTGGATTGCCAATAGCCCTGCTGACCTCGCATCCAGAAGGGGAGGATGTGGCTGGCTCTCTAACCTCGCTCCTCCAGCCAAAATCTGTGTAGAGTTGTTAGTTGTGGCTGCTGTTTCTCACCCTGGGGAGGGTAGGAAGGAAAGGATGTGTGAGCGTTTCTGTCTGTCCATGTCCTGGGATGCCCCTTTGAGGACCTTCTGGGAATCCCAGCGTGTGTTGATATGACCCCTCTTGAGGCCTGTGTGGAGGTGACCAGAACTAGACATCAAGGGTGAGAGGACCCTACCGGGGCAGGGGGTGGGGGTGGGGTGATGCCCTGCCATCTGGAGCTGCCTTTGCCAGTCTAAAGCCAGCACCGCTCACTAAATTGAACTTCCCTGGCCTTAGGGCCATGTTCTTCGGGGATGTGGCCAGGACACCAGCAGTATGTCAGGTCCCGGGGGCACTGTCTGGTAGCCATGAGTAGAATTTAGGGGCATCCCAGGTGCTGGGGGTTGGCAGCAGGAAGGAAGTGTCTTAGCCTGGCTTCCCCGCGCCCTGCTGCATCCTTCCCCTTCCCCCCAGTATCCTGCTCAGTCCTGTAGCCCAGCTGTGCATGTGGTTCTGCGCACCCCTTTCCTGCTTTATCTTCTCCATCAGCAGGTATTGAGTCTGGATCGTAGGCCCCTTTCCTGCCTGCCTGCTACCCCTGCCCTCACTCTCACCTCCAGCCTTTGCTTTCAGGCTGGCCCACCACAGGCTTCATCTCACCTCGGCCTGGGCCAGGAAGTGCTGGGCTATGCAGACTTTTAGGCCCCAAGGCAGAGGCCCTGTGCCCTGCAGGCTCAGGGTCATGGTATCTGTGTATCTAAGTGCTGAGTCCTCACCCTACTCCCTTTTACATGCTCTGGAAACTAAAGCCTTGCCTGAAGGGTATCCCAGCAGCATCCCAGAGCTTCCTGAAGCCCCAGCCTGGGGGAAAATGAAGAGATATTGATGTGTGTGGTGCTTCCTCCTTAATCCCTGCCTGTGGGGATTTAAGAGGTTTCAAAGACCAGGCTGCAATTCCTGGGAAGACGCAGATCTTCTCTTCTGGGGCATCACAATCTGGTAGGAAAAATGGGGGCTCAGGACACCTGAGTTTCAGTCCTGGGTCTGCCATGGATATCGAAGTGACTGTGGGCAACTCACTTGCTCTCTCAGAGCCTTGGTTTTAATGTATGTAAAATGTGGGCTTTTGATTGGCTCCTCCAGTCCGGGTCTGAGGTCCTTTGATGTCTTTCCCCAAGAACTCTGAGTGACTTTGGTGGATGAGGTGGCAGGAGGCAATCAGGATTTGTGGGGAAGGGCTCCGGGTGGTGGTTCAGGGTCCAGTATTCAGAGCACAGTGACAGGCAGATCCACTTTGAATGCCAACCTTGAGGGACATGGCCTCTTAGACCCTCAAGTTTTCTCATCAGTGCTATTGGTTGAGCAAGACTTCCAAAGGCGTGGTGCCCGCAATGCGTGTGAAGCAATGGGCAGGGAGTCGGGCCCATAGTAGGTACTGAGTGAATGAAAGCTGGCTTGGTCTAGCTCCTGCTCCACTGACTGGCCTTTTTACAGCCTTCCCATTCTTAGACTTTTTTTTTTTTATTTAATTTTTATTTATTTACTTGACTGCTCCGGGTCTTAGTTGCAGCACGTGGGATCTTGAGTTTTGGCATGCAGGATTTAGTACTTCAACCAGGGATCGAACCTGGGCCCCCTGCATTGGGAACACGCTAACCACTGGACCACCAGGCAAGTCCCCCATTCTCGGATTTTTTTAAACCCACTAGGCCCTCCCCATCCCAAGCTGGCCAGCTCCTGCCCCATGTGGCCCTGGGATTGGAGGGAGCCTGCAGCCTGGGTCCCACAGCTGCGGCTCCTTTATGGGACAAACCCATTCTCCTCAGCCTTCAAGGTCCCAGTAGGGCCCCAGCTCTGTGTATCTCCTCCTGCTGTGTCCCCGGGGTAGGGTGTGGTTTTTCCTCCGGGTTCGTGTAGCCTCCTGGCATCTACCAGTGTAACACCTGATTGTATGTTCATATGTGTGTGTGTTACTAATTCCTCTTCACCTATCATCACACACATATAACCCATGATGAATTATGATCCTGAGGCTAAAAACTGTGTCTTCTTTGTATCCTCAGTCCCCAGGATAGGGCCTAGCACTCAGCAGGTACCAATAAATGTCTATTGAATCCATGAACAACTGGATTGATGAGCCTTAACTTTTCAAGTCTTGTCTTCACATTGGGAGCCTCAGGCTACTGCGCTGACCTTCCCTGGTCCTTTCCCCACCTGCCCCCGCACCCCCATTCCCACAGCTCTGCTGGTGGAAAATCTACCCACTCTCCAGGGTCCAGTTGAAATTCCATTTCCTGTGTTGCAGGAGTACAGAGGGGGAGAAGACACAGTCCCTGCTGCCCAGAGAGTCACAATGTAGCTGGTAAGAGCCACAGGACACACAGGAGGGGCCCTCACCCAGGACCAGCCTGCCCACACAGTGCCCTGGTTGGGCTGGAGTCATAGCTAGACAATGAAGAAAAAGACACCCACTCTCAGGCCAGGGAGCTTGGCTGGGCAAGGGCCACCTGGATAGACTTTAGCCCCTATCAGCAACCCTTCACTGCCCTCCCAAAGTGCCCACCTGAACAACCCTGACCTCACCTGGCTTGGGAGGGGCTATGACCTTTGACTGCTTCCACCGTGGTCCCATCTTTTTTATTATTATTATTCGGCCACACCATACAGTATGTGGGATCCTATTTCCCTGAACAGGGATTGAACTCATGCCTCCTGTATTGGAATGCAGATTCTTATGCAATGGAATGCATTCCCTGGACTGCCAGGGAAGGCCCTGTCCCAGCTTTCACCTTCTGTCCCCTCACTCTCCTGATGGACACAGGAGGCTGTAGTTACGTGCTGCCCCAGCACCAGCAAACTCTCTGCCTTTTGGCCATAATGTTTTCTGTTTGTTTTTGTTGTTTAATATTTCTTTATTTTTGGCTGCGCTGGGACTTCATTGCTGTGTGCGGGCTTTCTCTAGTTGCAATGAGAGAGGACTCCTCTCTAGTCGTGTGTGGGCTTTTCATTGCAGTGGCTTCTCTTGTTTGCAGAGCATGGACTCTATAGAGTGCGGGCTCAATAGTTGTCTCACATGGGTTCAGTTGCCCCATGGCACATGGAATCTTCCCAGACCATAGATCTAACCCATATCCCCTGCATTGGCAGGTGGATTCTTAACCACCAGACCACCAGGGAAGTCCAGCCATAACTTTTTAAATGGAAAAAAAAATTGCAAAGGATTATAAAGGAAACCAATTATATTGAAACACAGTTATAAAACATCTACATTTTTTGGTATAGTAATATATATGCTTCTTTATTAACACATTAAAAACAAGATCTAACAACTACGGTTATTTCAAAGTAGTGATGAGAGTAAATGATATTTTGCAATATCTTCAAAAACTATAACACATTCTGAACACATCTGTGATTTCTGTTGGTTACAAAGTCACAGGCACTCTTAAAACTACTGTGGCTTATTGCCCGTACATAGGAGAATGGTAAATTTCAGTTACAGGTGAGTAAAAGTAAAGATATAATCTTTTCCTATCTAGTTTCACAACCCCCTGAAATCCATAGACCCCAGTCAAGAACTTCTGGTTACAGAATAGAATGGGAAGGAAAGGAGAAAACCATCATCATTGAGCCTTATATTCCCTCTGCCATTTAATCTTTACACCAATCCGGTGAGAGATGTATTATAACTAGATTTTCTGATGAGATACTTGCGGCTCAGAGAGGTTGAGTGTGTTGCCCAAAGTCATCCAGGCCCTGCTCAGAAGCCTTTATTGCTCCTCCACACAGAGGTGTCTCCTTAGGGGAGATGAGCTACACAGCAAGATATTCAGTTGACCCTTTGGCCCTAGAGTCCTGTCTCCTCCCCAGGCCTTGTGACCTGTGGGGTTTATTTAACCAGTGTACAGAAGAGTGATGGCCCCTGGAAATCACACACACTCAGTTATTTTTATCTCCAGTTTATTTTTTTTAGACTAAGAGCAGAGTATGAAAGTCACAGCCAAAGCACTTGAAAAAGGCCCAGGAGGATGGGTGGGGACCACAGAGGATGGGCAGAGCAAGGTCCTGGGAGCTGGGCCCCGGCTCAGGGCTGGAGGGGAGGGGGCATTGTTGTCTCACGGTCTCCAAAAGTGTCTGTGCGTTGCATAGGTCCTGTCTTCACAGAAGACAAAAGAGGGGCCAGGGGGTCCCCCGGGGTTGCGGGGGGCTAACCTGGTGGGGAAAGGATCTGAAGCTGGAGGGGGAAGTCAAGGAAGGTCAGGGGGTTAAGGAGGGGGAGGGACTCTGTCCGTCTGTACATTATATATAGATATATAGAGTCTGTACATGCCTGCCTGGCACCCCAATGCCCACCCCTTGTCACCCTTGTCCACTGTCGGCAGCCCCCCGCAGTGGTGTCTGCTTGTAAACTTGGATTCAATCCAAACCACAATCCTGGGAGTGGGAATGGGAAGAGGACGTGCTTATTGCTGTAAACAGGGGAGGGGCAGCAGGTGGTGCCACCCCCTCACCCATCTAGTCCCCTCCCTGTGTTCTGGCCCTGGAAGAGAGTGACTGGGGGTGTCTCCCACACTTCGATTTGCTCTCTCTGGGGCACATTTGTCTCTCGGGGGTGGGGGGAAAAAGGGGGAGGGCACCAGGGGTCACAGAAAGGTACCAGGGGGCAGGGAGTCCTGAGCACCGCCCTTTACAGCTCCCGGGTTTGGTACCAAACATTACCAGAGCCACAAGGCCACTTGGGACCCGTGGCTGTCCCTGTACCTGGTCCACTACAGTGCCCTACTTGGTGGAGAGGGGACAGGAGGGGTGAGCACAGATGTATGCTGCAGACCCCACTTCCAGCCGTCAGAGGAGGGGTCTAGGCCCCACGGCTAGGCTTCCCTGGAGAGGCCAAAGGCTCCCTGCTCTGTCCCAGCCCCGCCCCATCTCTCCCCTCCAAGGGAGGGGGCAGAGCTAGGAGGCCAAGAGTGTCATCAGGAAGAAGGCGATGCCCACCGCCAGGGGCAGATGTTCCCGCTTGGGGCTGGTACCGCTGATGCTCTTCTCAAGCTTGGGCACCTGGGGGTTCTCTCCCTCAAAGTCTTCTGTGGATAGATGAAGAGACAGACTGGTGAGAGCCGGGCTGCGCGCTGGGGCGGGAACACGCGGCAGCGGTAGCAGCAGTGGAGCGGGGGACGTGAGCACCACAGGGGTGGTAAGGATCGGTGCCCCCGGGGGAAAGACATGCAAGAGGAGCAGGCACCGGGGAGGGGGCTGCGGTTCCAGCAGTGGCCACCAGAGGGCGCTGCGCAGACTCACCCAGCACGTTGATCTTCACATGGGGGCCCATGGTGAACTGGGGGAGAGTGGGGACCGGCTTCTCCCCGGAGTGCGATGCTGCGGGGTGGGGTGCGGGTGGGGAGAGAGGAGGGGAGAGTCAGGGCCAGGATCCCCTCCCCCTGCTACAGCTGGGGCGCGAGTCCCCCTCGCCTGTGCCCTCCACCTCCACCCCCAGGAAGCCAGGGGAGCCCCAAAGCAGGGGAGCCAAGGATTGGGGTCGCGGCTGGGAGCCGATTATACTCACTGGAGGCGCAGCAGACGAACACCTTCATCCTCAGACACTTCCAGTGCAGGTTGTGGGTGGGCGTGGCTGGGGAGGAGACTGGGCCTGAGTCCCTTTTTCTCCAGATGTTCTACCCCGTGCCCTCCTCGATCAGAAACTCTCCTCACTCCCTCCAGACTGCCCCTCTTGCGCAGTGTCCTTCAGTACCTCCTCCACCCTTTGGGCATTGGTCGTGGTGGCTCTGCCGTTAGCCCTAGAAGCTCCTGGGGTCCTATCCCTCGATAAACTGAACCCTGAGGTCCCGCCTCCGAAATGCCCCTCACAGAAACAGTGACTCTGTGACCTTGGGAATGCCACTAGACCTCTTTTCTTAGCCTCACGACCCTGAGCTGGAACCCTGAGGGCCCCAGCTCCCACGCCTCATCCCGGGGTATCACTTGGAGCGACAGAGACCTAGTGCCAGCAGCGCTGGCCGGGCCCCGGCCCCTCGGGACTCCACCCCCTGGCACTTAGGCCCCGCCCCGGCCCGCCTCCAGGCCGTCACTTACAGATGTAGTAGTACTCGTGGCCGGCGTGGAACTCGTAGCCCAGAGAGAAGGCGCTGTAGCGCTGGAACTTCTCCGAGAACTTGATGGGGCTGTGGGGGGCGTGCGGTCGGTTGCACTCCCAGCGCTTGGAGCCTTGGCTGGCGTTGCAGGTGCGGTAGCCGTCCCGGCTCACCATATACAGCACGTACTGCTCCGCCCCGCCTCCGGGCCCTGGCCCCGCCCCGGGGCCCACCCCTGAGCTGTTGTAGTGCGGGCAGTAAATATCCAGATAATCGTTCACGTTCACCTGCACCGTGTAGCCCTCTCGCCGCAGGCTGTGGGGGAAGGAAGCGGGTCAGAGAGAAGAAACCCAAAGCCAACCCGCTTTCCACCTCACCTCTCCGCAGACCTTCCCTAGGGTCCTTAGAGTCTCCAGGCTTTCCTTCTGAGCTTCCTCTCCTCTCAGTCCCTTTCTCTATCCCCAGGGCCCTAGTGCCTCCAATCCCCGCGCTATCTTTCCAGGCCCACTCCTGGTTCTGCCCTTCTCCTGGTAGCCACCAGAGGGTAGCAGAGACGCAGGGAAGCCCGGCCGGCCTCCAAAGGAAAAGAGGCGGGGGAGAAGGGTGGAGGGAAGTAGGGAACGTATGCTTTGGTTACCACAGAAACGGCGCAGGTCCCTGTGACTCCCAGACCCAGGCCCGGATTTCCTCCGTCCATTCCCCATAATTCACTAGTGGGGAGGAGGGATAGAAGGAATGGAAGTGCGAAAGTGGGAGGGATCCCTTGGAGGGATGTGCACCCTCCATCGCCTCTCCCAGCATGCTTTCCTGATGCTGCCAGTCCACCCCCATGGCGAGTCCGACAAGACCTGCCCTCACAGACATATGTATGCAGGCTTCATGCATATACATGCACAAGTTCTGTGGCACACACACAAATATGTCCACCGCCCACTCACAGGCAGCGTACACATAGAAAAACTAGGTGATATGTGTGCCGGACTGGCATGCCAGTATTGGTTGACCCAGCAATCTTCAGCTCTTTCTCTGCCCTTCCTATACAGACACACACACTGGCACATGCTCTTTCTACAGTATGACTGGTCTCTGTACCTTGAGTCTCACTGACCTCCACCCTGAGGGTATGGACAATTAGGTCTCCAATAATGTGACACACCAGGACTTCCCTGGTGGCTCAGATGGTAAAAAATCTGCCTACAGTGTAGGAGAGCCAGGTTTGATCCCTGGGTTGGGAAGATCCCCTGGAGAAGGGACTGGCTACCCAGTTCAGTATTCTTCCCTGGAGAATTCCATGAACAGAGGAGCCTGGTAGGCTACAGTCTATAGGTTGCAAAAAGTCCAACACGACTGAGCGACTAACACATATGCCAATGTGACACAACAGATTAGGGAGCTAAGGGACTCAACACCAAGGCTCCATGTGGTGTCATGCCAAAACTGGTATCTCTATACCCCTCTCTCCTCAACCTGACACTAACTCCCCCTTAATGATGCTGAACAAAGTAGTGGGCATAGTGCCCAGACAAGATGGCTGTGCCTCTTACTTCCCTGATCCTTCTATGGGCAGAGAAGCAGATGCTGGGTCCCTTGTAATCCCCACCTGCCTTGCTAGTTATCATCAAAGTGTTGGTCTTAATGCTCTCTCGATGGTGGTATTGAGTGGTGTGGGGATGGGAGAAACATCTGAATGGAGAAAGAAACTCAGAGAAGTAGGCAGGAGTTTCCCCTAATTTTCTTTTCGTAGGAATGCACACATCTTGGCAGTGAGAAGGGCGTATAGTGGACACAGGAAGGCATGGGATACTTGGCAAAATGTCAAACCACTGGGGTCTCTGGTTCTTGGGAACTCCCTGAGGGGAAGGACTCGCTCCCCTTGTCACCAGGCACCTCCCAGTTCCACAAACAGTAATTAGATCCATTAGTGAAGTGAGCTTGGAGGCCTTTGGATGGGGTGGGGCCTTGAGGGTCCCTCCCCACCTCACCTTACATCCTTGGCCTTGCCTGTGCCACCCCCTCCCCAAACACTCCCTTTCAAGCCTAGCAGTAAGGAAGACAGGTAAGAGCTGGTGTTTAGGCACTCCAGTAAGAATGGGCTCAGCCTCCTTGAGTCATCAAGAATGCCACCAGCCCCACTCGGTTCCCATGGGAGTGATGGGTCACTCTGGCTCCTCCCTGGCCCTGGCACCCAGGTGGGCAGGAGTCTCGGCCTGGGGCACTGGGAGCAGGAAAACGGGTTAGACCAGGCCTAGCTCCCAGCTGCCACCCCAGCTTTACCTCTCTATCCACAAGCTCAAAGTCTACTGTTCCTCGCCCACAGGCTTTGAGGAGGGGGCCCCCAGTGCCAGACCTGGAGCAGCTGCACAGCACTCGAGGCCTCTGTCCTTGAGCCTCACTGGGTTTCCAGCCCTGAAGCAGTGCCTCACTAGGGCACTGCGTAGTTTCCCTGCAACACACTCTGGGCTGAGTGGCATGAATCGCCCCTGAAACGCCCCTACCCTCCCTGCTGGGCATGTGGGAGAAAGAACTGCTGGGGGAATGACTGTGCCCAGTTGGTAGGTGGTGGACAGGGGGCAAAAGGTTGGCTGCCAGGAAAACCCAGCCACAACTCCTGGGAGATCTGAGGTGTCTGCTTGGCTTGGGCGCTTTAATTGAATCTGTCATCCTCCCAGTTTTGGCAGTAAAGAGGGAGGTGCCGCTAGGCCCCGGCTTAGCTTCACAGCTAACCCCTCCTTCAGGGCCGCGCCTCTCTAACCTCGAGCCACACCCCGCCCCACCCCGCCCCCGCGGGAGAGGAGGGCAGGCTGGGCTCTGGGGACTGGGACGTGCCTGCCCCTTCAAACAGTTCTCTACTCTTCCTCACTTCATCTCCTACTAGCCTCCCACTTCCCTCGCAGAAAGGCGAGGGTCAACACACCTCACCTGGAGGGGTGCCCCCTCACCCCGGCTTTCGCCGCCCCCGGTGCACATTCCGACCCCTCTCTTTCACTCCTTCAATGCCCTGTCTGCCCGAGCCTCGTGGGCTGGGCGGCGGGGGAACCGGGAAGGAGCAAACCTCTCCCCCCGGGGCAATTAGGGGCTGGTAAACAGGGTGTCTAACAAGACCAGGGAGTAAGGAAAGGATCCCAAGAGATCCTGAACTTGTTAAATCCCTGCCCCCCACCTCTAAACGCCAAGATGCAGAGCTACGGAAGTGGAGGAGGGAAAAAGACACCGGACCCCTGTTCTCCTTCCCTCTAGCGCGCGCCCCCGAGGCTGCGCGCCACTCACCCCAGCAGGCGAAGCCGGACCACGTGTGCGCGGCGTGGGGTCCGCGCGCCCGGGCTGGGATGGGTGGTTGGCGAGAACGCTCGCGGGGCGGCGCGTGCACGCTGACACCCCCGCACACCTCCGGCGCCCCGTGCCTCCGCGCCCCACCGGACTGGGTCTCGCCAGCTCGGGATTCGGCTCCGGGCTTCTCCGGCCGGCGTCGGGTGGGAGAAAATCAGCGCGCCCCACATCCCCGCCCCTCCTCCCTGCGACAGCGGCGGCGGCGGCGGCGAAGGTTTATTGATCTGCAGCGGCGGAGAAGCGCGAGAGACCCGCCGAAAGCGAGACACACAGAAATGGAGTGAGAGGGAGACGCACACCGAGAGGGGGGATGAACAGGAGACTGGATTCACCGAGAGGTGAAAGGGAGTGAGGCAGTGACAAAGAGAGGAATCCAGAAACCGAGAAAGAGATGTTAGAATGAGACGGGAGAGAGGCTTGGAGAAAGGGAGAGCCATAGAGGCCGCTCCAGAGAGGCCCACAGACAGCAAAGACGGAGACAGGGACGCAAAGGAGAGAGTATCAGGGACAGGGAACCGGTTCAGGGCAGAGACTCGGTGACAGGAAGAAAAGAGAGAGGAAGACCAAACAGGGACGTAGTAGAGCCTCAATAAATATTTGTTGAATGAATGTATGAATGAAAGATAAGCAACAGAAACATTTAAGAGATAAAGAGACAGGTAGGGAGACAGCTAGAGAAAGATATTCTGACGCTTTTTGAGATTGGGGCGAATGCCAGCACCCTTGGACAGTTCTGCAAAGAAATGAAGCACAGACCTGGGCGCTTCCATTTGGCCACTGGCCGGTCCCGCCCCCCGCCATTCAGTTCCGGGCTCATGGGACCCCTCGACCTCACACTCTCATGCTTTCTTCCAGTAAGGTTCCCCCATGCTCGGTTTCTGGGCCAGACTGGGAACAGGTTTCCTCTATTCCAGAGGACCAAACGGAGGGACTGAGTGCGGGATAGGGGCAAGATCACGGTCGCTGTGCAGGGTACTGCCCCCAGGTCTGTCAAAGAGGCCACCGCACGTGTCCCACCAGTACCCTCCCACGTGACCCCCAGGAGGCGGGGTCGCAAGACCCTCTTCACGTGACCCCAGGGGGCAGAGACCCTTGGCACGTGATGGGGGGGTGGGAGCCAGGAGCCCAGCTCACGTGACCGGGGGGAGGGGACACGGGAGCCTGTGGCTCGGCCCGGCCCCGCCCCCAGCTCCCTGGCCCTCTCCACTCCCGGCTCCGGAGCACGTCGCTCTCACGATTTATGGGGCCGCGGCTGCCGCAGTGAGGGAGCCGGGGAGCCCGGGCGCAGCGGCAACAAAGGCGGAGGAAGCGAGGCGGGGGCGGCGGCGGCCTCCCGGCCCGGTACGCGCCCCCTCCCATCTCTACTGGTCCAGACCTGCGGAGGAGCAGGGAAGACAGAAAGGAGGCTCTCGGAACCTGGGCTCCCCCACCCCCTCCCAGGGCTTTCACCTGCGCCCAGGTGTATGCGGGGGAGGGGAACCTGATCAACAACATCCCCCCTTCAGCCCTATCCCCGCCATTCCCGCATCCCCTGGCTCCGGCTTATCCTAAGAACGTGAGGGTGCCCTGACCGTGGTGGGGAACCCGGAGACCCTCACCTGCGTGCTCTCCACTCCCTGCCAGACTCTAGCGGGGCGGGGGGCGGACGTGTGAGTCTGGGGGAGGGAACGAGCTAGATAGAGAAGGGGAGTCAGCCCCTAGCGGCCCCCGGAGTTCTCCGAGTCCCGCTGGGGGGGGGGAGGGGCCGTATCCCCACCCCCGAGGTTTCCATGGGAAGCGAGAGGGGGGCGTCGTTGCCTCATCCCCACCCCCAGTCTGACACTCCGGGCGCGAGGAGGGAGAGAGGGGGAGGCGCAGAGCCCCAAACAACAAAGAGCAGGAGCCGCGAGCGGCAGCCCCTCCCCCGGGAGGTTGGGGGTCGCGGCCGCCCGGCCCTCTGGTCCCCTCTCGAGGGGCCTCGCCATTTGCTCCCGAGTCGCCCCCTGGGATGGGGAGCCAGAGACAGTGCGCCGCCGCCGCCTGGGCAGGTGTGACAGTGACCCCCGTGTCCCCAGGGATCCCCCCAACACACAGACACACACGGAAGCGGCAGGGGTGATACACACAGCGGCTCGGCGGGGAGGAGAAGACAAGGGCAGCAAGGACTGAGCAGAATGAGAAACTGGCCCCGCAGCCGGCACCCAGCCGCCGCTCCACACACCCCGGGAAACCATACGGCCGCCCTGACACCCGCCCAGACCGCAGCGGCGCCGACAGCCACCCTAGCCCAGACGCGCCGGCCACGCGGACAGCGACCGCAGCCCCCTCCTCGACCCGTCGCCCGCTCCCACCCCCAGACGATCGCCGACGCAGACACACAAATCACACACTCAGACACACACGCACACTGACAGCCGCGCACGCCCGCTCACACTTGGAGCCACACGCTGTCCCCAGCCCGGGTGTGTGTGTGACACGCCGATATCTCCTTGCCTTTCTCCCTTTCGCCGGTACCCCACGTTCCTATCCTATCCAAGCGGCACCTCCAGAACCCCGCAACTTGGCGACCCAGCCCCAGCTCATTCCAGCCCCGCTTATCTATACAACCAGGGCAATCCATTCACCTTCCTTCTGAGGAGGTGCTCGTCCGGACTCCTTGCCTCAGCTTTGGACCTCACTTGTTAAAGCAGGAGTCATGCCCAGAACCCCTAGAAACGCTCGCCACTGAAAACAGGTCATCCCTGGGCTCCCCAAGTGCGGCGGCCTATCCCCAGCATGCTGGTGCTCCCAAACCCCAGGCCGGCCGAAGGGGATGAAGATGGGGGAACTGTCGAGTGGGGGGTAAGCTATTCCAGAGGCGGGTGTGGAGAGAAGCCAAGGTGGGGTGGGGTGTTCCCAAGCAGCCTCCTCCGCTCGGCCCAAGCCCTGGTTACTCTACCTTAACAGCCTCTTTCAGACACCCGCTGAGTTTCATAGACGCCCACAGAGTGTGTCCCTCTCTCCCTCGCCTTATAGCCCCCAACTGTGGTTTCCCAGGACTGCCACCCCAGGTTCCCCCAGGACTTCCCAGGCCTCCCCCTCTCACTGACGCGAGACGCATGGGCTCCCTGGGCCCCCGACTCACTGCTGGTTGGAGCTGTTCCAGTACACCGCATGCCGGTTTCCCAGCGCCCCCCCGGGCCCCTGGGCCAGCAGCGGCAGCAGCGGCACGGGCACGAGCAGCAGCAGCAGCAGCAGCGGAGCCGCCGCCATCCCCGGAGCCGCCGCCGCCGCCGCCCCCCGACTGAGCCCCGCGCTCCCGGCTTCTCGCTTCCCAGCTCCCTGCTGCCGCCGCCGCCAGCCCCTGAGCCTTAGGCCACGCCCCCAGCCCTTCCCTCCGCCCTCCCGGGCGCGCCCCCAAGGCCCCGCCCCTGGCGCGCTCCCGTCAGGCCCCGCCCCGCTCGGGCCCGGAGCGCGCGCGGCGCGTGGGAGGTGAGAACCGTGCTGCCCCCTCGGGAACAACCCGAGCGCTCCTCGCCTCTCCCTCGTAGGTTTAATTTGCTACCGCCGGTCCCGTATCTTTTGCTCCCCAGTCTGGATAAGAAGGCTAGGGAGGCCAAGACAGGGATCTCAATCTCTTGTCAACATTCATTTCTGGGATGGGAGACTTGAGAAGAAGCTTGGGGTCCAGGATCCTTTAATAAGTAAAACTAGACCTCCCTCCTTTCTGAACAGTCAGGTCCTCTACTCCCTTCACATCCCTCTTCCCACGTGCGTGAGGAGCCAGATGGGGTCTAGAGGGTGGCTGAGAAGCCATTAGCTGCCACCAAGGACCTTACTGATGTTGCTCTGAACCCCCCAGCTGGGCAGGAGGCTTGTTTTTCTTGGCGGTAGTGTAGAGGAGTTCGGCCGGAGAGTGTCAAGGCTGGGTGCTGGGAGGGCCTTCAGCAGTCCAGGGCCCAAGGCAGAGGAGGGACTGAGGAGAGTCAGTTCAGTTCAGTTCAGTCGCTCAGTCGTGTGCTCAGTCGTGTCCGACTCTTTGCGACCCCATGAATCACAGCATGCCAGGCCTCCCTGTCCATCACCAACTCCCGGAATTCACTCAGACTCACGTCCATCGAGTCAGTGATGCCATCCAGCCATCTCATCCTCTGTCGTCCCCTTCTCCTCCTGCCCCCAATCCCTCCCACCATCAGAGTCTTTTCCAATGAGTCAACTCTTCGCATGAGGTGGCCAAAGTACTGGAGTTTCAGCTTTAGCATCATTCCTTCCAAAGAAATCCCAGGGCTGATCTCCTTCAGAATGGACTGGTTGGATCTCCTTGCAGTCCAAGGGACTCTCAAGAGTCTTCTCCAACACCACAGTTCAAAAGCATCACTTCTTCCGCACTCAGCCTTCTTCACAGTCCAACTCTCACATCCATACATGACCACAGGAAAAACCATAGCCTTGACTAGACGAATCTTTATTGGCAAAGTAATGTCTCTGCTTTTGAATATGCTATCTAGGTTGTCATAACTTTCCTTCCAAGGAGTAAGCGTCTTTTAATTTCATGGCTGCAGTCACCATCTGCAGTGGTTTTGGAGCCCCCAAAAATAAAGTCTGACACTGTTTCCACTGTTTCCCCATCTATTTCCCATGAAGTGGTTGGATTGGATGCCATGATCTTCGTTTTCTGAACGTTGAGCTTTAAGCCAACTTTTTCACTCTCCACTTTCACTTTCATCAAGAGGCTTTTTAGTTCCTCTTCACTTTCTGCCATAAGGGTGGTGTCATCTGCATATCTGAGGTTATTGATATTTCTCCTGGCAATCTTGATTCCAGCTTGTGTTTCTTCCAGCCCAGAGTTTCTCATGATGTACTCTGCATATAAGTTAAATAAACAGGGTGACAATATACAGCCTCCTTTTCGTATTTGGAACCAGTCTGTTGTTCCATGTCCAGTTCTCACTGTTGCTTCCTGACTTGCATACAAATTTCTCAAGAGGCAGGTCAGGTGGTCTGGTATTCCCATCTTTCTCAGAATTTTCCACAGTTGGTTGTGATCCACACAGTCAAAAGCTTTGGCATAGTCAATAAAGCAGAAATAGATGTTTTTCTGGAACTCTCTTGCTTTTTCCATGATTCAGCAGATGTTGGCAATTTGATCTCTGGTTCCTCTGCCTTTTCTAAAACCAGCTTGAACATCAGGAAGTTCACGGTTCACATATTGCTGAAGCCTGGCTTGGAGAATTTTGAGCATTACTTTACTAGCATGTGAGATGAGTGCAATTGTGTGGTAGTTTGAACATTCTTTGGCATTGCCTTTCTTTGGGATTGGAATGAAAACTGCCCTTTTCCAGTCCTGTGGCCACTGCTGAGTTTTCCAAATTTGCTGGCATATTGAGTGCAGCACTTTCACAGCATCATCTTTCAGGATTTGAAAGAGCTCAAC
Organism: Bos mutus; assembly: GCF_027580195.1. Taxonomy (NCBI): domain Eukaryota; kingdom Metazoa; phylum Chordata; class Mammalia; order Artiodactyla; family Bovidae; genus Bos; species Bos mutus. Next base: position 19,222,696 of record NC_091619.1, on the reverse strand, counting down.
TGGAATTCCATCACCTCCACTAGCTTTGTTCGTAGTGATGCTTTCTAAGGCCCACTTGACTTCACATTCCAGGATGTCTGGCTCTAGGTCAGTGATCACACCATCATGATTATCTGGGTCATGAAGATCTTTTTTGTACAGTTCTGTGTATTCTTGCCATCTCTTCTTAATATCTTCTGCTTCTGTTAGGTCCAAAATGCCAGCAAATTTCGAAAACTCAGCAGTGGCCACAGGACTGGAAAAGGGCAGTTTTCATTCCATCCCAAAGAAAGGCAATGCCAAAGAATGTTCAAACTACCGCACAATTGCACTCATCTCACACGCTAGTAAAGTAATGCTCAAAATTCTCCAAGCCAGGCTTCAGCAATATGTGAACCGTGAACTTCCTGATGTTCAAGCTGGTTTTAGAAAAGGCAGAGGAACCAGAGATCAAATTGCCAACATCTGCTGGATCATGGAAAAAGCAAGAGAGTTCCAGAAAAACATCTATTTCTGCTTTATTGACTATGCCAAAGCCTTTGATTGTGTGGATCACAATCAACTGTGGAAAATTCTGAAAGAGATGGGAATACCAGACCACCTGACCTGCCTCTTGAGAAATTTGTATGCAGGTCAGGAAGCAATAGTTAGAACTGGACATGGAACAACAGACTGGTTTCAAATAGGAAAAGGAGTTCGTCAAGGCTGTATATTGTCACCCTGTTTATTTAACTTATATGCAGAGTACATCATGAGAAACGCTGGACTGGAAGAAGCACAAGCTGGAATCAAGATTGCCAGGAGAAATATCAGTAACCTCAGATATGCAGATGACACCACCCTTATCGCATAAAGTGAAGAGGAACTCAAAAGCCTCTTGATGAAAGTGAAAGTGGAGAGTGAAAAAGTTGGCTTAAAGCTCATTCAGAAAAGGAAGATCATGGCATCCGGTCCTGGGACACTGACAAAGGATGCTTCACTCACTCTCAACCAGAGACCCCTCCCAACACAGCCAGTGGCGTCCCTAGGCAGTCTCACTCCTACTCTCACAGACGTTGAGGAGAGGGTGTACAGGCAGAGCACCCTGTACTCCAGTTCTCATCACAGTCATTATCCTCACAGTGACACCCAAGCACAGACATTACATCCACACATTTAGAAGAGGCACAGACACTCAGAAGCAGAGAACATTGAAATACAGGCATTTGACACAGCCATATAGACACACAGATGACCCTTCAGAGACATACAAGTATAGGTACCACTAGGTACCTAAAGATCGGTAGAAACACAGAGATTCAGGACACAGAGACATTGGAGCACACACCTAGACACACACATCGTGACACCCACAAGCCCATGCACACCCTCTGACATACACACAATTCTGCACTCTCCTCTTCTCTCTCGTCCTATGAATTAGAAATTCAGGGAAAGAAAAATCTAGAATCTAGAAAGTGTTAGTCGCTCAGTTGTGTCCGACTCTCTGTGACCCCCGCCAGGCTCCTCTGTCCATGTGATTCTCCAGACAAGAATACCAGAGTGGGTGGCCATCCCTCTCCAGGGAATCTTCCTGACCCAGGGATCGAACCCTGGTCTCCCACATTGTAGGTAGATTCTTTACCATCTGCGCCACCTGGGAAACCCCAGAGATTGAGGGAAAGGGTCTCAAATCCAGACCTAGGGATTGTCTACCCCTCATCTCCTTTTGTTGGGGAGGCTCAGATTAAGAGTGATCAGGAGGACCAGGTCTCAGCCCAGACTCTCAGAACCCAGTCCAACCACCCGAGCCCAGGGTTGAGGAATGATGTGCTTTTCTTCTTACTGTAGGACAGAGGACATACAAGCACCCTTTATCTGCTTATTGTTGGCAGGACAAGGGTCCTGACCACAATTTGGCCTCAGATGCTGGGTTTTGGGGGAGGGGCAGTACCATCCAGAAAAAGCCCTGTGCCTAGCTGCTGTCAGGAGAGAGCAGTCTGTGTCCTCCCTGGGCTCTTCTCCACCCCCAGGAGATCTCCTCTCCCTTCTCAGGAGCCAGAAAATAAATTAGGCCCCTTGAGGTGGGAATGGGGGACATTGCAAACAGCTCTCTCTCCCCTCAGACACCTCAGCCCGAGGGAGATTTGTTTCACCCAAATGATGCTAACCTGCCTACTCCAGGTGCCACGCATCGCAGCCTCCTCCCCGCCTACCCACATTCCTATTCTGCAGAAGAAGCCTCTCTCTGTAGGTCCCACAGTTGGCAGAGAGGCTGCCCGTATTCATAGGGAGTGGGAGCTTGCTGGTTTGGCCTAGGACTTTAAATTCCATTTTAGAAGCCCTGTTTATAGAATCTGGGTCCCACTTAAGGATTTGGGCTCTTTTCTGTAGGGCTCAGATACTCCTCTTTAGAATCTAGCACACTCCCTCCCAGCCCCCCAATAATAACTGAGCTCTCTTCTCTAGAATTTGGAGCCCTCTCTTCTGGATTTAAGCAGCTCTCTCTATGGGGTCTAAACCTCTGGCTTTTAAGTTCTGAGACACTCTTTAAAGAGCCTAGGCCTCTGACCATGGGATCTGGTGCCCTCTCTATCTAGGCCTCTAAATCAGCTGCTGGCTGATTTGGGTTTTTGTGTGAATTAGCAAACCACCCCTCTCTGCAGACCCAGTCCTTAGGGTGCATCTCTTGGCAAGTGGTACCTTTGTGCAAAAACAAAGGTGCCGCTCCTCTCAGTGGGAAGTGGCCCCATGTGTCTCCCCATCTTAGTGAGGGAGCTTGGACTGATCGTCTCTACTACTCATTGCAGGGCTCCTTTGTGCCAAGAACAAACAGCACATCCATAATGTGGCAGTTCTGAATATAGGATATGTGCTTCCAGCTTTCATTCTTAGGCCTGTTGATAGGCCTCTATTCATGGGGTCTGGGCTTCTCTAGGGATGGGGTCTCTGTGTATAAGATCTGGGCCACTGTCTACAAGCTGGGATCTGATCTGAAGCTTATGCCTCTTTATGTGACATCTGGGTCATTGACGAACCCAGGCCTCCATCAATGGGGCGTAGGGCCTCTGTTTATAACTGTGACTCAAATCTTTCCTGTGACCCACAATAAGATGTATAGTTTGCATTTGCCATACAGCAAACACACACACATTCACATGTAATTGAAACAACAAGTTTCGTGAAACAATACTTAGCCTTATTACAGAGGCTGCACTCTGATATTTTTCTTCTGTTCTACTCTTTAAAAAACAAAAATATGAAGCTCGTTCAGCCCCAGAAAATTGATTTCTTGATTGTATCACCCCTAATGGGTTACAGTCCACAGTTTGAAATGCTCTAAGGCCTGGGCCGTGACTGCCACCTCTCTGTTGGCTGAGGGCCTCTGTGAAAGCCGAGGTTCTCTCCATGGGGCTGATCCTCTCTCTCTAGGGCCTTGGGCTGCCTTCTCCTCTTCTGCAGGCTCTGCCTACATTTCCCTCTGCCCTCAGCTTGCCCGTACACTGCTGACTGCCATGTTCTCTCCAGGGGCACTGAGCTCAGGCCCCTGGGAGTTCTCTGAACGTGGTGCCTCACGCCGTGCACCCCCCTGCCCCCTGGGGCCAAGGAAGCAGGGAGCTGAACAGGTCGGGGGCAGAGGGAGTACTCAGGCTGTGTGGCCCAAGGCGGCTCCTGGGACACCGGGTGGCAACCACAGAGCCGAGCTATGTTCAATAAATCATGGAGGCTAGGGCCTGGGGGAGGGGGAGGCCAGGAGGAAAGGGGGGCCGTGGATAAATAATTCATTAAACAAACAAACAAGGAGCCTGTAAGAGGGAGGATGGGGCACGCGTGTGAGCAGGAGAGGCAGCCGCCGGCTCCAGACATGAAATATTCACAGGTTCCACACCTTGCTTAGGGCCCATGTGTGTGTCCTGGTGCGGGCAGCCTGTTGGCATGGTCCTAACATGGGACCCTGGGTGCCAGCAAGGAGGGTGATGCATGTGTCTTGTGACTTCCAAGTGTGATGTGTGCGTCAGCATGGCTACATGGTTCTCTAATGCCCTTGAGTTGACGTGGAACAACACGCATGACTGAGAGTGGGGAACTTGGTGCACAGGACCCAGGAAGCTAGGATTCAGGGCTTGATGGGTGGGGTCAGAGCATCATAACCTCTGATGCTAGTTATGCCCTGACCCCTCAGATGAGTCCAGCAAGTAAGAACCCTGAAGTGGAAAGGCATCTTTGGGGTGTTACACTGGAGGTTTGAGTATGTCCTCTGAATGTGCTTCTTTCTAGAAAAGCTGAGAGGGAGGCAGTTGGGCTTGGCAGTTAACAGGATGGGATTGGGTTCAAATTCCATTTCCACCATTCATAGGCTGTGCTGGTCACCTTAGTTCTCTGAGACTGTTTCCTTATCTGTAAACTGGGGATAATAATACCCTTCCTTGAAGAGCTGGTTGTTATGAGGATAAAGATCCGTGCCTGGGAAGCATTGGACACATAATTTAGGACCCACAAGGTGCTTGATTGATGGAGACCGCATCATTATTATTATCCTGAGGTCTGCCAACCTAGACTAGCTCCAGACTCTTTTTTTCATCTTTCTTCCTAGCCATTTCCAAACTTCTCTAATAGCCATCATAGTGGGAGAGGTGACCTTGGACTTGGGGAATAGTGATGGGATAGGAAAAGCTCAGATAGAATGAGGCGGAGTAGAAGTTACAGCCAAAGAGACATTCACATCCTTGAGAGTGTGAAAAGAGAGGTCCTTGACCTTTTCCTCAGACCCCAGAGCCTCTCTTTAGCCCCTAAATCTCTCCTTCAATCCAGTCTCCTCTTTCCTGCCACCAAAATTGAGCTTTCTAGTAAGCGGCTGCAAGGGGACAGAAGGAACTGGGATAGAGTCTCAGAGGAGCATTGCAGTCTCCTCACCCCACCCATCCCCAGGCCAGTCCCCACTGCCATAGCTCTAGCCTCTACCCTCTACCTACTGGTTGAGCATTTCCCTGGCAAAGATGGCTATGTCTGGGCAAAACCCAGAGAAGTGGCACCCCATAGTGGGTGGGGAGAATCCAGGCTGGAGAGAGCTGCAGAGGGCAAGGGTGGAGTACCTAGGGCCTCCTAGTAGGTCCTAGCATTCCCCAGCCCTCTCGTGTCCCCTGGAAAGGATCTGCTTCCAGTGGGAGAGAGCCAGCAGACAGGTCTGAGCTGGCCTGCTCCTCCACAGACAGAAGAAGAACAGGCTGGGGGAGGGGGCCTGAGATCTTGGTGGGGAGTGGTGGCTATAACCCCCACATCTATGGGGAGCTGGGGCAGAAGGGACTGTGGCCTGGTCACAGCTTACCATAGCCTAGGGGCCAAGCCCTTGTCTCCCTTGGCTAGCCTGCCGCTACTTGGGGTGTCAAGGGTCTGGGCCCCCAGGTGGTGAAGGTGGTGCCTGCCCACCTCTTCCCAGAGAGCCAACACTGGTTCTCCACTTCCCCTCCCCTGGGCTGGGCAGGTTCAGGCTAATCTGCGCCAGAGCTTCACGGCAAACATTGATCTGTAATAAAACCACAATGTGTGTTCGGGAGAAGGGATTCCAGACACAGAAAAATCCAGACATACATACACACTCACACACATACACATGGATGCAAAACACAGCTCTGAGGAGTGCAGACACCAGCGGTCCTGAAAACACAGCTAAACATGGACCTCTACACTGAATCAAAAGCATGATTAGCTCTACACTTCCCCTCCATGCCATAAACTTTGTCCTTCAAAACCCAAGCCTTCTCTGACAGTTCATTTTCCCTGTGTTCCCATAGCACATTCTGCACAGCTCCATAATGGCATTTGCACTTGGCATTGTAATTATTTGTTGGCCAGTTCTTTCTCCTCAAGTAATCCGAAGATTCCTTAAGGGAAGGGATCCTGACTTAGGCAAGTGTATATCCTCAGCAACTAGCACGAAGCGGTATTTAGTTAATAGGCATAGGTGAGGTGCTTAATAAATAATTGTTGAATTGATGAACAGAAGAATAGATGGATTCTGATAGTGAGACACCCATGCCGAGAATCCCTCAGAAGCACACAGCATAACTAAGTACATGCTACTCGGGCCTCTGGTCCCGCCTTCTTGTCTCCAGCTCCCCTGACCTTACTGCCTCTTAGCTTCCTCAAAGGCCCTCCTTTTTTCCTCTTTGCTCAGTGTGAGACCATGAATTTGAGTACCACCTGAGGGCTGGTAGGCAAGGTAAGGGTTAATGACACATCATTAGTGCTTAATTGGAGAAAGGAAGCTGCCCTGGCACCAGACAGGTGGGCAGGCCTGCCCCTCAGCTGGAAGCAGGCATCCCTAGTTCCAGCACCCTGCCGGGCACGTGGGTGATTTGGCCCTGGAGACCCTCAACTCAGCCCAGGGCACCTCCCCCAACCATTTGCTTTGCCAATGTAGTCTCCAGGCAGTACAGACCAGCCCTCCCCATCTGTCACCAAACATCCAGAGGGAGAGGCAGACTTCTTATCCTTTCTCCTTTAGCTAGGCTGTGCCTTCTCCCTCCCCTGGAGAGACTGGAGGCTGGGAGCAGAGATGGGGTAAGGAACTGGATCACTGAGAGGTAGATTAGAGAGCCAGTGAGGGAGAGATCTGGGATACAGACAAGCGACAGAGCTGGGGATGTGGAGATGTCTGCCCAATTTGACCTTAAATGAAGAGAATGCAAATGAGATGCAGACGATATGCCGATGAACGCGAAGATCTCAGAATTAACATTCCGGGTGGCGGGTGGCGTAAGCTCTGTACCCAGGACCCCCACGCTTTTGCCAATACTTCCCTCCTAACTTCCTCGGCTGAGTGAGTAAAAGGATCTCAAGAAAAATAAGAGCTTGGTTGGGCTACAACTGCATGACCTGGGAAACAGGGCTCCGCTCTCGCCTCCCCGCCCCCAACCCAAGCACCACCCAAGCGGCCATTGAAGCACAAGCAAAGACCACTCTCCAGGTTACGCTCGGACGCACCGTCGGTTGCTATGGGGACCCCCTCCACGTCCAGGCCTGAACCAATGGGCATCACCGCTGATGACCTCATGCCCCAGGCGCAAGGATTCTATTGGTTATTTGGAAGTCAGCGTGCCCCTCTCCAACTGCGTCACCGCTGGGGATCCCCCGACGACCCCAGCTGGTGTGGCCGACTGAAAGAAGAACGCGCTGGGAGCTCACAACTTGCCGAATGAATAAGGAAAGGAAGGAATTACTGAAAAGGAAGAAGAAAAAACGGTGGGGTTACATAAAAAAGACCAAAACTTTAGGGTTTAGCCTCTGGTGAAAGACTTGTAACCCCAGAAAGTGGGGAGCAGGATCGAGGTCGGAGACTGGGGCTCTCAGGTTCTCGGAACAGCGACATAGCTTGATGCGAAGATGAGGGGTTTTTGCATCATTCTGGTGAGACTAGGGCAAGCCCAGCAAATTGAGGGCCCCACCCTCGGCCATCTAGCGCCGCTGAGTTTAGGGGAGATCGGTGACGCCTCAAAACCTGCAGGTCTGCCGATCCTCCTGGAACCACGCCCGGGAACACGCCTCGAGGACTTCTCATGGGTAGGGCCCAGTCCCGGAAGACCGCCCAGAGTCTTCGACCTGTCTAGGCCCCATGAGCGGACTTGGCCCTCACTTTCCTTGGAGACGCGCCCCGCAACTGAATCAGTTGTCCACACAAGGCCCGGGCTGGGCGGAAAGTGAGTGTAGGGAGGGGCTGGTTAGAGGCCTGCGGCCGGCGGGCCTGCGTCTCCCCCGCCGCCTCCTCTCCCTCCCCAGCCCAAGTGCGTGGTGGCCCAGGTGTCCACCCTCACACCTGCAGGGAGCTAGGAGCCGGCGAGGGCCTGCCTGTGTCTGTGTCAAGTGTGCGCGTCTGCCTGAGAGAGAGGGCGTGTGTCTTGAGTGTGGGGAAAGCCGGTTTGGCCCCGCGTCTCTTTTCGCACATGCGTTATCAGCGGCGAGATCCGCGCGCCGGCTACGGGCTCGGGAGCGAGCGCGCCGGGCTTGGTCCGCGAAGGGAGGGTGTCTGCGGCCGCTGGGAGCAGGATGAGAAGCCCGCAGTCCTTAGTGCTGGTCGAACCAGTCATCCCCGGCCTGCGTCGCCTCTGGCTTCACTGGAGAGGGGCGGAGGTAGCAGTACAGTCGGTTTCCACGGCGACGGATAGACACCTTCTGGTTGGCAGTAGAGACTGAACTCGAACACAGGACCGAAGACCGAGCCCATAGCTCAGGCCTCAGCTCAGACTTCACCCTCTTCTCTCTGGCCTCTCGCCCCCCCTAAGAATCGTGTTTTGCGGGGAGGGCCCTGACACGAATACGCAAGCACATGCACCTACAGATACGGCATTTTGAAAGTGGCCTTGAATCAGGGGGCGGGTCAACTCATGTAGGCTTCGTCCTGGGTGCTGTCCTCTGCCCCAGGCCTCAGCCTGAGCGATGGAACAACCCAGAAGGACGGGGTGTGAGCCAGGTGTGCAAAGGGGTGGGGCAGGGGTTCGAAAACCTCCAGCATTTCGGCCTGGTCATCAGTCTCTGGACCTCTAGCACCCTCCGCCCGCCGCCCCCTCCACGCGCATGTTCACACGCCGCCTCTTGCCGCCGCAGCCCCGCCGAGCTAATCAGCACAACATCCACCTATCGATCGTTGGCTGGGTGCCAGGCGGGCCGGCACCGTGCCAGGGGAAGCTGTGGGGCACCGGGGCGAGTAGAGCATAGCACCGGGGGAAGGGGCACCCCTTCTTTGGCTCCCCCCAGGTCACTGGTCACTGGTCACTGGTTAGTCTTGCGGGGGGGAGGCGTCATAGCTTTGCCTGCCAGAGGTGATAGAGACAGAGTGGGGCTGAGAGCAAAGGGGGCCCTCCCTCCTCGGCCCCACCCCCTCCTCCTTATAAAAGCGAAGAACAAAGAGGCCGCTGGGGAAGGAGGCTTTGATCTGACCCCACCTTCTCAGTTCTAGGCCAGGCACCGCCCAGGCTGCCCTTACGGAGTGGGGGGACATCCAGCTCTCAGGGACCCAGACATTCTGAAACCCAGATGCTCTCTTTCTACTACCCCTTGCCTTTGCCCCAACATCCTGCTTGGTGCTGCCGAAGCTTGAGCAGTGCCCTGAGTGTGTATGTGGGGGCTATCAGGAAACCAGCTAGAGAGGTGGTAGAGGGTGCCAGGCTCCACAGCTGCTGCTGACACCCGCCCCACACTGCCCAGAGGGGTGCCCACTGCGGCCTGGCATGGATGGCTTGGGCACAGCTGGCATGGGGGTCAGGCCAAGCCATGCTGAGAGCAGAGACTTCAGGGAGCTCTGCTGCTGTACCACTCCCTCCCCTCCCCCCGCACCCCGCTCTACCCCCCCACCTCCCGGGCCCAGTGTCAGGCAAGGAGCTAGAGGGCAGAGGGCAGTAGGTTGCAAAAAGCAACAAAAAGATGGGTAGTTGGTTTATTGAAGTCCAGACACTTACAAAAATACAAACTGGCATGAAATTCAACCTCATGGTAAGTCCGTCTTCACAGAAGACAAGTGAGTGATCCTCTGGGGAGGTGAGGTGCTGCCCCAGGGAAGAGGCCCACAGGGCACCGGGACAGATGGCAGGCCTGGGCTTCTTGCCTGACCTGGTCCAGCAATCCGCCTGTCCCCAGGTCTTCGCCTTGGCCCCCAGCAGGCTCCAGGATGCCATCCCATCAAGTCCCAGCCTTCCTGAGGGCAGGGATTTGAGCATCAAAGCCGCTGATGGAGACCTTATGTTTGTGTTGCCTCTGCCCCAAGGTGCCCAGGGCTGTCCGCTGCTCCCCTGTGGCTCCTCAGCCTGTGATGAGGAGGCCAATACCTGGAAGGGTCACCTCAGATCACTCTTCCATCTTGTCTGTCTGGCCTGGCACTCCCAGCTCAGGTAGGGGGCAGGGGCCCCTCTCCAAGGAGTCTTGGGAGGGCCCTGGTTCCTGAGGGTGCCAGGAAGGGTCCGCTTGGCTCAGAGAACTCTCAGGAGTCGCAGAATTGGGAACAGCAGCAGCAGCAAGAGACAGAGGGGAGTGGGAGCGGCCCCTCCTTGCCACCCTGACGTGCCACTCTCTCCATGGCTCCCGACAGGATGGGCTGACTCAGGTTCTGTGAGGGGAGGGGTAGCACTGATGGGTCCTCCTGCTTCCACAGCCTCCTTCTTGCTCTGCCCGTTAGTTGGGCACTCCCACCCCTTTCTTCAGGGTCTCCCGAACTAGCCAATCCCTCCCATAATCTGCCACCTCTAAGCCCCGACCTGCAGGTCTCCTCCCAGGTGCCATTAGAGGCTACCAGTTCAGTGAAGGCCTCGGAGGGCCTTGCCCCTGGAGATGCCATTCCCACTGTGCAGCGGGGGCTCCCACAGGCTAAAGGGGGAAGAAGAGGCCCCCCAGAGTCTAATGCTCCCAGATTCTTCCCCCTGCTCCCCCCATTCCCAAGGGCCAACACTAGCCAGAAGGGTTGCTCCCCTGCCCCAACCCACTCACTGTCCTCCTTGCAGCAGATAGACACCTGGAGCCTCAAGCACTGGCCAGGACTCCCCGGAGTTGGCACTGCTGGGTGGTGGGAAATTGGGAGGAAGAAGTTAGCATGGGCTAGTTTGGATGCTTCAGAGTCACTTTAAAACCCTCCCAACTTCTCCCCTCTCCAATTCCCTGGAAAGCTTTTCCTTATTTTGGGGCTACATCTAGGTGCCCACCGTGTCCCTCCTCATGTCGCCTTTCCCGGCTCCTTTTCCTTGCCCCGTCTCTTTATCAGCTCACTCTAGATGTCCCCCTACCATGTCCTGGACCCTTGCCCGCTCCCCACTCTGAGGCCTGGCCTTCCTTCCTCTCCTTTCCCCACCCCTCAGGCTCTCTGCCTTGACTGCTGGCAATGGCAGGTAGCCCCACTCCCCTCCCTGCCTTCCCCAGGAGGTGGCCAGGGTGCCCATCCTCACTCACAGATGTAGTAGTAGGTCTCTCCGGGCAAGAACTCCATGCCAAGGGAGAAGGGTGTGAAGCGCTGAATCTTCTCTGGAAATCGAACAGGGCCAAAGGGAGCGAAGGGGCGGGAGCACTCCCAGCGTTTGAAGGCACTCGGCCCCTCAGCCCGGCAGGCCTTGTAGCCCGCCCAGTCCACTACGTATAATGCGAATGTCTCGGGGCCCTCAGGGGGCCCTGGACTCTCATAGTGTGGGCAGATGATGTCTAGGTAATCCTTGAAGCCCAGCTCCACCACGGCGTCTCCTCGAAGCAGCCTGCAGGCACAAGGTAGATGAGGGCAGAGGGGCTCCTTGGCATAGCACACTGGGGGCACGAGGGTCAGAGATACCCCTTCCCAATGGTCCCTGCCAGCCAGTCCCCCACCCACTGGAGCGGGAGCAGCTTGGGAAGGTGTTTGAGTTCCCCAGACTGACAACTCTTGAGAGACAAAGAGAGTGCAAGAAACGGATGAGGTAACGGATGCACAGTTTCCGAGAGGTTAAGGGACTGCAGGGCCTATAACCACATGGCTCAAATGTGAGAAGGCACTCCCACACCCTAGCTTTTGGGTGGGAGCTGCCACCCCTCTCTAGCTCTAATGCCCAACACAAGGCCTTGGTGTAGTGCCTGTGCTTGACAAATGTTAGGTGGATGGCTGCTGTGAAGAAGCTGGGGCACAGAGGCAAAGGGCACAGATCTGGGCCCACAGTGCAGTCACAGACTAGAGATGGAGTCTGGGAACAGTATCCTCTTTAACTGATTCACAAAGAGGAAGGCTGCCTTTTTAAGATGTCAATTCGATGCTGAAAGAATGCCATAGTAAGAAAGAAAAAGAGTGGATGGTGAGAACCTCCCCTCCCCCTCCTTTTTTTGCCAGGACAACAAAGTGCCAGACTTGGAGCCCCCTCCACATATCTCCCAATCTTTGGCCTCCTCAGGACTCCCTTCCACCTCTTGGGAGACGCCGGGGGAGCCAGTATGGGTGGGAGGACCTAGGACACGTCAACCCCTCCCGCATCAAGTAAAGCATGAACTACTCCCACCCCCATGCTCATCATACACAGAGCCCAACTTGACTTATGAAAGGCCCCCAACTCTCTCTCAATGGGTGGTCTCAAGACCACCTGCATCTGGAGTTGTGATTAGGAATGCAGATTCCTGCAGATTCCTGGGCTCAGCTCAGACCCGCTGGAACACAAGCTGGGCCTTTGTTTAGTTCCGCGGCATCCCTAGTGCCTGGAAAAGTGTCAGGCACAAGGAAAATGCTTAATAAATATTTGGGAATAGAATGAATGAGTCAGAAACCTCAGGGTTAGGGGGTAGAAACCTGAATTTTTAACCAATCTTCCAAGTCATTCAGAGGCAGTGGTCTGGAACACAGAGAGGAATTCAGAGGTGGAAGACAACAACAGCTCTCACCATACAGCATTGGTATTGTAATGACCTGTTCTGAAGCCTGCTCACCCAGGGATCCTTCGGGATCCCAGAGGGCAGAGCCTAGGTCTTATTTCTAACCCCCAGCGGCCTAGCACAAGTCCGGGCATACGGTACACGCTTAATAAATGTTAGTGAGTGAACAAACGAACAGTCACAGATTGTTTTAAGTAGAAAATCAGAAGGGAAAACATGGAGAAAGAGAGAGGCAAGGAAAATTGGGGAGGAGCATGGAAACAGGGAAAATACATACAGGTTCCAAGGCAGGCAGATCAGGAAACAGAAAATAGTCGTTCATATCTGTACAGCCTTTACCTCTTGGACACACATGACCTCAGTCTACCTGACTTCCCAGGGTACTAGTCATTATTACCCCATTTTACAGATGAGATAACTGAGGTTAGGGAGGTCAGATGACTTGCCTAAAGGTGATTTAACTCTACAAGGGCAGGGCCGAGACTGCACAGAAATAGAAGGGCTAATAATGACTGAGATGAAAGCGTTCTAGAATGAGCTCAGGAGAAAGACCGAGCGCCAAAGAGGAGGCCAAGCGAGCAGGAGAGTAACCCTCTTTCACAAGAGTAACCACCCCCCCTCCGGCGCTCCGCAAGTCCGCTCGCCCAAGCTTCGGCCGGAGGAACGCTGGGGATCCCCAAGACAGAAGCGAGGGGGGCGGGGCTCGGAGTGCAGGCTGAGGTTCCCCCAGCTCCCGGCTCTGAGACCCCACCGATTGCCTTTCGGGCTGGGGTCCTCCGCTCGCCTCCAACACGTGCGGGCTGGCATAGGGGACCCCAGGCGCGCCTCGCCCCTCCCTCCTCCCCCGCCGGCTCAAACAAAGGATCCCCGGCGCGCGGCCGGGTCCAGGCGGCGCCGCGCACAGAGCGAGTGTCGGGCGCGCGCCCGGCCCGGGAGCGTGCAGGCCCGGCTCGCCGCCCGCCGGTTTCGGCCCGGCTACCTGGGGTTACTGGAGTTCCAGTAGACCGCAAGGCGGAGGCCACAGCCCCCTCGCAGAGGGGAGCTGAGGAGCACAGCCCAGAGGACAGTCTGCAGCAGGGGCTGCAGCCGCATCGCCCCCTAGGTCTGGTGTGGTCTGGCCCGGCCCGTCCCGGTCCGCTTCGCAGTCGCGACGAGAAAGGTACAAAGTGCAGAGGAGGTTTGGGGTGGGGCTTGCGAGAAGTGGGGTGGGGTGCAGAGACTCACAGGCCACGCCCCTGGATAACTTTTCACCAATGGGGTCGCGTCTCCGCCTCTTCATTCAAAGCCAACTCTTATTAACCTTCTGGGTGCCGCAGCGCTCTCCAGTTTCGGCAAGCTGTTGCTGAAGTTGGGCCCATTTCAAGGAGGCGGCGAGGAGGGACACAGTCCCCTGTCTAGGAGTTGTTTTAGAGAGGTCTTGTCTTTCGTGCTTGTGTTAGTACAGGGTGCTTCCCTGGTGGCTCAGCGGTAAAGAATCCGCCTGCAGTGCGGGAGACGCGGGTTCGATCCCTAGGTTCGATCGCTAGGCACCTGGCGGGCTAGAGTCCATGGGGGTCGCAAAGAATAGGACTGAGCGACTAAACAAAAACAATTAATATAGGGTGTGTGTGTGTGTGTGTGTTCAGTTGCTCAGTCGTGTCTGACTCTTTGTGACCCCATGGACTGTAACCCGCCAGGTTCTTCTGTTCTTGGGATTATCTCGGCAAGAATACTGGAGTGGGTTGTCATTTCCTTCTTCAAGGAATCATCCCGACCCAGGGATTGAACCCGCGTCTCTTGCGTCTCCTGCATTGGCAAGTGGATTCTTTGCCACTGCACCACCTGGAAAGCCATAATACAGGGTAGAAAGCCTGATTAAATCTTTGGAAGATTTAAATACGGGCCCACGCCTCTCACCCAGAAAGAGGCAAGAGAGGTGTGGGGCTAGGATCCATGAAGTTTATCCAGCCATCTTAGGCACATTGCTCCTTTTTTTTTTTTTTTTTTTTTTTGGACGTCTAGAGATACAGCGAGAGGAAGGGACAAATCGCCTCCCGGGGACCCCTCACCCCACCCTTTACAGAGCCTCAAGCGGCAAGCTTGATGCTTGCCTTGGGATTGGCACCTGTCCCTTTCCACCCCACACCTTCGTTCTGGGAGAACGAAGGCCACAGTCTCCAAGACGAAGCAATGAGGTGGTTGCGGGCTGGTACAAAGCACCTTTGTTCCCAAACCCTCCGGTGGGGTGGGGGAGGGGGGAGGCAGGTGTGCGGCCTCGGAATCGTGGGAGCCGCTGCCCCGCCCTGTCCCAGCTCCGGGGCTCTGAGAACACCAGCTAGTTCCATTTTCCCCAGCCACTGGTCAGAGGGTGGGGAAGGCGAGTCCAACAGCTTGACGGGTTTGTCAGTGGCCGCCGCTAAAGGGCCGCGCAGCGTTGGGGGCGAGAACTTGGCGACTGGGGGTGGTAGAGGGCATACAGCGTTCTTTGTGGTGCTGGATTATGCAGAGACATCACAGGCCAGGCAGAAACAAGCCGCGAGCATCCCAGGGATCCTCTCACCCAGCCTGGGACTCTAGCCCTCCCTATCCTGTCTTCGTCTGAGGCGGCAGCGTCTCCTGGCGGCCAGACCTGGAATCGCAATTGGGGAGACCCTCCTTCCCAAAGCAGACAAACTTAAAGGCGCGCTCCCAAGACCTCGCTTTTATTGTAACTCAGCAGACAGGCTGTGCGCACTTCCTTTATCTCCGTCCAGCTCCCAGACCCTCCCCAACCCCCAGATGCCGCGGCGTGGGCCAGTCCCCAGAGTGCTGTTTGACAGCAAGTGGAGATACCCGGTGTCTTAAGACTCCTGCTCCACAGCGTCCAGGCTCTGGCTCCTTCAGTCACCGTGGCGGGCTTCAGGGGTCAGGTCTGCCTATTGGCGTCCTAAATTCAGGCTGGAGGCAGCAGAACCTCAGGAGAAGTTAGAGGTAGGGCGAGGACGCTGCTGGGGGCGGCGGCGCAGGCCTGGGATGTGGAAAGCCAAGAAAAAAGGTCAGAGGTGCTATTTTCCCAGACCACTCGCCCAATCCACCCATTCTCCACGCCTCTCCTCTCCTCTCCTACCTGGAGGGTACCACTGGGGGCGGGATTCCAGCTCCAGGGCCAGGCAGGTCACCAGAAGGGCGCCGGCCGTGAGGGTCAGCAGGCAGTGGCTTTCTCGGGGGTGGGGGCTTGGTGGGCCCCTGTGACTGAGAGAGAGAAGGCAGCTTGGGAGAGCATATCATGTTGTTCACCTCTGACACACTGATGCTGGGGAGCACCAGCTTGAGAGGTGGCACCATAGGTCACCTGTGTCTCCAAACGAACCTGTCACCATTAAAGATGCCACTGGGGTATGTGGCCTCAGGCACAGAGGGCGTCTTGCCACCAGCACCACTGCCAAGGCCACCAGCACCACAGCCCTGGGTGGGGGGAGAGGCTGTGCCCTTCTCTCCCCCCACGGTTACCTTTGGGCGCCTCACCACCGGGTCAGCGGGCAGAGGGCGGGTGGGGGGATTGGGTCGGTCTGCCAGCTCAGCCTGAACAGAAAGAGGGGCAGTGACTATGAGAGCACAGCCAGGGGCAGTAGACATGCGATGGGTCTCCCCAAGGGTTCAGGTCAACATGCAAAGTCAGCCAGGGGGCAGGAGAGAACTGGGGCATGCGCATGGGGCTTGAGCGCATGCCAGGAGAGGCCTCAGGGGAGAAAGGTGGGGGTCACTGGGGGGTTGTCCCTGGCCAACTGCAGTCCCGCCACTGACCACTAGATGGTGGTAGAAACCAAGGCAGGAGGCTCACCCTTTGCTGCTTCTGGGGCTCAGAGTGTCTGAAGGCTGAGGGCACCCTGGTCCCCTAATGACGAGTGCTACTGGCAGGGAACAGGGATGAGAGCTGCGGTTGGGCACCAAGCCTCCCACCTGCCCTGGGCCAGGACCGGGCCTGGCCCAGATTTACCTGGAGTCTCTTGGGCACAGGGTCAGGAGGCAGCGGCCTGGAAGGAGGGGCCGGGAAGCCAAGAGCACTAGCCTGCTGAGAGAGCAGGAGGAGCAGACAGGCAGGGGACGGGGGAGGGAGCAGAAAGACAGATGTGGGCAGAGAGGTGTTAGTGCTCAGGGATGGGCAGCCAGGGCCCCAGGGGCAGTGGGGGCTGTGCATGCGTGCGGTTATTCAGTTGCATGCAGAGGGGGTGACAAGTGGTGGGGTAGGCATGCAGACCACCTCCACACACGCACTCCTGTCATCAGATCCGGGGGGCTCAGGGCAGAGGCACTCACCGGCCCTTCTACACCTGGTGACCAGGGCCTCATCAGGTCCTGGCACACTGAAGACCACTCTGAGCACCCCCTCATGCCCTCCTGGGGCGCCACTGCTGGGAGCACAGGTAGACCCGCCTTTGAAAGCCACTGGCTTGGCCAGCTCACAGAGCTCAGCGCCCCTTCCTCTAGGTGATTGCCCCTCCCAGTCCAGACTGGACTCTGCTTCTCAGCCTGCGGCAGGGGAGGTGGCGGGAGGGCTGGCCCTGACTCCAGTGACTGACTCATGGGCGATGCAAGTCTTATCTCTGAGTTCAGAGCCTTGGACACCCCCACCCCAGGGCCCAGGCTGGATTCCTGGCTGGATCGGGGCCCTCTCTGCTCTGTCATACAGACTTACCTTGGCACCTGGCATCACGAGGGCCCTCTGTGGGGGTCCTGGGCGTTCTGGGGGACCAGACTGGGCTGCCCTGAGCGTGGAGAAAGACAAGGAGGGCAAGGGCTCAGCCTCAGACCATTTTGTGCCCATAGGCAGCCCTGGAGTGGGGTTAATCCTTTGTGGCCCTTTGGAGCATGGTTTAGGCCAAATCAGAGGTGAGGAGGGGAAGCTGATCAGCCTGAGGGAGGGCCCCACTCATCCAGCCCTGGGGCTCCTGGAGAGAAATGGTCCTAGCACCGCAGTGGCCCCACCTGGGTCTACACGCGAGGTGAAGAGTTATGGGGCACAAATAGGGAAGGGGCTGTATGGGGTGTGGCCTGGGGGCTGCCCAGGGGGTGGGAGCAGGGCTCCAGAGCTGCTGTCCTTAACAGAGATGTTGAGAGAGTTGGTAACAGGGAGGCTGGTACCTGTATTGGCAGCTGGGTCCTTTGAGCTGGCAGAGTCGTTGGTGCAGGCGGGCACGGTGCCAGTAGCTGGCACCAAGGAGCACCAGGACCAGCAACAACAGGAGGCTCAGGGGCAGCCCTGTGGTCAGGGAGCTGGTTGCTGTGGGTGAGGTTAGGTGATCAGCGAAGGTGAAAGAGTCAGGGGTCACAGGGAACCAGCAGTGAAGGGATCAGGAAAAGAGGGGCGATGAAGGATGCCCTCTCAGCTGCCCCTGCCCCTGCCCCGTGCTACCTCTGACGTGGGTGGTGCAGTCTGGCGGTGCCCAGCCCTCCTCACAGTGGCAGCGTCTGTTGCTGTCGCAGACCTAGGATGCACAGGTGGGACAGTGAGGAGCTGGGCTCTCTGGGGCCGTGTTTCCCTGTCCCCAGCTTTTCAGGATCTCAGATGTCCTGTCTCCTCCCAGCACGGCTGGGAGGTGTGCTGAGGATGAGGGGGTGGAAGTGCCACCGCTCTGGAGAGAGGGACTCTATCGGCGCCAGCGGCGGAGGAAATTAGACTGAACTCACGCTGTGAGTGCCTTCTATCTGCCAGCCACTGTGCCAGAGCTAGTGCTGTACTCATCTCATGTGCCCAGGAAGTGGGTACTACTATTATGCCCGTTAGATGAGGAAACTGAGCTCAGAGAGGTGAATAACCTGCCCGGGTCCCACAGTTAAGACACAGTAGAGCAAGGATTAGAACCCAGGTGTGTCTGTTTGCAAAGCCCACCATTATTTTCCTTCCCAGAGGCTCCCCTGCTTCCCCTTCATCTCCCCCCATGCCAGCTCACCCCATGCCCGTGGCATCTCCTTTGACATTCCTGTGCTCCCAGGACCTCTATTGGCTGGCACTGCTGCTCAACACACACCTGCCCAGTGGGGAGAGAAGAGCAAAGATCACCCTCTAACACACTTTACTGGCACTGGGAGGCTGAGGCCCGCCACACATTTACAGATGGGGACACCAAGGCTCACAGGACAACAGGACTCTGCTCCATCTGAAGTGAGGATCTGAGCTCCCCTCAGAGACTGCGCTGTTTGCACTGGTGGCTAACGAGGCCTGGGCACTGCTCACAGCAGTTCAGACATCCCTCCCCACCTGGCCCTGCCCACCGAGGCTGCTCACCAGGCCGGGGCCACAGGCTGTGCCAGGCAGAGTCAAGAGGGGCTGGGCCACGTCATTGCCCAGGTCCAGGTGTACCCAGCTGCAGTTCAACCTCAGCTGGGTCCCGTTGGCTTCCAGCATCTCCCAGCGAAGATCTCGGGCTGAGCCCAGCAGAGGCTGGGCCCTCCCGCCCTGGCACTGGAGTTGCCCACACATAGCATCTCTGGGGTGAGGGAGGAGGTGCAGGGTCAGTGTGGTGGAGCCAAGATGCCCACAGACCTAGAGGAGAAGCCAGGTTCCCTCACTTACCGAGGGGCACAGGACACATAACTGCCATCAGGGTTGCGCCCACAGCTCCCAAAGGCGTCCCCTCTAGTATTGGCAGTAAGGAGGCAGAGCGGTGCGGCGGGCTTGGCCCCAGGCCCCCAGAGAGCCTGGCACTGCTGGGCATACGAGGCACAACGTCCTTGCATGCACACAGCCTGTCCACTGGCACATGGCTCACCGTCCCCCATGCTGACATCCGGGGGGCACTGGGAGCTGTCTCCTGGGCAGAACTCAGGCAAGTCGCAGTCACCTCTGGTGGGGCGACACTTCCAGCCAGCTGGACGCAGCTGTGGAGGGTGCGTGAATGTCAGTTGTGGGGGTGGGGCAAATCCAGCCAGGCCCTGGGAGTTGGGGTGACCTTTTCCACCCTGGCCCCTGGCAGGTGGGCTCTGGGTGGCCGGTCCAGTCTGTGCCCACCTGGCAATTGTGACAGCAGAGTCCATCAGATGCGCACTGGGCCCCTGGCCTCAGCTGGCAGGTGAAGTAGTCACAGCAGGGATCGGTGCATTCCTGTAGGGAAGGGCACAGACCACAGACGGCCAGGCATCAGAGCAGGCTGGGCCTGGGACCCCACCCCAACTGCCTCCTGGAGCCTGAACCCTAGGCATTTGCATGGCAGATGAGAGCTGGAGCCCCACAGTCTGCCTGCTGTCCCCACAGATGGGCAGGCGGGGAGAGGGGCTCTGGGGGCTTGAGACAGCCGATGAGCCAGGGTGAGGGCACAGAGCTGCAGGGGCAAGGCTCTGGGGGAGGCGCTTACATCTGGGAAGCCACAGTCACACTGCTCCCCGGGCTCCACCAACATATTTCCGCAGACACTGGCCATAGAAGGCAGACCAGACAGCCGTTCAAAGAGGCAGCTGCCCATCCCGCCCAGGAGGGCTTCTTCCAGGGCCTGTCGGCTGCAGTTGCTGAAGTTCAAGCCTGGCAGGAAGCTGGGGATGAGAGCAAGGAGGTTGGGGCTGCGGACCTGCCCCTGCCCCTTCTGTCTCCACCCTGCAGTTACTCACTCTGTGGAGGCCTGCATGATGCAGCTCTTGGCTGGGGCTGGACCCGGGCAGGGGCAGCTGTTCCCAGGGGAGTCATGGCCCAGGCCCAGGCTGTGTCCCAGCTCGTGGGCTATTGAGGAGGCGACTCCCAGGATGCTCGTGGAGTGGTCCTGTCATTGGGGAGGGGAAAGCCCAGGTCGAGCACCAGCCTGATTGCTCCTGTTCTCCCTTCATCTGGCCTCTTGGGCCCTGAGCAGGTCCTGCCTCCCTCCTTAAGTGCTTCTAAGCCAGGAGGAGAGCCCAGGCCTGGGTGGTAGGGAACCTGGGCTCTGGCTCAGCTCTGTTCCCCATATCTCACTGTATGGCCCTGGGAGAGCACCACTGTTCTTTGGGCCTCAGCTGTCCCCCCGCCCCCTTGAAATGGGCAGAGCTTCTAGGTGAAGACATGATGAGCTGGCCACAGGCGAGGGGCACCTTTCACGTACCCCTGCCCTCTATAATCTCAGCTTGGGCTGGCAACTTTGCTGGGGGTTTCCGTGAATATATGGCGCCACAGCTGGCAGGACCTAGATGGGGAACGGGGAGGAGATGTGGTCATAGCTCACCATGTTCACGCCTCCTGAAAACTCAGGAGAACAGATGGAGTTCTGAATGGCCATGCCGACCATGGGCCCAGAGAATGAAGTGGCCCTGTGGGATCGAGAGGTCAAAGGTTAGGGCGTCAAAGTAAAAGTGGCCAGAGCATCAGGCCCTCGGGGAGGGAGTTGGGGTGTGAAATTGGCCAGGCCAAGGCAGAGCCAGACCCTGCTGGCTGGCCCTGGGGGAAGCCTTACGTCACCAGCTGGGCGCTGTCGTGGGGCAACCGAGGCAGCAGGTTCGTCCTGCGCCAGTGGAGGAAGCTGTCTAGTGTGAGACCTGGGTTCTGGCTTATCTCTATCAGGTTGTGCTGGGTCCAGGCCTCCAGGCCCACTAGTGCCACCCGGACGTTCATAGGCCTGAAGAACTGAAAGAGAATGGGACTCAGGAGAGGGCTTCCCGAGGTTGGGGGCCATAGGGATGCTGTCAGGCCTGACACTCACTGTGTCCAGGAGGAGGGCCACTTCCAGGGTGCGGTTCAGGAGGCTCTGGAAGTCCCGGTGCCTCTTGACCTGCGGGTTAAGACAAGTGGCCAGGAAAGGTAGCACGGCTGTCAGAGGCCAGGGGAGGGCAGCCAGGGCCCGGCCAGCTCACCTCGGCATGGTCAGCCACAATCACCAGCTCAACAATCTTGGTCTCTGTCACCACGTCCCGCCTCCACTGTGGACAAGAGGAAGGAGCATCAGGCACACCCACCAGTCACCACCCGCAGCCACGCCCACCTGGCCAGGCTGTGTCCACACCCACCCTGTGTGGTCAAAGCGAAGAGAGTGAAGAGTCCATTTTACAGAGAACCACTGAGAGCCTGGGAGGCCGGGGACTTGCCCAAGTGGACTAAGAATAGGTTATGAAGCTGGGAGTAGAGCCCTGGTTTTCTGGCTTCAAATTCTGTGCTTTTTCCAAATTAGGAAAAAAAAAAAAAATAGCTGACACCATGAAATACTTAACATATGCCAGACAGATTGGAGTTCTAAGCATTTACATACATATATATATGTATGTAGGTTCATTTAATTTTCACAGTAATCCTATAAGGTAGGTAGTTCCATTATCCCCATTGAATAAATTGGATTCTTACTGCTTGATGATCAGTAACTATGTATTTGCTATATCCAAGTGAGAGCTCTCTGTGTTTGGATCATAAGACAGATGAAGGGTTTGAGTCAAGTGCCTGCATCCAAATCCTGGAAATACCATGTATTAGTTGAATGGCCTTGACCAAGTCGCTTAACCTCTTAGAGCCAGTTTTCTCACTAAAACAGAGCTCTGGATAGCACCTATGCCCCAGGGTTGCTGGGGTGAGTGAAGGAGTTAATGTTTACACAGCGCCTGGTGCTGCAAAATCGCTCCGTGAGCAGGAACTATCGTTACTATGAGCCAATAGTTCTGAGGGCCAGGGGGCCAACCCCGGGAACAACAGAAGCCCAGCCCTCCTGCCTTCCCTCCTCACCCGGTGAGTGTGACGCTGTCCCAGGGAGGGCTCCGGTAGAGCCTGAGGGAGCACAGATGTGGGCCAGCTCAGGGCACAAGTGTGGCGTGGCAGGAGGAGGTCTTGAATCCGGGAGACAACTGGGGGACCCTGAAGGTCCCCGGGCCCCAGCTCCACAGAGTAGCTTCTCTCTGGGGACAGGATCACTAAGCCCCTAAGCAAAGATGCAGGAAGTCAGAAAGCTTACAAGCTCCATGCCTCGTTTACCCTCACTCTCTCCACCTTCATGGAATCGACCGCTTGTACCTGAGCCCGGAGCAGGTGCAGAGAGAGACCCAGGAGTGCGCGTGGCCACGCTCTCCCCTCGTAGCAGCAGTTCTCCTACAGCAGAGAAGCATGAGTGCTGACCTGAAGGCCAGGCCAGATCTGAGCCAGGCGGCTAGCTTGTTGGCGAGGATATGCAGTGTCCTCCCAACCTCTAGGAATGCCACCTTCTAGTTGCCCCTTCCCTTAATCCCCTCAGGCCAGAAACAGGGCACAAGATGGCCTGACTCACCAGAGTATGTCCCTCACCGACCACCCGGGTGCCATCAGGCTGGTACCACACCAGAGTTGGGCGGCCTGAGACTAGCTCCCTGCGGAATGAAGAAAAAGGAGGGCAGGGTCAGCTGCCTCTTAGGATGGTGCAGTGACAGCTTGAGGGCTGGAGGTGGTAGAGGGGCGGCTGGAGGCCAGGCAATCCCCCTGACCTTCCTGCTTCCCCTCAAGTAGCAGAATATGATGGTTGGGCCATAGACTGGCTACAAACCCAGGCTATCTGGGTTCCAATCTAGTTTTTAGCACCCACCAGCTGTGTGACCTTGGGGGAGTTATTTAACCTCTCTGTGCCTTGACTTCTTCATCTATGAGGCCAATAATAATACAAACAGTATCTACTTTATAGAGGTTGTTACGAAGATTTAGTGAGTTCAGGCTCTTAGTACGTAAGTACCACATTGTAGTACCACATCATAGATGCTATATGAGTTGTTAGTCGTGTTATTAGTAACATTACTGCTATCATTATTACCTATTCTGCAGCAGCTCCAGGATATGACTCTCACCATCCAATTCCAGTTTGATCCGCAAAGCCTCAGGCAGACTGGTCTGTGGGTACCAGAGGGCATGTCACCTCCCTGGCCCTGTCTGTAACTCCTATCTTCTCTAACCAGAAAACCTCAGGCCCTTAGGAGAGCACCGACGATTAGATCATTGGTGGGGGGATCCCGAGGGAGGGGCCAGGAAGCCCTGCCTGGCCTGGGGCATTGTTCTGGGGGGTTGTGTGGGGAGGTCAAGGAAGGTATCTGAGCCGCCCCTTCTCGGCTTCCTGCCCAGAGAGGAAGCATCATGGAGGGCCCAGTGCAGGCCCCAGCCCTTCCTCTGACTCAGCTTTAGAATTGGGAGGGGAGGGTATCTGGTGGGGCCCGACCCTCTCCAAGTCCCCCCACTGAGAGAACCGACAACATGAGACCAAGAGAGCAAGTTTGGCCTCAGTGGAGATGGACGACTTGGGTGGGGCTGAGGCAGACAGATGTGTGTGTAGATGGGAGTAGGGGGGATAAGTGAAGCCAGGTGCTGGGGTGTGCAGGGAGAGGCGGCAGACCTGGGATGGCCATGCTGCTGTGGAGTCCACTCACCTGCTCTCAGCCTGTCTCTGTCTGGAGACACCTGACTACTCAGGGTGGTGGGGGGTGTGAATGTATTTCTTTGAGGGGAGAGAGAGGCTCACCTGAAGCGCCTCTGCTAGGCTGAGTGTGGGGTTGTCCTGAAGGATCTGGGGCTCCAGAGGTCCATTCTGGGCCCTCTCTGGCCTTGCCTGCATCTCCTCAGTGACACCTGCAGGGTTCCCAGGACACCCCAAAAGAGTGCTGAGAGAATCAGCGCCAGGCTGGAGGTGGCTGCTGCCCTCTGACCCACCTGGCTCCCAACCCATCAAGGCTCTTTTCTGCTTGAAGGACTCCTACATTGCATTCTGGGACTTAAAGGAGAATACTGGGGATGGGTGGGGGCTTCTCTCCAGTGTTTCCCTTTCATCCCACCAACCCATCCACAAGTTCCCAGAGAAAGAAGTTCAGCTTGCCCAGCCTGTTGTCCTTCCCTGTCCCCCTCAGACCAATCCCAGGTTCTCACAGGGACCCTCCCCCTGTTCCCACTCCCTCCCAACCCCCTCCTCCCCTGGAACGCCCCCTCTCAGGACTGGGCGAAGCCTTGTGGCCCAGTGCCCACTCACCCTCCCTTTCCTCACATCAGAGATGCCGGGAACGCCCATTTCTGGGTGAGCATTGCAAACACCCCCCTCCCTAAACACCCCTCATGCCCAGTTAGGCACACCCGCTGCCCACAGCCTCTGCTTCCTCCAGGAGTCCGCCCCCCGCCCCCAATAGTCCGCTCTCCTCCGGACACTCCACCCCCGCCTGCCCTCTCGGCCCCCAGCCCAAGACAGCAGCGGGAAGTGAAAGTTCCAAGGAGGAGTTGGTGTCCCAGCCTCTTTCCTGGCCAATTCTCCCATTCCTGGCTCCTCCCGGGCCCCTCCCGCTCGGCGAGCTTTCTGGTGGGATCAGCACCAGGGTGAGGGGTGCCGGCGTCTTGGGCCTGGGATGAGGGGCCAGGAATTACCCTCTTCGCCAAACCCTAGGAGCCGTGCCTTCTCGGCGCCCTGGCACCGGGTGGAACGATCAGCTAGGCCCCAGAGGAGCGAAGACGTCAGTCCCGGGGAGCAGAGCCCCACTATCGCGATCCTGAGGGGGTGCTGGGCGAGGCCCCGCGGTGCCCAGTCCCGGAGCCTGAAAGTGTCCTCGGGGATCCTGCAGAGGATGACCGGCCCGGGGGCGCCGGCATCCCTCCACCTTCCCTCCCCACTCCATCTCCCTGTCGCCGGGTCCTCGGCCCAGAACATCAGACGAGGGCAGGCTGTGCTCTGAATGGGGTCTCTCGGGGTCTCCGACCGACCCCAGGACCCCAGGGCCTCCCGACTTCCCCGCGCGTCCTCCCAGGGCGACCCCCGGCCCACTTCTGGCCAGGCACTCACCTATATCTGGGAGCGGCCGGGAGGGCAATGGGCTGCCCGCACCCAGGAGCCCCAGGGCCCAGAGCAGCGCCAGGCGCATGGCAGCGCCGCCCGGGGCCGGGCGAGGGCAGCAGGTGCTGGGCCGGGCGCCGAGAAGCCGCGGCTGCCGGGTCGGCTTCTCGCACCTCGCAGCCAGGCGCAGCCACAGGCCCCTCCCAGGCTCCTCCCACTCGGCCAGAGCCAGGCCCCGCCCCGAGGCCCCGCCCCTGGAAAGGCTCCACCCGCACAGTGCGCCGGGTCCCAAAGAAGTGTGGATCCAGCCCTTGACTGCGACTGCCGCACTGCTCACCCTGCTCTGCACAGCCACTTCAGGCTGCTGTGCAGGATGGGAGCCGAGGCCCTGTCCGACCGGTTTGGGAGTCGCGCCTCCACCCGGCCCTGGGTCAGGACGCCTTCGTAACAGCTTCACTGCTCTCCGCTCTCACGACCGCAGCCGGGCTTTGCCGGATCAGGTGGGCTGGTTCTCCCAACTGCCCAGCTCACCCTCCGGTACCGGACGCCTGCGAGGCGCGGGCAGCAGGAGTGTATGAAGCATTTTATTAAACAGGAAGGAGCGGATGGGAGAGGGAGCAAGACGCCCCTTCACTCCGCGTAGGTAGCATCATCGTTGCTGTCGCTGTAGGCGGAGGAGGAGAGCTCCTCGCGGGGTGTGCAGACCGGGCACCGCTGCCGCATGTCATTCCAGCACGAGCGGCAGTACACTGCCTCGCAGTTCGGTGTAGGGCACACGTAGGACTCGGGCGTCTCGGGTGCTTGGCACACCACGCATCGGCGGCGCAGCAAGGGGCGCAAGAGCGGGCAGCGGCGGTGCAGGATGTCAACCAGATGGCGGCGCTGTTGAGAGACAAGGCGGGTTTAGAGCCGGTTGGGCAGCAGGCGAGAAAGATGGGGAGCTGCAGAACAGCGCTTCTTTTTGGAGAAGCGCTTCTTATCTGAAGTCTCAAAACCTGACTATGCCCATATGTTTGAGGAAGCTGGATTTGGCAAAGAAGAGCCTTGGAGGGCAAGGGTTCTATGGAAGTCGGTCCTGGAGAGCCTCCCTCACTTCGTGATGGAGAGTGAGAAGATGCAGCCGGTAATAGCAACAACCATCATCACATGTACTCTCCCGTAAATCGTAAATCGTTTTATTTGATTCTCACCGTGAGGCTGAGAAGTGAGTAGGGCAGATAAGACTATCACTACTGTGTTCTCCTACTCTACAGATGAGAAAGCTGAATCTCATAAATGTTAAAAGACTCCCAAAGGCAGACTGAACAGTAAAACCTGTCTGGATCCAGGTACCCTGATTTCAAATCACAAGTCTGGCTCATTATGCTCCTTCTGTCTCCCAGCCTCTCTCCACACGTTTTCCAGGAATTCTCAGGCCACCTTATCAGGTCACTCTTTGCTCAAGAAACTCCAGGGGCCCCACTGCCTGCCAAGCAAAGGCAGGACTCCTGGCCTTGGCCTTCTGAGCCTTCCACAATCTGGTCCCTTTCTAGCCTCTGCTCCAACTTACCTCTCCCTGAACTTTACATGTTCTGTGCCAGTTTCTCCTTAGACTTCAAGCCCTGGCACTTGGTTGGCATTTCCTTTGGATTCTGAATCCTTGCACATTCTGCTTCCTCAACTGGGAATGAATGCCCTTCACATTTCCACCTGCCCATCAAAATCCAGTTAACTCCATGATTTGGTCATGGAATCACATTATGTTCATTTTGAGTGAGTTTCTTAGGAGATCTGGATCAAGATGATGGGCTAGAAGCACATGGAGCTCACCTCCTCCCATAGTATCAGTATGTTCATCAGACATTCATCCAGCCCGTACTGCATGTCATGGGAGTTGGGGAGGTCTAGGAGCTGGAGGGAAAATTTAAGCAAACATGGTCTCTCACTTTTATGAGCTTTTTTAGGGCTGATTAAATAAGAGTGGCTGCTCCTTGTGTTTTTAAATGATATTGGGCCCCGTACCAAGAAACTGTAAGTGAATTAATTCAATTCAAACAATAACTATGTAAGGCAGATCTCTTTTTAGCGGAAAAAACTGATGGCTTGGAGAGGTGATCATTTTCACACAATGACAACTAACACGTATATAGAACTTGCTATGTACCTGCACTGTGAACTCATTTAATCCTTACTACAAACAGATGGAGTAGTTAAGTCCATTTTACAGAAGGGAAAAACCAAGGCTCAGCATTTAAGTCAGTGGTCAAGATCACACAGTTGTCGCAGTAATGATGGGAGGGGCCAGGATTCAAACCTCAGCTCTCTAGGGATTTCCCTGGTGGTCCAGTGGCTAAGACTCCAAATGCAGGAGGCCTGGGTTCCACCCCTGGTCAGGGAACTAGATCCCACCTGCTGCAACTAAGAGTTCACATTCCGCAACTAAAGATGCTGCATGCCTCAACTAAGACCGGGCACAGCCAGATAAGTAAATATCTTTTTTAAAAAACGATATCTTTATCTTAAAAAAAAAAAACAAGCTCTCTGGCACCAGAGCCTCATAGCCAACCACCACTCTATTACTGATCTCTAGTGAGCAGGCCTCATAGATTTGTCCAACCTCCCCATTCTGCAGAGGGAAAAACTGAGGTCCAGTGAAGACCATGGCCAAGGTTACAAAGCTCACTGAGGGCGTGTGGATTGGAGCCTGGTTCTGCGGACAGTGTGGCCTTTCTGTATACCACATCCCTCTTCATGAGGCCTCCCTGATCCCCAGCCCACCTGAGTCCCCTCACCTATGGCACCTCCTCACACCCGCCACACACCCCCCACCCCTCTGCTGGAACTGCACTGAGCTTCTATTCTGAAGTCCTCTCAGAAGAACCTGTGGCTTTGCCTTGGGCCCCTTGTTTCTGATGAACCCGTCTTGCTTTTCTTTGACCCGACTATATCAAATCTGATTCCTCCTTTTTGCCTGCTTCCCTATGGTCCAGGTGGCTCAGTTGGTAAAGAATCCACCTGCAATGCAGGAGACCCCAGTTCGATTCCTGGGTCAGGAAAATTCCCTGGAGAAGGGATAGGTTACCCACTCCAGTATTCGTGGGCTTTCCTGGTGGCTCAGATAGTAAAGAATCCTCCTGCAATGCAGGAGACCTGGGTTTGATCCCTGGGTTGGGAAGATCCCCTGGAGGAGGGCATAGCAACCCATTCCAGTATTCTTGCCTCGAGAATTCCATGTATAGAGCAGCCTGGCAGGCTACAGTCCATGGAGTTGCAAAGAGTCGGACACAGCTGAGCGACTAAGCACATCACAGCCCTATGGTCCACTTAGGATCTCAGGCTAGGCTGAATACTGGGTGCAGATATGGACACAGCCTTGACCTCCAGGCACTGGATGACCAAGGCCTTTGCATGCATCCCATGAGAACTCACTGAGTGTCAGTAGACTTGGGACCTTGGTAGGGGCTGGATGGACTAAGGGGAGATGCCCCCCCACTCCGGTTCTGAGACCTAGAGGCACAGGTCTGGACTTACGGGAGCCCTCTGCTGTCTTGCCCGCCTCACGATGGTAGCCCTCCTCAGCTGGGTGAAGGCTGCTCTCTTCCTTAAGAGATCGTTGTAGAGGAACAAGATCCGCTTCTTCTCTCTCTGGGGCCAAGGAGACAGCACAGAGGAGGAAGACATCCCCCAAGGTGGGGCCGATGGGGGGCTGGGTGCAGGCTGGTGTGTGCCCACCTGAGGGTGGGGAGGCTGGGGGGCACACCTTGGGGAAGTAGAAGGCTGCGATGACCCTCCGGAGCCGGTAGCCGAAAGCCTGGAGCAGACAGAGGCATGCTAGGAGGCCGCTCGGTAGAGCTGCTTTCAAATAGGCCCTGGTGTTCAGGGGCACGGGCTGGGGCAGGCAGGCTGCGGGAGGAGGCGGGCCTGTCAGGGGCATGGCCCGGACCAGCTGGCCGCAACTCTGCACTGAACTCCCCATGTTCATGGGGTGTGGGTTAGGTCTCTGATTACCCTGTTATCTTCCTGCCTGCCCCTCACCCTGCAGAGCTGTGTTGTCAGTATTGTAGCCATTAGGCCCAGGAAGCTATTTGTTCAACATGGCACAGATGTAGAAATTTTCCATCATGGCAGAAAGTTCTACTGAATGACATTGCTCCAGAGGGCTGGGACCTTGGGGGACCCTCTGGACTCCTCTGACCTAAACCTGTTATCCTCCAATCCTTCAAGCTTGACCTGATGTTTCCTACTCTGATTCTCTAATGCAAACACACCGACCCCCATTTCACCATAGCCAAGGCCCAGTCCCCTAACTCTTTGTCTTGGAAACACCCCGCCTGTCTCCTCTCCCCGGCCCCCAGCCATCAATTCCTCTGATCCAAACTTTCAGCATCACTCACGCATGTTGTTTGAGTCCACCACCATCTCAGAGGAGGTGTTCAGGGCTCCAATGGTATTCCGAAGAAGCCGGGCAAGCATGGAGTCTCCCCCAACTTTCACTTCCAGTTTATGACTGCCTGATGCCAGGATAGAGGTCGTGGTGTGTGGAGGGAGTGGGGGAGTCAGGAGAGAGTTGGAGTTAAGGGCAGGATGGGGACTGGGTGGAGGGGAGAGGTCAAGGCATAGCAATACTTCTCAACCGCACAGGACTTTCCATCCCTTCACTGATTACTAATGCCTCCTTTTGACAGATACAAAGGGGAGTGGAAACTGAGGCTCCCAGTGACAGCTGTCAAGTTGCAGGGCTGATATTTGACCCTAAGGTGGGCAGGTAGGGGCTGAGAAGCAGAAGGAAATGACAGAACTAGGGACTTCCTTTGTGGTCCAGCTGTTAAGAGTCTGCCTTCCAGTGCAGGGTTCCATCCCTGGTTGGGGACCTAAGCTCCCACACGCCGTGAAGTAACTGAGCCTGAGAGCTACAGCTACTGAGCCCGTGCTCTGGAAGCCATGCGCCACAACTAGAGAGAAGCCCATGAGCCACAACTAAGACCTAATGCCGCCAAATAAAATAAATGTTTAAAAATTGGAAGAATTGGGGTGGGGTGGCTGCACAGGGTGGGAGTTCTCCAGGGGGTTGTCTCCTTGGGCCTGGAGCCTGGAGTGGGGGCTGGGCTCACTGCGGAAGGAGTACTGCACGAAGGAGTGGTGGCGGATAGTGTCGAAGATGGAGTAGAGAGCCCAGTCCAGGCCACAGAGCAGCAGCAGCAGCAGCAGCACCGGCAGTGTCTCCATGAGCTCCCTTAACTGGCCAGGGGGCAGGAGGGGCGGAGCTGGGCAGTGCCGCTGGTCCAGGCCTGGGGCCTCCTCTGAGCCCCCTCTGCCCTCCACCCCTCAGACCCCTGCTCTAGTAGGATCTGGGGTCCTGCCCTCGTGCCATCCTCACCACATTTCTCATTTCTGCGGCCTGGATCGTGGGGTCCCAGGGGAAGATGACGGTTTTCTTCTCGGCTTTGCGGAGTGGCAGCAGCGTCTGCTTGCCCTGGGAAAAACGTCCCCACGGTGAGAAACACTGAGCACCCTCTCCTCTTCCCTTCTGCCCTCCTAGAGCAGGAAGGCACCCAGGGAACGGGACAGGGCACTCCTGGGCAAGGCTGCGCACACTCACTAGCTTCTTCCTGCGTTCATCGATCTGACAGAAGTAGGTGCTGATATAGATGTTGTCAAAGCGGATGTCCCCGTTATAGCTGTCCATGTAGGAGAAGCACCTGTGGGTGAGGGTGTCTCCATCGCCTCCAGGTTTACTCACCCCCAACCCTGGGCTTCCCTGCTGTGGTCAGTCAGCTGACCACCCAGCATGCACCAAGCACCGTCTATGTCCTAGGAGAAGGCCCTGCCCTGCCCTCCAGCACCCCCACAGTCCAGAGAAAAACACGCATGCACATTCTGCTGAGACATAACAAAGGTGAGGAGGGGAGGGGGTGCTGTGTAAGTGTGTGCCTGGGAGGTAGGGGAAGGTTTCCTAGGCATGGAACTTTCAGGAAGAATATCAAGCAGAGGAAACATTAGGAGCAAAGGAGGGAGACAAGGAAAATCCCTCAAGGATGCAGAAATCGCCCGATGCATTGACTCCCACGTCCACCTCGCATGCCCCTGCCTCTTGGCTGAGCCCTCAAAACATCTCCTGGGAGCTCACTTGAAGCAAAACTCATTTCAACCATCATTTCCCTTCTCCTCTGATACACCCCTGAGTAAAGCGATGTTTTCTGTGTGAGCGTGTGTGCACGCGCAAACCTAGCTTTTCTGTGTATCTCTCAAAGTCCCACATAATGCTTCAGTTTCCTGAGGAAAAATGTTAATTGTTGGAAATGTGTTTAAAACTGTAAAAGTACATTAAATAAGCTCTGTAAACTGTGAAACATGATTTCCAATGCTATTGGTTCTGGGACCCTGTAAAAATCTTTGCCTTTCAGATAGAAATGTCTACAAGTGCAAAGAAAGACTGTGAGCGCCCCCTTGTGGGAAGCACTACCACTGCTGGTCTGGGCCTGCGGAGCCGGGTCTCCGCCCCTCCCCGGCTCAGCCCCTCCAATGAGTGACCTCACCCAGGTTGAAAGCCTGGAAGTGGCTTTTGACTCTGTACCTCCTTCCTTCCCTCCGCAAGCTGGCTCTGCACCTTCCCCCACCTCCCTCCATTTCAGGCCAACTTCCTGCCACGCCCCCCACCCCCACCTCCATTCCAGCCTGGCTCCCTAACCTCTGACCCACCTTGGCCTCCCTGTCTCCAGGCTGCTCCAGTACGGCCTGCAACCTTGCCACTGGGGGGCAGTTCAGGACCCTCCTGCAGGGATTTCCAGACTGTTCTGACTATGCCCGGTCCTCAACCACAGCCTCTGCCTTCCACATCCCACAAATGCTGGATTCCTGACCCAAGAGAATACTTTTCCTCTTCTTGGCTGTGGCTCCCCATCTGCAGCCTTTTGAAGCTCAGTTATGGCCCTTTCAGCGGCACTTCCTCAGCTCCCATATCTGTCCATAGTACAGCCTTTGAATCATCTCTGTCTTGGGGACGCCTCTTCTACCTCCCCTCAACCATGAGCGTCTTGCGGGCAGAACCATGGCTCATTCATCTCTGTCCTCCCACAGGGCTCTGGACACACACATAAACACTCACTTGCAGTCTAGGCCCCACGGACAGGGGCAGAAGGAGCAAGAACCCCTGCGGCTGCCCTTGTCCAGCCCCTGCCCATCTCAGGCACATGGGGCTACAGACAGGAAACAGAGGGTCCAGAGGTCGGCAGGGAAGCAGAGTGAGGCCCAGCGCAGTCCAGCTGGACGCCAGGCTGGGTGGGGTTGAGGACTTTGGTCCAAATGGAGGGAAAGTAGCTGCCAACACAGCAGGCGGGAGAAAATGAAAGCAGAATTGGACGACAAAAATGGCACAAAGTCAGAGCCAAGGGGAATATGAAGGGCAAGAAAAAAAAAATCAAAAGTCAAAGCTAAAAGTTAAAAAAAAAAAAAAAAAAGTCAGCGTCGGGATAAAGGCCGGAAGGAGGTAGATAAATGAAGACGGTCGCCCTTTTAAGGTGGTGGGAACATGGGGTAACGTTTCTTCTGACAAAATGTCCACATTTCCTTTAACTTTGTGTAAACAACGAACCCAGCTTTGTAAAAAGGCAAAGTCAAAGGCGAAGAGCGTTCAGATTCAGTCGAGGAGGGCTCTGCAGCCCCATTCCTGGCCCTCCCTCAGGGCGAGGCCGGCGGGGAGGCTAGCTCCGAGCAGAGGTTGAGGACTCACGAGTGGAGGACCAGCAGGAAGGTGCAGGAGAGCAACACGTGCAGCAGCCCCAGGGTCCGCTCGAGCTGGGCCTCCTGGCGCCTCACGTAGTCCCGCACCTCGGTGCTCACGTGTTTCCAGCTCGTGTTGAGGCCCAGCACCCCAGCCCGCCTCTCCTCCTGGTTGGACGGCACAGGCGTCACCTCAGAGGCCCAGACCCAGCTTCCCAGGCTGGCTGTGGCTTCTCCCCCTGGGGTGCTTCCCTCGTGCTCTCCTCCTCCCAGGAACTTCAGGGGGGCCTCTGCTTTCTGTTCACCGCCCTCCTTGACACCGTCTTGCTCCTTTGCACCTCTGTGAGCTGACACCCTCTCACACCTGGCTGCCCCTTCCCACAGGCTGGACACCACCGCCCCCCACCCCCACCATCATCCAGTGCCTTAACCGCTCCCCCCCTCGCCCCCTCCCTCGCCAGCCACCTCTCCTGCGTCCTCGCCCCACTCTTCCTCGCATCCTGTGCGCTGTGGCCTCCTCCTCCCACTCCCTACCTCCCCCCACCTCACACTGCCCCTCTCTTACCTTGAGGTTAATAGTCGCTGAAAATTCCCCCAGGCCATGAATAGATTGGTTGAGGGAGTCATAGGTCTGCCCAAAGTTGCCTTCCACTGGGATGCGACTGCGGCACCAAACTTCCATCACTGCTGGGCAGTGGGACCAGGTCAGGGGCCTCCCTGTGCCCGGCCTCCAGTCTTCCCTTTCCGTGATCCTCTGTGTTTTGTCTCTCTGCCCGTGACTTCCTTTCTTTCTTTTCATTTTTTGGTGCGACTTATGGAATCTTAGTTCCCAGGCCAGGGATTGAACCTTGGCTCTTGGCAGTGACAGCTTGAAGTCCTAATCGTTGGAGTCTTAACAACTGGACTAAAAGAGAATTCCCTGCCCATGGCTTTCTACCACCATGAGTTTTCCCCTTCTTCACTCCCCTTGAATTCTTTCCCCCATTTTTTTCACCTGTCTATAACCGTACCAAACACTAATTATGATAGCCAACACTTAACAGAGCAGTTCCTCTGTGTGCTGGCTCCGTTAGCTGCTTTTCATGTATTATCTCCTTAAATCCTCAAGACCCCTAATGGGATAAGTACTATCATGATGCCCATCTTTCAGATGAAGAGACAAAGCAGGAACTTACCTGAGTCACAAATCTGGTCAGCTGGAGACGCTGGGCCCTAAGGATGCCGTGTCCTCAGAGCCCAAAGCCTCCCCTCCTGACTGCCTTCCTGCCCGACACCTTCCCAAGGTCCCCCAGGACTCAGATCCCTAACCCTGGTGCTCCCCACCCTCCTGCCTCTGTGCTCACCCTTGGCAATGCTGCAGAAGAACTTGAACTTCATGGGCAGGCAGAGTAGGTGGTTGAGGAGGGGCACCCAGATGCGCTGCATACACACTCCATGCTTCTGGTCAAACCAGCGGCGGCAGCTGAACATGGCCTCGTTCACCACATCTGCAGGAAGGGCCAACGGGGGTCTGAGGTCCCCACACCCTGAGCCGACGCCCGGGCCCCTGCCCTGCCCAGGGACCCCCGCTCACAGGAGCAGCGCAGCTTAGTCTTCAGCTCATACGTCTTCTGTGTAGAGAGGTGGTGTCTGAAGGCTGAGGCAGCAGGGGCCTCCTCACCCGGGGCTGTCTCTGAGCCCTCGGCATCCTTGGGTGAGAATCCACTCTCACTGTTCACCTGGGCATCCAGTTCCTCAAAGGAGTTGGTGATGTTCTGGGTCTCAGCTTTCAGCGACTCTTTACTGCTCTGGGGTTGGAGGCAGGAAAGGGATCAGGCATGGTAACTTGGAGCTTCTGTGCCCGACAGCCTGTCTGACCCCAGCATCCCAGGCTCGGGCTCTTACCTCCAGGTACAAGGAGCTGAGGCCTGGAGATGGGCTCTCATCTCAGATTCTCCACTGTTTGTAGGCCTTGGGAGCCCTCTCCCCTCCCCAGGTGCTGCTACTCCACTTACCTCCCAGGCTCCCAGCTCCTCCCAAGGCCTCCCATTCCAGATCCTTGCTAGTCAAGGAAGGTTCCCCAGGTCCTTGACTTTACCCCTCATCGCTACTCAGGCCACTGTGCCATCTGCACTATCCCAACTCCAAAGCCCCAAGGTCCTTGTCTCCCCAACTCCTCAACTTTCCAATTTTTCCAGATCCCAATCTTCAGTCTTCCAGTACCCTATTCCCTCATCCCCTGACCCTCAAAATTTCCCAACTCCTCAAGGCCCGGGCCCCCAGTTTCCTGACATTCTAGCTCAGCCGCCCAGAGCACTACCTACTTGGGTGTTTGGGAATGTGTGTGGGATGTGCCCCAGGGGCCAAGGGGTAGGAGCTCTTCTGCCATTTGGTGCCCAGAGACCAGGGCAATGCTTGGGAACAGTTCTGCCCAAATGCCAGTACCACTTGCCCTGTTGTGAAACTGTAAGTCCAAGGTCCCTGCTCTCAGCTCAGGTCATCTAGGCCCTGTGGGGAGAGGGACCCCGAGACCCTGCCCGTGTAGGGTCCTGACCAGCAAGTCCTTGAACACTGCCCGCAGCGGGGCTGTGGAGATACGCCAAGCTGTGCGGGTGTTGTTGATCTGCAGCTCCACCGTGCAGCCGAGCGATGCTATCACCGCGTTGAGGTTGTGCCGCAGGTTGGCCACTGGTCCTGAGGGAAGATGCCCTGGTAGATTACCTCCCTCTAGAGCCAATTAACTTTCTCCAGCCCATCCCGAGCTCCCACTCTGCGGGCGGTGACCACCTTCTAGAACTGTACATTGATGGGGCCCAGAAGCTGGTAAGAGGTCATCTCATTCAACCCCTGATTTTTTTTTTTCCTTTTGTAAATGAAAGAGGCTCAGAGACTCAGAGGAACTCTCTTAGGGGACACACAAGTCAGAATAGCTGGGATTAGACCCCCCACTCTTTGTTCTTCACCAAGCCTGGCTCTCAATGGATAGCCCACCCAGAGTCACTGCTTCAGTGTCACTAACTGGTACCCAGGGGCACACACTCACCCTCATAGATGGCGGCCAAGGCATATCCCAGTACAAAGAGCCTGCCCTCTTTGCCCAGCATCTTGGGTATTAGCAGAAGGCTGGCACAGCGAATGTGAGGCGAGGTCCCCCAGCCTATAACCCCCAAGCCTGTCAGGAGAGCCCAGGAAGTGGTGAGGCAGAGTAAGAAAGCTGCCTCCCCCACCAAGTTTAGCAGAGGACCCACCTCCCACAGCTCTTTTCTAGAACCGTCACCGTACTGTCCTTGGAAGGGCTTGGAGAGGAGGCCAGAGATTGAAAAGCCAGGGTCAGTGATTCACTTGGTGCGTATGTGAGTGTGCGTATTTGTGTTAGGGAAGGGGGCCAACATTTTCCCTTTCCAGGCTGGACTCACAGGTACCCTAGGTACTGAGCGGGCAGAGAGAGCAAGAGGTGAATTCTGGAAACAGGTGTTGGTGCTCAGAGCAGTCGGAAGAGAGGTCATAGCCACCTCGATATCCCTGCGCTCTGACACCTACAGCTCTGTCCCTAATTTTAGCCTTCGGTCATGTACCTCCTGGTGTGTTTCAGCAGCTTCACATGTGTCTCCCTGTGGTCTCTGCAGCGAGACAGTGAGCTCCTTGAAGCTCATAATCCAGGGAGAGAGACAGACGGGTAAACAGATGACTACAACGCCAAGTGCACAGGGAGGTGCTTATGGAGAGCTGTGGGAGCCCAGAAGGGGGCAGGCGTTTCTGCGGGGAGGGGTGGGGCTGGGAAGGCTGGACAAAGGCTCGAGGTGACAGCTGGGCCTGGGTGATGAGTAAGTGTTGTGAGGCATTCCAGGCCAAAGGAGTAGCATAAACTGGTCAGGGAGCCCAGAAGATTCCTGTGTGGATGGAGTGTTCTCCCAAAGATGGCCAAGGCAGACCCCTAGTCCGTACCCTTCTCTCCATCTGCTCTGGCCTCACGGAGTCCCCAGCGTCTCTCCTGGGAGCTGCCTCGTCCCTTACTTCCTCTCTTGCTAACCTAGATTTCAATTTTCTTGAGGCAGCCAGAGTGATCTTACAAAAACAAAAATCAGATCCTGTTCCCCGCTCTGCCTGAAACCGTGCAATGACTTCCCATCTCTGCTTGGGATCAAATCCGGACTCCTCTAACACCATCACCAGACTCTCGTGATCTGGCCCCTTCCCACCTTCAGAGGTGACCTCATCCTATTCAGCCCTTCGCCCACCGCGTCCGCCCACACTGGCCATGTTGCTGTTTCTGGAACTTGCCGAGCTCGCGTGTCCGCCCGGGTCTTTGCCCTGGCTGTTCCCCTGCCAGGAGCTCTCCTCCCCTAGCCTTCACCTGGCGGCTCTACCTTGCCATACAGGTTTGCTGCAAACCCCGTCAGCTGCCACCTCATGGTTTGTTCTCCCTTCTTCCTTGCTAACACAACTTGGGTTTTGTTTCAGGGCAATGGCCTGTCCCTACCCTGGCCCCTGGGGGTAAATCTGGATCCGTCTAACCCAAGCATGCTATAGTAGGGCATTGAAAGGGAGGTGATTCTGTGGTCTTGGCCTTTTGGCCAAACTGAGGACGATAGTGGACAAATAGTCGCCCTACTTTCTGAGGGTGATTGTTGACTGAGGGCTGCTCTACCTTCTAAAGAGAGCCTCATGGAGTTTGCTATCTGGGCATTCCCCAAAGAGCAAAAGAGGTGTCTCACCCCTCTACCCCAACCAGCCTAGACAAAGACAGGGCCAGAAATCGGAATTATCTGGAAGTGGAGGGAAGTGGTTAGAGCAGGCAGACATAGGGGAGGATGGGTGTTCACTTCCCCATGGCACATGACAGACTCCGAGAGCACCCTTCTGAGGCTGGTGTTGCAAGAAGGGGAACCTGGCTGACCCCTCCCAACTGGACACCCGCTGAGCTGCAGAGACTGGCACGGCCACCCCAGGGCTGCCCCAGAGCACAGAAAGGGAAGAGCGTTCATGGAGGAGGCCAACAGGGCCTCCCAGGAGTACGGGGGAAGCAGGCACATGGAGCGTGGTACTTCTCATCATGACAGGGGAGGGGTGACTTCAAGGGGTCCTGTGTTCCCTGTTTGGGAGGGCAAGGACGTTTCCTTTGGGACAAGAATACATATGGAGGGCATGTTAAGTCGCCTCCGTCATCCAGACTCTTTGCGACCCCATGGACTGTAGCCCGCCAGGCTCCTCTGTCCATGGTATTCTGCAGGCATGAATACTGGAGTGGGTTGCCATGCCCTCCTTCAGGGGATCTTCCCAACCCAGGGATCGAAACTGCATCTCTTATGTCTCCTGCGTTGGCAAGTGGGTTCTTTACCACCAGCGCCACCTGGGAAATAGAGAGGGCAGCAAGCCTCAAAGCCATCTGTGGGGGTCCCATCTCAGAGGGCTGCCTGTTTAGGGGGAGACATCCAAAAATAAGAGTCTGCAGGTAGCCTGTAGGAACTACAGGGAGCTTCGTTCAAGGTCAGTCAAAGAGAACTGCCCTCAGCAGGAAACCGGGCCCCACGCAGTCCACACAGAGCCTCCAGCCAGACCATGAACAGGGCCCCCTGAGACGACCAGGGTGTGAGGGAGTGCTGCACAGAGGCGGGGGAATTCTAACAGTATCGATGACTTCAGACTTTTGTCCCTTTTCCTCTAATTCTTCTAATCCCCTTTCTGACATCAGAAGAGCCAGAAAGGGAAGGAAGTGGAGAAAAAAAGTGAGTGAGCAGGCTGTGCCTCTTGTCCGCCGCAGGACCCCACTCCACGGATCAGGCCTGCGCTTCGGGGCAAGGGCGTGGTCAGAAGGGAAGATGTTTGAGAACGACGTGAGATTGAAATCTTGACGTAGAATGTACTGGACTGGACCTTTTAAGCCCCGAAAATAGTCATAATTACTGAAGCAAGACTAGATCTTCTAGATTTAAATCACAGAAAGCTAAGGGTCTGTGTGAGAGGTCATCAGTGGGGAGAAATGTGGGAAAACAGTGGTCAGAGAGAAAGTAGTTTCCTGTTGGACTACATCGAGGCGGCTGATTCAGTGAGCTGGGGACGATGCCACGTCCGTGCCCCTTGCCTGGGAGAGGGTTAGAAAGGACACATGCTGCAGTTTGGACCAAAGAGGTGTGGGGGAAGTCGGCTGGGGGGTTACAGGAAGCTCTTTGTTCTTATAGGAGACACGAGGAAGGAATGCACTGGTCTTTTGAGATTGTCACGTGGGGACGTGGCGTCCGGATTTGCTGCAGCCATTTTGTGACCTGAAGAGAAATGATCTACAGGCCAAAAATGGCAGAGAAAAAAGTCAAAAGGAAGCTTGGTTCTTGGTGGGTTTACTGAGCTGCCGAACTATCCAAATTCCCAAACTACTCTACGTTGAAACTTGTTAAATGAGATGTTAAATTTCCTCGATGGTTAAACCACTTTTAGGCGG
Organism: Bos mutus; assembly: GCF_027580195.1. NCBI lineage: Eukaryota > Metazoa > Chordata > Mammalia > Artiodactyla > Bovidae > Bos > Bos mutus. The sequence continues at coordinate 19,183,603 of NC_091619.1, read as the reverse complement.
GTTTTCTGTTCCTGTGGCTCAACATGTCCTGATGCAAGGCCTCCCTTCACGTCACCTTCTCTCAGAAGCCCTCCCTGACTACTCTCCAGCTAGTTCCCAATCCCTTTCTATCACATTCCCCTGGTTTACATTTTTCATACCACTTGGAACCATCCAAAATGCTCTTGTCTATTTCTTCATTTATTATCTAACTCTTCCCGCTAGAATGTAAACTTGAAAGAGAGTGTAAACTCAGAAAAAACTGGGTGTGTCGTGGGGAATAGTTGAAAGGAATTAAGAGGTACAAGCCTCCAGTTATATAACAAATAAGTCAGAGATATATAACAAGGAATTTGGTCAATAGGAAATATGACCAATATTTTATAATAACTTTAAATGGAGTATAATCTATAAGGATACGGAATCAAAAGGTTGTACACCTGGAACTAATATAACTTTTCAAATTAACTGTATTTCAATTAAAAGCAACATGTTCAATAATATTGTAAAAACTTTGTACAGGGAAAGATGGTTCTTAGACTTATTGTGGTGATCATTTTATAATGTATGCAAGTGTCAAATCACTATATCGTATGCCTGAAATTAACATAATATTGTACATCAACTATATGTCAATTAAAAAAGAAATCATTATAAATTTATAGCAGTCACTGCACATACATATATAGACACACATGTATGCACTATATACCATAATGTATGTATGTGTATGTAATGCATGTTATATATATTATAAACTCTATGGGTCTAAAATTTAAAAAGTGAGCTGAGTGCTTGTCAACCTTGTTCACTGCTGAATGAATCCTCAGCAGGTGCTTAGTTAGTGCTAAATGAATGAGTGAATGAATGAATTGAATTTATCAGAAGCAGCAGGAAACAAGATCAGAGAGGTCAGGAGAGATGGGGATTAGGAATGGTTTTGGGGTTTATCATGGGAGTTAATCTCTGGAGGAGGAAATGGCAACCCACTCCAGTATTCTTGCCTGGAGAATCCCATGGACAGAGAAGCCTGGCAGGCTACAGTCTGCGGGGTTGTGAAGAGTTGGACATGACTGATCACACACATAGGGGTTAATAGGGAGTCCCTCAGACTGGGGAGACTCTTGCAGGCAAGGACTGTGTCTTCTGTGGACTGGGGCCTCTTCCCTCTGATCTCCCCTCAAAACCCAAGATGAGGCTGAAATTACAAGGGACACTTAGGAACAGAAGAAACAAGAGGAGATTCCTTCCTGGGCACCCAGGGCTGTACTGTATCCCTGCTCTTAGCCCAGCACTAACCCACCAAGCTGTATAACGTCACCATCTTCTGATCTTCATAGATGTTCATAGGGTTCACCAGAAGCTGAAAGAGACCTAAAGATACAGGGTTCAGCCAAAGGTCAAAAGGTGCGCCCCACCTCTGACCTCTGTTCTGTACTCACCTATGGCCAGGAGCCCGCCGGTGCCTGCCCCCAGCAGGAAAGCGCTGACGGGAAACTCACCCGGCTGGCGCCATAGGAATTGGTTACAGGATCTGGGCAGCCCCCAGTTCAGGAACCCCTGCACCGCTGAGGGGTCAAACGGTTTAGCCCAGCAGGGCCAACATACCACTCTTCTGGCTGGGACATGGTTCATTAGGATTAGGGGCGGCAGACAGGTGGAGGATGGGGGAACTTGGATAAGGGTGGCGGGGACGCGAGGGACCCTGGGGAAGTGGGGCAGACACGAGGGAGAGAACAAAGGGCTAGGCCAGGGGAGGGCGCTGGAGGAGAGGGGTGGAGGCTGTGGGCCCCCAAAGTGGGGGAGGGGCAGGAGTCCTGGAGGAGAGACTGGGTGAGAGGAGTGGGGGCCAGGAGTTGCTTCAAGTCACTGGGAAGTGTCGGGGTCTCTGGTGACTGACTCACTGGTGTGGGGTAGTTTCCTTTGCCCTTTTGCTCGATTCTGATGAGGTCTAATGGCCATGAGTCTGCTATGGGGAAGTCTCTCTCATTCCAGAAAGCTCCTCGAGGATGTCTTTGGATCAGAGGTTTGGCTTCTGTCTCCTCTGCCTCACCCACAGCTTGTCTGAGGGCTGTGTCTTTTAATTCCTCAGCTGTGAAATGTGGAGATTAGAGACCTTACCTATCCCTTTGCAACTAGATAAAGAATTCTAAGACATACACGGTAAAAGCCCTCCGGAACCTTAGAATATGGTGAGAGATTCTAGGGCCTTTAAAGAGCCACAGAACCTGGTGGGCCTCACCTGGAGACAGGCAAACATTTAGTCTCCTCAGCCATGTCCAAGGTCACGAAGGATGCTGTGCAGCCCTTGGAGGCAGAGGAGCCGAGCGTGGCGCGGGCTGTGGTCCGCAGCACGGGGGGCTTTATCCTGGGCTTGTCCCTGGCCACAGCCTACGGGCTGCTGGAGCTGCTGGTGGAAGGGCATAGCCCCTGGGGCTGCCTGGTGGGCACCTTCACTTTGGCCGCCTTCCTTAGTCTGGGCATGGGATTCTCCCGCCAGGTCCGGGTCACTGTCCTTTTGCTGCTGCCCCAGGCCTTCTCCAGTGAGTCTGGCACCCAGTGCAGGGGGTGGGCCCAGTGGAGGGCCTGGGGCAGGAGGGATCTTGCGGGAGAGGGAGGTTGAGGGAAGCCCTGCTGCCTTCTGTACGGCGCTTGTACATGCTGCCATGGGCAAGGCTGCTGGCTTGGTTCCCACGGTGCTCTCTCCCCAGAGCAGGGCCGGACACTGCTGTTGGTGGCTGCCTTTGGGTTGGTGTTGCAAGGGCCTTGTGCCAACACCCTGCGCAACTTCACCCAGGCCAGTGAGGCTGTGGCCTGTGGGGCAGAACTGGCCCTGAACCAGACCGCCAAAGTGCTGGAGAGGGCCAAGCAGCCCCTCGTCAGTAAGGCCACCCATCTCCACGGGCCCCCGCACTCCACTCCACCTGCGCGTTCACAGTCCTCTGGCTCCATTCCTCTCTGTTGGTCCTGGGCCTTAACTTCAAAGCATCCAGCAGGACCCCCTGACCCTCGCTCTCTGGCCCACTCCACTGCCAGATGGATTATCTCCCAGACCCCAGCATCTGGACAGCTCCCCTGCTCCACTCCCTACTCCAGGGTAATGGGTAGAACCAGCCTCTAGAGGAGGAGACCCAACCGGACCCCTGCCCCTGCCTCTCAGGTGCTCTGAACAAGATTAAAGCCATTGCCCAGAGAGCCAAGCAGGTGGCTGACCGGGTCCGAAAGTTCTTCCGGTCAATCATGGATGGCGTGAAGCACGTAGGTCAGCACGTTAGCATGTCTGTTTTGGGGGGCCAGGATTTACCCAGTCTCCTTACCCTCACCCCTGTCCAGGACTTCTTGGGCCCTGCCAGAGTGCTAACTAGACCCCACTGGATAAAGCACAGCCCGGCCCCTGACCACAGGCCTTTCCGGCCCCGGGTGCTGCCCTGGTGTTCCCCCCAACCCCCCTGAGAAGATGCTGCAGGACTCCTGGGTACCAGCCCCGTAGCCGTTCCCAGCCAGGGCCCTGCGGAACGTGTGGTACTGGCTCCTGCACATCGGCGATGTGTGCAACTCGGAGCTGGGCAACCCCTACTTGAAGTGTGCTCGGGTCTTTGATGACGCCAAGGACAGCTGCATGAAGGTCATACCACAAGCCTACCACCTGTGCTTCGTGCTCATGCCCTTCAAGCTGATGCTCTGTGGACTTGCCAGTGGTGAGAGAATGTGGACTTACTGGTGGGAATGGGGGCCCGGCAAATGTAGGGGTCAGCTGGGTGAGCGGTCCCAGGTGAGCAGTAGTGTAGTCGTAGCGTGTATGTGCTTAGTCGTGTCTGATTCTTTGCGACTCCATGGACTGTAGCCCACCAGGCTCCTCGGTCCATGGGATTTCCCAGGCAAGAATACTGGAGTGGGTTGCCATTTCCTGCTCCAGGGGATCTTCCTGATCCAGGGATCAAATCCACATCTCCTGCTTTGGCAGGCAAATTCTTTACCACTGAGCCACCTGGGAAGCCCCCTTCCAGGGGACTAATGAGGGGCAATAAATATGGGGCCAACAAGGATGTTGGGTGCCATGCAGGATTAGGGAGCAGGTAGGGGGAAAACCAGTGTGGAGGGTGGGGTAGTAAGGAGAAGCCAACAGGTTTTGAGCTGATGTGGAGGCCAGCAGGAACAGTGAAAATTTGGGAGGCCCTGTGAGAGCAAGGTCTCTGGAGATTGGAGAGACAGGCTGCGTCTCCTTGCCCCTGCTGACACTCAGTCTTGGCTCTCAGTGGTCCAGGTGTTCTGCATCATCCCTGGCTATATCCAGACCTTCCTGCGAGAGACCATGAGTACCCGTGAGTGATCCCCGCCTAGCCCTACTCATGCGGTGCTCCCCGGAGGCCTCCCTCCCTCATATCAGCATGTGCCAACCCAGGAGTGCTCCCAGTCCACAGATGAGAATTCAGGAAAAGACCTCCAGAGGTTACCCAGGCCAATGTCCACGTTGTACAGATTAGGAAATTGGGGCCCAGTGAAGAGAGGGTGCTTCATTAAAGCCTGACTTGAGAGCAGGAGCTGGGGAGAGAAGCAGGGCCCCCTGTTCCTTGTGAAGGCAGAAGCCTGGTGCTAAGCGTGCATCGGCCATGGCATAGACTGTGGAGGCTCTGTCCCCTCCTCAGTCCACTGTAGGTCCGCACACTGGGGGTTTGTAGCTGACCTGGGAGCCATGGGACCCCTGGGCTGGCCAGGCCCCTCCAGGGTGCAGCCCTGCCCCCTTGTAACTCTCCTTGCTCACATCTCCCCTGGACACGGGGCCTCAGCTGTGAGGAATTTGATTAACCGAGTGCGTCAAGAGTTTGAGTTCAACATGACAGCCACCCATTACTTCTCTGTGGATCTCAACGCCTCTCGGAGCCTGTCCCAGGTAGCTCTGGACCTCCAGGAAGCCGTCAGCATGAAGCTGTACCGCGTCCGAGAGGCCTTGGCTCTGATGGGCTACACCACACCTCTGCTGCTCCTGCTTCTTTACCTCCAGTGAGGCGCTGGAGGGCCCCGCCAATGCAGGGGTGGGACAGAGGGCTGTTGGGGGCCAGCTTGTCCCCATGGCATCCTGGGAGGCTGGAGCTCGTGGGCAGGGGTGAGAGTTGGGAGGGTGGTGGCCTGGGATGTCTGGTTGGGGCTGCTGAGGGGCCTCACGTGTGTCCCACCAGAGCCCTGTATTACCGGTACGGTTACCTGAACTGGGACAGTTTCAACAACGTCTACATCACCAGCCGATTCCTGCGCATGGAGGCTGTCCGCTCCAGGGCAGGACTGCCCACGGTGCTGCCGCTCACCGCCCACGAGGCCAGACACTACATCCAGCCAGGCAAGGGCCCTGAGGACCCGGAGATAGGGTCCCTCCAACCCCACTGCTCTGCCCAGAAGTGCTGGGCACAGGCCTGGCTCAGGGCAGGGCCAGAGATGGGGGACGACAGAGAAAAAGAAAATTTCAGGCTTGGGAGGTGGGGGAGACACAACCCTATCCTTGGGAAGCCTCAGCCTAAAAGGGGGGGATGTCTCAGAGCATGCAAACAAAGAGAAGAGGGGCAGGTAATGCTTCTGGTAGCACCCCGGATGTCAAGACAGAGGGAAGGATAGGTGGAGAGTGGATGTAGAGCAAGGGAAGTGAAGCTGGGGAGGCTTTTGGAGGTGGTGAGCAAGAATGTGCATGCGTGCTGATATGGAGGTGAAGCAGCCAGCAGGAGGTGGGGAGCAGTGCTGTCTCTGAAGTGGGGGGCAGGGAACCACATAAGGGTATCAGGGATGCCTTAGAAGTGGGGATTCCTGGAGACTGAAAACTGGCCACCAGGTCAAGGTGGAGATACTAGGTGTGTATCTCGAGCCACAGAGGCCCTGCCCAGGAAGGGTGCTTCCTTCCCACTCTTGCACAGGGGTCCTCACAGCTTGCGCATCTTCCAGGTGAGCAGACATGACCCAGTCTGATGAGGGGCAGGAGCTGCCTCCAGGAGGGAGGTCTCTCTAGGAGCTAGGGTCTGGTGGGAAGGAGAATTGCGGAGAGTCCTCCTGACCAGCCCTCCCCCATGCAGGCTCCATCTTCTTGTCCCGGTGGGAGCAGATTTTTTGCATCCTGGCAATCTTCCACCTTGCCCGGCACCTCCTCCTCGTGTTGTTCCTGGTCTTCCTGGACTATGCCGTCTTCTGGGTCCTGGACCTGGCTCGGTACCACCTGCAGGGGGAGGTTGTGGCCCGAAGTGAGTGCCCAAATTTCCCTAGCTTCCTTAGTCCTGGGGGATGGCCTGAATGTCCCCCTGTTGCTGCTACTTACCAGCCGATGACATTGCCCGTCCTCCAACCCCATCCTCTGGTAACCCCTGTGCCCAGTTCAAGATTACACCATAACACAGTAGAGGAAAACACAAGCTCTAAAGTCAGACTGGCCTGGGGTTAAATCTCAGCAGTGTCCTTTACCAGATGGTGACCTTGAGCAGTTTGCTCAACCTCCCGGACCTTCAGTTGCCTCATCTGAACCATGGGACGGTAATGGAAGCAGCTTCTCTGGGTGGCTCTGCATAGATGAGACCACATGTGTGAGTGCCTGGTGGACCTTGGATTGACAGCATGCCATAAACCAGAGAACAGAGTTAATCTAATCCTTTATACCAGAGGCCCAACAGAAAAAGTAAAAAAAAACACAAAAACTCGAAACGATCGATAAAGCCCTTAGTTCAATACCTGCTACACAGTCAGTGCTTAACAAATGCTTTACTTTTGAAAAAATTTTAAAAATTTGATTGAAATACAGTTGACTTACAATGTTTTAATTTCTGCTGTACATCAAAGAGATTCAGTTATATGTAAATATATATCTATTCCTTTTCATATTCTTTTCTATTATGATTTATCACAGGATACTGACTACAGCTCCCTGTGCCACACAGTAGGACCTTATTTATCCATCTTATATGTAACAGCTTGCATCTGCCAATCCCACACTCCCAAACCCTCCCTCTCCCAACAAATGCTTTAAAATAAACGTTTCTGGGTGGTCATGGAGTCTGGGCATGGACCCATAGGCTATCAAGGTCATTTCAGATCTGGTGGCCTGAGAAGGCAGACCACGTAGGTACCAGTGCCAGCCAGTTCTGGACCACGGAGCCAGGCCTGGTTTCCAAGAGCTGATGCCGGGGCCTGGAGCACCATGAGGGGAGCCTGGGGGTGCCTGGGGGTCCCTGGGGGGCTTCTAGTGGGGCCTGGGGGCCATCTCTATGCTTTGCACCATCCACCTGCCACCCTCCAGAAGATGTGGTCTTTTGTGCATGGTGGAGTGGGCAGCTTCGAAGAACATCCCTCACACAGGGTCTCGCTGCCCAGGCCCTGTGTTCATGTCCATAACTGTGGAAGGCACTGGCTCCACGGGGAAGATTTACCGCGACCTAGTATCGGCATTCGATGTCCTCCAGCAAGGCAACATCACCGTCCTGTCCCGACGCTGCCAGCTGCATCCCTCAGAGCCCAACTCCACTGGTTACATAGTCATCGGTATCCACACCTCCGAGGGAGCTGGGGGGACAGACAGTTCAGGGCATGAGGGACACAGCCCGCTGAGGGTGAGTGTGGCTGGCACCTGGTGCCCCCCAGCGGCAGCTTACTGGGTCTGCTGTGCCCCCAGGCGTCATGTATGGCCTTTGCTTCTTTGTCACTTTGTTCGGCAACCATGTCAGTCGGCTGCGGCGGCTCATCTGTGCCTCCTACTACCCATCTCGGGAGCAGGTGAGGGGCCAAGGCCAGCTCCTGCTCCCCCTCAAGGGGGCTAAGCTCCTGGCTGGCTGTCTTGGTTTGGGGGAGTTCAGAAGCCTTCTGCAGCCCAGCTCTCTCCCTCTGGTTGAACCCCAAAGCAAATGACCTGGACCACAGAAGGGAGAAACGGTGCCTCTTGAGATAAAGCTTGCTTCCAAAGATTAGTTAAAACCCTGGGGAAGGGGACTTCCCTGGTGGTGCAGTGGCTCAGACTCCATGTTCCCAACTCAGGAGGCCCAGGTTTGATTCCTGGTCAGGGAACTAGACCCCACATGCCAAAACTAAGGATCTGGTGCAGCCAAATAAATTAACAACAAAACAAATAAAAACCCTGGGGGACAGGAGCCATGCTGGTGTTGAGGTGGGAATGAAAACCTGCCATTTGTTTACTTACTCGTGACTCATTGAGCACCTACTGTATGCTGGTCACCATGCCGGTCACCATGCCGGCGGCTTCAGGGATGCAGAGATGAACCAGACACAGTCTCGAGGCAGGTTTTAACAAAACAGTTACAATGGAAAAAGTATTTTTAGGAAATTCCCTGGCCATCCAGTGATTAGGACTCCGAGCTCCCACTGCAGGGGGTGACAGGGTGAGGGAGCAATCCCTGGTTGGAGAATTAAGACCCCACAAACCTTGGAGCACAGCCAAAAAAAAAAGAGAAAGAAAAAAGTGTTTTTATTAAGGGATAAATAAACTGCTATGGAAACCCAGAGGAGGGGATAGGTGCGTCCACCTAGGGAAGCCCTGAAGTCTTCCCCCAGGAAGGGGCATTGAGCCAAGCCTACAAGGAGTCATAGGAAATGGAGACAAGGTAAAGGTAAGGGGTGGGGTGAGTGCAGAGGGCATTCCAGGCAGACAGGATCAAAGGGACCCCATCCTTGACTTCCCCTCCACCAGGAGAGGATCTCCTACCTCTACAATGTACTTCTGAGCCGCCGAACCAAGCTGCTGGCTGCCCTGCACCGATCAGTGAGGAGACGGGCAGCTGACCACAGCCACATGAGCATCCTCCTAGTGCTGGCCGGACGGTAAGCCCACTGTCTTTCCTTATAAGAAGTGGAGTGAGAGGGAGTAGAAAAAGAACCAGAGGTCAGAACGGATCACTGTCCTTCCTAGGTGTCCAGAGATTTGGTTGAAGAGGGTGCTCATTCATGAATGGATTGGGGATGAGACTCTGTAGGGGTGGGGAGTCAAAGGAGGAGGAGGACAGGAAGAAGGGAGGTTCTTGCTATAGTTGGAGGGATGGAGGTTAGACTGTAGGGAGACCTACCTTTGATTTGGAGGGTGATACGGAATGAAGCAGGGCAAAGACTAATAGAGTTTTGCCAAGAAAATGCACTGGTCATAACAAACACCCTCTTCCAACAACACAAGAGAAGACTCTATACATGGACATCACCAGATGGTCAACACCAAAATCAGATTGATGGTATTCTTTGCAGCCAAAGATGGAGAAGCTCTATACAGCCAGCAAAAACAAGACCAGGAGCTGACTGTGGCTCAGACCATGAACTCCTTACTGCCAAATTCAGACTTAAATTGAAGAAAGTAGGGAAAACCACTAGACCATTCAGGTATGACCTAAATCAAATCCCTTATGATTATACAGTGGAAGTGAGAAATAGATTTAAGGGACTAGATCTGATAGATAGAGTGCCTGATGAACTATGGAATGAGGTTCGTGACATTGTACAGGAGACAGGGATCAAGACCATCCCCATGGAAAAGAAATGCAAAAAAGCAAAATGGCTGTCTGGGGAGGCCTTACAAATAGCTGTGAAAAGAAGAGAAGTGAAAAGCAAAGGAGAAAAGGAAAGATATAAGCATCTGAATGCAGAGTTCCAAAGAATAGCAAGAAGAGATAAGAAAGCCTTCTTCAGCGATCAATGCAAAAAAATTGAGGGAAACAACAGAATGGGAAAGACTAGAGATCTCTTCAATAAAATTAGAGATACCAAGGGAACATTTCATGCAAAGATGGGCTCGATAAAGGACAGAAATGGTATGGACCTAACAGAAGCAGAAGACATTAAGAAGAGATGACAAGAATACACAGAAGAACTGTACAAAAAAGATCTTCACGACCCAGATAATCACGATGGTGTGATCACTGACCTAGAGCCAGACATCCTGGAATGTGAAGTCAAGTGGGCCTTAGAAAGCATCACTACGAACAAAGCTAGTGGAGGTGATGGAATTCCAGTTGAGCTCTTTCAAATCCTGAAAGATGATGCTGTGAAAGTGCTGCACTCAATATGCCAGCAAATTTGGAAAACTCAGCAGTCGCCACAGGACTGGAAAAGGTCAGTTTTCATTCCAATTCCAAGGAAAAGCAATGCCAAAGAAGGCTCAAACTACCGCACAATTGCACTCATCTCACATGCTAGTAAAGTAATGCTCAAAATTCTCCAAGCCAGGCTTCAGCAATATGTGAACCGTGAACTTCCTGATGTTCAAGCTGGTTTTAGAAAAGGCAGAAGAACCAGAGATCAAATTGCCAACATCTGCTGGATCATGGAAAAAGCAAGAGAGTTCCAGAAAAACATCTATTTCTGCTTTATTGACTATGCCAAAGCCTTTGATTGTGTGGATCACAATCAACTGTGGAAAATTCTGAAAGAGATGGGAATACCAGACCACCTGACCTGCCTCTTGAGAAATTTGTATGCAGGTCAGGAAGCAACAGTTAGAACTGGACATGGAACAACAGACTGGTTTCAAATAGGAAAAGGAGTTCGTCAAGGCTGTATATTGTCACCCTGTTTATTTAACTTATATGCAGAGTACATCATGAGAAACGCTGGACTGGAAGAAGCACAAGCTGGAATCAAGATTGCCAGGAGAAATATCAGTAACCTCAGATATGCAGATGACACCACCCTTATGGCAGAAAGTGAAGAGGAACTCAAAAGCCTCTTGATAAAAGTGAAAGTGGAGAGTGAAAAAGTTGGCTTAAAGCTCAACATTCAGAAAACGAAGATCATGGCATCCAGTCTCATCACTTCATGGGAAATAGATGGGGAAACAGTGGAAACAGTGTCAGACTTTATTTTTGGGGGCTCCAAAACCACTGCAGATGGTGACTGCAGCCATGAAATTAAAAAACGCTTACTCCTTGGAAGGAAAGTTATGACCAACCTAGATAGCATATTCAAAAGCAGAGACATGACTTTGCCAACAAAGGTCCGTTTAGTCAAGGCTTTGGTTTTTCCAGTGGTCATGTATGGATGTGAGAGTTCGACTGTGAAGAAGGCTGAGTGCCGAAGAATTGATGCTTTGGAACTGTGGTGTTGGAGAAGACTCTTGAGAGTCCCTTGGACTGCAAGGAGATCCAACCAGTCCATTCTGAAGGAGATTAGCCCTGGGATTTCTTTGGAAGGAATGATGCTAAAGCTGAAACTCCAGTACTTTGGCCACCTCATGCGAAGAGTTGACTCATTGGAAAAGACTGATGCTGGGAGGGATTGGGGGCAGGAGGAGAAGGGGATGACAGAGGATGAGATGGCTGGATGGCATCACCCACTCGATGGACGTGAGTCTAAGTGAACTCCGGGAGTTGGTGATGGACAGGGAGGCCTGGCCTGCTGCGATTCATGTGTTGCAAAGAGTCGTGTCGCAAAGAGTCGGACACAACTGAGTGACTGAACTGAACTGAACTGGAGAGGATGAGGGTTAGTTAGGCCGGCTGGGCTGGCCTGCTTTTTAAAAAATTAATTTAAAAAGTGTAATATAGTTGATTTACAATTATGTGTTAATTTCTGCTGTATTATATAGCAAAGTGATTTAGCCATCCACACATATACACTCTTTTTTAAAAAAATTCTTTTTTGTTATGGTTTATCACAGAATATAGAATAAGGTTCCCTGTGTTATACAGTAGGGCTTTGTTATTTACCATTCTATATATACTAGTTTGCATGCGCAAACCCAAAATTCCCACTCCATCTCTGCCTTTCCCCCTCCCCTTGCAACCACAAGTCTGTTCTCCATGTCTGTGAGTCTGTTTCCCCATGTCTGTGAGTCTCTTCCTCCATGTCTGTGAGTCTCTTCCTCCATGTCTGTGAGTCTGTTTCCCCATGTCTGTGAGTCTGTTCCTCCATGTCTGTGAGTCTGTTCCTCCATGTCTTTGAGTCTGTTTCCCCATGTCTGTGAGTCTGTTTCCCCATGTCTGTGAGTCTCTTTCTCCATGTCTGTGAGTCTGTTTCATTAAAGTTCATCTGTGTCATATTTTAGATTCCACAAATAAGCGTTATCATATAGTATTTATCTTTCTGGTGTGAGAATTTGGTATGAGAATCTTCAGGTCCATCCATGTTGCTGCAAGTGGCATTATTTCGTCCTTTTCCTGGCTGAGTAGTACTCCACAGTACACATGCACCACATCTTTATCCGTTCATCTGTCCATGGACGTTTAGGTTCCTTCCACGTCTTGGCTGTTGCATATAGTGCTGCTGTGAGCATAGGGGTGCATGTATCTTTTTGAATTATATTTTTGTCCAGATATATTGAGCTGACCTGCTTAGTGTCTGGGACCCTTCTCCTCAGGTGTTCCTGCCTGGTTCCATTTATCAGCTACTTCAGCCAGCATCAGACCTACTGCCTGGGCTGCGGGCAGCCACAGGACGAGGGAGACACAGAGAATTCGGTGGCCTGCGGTACCCCAGGCTGCAGAGGTGAGAGTTCCGGGGAGGATGCCTCTGCTGGGGCTCTCAGCATTTGTATGTGACAGTCAGCTTTTATAACTTTTGTACCTCACCTTTTGTACCCCTCCCTTCCTTATGACGCATGTCCTCATTTACACAGAACCCTCAGGTAGCTCATTTTCTCTGTGTGCCTTAATCCTCCAGTGCAAGTAGAATTCCTATGCAAGTGGTATTGCAGCACTTCCCCAGAGTGCATGGTTTGATGAATGGTCTCCCCCTTGGGTGGAGTTGGGGAGGCAAGGGCTGAAAGCTCGGGAGCACAGTGCTGGGGTTGGGGTAGGGGAACAAGTTCAATTCCTTCCCTCCTGGCCTCCTCCAGGTCTCTTCTGTCTCACCTGCTTCCGTCTCCTGGGCAACACCTGCTCCGTGTGTGCATCTCCCCTCTCCTACCAGGAGGAGCTGGATCTAGAGCTGTGAGTCTCAGGCGACATGGGGTGGCTGGAGACTGTGGGGGCAGTGGGAGTGGCCACCCCTCCTGCAGGACCTCTGTAGGCTACTGAGATGGGAGGCTTCTCCAGGGACTCCAGTGACGAGGAGGGCCCCCGCCTATGGCTGGCTGCCGCCCACCGAAAGGGTCCTGAGCAGGAGGCGCTACTGCGGCAGCAGCTCCAGGAAGCGCTGGGCAGGACCCTCTCACGGGATTCCATGTCGGAATCCAGGTGAGCGGAAAACTTCAGGAGTGGGGGCTGGGAGGCCTAAGCACGTTCAGTCACATTTATCAAGGGTTTCTTGGGTGCCTGGCGCTCTGCTAGAGCTGGAGAGATAAAAGGGGTGGTGGGGGGAGGTTTGCCCCATGCCTGCTGTGTCAGCACCCCTGCCCCGGGGTGAGTGGGGGAGAGTGACATCAAGTAGCTAAGGGACAATGTAGACAGCGCCCCAAATGAGGAGTGAACCAGGCTCTGGGAAGCACAGAGGACTGAACACCCAGTTTGGGATGGAGGCTTCACGAAAGAAGTCAAAAAAATTGGTGGGCTTGATTTTCACTCACAGAGAGCCAAGTATATCAAATGCTGTGAGATTATCAAGTAGGATGAAGCCTGGAAGCCAGAGGGTTTGTTAGGCTGAGGAGTGCAAGAGAACATTCCAGGGGGAGGCTTGTGTGAGTCTGGAGAATATGGCACACTTAGAGGTGGGGGGAGGGTCAGGGAGAGGTGTATTTGTGGCTGGGTGGAGACAGCAGAGCATACTGGGAGATGAGGTTGGCCATCAAGGCAGGGAGAGGTGGGAGAGGGCCTCAGTTTACCATCTGAAGGTCCTCAGTCAGAAAGTGATGTATTTGTATTTGTCTTTGGGGACAATAAGCTAAGAAGGCAGAGTGGAGGCAGGGTGGGAGCAGGGAGACCAGAGAGGAGGCTGTCTTAGCTCAGGAAAAGTTGGTGATGGCCTCAGGATTGAGGTGCTGAGAATGACAGGGAGCTTGTGTTTGGAACTGGGTAGTGTTAGGGCAAGAGGAGAAACAGGTTCTGCAGAAACAATGGCCCAGTTCTAGACCTTTCTGGTATCTGTAGGGAATCCACTGGGAATGCCCAGGGGACAGTTAGAAAAGGGCAGGGCTCTGGGCCAGAGGTATCTTTTGGGGGGTTGTTGACTTGGAGACTGAGAGAGATGAGCTGGATCACCCTGGTGGAGGGCAGGGCAGCAGAGGAGGGGGCAGGGACAGGACCCTGAGGGGCTCTATCACAAACCAAGGAGGGGAGAGACTCAAGAACAGAGAGCCAAGCAGATCCAATGCTGTGAGATGATCAAGTAGGATGAAGCCTAAAGACTGGCCATTGAATTTGGTGGTCGAGAGATCCTTGGAGTGGCTTGTGGGACTATTTCTCATGGTGTGGGGAAGGCCAAAGCCAGTCCTCGTGGGTTGAGGTGGGTGACTAGTAGAGAAGACTCAGAAACAGGGTACTTGGCTCTGTGTCACTGTTGCAAGAAGTTTGGGAATTCTTTTTTTTTTTTTAATATAACTGCTATAGTTTAAAAAAGGAAGCTTGATGGTAAAGAGGAGACAGTTAGCTTCATAGAACAAGAGAGTAGCTTGAAGGGAACCTAAAAGATTTTTCTTTATCCAAGAAAAAGCTTGTTCTTTACCCAAGTATGGGGAGATTTGAGGATTTCAGAGATGAAAAAAGTGTTGAAGAGTGAGAGATGCCGGAGAGATGGGATCTAGGGCCAGGTGAACAGGGTGGCCTCAAATAGGACCGGGCTCGCCCGAGGCAGGAGGGGAGAGGGCATGTTCCTCCCAGCAGAGCTGAGCCTGCTCCAGTCTGGTGGCTTGCTTTTCTCAGGGTGAGGGGGTGGGGTGGGGACTGGGGGTGGGGATAGGAGGCATGCACACCTGCTGAAACAGTAAAGAATGGGGTTGGGAGTGGAATAAAGGTTTCAAGGAGTGGGTGGTGGAGGTTGAAATGCCTGCCTTGGGGAGTGTGCAAAGGAGCCAACTGGGGAGGTTAAGAGATTTCCAGGGAGCGTTAAAGGCTCAGATGAAGTTGAAAATCATCACGTGTAATGAGACTTGTTACGTGGTTTTCCCCAGCAAATGTGGTAGCCATGAATGGGCTTCAGGGTTAAAGGCTTTTTCTGGGCAGGTCAGGAGATGACGGGGTGAGAATTGGGGTGTTTTAGTCAGAGTATCTAAGATGACTGGGGAAGAGAAAGGGGTTGAGACCCCAGTGGGCAGCCCAAGGTCCATGTGTTGCTGGGGTGTTAAAGCAGAGGCCAGGAAGGATGCAGACAATGGGCCAGGCCCAGGAAGAATCCAGGGGATAAATCCAGAGAGTAGCCAAGATTGAGGGTGATGTCCGAGTAGGAGCAGAGAGGAAGGTCATTATGGCCAAGGAGGTTGAGGATTGGAAGTGTCTGGAATGTTGTGTTGGAAGAGTGTGCCCACCAGCGAGAAAGCAGCTGGGCCACAAGAGCGGCTCAAGTCTGGTACCAGCACCCTGGATGCGTATGGCAGGATGTCAGCAGGGCCTGGGGAGATAGGCACAGCCCGGGAGTGTAGCTTCCACGGCAGCCAGGGGCTTTGCAATACGCCACAGGCAGGCCAAGTCTGAGAAAGACAAGTAACCTCCACTTGGGAGGACTGAAGAGAAAACTGTCCAGTGGTCACATTCCAGTGTGAATGGGGCACCGGAAGTTAGTAATGAATTCAGAGGCTGAAGGGGAAGGAAAGTTTTATTTTGAGCGGTTCCAGAGGGCTCAATGAAGTTAAAAGCTGGGCAGCCAGGGAGGTACACTACAGCCTTGAGTGAGTATTATTTCCGAGGTCACTACTGGTTCTGCCCTTGCAAAGCACATGACCTTGGGCACATCATTGCCCACTCATCTCTGAGCCTAAAGTCAGAAGATATCTACAGACACACGCTGGCTTGCCTTGGAGGGGCCTGTGAGAGCCGCAGTGGCTGGAAGATAACAGGAGCCAAATCTGAATAGACAGGGCAGGTGCACGAGGCAGGAAGTCACCTGTGAAAACAGAATCCTGGTGACTGGGCCACCCTCTTCCTCTCCTTACTAGTGACCTGGATGAGGAGAAGGGGCTTCGGGAGAGAAGGCACAGGTAGCCACTCCAACCTGAGGCCCCATCTGTCAGCAGCCCCCTCAGCCCCACTGACCACCTCAGAAATCCTCTGCCCTCAAAGCAGTCCCATCTCTCATTTCCCTCTCCTCCCCATCCCTCCCACCAACCTCCAAAATAAAGAAACCAAAGGTGGACACAAGCGTGAATCTTAAATTATTATTATTTCTTCCTGTCGCTTACACCCAAGGTGGGGGGCAAGGGAAGGGGAGGGGACAGGAGAGGGGGGACCGCCTCCCCCCTTAAGGCACTGAGTGGAGAAGCCGCAAGGGGGGGGGGAGGCCACACTGTCCTCACTCCCCGGGGCTGGGCCCCCCATCACCTGAAATGCAAAGAGGAGGCCCAGAGCAACCCGGCCTCCCCCTACCCCAATATATTACATCATCACTTTTTAAATAGAGACAAGGACTGGTCCCGCTACCCCCTCCCTGTGACCTCCCCCACTATTGGGGGTACCTGGGCAGCTGTGCAAATGGGCATGGGGGTGCATGGGAGGGAGAGCACCGGGCCCCTGAACCTGCCCCTTTTAAGGAGGGGGGGGCCGCCAGGCCAGGGAGGGGAAATAGTGCAAGGCAGAGCCCAGGCCCGAGCGGGGTCCAGCACCCAGCGAGGAAGGGGGGGAGATACCCCCACCCCCAGCAGAATTGGGTAGTTAAAAATCTGAAACTAGATTTCAACAAGACCAACAGAAAAGGCTATGTACAGAACGGGGGTGGATTCAATCCTAAGGGAAGAGTGAGGGAATTATTCTCCCCACCCCAACAGGGAGCCCTGGCAGGCAAGGGTCTGAGGGGAGGACTCCTTTCCCACAGGGCCGCAGCCCACTTTCCCTGGGGGCGGGCGAGCAGTTCGGCGCCCCGGCCTTGGCAAGGGGGCGCGGCTCAGCCGCTGGGGTGGTGGAGGTGGAGAAGGCGGCTCCCTGGCAGTGGCCGCCAGGGGCGCTCGCCCGCGCAGGGCACAGCCGCCAGATGGCGCCGGCCGGCCCGTTCTCCGCCAGGCTCCCCCCCAGCCCCTCACCCGGTCCCACACCCAGCACCGCGCCAGCCCGGGGGCGGCGTGAGTCAGGGGCGGCAGCGGCGGTGGTGGCGCTCGCACCTGGGCGGGGAGGAGGTGGGGAGGAGAAGAGGGTAGGACACCGCCCGGCCCGCCCTGCCCTCTGGCCCCGGGGAGGGAGCGGCGGGAACAAGACATTCCCTGCCCGGGGACGCGGGAGGGGAGGGCAGGGGAGGAGAACCGGCAGCGGCTCCCCTGGCTGGGCGGGGCCCTCCCGCTGCCCCCAGGGGCGGGCGAGCCAATCAGGCCACCCCGCCCCCTTCTCCAGGACCCCATGACTCAGCGCTGGGAGAAGGGCGGAGGGGGACTGGGATGGCTCCTTCCTTTCAGGCCCAGTCCCCGTCTTTCAAGCTTTTACCTTGCTTTCCCCCACTTACCCATCCTTTGCCGCCCCCCTTTGCGTAATTCACTGCCAGGAAAAGGGAACAGAAACCAGGAAGGAGGGGTCTCGAAAGGGAGGGGCAGTCCTTCACCCCCTTACACAGCCAAAACCCCAAGGGGCATGGGGGCGGGGCAAGGCTTTGGTCCCAAGCCCCCCACCCCCTAGAAACCCGCATAGCCGAAGAGGGACCCCACAAATCAGAAATACATTATTGCTTCTACTCCCCAGGAGCAGCTGGGGACAGGGACCCCACCTTTACAATGGAGCTGTAAATATATACATAATATCATATGTATCACTCCTTGGGAGAGCACCCCAATCTGGGGAGACTCTGCCCCAAAACCTTCTCGGCTTGGAACTGGAATGAGGGCTCTGAGGGAAGGAGCCTATTTCCGATGCCAGGGAGACTCAGTGCCTGAACCCCCAGCGCCGTCTCTGCTGTATACATGCCCACTGCTTGGCATGGGCCGTCCCGGTCCCCGTGCTGCTCCAGCTCGGCCACTCGTCCCTCTTTAAGAGGTGTCCATGGCACCTTCAGCCTGAGGTGTGGTGGGTGCCCCCTCCTCCTCGTCGTCATCAGGGGGCCCTGGGGTGGAGTCTGGGGGCCCAGTAGGGGCGGACGTCTCCCAGAATCGAGGCAGAGACAGGCGGAAGGTGTCCAAGTGACCGTTGGAGAGGTCGAGGCCAGCAGGGGACGAGGTGGCGGCGGAGGGCGGGGGGTAGTGAGGGGGCGCATCGTCCTTGCGGCGCCGCCGGGTGCGCACCTCCAGGCAGTTCTGGCCCTTGAGGTGGCGCTGCAGGTGGTCCTCCTTGGCGAAAGCCTTGTGGCACAGGTGGCACTCGTAGGGCCGGTCCCCTGTGTGCAGGTGCATGTGGTTCTTGAGGTCGTAGCTGTGCAGGAAGCGGGCTGGGCAGTGCGAGCACGAGTAGGGGCGCTCTCCGGTGTGCTTCCGCATGTGGATCTTCAGCTTGTCATTCCTGGCACAGGCAGGGGTGCGGGGGGAAGGGAGCCGGTCAGGAGGGGATCCCTGGATCGTCTGGGCCAGGTTCCCTGGCCTCCTCCACTCCCGTCCCCTAGCGCTCCTTTCCCTATTTCTGCTCCGGGAGACCCTTGCTGACTTAGCCCCAGGTTAACCACCTGCCTCCAGCACAGTCAGATCTCTAAGGTCCCAGATCCACCTTCCTTGACTTTCTTTCTCCTGGTCTCTCGCCTCAGCCTGGGGACCACCCCACAGTCCCTCCAGGATCCTCTCCCTCCACACCCCGGGTCTCACAATCCCTTTCTCCCCTGTGCACCGCCCCCCCACATGGCCCCTGCTGGGCCTCCTCCCCATGGTGCTCACCGGGTGAAACGGACGCCGCAGACTTCACAGGCGAAGGGCTTCTCACCCGTATGGGTCCTCATGTGGCGTGGCAGTTTGCCCGCCCCGTGGATGATCTTGTGGCAGACTGGGCACTCCTGGGGCATCTGAGAGCGGCGTTTGCGCACTAGCTTGTCCTGGCTGTCCAGGCCTGGAGGCAGGGTGTCCTGGTGCAGGGAACTGAGGTAGGCCATCAGGTCGGGATCGATGGCATCCTCGTCTGAGCCCAGCTCCTCTGGGGACAGTGGGGGCCCGCCGCCCTGTGCTAGCCCATAGGGCGGGGGGTACACCAGCTCCTCCTCTTCTTCCTCACCCTCGCAGGCCTCGTAGCTCAGGGGCCCCTCGGGGGGTGAGGCAGCCCCTGTGGGAGGGCTGTAGCTGTCTCCCAGCCCGCTGCCCACTCTGCCCGCCTCCTCCTCCTCCTCGTAGGTGAAGGGATGGGTGGGCACTGTGGGCACCTCGGGCACCAGGTGGTTGGCCCGGGCCCCCTTGGTCTGCAGGAAAGCTTTGCGGGGCTTTCGGCTGCGGCGGGCAACAGGCCGAGGAGGCGGCGGCGGCGGGAGGGGTGCCTGTGGAGGGCTGTCGTCACCGTTGGGGACTCCCGAAGCTGAGGTGGTGGCTGTACAGGCGAAGGCTTCCAGGTACTGGCGCGCGCGCTCACAGTCATCCTCGTCCGGGCTGGGCGCCTCTAGTCCACTGCCCTGCAGAATCTCCATGCAGGCCGCAATGACACAGGGAATCTCCAGTAGCCGTGCAGCCTGCAGTACGGCTGGCATGTTGGCGCTGCTGGTGGTCAGGGTGGCTGTGTAGGCAAACTCGAGCAGGGCACCCAGTGCCTCCGGCCCCACGAAGTCCAACTCGCACACGCCGGCCCCTGCACCCCCGGCAGCTGTCCCACCGCCCCCAGCACCCGAGAGTGCACCCCCACCACCCTCGGTGAAGAGCTTCTTGAAGTAGTGGCTGCAGGCAGCCAGCACAGCCCGGTGGGTGCGGTACTCCAGGCCCTGCGTCCGGATGGTGAGGTCACAGAGGTGGCCCAGCTGGCGCTGCTCATTGAGGCAGCTCAGGAGCTCACTGCTGTGGTCTGGGAATGGAATCCCGATCAGGTCATCCTCAGGGCTCCCCATCTTCTCCTGCGGAGCGAAGGAGAAGGGGAGGTTAGGAGCGCTCAGCCCTGCCAGGGCGCCCAGAGACAAAATACCAGCACTGGCCATGAGCATAGGCCCTTCAAGTACTTTACACCCATTTCATCTTCCATGACCTTCTAAAGTAACAATTATCCATTTCACAGGCAGGAACCTGTGATGTGACTTTCTATGTGAAGTGTGGAACAGGTTCAAAGCCAGGCGGCGGGCCGAGCCCTGGTCCTAACCACTGTGCAGTGTTCTGCCTCAGTGAGCGCGGGCGCTCTGCCTTTCTGGCCTTTCCTGGAGACCCATCTGCTTCACCTGCCCCGTTCCCATCCCTTTGGAAGAAGCACTGGTCTGGGAGAAAGGATGCCTGTGTTTTGGTTCAGGCTTCATGAAGAACTGGCTGAAGGACTCCGGGTGCCTCTCGCAGCCAGCCTCAGGCATCTGAAAAGTGGGGTGACAGTCTCTGTGATGGAACCTCTTCTCAGCCCAGAGGCCAATGAGAGAGTTCAGATTCACATTGGGCCAAGGTCTGTTCAAGGCAAGGTCAGGTGCTTTAGCTCACATTATCTCCCTAAAACATTTGGTGTACTATAAAACACTATGCAAACCTGGGAGGTGGCTCCCCAGGACCCGACTTTCTTCCCCACCCACTAAAAGTTCATCTCCCCTTCTAGATCTCCCCCTTGTAGAGGCCAAAAGGGAAACACAGCTCCCAGCATACCTTCCCCCACATCCTCCCCTCCCCCATGGGGCCAAGGAGCAGCCACCCTTTGCTGGGGTGTCGCTGGCGCTGGCGCGGGTGCTTCCTGCCCCGCACCGATAAGCATCGTCCCCGCCCCTCCCCCTGCCAATAGGCCAAGTTCCAGCCCTACCCCTCCTCCACCGGGCTGCCACCGCCAGCTCTCCCTCTCCATTCCTGGCCAGGCAGGAGAGCCCCCTTCTCCGGAAGACCTTCTTCCACCCTCTGTGCTAGCCTTTCCAAGACACAGCCACAGAAGGCACAGCACTTCGGCAGTCCCAAGGCTGGTGAAGGGAGGCGGCTAGCAGAGTGAGTCTGGCCTGGAAGTGAGGGGATCAGCTTCTAATCCTGGCTCTGCTACTATCTTGCTGAATGACCTTGGCCAAGTCATTTCTCTCTATGCTTCTGTCTCCTCATGGTACACAAGGAGCGGGTGGGGATGAAAGCTGCAGGGGCTCAGCCCTTCCACCCTGACATCTGGTGGTCTAGAGCAACTGGAGACAGAGTTGAGGCCTGGAAAGAGCTGGGCTCTGGAGTCGTCCAGGCTTGAGTTTGAATCCTCACTCTGCGGCTGATTAGCTCTGTGATCCTTAAACAAGTTGTTTAATCTCTGAACCTTCTTTTCTGTCTATAACATGGGATAACTCCACCTGACTCCTAGGGCTGTGGTGAAGGTTAAATGAGCCCGTGGGTGGCACAACGCCTAACACATAGTAGGGGCTCAATAAAAGTTTTGGCCTTGGGAGGGAGAAACCAAGCCTCACCCGGAGGCAGACTGCACTAGACAGATGGTCTCTGCTGGGAGAAAGGTCTGTCTCCCTCCGTCAAATCACCCAGGGGGAGTCTGGTTACTACTAGCTACATGACCTTGAACCAGTCACTTTCTTTCCCGTTTCCTCATCTGCAAAATTAAAGGCTGACCCGGATGATCCGTAGGGCAAGTCTCACTGACAGTTTGCCAGTGTCTTCTCTGTCATTCCCAACAACCGCTCAGTCTCGGCCACTGATGGGGAAGGGTTTTGAGGGGGTCGGAGGAGTCGAGGGCTACAGGTTTCCTTCTGAGGACACGAAGAACTGCATCGTCTCTGCCTGCCTCCCAGTCTTCCCTATAGCATTCGGATGCCTGCGTGGAAGCCTTGAGTGAGCAGCACCCATGTGCTGGCTCATAAGCTACAGTCAGACACCCTCAGATAGCCCACCCCTTCCCACCTTAAGTCCCCAAATCACTTCTCTCCCTGGGGGCCAAGCAGTCTGGGAGCACTCCCAGTTTCCTTGGGTTTTCCTACCTGTACTTTACAAATAGTACAAGTGGCAAATGGCCCCAGGACTTAGGAACAAACAAAACCAGGTGGGCAGCAGCAGTGGCCACTCAAGTAGCAGTGGGCACCCTCCCGAGCCCAAGTGAATCCTGTCCCTCCTGAGGGGGATGGGTGGGGCTGTCCTCGCTGTCCATTGGCCCGGAGCTGTGCACCCACAGGCACGTGGCTCACCCTGTCCCTCTCCCTTCTTCCCTCCACACCCCACCCATTCCCGCTGCTTAAGCCCGCCTCCCTTCTCCCACCCCAGGGCCATCTCCGTGGCAACTTGGTGTGGTGGGGTTGCTGATTGGCTGACCCTGCTGTCAGGTCACAGGCTCAGGCTGGTTCACGATGCAGATCACAAGGGGCTTGGGCAAGGGTAGGTGTTTAACCCGTAGGGCCTAACTCCAAAGCCCACCGCCATGCGGTAGCAATGAAGGGAGAGAGAGGCAGAGGACCCATTTGGGAAGGGGAGGTGTTCCTATGGGTCTCTAGCTTCTGGGAAACTCCCCTAGCCCTTACCCAGGGCTCTGGCACCCATGCTGACTTAGGTGCCACCTGGAGCTAGGCTGGTGCCAACCAGGCCAAGGGGGCACTCCAGGCCCCATCATCTGGGAGGGATTGATGGGGAGGAACTCCCCCCTTCTTTCTGCCAGGGTGGGGCACTGATGCCAGGGTGCCCACCCCAACTTGGGCACCCTTCCCACCTCTGTATCCCAGAGGGCCCAGCCCCCCGACGCCCATGAGGACAGCCCATCCCCACCCAGCCTGGCATGCCCCCTCTTGCTAAGACCTTGTGGGCATGGGTGTGTGTGGTGGTTGGTGGGGGGGCAGCTGTGCCAGGGAGCCAGGCAAGGTCTGTTTGCCTGGTAGGGGGAAGAACTAGGGGCCCCGCCCCATCTCTCCCCCCTTTCCCGTCACCCCCCCCAGGCTCCCCTCACTGTCAGGCCGGCTAGACCGGCCAAGCCGGTGGGCAGCTCTCTTGAAACTGGGCCCTGAGTCAAGCTTGCCCCATCTTTGGTGGGGGGAAGACTTTGGGGATAGAACAGTATGGGAGGGGGCAAAGGTGGGAGCCCCTATCACCTACCCCTCAGTGCCCGAAGGCACCTCCCAAGGTGTGTCCACCACCAAGAAACCAAAAGGTAGAGGGCACTGGCCCTGGCACGGGAAGGAAAAGGAGGCTGAAAGTCTTTCCAGGTGCTGACCTCAGGCAGTGTCCAGTGAAGGGCTAGGGGAATACCAGGGCCAACACTGCCGGCTTGAGCCAGCTGAAGAGCTGGGATACGAGGCCCTGAATGGGGCAGCTGAGTAAAGCTGGCCCCCCTTCCCCACACCCTGGGGATTAGGGGAGTGAGGCTTAGTGTGGGGGGCAGCAGGCGGAAACAGGATTAGCGGCGGAGAAAATAGATATGGGCCTGAGACTCAGGCACACAGAGCCCCCCCTCCTTAGGCTCAGAGGCCCCCACCTCCGGGCTCTGCCAGAGAGCCCGAGAGGGACCTGGCCAGCTTCTCCAGGTGTAGCAGCTTGGGGTGAGGATGAGGGCCAGGCTGTGATGCCTCCTGCCAGGGTGATGGAGAGGCCTGACGCTCTTCCCACCTTGGCTGGCCACCCTTCCCCCTTACTTCTTTCTCCTTTCTCCCCCCCAACCCCCACCCCAACTCCAGCCTCAGGTTCTCTTCCTGTTTTTTTGGAGCGAAGTTTGCACGAAGCCAGGGCTTTGGCCTGTGGCTGGACCAAGGGTGGGGGTGGGGAAATAGGACAGCCAGTCCAAAGTCCTCAGGGACCCAGGAATCCTAGCTCCCCAGCTTCTTCCACCCTTTCTTAGGGCCTCTGGGGCCCAGGGGCTGAAGCCATCTGGGCTGCCCAGTTGGAAAGGCGGGGTGAGAGGTGGAGGTGAATCCCCTGGAGGACTGGAAGGGCTTCGAAGGAGAGGCCCTTGGCCCAGGATGCCCCAGACATGCATGGAGCCTTTCGCTCCCCACCCAGCCCCTCCAAGCTAGTACATGCCTTCCCCATCCCCCATATGTCGCTTCCCCCTCCTAACCTCACCACCCCCAGCACTCACACTTCCTGGGGGCCGAGGCGGGGAAGAGAGACCGCAAGCCACGAAGGGGGAAGGAGGCAAGGGGAGTTGGTTGCTTCCCGGTGCTGTGGGGGTTAAGCCTCTCCTCCCTCAAAATCTCCAATTCCTGGTGCTTCAGCTCTTGACAGGAGGGAGACCTCAGTGCTCCCCTACACTTTCTTTCCATGACACCTGCCCTAGTCCACAGCCTCTGAGATCGCATCAGGGGAAATCTGAGGAAGATAAAAGATGGCGGGGGAAGGAATGGGGCAACTCCACCTTCCCTAGTCTTCCCCTCTTTTCCTTTGGGGACCCCTGCCCTCAGCCCCTCTCCACTCTTGGCCCCTTGCCTTGGCCTCTTCCTGTCTCCTTCCTGCCTTCTCGGACCCTTGTCTCCCCTCTCCGCGACTCATCCTTTGCTTTCCTCCCTTCAGCCCTTGCAAGCCTCCTGCTTCCTCTCTCTCTACTGCGTCCTTAAGTCCCTAGGTCTCCAAGGAACCATCCCTACCTCTCCTTTCTTTTGGCTTTTGGTTCTTTCACTCAGGCCTCTCCCACTTCCTCCATTTCGCCCTACTCCAAGCATCTCTTCTCTTCTCCCCAGGCCGATGGATGGATGCGGGTGGAGAGGGGCAGAGGAATTAAATTAAGAAACCGGGCCTGCCCTCCAAGGCCTGGTCTTGCGATGAGATGGTTGCATTTAGGCACCCACGACCCCATTCTGGATGAAGCACAGGATCAAAATCGGGGGGAACATTCGGCGAAGATGGGTGGGGGGTGTACAGTGAGAGCGGATGTGGGGTAGGGTGGGGGGACAGCCTAGGCCTCTCTGCCCGTCAGAGTTTCCAGCCCTGGAGCAGCTGGAGTTTCCCCAGAGGCTGCCCACCCAAGGCCAGGCAACCATGCGCCTGGACAGACCCTGGCCATCAGTGCTCCCAGCAGGGGTCTGCCGGAGCAGCGCCAGATCCCCTTAGGACCTGAGGAGACCCACAAGGTGCCAGGGTCTGCCCTGTGCCCACCCCCTCCCCCCCAGCCTAGCGTCCCCGGCTGCGTAACCGAGCCGGCTGGTAACCCCACACCCGCCAAGCCGCCGGCAGAAACCTGAGCCCCCCAGCCCCAGAGGACACCCCAGCCCAATCCCCGGAGCCCGGCTCCCTGCCAGCCTGTCCAACCTCCTGTCCTGGCCCAGCAGCCCCTCGGCTCCCGTAGGCCCCTTCTTCTGCTCTCCTGCCCTCCTACGTCCCTTGGACACACAGGCTCCCCCACACTCCAGCCCCTCGGGCCCTCAGGTCCCTAAACCACCCCTGTGAAAATTTGGACACCCTCTTCCTAGCCTGTTTTTCAGCCCCTCTCTGACCCTTGGCCAATTCTAGGCCTCCCGAGCCTCCCCTGGGGCCTGATCTCCCAAGCCAGAGCGGGGCCTACTCACCTGAACGCTGAGGGGCCTTGCCGGCAACTCCTCCTGGCCCCTGGGGGGAACAGGTTGGGAGGGGTGGGGGAGGGCCTGGCTGGGGGGCAGGCAGGGTGGCTGTTCCCCGCTCCAGCTCCCTCCTTCAAAGGGGCCGCCCACGACTTGGCCCAGCCCCTCCCCCCTACAGCCTTAACCCTCTGGGTGCTGTCCCCCCTCCCCCCAGATGGAGGGAGGGGTTACCAGAGGCCTGGCAGCGTGGGAGAGGGCCTAGAGTCTCTGCCTGTGGTGCCCGAACCTCCAGCTATACCCACCCCCGCCTGTCCTGACTCAGTCCTAAAAGGGGAAAAAGGTGAGCGGT
The DNA here is from genome assembly GCF_027580195.1 of Bos mutus. Lineage (NCBI taxonomy): Eukaryota > Metazoa > Chordata > Mammalia > Artiodactyla > Bovidae > Bos > Bos mutus. The sequence continues at coordinate 19,157,787 of NC_091619.1, read as the reverse complement.
AGGAAAGGTAGGAGCTGGGACAGTCCAGGAGGACAGAGGTGAGGAGGAGCAATGGGAGAGGCTGCTGGAGGTGGGACCAGGAGAAGGAAGAAGGGAGGGGAGGGGACAGGAGGCGGCAGTGGCCAGAAGAGGGAGGAGGGGAAGCCTGGACAGTCAGTGCCAGGGGTGACAGGTGCCCAGGTCCCAGCCCCTCAGGGCATGTGGACTAACAGGGGACCACAGGGAGGCACTTCAGACCCCCAGTGGGGCCCTCAGCACCCTTGGGAGCTGGCCGAATTCTCCCCACCCCGTACTGGGCTGGGGCCCTCAGGGGCTGGGCAAGGCAGCACCCCGCCCTCCCCATGCCTCACCCCAAACCCACTCACATACCACAGTTCCTTGCCCGGGTGCCAGCCCCTGCCAACCAGGCCAGGGGGCAGCACTTGTGCCAGCCCCCAGTGGCCAGGGGGATCAGGGGGATAGAGCTGGCCTGAGGTGGGGTGGACAGATGGGGGGAGCTGTGGGCACCGAAAGAGGAAGGAGCCGGGAGGGGGCATCTGCTGGGAAGCGCCTAGCCCCACCCCTTGCGTAAGCTGCTGCCACCCTGGCCGGTTGGGTGGGACCCGCCTGGGCCTGAGGGGCAACTCAGGAGGGCTCTGAGCCCAGAGGAGGGTGGGCCACAAAGTTCCACTTAAACAACTCTGGGGGTCTCTTATTCCTGTAACGAGGCGGGCCCTAGGTCCCCCAGCCACTAGGCCATCCCAGGTCCTGCTGGGCTGGGAGGGGGGACCACAGAAATGCCCCCTAAAATATCCCCTCCCCTTTCCCCCCAACAGCTGCTGGCTCAATGCCGCTGGCCTGCTGCCCCTCACCAGCTCCCGGCCCGGTTGGCACCTACCCACCAGGATGCTGGCAGTCCTGCCCTCCTCTCCCTCCTACCCCCCTGGCTCCCAGCACCCATGCCAACTGTGGGCCTGGGGTGGGGGAGGGTCACCCCTGTGCCTTGGTGCCAGCTAGGCGGGCCCAGGCCCCTAGGTACTACAGATAAGGCCTGAGACCCTGTTCTCAAGCCATCTCCTCAAGAGGCAGTACACGGGTTAGGGCCTATACAAAGAGTCCAAGGGGGCTACGGACAGCTTGATGAACAGTTATCGAAGGTTCCACTCCCCAGGATGCGGGCCAGTGTCTTCCTGCCGCCAGGTGCTGGCCTCCCGGCAACCCCTTGCCCAAGCATTTGCTTGGGCACCAGAGTCCCTGCAATTCCTGATCGCCCTAGTGCCCGCAGCCTGCCAGGGAGTGGGGTGGGGCTGCTCTCTGCCCTTTGATCCCTGTAAAGGGAGGGAACCAGCCTAGAGGGCACAGGGCAGGGAGGGAGTTCATGGGGCCCCTCCATTCCACCCCTGCCAGGGGCAGCAGGGCAGGGTGTGGGCATCTCTTGGGTGGAGCCCTAAGGTGAGAATGGGTAGCATATCTCAGCTGGGGGTGAGGGGGGGTGGATGACAATCATGGATACGTGGTGTCATGGGGGAACAAGGTGATGAGGACAAGCTGGGGGGATCCAGAGGATCCCCAGGTTCCAAGTCATCCCGGTCCACTTTTAGTCCCATCCAGAAAAATTCCAACCTAACCAAACTGTGAGATCAAGGAGGACTACAACTCCCAGTATGCACCACAATTGCTTTGCATGTACCTTGGGAGTTGTAGTTCCCTTGAGAAGCCCTGTGCTCTTGCCTTCCCCAGAGCCTCGCTGCTGATGGGGTGGGGAGAGCAGAGCAGGGGATGGGAGGTGGTCGTGAATCTCCAGGGGGACTGTGTTTAGAAGAGGTAAAAGGCAGGAGGTCTATGGCTGAGGGAGAGGACCCCTGCTCCCAGGCAAAGCGGGAGGAAAGGAGGAAGGAAGGAGGAGAGGATGTCTGTTGAAAGGGGCATATGGGTGGGGAGGAGCTGGGTGGGGGGGCGGTGGAAACAGGAAGGAAACTGAAGCCAGAGACATGAGGTCGAAAGTAAGGGCCTGGTGGAGCCCCACTCCGAAGCCGGCAGGGACTGGGAAGGCGTTTCCCCCTGCCGGGCCTCGGGACTATTCTGGTGGCCTAGGGGAGGCCTAAGAGGAATTAGTGATGTCAAGTAAAAAGTCAGTTGGCATGTTTGTGGGGGTCACTGGCTCCATTTACCTGCCACTAGCCCTCTTTTGTCTGGGGCACCGTCAGCCCCTGGATCTGGCACGAGTATTTCTGGCTGGAGAGCTCTGAAAGCTGACTCGGCTCTGTGATGCTAGCAAGCAGAGGAAGGGGTTGGGGAAGATTAGGGCCAGGGCCTGCTGGGTAGTATGGTGGAGAGAGATATATATAGGGTTAGGCCCAGGGGTGAGGTCAAGAAATTGTGCTGGTAAATGTGGATTCCACCCTCTAGGGCTGAGGCCATGGCAACTGGGAGGCCTCAGTGAAGAGAAGGCTAAGATGCCAAGGAAGGCCACTAGCCTCCCACCCACCCCAGGCTGTGGGACAGAATGAAGAGGGAACCATTTTCTGGTGTCCCTGTGGAATTTGCTAAAGGTAGCTTTTCCCCTTGTGTCCGGTAGCCTGTGAACATTAAAAGTGGCAACTCAGGGGACCAGAGGGCAGCTGGGTGCCTTTACTTAGTGGGGGTGGAAGTCAGAAATGGGCAGAGGCCCTGCTTCCAGGCCAGTTTCCGTAGGCTCCCCAAGGTTCTGGGACAGATGTTTAGAGGTCCCAGCCAAGACTCTTGCCAAGACCTGGGTCTGCCTGGGTGGGGGATCATTTTTGCCTCTCCAGGGTCCGTGATGGTGGACAACGGTAGCTCTAACCCCTTCCCCCTAGTCCCCCAGGCCAGCCTTGGCGCCTGGCCGCCTATGTGTTGGCAGGACTGGTGGTGGTGGGGGGGCGGCGAGGCAACTTCAAACTGTCCGGGCAAAACGTCAAGTTTACTCACGAGTTTACTCAGCAGAAGGAGGGGGAAGAGGCCAGGGCGGGCACACCCCATGCCAGGGTCCTATCCGTCTGCCTGTCCCCACCTTCCTCCCCCACCCTCCTCTTCAGCCCTAGGCCAAAACAGGCATAGGCCCTAAGGCCTGGTAGCAGGGCAGTCTTAACTCTCTGAAGGTCAGGGAGCCAAGCAGGCTGGAGGCAGGAAGCCCCGAAGCAGTCCCAGAGGCTTCTATCAGAGGGCAGTGCCCTGCCTGGAGCCCAGTCACTACCCGTCTTGGGACCTGGGCTTTGGGCCAGAACTGGGTCTCTTAGCCACCAAGAAGGAGGCAGTACAGGCCAGGCCTCCTCTATCTGAGCAGTCCCCTGGGCAGTGACTTCTGACTCCAAATGCCCAGTCCTAGGCTGTGCCCCAGGCAGCATGATGCCATCTGGGCAGCCATAGGATCAGGGGCTGGTTCTCTCTGCCCTGGCTTGGGATGGGGGGCCAGCACCCTAGCTGACCTACTTCCCTTTCCTCCCCACCTGCTTTCATTCTCTGCTTCTCTCCCCCAGCCTTCACTGTCCCCACCCCAGAGGCGCTCCGCCCCCCATGCCCGCTGGGCCCCCCTCCCCCACCCTTCCCCAGGGTGCCAAGTGCAAGCACACAAAGGGCCCGATGGTGCATTGTTAGCCCAGCCCCCGCTGCCCGCCGCGCCCTCCCAGGACGGGCACTAGGCCAAGGAGGAGCTGGGGGCCCTGGGTGCCAGGGGGCACCATGGGGAAGGGGGAAGAGGTCAGCACCTGTCTCCCAGTCACTGGGGTCCATGTCAGCCAGAGCTGAGCAGGGATGAGAGTGCCCCAGTGGAGCAGGCCTCCTTGACACCTGAGCCTAGTGGGCATTGCCTGCTTTCTTCCCTAGAGCCCCTTTTGGGTGGTATTAACCCCTTCCCGACCCCTGTACTAAGGTTGAGGGGTGTGGTACCCAAGGGAGGGGACGGTGTCTGGGGGTGCGAGCAGGCTGCATCGTGCCCACAGCAACCATGTAACAGAGGCACGCTGGGGGAGCCGGGGTCCCGGGGGCCAGGACAGGCAGCACTGACAGAGATTTCTTCTTGTTTCATCAGCTGCTCCAGGGGGAGCCCCCTGCCCTTCTCCCCAGTCACCACTAAGGAGGAATACTAACTGCTACCCAAATTCAGTCACAAATATGTCCCTTTCCAGCCCAGCACAACACTCCATATGCCCACTGTCTCTGCCCAACCTGATGCCCACTCCATGCCAGCTCTCCCAGCAGTGCCAGACGGGTACAGGGGTGACCAAACCAGTTGGTGTGTGTGGGGGCAGCAGGAGGCAACCCCATAATCCTCCAGGCCTCATTCCCCCTACACACATGCACCCTCAGGAAAGAGAGAGTTCCCATCCCAGTTTAACCCCTCACTGCCCAATCTGGCTCCCCCTGCGCCTTGATAAACTGTCTCTCTCCTCCAGGAATAAGTTGAGGGAAGCGGGAATAGCTGCGCTGACTCATTCTCTTTCTCAGCTGCAGCTCGGGGTCTTCACTGCATTCGGGTGGGGGTCAATTCAAGAACGCCTTCCACCTGGCCCGGAAGCCAGGACAGCCTGCTGGTCTCCCCCTCTCCCCAGCACCCACTTCCGGTGTCCCAAACTAGGTCAGCAGCGCTCGTTTCCTGTGGGTCAGCTAGCACCCGCGCCTCTGCCCCTCCCCTGCTCCGGACCCAGGCTCCCTGCCCCCCGCCCCCCAGGGCGCCCCGAGGTCTCACCACGTCTCAGCCGCCCTTTGATACGTGGGGGTTGTGCGGGGCGGGGGGCAGGGGACCCGCCCTCTCTCCAAACACCAGCAGGGCCGGGGCGCCTGGGCAGGCACGTGTCCGGGCACAACCCGCTGCCCACGCCGCCCCCCCACTCCCGGCCCCCCCTCGCTCTGGCCGGGACACGTCGCTCTCTTACTTCGGGTGGGGTGGGAGGAGAGAGGGAAAACTGGAAATTGAAAGCAGCGCCCCCCACCCCTTTGAATGGCAGCCCCCTGCCAGCCGCGTTCAGACTAGGTCCTACAACAACACAGTAGCGACCCCCACTCCGGGTAGGGGCAGGTGCGCCAGCGCCGGTGGGGGACGGACGATAGGTAGAATTCTTCCTAGTCGCCCACACTCGCTCTTGGGTTCTAGGGGCAGGAGCTGGCTTTGAAAAGGTGGCGGCGGTACTGGAGCCCGAACGAAGAGAGTGGGACTGAGGGGCGGCGGAGAGAGGGGTCGTTCTGTATCGCTCGGAGGTTGTCGCTGAGCCCCACTACCGGCGAGAGAGCGCGGCTGTGGAAGCGCAAGAAACCAAATAGTCCAGCCGGTAACTTTCCCCCAAGCCGCGGCTCCTCCTGTGCTCCCCCCACCCCCCATGCAACTGGCCTGAGTCCAACCCACCGCGCCAGGGGGCGCGGAGGAGGTTGGGGGAGCGTTGTCCTAGTTAGAGTCCGTCAGCGTTTCCATTCCCTCAACTCGGTCGGGTCGGGGGTCTACCTCTAAAGTCACGAAGGCGACTAGGGGAGCGCTGAGCGCCGCCTCGCCCTCTCTCCATCCCGGAGCCGCCAATCCGTCTGATCCCAGAAGTGCATAGAAAGTTTCTGGGGACCCTCCGCCCTGGGTTGGGGGAGGCTGTGGTTCCTTCTCTACCTTTCCTCCCTGTTAAAATCAATTCCCAAGACCCGGAGTGTTGGGAAGGCACAGGAAAGGGGAGTGGTGGGAATCTGGTCTGCATGCGCGCGTGTGTGGGGGGGTCCCACTTACAGGACAGACGAAGGACACTGCAGTAATCTCGAGTATGGGGGACCCCTAGCCAGGAGGCAAAAGTGGGGTACACTCACCTCTCCGCCTTTGGGTCCGCTGGCTGGAGCTGCTGAGGCTCCGGGTGTGGGGAGAAGCGCGTCCCCCGCCAGGCCCGGGGGCTTGGGGCCCTGCTCCGGTCCTGGTCAGAAGGCCGCGGTCAGTGGCTCGCCGCTCTCTGCTGGGGGGCTCCTCCTCCGCAGCCCTCTGCCTCCTCCTGCCGCCCGCCCCCCCCTCGGCCGCCGAGAACCGTACATTCACCTGGCTCCCACCCGCCCCCCCCCGCTCAGGGCCCGCCTCACCTGTCCTGCTGTCTCACCTGTCCTCCTGCTTGCTTTCCCCCCATCCCTCCCCTCCCTCCCCCCGCCCCCTGCCACCCCCCAAACTCCCCCTCCCAACCCTTAGCAACACCCTCTGTCACTTCCTGGTTTTTCACCCGCCCCCCCCAGGCCCCCCTCCCTCCGCCCAATAAGGACATAAACTTCAACCCCTTGGTCCAGCCAGTCTCTGCAGGGCGCAGATGGATCCCTCCCTCCTTTTTCGCTCTGTTCTTCCAAGCTCTTACTTTGCACTCTGAGCTTTTCCCACCCTCCTCTTTTCCCTCCTTCTTTCCTTGTCTCTCTCTTTCTCCCTTCACCTGCCGCGGTCCCTTTCCCCCTCCCTCTTCTCTTTCTCTCTCTCTTTCTAGCCCCTATCTCTCCCAGTCCACCTTAACTCGAGCTCCGCCCTCGACCCCCATCCAGCCCTCCGCCGCTACTCCGCCCCGCCCCCTGCACTCCACCGCCCTGTCCGCCCATTGGCCTGAATGCCCGCCCATCCCAAGTGGGTCCCGCCTTGCGTAGGGCCAGGGAGGGGGCGGAGCCTAGGGGGCTGGCCTGAAACCTGGAGGGGAAGAGGAGGGGGCAGTGTCCGCAGCGGCCGGGGAACCGAGCACCCCCCCCCCCCCGCAAAAAGGGCTCTCTCACTTCTCTAAGAGGGGCTTCTGTAGGGTCAGCACCTCGGGAGGGAAGGGTATGAGGAGGTCGAAAATAGGCTAGGTGGGGGTGAGGCAGGGACTTAGGGGGTTGAGGAAGGGGGTCCCGTGAGGGACTATAATCAGGTCAGGGCCCCTGGAGGTAGGGGGAGGGGAGCCACCCGGCCATCAACTCCAGCTCCTACGCCCCACCCCCAACCCCCTTAGAAGGAACGGGGGAGATGAGGCTGCAGGCACCCTGCCTCCCTCCCCACGCGTGACGGCGCCCCGCGGGGAGGGAACGGCGCCCTGGGCAAGCAGCCTCTGCGCTCCAGCCGGTGCCCGCTGCGGCCTTGGCATTGTCGAAGGGGAGGGGCCAGGTCCGTGAAGGGGGAGGGGGAGGAACGCTGAAGCTCCTGCTCCCCGCCTCCATCCCGCTGTGCCATAAGTGGAGAAACTGAGTCTCCGCGGAGAGACATCTGGACTTGGATTTGCTCAGAGACCCAGAAGGCGAGGGGGACCTGAGTGTTTTACGATGTATATGTAGGTTTAGGGGGATCGAGATATGTGCTTCAGTGCCCCCCAACTGAGGAAGGTAGCCCGTTTGGGACGCTTCCAACTGGGCCTGAGGCGCTACGTACCCCAAAGAGCCCCTCCCATTAGTGTAAAACTGATTCAAATCCGGCTATCGCGGGCCAGGTTCCGCTCCCCGCGGCCTGCCGGGCCGAACCGGGTCGAGCTCGCTTTCTCCAACCCCAGCCCCCTCCGCAGGGGGCCTCCCTCCCTTTTCAGCAGGTGGCTCCGCGGGACACCAGCTCAACCTGTTGGACCACAATAGGCGGCGCCAGGGGGGCCCTGGCCCTCACCCGGGCTGACCCGGGATCCCCGCGCAGGGGGAGGGGCGGAGTGCTGGTCCCTCCCTCCCTCTCCCTCCGGCCGTGACTCAGCCTCGGGGCCGCTGCCCTGCTCCCCAGCCAGGGGCGGAAAGTGTGAGGCGCCCCTGAGGGCCTAGGCCAAACCAAACAGCCCCCCACCCCAGACATTATCTCACTGTAGAATTGGGGGGGTTCTAGGAAGGAGGGGGTAGCAGCAGCAGGAACGGGGCGCTCCCGATAGGTAATCCGCTCCGGGTTTTCTTATCGTCCCTGTCCCCCATGGGTCCCGAGGCTGGTCACTGCTCCGGGTTTTCTTCTCGGCCCCGCCGGACAGATTCTGGTTCGTCAGAGCCCGGAGCCGGTGGCGTCCAGGCCAGGGTTTTCCCCTCCCTCCTGCAGCTCGGGGTCGCGCTAGACTGGAGAAGGGCTGTGCCAGGGGCAAGGCGACAGTGCCAGAAGCACAAGTGAAATGGAGAGGGGGCTGCTTCGGGCTGGAGAGGGCATGGAAAGTGGCTCGGGGAGGGCAGAGCCAGAGCCTCTAGAAGCAACAGAAAGGAAGGCGCCTTGGCATCAGCCCTTAGGTATAGAAAAATGAACAACGGCCTCGCCATGTCCCCCGTTCCTGGGGGTCGTGGCAGGTGTCTTGTTGGACCCTACCTGTATCTTTTAGCAGCCGGAATGCATTTCCCACTTTAGTCTGGACAGTCCTGGAACCCTTAGTGACCACCTCTCGCCCGCCCCCCCCCCCCCGCCCCCAACACACACACATTCTCGGCTCCCTTCCTCGCTCAGAAGTCAGAGGGTGGAACCCCAACTTGAAATTCCCGCCTAATCCCCAACTCCAAGCCTTACCTCGCCAAACAACTGAGGCTATTTCAGCCCAGAAAAGTTGACTGGGGGCCCCGCCCCCTCCCACGAAACCCCCGAGGCCTGCCACCACCCTTGCCCAGCCACTAGGCCTGTACTGGAACCGGGAACTGGAGGGCAAGTGTGGGATCTCCAAGGGGCTTCCTGGGGATCTGGGCGCTTCCAAGATCCACACTTTCAGACATATATTTTCAGGCAACCAACTAGACCTAAATTTGGGGGGCAAGTTAGCAGGAGGTCTGTAAATACCCGGAGGATGAAGTGGTTGACCAAAGAGAAGGATGAATGTCCAGGCCTGCTGGGAGTTAGCCCCTTTTAAGGAGAACTGCACACCTGGGGCTGGGGCCACGTGCGCCAAGGAGCAGCTGCAAGGGAGCTGGATACTTGCAGAGCCCGGAGAAGAGAGTACTTTGACGGGAAAAAAGGCAAAGCTGGGCCTGGGCGGGGTCCTGAGAGAGTGGTTCTAGGGGCCTGTTTTGGAATGTGGAGGGGCTGAGCTGGAAGCGGAGCTTCAGCCTGCGCCGGGCGCCCACCTCTTCCCCACTCTCCGCCTTCCCCAAGCTGCCTCCGCTTCCCTCGAAAAACCCGCCGCCCAGGAAACCGCTGGGGGCGCTCAGACCGCAGCCCCGGCGCCCCCACCGTGACCGCCCAACCCACCTGAAGGGACCGTGGCTGCCAGGGTTGCCCCCCTCCCGCCGACTCCCCCCACACCTGCGGGCTGCTCTATTTATAACTCGGCGCCTATTCCGGGCCTCTGGGCGGGAGCGCGCTGCAGCGCAGCGCTAATCGTCGCCGGGATCTCTGCGCCCCCCAGGGCAGGGGGAGATAAATTTAGCCTCAGGAAGCTCGGGGGAACATTTTCCAAAACTCCGCGTCCCAGAGAAGGCGAAACAGAACCCCCTTGCCCTCAGCTTCCTCCCGCCAGCCGCCAGGCGGCGCAGGTCCCTCAGCTTCTCGAGCCTTGAAGCTGGGGTAGGCAAAGAATTGAGAACGAACGACCTAAGGGCACAAAGGGGCGCCCGTCAGAGATGGCCAGAAAAATGGATATGCTCCTAAGGTTGGCAAAGACGGGAGTAGACAGCTTCAGCTGGGAGTAACTAGGAAGGACTTCTGCCTTTTGAAGGGGAAATAACTCATGTGTAAACGAGATGCAAATAGGGATGCAAATAAGAGCCAATGCCCTTGGAGGTCGGCGCTCTGGCGCCAGTGAAACAACTGCCACACTGCCTTCTGCCCGCCTTTCAGTGTTGCTGGGAAAACGTGGGACTCTCCCAAGAGCATCACTATAATATCTAGTTAATTGCGCATGGCTCCTCAGACCACTTTTCTCGATCCCTCTCCACCTACTTTCTGCACACCATTGAGGATCATGTTCGAAGTAATCAGCTGGGAATCCCGGTTATGAATGAGGCCGCTTTTCCTGCGCATGCTGTCGTATTTGGGGAGTCACTTCCAGTTCTGCCGGTTCAGTTCTTCGAGTTCCGACGAGGAAACTGAGATAGAGTGAGGAAAACTGACCTCACCCAAAGCACCAGTGCAGGTACAAAGCCGGTACTGGTAAAACGCTTCCTAGGTGACGCACGCAGTGGTAAAGAACCTGCCTGCCAATGCAGGAGAAGCCAGAGACGTGGGTTCCATCCCTGGGTCGGGAAGATCCTCTGGAGTAGGGAATGGCAACCCACTCCAGTATTCTTGCCCGGAAAATTCCATGGACAGAGGAGCCTGGCGGGTTACAGTCCATAGTTTCTCAAAGACTCAGACAGGACTGGGCACCGCGCCTTTACCTTTTACCCCTTCAGCTCTGCCTGGTCTCTTTCCACACTTTACCGGCCTAGTCCTCTACCCCTTGTTGCCACTAGGGGGTTCCTGGGGGGGACGAGGGGTAGATGAGCTCTTACCCATTCCTCCCTGTCTTGGTGCTCCCTATCTTCCTTTATCCCTCCCCTCATCCCCCTCCAGTGAGTTCTGGAGAGAGTGGTTTGGACATTCAAAACCGGAGCTTATTCTAGATGGGAAGAGAACACTACAGGGAAACTGCCATATCTCACTTTTCCTTCTAGACCAGTGGGGAGTCTCTTGGCTCTGTGGCTGACATGGAAAGGGCATAGCTGGGCCTCCCAAATGCCCCCAGCAGGAAATGAAGAACAGGGGAGCTTAGGGTTGAGGTCAAGCGGGAGATCATGGACTGGGTGTAGAACAGAGTTGATTGTCCCCTCCACCCTTTCGCTTTCCTGGCCCTGCCTCCCAGGCCACTTAGACCACCATCCCCAGCACGCGTTCAGAAGAGGAAGGCAGGCTAATTGAGAGAGGCTCTGAATTTGAGATGAAAAAAATCTGGGTTCACCAAATGACTACCCTATTGCAGAGTGCTGTTTGTGTGACTTTGGAGAGGTCACCTCAGCTCTCAGGGCTTGTTCCTTCATGTAAAGATATGATAATTACTCTTGTCCTGCCTACTTTTGAAGTGGACTTTTGTAAGGCTCAGAGCACTCTAGCTGAAACAGGCTTTTGGAATGGTGTATGAGGTTTTTGTTATCCTCCCCATCTCTCTCTTCAATCTTTCCACTTTCAGAGCTCTGACACTCTCTTTCCAGCTCTGACACTCTCCCTGGGCTACTGGCAGTCACTACTTGTCTCCCTCCTTCAGCTCCTACCGTGGGCCACAGCCCTGGGCCCTGCCTTCCTCTACCTACCACTTCCCCAGTGGCCCTTGCCAGACATCCCCTCCCCTGGCAAAGTCAGAAGCCTCAGACTTTAGGATCCACCTCCAGCACTGCTGCAGCTTAGTGGGAGTGAGGTCTAAGGAAGGAAAAGGAGAAAGACTTCTCGAGCTTGAGCTCGAGTGAGGGAAGGGCTGGAGCCTGCCAAGCAGGGTGCAGACTACAGTGGGGAAAGGGAACTCCAAATTCAGAGGCGAAGGTGAATTCTTTATCCACCTCTACCACTAACCTCTCTCTGGGTGGATTTAGGACCTTCTCACTGCTGGGCCCTGGGGTTCTGGAGACACAGGGAAGAACACTGACCTGCATTTTGTGGATGCGGGGCTGCCAGGGATAAGAAATAACCTTGATTTGGAGTACTATAGAGTACCATGCTACCATAAAAAAGAATGGACAGGCTGTAAGTATATTGGTATGAAATCCTTTACAAGGTATGTGAAGCAAAAACAGCAAGGTGCAGAGTAGGGTGTAGAGTATGTTATTAACTAGAAGGACAAATATATGCAGAATGCAGCCACTTCTCTCCACTGCTATGGCTGTAAGCCTGCTATAAGCCACCAACACATCTGGCCCCAATTGTGCCCATTACCTCCTAAGAGGTCTCTACTGTTCTACCCTTGGTCCCCTAAAGGCTATTCTCAACCCAGCGCCAGTGTGAACCTTTTAAATAAAAAAACCAGTTCATGCTCAGCTGCCTGCAACAGTTCCTTATTTCACTCAGCATACAATCTCAAGTTGTTACCATGGCCTACTAGGCTTGCTCCAACTCCCACCTCTAGCTCAACTTTCTCTTTTTCCATAGCACCTACCTAATAACATCAATGTGCTTGTTTTTATGTTTATATTTTCTGTCTCTACCCACCAGCACGCAAGCTCCATAAGTATCAGTTCAGTTCAGTCGCTCAGTTGTGTCCGACTCTTTGTGACTCCATGAATCACAGCACGCCAGGCCTCCCTGTCCATCACCAATTCCCGGAGTTCACTCAGACTCACGTCCATCGAGTGGGTGATGCCATCCAGCCATCTCATCCTCTGTCGTCCCCTTCTCCTCCTGCCCCCAATCCCTCCCAGCATCAGAGTCTTTTCCAATGAGTTAACTCTTCGCATAAGGTGGCCAAAGTACTGGAGTTTCAGCTTTAGTATCGTTCCTTCCAAAGAACACCCAGGGCTGATCTCCTTTAGAATGGACTGGTTGGATCTCCTTGCAGTCCAAGGGACTCTCAAGAGTCTTCTCCAACACCACAGTTCAAAAGCATCAATTTTTCGGCACTCAGCCTTCTTCACAGTCCAACTCTCACGTCCATACATGACCACTGGAAAAACCATAGCCTTGACTAGACGGACCTTTGTTGGCAAAGTGATGTTTCTGCTTTTGAATATGCTATCTAGGTTGGTCATAACTTTCCTTCCAAGGAGTAAGCGTCTTTTAATTTCATGGCTGCAGTCACCATCTGCAGTGGTTTTGGAGCCCCCAAAAATAAAGTCTGACACTGTTTCCACTGTTTCCCCATCTATTTCCCATGAAGTGATGGGACGGGATGCCATGATCTTTGTTTTCTGAATCTTGAGCTTTAAGCCAACTTTTCCACTCTCCTCTTTCACTTTCATCAAGAGGCTTTTGAGTTCCTCTTCACTTTCTGCCATAAGGGTGGTGTCATCTGCATATCTGAGGTTATTGATATTTCTCCTAGCAATCTTGATTCCAGCTTGTGCTTCTTCCAGTCCAGCATTTCTCATGATGTACTCTGCATAGAAGTTAAATAAGCAGGGTGACAATATACAGCCTTGATGTACTCCTTTTCGTATTTGGAACCAGTCTGTTGTTCCATGTCCAGTTCTAACTGTTGCTTCCTGACCTGCATACAGATTTCTCAAGAGGCAGGTCAGGTGGTCTGGTATTCCCATCTCTTTCAGAATTTTCCACAGTTTATTGTGATCCACACAGTCAAAGGCTTTGGCGTAGTCAATAAAGCAGAAATAGATGTTTTTCTGGAACTCTCTTGCTTTTTCCATGATCCAGCGGATGTTGGCCATTTGATCTCTGGTTCCTCTGCCTTTTAAGTATAGGGATCTGTTTTGTTCTCTGCTGTATTCAAAGCAGCCAGAATGGCATACAGCAGATGCTCAATAATATATGTTAAATGAATGAATGAATCTTTTGCCATTTGCAACAGCATGGTTGAACCTGGAGGGTATTATGCTTAATGAAATAAGCCAGAGAAAGACAAATATGGTATGTTATCACTCACACATGGAATCTAAAAAACAAAACGAATGGATATAAGATACAGAGAACAAACTAGTGGTTACTAGTGGAAAGGGAAGGGGGAGGGACAAGATAGGTCTAGGGGATTAAGAGGTACAAACTACTATGTATAAAATAAATAAGCTACAAGTATATTTTGTACAGCACAGGGAATATAGCCAACATTTTATAATATCTTTAAATGGAGTATAATCTATAAAAATTTTGAATCACTATGCTGTATACCTGAAACTAATATAATATTGTAAGTCAACTATACGTCAATTTAAAGAACTTAAAAAAAAAATGCTGTCCAAGAAACGGGTCACCATGGTTACCTCTGGGGAGGAAAGCCAGGGGATAGGTGCTAGGGGATAAAGAATTATCAGAGTTCTTTGCTCTAGGCATACGTTACTTTGACAAACAAAGAAAAAGAAAACAAGCCCAGGGGAAAAGGAGTTAACTAAGAAGTCTGAGGAAGAGCTGGTCCCTGGCAGTGGGAGAGGGTCGCATACACCACCTCCAGGCCAGTGTCCCAGGACAGAACGGGGCAAAGGCATAACTGGGTCCCAGAGAATGCTGGGTAGAGATCCGAGGGACACTTTGGCTGGCTCTGAGGTTGTGGGGGTCTGAGTGGGCATGTCAGTAGGCAGGAGCAGGACGATGTAAATAACTGGTGTGTACTGATCCCAGGGAGTGATTCAGGGAGAGCATGTGTTGGTGGCTGCCAAGGGGAAGCGAAGAGTCAATTCTGCTCATTTTGGCTGTGTCCTGTGCATTGTCATAAGCCTGCAGGACAGCTTTCCCTTGCAGCTTTGTGTGTGAGCTAGAGGAGCAGGGCCTGATCTCTGTAAGCTGGGAACTAGTACCAGCTCAGTGCTTTCCCCAAGATCTTCAGGGGCAGGGAGCTGGCTAGATCAGGTCTTCTATTTAGGTTCCCAGCCTTACATGGAGGGCCTCATAAAGACCCCACCCAAGCTAGACTCCTCCCTTTCTACAAGTTGGGAGGAACCGGGCCTTTCCACCCAACGCCCTCCCCACCCAGGCACCAGTGAGTCAGGAAACCTGGCTTTCAGTCTTTCTATCCAGGACAACCTCCTTTCCTCCCTGGGTCCCAAACTGTTCCCGTGCTGACTTTTTCTGATTCCCCTGTAGACATTTAGAACTTTCGGTCTCAAGGCCTATTTATTATACATATAGTTCAGTGATTCTCAAACAGAGAGACTGGGGGCAGGCCATTCCTGGTATTGGGAGGGTATGGTAAGATCAGCCATCTGGGCCAGTAGGCTCCCCGAGCCAGACTTGGAGGAGCGCCAGGTCCTGCTGCAGTCTGACTGGGGTCCTAGCCAGCAGGCCAAGCTCCTGTGCACCAGAGGTGCGCTGGAGGTGGGGGCTGGGTACGGAGGCCCAGAGATGAGGCAGGTCTGACAGATGGCACAAACTGGAACCAGGATAGCACTTCACTTGGTGTTTGTGGCCCATCCTTGGTCAAGCACAGCCGGCTCCGGGAGTCTTGATGGACGCTGGACTGGGTGCTATAAAAAGAAGAATGGGAAGCTGAGAGGCAGGCTCTACCACAGAAGTTGCAACCGTGCCTCCTGTCTGTCTGCTCTACCCTGCCCACCTGAATGATGCCAGCCATGGTGCCCGTGGAGTGGAGGCAGGTCTCTGCCACCATTAATCCAGCAGCTCCTTGATACACCAGCAGCAGAGGAGGATGTAGGCTATTTCCTTCAGGGTCCGCTGCAGGCCCTCCCACCCTGTGCCCATCTTCATGATGGGAACCCTAAGTCCAGTGTCTCTCAGGACTCCTCCGAGGGAGAAGGGCAGGGTCTGGGCTAGGGGCTGTGTCCGGGGCTGCATGTGGGCTGCAGCTGAGGAAGGGTGTGGTAGCTGCGTCCTGTGCCTTTTATCTTCATTGTCCCCACCCCCTTCAGACCTCATGACTGTGGGCACAAGGGCCCCAGGGTCTAGCACAGGAAGGTTCTGGGCCCGAGAATGGGCTGAGTCAGCCCCTGTGCCCAGGGATGCTGGGATGGGGTTAGTAGGAGGGCCTGGCCACTCCATCTTTCATCCTCCATGGCCAGGCCAGCTCAGCTTCCCTTTTTCCAGCCTGGGTCTTCAAACCCTGGGTCTACTGGCTGGTTGTCCCTCCCCTCTACCCCCCAGGGTTGGCACTGCTCCCTGCTTCTGCCCTCTAGTGGGCTCCTGCTGAGGCTGGCACTGAAAATCATCAGAGAGAGCTCCTTTCCAGCCTGCTCTCCCCCACATCCCCCTTAGAGTGAGCACTGGGGGCTCCGAGCTGCCAGGGCCTGGCTTCCTTTTGCTTCTCCCGTTCCCTGAAGCAGGAAGACAAAGGCAGAGCCAGAGCAACAGGCACAGGAGAGGTGGTTTATTGACAGGTTAGACCCCAGGATGGCCTCCTTCCTTCCCTCCTTGGAAAGGGCGGGAGTGGGAGGTCACGTGCGGGAGTTCCGCTCCTCGTCTTCATTCTCAAGCAGGTAGGCCGGACGGTAGGTGGGCTGTCCTCCTGGGCTCAGGCACTTCAGGGCCGGGTTCCGTACTGTGTTCTCCCGGCTTCCCAGTGATGTGTAGCTGGGTGGGGGGTGGGGTGGGGG
This sequence comes from Bos mutus, assembly GCF_027580195.1. Lineage (NCBI taxonomy): Eukaryota > Metazoa > Chordata > Mammalia > Artiodactyla > Bovidae > Bos > Bos mutus. Next base: position 19,141,773 of record NC_091619.1, on the reverse strand, counting down.
GGGTGGAGGGTATGGTGGGTTTGTGGTGGGCTTGGTGTTCCCAGTCCCAGCACCCTCATGTCTTCCACATACCCATCCTGTTCCCCCAACAGCTTACCCTCGGTCATACAGGATACAGTAGGGGACAAACAGTTGGCGCAGAAAGTCCCAGATGTCTCTGTAGGTCCAGTCCTGGGAGGCCAGCATCAGAGCGGAGTCACAAATACTCCCCCTCCTACATCTACCTTCATCCACCTGGGAAAGAGCCTATCCCAGTTCTTTTGCTCCCCTATCCTTGGAGGGAGGGCCTGCTACTAAACTCTCCGGTACATCTTGCTCTGTGTATGCCAATCAATGAGAGAAACCATCCCGTCCCCTCCCCATTCTCAATCCACCCTCCGCTGGCATGTAATTTCCAGGAGGAAAGGGAGAGGCTGTTTAAGGCTATTTGTGTAAGCCTGTGCTGTCCAGTAGAACTTTCTGCAATGATGGAAATGGTCTGTATCTATGCTGTCTAACATGGTAGTCATTTGACATAGGGCTAGTACAACGTACAACTAAGGAACTGAAGTTTGAATCGTATTTAATTAAAAAATTGAGATATAATTCATAAGCCATGATATTCATCTTTTTAAAGTATACAATTCAACTTTTTAAAGCAATTTGTATTTCATTTCAATTAATTACAATTCAAGTGTAAATAAATGGCTCACGGCTACCATATTGGACAGCACAGGTCTAAGACACTGTTCGGTCCACAATGCTTGCTGTTGAATTAGTGCTCAATATAACCTGATCAAAAGGCTGAATGAATAAATACCACTGCCTCCCTTGGCTGATGGGGCCATTTCATCCAAGCCCAAGCCCGCCCCAGGAAGCCAGGGTGCAGTGACTGACGGGGGACAGGAGACTGAAGGCAAGAAACCCCCTTCCCCATACCAGGAGTGGGTTGATGCGCATGAATGCAGGCCAGCCTGGGTCGGTGGGGCTGAAGGGGCAGAGGCTGCAGGAGTAGGGGTCAGTGCGGCGGGTGCCCATCAGCACAGCCTCCAGCTGGGGGTGCCGTGCCTGCAGCTCACTTAGGGCCTGCTTCATGTCTCCTTCAGCCTCCAGCACCTGCAGATTGTACCTGAGGAAGAGCGCCGGGAGTCAGGAATGGGCCCTGCCAAGTCCCTCTGGAATCCCAAATCTCCAAGGCCCCTAGTACCTCTTGATGGTGTCCTGTAGAAACTGCTCCAGCTCAGGGAAAGGGGAGATGCTGCGGATATACAGGATCTGGAGGGGCTCCTGAGCATCAGGGCACTTCCTGGGGAGGAGGCAGGATCCATTGGCTTGCCAGGATGGGCAAGGAAACACTCCCCAGAGAGCTTGCTCTGTTCCCTTTGGCCACTGGGATAGACACCCTCTCCTTCTCCCTTTTCGGCCTTCTCATCTGAAGGGAAGAACCCATTTCCTCTGGCAAGCCCACTCTGATCTCTAAAACCTGGAGCCCACACCCGTTTCTAGTATGTAGGCCTTACCTCCCGACAGGACTGTGACTTCCCTGTGGTTGGGGAAGGTGGCTGGCACATCCATACCCAGGGCCAGGTAGGTGTCAGATGCTCAATAAATATGGGGAGGATCAGAACTGGTCACTGTGGCTACTGCCCTGCCAAGCCCCACCCAGACACCCCCCTTCCTTCCTGCTTCTTAGGATGGGGAACTAGCCAATGGGGCAGCTCTATCTCTGGGGTCTGCCTCCAGGGGGTGAGCTCACCTCTGCACTGCGGCATGGAAGAGGTGCAGGAGGGCAGTGCAGTCCTTGCCCCCGTTGAAGCCCACGCAGAGCTGGGTGAGGCTGTACCGAGCCAGGGCAGTCTCAATGGTCTGGAGGGCACCTGCCACCTTCTCCCCCAGAGAAGACCCTGCCAGGCAGGCAGGGAAGAGGGCATCAGTTAGCTACATATGGCTGTCAGAGGGCAGTGGGGGCCAAGCTGCCCTTGCTTTAGCCCCTCTCTATCTTCCCAGTGTTCAATTCCTTCATCTGCCCCTGGCCCGCCATTTAGCCATACCTCACGGTATTCTTCACCTCAGTGTATTCCCTCTGAGGGGTCCTGGTTTCTTTTCATTCTCCTACAGCTCATGCTGCTTCCTTCCCTCTTTCACACTGTCCTCCTGCCCATCTCCTGGTCTAACCAAATTCTTCTTGCATGTGTGTGTGCTAAGTCGCTTCAGTTGTGTCTGACTCTTTGTGACCCTACGGACTATATTCTGCCAGGCTCCTCTGTCCACAGGATTCTCCAGGCATGAATACTGGAGTGGATTGCTATGCTCTCCTCCAGGGGATCTTCCTGACCTAGGGATCAAACCTGCGTCTCTTAAGTCTTCAGCATTGGCAAGGGGGTTCTTTACCACTAGCGCCATGTGAAAATCCTCCTTATCACTCAGCTTATGTGTCACTCACCCAGGGAAGCCTTCTCCAAGCCCAGATCAAGGCTGATCTCCCTGCTGTGGAAATCCCTTCATCACTGACCCCTCATGCACGATTACCTTTTTAACATCCCCCTCTCCTGTTAAAACTCCTTGTCCAGAGCAGGGGTACCTCTGTCCTGTTGCGCTAAACCCCCAACACCCAGCACAATGTTGCTGAAAGGAGGTACTCAATTGATATTTATTGGAAGAATGAATGAATCAGCTGTAGCTATCTTCTACCTTCTCTTGGATCTGCGGCAAGCCTCCAACAGCCCACCACTCCTAAGACCTAGGGTGGCACCAGTGGTCTGGCACCTTCTGCCCCTTCCCCAGGAGGTGCCTACCTGACTCAGTGAGTTTGTACACGGCCTCACCGGCCTGCTCCACGGCATTGGGCACGTAGGGCACCACTGATCCTTGGGGTAGACGGGCGGTCAGGTAGGCCAGGCACTCCTCCAGGGGCCCTTCTTCCTCAGAGTCCAGTGTCAGCTTCACCTGATAGTAGTTACTGCCCCAGTCAGGGTAGGAACCCAGGCCAAGCCTGCGCCCAAAATGGGCCTGGGCCTCAGCCAGGATGGGGGCGATAGAGGCCTCGTTAGCTGCCACATACATTTCCCGCAAGTGGAACTGAACAGCTGTGTTTTGGAACAGCCCCTTCAGCCCTTCCAGCACCCGACGCAGCAGCTCCGGAATTCCCGGGAAGAGGTAGACATTTCGGACGGAGACTAGTGGGAATCGGAAGGGGTGGCCAGTGTGAGGATCTGTGCCATAATGCAGGCGGGCAGAGGTGGGCACCCGTGACAGTTTCTCCCAGCCCGCCCCTCCTAGGGCCTTGATGGCCGCTTCCAGCTCAGGGTGTGGCTTAAGCTCGTCCCCAAAAGCCTGGGCCACTGCCTCAAACGTCACATCATCATGTGTGGGGCCGATACCCCCTGCTGTGAGGACGTGGGTGAAGCGGCTGGAGAAAGCTGTGATCTCAGCTGCGATGGTGGCTACCTCGTCGGGTACCACAGAGACTCGGCACACCTGGACCCCCAGGGAACGCAGTGTCCGGCACAGAAAGTAGGTGTTGGTGTCTTGAGTGTGTCCCTGGGAGATTGGGGATGGGGAAGATGAGCATGTCAGTGCTGTGGGGATGCAGGGCAAAGCAGGAAGGATCAAGCTGCAACTGCCTGCTGACAGAGCACTCTGCTCTTTGGGGGACACCCACCTCTGGCAGCCCACAAGCCCACACTGGGCCCAAGAGTGGGAAAATCCATGTGAATGGAGTCAGGGGTAATGTGATCCACCTTGGGCTTCCATCTCTGCGCTTGGACCTTGACCTCCTCTCTGCTTATGGATTCAATTATCAATTTTATGTGGACCACTCATCCACTTCCTCATCAACCCTGACAGTTTCAGTCCCCTGGCCCCAAGTGCTTAAGGGCATCTTCAGATTTCTGGCCGTTGTTACTTGGGTCAGTGGCATCCTCAGACACTGTCTGCAGCCTGTCAGGCCCTTCATGCTGTCAATTCTACTTCTGAAATGTCTCTCCATCTGCTCTCTTCTTTGTTCCTACTGCCACCAAACAGGTCCTTGGCACCTTTCACCTGGATGGTGGCAACAGACCCCTGGCCAGGCTCCCAGTGTCCTGCCACAGCACTCTGCCCTAGGCCTCTGCAGCAACCTTGCTAACATGTCACTGTGATTGTGTCACTCTTGGCTCAAAAGTCACTTGTTATTTCCAACCATATACAGAATAAAGTTCAAATTCCTTTGCAGAATATCTGAGGCTGTGTGTCTCTGGTGTGTACGCATTCTTCTTTTCTAGCCCTATCTCCTTCTACTTCTCTAGAGTTTAGTGGTTAAGGTTGGCTCTGGAGTAAATGTGAATCAAGTTGGAATCCCACCTACCACTTATAGCTGTTCAGGGAAAGCCTCTCAACCTTTCTGAGCCTCAGTCTCAGTATCTATTCATTGAGATTTGGAATAAAAGTACCCACGTCATAGGGTTGTTGTAAGGATTAGGAAAATCACATATGTGATGTAATACAAGCACACTGCCAGGCCCTAGTAAGCACTCAATATTACTATTACAAACCTGATGCCCACCATGACCTCTAGTGAGACTTCCCTGATCATTCAGAAGAGATTTCCCCCTTCTAGTACTTTCCTTCTATCTCTCCTGAATGCTTTGGGTCATTTTTCCAAATAGGTTGGACATAACTCTGAAATAATACATGCACCTGTACCTCCTATACACGCTGGACTCCTTGTCATTTCTGTAAAGGTCCTCCTCCCCCTACCATACTGCTTGGCAATTTGTAGGGAATTTGCTACAAGTTTTTCAACACAGTAATCGAAAGAATAAGGGTCACTTTCCCTCCAATATCTTGGACTCACTCCAGGGCCCTACTGCAGCAAGAGGGCTCCCACCCTGGTTCACCCTCCCTCAACAGAACGTGGAGCAAGCTCCCAAGGACCGGAGAATGCTGCCCCTCCCCCCTCCTCTGTCCCAGACACACCTTGAGGATCTCATCTCCAACAATGATGATGCCCGCCGTCACGCTGCGCCCTGGCGGAGGTTCAGAGGCCCTAGATGCCATGGTCCTGCCTTCTCTGCCCCTCCGGAAGGCCCTCCAGTAGCCACCCAGACCCCCAATTAGGGGTCGCAAGCATTGGGGGCCAGCCAGGTCTACAGGGCACTGAGGGTCATAGCCTGGGAAGAGGGATTCCGGGGTGGAGGGAACCTGGAGGAGCCAGAAAGGACAATGGGGAAGAGGAGGAGTGCATAGTTTTCCTCACCAGGCCCTTGACAATAGACTCCTTTATCCCTGTCCGTTTAATAAACGTGTTCTTAAACTCTAGCCCACACCTCTTTCAATGTCTTCTATGCTCCGTCCTAGTCGCCTTAAAATGTCCTTCTCTCCCGAATCTACCACTTAAAAATGTCTTCTGCTGCAGAGCTCGGCTCCTCTAGGGTCGGCTCTATCCAGGGCATCTGTGCTTTTATATTTATATGTGTCTTCTCTTTGGGGCACCTGTCCCTTTAAATGTCTACCTTATCCTGGGCCTTGGCTCCTTTAAATACGTTCCCTCCTTACACCACCGACCAGAACTCAGCAGCCTTCTTCTGCAGGCTTCCACACCCTTTCTGGCCCAGAATCCTGTCTTTTCCCGCCACGCTTCAGACTGCTGAGCTCTTCCAGGTTCTCACCTGCCTCTTACTCTTTCACCGGGTCTTTCCCTCTCCTTTCCTCTTGTCTCGGGGCAGCTTCCGTACTCAGAGTCCCGCCTCAGATTCACACTCACCTCATATTAATTGGTTATTTTGGCCGTCGCTCAGACTACTTCTATGGGTCCATTGGTGTAGTCGACCATTGCTCGCGAGCTTCATCCAGAGGGCGGGAGTGGTGCTGGGTTGTTATTGGCGACAACCACGTGGCCACCCTCACCCGGAAGCGAGGGGGCTGGGCCTTAGCCGGGGGGCGGGGCTTTTCTCTCAGGAAAGAACCTGAGGAGTGGAAGGAGCCGAGGGCTGAAGGGGCTCTAAGGTGTTTGTGGTGCTCCCCTCTGGTGCTGGAAGTAAGGAGGCGCTTGACTCTCACCTCCGCTCAGTGTTCAAATTCTTGCGTGCACATACTATCTGTTACTCATGAACCATGACTCATTCTGAGGAGTCAGGGGCTGCACTGGTGTCAAAGGGGATTTTACACTGAAGCAAGTGGAAGTTGGACGGACACCAAGAAAAATTGTCAGGATTGCCCGTGAGTTAATGAGATCCTGGTGGTGAGCTTTTATTGTGTGGAACTTTCATTTGTCTCTTATAAACGATAAAGCTAATTACTTCAGCTTTTTTGACAACGAAGTCTTGCCCCACCTTGTTCCAGATGGTGCTTTAAACATAACCTCTCCCAGTTAATTGGTCTTGTAGGTACAAGTGAGGGCAGCGACAAAGGGAGGGCCACTGTCCACTTTGGATTCTCAGCTTCCACTTATTTTGCCTCTGGTCTAAAAGTACTTAATACTCCTGTCAATCGTCTGGGGGCCTTTTTAATATGCTGATTAAATCTACAGGATTCTGGCCGTTTGGGTGGGGCCAGAGATCTGCATTTAACAAACGCTCCTGTCATGCTGATGCCATTGCTTTTTGTAGTAAAGGTCTAAAATTTCATGTGGAGAACTGAGCCACACTGCCTCATTTTACTCTGCTAAAACCCCTCTGAGACAGATATGCCCATTTTACAGATGGGCAACAGGTTCAAAAAGGTGAAGAGATGCCACATAAACCCCACAAAAACACTTCAGTGAATGATAGAGCCAGGCTTCTAGAACCTTCAGGTAATAAGCCCAGTTTTGTTTTTCCAATTAAGAGAGTCTCCACTCTAAAAAAACAAACTTGGGCTTTCCTAATGGCATAAGCCATATGCTACAGTATCTTTAATAATCATGGTGATATTTGACAAGCCCCTCCCTGAAATGCCTCCTCCCTACCCATCAACATCAGCTCTGAGTCTTTTAGTGGGTTCTCAAATTTAAGTGTGCACCAGAATCACCTAAAGAGCCTGTTAAAATGTCACTGTGTCCAACCCTTAGAGTTTGATTCAGTAGGTCTAGGGTGGAGTCCAAGAATGAGCACTTCTGGGTTTCCAGGTGATTCTGATGCTTCCGGACCAGGGACCACACCTGAACGCTGACTACTGCTGCTCTAGGAATAAATGAGTGAAAAATTAAGAGAAAGTGGGAAGACTAATCTCCCTTACTGAGCACTACTATTGAAAGTAGAAAGTAAGCTGCTATTTGGCAAAATGCCTCTTAAATAGCCACAGTTTACAACCGTTTTCTCAAAGCTCAGTGCAGTAACTACCTTTTTAAGAATGCTTGAAATCCCCTTATCCAGGTGAAATCCCCTTATCCAGGCCATACCCCAGACCAATTAAGTCCACTTCCCTGGGAATGACTCAGGTATCAGCACTTTAAAGCTACTCAGGTGATTCCAATGTTTGGCCAAAGTGAGAACCACTGAAAACACTCCCAAACCACTCTGTGGACTGAACAGGCCATAGATGTGCCGGAGCCTTAGGCTGGTCAGGAAGTGGAGTATACTAGCAGCCCCACTTTACCCTTGATAAGTGTAAAGTCTCTTTGTGACCCTATGGATTATAGCCCGCCAGGCTCTTCTGTCCATGGAATTCTCCAGGCAAGAATAGAATAATGGAGTGGGTAGCCATTCCCTTCTCCAGAGGATCTTCCCAACCCAGGGATCAAATCTGGGTTTCCTGCATTGTAGGAAGATTCTTTACTGTCTGAGCCACCAAGGAAGCCCCAAGAACTCTTGTATGCCCTTCAAAAAAACTCAGACTATGTTAATGGCAGTACCCGACCATAGAAAACAACTGATTTGTTTTGATGAGATGTTGTTGTCCCTATATAACCTCTCTTAGGCCTGTAGTTAGAGTGAAATATATTTCAGTAGATATTTGACAGCAAAGTCTACTTAAAGTAGATTACAAACCAGTTAACTTCAATGTTGAAACAAACCTCAGTGTTAACAAAGAGCCGAGCTTCATTATCTTACTGAAGAGCATATAATTAGAACCATAATAGTGAGGGTGATGTCCTGAGGAGGGGGGGGGAACTTTAACAATTAGAGAATTAGATTATAAAAACTTCCTCTTTAATCAAGGCTTTTAACATGGAACAGATTTCTTGGAATAAAATGGAAAGTTTCCAATATACTGAAACATAAATCAACATACACACAACACCTGGCAGGAAAAAACCCAAAACAGCCAAGTTTACACAATCCCTGGAATAGCCGTGGTCTTCTTCTCAGATGCTTTCTCCATCTGTCAAGCGTGTTCTGCTGGATTCAGAGCTCACGTAGGTTTTGGGGGTCACACTTAGCTGAGGCTGCAACCCAGAGAGCACTCACTCATCCAGCTGGGCTGTGGTCCTTCCTGTCAGTTCTGCTCAAGAAGCAAAGCAGTCACCAGCACATACAGTGTATTGAAAATCCTTTAAATATCAAAGTGAGAAACAAGAAGGCAACACAATAATGTCATCAGGAAGATGTTAGCAAGTGAGGACAGCTGTGTAAAGCTTGAGGCTGAAAAGTGGCTCCCCAGCTTCATTTCTTTGGTTTCTTGGGCAGTGGGCGCCGGAACAGCAAGATGTGAGGTTCTGAAAGAGTGAGATCTAAAGAGTAAGTGAAATCACACCATCCCATGCACAACCTACAGTGTATCCCACTCCCTCTTCCCAGCTATCACCATTTAGATCTTTGTAACTAAATAAAGATTTAAGCATATGGCCTTAGAAGCAGACCCAGAAGCCTGGCTTGTGTACCAAGCACAGAATTGTTAATATCGGTTTTCTTGCTATGCTTCTATAGCCCCGGGGTGTCCTTTATTAGTTTTGCCTGATAGTTTGGTGTCTGGTGCCTTATCAAGAAATATACTTTCCTTGGTTTATTTGGAACACATCTCAAAATTCACTTTCTGATGGAGAATGAAGAAGAGGCCATAACCTCTACACCAAGATATATGTGGTCTTTAAACACACACACACACACACATATATATATGTCTTCTCTGACTGAATTAGAGATTAAAGGAGTTTTTTTTTTCCCCTCCAGTGACAGGTTGTATCTGAACCTCCCAGATACTGTATTTCTTATTTTTGGTCACTCCTGTTTTTCTAGATGGTTGGTGAGTTAAGAAACCCATAAATCATCCCCACCTATCATTCCTTCATTTCCTTGGTCCTACATGGTTGCTTTCTGCCATTGCACTGACCTGGTTCATGGATCATATAATGGACCCATCCCTGACTCTGCTGAACACCAAGATTCCTCCATTCAGATTCAGACATCAAATGAGTTTTAGGGACCAGCTTGGCTATGTCCTTGGGCAACATGACATGCCTGTAATAGAAACATGGGAAGGTGGGAAATTTGTATCAGTATTGGGTACAATCTATCAGATGAGGGGGGCCAGCAGGTAAAGCCAAGACAGACAAGAAAAGAGAAACCAGTTTGTAATGGCAGGGAGTTTATAAAATCTTATTGTAGTGCAAAGGCAGCTAGAAAAAAAGCCCAAGTTACGGGCCAAGTTACATAAATTCTCACGAAAGTATATTAGAAAGTACATATTAATGAATAACACCCGTGAATGAGTGCCAAAATTACAGCCACTTACAGTCCTCTAGTTGATTACTCTTAATATAACGGGAGCCCCAGAACACACACAGTTAATAATTAGGGGTGGCTCTGAACAGGGTTGTAAGGAAGGGAGAGAAGTAATTTCAGAGAGGAAAGGCCTATCAGGGAGTGCTGTGTGGAAGAGCCAGAACATAAAATCAACTATATGGAGAAGGAAATAGCAACCCACTCCAGTATTCTTGCCTGGGGAATTCCATGGACAGAGGAGCCTAGCGGGCTATAATCCATGGGGTCGCAAAGAGTTGGACACGACTTAGGGACTAAACAACAACAAAGATATCTATTTATACATTTATACTTATATACATTTCTATGGCCTATGTACAAAAATGTCCACAATCCCCTCCCTTATTTTTAAGTTTTACAATTTTACAAACACCTGAAGGCAAACATTTTTCTCATAATCCATTTGGTTACTAAATCTTAGATGACCTGAATTTATCTGCTGGTGAAATAAAGACTTTTTTACCCACCCCTGCCACCAAGAATGAAATAGAAAAATCTTATCTTTTAAAATCTATCCTCATAAGTTACATTTTTCAACTCTGAAAGGATATGCCACCAGACTTCTTTGGGGGAGACTTCATGCTTTCCTAACCAAGGATAAGTCTCCTTTTATAGCAAAGAAATGACTACTTGAATTGGGGTGACCCAGACTTGATTATGTTCAGTGAAACTGCATTGAATGCTCTCTCTCTGCTAAGTAAAAGGGATTCCACTCCCCCCACCACCCTCGAGTCAATTCTAGTCTAAATGTCTGAAAACAGCTTACATCCTAACAAGCCTCTGGCATAAAGACTGGGTTCCAGGACTATTTAGACCAAAAAAACAAAACAAACCTTTCCTTAAATCAAATATCACTGCCAAGACTTACATCCTCCAGAGGATGAAACTAATGATGTCTCCCTAGCCCTGCAAAGACATTTTAAGCACACAATTTTAGTTAGCCAAGTTCAGATGTTGACAAAAACAGCTGAGAAAAAGAAAGTTAACTGGGTTCAAACAGGGCTGGAGTGTTTCTTTTCTTTTGGTCTGGTTTGTAGTTGCAGCATGTGGGACCTAGTTCCCTGTAGTTCCCTGACCAGGGATTGAACCCAGGTCCCCTGCATTGGGTGTTTGGCATCTTAGCCACTGGACCACCAGTGAAATCCCAGGGCTGGGGATCTTTTCCCAAGGATTTGACATAAAAATAATGCAAACAGTGTTATTTGACAGCATACACCAAGTTCTCCAGAAGGCTCAGAGCCCTGCACTAGGCTGAAGAAACACAAGAAAACCAAGCTTCCAGTTGTTTTAACTATTAAGGCTTACTACAGATTAGTGGAATGCCAACATTTGTAAAATTATTTTCTATTTTTTAAATTATTTTCTAATCTAGAATTTTGGACTTAGGGTTTATCAAATGCAAATTCTGTACGGATTCCTTTCTTTATCATGCTTGGTGAATCCTACGTGCTCCCACCACAACCTACCTGTACATAGCTCTATCATACCAATTATCATCTTCTTTCTGAAGCCTGTCAGTATTTCCACATATTTTTTAGGTCTGTTGAAAGCAGGGACCGTGGCTTATCCGTGTACTTTAGCAGAACACCTGAAACCTATAAACACTCCATAATTGTTTCCCAAGTAGATGCCCTTCAAACATTTGACGGTGATCTATTAGGGCCATATTAAGTCTTTCCTCAGTGTTCCTGGTCAGTTTTATTCCATTCCAGTTCCTCGAAGCCCCCCCTTCCTAAAACAAATCAGACAATCACGCCCCTTTCCCATGGATTAATAAGCAACACTCAGGCTCTCTTAGAACTCCCCTCACTTTGAGGACTCGAAGAAAATTCAAGCTTCGCCTTTGCCACCTTCTCCCAGAAGGCTCTACGGTGTGGCTGTAATACAGTCTCAAGAAGGCAAGTTCAGTTTACTCAACTGAGGTGAGAGAATAGTCCAGAAACCCGCAAAGCTGAGGGTGGTCAGTATTCTAACATTCGAACACTCTAACCACGACCACCCACGCCTCCTTCCAAATTCGCTATCACTTTAGAGTTTTTTTTAAATTGCCCCCTACCTTTCGCGCATGCGCCTTACACTCTAAACGCACCCATTCCCGTTAACCTCCCGCGCATGCGCCAACTCTGCTGTTTCAGTCCCCGTTACCAATTCTCCTGCCCTCAGTTGTCAAAACTCACGACCTTGATATTGCCCCCGCGCCGGCACTAACCGGTACTCGAACTCCTCGTCGTCGTATTTGTCCGAATAGTAAATTTGTTTGTGCGACATGATCACTCTGCCTGAGGACCTTCAGCCCCGCGCCGCCAACCTCCGAACAACTCCCAGCAGCACGCGCTCCCACCCTCTTTGGCCTCGCTTTCAAACACGCCGCCTGCGCTGTCTATTGGTCCCTCTGGAGGAAGGCGGGACAACCCCACCTTCAAGCCTCCGATTGGCTTAGGTTTGCTTCTACTCAAGTCCTCATTGGACTGAACATTGCTCAAGAATTGCCGTAAGTAAAAAATAGGCTTTTTATTGGCTATCATTGCCACTGTGCGCGTCCTCGCGCTGCCATTGGCTGATTCGGGAAAGTGGGACGGGTGAAGGAGGGACAATGAGGTAGAGGGTCAGGGGTTAGTGAGGCCGGAAGTGAGTGTAATAAAGTTTCTCCAGGGAGGCCGGGCCCGGGGAGAAAGTTGGAGCGGCGACCTGAGGAGGCAGTGGCGTGATCCGGAACCAAATCGGCCCGCGGTGCGGTGCGGAGACTCCATGAAGTCCTGGTGAGTTGGGACATTTTTCTTCTTAGGTGACCCACTCCTCTACCCCGGAACCCCTCTCCCGGGACCCTACTTCCGGTCTTCATTTACAAGTCCCGCCCCCTGAGACCCCCTCCCCGGAAGTCCCACCTCCCAACTTCAGGGGGCTCTCCGAACCCCGACTTATTTTCCATTTATTGTCCCCAGTCCTACCCTGTCGTCCAGCTTTCCTGGAAGTCCCACCCCCAGACATGCTTCCAAACCCCTGCGTTAGTCCTTCCGATTCCCCGAAACTCCGCCTCCTCGAGACGATTCTCCGCTAACACCTATCAAAAGCCTAGCTCCCAAAAGGGCAGAACCCTGCTACTCAAGGAACTATTCGAATTCGTGAGGCCACGCCTCCCTAAGGGTTCCGCCCCTTTAGAAGCCTCGCCCCTTCCTTAATCCACGTCAGATCGTCCAGAAGCCTCTCCCCCTGGAGTCTCTGGTGCACGCGTCTTGAGGGGCCACGCCCCTTCAGGAGCGTTATCCCGGTTGGACCCTTGTCATCGCCTCAGGAGCTTTGTCTTCAATCCCAGAAACTTCACCTGCTGGCGCTTCCTCGTTCCTTTTCTCTTTGGGGCCCTTGGCTCAGTTTTCCTGAGCTCTTAGGCTCCACTGGATAGGAAGTCAAAAGTTCACATCTCTGACTCTGAGGAGTAAGAGATTAGAGGCAGCCCTTTTTCTCTCCCTTAGCCCCTTCCAAGGGTGGACCTACTTGAAGGGGGCTGGACTTGGGGTTTGGCACGAGAGTGGGAGGGAGACTTGCTCATAGATTCCCTGCCCCACTCCCTGAGTTTCCCTTCCCAGGACCGACTCCACCCCAGAAACAGCTGTTTGTCTCATACCTGTACGACGGGAGCTGGGTAGGGCCGTGGATTTGTCGATGTGTGACATGTGGGTGTGACAGAAGAGAAAGTTTTCTACCACCTGAAGACGGTGGCTTGGAATGGGTGTAGGTAACAGTGTCCTTTTTGCTGTTTGATTTTTTTTTTTTTTTTAAGGGACTCTTCAGGCCCCACCACTTCTCTGGCTCTTCCCCTCCCCCAAACAGAGTTCTAGTCTAGGCATTTCTCCTGGTCCTGCTTGCCCAGCCTTCCCTGCTGGAAACATTCCTGAGGCTTTCGCCATTTCCTGCTACTTTCCGCCTTTCTTGCCTCCTCCTCCCTGCTGGGCTGAAAAGCCACATGCAACTTCTTCCCCACACCCAGTCGTTCAGATTCTCAGTAGCAATCTCCTTTCTTCCTTCAGATTCCCAGTAGCAATCTCCTTTCTTCCTCCGTAAATTTAAAGAGCCCTACTTCCTCTTTCTTTTCTAAACATGCCCACACCTGTTGGTCATTCCTTGTCTCTGGATTCTGCAGGCACCCACAGAATGCCCACCTCTAAAGATGAGGATATCCTGGTGTGTGTGTGTTGGGGGGAGCGGTGAGGCTTTGGCAGAATCCTTTCCTCATTCTCTCTGTTTCTGAGTGCTGAGGCCTTAGGAAACAGTGATAGATTTTCTTCTCAGGAGTTGTGCATGGAGTGGTAAAGCTCTCCTGGGTTGAGGACTACGGGGGCGGTGATAAGCACAGTATCTGACATGTTTTAATTGTCAGGGTTGTTAATCACTGTAACACGATAATTTGCATTTTTTTTTAATATTCTGAAGTAAATCTAAAGATAGGTAATTCCGCGGTGAGCCTGGTGAGGGTATATGTATCTTTTACTACTTATTTTTGGTTGCTTTCCAACTTCCTCTGTGGCCCCCTGGAGCAGAGCTGTGGCAGGATGCTGTGGGTGGAAGGAATGAGTTTGGGACTGTTCCCTGTGTCCAGCCTCAATCCTCTTCTGGCACCCCTTTCTTATGAGCACAGATTTGTCTTCTGCCTCTCTGTCCCTTCCTGGCCACCTCTCTTGGAGAACCGTCACACTGCCCCACCTCCTTCAGCCAGACTGTCCTTGGTATGAGGGGCATCATGCTCCGTGGTGGATACCTGCGCTTTCTGGTCACTACTAAAAAGGAGGGGTATGTGTTCACCTGCAGGTCTAGGGATCTGACCTTAGTGTCAATGCCCTGGCCACCCCCCACCCCTTCTACCCTTGACAGCTTACTTTCCTGTGGAAGAGTGGGGCAGAAAAGTACTTGGCTTGGGCCTCTGCTCCTTGGCATGGTAGGCGCCATGCACGGAGAACAAGCCTCCACCAGACTGTCCTCTGCTCCAGCTCCTGCCTGGCGGCTCCCTGATGTGCCACCAGGTTGGACTTTATTCTTCTTACTTTAACAGCTTTGCTCTTCCTCTTGGCCCCTCCCTGTATCCACTGGGACCATGCCCTTCTTTTTCCCATTTCTTTAGCTCCCTCCACAGCTGTGAGAGCCAAGGAGGCTAATGGCCCAGGCTCCCTAGGGCCGTCACCCCTCTGTGGGGCAGTGGTGAGGGGGTGCTGGAGCTGGGGGCTGAGGGAATGTGAGTGTTCAACCAGGACAGGAAGGGAATTGCTGAGCTCAGGGATCCCCTCCCTTTCCCACCCCCAGCTGCCTCTGTTTCCTCCCTCAACCTCCTCCCTGACCCCCCCACCCCCACCCCCGCCACGCCACCGCCCTCCCTCAGCTTCCTGCACCCTTTGGCCTGCCCTTGTCCGGTCTGGATTGATCCAGACCTCCTCTTATCGCCCTCCTTTCCTTCTCACTCCTCCATCCTTCCCCCGCATTCCCACTTTACTCCTCCCCTAATTACTTGTTTGTTCGGTTGGGTGGGGGGATCTGGCAGGGGGACATGGATCGCTCTGCCCTGCGAGAGTTCTGGGTTGGGGCAGTGTTGGGGGCTCAGCCCCTCAGAGCCTGTGAGTCAGCACTGTCCCCGGGATTGGTCTCTCCCCTTAGCTCCCCGCCCCTGGGGAGGAGCCAGGCAGCTCTAGGTCCAGCCTGTTCTCTTCTCAGCCTGAGAAGAGGCTCCACGCTGGGCGGGGATGGGGCCTGAAACTGTCTGGGTCTGAGCCGGGGAAGGCAGAGCTACTTGTCCCTCTCCCTCCCCAGGACCCTTGAGATCCCTGGGCCACAGAGGTCCGATTAGACTAAGGGCCTGGGATGCCCCCTGCCTGGCCCCCTTGCCCTGACTGGCAGGGGGGCCAGGCTGGGCAGCAGCCTCCCTCTCACTCCAGCCATGGATCTCCTGCCCCCCAAGCCCAAGTATAACCCACTTCGGAATGAGTCTCTGTCATCGCTGGAGGAGGGGGCCTCAGGGTCCACCCCACCGGAGGAGCTGCCGTCCCCCTCAGCCTCGTCCCTGGGGCCCGTGCTGCCACCTGTGCCTGGGGACGATAGCCCCACCACCCTGTGCTCCTTCTTCCCCCGGATGAGCAGCCTGAAGCTGGCCAGCCCAGCTGGGGGGCGCCCGGGCCCGAAGGGGGAGCCAGGAAGGGCAAATGAGGACGGGGAGGGGGTCGCAGGGGCAGCCACGCTGGACTCAGGCCCCCTGCCCCTCCTCCAGGACATGAACAAGCTGAGTGGAGGCGGCGGGCGCAGGACTCGGGTGGAAGGGGGCCAGCTGGGGGGCGAGGAGTGGACTCGCCACGGGAGCTTTGTCAATAAGCCCACGCGGGGCTGGCTGCATCCCAACGACAAAGTCATGGGACCCGGGGTTTCCTACTTGGTTCGGGTGAGTGAATATCCTCTCCCTCCCACTCCCTCCCGGACCCCTCCAGTTCCTCTGCTTACGGACCCCTCCAGTTCCTCTGCTTACTAATCTCATTTTTTCCCCCCTGCTCTTCCCCAGCAACTCCCTTGGTTTCGGTTGTCCTGTTTCTTAAACCTTTCTTGCCCCTTCTCCAATTCTCTCACCTCTTCCCTTCCAGCTCTGTCTGGGGCCCCTTCCTTCTGTGACTCCCCTACCCCCACCCCGCCATGCTTAGCACAAAGCCCAGCACAAGCCCTTAGTAAGTGTTGGAATGAGTGACTCTTGACTATCCCCTCCGGTCTCCTGCCCGCTTCTGGAGATGTCACTCCATCCCACCCGATGCCCCGTCACGCCTCCCAAATTCTCTTCCCACAGGCATGAGGTCCGCCTAGCTTGCCTTCTCTCTTTGCCCCTCTTGTCCTGCATGTTGTGGGATATATCCATGGGCAGTGGGCAGAGCTTCTTCATCTTTACTTCCCCGAGGGACCACGGAAGGAGAAGTCCTAGGGCCTTTTATGAAGAGGTGGGGGGAGGTGGCTTACCGATGTCCCCCTGTCCCTCCCCTCAGTACATGGGCTGTGTGGAGGTCCTGCAGTCAATGCGCGCCCTTGACTTCAACACCCGGACTCAGGTCACCAGGTTAGTGGGGCTTGGGGAGGAGTGGTCCCAGGATTCATGAGGGGTGGGGAGCATGGGTCACGTGGTGGTGGTGCTAGTGATGGCTTATCTTTGGGTGGTAAAGGGGGTTGAGAGAAAGTTAGGGAAGTGAGTCTAAGTCCTAATGTAAAGGGGCAACTTTGACCTGGCTCCTTCTTACTATCCAGCCCCGGGAGTTGGGGAGGTGGCAGAGGCAGCTGGCAGCTAGAGCTGGAGTGGAAAATGGGGGTAGCTGGAAGGTTGCTGCTGCCTTTGGGAAGGGGATGGGACATTTGGTAGTTGGAAGGGGGTGGGGCCAGACCCATTGAGGCCCTAACCCAATCAGCCAGGAAGCGGCCTCTCAGTGTCATCAAATATTAAAGGCCCTTAATTCAATCCACCACGACAAAGAGCCTGGAGTGCCCCTGGAGTCTGGCCTGGCCTTCCCCTCCCCCAGCCCTGTGGCGGCCCCAGCCGAGTGGGAGGCAGGCTCTGGGTCTGAGTATCCCTCTTTCCCCAGGGAGGCCATCAGTCTGGTGTGTGAGGCTGTGCCGGGTGCTAAGGGGGCAACAAGGAGGAGAAAGGTACCCGGGGTCGGTGGGGCTAGGGATGCTGGGAGATGTGGAGGAGCAGGGGGAAGGCTAGTGTGGGGCAGGTGGGGAGAAGTCTGGAAGGCAGGAGTGTGGGGGTTTCCTGGTGTGGGGGACCCCCCAGCTTCTGAGACCCTTGGGCCCTTCCGTAGCCCTGTAGCCGTCCACTCAGCTCCATTCTGGGGAGGAGTAACCTGAAATTTGCTGGAATGCCAATCACTCTGACCGTCTCCACCAGCAGCCTCAACCTCATGGCCGCAGACTGCAAACAGGTTGGTGGGGTGAGGCAGTTGGGGGTGGGCAGAAACATCAATGGGAGGGCTAAATGGGAACTTGGTTATCTGGGAGAGAAGGCTTGGGAGCAGCGGAACAGTAGGGAAGGAGGAGATTAGGAGAACACGCGTTGAGAAGCCAAAAGGATGAGACTGGGACTCCGGGGTCTTGGCCATTGGTGGGCGGTGCCCAGTAGACTCTGAGGCTGCCTGATGCCCATCATTCCTTTCCGTCTCCATCCTCTGCCCTAATGCTCAGATCATCGCCAACCACCACATGCAGTCCATCTCGTTTGCATCCGGCGGGGACCCGGTGAGTTGGGGAATGGAGCTCAGGTGGTGGGAGGAGAGTGAGGGGATTGGGAGGACACTGGCGAGAGAAGCGAGCCTGCTGGGATTGAGGCAGTGTATGAGAAAGACTGGGCTTGAAGGGGTCAGGAGTGGGGTGGGGCTGTACAGTTTAGCTAACTGGCCTCTTCTGCCTCTGTCCACCCCAGGACACAGCCGAGTATGTTGCCTATGTTGCCAAAGACCCGGTGAATCAGAGAGGTGAGGTGTGGATGGGAGCACTGGGCGGGGCTGGCTGTCCAAGGGGCAGGTGAGCAGGGCCCGGGGGCTCCTCCTGCCAAGGACAGAGGCCGAGGGCCCCGTCTGTGCCTCCTCCCAGCCCCACGGTTCCCCCCGCCGCCCAGCTCCCTAACAGCCTCTGCTGCGCCCGCAGCCTGCCACATCCTGGAGTGTCCCGAAGGGCTCGCTCAGGATGTCATCAGCACCATCGGCCAGGCCTTCGAGCTGCGCTTCAAACAGTACCTCAGGAACCCGCCCAGGCTCGTCACCCCCCACGACAGGTGCGCGGGCGAGGCGGGTGGGGGGCTGGGGGCAGCCCGCTCCCGGGGGCCCCAGACCAGAACTGGAAAAGGAGGGCTGCTCTTCCCACACTCCAGCTCAGAAAAGTGCAGGGAAGGAAATAACCTGCGTGCCCCTGCTTCCTGCTATTCTTAAGTTTCCTGTAGCCGGCAGGAAGGTGCTCCGTGGCCCTGCCCGCTGCAGGGCCAGCTCTTCCCGTCGGGTGCCCGTGGCGGGGCTGCAGTGCAGGACGCCCAGCTTGTCCCTGGCTAGATGGGCTTCTCTTTTCCCAGCCGTCTCGTTTCTGGTCTGTCCTTTTGTGCTTCTCTCCGTATGTAGTTTAGTTCTTCACGTTCTTGTCTCTAGAAGCCATCAAGAATTTGGGCAAGGGAGGATGGCTTTTTCCTGAGATGGTCACGTTTCCCACCTCAGACCAGTAGGATCGAGTATTTAGAGGAGGTGTTGCAATATTCTGGGGCACCCCCTCCCTGGTTACTTGGTGCTTCCCCTCCCTCTTGGGAGGCTACGTGACAATCAAGGGCATGACGTTAAGGCAGAATCTGAATTGACATTCTGCTCCACCAGTAGTAGTGGTGGTTCAGTCGCTGAGTTGTGTCCAACTCTTTGCGACCCCACGGACTGCAGCACGCCAGGCTTCCCTGTCCTCCACTATCTCCCAAAGTTTGCTCAAACTCATATCCATTGAGTCGGTGATGCCATCCGACCATTTCTTAGTTGTGTGACCAAAATCTTTTTATCCCTGATCATCATTTTCCTCACCTAAAAAACTGGAGAAGGAAACAGTATCTGCTTTATCGGTTGCCCAGAGAGTGAAATGATTATATATGAAACACCCAGCCTGAGGCCTACCCCTCAGGGAATACCCAATACATGACCACTGTTCCCATCTCCCTCTGTCCTCCCATCCACACTCCTTTCTCCCTCCTGTCTCTCTCAGGATGGCTGGCTTTGATGGCTCAGCTTGGGATGAGGAGGAGGAAGAGCCCCCTGACCATCAGTACTATAATGACTTCCCGGGGAAGGAACCACCTCTTGGGGGTGTGGTGGACATGAGGCTTCGGGAAGGAGCCCTCCCAGGGGCTGCTCGACCCACTCCGCCCAGTGCCCAGACCCCCAGCCACCTGGGAGCCACGCTGGTAAGTTGCTTGGATAGAGGCGGGCGGGGCTTGGATGGGAACATCTGGTTAGGGCCTCTGGTTTCACTCTGTCTTGGTCCCTTCAGCCTGTGGGGCAGCCTGCTGGGGGAGACCCAGAAGCCCGCAGACAGATGCCGCCCCCGCCACCCAGCTCAGGTATGAAGGGGACTGAGAGGGGCAGAGGGGGAGTGAGAAGCAGGGCGGGGGGCACTCTAAAGCCTCCGTTTCCTCAGCAGGCAGAGAGCTCTTTGATGACCCCTCCTATGTCAATGTCCAGAACCTAGACAAGGCCCGGCAAGCAGGGGCTGGGGCCGGGCCCCCCAATCCTACCATCAATGGCAGTGCACCCCGAGACCTCTTTGACATGAGTAAGTATACCTCTCGCCTTTCTGAGTCTCCGTCTTCCCACTTGGTTCCTCCTCTTTTACTGCCTCTCTGCTCTTTCCTTCCTGGCCTCCCCTCCCTAAAGGTCTGGGTCCTGAGGTGGGGTTGTGTCAGCTGCCTCTCCTAGCTCTCTCTCTGTATCCCAGAGCCCTTTGAAGATGCCTTGCGAATGCCTCCACCTCCCCAGTCAACAGCCATGGCTGAGCAGCTCCGAGGGGAGCCCTGGTTCCACGGGAAGCTGAGCCGGCGGGAGGCTGAGGCATTGCTACAAGTCAACGGGGACTTCCTGGTGCGGGAAAGCACAACCACGCCGGGCCAGTACGTGCTCACCGGCCTGCAGAGTGGGCAGCCCAAGCACCTGCTCCTGGTGGACCCTGAGGGTGTGGTGAGTGTGGCAGGGGTGTAGGTGGGCATGGCAGAAAGGAAGGTGCAGCAGCCTACCTGTGGCTCTCTTCCTCCCTTACTGCTTCCTAGACTTTGTCCGCTGGGCACCTCTATCTGGGCCTCCCCTGTTCTCAAGGTGTCTGGTGTCTCCCTCGTCTAGTGGTTTAGGGTTCCTTCCCTTCTCACATCCCTCACCTGAGCTGTATTCCCTTCAGTCCTGGCCAGTCCTCAAACGTTATGCCCTCGAGAGCTAGGAAGTGGTCATCTCACCAGTCCCTCTTTTGACAAATAAGGAAACCATCCTTCAGAAGTTGTAGTGCTCTTTGTCAGTTGTCTAGAGGCTAAATATCCCAAAACTTTTCACGAGACGAGCCAGGGGCCTCCCCAGCTCCTCCAGACTCAGGGATCAGACCAGAGTCCTATCTCCTGTCTGCACTGCCCCCTGCCCGTCATAACTTGGGTCTTGTTCCTACAGCAGTCTCAGCCTCCTTTGCATGTCTTTTTTTTGTACTGTGTATCTTCTTCTGAGACATACTGTCCTCCTCTAGGTCAAGTAAGGAGTAGCTAGCCTTCAGTTTCACGACTTCTGGGCTGATGTCTGTTCTGCCTTTTCCCAGTCCACTGACTTGCCCATTCCCACAGCTGTCTCCAGCTTCTCTTCCCAGAGAAGCCTCAGTGATCAGGACCGAGGGCCCTCCCTCTCCTGCCATCTTTTTCTCCTGCCTCAACCCTCTTGACTATCCCAGCTTCCTCGGCCTTAGAGACTGAGGTTTTATCTGACTCTTCACCTGATTCGACTTTCTCCCTTCCCACTCCCCAGGTTCGGACAAAGGATCACCGCTTTGAGAGTGTCAGTCACCTCATCAGCTACCACATGGACAATCACTTGCCCATCATCTCTGCGGGCAGCGAACTGTGTCTCCAGCAGCCTGTGGAGCGGAAACTGTGACCTGTTCCAGTGCTTTCTCTCAGAAGACGCCCTGCGGTCCCTTCCACCCTATTCCCTGACTCTTAGGACCTCACTTGGGAGTGCTCCATGGGCCTGGCCTTGTGTAGGGCTGGAGATACTGTGGACACTGGGTTCAGCATGCAGCTGAGTGAGAGGGTTTGAGTCAGGAACCAGGGGTAGAGTCCTGCTTCTCCCCAGACCTCACCAAAGTATTAATGTACAGAGTGGCCCCCTTCCCTGGGCCTTTCCTGTGCCAACTTGATACCCTCTTCCCCAAGGTGGGTGCTGGAGGCCTGGGCAGGATGCCTCCTGGTCATGGAAGATGTTCTGTGGCGATAGGCCCAGCGGAGCAATCACCCTTTCAGGGAAGGGGAACTGAATCATACCTTTAGTCTACCCCTGGGCTCAGGTACCCCAGACTCCTCTCAACAACCCTCCCTCCCAGCATTCAAACTTTGTGCCTTTGACCATCTCCTAGGTCTGAAGATATTTTATGCAAAGAGTTCTTGGGCCCCTGAAGTCAAGGATGGGGGTGCTGACAGCTTCTTGGCTTCTGGGACCCCGTCCTCTCCTCGCTCAGCACCTCCTCCAGTTTAGGTTGGGCCAGCAGAGGCAGGAGTAGCAGCTGTCCCCTCTCCCTGGGATGTGCAGCCCTTAGAGACTGCCGCGGCGCCCTGCTCTCAGCCAGTGGGGAGATGGACCCCTCCCCTGCTCAGTGCCTCGTGGCCGGGGCCCCTCACCCAGGGGTCTGTATATACATTTCGTAAGCCCCCCCTCCCATGTTGCATGCATGCTATACTCTACAGCCAAAGTACAGCCCTTCCTCCTGGCCTCTGCCCTGCCTCCCCCTGCAGGGGTGCTGGGGGGGATGATGGAGCTGTCATCCCAGCTGGATTTGGTAGAGGTGGGAACAGGGGCATTGAGACTTTAAAGCAGTAGACAATCCCCAGATACCATCGGTAGGTTTGGAACTGCATTTATTTTTTATTTTATACGTGTATATTTTAGGGCTGTAGATTTACTTTCCTAATTTGTTTTCCATAGCTTATTCCTGAGCACAAAATGATGATAATCGATGACATTTATACATCACCTCTTTGACTTTTTCAAAGCCCTTTTACGACTCTTGGCATTTTCCTCACCCTGGCCTGTGGGGCAGTTGGAACCGGTAGCTTTATCTTTTCTACCAGAGAGACCCAGAGAAGTGGAGTGTAAGCTAGGACTAGAGAAACTTGGCCCTCCCACTGCGAGGCGGGGAGGCATAAGTTTGGCTGTTGGTTTCACAGGAGGCGTGGGTCACGGTTATTTAATCCCTTCTCCAGGCCTCGCCCTGCAGCAGCAACAGAGGATCCGGTCCTGCTCTGTCTTTAGGCCTTGTAGATAAGGGAGAGTGGACTAAATCCTCGCCTCCCTTTTTTTCTTTTCTTTTTGTTTGGATGTTTTCACGGGTCTCACTTATACCAAAGGGAAAGAATCTTCATTAAAGTCCATATTTCTTCTACCTCGGCCTCTAGGTCTCTGTCTCAGCTTATTGTTGGTTCTGGGCGCCCCCCACGGCAGGAGGGGAGGCCGGAGGCCGGACTCGGCCTCACCTGGACTCGCTTGGGTCGCGCTGAGTGAGAACTTAGGGATTCGCGTAGGAGGGTGCGGCGGGGTGGGGCGTACGGGGCCACCGTGCCAGGGGATGTTCGTGTCTGCAGCGGGGACCGAGGCGGGGTGGGATCGCGGACAGCCTGACCCCAGGCGGCTCGGGCCAGCGTGCACCCCTGCGGCGGCCCCTCGGCGCGCGATGGTACGGCCCAGCCGCAGGGCCGACGGGCTGCCGTCTTCCCTAGCGAGCCGGCACGCCGCGCTCCCGGGCTGGAGACGGCCTCCCCCAGGCTTGCGCCTTGGTACGGCCCTGCCCGCCCAGCGCTCGGGGGAGGGTCTGGCCCGGGCCTCGCTCCCCCTCCTCGCCGAGCGCAGTGGTGGCTGCCACGCCGAATTCCGCTTCCTGTGGCTGCGGCCGCTGGCGGGCGGTGAGGCCGGGCGAGCGTGCAGTTGGCGCCGCGGCTCGGCACCCCCGCCTCGCCGCACGTCGGGCTTGCGGCCGCGCGGGGGCCTGCGCCGCCCCTGCCTTCCCTTCCGGGCCATGGTGCACCCCGAGGGCGCGTCCGTCCCCCGCCGCTGCTGACCCGGGTCCCCCACTCCATGGCCGCCTCGGCGCCGCCCCCACCGGACAAGCTGGAGGGAGGTGGCGGCCCCGCACCGCCCCCTGCGCCGCCCAGCACCGGGAGAAAGCAGGGCAAGGCCGGTGAGAACGCTGAGGGGGCTGGGGCTGGCGCTGGCGAGGCTCAGAACTCTCGGACCTGGAGGGAGGGCTGGCGGGCCGGGGAGGTGGCGGTTCTCAGGCTGAGGGCCCTGAAGAGAGGGGAGGCTCAGTGGAAAGGATAGGTGGGTGGAGCCCTCCAAGGGTTGGTGACGAGGGGTCACTGACTGCCGATCCTAGAGTTTGGGGCACCTGGAATGAAGGAGCCACTTGGGAGTCTGAGGCTATCAAGAGATGGGGACGTCTCTCATTTAAAGGAAGAGGCAGCTGAGAGTGTGGCATCCCATTTATTCTTCGTAGTGTACCTTTGTTAGTATCTAACAAAGTATTAGATACTAAGTAAATAAACAAGAATATATTGAAATTAGAAGGATCTCCTAGATCGTGGTTGGGAGAAAGGATGTTGGGGAAACCTCAGGGAAACTTGTTTGTGTCTGCCTTTTACTGCCTTTCCAGGTCTGCAAATGAAGAGTCCAGAAAAGAAGCGAAGGAAGTCAAACACTCAGGTGAATGGTGGTTGGTTGTGGGGGTAATTTCTGGTAGCCCCTTTGGGTTCTCTGCTCTGCCACCCCAATGTCTTCATCTTGCATCAGCTGCAGGGGGAAGAGAAAGTTGTCTTTCTTGTTCCTTTTCTGGTCCTTTCCTTCAGTTTATAACATTTTGGGAGTAGGGTAGGGATGAGACGATTTGACCAGAGATTTTGTCAGCGGGGATTAGAATCGTCTTCTCCCCTTTTTGTCCTGTTCTGGTTCCCCCATGATGATAACAGCTATCACTTGCTGAACCTTTTCTAAGTACCAGGGATTGTGCTAAAATGCTTCAGTGGTTTTGGGAGATAGCATTGTTTTACAGGTGAGAAACCTGAGGCTTAAACATGTTCAGTGCCTGCTCCAGGACTTTGAGGTTACTCAGTGTCAAAACTAGGATTCCAGTGTAGTTCTGCCCCTTTTCAGAACAGTTAGGGCGCTGTGTTGGTTGTGGTCTCCACTGTGTTTCTTTGTTGCACTTTAAGGTCTGTCTGAACTGGCCGGTACTAGCCTCTAAAACTGGTTCTGTGTTTCTGGTGCTCTCTTGGTTTAGCTCTGGGTCTCTCTCCATGATCCTCTTTCCCTCATCTTTTTCCCCAGGGCCCTGCGTACTCTCACCTGACGGAGTTTGCACCACCCCCAACTCCCATGGTGGATCACCTGGTTGCATCCAACCCTTTTGAGGATGACTTCGGAGCCCCTAAGGTGGGGGGCGCGGCCCCTCCATTCCTTGGCAGTCCCGTCCCCTTTGGGGGCTTCCGTGTCCAGGGGGGCATGGCAGGCCAGGTACCCCCAGGCTATGGCACTGGGGGTGGAGGAGGTCCTCAGCCTCTTCGTCGACAGCCACCCCCTTTCCCTCCCAGCCCCATGGGCCCTGCTTTCAACATGCCCCCCCAGGGCCCTGGCTATCCACCCCCAGGTAACATGAATTTTCCCAGCCAACCCTTCAACCAGCCTCTGGGTCAGAACTTTAGCCCGCCTGGTGGGCAGATGATGCCAGGCCCAGTGGGGGGATTTGGCCCCATGATCTCACCCACCATGGGACAACCTCCCAGAGGGGAGCTGGGCCCCCCTTCTCTCCCCCAACGCTTTGCCCAGCCAGGGGCACCTTTTGGCCCTTCTCTCCAGAGACCTGGTCAGGGGCTCCCCAGCCTGCCTCCCAACACAAGTCCCTTCCCTGGTCCGGACCCTGGCTTTCCTGGCCCTGGTGGTGAGGATGGCGGGAAGCCCTTAAATCCCCCTGCGGCCACTGCTTTTCCCCAGGAGCCCCACTCGGGCTCCCCGGCTGCTGCTGTTAATGGGAATCAGCCCAGTTTTCCTCCAAACAGCAGTGGGCGGGGTGGGGGCACTCCAGATGCCAACAGCCTGGCACCCCCTGGAAAGGCAGGTGGGGGCTCAGGACCCCAGCCTCCCCCAGGCCTGGTGTATCCATGTGGTGCCTGTCGGAGCGAGGTGAATGACGACCAAGATGCCATTCTGTGTGAGGCCTCCTGCCAGAAGTGGTTCCACCGTGAGTGCACAGGCATGACTGAGAGCGCCTATGGGCTGCTGACCACCGAGGCCTCTGCTGTCTGGGCCTGCGATCTCTGCCTCAAGACCAAGGAGATTCAGTCTGTCTACATCCGCGAGGGCATGGGGCAGCTGGTGGCCGCTAACGATGGGTGATGCTGGCGAGGGGCCCAGGGAAGTGCACATGTTCCTCCCTGCTCTTTCAGGGTGATTGCCTTCTTGTCTGGCTCTTGGTCCTGGTTTCCATCGGCTTCCCATCCCCAAGGGGGAGAAACCCAGTGGCTCCTGGGGGCAGAAAAAGGAACTGAGGTGGGCAGGCAGAAGAGCCTGTATCTCTCACTCTTGTGGAAACTTACGCATTGAGATCTACAGAGGTTCAGGAAACCAAAGCCCTGCCAAGAGAGCCATTTTTGGTGGCTGTCTCTGGAAACCCAGGGGTATGGCTGCAAGAGGAAAGAGGCTGGAGGAAGATCCGAAGGGCAGGGGTGTCCCCTCTACAGATGATGGATGCCCCCAACACCTGTGCCTAACATGCCTCTCTAGCTCCACAGCTCCAGCCTTAGTGTTTGGAGTCCAGTATTAAAGGTTTCTGGCCAGAGGAGTTGGGTCTCTTCCCATCTCTGCGGTAGCCCTTTCATGGGCGCTGGGAGATAGCTTTAGGGAATAAATGGAGATTTTCCCCTTTTCCTACCTTCCCCTTGACTCCTTCACCTGTCCATCTCGTCCCCTTTCAGAAACCAAATAGCTTGAAGAAGCAGGAGAGTACGTGGCTATGGCAGTTCTTGGTGATCTGGGGCTTGGAGACAGTAGATAAGATGCTGTCAGGACATATCTCCCTCATACCAAAGTCACTGGTCCTTTCTCAGCCTCTCTTGTGCTTTTTCCCTAATGACCATGTTTTTGCCAAAAATTGGGATGTGTGGTCTGACAGACCAGAATATTTGACATTCAGACTGTCCTGGAAGCCCAGATTCTGTGGTTGTACACCCCTCCTCCCCCACTAAGCGCTGGTCTTCAACTTCGGCGCCTCGAGTTCCCTGCCTTGATGGAAGGAAAGCTTGAAAAGGCGCAGAGCCCTTATACCTCATTTTTTCTCCTGATAAAAGGATCCCTGTCACAGCCTATGGGTTGGGGAGTCTGCAGGACCCTCACTGATGCGGTACTAGAATGCAGTCCAGAGCCTGGATGTTTTTGCTCCCCTCTCTCCCTGCTGTTCTGTCTTCTCTGGCCTGGTGATCGAGCTGTTCTCATGCTTCTCAGCCAAATTCCATGCCAAGGCTTTATTTTTTCATGTTTTAAGCCCTGCCTGCCAGAGATGGGTCTGGGGCCCCATGAGGAGCCCCTCACAGCTGCGTGCTGTTCCCTACAGCTCCTACACACATTCCTCAAATGGGGTAGAGAAGGCAGGCTAGGGGTCTGGCCCTGAGAGAAGCTGGTGGTCCCCTGCCCCCACTTCTCCTGGGACCTTACACATGTGAAGAGAAGACAGGTATACTGCAGAACTCTTGCCTTCCCCCGGTGGAGCATGCAGCCTTCGAGGCTGTGCGAAGGAAGGGAGTGGCCTCGGCTTCTCTTTTCCAGTGTTCCTTGCCATCCTGCAGCAGAGATGGCAACCCCCTCACTGCTCAACTTTGTGTTGTGTTAGTGGTTCTGTTTGCCCCTCTATCTGTTGATGTTTTTGTGGTCTCCACCCCACCCCACCCCACCCGCTGCACCGCCCTGCATTTTGTAAGATGGCTCCTGGCCAGGGATGGGGGGCTGCCTGGTCAGTCCCTCTCTCCCTTTCATGCCACTGCTTTTTGGAAGAAAGTGGGGGTGGCAGAGATGTGGTGGGGAAAGTTTTGTACGGTTGGATTAATAAAATGACTCGGAAGATCCACACCTGGACTCCTTGGTGTTGGTGTGCACAAGGTTGGAATGAGTCAGTCACTGCTGGTGAGGATGGTTGCGGGGGTGAGGACAGGGACCCCCCAGGGTCTCTGGAAGTGGGGATAGC
The DNA here is from genome assembly GCF_027580195.1 of Bos mutus. Lineage (NCBI taxonomy): Eukaryota > Metazoa > Chordata > Mammalia > Artiodactyla > Bovidae > Bos > Bos mutus. The sequence goes on along the minus strand of NC_091619.1, from coordinate 19,114,144 downwards.
TGGAAGAGTCAGGCCCCTGAGCTGACCTAATACAAGCTGTGGAGCCTGGGGAGGCCTCTTTGCCCCATCTCTCCCTGTGTCCCTGCTGTGAGAACACAAGTTTCCTTTCTGAGCACATTCCTGGGCCAGGCCTAGAGCCAAGCAGGATCTTCGGCCCCAAGGCTTCAGGGAGACAATTGCCATTAGTGCTTCTCCGTGTAGTGCCCCACTCCCACTCCTGAGTCAGGAGGTCAGTGTAGCTCCAAGGGTGGGGGAAGGGGCTGCCCTGGTCTAGCAGATTGCATTTTAGGATGCTTTTCAGCACCCCCCTCTGCCCCTTTTAAAAAAGAATAGTGGCATCCTTAAACAATCGGCGCCAGGGTGAGGGTAGGGACAACCCACACTTTGCCACTCTCCTCCCCCATCCTGCAGCTGTCTCTTGTCTATCCTGGGACCAACCTGGCTCCTTGTCCTGGACATGCCACCCCCTTGCCTTTCAGTTCTGGGTCTTCCCTTCAGAAATTGTTTAGCCACTGGAAAAGGAGGGGAGGTGACCCCCAGTTGAGTTTGCTGGAACCCCAGTGTCCCACCGGGAGGTAAGCCCAGGTTTAGGGGCTCTGCAGGCGGCCCCCACTGCCCCGCCCCCGCCGCACCCCCGCGGCTCTCAAGTCTAGCTGTTATTGGCCAAAAGTTTCCGCCCCCCTCAGGGAAGTTGGCTTTCCATTGGTCAGTTCCCAGTCACGTGACCTTCCTTTCTTGTATCTGTAAAGCCGGAGAGGCAGCAACAAGTTCAGCTGAAGACTGAAGCAAGAGCTGGGTCAGGTAATGCCCTAGCGGGGCAGGGGCAACAGAGATCCCCAGGAGAGGAAGGGTAGAGGAGAGGAGGGGTAGAACGTTGAAGGGTTGAGCTCCACCCAGGATCTATAGAGCTGTTTGTCACTTCTGGGCCGGGAGGGAGGGGGATCATGGGCGGCCGTTTGCAAAACAGGAACTTGCTCTGGGTCTCCCAGACAAGTTTTTGTAGCCCTGGGTGCTTTATTTTAGAGGTTTGGGGAAACAGCTCTTAGAGGGGTTGAAATTAGCTGGACGAAACTTCCCAGCTTTAAACAGAGTGGCAGAGCTCCCCCTTTAGCTGTCTTTTGGAAATAGCATAAGTCCCTGACAATCCTTACAGGATGTTTTTGTTGAATCTTGCCTGAAAAAAGGAGAGGGAGTAGTGAGGAGGGGGTGGAGGTGGGTGTTCTTCCAAGAGGTTGATGAGAAGAAAGAGATCTGAAAGCAGCAGGGAAGGGTGGGAATTAGACAGCAGAAAGAACTTCCTAATAAGGCAGTGAGATGCTGGCCTGGGGGGGAACAGGGAGAACTTATGGGATCTTCAGCGAATCCAAACAAGAGAGAGGTACCAGCCAGGGTTTGGAACCCTGAGTGCACAGGTTCCAGACTGTATTCTGTTTGGGTCTCAGAAGTGTTTGTCTTGTTGACCCAAATACCGTTTCTGGTTTCCATGGAGACAGTAGGTCTGACATCACCCTGGTTGCCATAGTGCCTGCTTCTGGAGGACCTGAGCAGGCTGTACACAGCCAGGGGTAAACAGGGACTTCAGCCCAAGCTGCTGCCACTTCCTTCCTGCTGCCACCTGTTAAGAGTCACACGCAGCAACTGGGGTTGGGGAGATGATGACAGAGTGGCGGGGGTGGGGCCTGAGACCAGAAGGCAGCACAGTGACGGTTCTGTGGATGCCTGTAGAAGCCGGCCGGGGGTGTCCCGCTGGACTGCGGTGTGGGGAAGTCACTGCAGCCGTTCTTCTCTCTCCTTGTGGGATGGGGGCCTGTCTCTGGGAGGCACTGTGTAGGGCTCCCACGGTGTGTCCCACTGAAGGGGGAAGTGTAGTGGTTTCCCACAGTAGAGCTGCTGCGCTTCTACCCCAGCCTTACTTCCTCTCCCCAGGATTTCCTTTCAGGATCCTTTTCCACTTACCATCCTTCTAGCCCCTCAGCAAGCAGTCTTGTAAGCCTCTAAAGGATCACAGTCCAAGACCAGGGGCTTAGCTCATCCTCCCCTCAGCTTTATGCCAGGGCCCGGTTGCCAGCCTGGGGCCATAGTGTTGGTCACAGACGGAGGGGTAGGTCCTTCTCTTCTTGTCCTGCTTTGTGTCAGGCTTTTGAAGCTGGAGTGATTTCCCACCCCTACTCCACCATGTCAGAGCAGATTAGCAGGGAATAGGGCCACAACCGTGGTTATTGTCCATGCTTTGCAAATGGTACAGTGCTTTCTGTATACATGAGAGTTGCCACAAATCCCTTTTCTTAGTCACCTTCAAGTGTCCTCAGGTGAAACGCTGGAGTTTGCTAAGAAGGGAAACGACCTAGAATGGAGAGTGACAAGGAAACTTACTAAAGGTATATTCAGATGGATGTAAGCTGTGCTGTTGCTCTCGGCCCTGGCTGCATGTGAGAATCATTTGGCAGATTTTTCGGAGCCTGATCCTTGAACTCAGTTATATCAGAATCTTAGCTGATTGATTTCATCGTGTTGCCAGTGAACAGGACCCCAAACTAGACCATACAGAGGACTTAACGGTGGGTGATGGGTTGGTGGGAGACTTGTGGCTGACGAAGGCCATGGGGTTTCCTTTTCCAGGCCCTGGGGGAGGAGGTGGGATTGTGAGGGAGCCTGGGGAGGGGAAGGGAGGGCCAGATTGTTCCTCAGTCTTCTCACTTGCTATTCATCGCTGGCAAGTCAAGTCAGCCAGTTTTCGGGCCTTCATTTTCCCTGACTATAACATGAGAGAGTTGGCCTGGATTTTTCCCAGAGCTTTTCCAGCCCTGTGCTTCTCTGACCTTTAAAGGTCAGTTCCATTTCCCAGTTTCCCAAGGGCTCTTTTGCTCCCTGGGAAAGGCAAACTTCACTGCAGCTGTTGGTACGTTCTGATTTGCAAGGCAAATACTGCCCAGAAGAATTCGGATTTTGGGGTCAGAAGGACTGGAACCAGGCTGGTTCTGGAAGTGACTGCCCAGCCCTCACACTTGGAACCCAGCTGAGGCTTCTGTCTACATCCCTTCTCCCCCGAAGGGAGCTGGAGTCCCTAAGAGAGCCTTTCTCTGCAGGTGGCAGCCTCAGCAGCTGCGGGGACCTCAACGGTGATGGCCTCCTGCCCAGACTCGGACAATAGCTGGGTGCTTGCCGGCTCAGAGGTAGGAAGAGCAGGCCTGGGAACCATATGGAATAGGGTTTCTGGCCAGGCTGGGCTGCTTTTTGGGTCTGTCCCCCTTCCTTGCTCCTGATTATCACACCTGTCACCTCCTGCTGGTTCTGAGAGGAACTCCAGGGGCAGGGAGAATACGATCAGGCCCCAGGAGTCAGGAGTTGGGAGTTGGACCGTGGCTTGAAAGAAAGGAGTTGTTGGGGTAAGCTGTGAGAAGCAGGGGAGAAATTCTGGTGGGGAGAACAGCATTAGCAAAGGTGCTGAGGCAGCAGTAGATGAGCTGTGCTGGGGAGACTGAGGAGGTCTGATGGAGGAGGTGGAGACGTGGGCCAGACAGTGTTGAAGTGAGGTTGGATCAGAGCCTGCGAGCCTCCGGAGGAGGCCTGTAGGGTCTGGCTCAGGCATTCGGGCCGCCCCTTGATGGAAAATAGCGGGCAGGCTCTGAGCTGGAGGGGGTCAGGACCATCACTGCTGTGGGCAGAGGGTGCAGCCACTATGTGGGCTGTGTGGGAACAGGGGGAGAGCGTTTTGAAGGTCCTGCAGTCCAGGTTGTAGTTGGTGGGATGAGAACCCAGTGGACTCCTGTGCCCTGAAGCCTCTGAGAAGGGGACTGGCAGGATGGGGAATGGAGTGGCTGGAGAGTTTGTCAAGGACTTGGTATGTTCATCCCACAGGGAGGGAGGTAGCTCAGGAGTTTGAGTTAGAGACGTCGGGTTTGAGTGGCCTTGAAGAAACTGATGGGGAGTGAGGGAGCCGCCCTCAGTATGATGCTGGAGCAGGACCCATGGACTGGGGCTGGCTGGCAGAGCGGACGACGCCGTGCTCCCAGCCAGAGCCCTGGCTGCCTTGCAGACAGCTGGGGGACCTCAGGCCAGCTGTTTCACCTTGCTGTCCTCCCTTTAATGAGGAGGAGTTGTGTTTCCTTTAACATAGGAGGGACTGGGAGAAAAAGATGACTTGAAAATTGTAAAGAGGGACTTCTCTGGCGGTCCAGTGGTTAAGACTTTGCCTTCCAACTCAGGGGCTGGGGGTTAGATCCCTGTTCCAGAAGCTGAGATTCCCACATGCCTTGGGGCCAAAAAACCAAAACATAAAACAGAAGCCATATTGTAACAAATTCAATAAAGACTTTTAAAATGGTACACATTAAAAAAATCTTTTTTAAAAAAAGAGTCTTGTAAAGAAACATATTAAGGTCAAGAATTATTCTTGGAAGTTTAGCGGAAGCCATGGATGGGATGAGCAGGCGGTGGACCTGCTGAGGGGGCGTTTGCAGAAAAAGGAGAGGCTGAGGCTGTAGATGGCTGGGCTGAGAACACCCTGGGAGGCAGGCTGGCTGTGGCTGGGGTGAGGTGGGCTTCTGTCAGCTCCTGGGAGAGGGGTGTGCAGGGAGCGGGAAAAGCCAGAAAAGTTTGGCAGATGGAGCAGGTGGCCCGTTGTGAGAACTGGGGGGAAGCCCGTGGGGGATGGGACTGTGATCCTTGGGCTCCAGAGGACTTTGTTCTCTTGCCGGTTACTGAGCTGGTCACCTGTGGGGAGGGAGACCCAGGCTGCAGCTGCTTCTCTGGGGAGGTGGTGGTGGGCTGCCAGGTTTGTAGAGTGGTCCAGTGTCTTGGGCCAGTGGTCCTTTTTTTTTTTTTTTAATTAGTTTAATGTCTGATTGAATTACTTAATTCTTTTTTTTTTTTCAACTCCATGTACTCCCATTCACCATACAGACCAGGCAAAGTGCCTGCCCAGGCTGTATGTAGGGTGGGTTTACTCTGACTCCTCTTTCTATGCTGTCAGTATAAGAACACAGCCTGTAGTAAGTACCAGGAGGCTGAAGTTAATTCCTGTAAATATAGGATTCCTTTAAAAATAACATTTACTTTTTTTTGGCTGTGCTGGGTCTTAGTTGTGGATGCAGGATCTAGTTTCCTGATCAGGGATCAAATCCCGGCCCCCTGCATTTGGAATGTTGAGTCTTAGCCACTGGACCACCGGGAAAGTCCCCAGTGGTGCGTCTTCATTTCACAGAAACTTGGCCTCCAAAAGTTCCTCAGAGCAGCAAGTGAAGTTAGGGAATGGCTGAACACTGTGTTGAGCAGAGAGGTCACAGTGCCAGCTGCCCCCTGCCCACTTTGGAGCAACCACTGCTGAGTGTATTATGTATGTGTAAGGTGTGGGCTGGGACCCCTGAGCACGGGCTGGTCTCGGGCACCCTGGAGAGCACCCCGTGCTCTTGGTTTTGTCCTGCCGTCCTTCCTCTAGAGCAGCCCTTCTGCTTGTACCCCTGCCCCCAGAGCCTGCCTGTGGAGACCTTGGGTCCTGAATCTGGGAATGACCCAGAATCCGAGAGAGCTCCCGGGGCCCCTCAGAGCCCCTCCAGGGCAGCTGCTGAGGAATCGGCTGGGACCTTGGATGGAGGAGGTAACAGGGCCCTGCTTAGGGGGGCGGTGCAGCCACCTGTCTTCCATGTTCTGGGGTTTCCCAGTTTCCTCAGGGAGAGGGAGGCCAGTTGGTCTTATTCCCAGCATTGATCTCAGTTTTAAACCTTCCCTTATCCCATCCTGGCTTTCTCCTGTCCCTTCCTGCCTGGTTGCAGCCTGTGGGAGCCAGGGGGGCCGTGGTGTTTTTCCTGAGTCTTTTCTCCCGCCACAGAGACGGTGTCCCAGAGTGAGAGCTCCCAATCTGGGCCCATCCTGTCAGAGGAGGCTGAGGCCAAGGTGAGGACCTTCCCTGGGGGAAGGGCGGGAAGTGGGGAGGGCCAGGGGAAGTGGGAAGTGCTCACGGCTGTATCCGCAGCAGGGTGTCCTGGAAGGTGATGACCCTGGAGTGGAGTCCCCTGGCCCAGGAGACACAGAGGCCCAGGGAGACTTGGAAGAGACCCCTGAGGTGGTAGGCCTGGAACCAGACTCACAGGACCTGGAGGATCAGAGCCCCCCCCGCAGCCTGCCTTCATCCCCCAAAACAGGTGAGAGTCCTCCTTGTTTCTCCTGTCACTATCCTTCTAGAAGGTGTTGGAGTGGGAATAGATAGACATCACTGCCGAGCACAGCTCCGGTCCAGGCCCTAGGACTTGGCAGCTTGGAGCCTTCCTTAAGCTGTATCAGTGAATCCTCACCACCGTCACCCCCGGGGACACTCAGGCTTAAGTCACACAGCTGATAAGTGGCAGGGCCTAGGTCTAGGTTAACTCTTTACTCTCTACTGTGGGGCCTCCTCTATTACTTGCCTCTTGATTTGGCTCTCATTCCCTGAGTCCCTTCCACGAGTCAGCTCTGGGAAAGCAGGTTGGCTTCACGGCCTGTGTAAGAGGTGGACTAGACTGAGCCAGGGTGCAAGTCGGACTTGTGAGGGGGCAAAGGTGGTGTGATTAAGGTGCCCCCACAGGAAGGGGGGGAGAGTGGTTTAGTCGGGGACAGGTCGAGGGGAGGGAGAGGCAGGGACAGTTGGGGAAAAGGTTCACACCGGAGGGGACATTTGAGTGGAACCTTGAGCAAGTGGACTTTTGGTAGGTAGGGTAGGAGGAAGAGAACGTTGCAGGCCAGGGCTGCAGCATCAAAATGGGCTGGGTTCCCCTGTCCTGTACCGAGGAGGCTGCGTCCAAGGCTGGTGGCAGGAGTGTGTGAATGCATCTTTGTTGAGGGGTGACAGCGTAGAGGGGGAGGCGGGGTCCGGGGCCATTTAGGGGGCAACTGCAGTCAGATGAAGCTGAGGAAGACCTGAACTAAGGCAGATGCGAGGCATGTGCCGCTGAGATGTTTAGGGGTCGTGTTGTCAAACTGCATGCGAGGCAAAGAGGGAGGGCTGAGGTTGGCTCGTGGAGCACTGGCGTCTTGCCCTGCATCGGGGGGGTGCCAGGAGAGAACCAGGTTGGAGGGCAGGCAGCGTGTGGAGTGTTTGGTCCCCAGGGACAGCCAGGTGGAAGAGACCAGGAGGTGGTCAGACATCCAGGCCTGGAGCTCTAGGGAGGCCAGTCAGGAGTTTACGAATGAGGGACTCAATCTGCTCTAGGGGAAAGCCGGCGGGGTGGGTGAGACTGGGTGATTGTGTGTGCGGTGAGAAGGGCAGAAGAGCAGAAATGGTGCCAGGGAGACCTCTGCCTCTAGGACTGGGAGCAGCCAGGCATTGAAAAGAGATGCTGAGAGGGCATGGCCAGGTTTCCGACAGAACCAGGGCAGGGGGCACAAGTGGGAGCAGGAGGGCGTTTTTAGGATGAAAGTTGCTCTTGTATCTTGTATGTAGTAGAAAGGACTGGTCTCCAGACTGGGCAGGGGTGGTCACTGATGCCCAGGCACATGTGGGCAGGGTCTCCATGCTCTCCCTCTGTGATCAGGGCTGGGGGTCTCCTGTGTTTGCCTCTGGTTCCGGTCTGTCTGTCTGTCTGTCCTGTCTCTCCAGTTGCCTTACTGTCCTGGCCCCCTCCCTTCCCCCAGCTTGGATCAGGGAGGAGGCCCACCACTCCAGCAGCGAGGACGACACCGATGTGGATGTGGAGGGTCTGCGGAGGCGGCGGGGTCGGGAGCCCGGCACTCCTCAGCCCGCGGCCACCCTGGGTGTGGAGGACCAGGTCCAGGGCGAGGGTGCAGGCGGGCAGCTGGGCATCTCCCTCAACATGTGTCTCCTCGGGTCCCTGGTCCTGCTGGGCCTGGGGGTCCTCCTCTTTGGTGAGTGGTCCCTCCCCTGCTGGCACCTTGAGGCTCTGCTCTGGCCCCTCTTGCAGTACTCTGACCCCATTCTGCCCCTGCTTCTGAGGGCCTGACCAGACTCTTCTGTCTCCATTTCAGGTGGTCTCTCAGAGTCTGAAAGTGGTGAGTGACGATGGGCCCTGACCAGTTTGTGTCTGTCCCCTTCCAGCCCTGAGGGAGGCTGATGGGGGCAGTTCTCTGGGTCAGGAGTAGGGATGCTGGGGGCTGTACATTTTTTGCTCAGTTATAGGCCTTATGTCAGCTATTCGGGGTGACCCTTGACCTTTTACCTTGCTGGATCCCTCAGCCATAGGGTGAGGTCCAGGACAGGACAGTGACTGTGTGTATGTGTTGGGGGCGGGCAGGGAGGAGGAGGAGGACAGGGCTCTGTGTGCCTTGAGGCCAGCTTCAGGATTCCACTTTCCCACAGGGCCCCTGGAGGAAGTGGACCTGCAGGTCTTGCCAGATGTGGAGTCTGATACTGAGATGCTGGAGGCTGTGGGGGATGGGCAGGCATGTGTGACTGTCTCCATCTGTGTGAGGGGCCTGGTGGGGGCTGTCGGGGTCGTGGGGCTGGGCTGGGGTGACTGGCTCCTTTGCCCTTGTGTGTGTGTGTGTGTGTGTGTGTGTGTGTTAGTCACTCAGTCGTGTCTGACTATTTGCAACCCCATGGACTGTAGCCCACTAGGCTCCTCTGTCCATGAAATTCTCCAGGCAAAAATGCTGGAGTGAGTAGCATTCCCTTCTCTCGAGGATCTTCCTAACCCAGGGATCGAACCTGGGTCTCCCGCACTGCAGGCAGATTCTTTACTGACTGAGCCACCTTTGCCCTTAGGATGGACTACAGCAGCTACAGACCTCAGAGCTCCTGGACAGTGTCCCCAGCCTGCAGAACATGGCCCTTCTGCTGGATAAGCTGGCCAAGGAGAACCAGGACATCCGACTACTGCAGGCCCAGCTGCAGGTGGGCACAAGCAGGTTGGGGTGGACTAGACACCCTCCCTAGGCCACGTGTCTGTCTGTCCAGTTTCCTCCCTGCAAAGAAGTTTCCTGTGTTCACCCACATACGCTGACCCTCTCCCTTTCCCACTAGAGTCCAGTCCCTCCCTTTCCCACTAGAGTCCAGTCGTCTTCCATGTTTTGTTCCCGTCCTGCATGCTAAGGGTTAGGCCAGGACTGGCATATCTGCTTCACGTGGCATGCCACCTCTGCTTGATTGGCATGGTCTACCTGGAGCCTTGTGTGGAGAAGGATTTGAAGAACATGCCAAGACTCAGTGGGAAGAAGTGCTGTGATCAGTTAATAATATCTGTTTTGGGTACAGGAGGTGGAAATAGGGCAATGAGAGTCTTATCTTGGCTCTCTTTAAGTGAATTAAAGACGTGTGGGCTTATAAACAGACAGAGCTAAGGCCTGTGGTGGAATTTGGGGGTCCCAGGGTCAGGTGAAGGGTGCAGATGGGGTGGGAGATGAGAACCAAATCCTCTGAGTCTCTCAGGCCATAAAGGCTATAATGGAATGGAATTAGGGTAGCAGGCACTGGACCCATCCTTGACGACTCCCTGGGTCCTCTATCCCTATTCCCATTCCAGGCCCAGAAGGAAGAGCTTCAGAGCCTGATGCGTCAGCCCAAAGGGCTAGAAGAGGAGAATGCCCGGCTCCGAGGGGCCCTCCAGCAGGGCGAGGCCTCCCAGCGGGCCCTGGAGTCAGAGCTGCAGCAGCTGCGGGCCCAGCTTCAGGGACTGGAGGCTGACTGTGTCCAGGGTGCAGATGGGCTGTGTCTCCAGTGGGGCAGAGGCCCACAGGCTGGCCAGGTCACCAAGGAGCAAGGCCCCACGGGGCAGGAGCCAAGCCCTGGTTTCCTGGAGCAAAAGAAACAACTAGAGGCTGAGGCCCAGGCATTAAGGCAAGAGTTGGAGCGGCAGCGGCGGCTGCTGGGGTCTGTGCAGCAGGACCTGGAACGGAGCTTGAAGGAGGCGGGCCGAGGGGATCCAGCCCGGGCTGGCCTGGCTGAGTTGGGTCACAGGCTGGCCCAGAAGCTGCGGGGCCTGGAGAACTGGAGCCAGCACCCTGGGGTCCCTGCCAATGTCTCAGAGGCCTGGCATCAGAAGCCTCACTTCCAGAATTCCAGGGAGCTGAGTGGGAAGGAAAAGTGGTGGGATAGGCAAGGGGACTGGAAGACCGAGCACTGGAAACATAAGAAGGAGGCATCCGGCCGGGAGAAGAGCTGGCGGGGTGAGGAGGACAGGGAGCTGGCGGGGAGGCGGAAGGAGGGCAAGCCAAGGGTGGAGGAGTGGGCCGGCAAGAAGGATGGCAAGCAACAGCGCTCCAAGGAGCCCCCCAGGAAAAGTGGGCGCCCCCACCCCTCTGGAGAGAGGCAGAAACACCCTCGGTGGAAGGAAGGGGCTAAAGACAGGCATGACCCCCTGCCACTCTGGGCAGAGCTGTCCAGGCACAAGTACCAGGCACCCCAGGGCTGCTCAGGTGTGCATGAGTGTGCCCGGCAGGAGGGCCTGGCCTTCTTTGGCATAGAGCTAGCCCCCGTGCGGCAACAGGAGCTGGCCTCTCTGCTGAGGACGTACCTGGCGCGGCTGCCCTGGGCTGGGCCGCTGACCGAGGAGCTGCCCCTCTCTCCCGCTTACTTCGGCGAGGATGGCATCTTCCGCCACGACCGCCTCCGCTTCCGCGACTTTGTAGACGCCTTGGAGGACCAGCTGGAGGAGGTGGCGGTGAGACAAACAGGTGATGACGACGCGGTGGACGACTTTGAGGATTTCATCTTCAGCCACTTCTTTGGAGACAAAGCACTGAAGAAGAGGTGGGCAGCTGTGGGGGAGTTGGGTCAGTGGGACAGAGCAGGGGGCAGGAGGTGATGGTGGGGCGGGGTGTCTGTGTGTGTGTGAAGGGCCCTGAGTTGTCGGTGTTCAGTTTGAGGTTTTGTCTCTTGAGGACAGAAAGCTGAGCCTGAGCTCAGCCCAGAGTGGTCCTGGGGAGTCCCCTTTGGGGCTAGAGTTTTTTCCCTCCCAAGTTGCCCTGTGCTGTCTATACCTGTGTGGTCTGGGGGGTAAGAGAGGTTGCTTCCTGTCTCCCCAGCTGGGGCCTTGTCCTGGGACACCAGGTCTGGCCACACTCCCCTCCCCCAGTCTGATGGATGGTGGCTGCCCCTGTCACCTGCCTTAGGGGGAACAGGGTCCCCTGTCAGGGGGCCCCCCTTCTCATCACACGACATTGTTCTCTAAAGGCCTCTTCCTGCCTCCACTCCCTGCCCCCCCACAGGTCTGGGAAGAAGGACAAACATTTGCAGAACAGAGTTGTGGGGCCCAGGGAGGAGCACAGCCCCCACCGCCAGGGCTGAGGCCCCACGTTGTCTGTCCCCTGGGAACCGTTAAGCTGCCACCTCCCTCGGCTTCGTTGGTGTCATTGAATGTCCTTCACAGAGCAGCCTGGAGATCACCCAGCCCTGCACTGACACCACTTCTGCCACAAAAAGGCCTTAGCTGGAGCTGCTGTGCTGTCTATGCAAATGAATGCAAATTCTTAGGGCCGCGACCCTTGCAGCCAGATTGTGAAGGGGGGATGGGAGAGAGGCCTGTTTTTTAGGAGGGTTGTGTGGGGGTAAGAAGTATGGGGCAATTCAGATTCTAAAGCCAGAGTGCTTGTGTGTGTGTGGTGTGTGTGGTGTGTGTGTGTGTGTGTGTGTGTGTGTGTGTGTCTGTAGGGTGGGATATGAGGTATGGGGCAATTCAGATTCTAAAGCCAGAGAACTTGTGTGTGTGTGTGTGTGTGTGTCTGTCTGTAGGAGGGCCCAGAGTGGGCCCCTTGGCTGCACACACTGACCCATGCACCCTGGGATTCGATTCGCCCGGCTGGCTCCCGGCTGGCTCCCGGCTGGCTGGAGGCCCAGCCTGAAGGCTTTCCCTGGGGTTTTGTTAGATTTGGAAGGAGCTATCCCTAGAGACTCGAAGTCCCCCTTTTAGCCCTGCTCCTCACGTGGCCTCACCTCTGCTTGTGAACTGTAGACTCAGATTCCAATAACATTCTGTAGGAGCTGTGACATTGGGGGCGCTCTGTCGCTTAGGGCTGTTTCTATAAGCGCAGGGGAAGCCCACACCCACCACCTCATACTGGTACTCACCTTCTCCTCTCCCCGCCACCTCACTCTCCCCGCAAACCTCAGGCCCTCTGGGCTGGAACTCCCCATTTTGCTCACAGCTGTCTTGGCTGCATCCCTGGGAGATGTAGAAATATGCAAGTGGGTTTTGGGCTCAAATCCAGGTTGAGTGATTTTGGGCAAATTAATCCCTGGGAACCTTGGGTTTCTAATCCCCAAAAAGGGAGATTGAAGGGCTGGGGACTCTTCCAGCAGGATTGTAAATAAATCAATGTAAACAAAATATGTGTCCAATATTTGGCACTCAGAAGTGATTTCACTCCCTTTAGAGTGTGGAGGAGGGGCTCCCCACCCCCACCTCACAGCGCAGGCTTCTGCATTGGGGGCGGGGCGGGGCGGGGCGGGGGGGGGGGGCGGGTGAGGGAACCACTAGGTGGCGCCGTGGCTCCACATTTGCTCCAGACCTCACCTACCTCACCACTTGGTGCCCCAAATCTTGGACCCCAGTCCCACTGACTTGGGCCACTGTCTGGCTACTTCGCCTGGGAAGACCCAGATTGCCCCAGGCTTCTCTTTAGAAAGTCCTTCCTGACTGGGCTTCTTGCTTGGCCTGGAAATCCCCATGGGGGGACAGAATGAACGTGTGACTTCAGGCCAGGTCCAAGGTGCGTGTTAGTAGAGCTGAGGTGTATTAGTCCCTCAGTCACGTCCGACTCTTTGTGACCCCATAGACTGTAACCCTTCAGGCTCCTCTTGTCCATGGGATTTTCCAGGCAAGAATACTAGAGTGGGTTGCCATTTCCTTCTCCAGGGGATCTTCCTGACCCAGGGATTGAACCCGGGTCTCTCACATTGCAGGCAGACTCTTTACTGTCTGAGCCACCAGGGAAGCCCAGGGGTCTGCCCAAGAGGGGACTATAATTGATAACAAGTGCTTCTGTAAGAACTGATGGGTTGCTCACTGTTAAAGGACTTTAAGGGTACTGCTACTGCTGCTAAGTCACTTCAGTCGTGTCCGACTCTGTGCGACCCCATAGACGGCAGCTCACCAGGCTCCCCCGTCCCTGGGATTCTCCAGGCAAGAACACTGGAGTGGGTTGCCATTTCCTTCTCCAATGCATGAAAGTGAAAAGTGCAAGTGAAGTCGCTCAGTTGTGTCCGACTCTTAGGGACCCCATGGACTGAAGCCTACCAGGCTCCTCCACCCATAGGATTTTCCAGGCAAGAGTACTGGAGTGGGGTGCCATTGCCTTCTCCGTTAAGGGTACTAGCTTATTTAATTCATGTATGGATTTGAGAGTTGGACTATTCAGAAAGCTGAATTGATGCTTTTGAACTGTGGTGTTGGAGAACACTCTTGAGAGTCCCTTGGACTGCAAGGAGAAAAGGAAATCAGTCCTGAATACTCATTGGAAGGACTGATGCTGAAGCTGAAACTCCAATACTTTGGCCACCTGATGCGAAGAACTCATTGGAAAAGGCCCAGATGTTGGGAAAGATCGAAGGCGGGAGGCGAAGGGGACCACAGAGGATGAGATGGTTGGATGGCATCACTGACTCGATGGATATGAGTTTGGGCTCCCGGAGTTAGTGATGGACAGGAAAGCCTGGAGTGCAGCAGTCCATGGGGTTGCAAAGAGTCAGACATGACTGAGTGACTGAACTGAACTGAATTCTAATAGGAGGGGGGTGAGGCAGGGTGGGGATGGAACAAGGTCCACTCATTCAGCAAACATTTACACTCTATTGTGTACCAGAGGCAGTGTGGTACTGAGAATACAGAGGCGTGTTAAGAAGTTTATAGTCCAGTGGAGCCCACTTTCTGCAGCATGAGGGATTGCAGTTAGACCTAAGGAAGAACTTCCTCATAGGCAGAGGGTCGATGAAAAGGGGCTTTAGGAAAAGAGTCTTCTAGAGTGGGTGTTGGGAGAAGCAAGTACAGTCTAGCCTGGGGACCAGGGTCTGGATTTGGCATCCTGGCTCTGTGGACCATCATCCACCTGAGGAAGCCTGGTTCACATTGCTTGCCTTCTGCAGGTGTTCAGAACTTACACTTCTTGGAGAGGGAGGCAGGCTAGAAAGGGAGGGGACACAAACTGGCCCCCTGGGTTCCCAGAGGGTGTGGGCTGCATGGGGCTTCTCAGTTTCGTTTCTAGGGCCCATTTCCTTCGTTTGCATAACGAACTCTCAAGGAGGCTAGGAAGTTCCCCCAAGCCCCCTCCTCTTTCTGAGCCACTCAGGAAGTGATATGCTGAGCTGGAGGTTTCTGAAACTGCTGAATCAGGAAGAAAAGGCCACTAACCCAGGGGGTAGGTTGGGGAGGGGCCAGGACACCAAGGACATTGGCCATTCTGCTTACCCTGTCTCAGGTGTCCCCCGTCAGTGATCCTCCTGCCCATTGTAGGTCACTGTGCCACTCTGTCACACCCTACAGCAGCGCTGGTAAAGAGGGGGGACCCCAAGCCTCAGATCATAGGATGCTCGCTGGTCATAGGCACAGCACGTGGAGACGAGCCAAGGGAGGCTGGAGCTGTGGGAACAGAGCTCCCTCCTTCCCACAGGGCCGGGGGCATCTTTGACCATGCAGGAGGGTAGACCCACTGGACTCTCCCACACGACCTTGCTTGGCCCCCAGGATCTGGCCTGGGCCCTTCCAGTTTAAGCATTTGGTATTTTAAGCACTTGGCTTTTCTGCCCTTTCCTCTGGGAACTCCCCCAGCTAAGTGCTCAGCTCCGGGGTGTCTTGGGGGAATCACTAGAGTCGGGGGTGGCCCTCCTTGGCTTTCCCCTCTCAAGTGGAAAAATTCTGCTTCCTTTGACCGGCCCCCAGCTTTATTTCCCTGCGGTCCCCCAACCTGCCATTCCTCCTCCCACCCCGGCCCCTCATTCTTCAGCCTCACCTCCTTTCCTGCCCTCAGCGCCACCTTCTCTCATCATGCCCCCTCCAGCCCTAACCTCCTCCAGGATGCTCCCCATCTCTTCCTGCTTCCCTGGGTCCTCCAGGCCCCAGTCTCACCGCTGCCTTTTACTCCCACCCATGCTGGGGAGTAGGGACGGGGTGGTGGTCACCTTCAAGCCTGCCCCACCCTATAAGCTCCTTGAAGGCCAGAGGCCTGTGTTCCTTTGGAGGACCACTTCCAGCCCCCTCTGCTGGGGCCCTGGACAGATGCTGGATTGGCAGGCTGTTGCCATGGGAACCTCCAGGGCCACCTGGTGCAGGGACATCTCCTCCTCTCATCTGTTCTGGGTCATAGGTACTCCTGGTCCCTCCACACTTCACCTGCTCACAGAGGGTCTGGCAGGTCTGCAGGTGGGGGGTGTGTGGGGGTTATTGGCCTAAACCCAGACCATAGCAGATCCCTCCTCGCTGCTCTCACCAGCCAGTGGTCAGAGCCACAGAAACCCCTTAATACTAATTCTCGGGGGTTGTCCGAGTTCCCTATCCCTCCCCTGTGGGCCTTCCGTCAAGGTTGCTGCCCATCCCGTTGGTAGCCCTTGGCTTCTGGAATAGGCCCTGCCCATATAGAACCAAAGTGGGCCCCTTCCCCACTCACCTGGTCTTTATCCGGGGCCAGGTGGAGACCCAGCCCGGGTCTCTTCTAACTAGACCAGTAGCCTGGGCAAACTTTCAGTCTCCAGTCTCCACAACTGCCTGCCTGCAGGCCTTCTTGCTTTAGGGCTCGGCTTTCCCATCACTGAAGTGAGCCTGTAGATCCCCCTCAGGGGTTGTTGTGATGATGGAATGAATCATCCAAAGGCAAAGGAACAGGCTTTTCAAACTGTAGAGTGCTGTCAAAAGTTTTAGTTATTTTTATTTTACTTAGCCTCTAAAGGGGAAGTTGAGGCCTCTGTGACCTACTGATATGGGAGCAGAGGGTGTTGGCTTCCAGACCATGTAGTAGGAGCTGACAGGGAAAAGATGCCAGCTAGCACTCAAGACCTAACACCGTGCTATGTCCTGGGGGGACCACAGTCTTTGCCCCTGAGGCTAACCAAATTAGTTTAATACCAACCAGAGAGGTGGTTTTTTTTTTTTTTTTTTAATTATAGTTTATCTTTTAACATTTTAATCAAAAATATTTATTTTTAATTGACTGATGATTGCTTTACAATATTGGTTTGATATCTTTCATACATCAACATGGATTAACCATAGGTGTACCTATGTCCCCTCCCTCTTGAACCTCCCTCCCACCTCCCATCCCTCTAGATTATTATGGAGCCCCAGTTGGAGTTCCCTGAGTCATACAGCAAACTCCCATTGACTATCTATTTACATATGTGAGTGTAATACCAAGCAGAGTTTTAAAAGTACTCTCTTACCGGTGCCAGAAAGGTGAAGAGGAAGGAGGGGGTGGTGTTTTTTTGGGGGTGCTGTGCTATGTGACATGTGGGATCCTAGTTCCCTGACCAGGAATTGAACCTGCATTCCCTGCAATGGAAGCATGGAGTCTTAACCACTGACCACCAGGGGAGTCCCAGGAAGGGGTGGCCTTTGAGCTGGACCTTGAAGATAATAAGGATGGATGATGGGGAGGGGATTTCAGACTAGGCAGAGGTGAGGCCTTAGGGGAGGATGGAACAGCCCTGTGGTCAGATGGTGTTAAGTTCACGGTCCTGCAAGGGAGCAAGTTCTCCCTTAGGGCTGCTTGCAAGTCTAAGGGGGAGCTTCACTATAGGAAATGGGGAGAGGTGTGAGGGGCAGGGGGATGAAAAAGGAAGACACACAGGTGCAGGGTAGCTGGCAGGCGGAAGGGTGGAATAGAAAGAGATGAAATCAGAGGTAGGTAGGAGGTGTCAGCCAGCAACTCAGGAGGGAGATAGACGATGCAGGCCTGATTTATAGCAGGGAATCAGAATGGCCTGGCCTTGGATGCGCCAAGGACAAGGGAAAGGGAGGAGCCAAGGACACACTGAGCTTCCCAGCCTTGTGACAGTTGGATGACGGCATCCTCACATGATACCAGGAAAGGAGGAAAGGCTGGAACTGGTTTTGTAAGGGGTGGGGTGGGGTGAGGTGTGTGCAGTGGGGATGGAGGGGGCTGGGGACGGGGGAGGGGCTGGTGGGCTTGATTGTTTACAACGTGGGACAGGGATAAAGCCAGTCTTCCAGCAGGTCACCCTTCTGCTCCACCAAGCTGTATGTGCCTACCTCCCAGTCCTTGCGTCCCTCCTACCCCCTGCCCACCCCCAAATTCCTTTCCAGGGCAGGGCCCCTTTGGAGAACTTCTTACCAGTCAGTACACGTACCTTTACTGGGCCTGAGGGGAGGCACCCAGCAGAGGGGAGTGCATCCACTGAGGTCACCACTGAGCCCTTCTCTGCAGTCAAAGTGAAAGGTCATCATGCAGGGCCCACGGGCAGAAACCTGAAGCCATGCACTGTGGAGAGGGAGGGAGGTGTCAGACCGCCCCCTTGGGAAGCTCAACCATCTGTGGGCCAAACGGACCTGCCAGAAATGCTTGCTTATCTGGAATGCGGCCTTGGGCCCTTGGGGAGGCAGCTTTCTTTGTAGGGATGGCCCAGTGCAGGAACCTTGGCGTGAGAAACAGGCCGCCCCTCTCATCTCCATGGGCCATGGACTTTCAGAGCCCTCCTCAGCCTTTTATCTCATGAGAAGTAGACCTTAAAGGAAATGAGACCATGAATCTCTCTTTTTAATACAGACGAAGAACTGAGAGGGAGGGAGGAGCCGACTTGCCTAAGGTCCTATGATAGCTGGACAATGACAGTGGAGGAAGACTGGCCCCCAAGAAGCCCTTAGGACGCCAGTGGAAATTTGAAATGTCCATACCACTGCTTTCCCATCTGTGGGTCCCTTGTGGGCTTCCCCAGTGGCTCAGTGGTAAAGAATCCACCTGCCACTCATCCTTGAGTTGGGAAGATCCCTTGGAGGAGGGCATGGCCCCACACTCCAGTATTCTTGCCTGGAGAATCCCATGGACAGAGGAGCACCCGGCGGGCTGCAATCCACAGGGCTGCAAAGTGTTGGACACGACTGAAGTGACTGCATGCGTGCACACACTCTGGGTCCCTTTAGCTGACTCCTCCTCCCTGGGCCTGTGTGCCCCTGACTTCAGCTACCTGGCCCTGGAGGCATTTCCTCTCTGGCTCGCAGCTGCTTACCTGATTGGCCCCAGCATGTGGGTAGGAGAAGGCCAATCCTGGAAGGACCATCATAAGCACTGGTTCCACCTCTTTTGTTGTTCAGAGGTGGAAACTGAGGCCCAGAGAGGGAAGTAGTCGACTTGTCCAAGGTCGCAAAGCTTGCTAGGGACAGAATAGAGACCAGAGCCCAGGGCTGCTGACTCCAGAGTCCCCTGTTCCTCCTGCCTGACTAAGAGTCCCTTGTTCCTCCTAACTCCGCTCCTCTCTCTGGTTCTTCACCCTTGGAATTTAGGCTCTGAGGTGAGGTCTGGAGGAGCGGCTTGCTGCAAGACAAGTCTTCCTCTGCTGCCGCTGAGCAGTGACTTCACGCCTGGCTCCTTCTGCAGTGATGCCTGCAGCGGTGGCCACAGGGGGGCAGCAGCGGGAGAGACAGGAGGCTGGCCAAGGATGGGCTGGGAGGGAGAGAGGGGACCCCTGGAGCTGCCCTGGAACCAGAACAACTGAATGTGGGGTTATGAGGTCTCAGCCTTGAGGATACCCACAAATGGCCTTCTAGCCTCAAAATCCAGGCTCCCCAACTCTTTGTGTAAGAGCTCCCATTAATATGCTCATTCATTTATTCATCAGTCACTTATGGAGCACTCATACACTGGGCCTGGCCCTGGGCTGTTACTTGATATTCTTTCCAAGAGCCTGGTGAGTGTTCAATCTCTTTTTGAAAAGAAATATCAAACTTTATCACTAACATTGTTAAATAACAGTCCCCAGAGGGGAAAGGTAGAGGCGGGAGGGATAAACTAGAAGTTTGGGAGTAACATACACACCACTATATATAAAATAGGTAACCAACAAAGACCTACTGTATAATTAGGGAACTCTACTCAATATTCCATAATAACTTATGCAGGAAAAAGAATCTGAAAAAGAATAGATACATATACATGTATAACTGAATAACTTGGCTGTACACCTGAAACTAACAAAAACATTGTAAATTAACTACAATATATAATTTAAAAAAAGAAAATAAACATTGGCCTTTATCACTAAGATTGTTAAATGACAGATGAAGTCGACAAATCACTAATCATTTTGCCTGCCCCATGGATCTCAGTTCCTCAGCCAGGGATTGAACCTGGGCCACTGCAGTGAAAGCCTGGAATTCTAACCACTAGGCCAGCAGGAACTCCCCTCAATTGCTCTTTTGTAGTCTGTCCCTCAGCTCCAAGGTTTACATTTACCACAAAACAATCTAATGGAAAAACAAAATCATGCCTCAAAATCACGAATCTTCGTTTTAAAAAAAAAAACAAAACTCAAACTTCTGTGGTGGTGTAGTGGTTAGGAACCCACCTGCCAATGCAGGGGACATGGGTTCGATCTCTGATCTGGGAAGATTCCACGCGCTACGGAGCAACTGAGCCTGTGTGCCACAGCTACTAAACCCACGCTCTAGAGCCTTCGAGCCACAACAAGAGAAGCCACTTCAAGGAGAAACCCGTGCACTGCAGCTAGAGAGTAGGCCCTGCTCGTAACCAGAGGAGGCCTGAGCGCTGCAACGAAGCCCCAGCGCAACAACAAAAAAGACCCCAAACAAACTACCCCCACAGAAACCAAAACAAAACTCTGTTCTCTTACTGTGTTCAATATTTAGATGTAGCCACCATCCTTGAGAACATTAGTTAAATTTTTGGAGAGTGTTTCTTTTGAAGATGGGAGGATCCTTGCTTTGCCTACATTATTATTATTTTAAATTTTAACATGTATCAGAATTTTATTCTTTTTTCCCTAAGCCAACTGTCTGTTTCATAGATTCTATGATTTTTTAAAAGCTTAAAAAAACTGGAGTATAATTGCTTCACACAATATTGCGTTAGTTTCTGCTGCACAACGAAGTGAATCAGCTACATGTATTCGTGTATCCCCTCCCTCCTGAACCTCACATGCCACCCCCATCCCACCCCTCTAGGTCATCACAGAGCAGCAACGTGAGCTCCCTGTATCACACAGCAGCTCCCCCCTAGCTATCTGTGCTGCATTCTGTAGTGTATACATTGGAAAAGGCAATGGCAACCCACTCCAGTGTTCTTGCCTGGAGAATCCCAGGGACGGGGGAGCCTGGTGGGCTGCCGTCTATGGGGTCCGCACAGACTCGGACACGACTGAAGCGACTTAGCAGCAGCAGCAGCAGTGTATACATGTCAGTTCTACTCCTGAGATTCGTCTCACCCTCCTCTCCCCTCCTTAGAATTTTATCCTTTTTAAAGGCTGAATAATATTCCACTGTAAGTATATATCACATATTCATTCATCTGTTTGGGGTTTTCTTTGGTTGTTGTTTGTTTGTTTTTTGGCTTCACCAAGCGGGGTATAGGATTTTAATTCCTTGACCGGGGATTGAACCTGGGCCCCAGCTGTGAGAGTGCCAATCCCTAACCACTGGACCACCAGGGAATTCCCTCGTTTACTCATTCATTTGTTGGTGAACATTTGAATTGTTTTCAGCTTTTGATGACTGCGACTAGTGCTGATAGGGATGTGAATTTTATATCTGTTTGAGACCTATGCTCAAATCTGTTGGATACATACCCAAAAGTGGAATTGCTCATCATATGGTCATTCTTTTACTTTTTACATAGTGCTTTGCCTATATTACGGATATGGTAAGAATATGAAGTTAAAAGTATTTACAGTCTATAGCAGATGCTCTTTGAATGCTAGAAGCATGTCTTTTTATATATTAATATACAGATTGCTCAGATTTTATCTTGGCTGTACAATATTCATTGAATTGTGCCTCAGTTTTCTCAGCCATAAAACTGAAGGCAAAATCTCTACCTTATAGTGATGGAAATAATTTGTGGACCAGCAACTGAACAGGAGACTCCAACTCTCCATTGGTCTGCTGGAGGGGATGAACTGTTCAGTGGAGGGCTGGATGACCCTCTGGGAATTCCTTAGGCGAGCAACCTCTCACCTCCAGGGACAACTTTGGCTTGCGGCATTTCTTAAAGCTAGAGAACCTACAAAGTCAGAGCTGGGTTCATCCTCACCGGGTTCTTAAAAATTTGGGGGGAGGGGGTTCACGAGAGGAGTGGGACCCTAAGTGTCAGATTCTTCAGTTGTTTGTTTTTTACTTTTTTTAGACTTTCCCTTTTTAAAATTGTATTTATTTGTTTGTTTTGGCTGTACTGGGTCTTTGTCATGGTGCTCTGGCTTTCTCTAGGTGCAGTGCCCAGGGGCTTCTCTTGTGGCACATGGGCTCAGTAGGGCATGCTTAGTTGCCCCATGGCATGGGAGATCTTAATTTCCCTGACCAGCGATCAACCCTGAGTTGCTTGCATTGCAAAGCAGATTCTTAACCCCTGGACCAACAGGGAAGGCCCTCCAGTTGTTTTTAAGTTGTTTTGCCCCTTCTCTCTGGTGTGGGATCCCAGGGTGGGGGGCAATGTCTGATAATCTTTTTGGTAAATGAGCAAATGGGCAAATCTCTTAGTTATAATGAGCCTCATTAAGTCAGGATAGTGTTGTTTACGTCACATGATTGAGGCCTGACACGTAGTAGACACTCAATTGCTGTTGTTCAGTCACTCAGTCGTGTCCATCGCTTTGTGACCCCATGGACTGCGGCATGTCAGGTTGCCCTGTCCCTCACAATTTCCTGGAGTTTGCTCAAAGCCATGTCTGTTGAGTTTATGATGGCATCCAACCATCTCATCCTCTGTTCCCTCCTTCTCCTGCTCTCAATCTTTCCCAGCATCAGGGTCTTTTCCAATGAGTCAGGTGTTTGCATCAGATGCTCACTAGATATTAATCATTAGCTGTCTGAGGGGAGAGAAGTGAGTGAATTGACAGTTATGGTGTAGCATAAGGTGCTATGCAGGGGAGCTGTGCTGTGCTTAGTTGCTCGGTCATGTCTGACTCTTTGTGACCCCATGGACTGTGGCCCACCAGGCTCCTCTGTCCATAGAGATTCTCCAGGCAAGAATACTCGAGTGGGTTGCCATGTCCTCCTCCACAGGATCTTCCCAACCCAGGGAGCGAACCCAGGTCTCCTGAGTTACAGGTGGATTCTTTACTGTCTGAGCCACAGAGCACAGGGTATATCAGGAGCATAGAAAACAGATACGTGTAAATCAGATGGGATAGGGGGTCAGGGACGGCTTATTGGAAGCGGCAAGACAAGCTAAGTGTTGAAGTACAAGTCGGAGTCTATTTCATGACAAAAAGATGGGAAGACTGTTTCAGGCAGAGGGAATAACATTTATTAATATAAGGATGCATAGGGACGTTTCCAGCTTATATCAGAGCATCCTGCAAGTGCTAATTTATATAAATTTTCTCTCTCCGATTCTGGAATGAAGGCTCTCATGCTCCATTTTTAAGCTGTCTTGAAATTGCCTGTCTCCCATGAGAATAAATGCTGTTTGAGAAAAGGCTCTGTTTGGTTTACTGTTGTGTCTCTAGCAGTTCCTGGCATGTTTTAGAACTTTAATACACGTTGAATGAATGCATAGACGTCTCTCCCAACAGCTTCACATAAACTGAGACTTCCCCTCCTTTCTTCCCCTGTTGTACTATTTTCTTACAACCCCAGGGGACTCCCCTAGTGGTCCAGTAGCTAAGACTCCATGCTCCGAACACAGTGGGTGCGAGTTCGATCTCTGCTCAGGGAACTAGATCCCACGTGCTGTAACTAAGACCGGGTGGAGCAAAATAAATAAATGAATAAGGATTAAAAAAAAAAAAATCCAAACAAAACAAAGAAGCCCACTCCATTCTGTCCTGCATCTGCTAGGCTCCATTGCCCCTGAGATTGTGGCCTCAAACACACGAGGACTGATTCACAAGTCACATCTACACTGACCACACCAGCAGAGGGGAAGGCTTGGGTCAGCTGGACAATGACCATGGGAGAACAAACTGGAACCAGAGCACGGAGCTGAAGTAAGGGTAACTCGTGGTGTTGCTGAGCCAGGACGGTATCTGGTTCCACTGTGGGACAGCCTTGCCCTGGAGGAGTAGACCTTGGTAGCCCCTGCTCAGGGCCCCCTCTGCCTGGGCAAGGTTGGAGGGGTACTGACAAGCCCAGCTCTTCCCTCTTCTAGGCTCTGCAGAGCTGTAAGAGCCACTCCCCTGCAGGAGAGTTATCCTGTTTCTGAGTGTGTTAAAACAGTGAGCAGGTGACCTTCAAACAGGCCTTCCTTCCAAGCTTTGGGTCAGTGAGGCAAACTTCTCTGTTTATTATTATTAAAAATTTTTATTTTAATTTGGCTGCAAAAGGCAATGCCAAAGAATGCTCAAACTACCGCACAATTGCACTCATCTCACATGCTAGTAAAGTAATGCTCAAAATTCTCCAAGCCAGGCTTCAGCAATACGTGAACCATGAACTTCCAGATGTTCACGCTGGTTTTAGAAAAGGCAGAGGAACCAGAGATCAAATTGCCAACATCTGCTGGATCATGGAAAAAGCAAGAGAGTTCCAGAAAAACATCTATTTCTGCTTTCTTGACTATGCCAAAGCCTTTGACTGTGTGGATCACAATCAACTGTGGAAAATTCTGAAAGAGATGGGAATACCAGACCACCTGACCTGCCTCTTCAGAAATCTGTATGCAGGTCAGGAAGCAACAGTTAGAACTGGACATGGAACAACAGACTGGTTCCAAATACGAAAAGGAGTACGTCAAGGCTATATATTGTCACCCTGCTTATTTAACTTCTGTGCAGAGTACATCATGAGAAATGCTGGGCTGGAAGAAGCACAAGCTGGAATCAAGATTGCTGGGAGAAACATCAATAACCCCAGATACGCAGATGACACCACCCTTATGACAGAAAGTGAAGAGGAACTAAAAAGCCTCTTGATGAAAGTGAAAGAGGAGAGTGAAAAAGTTGGCTTAAAGCTCAACATTCAGAAAACAAAGATCATGGCATCTGGTCCCATCACTTTATGGGAAATAGATGGGGAAACAGTGGAAACAGTGTCAGACTTTATTTTTTAGTCCCATCATTTCATGGGAAATAGATGAGGAAACAGTGGAAACAGTGTAAGACTTTATTTTTGGGGGCTCTAAAATCACTGTAGATGGTGACTGTAGCCATGAAATTAAAAGACGCTTACTCCTTGGAAGAAAACTTATGACCAACCTAGATAGCATATTTAAAAGCAGAGACATTACTTTGCCAACAAAGGTCCGTCTAGTCAAGGCTATGGTTTTTCCAGGGGTCATGTATGGATGTGAGAGTTGGACTTCGAAGAAAGCTGAGTGCCGAAGAATTGATGCTTTTGAACTGTGGTGTTGGAGAAGACTCTTGAAGAGTCCCTTGGACTGCAAGGAGATCCAACCAGTCCATTCTGAAGGAGATCAGCCCTGGGATTTCTTTGCTAAAACTGAAACTCCAGTACTTTGGCCACCTCATGCGAAGACTTTGATGCTGGGAGGGATTGGGGGCAGGAGGAGAAGGGGACGACAGAGGAGGAGATGGCTGGATGGCAACACTGACTCAATGGACATGAGTCTGAGTGAACTCCGGGAGTTGGTGATGGACAGGGAGGCCTGGCATGCTGCGATTCATGGGATCGCAAAGAGTTGGACACGACTGAGAGACTGAACTGAACTGAACTGAGGTTTTAGCTGTTGTTGTGGAGTCGCTCAGTCATGTCTGACTCTTTGCAACCCCATAGACTAATAGCCCACCAGGCTCCTCTGGGTTGGGAAGATCCCCTGGAGAAGGGAATGGCAACCCACTCCAGTCTTCTAGCCTGGAGAATTCCATGGACAGAGGGAAGTCCCAAACCTCTCTTTAAAGTGTCCACTCCTTTAGTGAGAGGTGACTCTCAGAGGTTCCTGTGTTCCTGGGTTCTGGGAGTACTCTTCTGTTTCTGAAGCACTGGCTTCCTCAGGCATCACCTTCAGAACCCTCATCAGGAGGCAGTGTCACCTAGAGTCTCTGGCTTCCAATCTCAGTCCCCAGGAACTCTGGCCACTCCCTTCTGATCTCTGCTCCTGTCAGACACTCCTACTCCTTTGCTCTTTCCTGCCTCACCCTTGGCAGCAGCCTGGCCTTTAGCCCAGCTTGTTCTACCCTAAAAATAGTGCAGTCCTGTACAGATTAGGAAAGCTTTCTACACGTATTCATGTATTCCACGTTCCCTTTGGTTGTTGAAGGAAGGAGGAGCAGATGTTACATAATGTGAAGAGTTTCATGGGCTCTGGGAGGCTAAGCACTCCTTTGGGGAGCACATGGGCAAGTGACCTTGGAGGGTAGGGTGGATGGGTGTGGGGATTTGCAGGTTGAATGGTTTCTGGTGATGACAAGGCCCAGGATGTGCCCATGAGAGCTGGTATCCTGAGGAGGAGAGGAAGAAAAAGCCTTTGGATGTCTGAGGCCAAGGCTTTGAGCTGTTGGGGTGTTGGTTGGGCTGACCAACAGTGAGGTCACCAAGAATGATGATGGGAAGCCAGTGGAAAAGAAGACAGGGAGCCAATGGCTGAGACTCAGGATGTGAGAATGATCACCAGCATTGGTGGTTGTCAACAATGAGGAGGGGAAGAGGGCAGTTCAGGCAGGTAGTATGAATCTTAGAGGAGCCACAGTTTTCTAAGAAGCAGGGGAGGAATGGCCTGGAAGCTGAAATGGAGTGGGAGGAAGGCCACAGACACCGAGTTTACGGAAGCTTAGCTCTGAGGCTGCCCCTGGGAGGGTAGTAGGGGACAGCGAGGTTCCGCCAAGGCAGGGAGCAGGAGGGAGCTACTGAGAAGAGACTGGGGCATGGGGGATATTTTCTATTCACTGGGCCTTCCAGGGAGCTTCATTCTAGGGAGGGTTGGGGAGAAGGGGCAGGGGTGTGGTTGGGTCAGGTGAGGGAAGAGACTATGGGAGAAGATCTGGTTTCTCATTGGTGACTCAGGACCGCAGGAGTATGAGTGCAGTTAATCCTTTTTAGTCTCTGCTGGCAGAGGTGGGCTTGGTGCTTTCGGTGAACTCCCAAAGAAACTTGTTGAAGGTGACCTGAGAAATCTGATCCTGCATTGGATTGTAAACTCTGAAACTGAGACTTCCCTGGTGGTCCAGAGACTAAGACTCAGCTCCCAATGCAGGGGCCCAGGTTCGATCCCTGGTCAGGGAACTATACCCCACAGGCCACAACAAAGACCCAGTGCAGCCAAATAAGTAAATAAATATTAAAAAGAAAAATGAACTCTTGGAATCACACATGGCTCAGAATAAATAACAACTCCATATTTGAAATCTTTCTTATTTACTTATTTATTTTTGGCTGCTCTGGGTCATTGCTGTGCCAAGGCTTTCAGTAGCTGCAGCAGCAAGCAGGGTGGGCTACTCTGTTGCCATGCACAGGCTCCTCACTGTGGTGGTTTCTCTGGTTGCAGAGCACAGGCTCTAGGTGTGAGTGCTTGTAGTTGCAGCACTCTGCCTCAGCAGTTGTGGAGTGCAGGCTCTAGGGCTTTTAACGGTTGTGGCACACAAGCTCAGGAGTTGTGGCTTGCAGGCACAAGAGCCTGGTTGCTGTGTGGCATGTGGAATCTTCCTGGTCCAGGGATTGAACCTATGTCCCCAGAATTGGCAGGCAGACTCTTATGCACTGCACCACCAGGGAAGTCCAACAATTCCATATTTAGATTGTTGTTCAGTCGCTCAGTTGTGTCCGACTCTTTGCGAACCCATGGACTGCAGCATACCAGGTTTCCCTGTCCTTCACCATCTCCTGGAGCTTGCTCAAACTCACGTCCATCCAACCATCTCTTCCTCTGTCGTCCTCTTCTCCTCCTGACTTCAGTCTTTCCCAGCATCAGGGTCTTTTCCAACGAGTCGGCTCTTCGCATCTGGCACTTAATAATAAATGAAGCGTATTTTGTCATATATTTTCCTCATTTCCTTCTGAATACAACCCTGTGAGATGGGAACTCAGAGTGACTTGCTGAAGGTCACATTCCTGCCAAGTGCTGGGATGCCAAAGCTGGGATTACAATTCCACTGTAGGCTTCCTTCGAAGTGCATGCAAATGTGCAGTGCTTTCAGAGTTGCTTACAAGAAAAAAAACCCTTCCCAAAGTCCATTCTTTTTGTATCTGACCACTCATCATTCTATTTTCCTTAGCTGCTTCTGTGCCATCTTTTCCATGTTCAGAGAATTAACGGTTTCTCCCAAAGGAGATTTGCACACCTCACTTCTCTTTACATGACAGCATGTAAAACAGAAGCAGTAATGGGTTGCAGGCTGTTTTGACAAATTCAGAGAGATACAGGGCAGCGAGCCATAGCTAAAGACAACTCCACTTCCTTAACTGGGGCTGGCTGGAAGCGGCTGTGGGCAGAGTCAGAGCTGGGAATTCAGGGTAGAGACAGATCACTGCCCCTTATTTTGCCCCTTGAACTCCTAGTTGAGAGCTATACTCCAGATAAAACTAGATAATCTAGTCCAGGAGTGGCTTCAAAGAGTCTTTTAAACTTATTTTATTCTAAGCTCTCTGGCTTCAGAAAACTTTTGGAGAGGAAGCCGCGGCTAGAAAACCAACGTGAGTTTTCTTTCCTAGCTTAAAGGTTCGAACTGCAGTAGCCTCACTGACTATAAAACCGATTTAACAATAAAATACAGCATGTTTGACTAAGCCCTGCCCACCATGACGTCACAAAGACACGCCCCTCGAGTCCTCGCCTTATTTCGCATCCAGAAACACCTATTTTCACTGTGGGGGGCATATATGGATTTGCTTTAGCACATGCATTAAAATGAACAGATAAACAGGGAGTACTGAAAGCTTTCGCAATATGAACAAGTTTATTCTTTTTTGGGTGTGTTTGTAGGATTATGTGGCAGGCAGTGTGAGGTTCAGTTAGGAAATTTTAAGACGTCACCACCCCGGGAAGAGAATAGTTGCGTTCAACTCCCTCCTCCCCACGTGTCACGCGTGTCAGCTAAGAAGGCGGGGCCGTGACGTCAGGTTGTGGGCGGGTTGGACGATTCCAAATGAGTTCTGGTAGGGGAGCTTCTTTAAGGGAGAAGGCTGCCCTAGGAATTAACATTCTTTCTCTCCATATTCCACTTGCGCAGGCTTTAATTTAAAACCACGGAAGCACGTGTGCTGGCTGACTGTCGTCTCCACGGCTATGAAGAAGACGGCGGCGGGGGCGGAACCCCTCCTTGTTGCCGCTCCACCGAGTGGCCGCGTCCATTCTGGGCCGGTGGTCGGATTTAAGGGGTAGGGAAAAGTTAGCTTTAGGGATCGCAAAGCGTGGTGACCCCATGGCCCCGCTGGGAGGCGTACCGGGGCTGGTGCTGCTGTTCAGCGGGAAGAGGAAATCCGGGAAGGACTTCGTGACCGAGGCGCTTCAGAGCAGGTGTCCGTGGGGTGGGGAAGGAGGAGGACCGGGAGACCCCGAATCATGTGACACGAAGGGTGTGTTGGGGTGTGATGGAGTGAGCTTTGGAGTTGGGGTCCTCAGGTTGCAGGGCAGAAGGAGCACTGGGTGGCCAGAAGTGGAGGATTGTCACCGTCAGGAAAAACAGCAGTCTACACACACCCACCTCAAAGAAGCAGGCGGGCTATAGATCTTTCAAGAAGTATTAGTAACAGTTGCTACCAAGGCGCTTTTTATACACCATTCCTAATCCTCCAGAGAGTATTTTGAGGTAATGTACAGAAGAAGAAACTGAGTCACAAAGGATTTGCCTCAGACCACACCCCAGGTGTACCTGACTCCACAGACAAATCCTTAGCTAGCACTCCACCTAGTTGATGGGATTTATTGAGCCTTTATTGTCTGCCAGATACTGTTGTTAGGTACTGTGTGGTATTTTCAGTCAGTATCTTCATTTTGCACATGCAGAAAAGGAGACTCTGAAAAGTTCAAATGACAAACCACCCAAATCTGCCAGGAACACAAAGTAATTGGTAGATCCAGGACTCAAATTCAGCTTTCATCTAGCTTGAAGGAATGAGTTCTTTTTGCTTTTCCCCATTGCTTCTTTAATACTTTTTTGTTTAAGTGTCTTTTTTTTTTTTTGGCCTCTGCTTGCATGCTTTTGAGACTTAGTTCCCCAATCAGGGATGGAATCCCAGCCCTTAGCAGTGAAAGCGTGGAGTCTTAACCCCTGGGCCACCAGGGAATTTTAGCAGGTTTTCTCCCAAAGGAAGATGTTCTGTGTAGGAG
The DNA here is from genome assembly GCF_027580195.1 of Bos mutus. Taxonomy (NCBI): domain Eukaryota; kingdom Metazoa; phylum Chordata; class Mammalia; order Artiodactyla; family Bovidae; genus Bos; species Bos mutus. The sequence goes on along the minus strand of NC_091619.1, from coordinate 19,084,888 downwards.
CATTTTTTTCTGGGTAAGGAGAGCACAGAAGCCAGAGAAGGTGGAGTGGGGCTTCTCTCCTGTTGAAGGCCAGTGTGTTGAGGGTGCTAGGAGGCTGCTTTTGGGAACCATGGGGAGTCTAAGAGGTTGTGGAAAATCCAAGGCAGAGTTTGCCACCTGAATCTTTCACCACTAAGTATCTGCCACCTTTTTCCAAGTTACATTTCTCCACCCAGCACATCAATCAATTTGTGGTCAGAAGCACAGACTCGGGAAATAGACTGCTGGGATTCAAATCCTGACTCACGACTTTATTCAAGTATGATCTTGTCCAAGTTTCTTATGCATTCTGTTCCTCAGTTTTGTCATCCGTGAGTTGGAGATAATAGGGTGATTGTAAGGATTAAATGAGATAATGTGCACAACTCTTAGCACCTAGTTACAGGTATGGCTTCCCAGGTGGCTCAATGATAAAGAATCCGTCTGCCAATTCAGGAGACACAGGACATGTTGGGCTTTGATCCCTGGGTCTGGAAGATCCCTGGAGTAGAAAATGGCAACCCACTCCAGTATTCTTGCTTGGAAAATGCCAAACACAGAGGAGCCTGTTGGGCTACAGTATTTGGGGTCACAAAGAATTAGACATGACTTAGCAACTGAACACACCTGCACAGGCACTGGGACTAAACATTGGCTTGTATTTTTATTTTACCAATGTGTGCGTGTGTGTGCTCAGTCGTGTCCGACTCTCCAGCACTCTGAACTGTAGCCTGACAGGCTCCTCTGTCCGTGGAATTTTCCAGACAAGAATACTGGAGTGGGTGCCATTTCCTACTCTAGGGGATCTTCCTGATCCAGTGATTGAACCCGTGTCTCCTGCTTTGACAGGCGGATTCTTTACCACTGCGCCACCTAGGGTGCATTTTACAATACTGGCTTTGTTACTAGTACTTGACTTGCAGTGGCCCTTGGGGTGAGTCTGTTTTCCTCCCTCAACCTCAGTTTCCTCACCTGAAACATGGAAATAAGAACACCCACCTCACCATGTCAGTGTTTAAGTGAATCTGTGAGCTTCTCACAGTCAGGGCAGAAGTCATGTATCTTTTTTTTTGGCCATGTGCAGGCAGGATCTTAGTTCCCTGGCCAGGAATTGAACCCCTACCCCCTGCAGTGGAAGAATGGAGTCTTAACCACTGGACCAATAATGAAGTCCCCAAAATCACATAGCTTATTCACATTTGTATCACCTGGATCCAAATATAATATCCAACAGATGGCTGGTTGAGTAAATTGAGCAAGTGAATGAATGAGTTGTTATGTGTGCAGACCAAGTCCTTTAAGACTGAGATACCCCTGGCTATGAGAGAACAAGTTCGGGAGCCCAGCAGTAACCAAATCCACCCTGAATATTCCTGGGATCTTCCCACTGTAATTATACGTTTATTTGTCTTACTTGTTAGTTTCAGGGCTTTTTCACATTTGAGTTTCATGTTAATCCTGTGGGAGACAGAACAGACATTGTTACCCCATTTTACAGATGAGGAGATCAGGGAAGTTGAGACCTGACAAGGTTATATGGGTACTGACATCTGACATGGGGCTTCACTCCTCTGGGGCCTGGAAGCCTTAGGTTAATGGGGTCCGGCTCTCCCTGTCTCACAGGCTAGGGGCTGATGTGTGTGCTATCCTCCGGCTCTCCGGTCCACTCAAGGAGCAGTACGCTCAGGTAGGTGGCAGCTCTGTGGCACCTGGTGGGTTGGAAGGAGCCAGCTCCCAAGCTTTGGTTACTGTGCTGTTGCTTGAGTCACTAGCAGGGTCCCTATGACCCTGTGCTGCAGGGTGACACACAGCTCTCTGCTTTCTATAGGTGGACCTATAGGGCGATGTTTTCCATTTAAGTTTCTTTCCCATTGGCCTTACTCACTTCAGGCCACCTTCCCTAGAGGATGTTCAGGAAAATGTGTCCAGAAAAGGCTGTAGATGTGAGTTGGCAGCTCTGATGCAGTGTTATTGGTAACAGTCTGTACCCTTGTTCAAAAAATATGACACAGATCACCTCCCTCGCCCCCTCTAAAGTTGGCCCGCCACAACCCATGGAATTCTCCCCTTAGAAATTTAATCACATGACTTGTCAAGTTATATTGTTAAGTGAAAAAAAGCAAGATGTAGAACAGTGTATAGCGAACACTGCTGTTGCTAAGTCGCTTCAGTCGTGTCCAACTCTTTGTGACCCAATGGACTGTAGCCTGCGAGGCTCCCCTGTCTATGGGATTTTCCAGGCAAGGATGCTGGAGTGGATTGCCATGCCCTCCTTCAGGGGATCTTCTAGACCTAGGAATGGAATCCACGTCTCTTATATCTCCTGCATTGGCAGACAGGTTCTTGACCACTAGTGCCACCTGGGAATACCGTAGAGAATGCTGCATTTATATAAAAATGGGGAAAATTGTAAACATATTTGCTCATATATTCAGCCATTCAACAGATACATACGGAGCGCATTCAGCACCATTCTGGACGCTTGGGTTGTGTAAGAGCCTGGGCAGGATACATAAGAGACTGGACTACTGGCTGCCTCCAGGAGGGGAGCTGTGTGGCTGGGGAACAGAGAACGGAGATGCTTCACTGTAAACAATATTTATTTTTTGAGTTTTGAACCATGTAGATTAAAAAAAAAATAGGACTGTAAAAAATAAACAGGAATCTCAGAACCTTAGATTTTAAAAAGGGAGCCTGGAAGTTGGGATCAGCTACCCACACCACGGAGAGCCTGCGCTTGGCTTTCGCTTGCATTTCTGCCCTTGACCTCTAGGTGTGTCCTTGTACTTACGGTTCCTTGGTCAGCTGGCCTGTGTCTGGGCGGCTGAGTCCACACAAAATGAATCTGTTCCCTCTGCCATTGGTCTTCTCCCACCAGCACAACAGACGCATTTGTAGGGTGGCAGCCTGGGGGGTCCTGGGGTAACAGAGTCAGTGGTTTTCAAAATCTTTTCCTCATTGGAACCTTTCCCAAATGAAATTGGATGCAGAGATTCTTTGTATCCAGTAGACAGACTGGGAGCAATTTTGAGTGAGGGGGAGGTACTCAGCCTTCCCCAGTGGGGCTTGACACTTCCAAATCCCAGGGCTCAGAGGAACAGTTTAAATACCACTGGTCTGCTTCCAGACTTCCCGAATGAGGCCCCAGTCCAGACTAACGAGCCAGGCTGGAGGGTGGGGTAGGGCCAGTGGGCAGGAATTGGCGTTTCTAAAGCCTCAGTGGGAGACTCTGATAGGCCAGCCTGCCCCTGCTGTTTTTAAGTCCAGCGCCACTTCGTGCCTTACACCCATTACAAAACAGATTCAAAATGAAACGTTAACGCATTGATGTCTTCAGTTGCAGTGGGGACTGTAAGTGACAGGCCGACCATAATGCCCCTGGCAGCTAACCTTCTCCCATGGTAGAGTTCGTGGGAAACTAGTTTATAAATGGGAGATGGCTGTTGGCCTCACCTTGGGACTAGGTGGTAGTAGTGATTTGACTGGCTGGGCCACGGCCCCCGCAGTTTGCCCATGAAGAGACTGAGTGGGGAGAGGGTCTTGCTGCATTGAATGCCAGGGGAGCTGAAACCTGAACCCTCCCATTCTGGGGCCCTCTGATGGACCCCGTTGCTTGCAGTGTCCCTGGAGAAAGGGAGGCCCGCCTGGAAGCAGCTGCCCAGGGCGTCAGAGCTGCCCCTCCTGCCTCAGGGTTCCAGGAGTGCCCGGAGCCAAACATAGGCTGACTCAGCAAAGGTGCCCGGAATTGGGAGTGAGGAAGGGGATGGGGAGAGGGGAGAGAGACAGGGAAGCCGGGTCTCCTGGGCTTTGGGATGGGGACAGACAGTGCCAGAAGGCGTAGTGGAAGGACACGGAGTGCAGTGTTTTAAGACTTCCCACTTCTGGGTGAAGGCTGAGCCTGTGTGCCCAAGGGAGGCAGACTAATTCCAGGACTAGTTTAAGCCAGAAATAATTGGGAAGGTAAAACCGTTGCAGAAGAGAAAACCACATCACACATTTAAAGGCAAGCCAAGACAGTTTCTGGATGACCTCAAGACTTTTCTTCCGTCTATCTGCCAGTGCTCGGGATTTCTCAGTTTCTAGGCTGCTTTCCCTTGCAGGCCTCTGTCCTGGCGGCAACCTCATGAGTCCTTGCAGCAGCCCTCAGGGAGGGCGGGTCAAGGTGGGGGTGGCGGGGCACCCTCTTTCTGTTTTAGGGGAGACCAGCGAGGTTGAGAGGCTGGTGGCATAAACAGAATGTGCATTGGGCAGGAGCACGGCTTGGACTTCCAGAGACTTATGGATGCCAGCACCTACAAAGAGGCCTATCGGAGCGACATGATCCGCTGGGGCGAGGAGAAGCGCCAGGCTGACCCAGGCTTCTTCTGCAGGAAGATTGTGGAGGGTGTCTGCCAGCCTGTCTGGGTGAGTGGGCTCTATGGTGGCACTGAGAAAATCTGTTTCCCCAGCCCTCCGTCCCTCCCCAGGTATGTCCGTTTCTCTCTCTCCACGGCCACCTCCCTGGCCCAAGGCCCCGCTCTCTCTCACCCAGACAACTGGAGTAGCCCCCACACTGGTCGCTGCTTTGGCTCTTGTCCCTTGTGATCCATTCATCACACAGCAGCCAGAGTGACCTTTTAAAAACACAAACCAAGTCATGTTTGGAACCCTTTGTCCTGCCGTTCTGATGGAGAATTGAAATCCTTAACATGAACTTCTGGGCCTTGATTGATCGGCTCCTGCTGCCCTTCGAGCCTCCTTGTTCCTTCAGCTGCAGCAACATGGGCTTTCTCTCTGTTCCTGAAATAAATCAACCTCCTTCTGGAATCAGGGCCTCCACCCGTGTCCTTCTACCTGCCTGGAGCGCTCTTCCTTTCTCTCTTCACCTGGTTCGGTCCAGCTCAGCGTCCGTGGCGCCTCCATCGGGAAGCCTTCCGTGATGCCCAGGTCCTAACTGGTGCTCCCTCTCAGGTGCTCCTGTAGCTCCTTACCCTTTCCCTTCCTCATTCTTTCAAGCAGCCAGTGGCACCTTCTTGTACCAGGACTGGTTCCAGGTGATGTGGGGATACATCATGTGAAAATCTGAAGTCCATACTCTCAGGATACATACATTGTGGCTGGGGGTAGAGGGAGTTAGGCCCTAAATAAATATAGAATATGTGGAGATAGCTACTAAGGGGCAAAAGAAAGCAGGCCACAGCTATGAGGAGGCCCTGGTTGCTGCTTTGTTAAGGGTATTAGGGAATGCCTCACTGACATGATAACATTTGAGCAGGACCTGCAGGAAGTAAGGGGTGACCTAGATGGAGTTTTGCAGGTGAGAGTTGAGTGGCAGGAGGTGAGGTCAAGTCATGCAGGTTCTCTGGAAGAGCCTGGAGTTTGCTCTGAGTGAGATGGGGACTCACAGGAGGGTTTTGAGCAGCGGAGAGGCATAATCTGATCATAAGTTATTTTAAAGATGATCTAAGATTTAAGAGGTACTTCCTGGCTGTTGGGAGGAGGGCAAGAGTGGAAGCAGAGAGGCCAGGCCAAGGATCTTTCCACAGGACAGCAAAGTGGCCATGGCTTGACTCGGAGTGGCAGGGGAGTGGAGAGAGGGGTAAATTCTGTACAGGTTTTGAACATAGAACCAGTAGGATTTCCTGATATGATGGCTCTAGGGTGGAAGGACAGGCGACAACTCCAGGGATTTTGTTCTGAGCAGTTGGACAGCTGGAGTTGTCATTTTCTGAGACAGGGATGATGTGGCAGAACAAGTTTGGGGAGAAAACCAGGAGTTTGGTTTCACAGTGTTAAGGTCCAGATGCAAGCTGATATGTGCTGTGATTGCCCGGTAACTAGTGAGGCTGCTGGCTTAGAGTGTCTCTCCCACTGGACTGTGAGCTCCCTGAGGGCAAGTACCAGGTCTGCCTACAACTCTACTCCAAGAGTCTAACACAGTGCCAGGCACACAGCAGGCGTTTGACAGGTGTGTGTTAGTCGCTCAGTCGTGTCTGACTCTTTGCGACCCCAAGTACTGTTGCCTGCTAGGCTCTTCTGTCTATGCGTTTCTTCAGGCAAGAATGCTGGAGTGAGTATTCTTCCCTTCGTAGTATTTGTTTAATAATTGGCTGAGTGACCATGCCCGCAGCTTGGACAAGAACATCTGGTCTCTTTATTCACTGATCATTCATTCATTGACTGTGTGCTCCTGAATGCTCCCTGTGGGTCAGGCGGTGCTATGGGCCAGGGACAGAGTAGTGAGCGAGACACAGTCCTTCCCCTCATGGAGCTACTCTACAGAGCAGAGATCAGACAATCAACCCACAGAGAGATAATGATGGTTTAATGAATACTTAGTGGTCAGAGAATAAACAGCGTATCAGAATTGAGAGGGACAGGAAGGGAGCCAGGATGGTAGGGTCAGCTTGTCCCAGAAGGTGACATTTGAGCAGAAACCTCTCTGAAGTGAGGGAGCCAGGCAGAAGGAGCAGGAAGGGCAAAGGCCCTGAGGAGGAGACCTGGTTGGGATGTTTAAGAAAGGGCAAGGTTGTCAGCTGGACGCAGCAGAATGAATGAAGGGAAGGTGACAGGAAATAGGTGTCAGATCTTAAAGGGCCTTGTGAGCTGGGGTGAGAGTTTTGGATTTTATTAAAATGATGGGAAGTCTTAGAGGGACTTAGGGCAGGGGACTGACAAGGTCATATTTCCATTTTGAAAGGTGTTGGGGGCAGGGACTGATTAAGGTATCTTTGTTTCTGGCCTGGGTTTGTTCATCTGTAAAATGACTGGCTGATCTGATTTCAGAGCCTGAGGCCTCTTCACCTCACAGCACACAGGGTGGGAAGAGCAGGGCTCAGGCTGCATTGATCAGGGAGGGATGCCTCAAGGGAGGAGTGGCTGTCCCTTCCAGCTGGTTGGGTGATCACAGGGAATGGGGCTACACTTGTCTGGGCTCTGAGGTCTGGGCTCCTGCTTACTGGGAGTGGGGCCTGGTCTCCCTCGCTCCCCTTTGGCTCCAGCGTCCGGTCCTGCTGCTTCCTGCACCGCGTCCTGTTGGTCACTGGTTTATGTTCTTTTCCTGTAGCTGGTGAGTGATACACGGAGGGTGTCTGACATCCAGTGGTTTCAGGAGGCCTATGGGGCTGTGACACAGACGGTCCGTGTGGTGGCCACGGAGGAGAGCCGGCAGCAGCGGGGCTGGGTGTTCACGCCAGGTGAGCTGCTCACAGCCTCTGCCCCAGGGCTTAGCATGCGGGCTGGCTGGCCCCCTTTGACCGGGCTACCCACCCCTACATTCCCGGTCTTCCGCTATCTCCCTGGCAGGCTGGGGAGTGTGAGCAGGGGGTTATAAAAAGGAGTCTGAGGTCTGGGCTCAGGAGTGCCTCCAGATTAATAAGTGGAGTTGAGTAGAGGATGGTGTCCTTGGGGTAAGGGTTTCCCTGTGACCTTGGCCTGGTTCCCTTACCTGGGTTGTCTTCTCTAGGCCAGTGGGCTTCTGGAGGTCTGGCTGGGACCCTCTGCTGCCCCTGGTCCTTCACCTTTGTGTTCCAGCCTGGAGGGGGCACTGACAGTGGGTCAGAGGGCAGGCCTGACAAACCTCACTCCTGTTTGATTAACACAGTGGGGGATGGGGAGAGGAAGCTCTCTAGATGGCCCTAGTGGTGCCAGCCCAGGACCTGCTCTGTGGCAGTTGAGGGACATAGCTCAGGTGTCTTCCCTGCCCCGGGTCACTGTGATGCAAGGGATCAGTGGGTCTGACTCTTCCTAAACGAGGTGAATAGCTTCCTAATGGCAACCCGCTCCAATATTCTTGCCTGGAGAATCCCATGGACAGAGAAGCCTGGTGGGCTACAGTCCATGGGGTTGCATAGAGTCACGACTGAGTGTCTAAGCACACTCATATCCTGGGCACTCACTCTGTCCTGGGCTAAGCGTTTTGAACACATTATCTCACTTTATAGTCACAGCGGACCCACCAGGTGGATGCCCTTGTTACCAGCCTCACTGAGAATGGCACATGCTGCCTCCCGAGGGGCCTGAATTGGAGATGTCGGGATAGAAACTGACACGACTGGCTTTACATAAAATGAAAACAAAATTGCCATTTGGATTGTCTGTGGTTTGAGATGGCAGTGACAAGTGAAGACGTCAGTGGGCCCCTCTGCGGGGCTCAGGTGCTGTGGGCCACTGAATCTGATGTCCTGGTGTTTCAGGGGTGTGGGAGTGCCCTCTGGGGTGAGTGGTGCTTAGCTCTGAGGGGCTGAAGAGCATTCAAGAGAGGGTGGCTCCTTGTGGGGCCCGCAGGCCTCGATGCCCTGTGTTTGTTGGGAGGGACGGGCCTGACCTTGCCATACCTCTCTGCAGGGGTGGACGACGCTGAGTCAGAGTGTGGCCTGGACAACCTCAGGACCTTCGATTGGGTCATTGAGAACCACGGGGATGAACAGCGCCTGGAGGAGCAGTTGGAGCACCTAATAGAATTTGTCCGCTCCAGACTTTAGCCGGCAGCTTCTAGGAGCAGGCCAGGGGCCGCTGGGCTGAGGGTGGGCTGACTGTGTTGGACGTGCGGTTGCTGATGCTGGCCAAGGTTGGGGAGCAGACAGAGGGCCTGGGTCAAGCTTTCTGGGGGCTGATAGGTGTCAGACAGGAAACCGCCAGGGACCTCATTTTGTCATGAAAAGGACAGCCCTGCCTCTTTACGAGGAGACTTAAAGGGCAGAGGGAAGGAGTTGGCTGTGTTTGAAGCAGAAGTATCACCATCTCCACAGGCGCCAGGCCTGTCAGCCTGGGGTGGCCGTGATTCCCTGACTGGATATTCTCAGCCCCTTGTTCTGAGCAGGAGTCTGGGGCTCCCCAGTGTGGATATAATAAACCTCTTTGGAGCACCTGCTCAGAACTGGACATCTCTCTTCCCAGATGACAGCTCAGCTTGCGTGGGGCTCCATAGTGTCTGGGTTGACCTGGTGGCTCTGGGTTCCTGCTCTGTCTCCCCCCTGGGCTGCAGCATATCCTGCAGAGGCCGACCTTGATCTGGGCCACTCGGGTAACAGGCCTGTGTATGTCTGAGGCAGGATTGGAGTCTAAGGGTCTCATCTGCTGGGATGGCCCCAAGAGAGGCTCAGTGTTCCACAGAAAGTGCCACCAGCAGGTACCCAGAAGGGCTGGGGTGTCATAGAAAGCCAGAGGCACCAGATGGCCAATGGATGGCCCTTGGTAACCATTGAGAGGCCCTGGGCAAGTCATGTAACCTCAGCTTTCCCATAGAAGTCCTTGGACTTGACCCCGCTTATTTATAGAACCTTATGTGTGTGTGTGTGTGTGTGTGTGTGTGTACCAAGTCACTTCAGGCATGTCCAACTCCTTGCGACCCCTTGGACTGTCACCTGCCAGGCTTCTCTGTCCATGGGATTCTCTAGGCAAGAATACTAGAGTGGGTTGCCGTGCCCTCCTCTAGGGGATCTTCCCACCCAGGGATCAGACCCGCATGTCTTATGTCTCCTGCATTGGCAGGCAGGTTCTTTACCACTGGTGCCACCTGGGAAGCCCATAGAGCCTTATGCTGCTGCTGCTGCTGCTAAGTCGCTTCAGTTGTGTCGGACTCTGTGCGACCCCATAGACGGCAGCCCACCAGGCTCCCCAGTCCCTGGGATTCTCCAGGCAAGAACACTGGAGTGGGTTGCCATTGCCTTCTCCAATAGAGCCTTATACAATATCTAAATTTCTTCCAGATTCTTCACAGCCACTCTGTGAAATAGTCAAGGAGGACATTTTTATTTGCATTTAGCAGATGCCAAGGACTCAAGAGAAGTAAACAACCTGTCCAGGGTAGAGGATTAGTAAATGTTGGCACTCTGGCCAGGACACAGGCCACCTGACCCCTGACCGGGGCCCTCGGCCATGTACCTTTGGGGTATGGTGCAAAACCGCAGGGCCATCCTGGCCATCCTACTGCGTAGCCTGGGCCCGCCACCTCTCTGGCACTGACTTTGTTCTCCTATAAATTCTGATGGTTCACACTGATAAGGGGACAACCAAGGAAATTCCATCGATTTCACTGTGACCCACAGTGAACTCTACACATTCCTGCCCACATCTCCTTGCTAGATCACCTCTTCCTGAGACTAGTCCCCTGGCTCCCCCACAGGCCTGAAAGCCGTGGACTCCTCTGTGTCCCCTAACCCCCGGCTGATTGGTCTCCAGGTTATGTTAATCTGCCTTGCCTGTGTCCGTTACTGAATGCCAGTCTGTGCCTGACACACAGTGAGGCCAGACAAGACTGAAATGTCAGAGTTTGGAGCAGAGAGAGGTTCACTGCAGGGCCACGCAAGGAGTCGGGTGGCTTCTGCCTTAAAAGACCCCCAACTCCCGGAAAGCTTTCAGCAAAGCTCTTTTATAGGAAAGGAGGGTGGCGTGGTTAGTTGTTGCAAGCTTCTTGGCATCAGATCCTTTGTTCTTAAGGTCAGGTCAAGGTCCGGTCACAAGGTTGCTGGAAGCCTCCACCAAAACAAATGTTATTTTCTGTTCTGACAAAGAAGGGCAAAGTCCCAAGGCTCAACTTTTGCCCTCTGAGGCCCAGGCTAAGAGGAGGAGTCCCTGGGCTGGCTGGTTACTCTGCCCCAGAGCGTTGGTCGAGTTCCCAGTCTGTGTCCTTCCACCAGTGTCCAGGCCCTGCTGAAGAGGCAGATCTCAGCGGGTGGCGCACTCAGGGGCAGGTCCCCAGAGCCTGCCCAGCCCTCATCACTGAGGGAGCCAGGCGCCCAGCACACAGCCAGCCCTTGGGCTTTTCATTTAAACTGGAGCGAATCATTTGGGTGGGATCAGTAGGGATACATGTTGTAGCAAATGCCCATCGGGTTAGTTCCCAGCTCACAGCAGCTGCCGTTCTATGAGAACAGCTCCACCCATAAAGATAGACCTGAAGTCATGATGAGCAGTGACCTTGCAACCTAAACTTGACCTCTGGCCACCTCCTAGGGGGTAGACAGCTGATCTCAGCTATATCAATTTTTGAAATGTGAATGGAGACACTGAAGCTGGTTGAAGCCGTGACCTTAATGGCAGTGTCCATGCACTCCAGTGCTGAGAGAGGCCTCTGTGGCTGGTGACCCGTGGAGACCAGCACCACCATTAGGCCGCAGAGGGGGAATGGAGGAGAGGACGCAGCTGCTGCAAGGCCTGGGCCTGGCCAGCAAGTGGCCGTGGCGAGGGCTTTGGAGCTCTGTGAGAGACAGCTCTCCGCCTGTCCCCGGGCCCCCCAGCTCACCCACCAGCTCTGAGGCTAGAGAGCCTGGATAGCCCCAGGGAGAAGGCCGAGATAGCCTCTCACCTACTCTGCCGTGAGGACCACTGCCCGGCTGACTGTTGGTGAAGTGGCACCTCTAACCACAGCACTAAGGGTCTGGAACTCATCACTGAGCACCTGCCCCGCCCCATCACATGTCTTCCCTCTGGGATTCTCACTGGAAGGTAAACTCCCTGATGGTCGGGCCGTGTAGTCCTGTCTCCTAGAGCTGTGGGTCCACAGTGGGCATCAGACAGTGGATGTGATTGGAGGCAGGGTGAGGCAGGACTGAGGGAGTCACGCTGGGTGGAATCCTGGGGGTGGTCATTTCATGCATTGGATGTTTCTTCACCTCCCAGCAGAGGCTCTGATCCCGCCCCCTACCACTCCCCCTGGGCCTGGAACCTCTGCTTCCTGCTGGTATTGAGGCTGCTGGGGTCCTTTCCAACAGAGACTCTGGCTCCTTGGGCCTCCCCTTAGCTCTGCTCTTTGTGAGGGCTTCCCTGATAGCTAACTTAGTAAAGAATCTGCCTGCAATGCAGGAGACCCTGGTTCGATTCCTGGGTAGGGAAGATCTGCTGTAGAAGGGATAGGCTACCCACTTCAGTATTCTTGGGCTTCCCTTGTGCCCCAGCTGGTAAAGAATCTGCTTGTAATACGGGAGACCTGGGTTCGATCCCTGGGTTGGGAACGTTCTCTGGAAAAGGGAAGGGCTACCCACTTCAGTATTCCATGGAGAATTCCACGGACTATACAGTTGCAAAGAGTCAGACATGACTGAGCAACTTTCATATCACTTGTGAGGTCACTTCCGCCTCAGCATTGTACCGGACTCAGAGATGACTGATTTGTTTTTCTTTCTTCCTAGCTTTAGTGAGCTGTAATTGACATATAATATTTATAAGTTTAAGGTGTACACATGATATTTTGATACATATTCTCTATTATGAAATAATTACCACAAAATTGGTGAAGAGCCGACTCACTGGGAAAGATCCCGCTGCTGGGAAAGATTGCAGGCAGGAAGAGAATGGGGCAGGGGATGAGATGGTTGGATGTCATCACTGGCTCAGTGGACATGAGTTTGAGCAAACTCCAGGAGATGGTGAAGGACAGGGAAGCCTGGCGTGCTGTAGTTCACGGGGTCACAAAGAGTCAGACATGACTGAACAACACCACCTCTGTCACCTCACATAACAGTCATTTGTTTTGGGTGATGGTGAGGACATGTAGCAACTTCCAAGTATATAATACAGTATTGCTAAGTACAGTGACTATGTGGTACGTTAGATCTCCAGAACTTGCTCATCTCGTAACTGAAAGTTTGTAACCTCTCACCAACATCTCTCCATTTCTCTAACTCCCAGCCCCTGGCAGCCAACATTTTACTCTTGTTTCTGAGTTCAGTTTTTTTTAGATCCTACATGTAAGTGAGATCATGCAGTATTTATCTTTCTTTGTCTGACTCTTTCACTTAGCATAATGCCCTCAAAGTTCATCCATGTTGCTGCCAAAGGTGGGTTTCCCTCTTTTTGTTGTTGAAAATATTCCATTCTGTGTAAACCTAGCACATTTTCTTAATGCATTCACTCATTGATGGACAGTTAGGCTGTTTCCAGGTCTTGGCTAGTGTGATTGATGCTAAACATGGGGGTGCGGATATCTCTGAAATAGTTGTTTTCTTTCCTTCAGATGTCTGCCCAGCAGTGGAATTGCCCTATGATCACTGATTGTTGTTAATTAAGTTTAAATACCAGGAAGGCAGGGATGAAGCAGAGAAGGGAACGTGGGGTTGGTGGTTCTCATACGTCCCTTGTAGGGGTGCTGACCTGGTTCCTGGCTCGGAGTGTTTGGAAGAGTCACAGGATGTGACTTGGGAAGCCAGTGAGTCTACTCCCCATCCTTCGACAGGTTGGCACTGATGCCTCTTAATGTGGGAGGACCCAGTGGCTAACTAGAGTCACTTCTACTGGACTTGAAGATTCTCTGCACTTTAAAAGAAACCCTGAAATTTCTCTAAATATCAAAATCAGTAATAACCCTGAATTTTGATGCCCTATGTTAGGATGAGAGTTTTAACTCCTTTTGTGTCAAGACATTCTCCCCACCCTCCTGTTAATTTTGTATATGGTTATGATCTCAGAATATTGCTCTTAGGTTATTTTTAATATTATATATATGTTCTTAATAATAATGATTTGTATCACTAACATTCTCTTAGAATTTTACTATTCTGCTTTTAAACTGCTAAATGGAGGTATAATTGGTATTAATTGCACATATTTAAAGTACACAGTTTGCAAGCTTTGATATTTGTATACGCCCATGATCACAACTATGATGATCATACCCAGGACTTCCCTGGTGGTCCAGTGGCTAAGACTCCGAGCTCCCAGCGCAGGGGGCTTGGGTTTGATCCCTGGTCAGGGAAGTAGATCCCATATACCACAGCTGAGAGTTCTCATGCTGCAGCTAAAGATCCCAGATGCTGTAACGAAGATCTGGGATCCTGTGTGCAACTGAAGACTGGTGCAGCCAAATAAATAAATATTAAAAAAAAAATGGACATATCCATCATCCTCAAAAACTTCACCATGTCTACCCTTCCTCTCCCAACCCTTGTTCCCAGGCAACTACTGCTTTGCTCTCTGTCTCTATAGATTAGTTGTCATTTTCAATAACTTTGTATAAATGAGCTATACACTGATAATCTTTCTTGGTCTGATGTCTTTCACTCAGCGTAAGTTTTGAGATCCATCTACATCACTGCAGGTTCATGTGGGTAGTTGGCTTCTTTTTATGCTGTTGTGTGGTATGAATATACCACCGTCGTCTGTTCATTCACCTGTTGAACATTTGGGTTCTTTCCAGTGTTTGGATATAACAAATAAAGAAGCTATGAACACTCAGGTAACATTTTTGTGTGTGGATATGTATTTTCATTTCTCTTGGATAGATACATTCTTAACTTTTTAGGAAGCCATCACATTGTTTTCCAAAGTGGTGGTAGAACATGCTCCCCAGTACTGAATGAGAATTCCAGTTGCTTCATATCCTCACCAATGCTTGGTATGGTCAGTCTTTTTAATTTTATCTATTCTAGTAGGTATATAGTAGAATCTCATTAAGATTTTATTTGCATGTCTCTAAGATTAATTTGATACAAATCCTATGTTCAATTTTGATAAAAATCTCTCAGCAAACTGGGAATAAAATGGAGCATCCTCTACCTGAAAAAGAACATCTACAAAAGCCCTATAACTAACAGCATACTTCATAGTGAAATACTAAATGCTTTCACTCTAAGACTGGGAAATGAGGCAGGGTTGTCCACTCTTATTACCTATTCAACATCATATTGAAGAGTCTAGTCTGTAATAATAAGAAGAAATAAAAGGCATCTGGATTGGGGCGGGGGAAGTGTAAAAATGTCTTTATTCACATATGACATGATCATTTATATAGAAAATTTGATGGAGTCTCCAAAAAACTACTAGAATTGATAAGTGAGTTCAAGATTTCAATATATAAGATCAATGGATAAAAATAAATTGTATTTCTATTTATAAGCAAGAATTAAAATAGGGCTTCACTGGTCCAGTGGTTAAGAATCTGTCTGCCAATTCAGGAGACAGAGATTCGATCCCTGGTTCAGGAACATTCTACACGCCTCGGGGCAGCTAAACGTATGTGCCACAGCTACTGAGCCTGAGCTCTGGAGCCTGTCTGTGCCCTCCGACAAGAGAAGCTACTGCAATGTGAAGCCCTCACGGCACAGTGAGGAGGAGCACCACATCTCTGCAACTGGAGAAAGCCCACAAAGCAGCGAAGACCCAGCGCAGCCAAAAAACAAATAAAAATAAAAAACTAAATCTTAAAAAGTTTAAATGATGCAGATTAACTATAGCATAAAAAACATGGAATAGAGGTAAATCTGATAAAAGGTAGCAAAATCTGTATACTGAAATCATTAAAGATGACCTAAAAAGCAGAGATTATACCATATTCATAGATTGTAAGAATCAAGATATTCATTTTTATTGAGACATCATTACATACAGTGAAATGTACTGGCTTTAAGTGTACAATTTGAGTTATGACAAATGTGCATATCTGTTTAATAAAAGTCATTTATAAAATAGAGATGTTTTCTTCACTCTAGGTTTCTTTTTCATCCTTCCTAGGAAGTCAACCCCTGTCCCCCCAGAAACAACTGTTGTTTTAATTTCTTTCATATTAATTAATATGGATGAATGATTTAATTCATATTAATTTCTTTCATATATTAATTTTGCCTGTTGTGGAATTTCATATAAATGGCTAACATCCAGTGTGAAAACACATTTACAACAATTATTTTCTATTTTTAAAATTAATTTTTATTGGAGTATATTTGCTTTACAATGTTGTGTTAGTTTCTGCTGTACAGCAAAGTGAGTCAGCTACATATATATCCATGTGTCCTCTCTTTTTTGGATTTCTTTCCCATTTAGTTCCTGAGCTATACGGTGGGTTCTCATTAGTTATCTATGTTGTACATGATATCAATAGTATATAAATGTTGATCCTAGTATTTATTATTTAGTGGCCATGCCATGCAGCGTGTGGGATCTTAGTTCCCTCGCCAGGGACTGAACCTGGGCTCTGGCAGTGCAAGTGGAGTCCTAACCACTGGACTGCCAGGGGAATTCCCCAACAATTTATTTTTTAGACTTAACTGGTTTACTGCACACTTTTGAGTTTTTCCATGTTACCTCAACTTCCTCATTTTTGACTTGTGTATTTTACTTCCTCTTCAGATGCCTTCAAATACTTTTTTCAAAAAGGGCACGTGGGTGGTATGATTTTCTGAGCCCCTGTGAATGTGAGAGTGACATTCTGTTGCCTCTACACGTGGACAGTGCCTTGGTTGGCTCAGGATTCATGACCTGGTTCCACTGTTAGTGTTCAATGTTGAGGAGTCTGAGGTCACCTTGAGTTTTGTTCCTTTGAAGGTAACCTCCTTTTGCTGTCTGGATGCTTTTTTTTTTTTTTTTTTTTTCCTTGGCCTTCACTTTTGAAATTCAAATTCTGGCATTCTCCAAGGCAGAACGTGGACATGTTTCAAGAGAAAAAAGTTGGTGCTCATTGTTCCCTGTAAAGCATTATGGAGAAATGAGATGGAAATTTAAACTGTCTCATATATCCAAGAGCCAGCCTGAAGGATCCCCCTCAACAGAGAAGTTGTCTCTATCAGTGTCTTTACTCTGAGTGGCTGGACTCCACAGTGGCAAATTCTTGTCCCCTGAAAGTGGATTTTGGTTTTGGAAACAGCCAAAGGAAATTTGGTGCTAAATTCTGCTGAGAGAAGTGAGGTAAGAGATATACTTTTTGGCTAGAATAAATAATGCCTATAGTTCAGTTCAGTCAGTCATATCTGACTCTTTGTGACCCCATGGACTACAGCACGCCAGGCCTCCCTGTCCATCACCAACTCCCGGAGTATACTCAAACTCATGTCCATTGAGTCGGTGATGCCATCCAACCATCTCATCCTCTGTTATCCCCTTCTCTTCCCGCCTTCAATCTTTCCCGGCATCAGGATCTTTTCAAATGAGTCAGTTCTTCACATCAGGTGGCCAAAGTATTGGAGTTTCCACTTCAGCATCAGTCCTTCCAGTGAATATTCAGGACTAATTTCCTTTAGGATGAACTGGTTGGATCTCCTTGCAGTCCAAGGGACTCTCAAGAGTCTTCTCCAACACTACAGTTCAAAAGCATCAATTCTTCAGCTCTCAGCTTTCTGTATAGTTCAACTCTTGCACCATACATGACTACTAGAAAAACCATAGCTTTGACTAGACAGACCTTTGTTGGCTCTGCTTTTTAATAAGTAAATAAATAAATAAAATATCTCTGCTTTTTACTGTGCTGTCTGGGTTGATCATAACTTTTCTTCCAAGCAGTAAACGTCTTTTAATTTCATGGCTGCAGTCAGCATCTGCAGTGATTTTGAAGCCCCCCAAAATAAAGTCTGTCACTGTTTCCACTGTTTCCCCATCTATTTGCCATGAAGTGATGGTACTAGCAGAGAAGGCAATGGCACCCCACTCCAGTACTCTTGCCTGGAAAATCCCATGGACGGAGGACCCTGGTGGGCCGCAGTCCATGGGGTCGCTAAGAGTCGGACACGACTGAGCGACTTCAATTTCACTTTTCACTTTCATGCACTGGAGAAGGAAATGGCAACCCACTCCAGTATTCTTGCCTGGAGAATCCCAGGGACGGGGAGCCTGGTGGGCTGCCGTCTATGGGGTCGCACAGAGTCGGACACGACTGAAGCGACTTAGCAGCAGCAGCAGCAGCAGATGGTACTAGATGCCATGATCTTAGTTTTTTGAATGTTGAGTTTTAAGCCAACTTTTTCACTCTTCTCTTTCACTTTCATCAAGAGGCTCTTTAGTTCTTCTTAGCTTTCTGTCATAAGGGTGGTATCATCTGCATATCTGAGGTTATTGATATTTCTCCCGGCAATCTTGATTCCAGCTTGTGCTTCCTCCAGCCCAGAGTTTCTCATGATGTACTCTGCATATAAGTTAAATAAGCAGGGTGACAGTATACAGCCTTGATGTACTCCTTTCCCTATTTGGAACCAGTCTGTTGTTCCATGTCCAGTTCCAGCTGTTGCTTCCTGATCTGCATACAGATTTCTGAAGAGGCAGGTCAGGTGGTCTGGTATTCCCATCTCTTTAAGAATTTTCCACAGTTTGTTGTGATCCACACAATTAAAGGCTTTGGCCTAGTCAATAAAGCAGAAATAGATGTTTTTCTGGAACTCTCTTGCTTTTTCAATGATCCAATGGATGTTGGCAATTTGATCTCTGGTTCCTCTGCCTTTTCTAAATCTAGTCTGAACATCTGGAAGTTTACAGTTCATGTACTGCTGAAGCCTAGCTTGGAGAATTTTGAGCATTACTTTACTAGCGTGTGAGATGAGTGTAATTGTGCGGTAGTTTGAGCATTCTTTGGCATTGCCTTTCTTTGGGATTGGAATGAAAACTGACCTTTTCTGGTCCTGTGGCCACTGCTGAGTTTTCCAAATTTGCTGGCATATTGAGTGCAGCACTTTCACAGCATCATCTTTTAGGATTTGAAATAGCTCAACTGGAATTCCATCACTTCCACTAGCTTTGTTCGTAGTAATGCTTCCTAAGGCCCACTTGACTTCACATTCCAGGATGTCTGGCTCTAGGTGAGTGATCACACCATCGTCATTATCTGGGTCATGAAGATCTTTTTTGTTCAGTTCTGTGTATTCTTGCCACCTCTTCTTAATATCTACTGCTTCTGTCAGGTCCATACCATTTGTGTCCTTTACTGTGCCCATCTTTGCATGAAATGTTCCCATGGTATCTCTAATTTTCCTGAAGAGATCTCTGCTGCTGCTGCTGTCAAGTTGCTTCAGTCGTGTCTGACTCTGTGCGACCCCATAGACGGCAGCTCACCAGGCTCCCCGGTCCCTGGGATTCTCCAGGCAAGAACACTGGAATGGGTTGCCATTTCCTTCTCCAATGCATGAAAATGAAAAGTGCAAGTGAAGTCGCTCAGTCATGTCTGACTCTTAGCGACCCCATGGGCTGCAGCCTACCAGGCTCCTCCATCCATGGGATTTTCCAGGCAAGAATACTGGAGTGGGGTGCCATTGCCTTCTCCAGAAAAGATCTCTAGTCTTTCATCTATTTCTTTGCATTGATCACTGAAGAAGGCTTTCTTATCTCTTCTTGCTATTCTTTGGAACTCTGCATTCAAATGGGTATATCTTTCCTTTTCTCCTTTGCTTTTCGCTTCTCTTCTTTTCACAGCTATTTGTAAGGCCTCTTCAGACAACCATTTTGCTTTTTTGCATTTCTTTTCCATGGGGATGGTCTTGATCCCTGTCTCCTGTACAGTGTCACAAACCTCCATCCATAGTTCTTCAGGCATTCTGTCTATCAGATCTAATCCCTTGAATCTATTTCTTACTTCCACTGTATAATCGTAAGGGATTTGATTTAGGTCATACCTGAATGGTCTAGTGGTTTTCCCTACTTTCTTCAATTTCAGTCTGAATTTGCCAATAAGGAGTTCATGATCTGAGCCACAGTCAGCTCCTGGTCTTGTTTTTGCTGACTGTATAGAGCTTCTCCATCTTTGGTTGCGAAGAATATAATCAATCTGATTTCGGTGTTGACCATCTGGTGATGTCTATGTATAGAGTCTTCTCTTGTGATGTTGGAAGAGGGTGTTTGCTATGACCAGTGCATTCTCTTGGCAAAACTCTATTGGCCTTTGCCCTGCCAATAGTAGATCAACTTTAAAACTTCCTCAAAGCCAATCCTAGAGACAAACTTAAAACAATTGTCTTATCACCCATCCCTCTGTGCCTTTGCATATGCCATTCCCTCTGCCTACAGTGCCCTTCCCTGTGGCTTGCAACTAGCATTCAGGCTCCACTCCCGGAGTGTCCTGTGGCATATGCTGTCTCACTCCTCTACACCTTGTGAGCAATTCAGGAAGTTTTTGTTTGATTTTGTTTTCTTTTGTTTTTGAATTTTTGGTGCCTGACATGTAGTAGATCTCAGTACATGTTTGTGGAAATGGAAAAGTTTTTTTTTTTTTGCCATACCATATGACATGCAGGATCTTCCTTGACCAGGGACTTGAACTTGTGCCCTCCTACATTGGAAGCGCAGAGTCTTAACCACTAGACTGCCTTAGTCCTGAAAATGTTTCATAAGTGTTAGGAAAGAATATAACCTCCCAAGCTTACTGTCTTGAATTAGCCAGCGGTCATTTGGATGGATAGAGTTATGGTGAGTGTGTTTGAAGCAACAGCACGCTGACTCCTGTTGCACTGCTTTTATTTATAAACAGTGGTGTGCTGGTAAATATTGAAAACTTGGCTCTCTGGGGGGAAAAGAAGCCCTCTTTGATGGGCTTTTACATTTCTGAGATGTAAATACTCCTGCTATAGCTGATTTCAAGCTGCTGCTGCTAAGTCGCGTCAGTCGTGTCCAGCTCTGTGCTACCCCACAGATGGTAGCCCACCAGGCTCCACTGTCCCTGGGATTCTCCAGGCAAGAATACTGGAGTGGGTTGCCATTTCCTTCTCCAATGATTTCAAGCTACTAAACACAATATTAACTGGCTACCAAAATTCCCGAATATTTAAAAATGAGCTCTTGCAAGCTCACTCCAGTACACGGTACATCATGAAAATTCTACACCGCTTTTGTTTTTTCACCATTACCCAGTTTGTTTGGGTGACTTTTTTGCTGTTTATACAGCACGTGTCTCTGTATTGTATACTTTATCTCTTGCATCAATCCAATTATTACTCTTATCCTCAGAGACTAAGAGACTTCTCCAAGGTGGCAAAGCTTTCCTGTCTATTCCTGGGTTTGGGCTTTCTGTCTGGAGCTTGCTGCCAGCACCACGAGGGGCCAGAGAGATGTGTGCTTTGCCCAGTGTTCTGTTTGCTGGTGTTGCGGTGAGCTGCTGGAAGGACCCAGGGATCTGTTCTTGGCCCAGAATATACCTGTCAGTAACCAGACTGTGATGAAAGCTGGTCTTTGTTATGTTCCCTTGTGATCTGATGAACAGGTGACATGGAGGCAAATTTATTATATTTTGGATGAACAGCCGTCACTTTCATGACCTCATTCAGGATCTGGACGGTGCCTCATTGTCTGACAGGCGAATGAAGTGATGAGCTTCCCTTTACAGTTTAGAGTGTTAGCCTGTTTCTTTTAGGTGGGTTCAGGGAGAGTCCCGCCGGAAGCTGTGTTCCTCGGGAGCCTCAGCTGAGGGCGGTGAGGGATCCCCCAGGAGGTGAGAGGCGGACCTGCTGCCTATTCCTGCTTGGCTTCCCTGGTGGCTCAGATGGTAAAGAATCTACCTGCAATGCAGGAGACCTGCGTTCGATCCCTGAGTTGGGAAGATCCCCTGGAGGAGGGCATGGCAACCCACTCCAGTATTCTTGCCTGGAGAATTCTGTGGACAGAGGAGCCCAGCGGGCTGCAGTCCATGGGGTTGCAAAGAGACAGACATGACTGAGTGAGTAACAATTTCTGACTCAAATGACGTCCAGTTTCAGGGTCTGTGAAGCGTCTGTGTTGGGGACTGTATGAGGCTTTATGAGGGTGACCATGATATGTGATGTCATAGAAAGCAAGTGTTATAATGGGTCTCAGTGATCTAGTTTCAGACCCTTGGCTTACAGATGAGGAGACAGGACCAGCAAGAGGAAGTGCTTTGCTCAAGGTCATACAGCAATCCTGGCAATGCCAGGCCCAGGCCCCGGGGCTCCTGACTCCCCACCCAGGGCTCATCCCCTACCCTTTGTGTCCCTGAGGGTGTGTGAGCCTTGTGCCCTTTATCAGAGGCTGGCAGAGAAAGCCCAGCTTGAGCTCTTGGGAGCTCGGCCTGCTTCCTGGGTTTTTCCAGACTTCCCCGAGGAGGCTGGGCCACCTGTCTACACCACCTGGCATGTTCTGTTTAGATGAATCAAGCTGTACCAGGACGAGGAGGCCACAGAGGCCGCTTCCCAGGAGGGAACACTCGTGGCGTGCGAGGGACAAGGAGGGGAGAGATGGGTGTAGGCCCGGACCTGCCTTCCTCAGAGGCTGGGGCTGGGGTTCTGAAGGCAGAGGGCCCTGCCCAGCACCATGGCTGCTTTCCACCTGGGCGTAGACAGTGTCTCCCAGGTGGAGACATTCCCAGCAATGTCCCCATGTCGTGACAACTCTGGTGAATTTCCAGGCACACCCAGTCCTGAGCCAGCAAGTACTGTTGGCACATCAGGTCTCCAGCTGCCGTGGCTGGCTGGTCCTACAAGACGGTTTGGAGGCTCCAGGACAGCTGGCCAGGGTTGGACATCCTTGTTCTAGCAGATCTGCAATGTTCCAGGAACTATGATAAATCCTGTTGAGTATTGGCCAAGCAAGCCAGGAAGGGCAGGGAGTCCAGACCCTGGCTCGGTTTGGCAGAGTCTTTCTCAACACCTGCCCTCTGAGAGGTGGGGAGGGGGAAGCAGCAGGGAGGGGAATGGCTCAGATTGTGCCCCAGGGCGGGGAGGGGCACGGGGAGGACAGTAACAGGGGCATCAGGCTTTACAGTTTACCATGTGTGTTTCTGCGTATTATTTCATTCCATTCTCGCAGTCGCTTTATTACTGTTCCCATTTTAAAATTGAAAAAATAGGGACACAGAAAGGTGAGTGACTTTGCTCAGCATGGTCTGTCATCGGGTTTGAACCCCACCTGTCATTATCCAGCTGTGGAACCTTGGGCTGGTTGGGTCACTTTCTGAGCTTTGATTCCCAGCTTTGCTACTCACTGCAGAGGTTGTGCAGGTAGCACTGTGCTTGGCTTAGCCCTTGGGAGCTCAGTTCCTGAGACTGTTTCCTTTCCCCACTCCCCGCAAACCACACAGCCCGCAGCCAGTGAGTTGGGCCTGGAATTGAGCTTCTATTCCATTTTTTAGGTAGTTTTTTTTTTTTCTCCCCTCTACCTTCCCCTTTGGTATGTGTAAGCCAAACTTTCCTTTTTTGGAAAGGGAATTCCTACTAAGAAATAAAGGAAAACACAGGACTTGCCCAGGTGGTCCAGTGGTTGAGACTCCACACTCCCAATGCAGGGGCCCAGGTTCAGCCCCTGGTTGGGGAACTAGATCCTGCATGCTGGAACTAAGAGCCTGCATGTGGCCACAAGGATGTGGCACAGACCAAAAAAAAGAAAAGAGAGAAAGAGAAAACTATCAGGCTGGCTTGCCTGGGGCTCACCACACCTACCTCTGGCCCTTTGTTCCTCTCTCCCTTCCCTCCCTCCCTCCCTTTGTTTCCTCGGCGAGTGCAGACACTGACTTGCAAGGGCCCCTGGCAGGTTCTCCAGGGCCCTTAGACCTTCCCAGAAGCTCCTCCCCCGTGCACTGGGACTGGGCCCTCAGGGTGGGCTCACTAGTGCGTGGTCTGAGCCCACCTTGAACCTGGAGGGAGTGCTCAACTTGAATCAGCCCTGGAGAAGACTCAGCTGTGCTCTTTGGTGTCTCTGGGGCCCTGAGCAGCTTCTCAGCACACCCCAGGATGCCGACCCCTTCCCACTCTGGCTCGGAAACTGTGGACGTTTTTCAATTGATAACCCACACATCTGGGAGGACCACTCTCAAGATGGTACTGGACATACAAGCAGAAGTCAGGTGCAGTTCAGGGCTTGTTCAGACCAGATTTCCCTCTGTCAATCCTTCTTCAGAGGCCTTGCTCCCATGACATCGATGGGACTAAAGCTGATCAGCTAAAAAAAAATGTCGGTTATTTTCAGCTTCCATTAAGCCAAGCTGGTACAGGCTCTCTCCTTCCTTCTTCCCTTCCTCTCTCCGTCCCTCTCTCCCTCCCTTTCTTTCACGTTTCTGATAGTCACTGATTTAATCACTGCAGCAATTCCCTCCCTCCCCACCACCCGCTGGCAAGGGTTATGGATTTTATTCAGTACACAATGTACACAGTTGTTTTGGTCCAAGGATATAGTGACCTGTGGAGGCTGTACTTGTAATTAGGTAATTATTTTATTCTGGTTTTTTTTTTTTTTTTTTGCTAAATATCTCAGGCAAGCCCTGTTCCTATGGCTTCAACCCCATCCCTTGAATGACTGTTCTATGCTCTGCTCTCCAGCCACCCTGACCTTTCCGATCCCGGTTCTTGGAATCACCAGGTCTTGCTCATTTCTGTGTCTTTGAGTGATCTATACCCTCTGCCTGGAACACCACCGCCCTTGCTGTTCTCTTGGCTCCTTCCTCCTCCGGCCTTGGTTCTTAGCTTATGTGTTGCTTTCTCCCCTCATGCTTCCTCCCTAAGGTGAGATGTCCTTGCTCTGGAATTCCATATCCCCTTCTGTCTAGCCTTACCACACTCTGTGAAGGTCTGCTTCATCTTGCTCCCTGCTGCTCTCTGAGCTCTGTGAGGGCAAATCCGGGTCCCTCTGACTTTTGTAACTCCCAGCATTCAGTGAGGTACCCATCACAGAGTAGGGGGTGGTGAAGAAAGTGAGTGTTGGTTGCTTGTGTCTGACTCTGTGTGACCCTATAGACTGTAGCCCGCCAGGCTCCTCTGTCCATGGAGATCACCAGGCAAGAATACTGGTGTGGGTAGCCATTCCCTTCTCCAGGGGATCTTTCCGATCCAGGGATCGAACCTGGGTCCCCTGCATTTCAGGGCAGATTCTTTACAGTCTGAGCTGCCAGGGAAGCCCAATATTGTCAAATAAGTGAATGAGAGAGTGAATCATGGTTGGTCAGGAGGTATTTATTATGACCATGGAAGTGACTGGACTCTTGGGCATACGGGTCCTTTAGCTCAGATGCCAGACACACAGTGGTGGTTCGGCCATGCTGACCTTTGTTTCCAGGCTGGGGAGGTGACAGCAGCCGCAGTGGCTGAGCCCCAACCTGTGTCGTCTCCCCCCTCAACTCCATCCTCCTCCTGTCCCTCCTGCCTTGGGGGTGGGGGGCCTGCCCGGTTCTCGGCAGGGTTGTATTCCCACTAGTGATCCATCCCGCCATCGAGGACTTGGCTGCCTCAGTTAACTCCCTTCTGTTGGATTTCCCAGTTTCTCCACCTTCGCTTGTCCTAAAACAGCTTCCCTTCCGTCTACTGACCCCTCAATTACCATCTCAGTTTTCTCTTCCTTTTACTCCTTCACACCCTGCAATCGGATCTCCGCTCCCGTCTCTTCTGAAACGGCTTCTATAGGTCACCCACCGTGGACACATGTCTTCAGTGCTCACTCCTGGCCTGCCTGCATCCGTGGAGATGACCACCCACTCCCTCTCTCTTGAATTCACTTTTCTTGGTTCTCCTGCCTCTCTGCTCCTGCCTTTTCTATTTCTGACTCCTCCTCTCCTCTTGTCCTAGAAATACAGGTGTTCTTCAGGCCCTCGCCTTCTGTTCTCTCTCTTCCCCCCTCCCCTTGGTGAGCTCATCTTCATGTGGATGACTCCCAAATTTTATTGCTTCGCTACACATGCCACTAGTTATACTCAAACCAGCCTTGTCATATCCAAGTCTGCTCCTTCCCTTCCGTGTTCCGTTGCTCAAACTGTAGCAGGGTGCTCTGGCTGAGACCGATCTCTCAGACTTTTGAAACCTTGATGAAAAACTCTCTGGAAAGGTCACAAGAAGTTTTGGTCTTTAGAAGCGATGACTTCAATTCTTTTTGGAGCAGGCAGTTCCTTTGTTTCAGAAAAATTGCTCAAAGCAGTCCCTTCATTATATGCGTGTAAAGTAAGCATTTACCCATTGTTCTCAGGGAGAAGTGAAGTCATGGGGTCTTTGAGTGCATTCCCAGCTGTCCAGTCATTCTGTTTGGTAATAGCAACTCTTGCATATAGTTGAGTCAGAGCTCTGCCTCTGAGACTTTCTTACTTTCAGGGGTGGTGGTTGGGGTGGGTGGTGGTTGGGGTGGGTGGTGGGGAGTTGCGGGAAGTGTTTCTTGAATCTTTGTGAATATGGGGGACCCTGAGCAGCACACTGCTGTTTGTTCTTCAGCGTTGGGTGTTCTTGTTGGGCCAGTAGTCCGTGGGCATCCAGAGCCGAGTGAAGACCAGCTGGCAGGATCCATGGTCCCCACAGCTCACCGGGAGGGGAGACTGAAGCCAGAGCAGTCTGGCCCTGGTGCATCCCACCTGGATTGGATGGGCTGCAGGGCCTCTATGTGTGTAACTGTGGTGTCACTCCCTCACAAGGCTGAAGGCAGCATGAGGGCGGGGACTCTGCATCCTTCAGGTGAGGTAATGAATGGATAAATAGTGTGTTCTGCTGTCTCTGGGGTCATAGAGCAGGAGCACCCTCTCTTGGTAGGCTGGGGTTTCTCCCAAGGGCCCATTGTCCCAGGAAGCGGATGCTCCTGGCTAAGGAAGGCAGATATCTGCCCAGCTACGGGAGAGTTATCTTTTTTCCCTCTGCAGGTGGGCCGGGAGTGCGTTATGGAGGGACTGTAGGCCCTGGGAGTGGCCCCTTCTCTGGTAGCTGGGGTTGTTTATCCTCTGTATGCTTGTCTTCCATCACCCTCAGAAAGAGTCTGAAGGCACAGCCAGTGGACCTGCCCATCAGGTTTGTGTTTGGCTGAGGGGAGAGGCCTACATAATATCACATGGCCAAATGTTTAAAAGTTATAAGGAAAACAAACTGTTTTCTTTATAAATAATAAAATACCTTCTAACCTTCTACTTTGGCAAATATAACTTTATAACAACAAAACTAGGAAATATGTAACTCAAAGTTGGCAACATAATCAAAACTGATTGAATTTAATTTTGTGCATGTCCGGGTGTTCTGTTAATGGGCCAGAGATGACTGGATAAGTAATAAAGACAAATATCATTCAGAAACTATTATATAATTTCCATAGAATTGATTTTTCTTGTCTTTATTTTAATAAAATCACTAATGATATTGATTTGGTTAAGATTTCCCGTAGTTTGTGTGCTTGTTGATAGCAATGAACTAAAGAATAAAAGTACAAAGAACACCTTCCAAAAAGTACAGACCTTGAATTGTTTCGTTAATTCAATGTAAATTGAAGCAATGTAAAAACTATAAAGTGAAAATTAATTACCATATATTTTCAAAGAAATCCCTTTTCTTCCAAAAATCATTAAAGTGCACACTACTAATTTAAATAGAAAAATAAAAAAATGTAGAGCAAATATTTTGAATAAAGCTGATGACTTAAATTTTTATTTTATAAAAATTCAGTAAAATCTTTTTTTTTCTTTGGCTACACCTTGACTTGTGGGATCTTAGTGCCCTGACCTGGAATTGAACCCAGGCCACACAGTGAAAGCTTGGAATCCTAACCACTAGGCCATCAATTGAATCTTATTACATGCTTTTATAAGCATAAAACTATTTCCAGCTCTAGTAGTCAGCATTCTTCTGGTGGCCAATGTAAAGAATCAGTACCAAGCTGTATGCATTTCCATCTAGACCTCCACATTTACAAATCGAGGAGTAATACGAATGATTTATTACTGAAAATATTTCACAAAAATCACATGCAAGAGTTGAGAATACTCTGCTCATTCCTGAATACTTTATGATTGGAACGGGAAGAGAAGCAAGAACATCAACACCCCCTTCCTGGGAAGGATGTGTTGTCACATGATCTAAAAGGAAGGATCTGGCAAGTGGATTGCTTTTTCTTTTCATCTGCTGAAGACTTCCTCAGGACTGTCTTCCTTGCCCTCTAAAGCAGGCCCATCTCCAGCACTGGCTGCGCCACGGCCACCCCTTGTCCTGACCCTTGGCTTAGGTGTCTTTGACAGGAAGCCATGGGGCCAGAGACATGAAGAACATGGGTCACAGCAGACGAGGCTGACGGTTGCACGCTGCACTGCGTGTGCCCTGAGCTATGCTTCTGAGAGAGGGAGGTGTCTGTGTGTGTGTTTATTATTAACAGCTGTATTCTAACAGTATTTACACACCATACTACTCGCCCATTTCAAATGAATAGGTCAGTGGTTTTTAGTGTGTTCACACAGTTGTGCAACCATTAGCACCAATTTCAGAGTGTCTTTTTTTTTTTCTCTATCAACTAGAAAAGAAATGCTGCACCCATGAGCTGTCGCCTCTCCTTCTCCCCTCTCCCAAGTCCCTGGCAACTACTAGTCTACTTCCTTCTGTATGAATTTGCCTATTTTGGACATTAAATATAAACAAAATCATAACATGTGCCTTTTTGTGGCTTTTTTTACTTAGCATGTTTTCAAGGCTTGTCCAAATTGAAGCATGTATCGGCACATCATTCCTTTCTGTGACTGAATGAGATTCCAGTGTTTGGAGAGACCACATTCTGTTTACCCAGTTTCCTGTTGATGGACATTTGGACTGTTTCCACTTTTTGTGGCTATTGTGAATAATGCTGCAGTGAACATCCATGTGCAAGCTTTTGTGTGGATATATGTTTCTATTCTCTTGGAGATGTACTTAAGAGGGAATGGAATTGCTGAGTCACTCGTGTTCTTTAACAATATTCTGTGTATGCGTGTGTGTTTGGGTATATGCATGTGTGTGTGTGTGTGTATGTATGCGCACGTGTGTGTGTGTGTGTGTGTGTGTGTGCACGCGCATGCAGGAGGTCCCAGGACAGGGCTCCTTGGCCTAGGTCTAAGAATGGCGCTGGCAGCCTAGTTTCTGCAGCTCAGTGGGGAATGAAAGCAAAGGCTTTTGTCACATTGGTGCTGGGCGGCTAGAAAGGCATATAGGACCAGAATCCTGGCAGTCAGTCAGTTGCAATTTGGGTAATTTACATGAAATGTGGTCGACCTTATTCTGCGGTCCTAGTGTGGTGAGGTGTTACCCCCCTGGTTTAGGGCCATTGCTCTCCTCATCACCTAGGTTAAAATCTGCAGCACAGCTTCTGTGACTCTTGTCTCATCAATAGCTCTCATGCCTGCCCTCTTCTCTGTACTCCCTCTGCCAGTGTCCTAGTTCAACTGCCTGCCATTTATTACATCTTGTTTGCCTTCAGTATTTTCTGGTCACTGGCTTCCCTAGTGGCTCAGTGGTAAAGAATCTGGCTGCCAATGCAGGCAGATGTAAACACGCGGGTTCAATCCCTGGGTCAGGAAGATCCCCTGGAGGCGGGCACAGCATTTTTGCTGGGAGAATCCCCATGGACAGAGGAGCCTGGAGGCTTGCAGTCCATAGGGTTGCACGGAGTGGGACACGACTGAAGTGGCTTAGCACGCATACATGTATGCCAGTGCAGGAGACATGGGTTTGATCCCTGGTCTGGGAAGATCCCACATGCTGCGGAGCAACTAAGCCTGTGCACGACAACTATTGAGCCTGTGCTCTAGAGTCTATGAGCTGCAGCTACTGAGCCCAGGTGCCCTAGAGCCATATAGTGAAACGACTGAGCCCGAGTGTGGCAACCACTGAAGTCTGCGTTATCTAGAGGCTGTGCTCAGCAACGAGAGACGCCACAGCAATGAGAAGCCTGTGTGCCACAACTAGAGTATCCTGAGCAGCAGTGAAGATCCAGCACAGCCAAAAATAAAAAATAAATACATTAGAAAATTTCTGGTCACAGAAATAATGTTGAATATACAAACCCAACACATTGCAGAAATATAAAATCTAAAAAGTTGCACCTCCCTGCATACAGAATCCCCTCAAAATAACTGTCACAAACAGTTTAGTATATTCTCTTCCAACATTTTTATACACATATTAACATATTTTATTTCTTTTTAAAAACAAAAATAGGATAGTATTGTGTATATAGCTCATTCTGCAACTTGTTTTTCTCCCCATTGGACTATATTAGATGTCTTTTCTAGAAAATACAGATAAATCTGCCTCATTCTTTTAAGTCTATTGTGCAGTTATACAATAGTTTATGTAACCAGTCCCCTATTTATGGACATTTGAGTTATAGCCAAGTTTCTGCCGTGACAAATAGTGCTGCAGTGCTTTTGTATACATTTCTCTTTATGCATTTGTGGGAGTTTGTCTGCAGGATAAACACCCAGAAGTGAAAATATTGGGTCAGAGAACACAGACATTTAATATTTTAAATAGATACCACCAAAGTTGCCTCCAGAAGCATTTGTTGATCAGTCACTCAGTCGTGTCCGACTCTTTGCGACCCCATGGACTGCAGCACACCAGGCTTCCCTGTCGTTCATGATCTCCCAGAGTTTGCTCAGCCTCATGTCTGTTGAGTTGGTGATGCCATCCAACCATCTCATCGTGTTGCTCCCTTCTCCACCTGCCCTCAATCTTTTCCAAATCAGGGTCTTTTCTAATGAATTGGCTTTTTCGCATCAGGTGGCCAAAGTACTGGGGCTTCAGCTTCAGCATCAGTCCTCCCAGTGAATATTCAGGGTTGATTTCCTTTAGGATTGACAGGTTTGACCTCCTTGCAGCCCAAGGGACTCTCAAAAGTCTTTTCCAGCACCACAAGTCAAAGGCATCAATTCTTTGGTGCTCAGCCTTTTTTTATTGTCCAACTCTAACATCCGTACATGACTGCTGGGAAAACCATAGCTTTCACTATATGGACCTTTGTAGGGAAAGTAATGTCTCTGCTTTTTAATACACTGTCTAGGTTTGTCATAGCTTTCTTTCCAAAGAGCTAGCGTCTTTTAATTTCATGGCTCCGGTCACCATCCACAGTGATTTTGAAGTCCAAGAAAATAAAGTCTGTCACTGTTTCCATTCTTTCCCCATCTATTTGCCATGAAGTGATGGGACCGGATGCCATGATCTTTGTTTTTTGAAGCATTGCATAGTTTACAGTGTCATTATCAGTTCATGAGAATGCTGGTCTCCCTGCCCCTGCCAGCCCTGGATATCTTTGACTGTTGCCTTTGATCAGTCTCGGCAGCATGTCTTCTTGCCTCCCCTGTGGCATCAGTTTCCTAAAGCCCCCTCTATTCCCAGCTTCCCTCCTTTTGCATGTCTATCTTCCATTACCTAGTTTTAATAATGACCTTGACAACTTAAAAAACCCCTCTAAAAAATAGAAATAGGCTGGTCCAGGACACCTTTATTCAGCCAATCAACACGTAGTCATTGCCTATTAATCAGGTGCCAGGCACTGTCTAAGCGCAGTACTGAATGAGAATGATAAGGCCTCTGCCGTTGTGGAGTTTAATTCTTGCAGTGGGGGATGGATCACAAAGGAAGAAGCAGAAAATGATCGAGCAGTTAGTCTGCATGTGAGGTCACTTCAATCTTATGGACTGTAGCCCCACCAGGCTCCCCTGTCCATGCAATTCTCCAGGCAAGAATACTGGAGTGGATAGACATTCCCTTCTTCAAGGGATCTTCCCGACCCAGGGATCGAACTCGTGTCTCTTATGTCTCTTGCATTGGCAGGTGGATTCTTTACCACTAGCACCGCCTGGGAAGCCCAACAGTCAGTTTACTTACTAGACAGTTAAGTGTTATCCTGAGAATTAATACAGGGAGACGTGATGGTTACTGGGAGGTTGGTTGAGGCTGAATGGTCAAGAAAAGAACTTCTGAGGGAAAAAACACATAACCCGAGCTCTGAAGGACAAGAGAAGATTGGGGAGGAGCATGCTAGGCAGTGGGAGCAGCATGTGCAAAGGCTGGAAAGTAGGAAGGAGCTTGGCTTCTTGGTGGGGGGCGTTGAGAGAGAACGATGGATGAGTGGGTGGAGTGTGGGTTGCTGCCACTGCCTGACAGTTTTGCTGTGGATGGGGAGGAAAGCTTGGGGCGAGCCCCTGGAAGGGGACATGAGACTGTGGGAAGATGTTTATGGACACGAGATGCTGAAGCATGCTTACGTGCTGATGGGTGGCTTTGGGAGAAGAGAAGCTCGTGATGCAGGTATGAGGCCTGGGCAGGAGCCATGTCCTTGGGGAGCGGGGGAGTGTGGGATCAAAGCACCTGGATGGACCTAGGATGTTATCCCTCCTCACAGGAGGGAAGCGGACAGGCAGTCTTGATGTGAGTAGGCCAGTGGTTTGTGGTAAGGAGAGGAGCGGGTTCCTGTCAGATCGCCCTAGGTTTTTCCCCAGGAAGTAGAAAGCAAGGTCATTGGCGTGGTGGTGGTATGAAGTGGCAGGGGTGGGAGGAGAAAGTGGGAGGTGTGAAGAGTGAGAGGAGGAGCGTGTATATCACTTTGGAGTCTGGGGAAATGTCATTCTGAGGAGGCAGACGGGGCTCACTGAGCATGCGGGTGCCCATTTGAAATGAAAACAAAATTATTTGGCTGCGCTGGGTCTTTTGTTGCAGCACGGGGAATCTTCCCGTCGCAGCACGCGAACTCTTAGTTGCCACACGGGGATGTGGAGCCTAGTTCCCTGATCGGGGATCGAACCCGGGGCCCCTGTCTTGGGAGTGTGGAGTCTTAGCCATTGGGCCACCAGGCAAGCCCCCCATCTGAGCTTGACTTACAGCTGTGCCCAGCTGTTGACTTGGAGGGAAGCCTCTGTTCTTCCAGGCCCAGCAGTCCCACTCCTAGCTTCGCTCACTCACCACCTTAGTCGGGAGCATGAGGTAGGAACCCGGGTGAATTCTGCACCTGAGAGCTGGCAGGAGGAGGCAGCGAGGAGGGAGGGCGAGCACTGGAAGAAAATGAGACAGGCCCATGTCCCCAGCTCAGGAAGTCAGTGGCCCTGGGCAGCGGCAGGAGCCCTGGCATGCCCGGAGGCTAATTTTAGAAGGCCTCCAGGTTCCATTGTTCCGGGTGAAGCTGGGCAACAGAGGCGGTGGCTTGGGGCGGTGATACCAGTGTGGGAAAGGAAGCGAGGCTTCGTGTGAGAAGGATGGAAACTCTGAGGGTGGTGTGCAGGTTTCGGCCCTTGGGGACGTTCTGCCCCGGTTCCCACGGGCCAGGTAGGAAGCCACCCCTCCCCTGACTCCTTTCTAACGTGGGTAGCTTTTCCATCGTCCTGCTGAGCACGTGGTTGGCTAGAACCCTTGGCTCCCACGCCCACTCCAGCACTGTTGACCCCGGCCAGCTCTCAGGCCGGGGGAGGGTAAATGCCAGTCCATCAGAGGAGCCCAGTGACCCTGTGCAATTGTCCCCACTGCTGATGAGGCAGCTAGGTCCACTTTATGTGGAGGGATTTGAGGCCCACATGCAACGAGTGACTGCCCAAGGTCTCACTTGGGTGGCTGCGCCCTGTCAAGATCCACCGGCTGGTGGTTTAGTCGCTGTTCTGTCCAACTCTTGCAACCCCATGGACTGTAGCCCGCCAGGCTCCTCTGTCCATGGGATTCTCCAGGCAAGAATACTGGAGTGGGTTGCCATTTCTTTCTCCAGGGGATCTTCCCGACCCAGGAATTGAACCTGGGTCTCCTGCACTGCAGGCAGGTTCTTTACTGACTGAGCTATGAGGGAAGACATGATCTACCGGGGGATTCCTAGATTTCTGGAAGGATATAACACTTGTTGCCCTGGTAAGGTTGGCTGCTGTTCGCATAGCAGACTGTAGGCACAGTGGAGATGCTTTTCTGAGAATTCGTGTAAGAAGAGAGGCAGTGCAGGGGTCCAGGAATGGGCCCCCACCAGGTGCTAGCTGCGTGACCTTGAGCAAGCTATTTAATCTCTGGGTTTTAATCCCAGGTCCTCATCTGCTATGTGGGCCCCAGAATCCCTGGCTGGTTCTCAGCTTGGATGAGATAACGTGCTGGAAAGCACTGCGCAAGAAGGAACTCTTATCAACATGAAGCTCTAAGGCCACATCAAAGGCTGGATTTTTATCTCAGCCCAAGGGGAAAAAGTTTGCTTCTCAAAAGGAGAAAGGATTCTTTGTAAGTAGGTGAGGGTTTCATGGCTAGGTGGATCTTGTTGTTAAAGTCTCATGACTGAAGGGCACACAGGGGAGAGGGATGAGGCGTGCCCAGGCTAGGAAAATTCCAGACCCCGTTGGTCTCCAAGGTCCTCTCAAGGTGGAGAGCCCTTACAGGCAGGGAAAGCCATTCAAGAAGGCCACTTGCATGATTTAGAATTCTGAAGATGACTTCATAGCTGGGTATGTTCTTTGTTGCTTAATGGGTTTTTTCCAGTTAATCCTCCTGGGTTCTTTCCATTTCCTGGGCAGAAGGAGTCAGCTTTAATATATTCCCACTGGCAATAAGCTGCGGCCTGGTGAACGGAGGTGAGAAGGTGCAGATTCGAGGGGGAGAGAGGACTTAGGGAAAGGATCTCATCTCCAGGCCTGGAGGGAAGTCAGGCTGTCCTCAAAGTGACAGATTCAGCTGATCATTCTTACTTCTCTTGTTAGCTGGCAAAAGCCTACTTAGCCTATCAATCAAAGGTTGAATGATGTCCCCTCTGGGAAGACTTCCCCAGTATTATCAGACAAAATTAATGAGCTCTCTTCTATGCTCCTTATCAATAAGGAGGCTTTTAGGTGCAAGTAAGAGGAAATTCCATTCAAATGGACTTAAATAATAAAGAGAATTTATTATCTCAGATGCCTAAGAATTTTTCATACTGTTCATACTGTTCATGGGGTTCTCAAGGCAAGAATACTGAAGTGGCTTGCCATTCCCTTCTCCAGTGGACCACATTCTGTCAAATCTCTCTACCATGACCCGCCCATCTTGGGTTGCCCCACGGGCATGGCTTAGTTTCATTGAGTTAGACAAGGCTGTGGTCCTAGTGTGATTAGATTGACTAGTTTTCTGTGAGTATGGTTTCAGTGTGTTCGCTCTCTGATGCCCTCTTGCAACACCTACTTTACAGCATTGGACCTTGCTTCTATCACCAGTCACATCCACAGCTGGGTATTCTTTTTGCTTTGGCTCCATCCAAAAGAATCCGAAATGCAGTACTTGGATGCAGTCTCAAAAACGACAGAATGATCTCTGTTCGTTTCCAAGGCAAACCATTCAATATCACAGTAATCCAAGTCTATGCCCCAACCAGTAATGCTGAAGAAGCTGAAGTTGAACGGTTCTATGAAGACCTACAAGACCTTTTAGAACTAACACCCAAAAAACATGTCCTTTTCATTATAGGGGACTGGAATGCAAAAGTAGAAAGTCAAGAAACACCTGGAGTAACAGGCAAATTTGGCCTTGGAATACGGAATGAAGCAGGGCAAAGACTAATAGAGTTTTGCCAAGAAAATGCACTGGTCATAGCAAACACCCTCTTCCAACAACACAAGAGAAGACTCTATACATGGACATCACCAGATGGTCAACACCAAAATCAGATTGATTATATTCTTTGCAGCCAAAGATGGAGAAGTTCTATACAGTCAGCAAAAACAAGACTAGGAGCTGACTGTGGCTCAGACCATGAACTCCTTATTGCCAAATTCAGACTTAAATTGAAGAAAGTAGGGAAAACCACTAGATCATTCAGGTATGACCTAAATCAAATCCCTTATGATTATACCGTGGAAATGAGAAATAGATTTAAGGGCCTAGATCTGATAAATAGAATGCCTGATGAGCTATGGAATGAGGTTTGTGACATTGTACAGGAGACAGGGATCAAGACCATTCCCATGGAAAAGAAATGCAGAAAAGCAAAATGGCTGTCTGGGGAGGCCTTACTCCCCAGCTGTGAAAAGAAGAGAAGCGAAAAGCAAAGGAGAAAAGGAAAGATATAAACATCTGAATGCAGAGTTCCAAAGAATAGCAAGAAGAGATAAGAAAGCCTTCTTCAGCAATCAATGCAAAGAAATAGAGGAAAACAACAGAATGGGAAAGACTAGGGATCTCTTCAAGAAAATCAGAGATACCAAAGGAACATTTCATGGAAAGATGAGCTCAATAAAGGACAGAAATGGTATGGACCTAACAGAAGCAGAAGATATTAAGAAGAGATGGCAAGAATACACAGAAGAACTGTACAAAAAAGATCTTCATGACCCAGATAATCACGATGGTGTGATCACTGACCTAGAGCCAGACATCCTGGAATGTGAAGTCAAGTGGGCCTCAGAAAGCATCACTACGAACAAAGCTAGTGGAGGTGATGGAATTCCAGTTGAGCTATTCCAAATCCTGAAAGATGATGCTGTGAAAGTGCTGCACTCAATATGCCAGCAAATTTGGAAAACTCAGCAGTGGCCACAGGACCAGAAAAGGTCAGTTTTCATTCCAATCCCAAAGAAAGGCAATGCCAAAGAATGCTCAAACTACCGCACAATTGCACTCATCTCACACGCTAGTAAAGTAATGCTCAAAATTCTCCAAGCCAGGCTTCAGCAATATGTGAACCGTGAACTTCCTGATGTTCAAGCTGGTTTTAGAAAAGGCAGAGGAACTAGAGATCAAATTGCCAACAACTGCTGGATCATGGAAAAAGCAAGAGAGTTCCAGAAAAACATCTATTTCTGCTTTCTTGACTATGCCAAAGCCTTTGACTGTGTGGATCACAATAAACTGTGGAAAATTCTGAAAGAGATGAGAATACCAGAACACCTGACCTGCCTCTTGAGAAATTTGTATGCAGGTCAGGAAGCAACAGTTAGAACTGGACACGGCACAACAGACTGGTTCCAAATAGGAAAAGGAGTACATCAAGGCTGTACATTGTCACCCTGTTTATTTAACTTATATGCAGAGTACATCATGAGAAACGCTGGACTGGAAGAAACACAAGCTGGAATCAAGATTGCTGGGAGAAATATCAATAACCTCAGATATGCAGATGATACCACTCTTATGGCAGAAATGAAGAGGAGCTCAAAAGCCTCTGGATGAAAGTGAAAGAAGAGAGTGAAAAAGTTGGCTTAAAGCTCAACATTCAGAAAACGAAGATCATGGCATCCGGTCCCACCACTTCATGGGAAATAGATGGGGAAACAGTGGAAACAGTGTCAGACTTTATTTTTCTGGGCTCCAAAATCACTACAGATGGTGACTGCAGCCATGAAATTAAAAGACGCTTACTCCTTGGAAGGAAAGTTATGACCAACCTAGATAGCATATTCAAAAGCAGAGACATTACTTTGCCAACAAAGGTTCGTCTAGTCAAGGCTATGGTTTTTCTTGTGGTCATGTATGGATGTGAGAGTTGGACTGTGAAGAAGGCTGAGCGCCGAAGAATTGATGCTTTTGAACTGTGGTGTTGGAGAAGCCTCTTGAGAGTCCCTTGGACTGCAAGGAGATCCAACCAGTCCATTCTGAAGGAGATTAACCCTGGGATTTCTTTGGAAGGAATGATGCTAAAGCTGAAACTCCAGTACTTTGGCCACCTCATGCAAAGAGTTGACTCATTGGAAAAGACTCTGATGCTGGGAGGGATTGGGGGCAGGAGGAGAAGGGAAAACAGAGGATGAGATGGCTGGATGGCATCACTGACTCGATGGACGTGAGTCTGAGTGAACTCCGGGAGTTGGTGATGGACAGGGAGTCCTGGTGTGCTGAGATTCATGGGGTCGCAAAGAGTCGGACACGACTGAGCGACTGATCTGATCTGATCTAAGAATTTCAGAAGTAACAGCTTCAGGCATGGTTTGATCTCCGGCTCTTTTCGTCATTCGTTCTCTAGATTCTAGCCTCTTCAGACGTGTTGGCTTTGTTTTCAGATTGACTTCTCTCAAGGAGTCCAGGTGGCTGCCACCAGCGATAAAGACTACATTCATCCTTCTTGACTTAAGGGCAGAAAGACAGAATGTGTTCTTCCCCAGCCATAGGGCAAAAGCCTTAAACCCCACTGTGGTTAGACTGACATAAAGTGGACAAGAGAATCCATGCACCGGTTAATATTATAGCTTCTCTTCCTGAGTCAGTCAGTGTGTGGTACAAACAATGAAATTATGCCACGCAGATCACCTTGGAACTGGAGTGCGAGCAATCTCATGCAAGCACGTGCCTCCTACAAAGTAGGAGTGGGGTGGTTCCCAGAGGGAGAGTTTTTAGGACAGAGATGAGGGCAATTATTGCCGGGAATGTAACCAACTAATGCCCACTATACTCCCACGGCAGTTGGCATACTGTACTAAAATCGGGTGCATTTTGTTAGGCTCTCCAATTCCCCTTAATTGTGTTGAAGTTCAGTTTATCTTTTTTTTCTTTTATAGACTGTGCTTTTACTATTGTATCTGTTGATCTATAGATTCAGTACAATCCCAATCAAAACCTCAGTCTGACCCAAGGTCACAAAGATTTTCTCCTGTGTTCTCTTCTAGAAGTTTTATAAATTTAGGTTTTATAAATTTAAGTTTTATAAATTTAAGCCTATGATCCATTTTAAGTTGATTTCTGTATGTAGTGTGAGGTATAGATTGTTAGATTTTTTTTTTTTTTTTGCCTATAGATATCCAGTCGTTCTGGCATAATTTATTGAAAAGACTATCTTTTCTCTACGGAATTGCCTTTCCACACTTGTTGAAAACCAGTAGTATGCATATGAGTGTGTGCATATGAGTGTGTCCGACTCTGTGTGACCATATGGATTGCAGCCCACTGGGCTCCTCTGTCCATAGGATTCTCCAAGCAAGAATACTGGAGTGGGTTGCGATGCCCTTCTCAAGGGGATCTTCCCCACCCAGGGATGGAACCTGAGTCTCTTAAGTCTCCTGCATTGGCAGGCAGGTTCTTTAACCACTAGCACCACTGGGGAAGCCCTGTGTACACATATGTCTAGGCCTGTGTCTGGAGTCTCTATTCTTTTCTGTTGATCTAGTTGTCTACCTTTTAAAGCAAACTCCACACTGTCTTAATTATTTTAGCTAGATAATTAGTCTTCAAACCAGGTAGTGTAAATTCTCCAACTTTGTTTTTCAAGGTTTTTTTCCAGCTCCTCAACGTCCTTTGCGTTTCCAAATACATAAACTTTAGAACAAGTTCATAAATATCTATAAAAAAGCTGCCTGGGGTTTTGATTGGGATTGCATTGAATCCCATAGACACTTTGGGAGAATTGGCATTTTAACATCCTTGAGTCTCTGATCCATGACTATGGTATATATCTCTCTACTTGTTTAGTTCTTCTCAGCCGTGTTTTGTAATTTTTAGTGCACAGATGTTGCATGTCTTTGATCAGATCTACCCCTACGTCATAGTTATAAAACTATTATTTTCTTGTCATTACTTATTTATTGCTAATAAGTAGAAATACAATTGAGTTTTGTATATTGATCTTGTATCCTGCAACTTCATTGAATTCACTTATCATTTCCAGTAGCTCTTTTAGAGAACTTCATCAAATTTTCTCCATTGATGATTATGTCATCTCTGAATAGAGACAGTGTTTTTGTTTTTTGTTTGCTTTGTTTTGTTTAGTCACTAAGTCATGTCTGACTGTTTTGAGACCCTCTGGACTGTGGCCTCAGACTCTTTTGTCCATGGGATTTTTCCCAGGAAAGAATGGTGGACTGTGTTGCCATTTCCTTCTCCAGGGGATCTGCCTGACCCAGGAATAGAACCCATATCTCCTGTGTCTCCTGCATTGCAGGTGGATTCTTTATCGCTGAGCCACCAGGGAAGCCTACAGGCAGTTTCACTTCTTTCTAATATGGATGTCTTTTATTTCTTATCTTGTTGTGCTGACTAGAAACTTCAGTACCATCATCAGAATAGGTGATGAATTTGGATGTCACTCATTCCCAGTCTTGGGCAGAAAGCCCTTAGACTTTAACCATTATGTATGCTGGTAACCATAGTTATTTTTGTAGATGCCTTTTATCAGACTGGGTAGCTTTGTTCTATTACTGGTTTGCTGAAGGTTTTTAATCAGGAATGTATGTTGGATTTCATCAAATACCTTTGCCACATCTAAAAATATCTCTTTTTCTTTTTACGTTTGTTATTAATAACATAGGGAATTATATTGATTGATTTTCAAGTGTTAGACCAACTTTGCCTTTGTTGGCTAAATCTCACTTGATTGTAGTATTCTATCCTTTATATACATATATATAT
This sequence comes from Bos mutus, assembly GCF_027580195.1. Classification (NCBI taxonomy): domain Eukaryota; kingdom Metazoa; phylum Chordata; class Mammalia; order Artiodactyla; family Bovidae; genus Bos; species Bos mutus. Next base: position 19,045,244 of record NC_091619.1, on the reverse strand, counting down.
ATATATATATATATACATACACATATATATATATTCTTTTCATATATAGCAAAATTCAATTTGCTAAATTTTGGTGTAGAATTTTTGTATCCATGTTTGTGAGGAATTTTGGCCTTGTTTTCTTTTCTTATAATGCCTTTGTCTTATTTTGGTATCAGAGTAATTCTAGCCTCATAGAATAAGTTAGGGGTACTTCCGCCTCTTCAATTATCTGGAAGAGTTTGCGTAAAATTGGTATTATTTCTTCCTTGAATACTCGGCAGAATTCATCAGTCAAGACAAGCAGGGCTGGAGTTTTGTTGTGGGAAGATTTTAAACAAGGAAATTCCCTTAATAAATATAGGATTATTCACATTATCTATTTCTTTCTGTATGAACTTTGGTAGTTTGCGTCTTTCAAGCCATTTGTCCATTTCATTTAAGTTGTCATATTTATTGGCATAGAGTTGTTTTCAATATTTCTTCATTATCTTCTTAATACCTAAGACTATGGAGGTTTTTTACTTTCTCAGTCCTGATGTTGATGAATTTTTGTCTTTCCTCTTTTTCCTGATTGATTTGGCTAGAGATTCATCAATTTTTAAAAAAATATGTTACCAGATTATTTAAGGATATACAGAGATACACGGGGCAAAGTCTGGGAGGGTCCCGAGCACAGGAGTCTCTGTCCCTGAGGAGCTGGGGACCATTGTTTTACCACAATATGGTGTGTTCACCAACCTGCAAGGTCCCCGAACCCCGTGTGATTGGGATTTTATGGAGGCTTCCTCGTGTAGGCATGATCAATTTTAATTAACTCCATTTCCAGCCTCTCTCCCCTCTCTGGAGGATGAGGAGTAGGGCTCAAAACTTCAGGCTTCTAATCACAGCTTGGTATTTCTTGTGACCAGCTGTTATCCTGGAGTCAGAGATTCATCAATTTCATTAATGTTCTCAAAGATGCAGCTTTTGGTTTGATAGATTTTTTTCCCCTAATTTTTTAGGTTTTCTATTTCATTGATTTCCACTGATACTCCTTTCTTTCATTTGCTTAGGTTTTTAATTTTCTCTTTTTTCCTTAACTTTTTCTTTTAAAATATGGAATGCGTTCACCAGTTTGCCTGTCATCCTCACCCAGGGGCCATGCTAATCTTCCCTGTATTGTTCCTGCATTGGCAGGCGGATTCTTTTCCACTAGCGCCGCCTGGGAAGCCCTGTATGGTTCCAATTTTAGTATATGTGCTGCTAAAGCGAGCACCCCAACTTCTTAACATTAAAGCTAAAGTCATTTGTTTGTGATTCTTATTCTTAAAAAAATTTTTTTTTGGCTGTACCTTGCGGGACCTTAGTTCTCTGACCAGGGATTGAATCCGCACACCCTGCAGCGGAAGTGCAAAATCTTAACCGCTGAACGATTCTTTATTCTTTTCTAATACACTATTTGGTGCTATAACTTTTAAGTATTGTTTCATGGCAAATTATAATTTGTGTGTTTTCTTTTCATCCAAAATACTTTCTGTTGTCCCCTTTGATTTCTTCTTTGACCCATGGATTATTTGGAGGTGTGTTATTTGGTTTCCAAATGGTTGCGGATATTGCTGAGATCTTTCTGTAATTTTTTTTGCACTTTGTACTGGGGTACAGCTGATTAACAATGTTGCGATAGTTTCAGATGAACAGCCAAGGGACTCAGCCATACATATACATGTATCCATTCTCCGCCAAACCCTGCTCCCATCGAGGCTGCCACATAACATTGAGCAGAGTTCCATGTGCTATACAGTAAGTCCTTGTTGGTTATCCATTCAGCGGTGTGTACATGACCATCCCAAGCTCTCTTACTATCCCTGCTGCTGCTGCTGCTGCTGCTGCTGCTGCTAAGTCGCTTCAGTCGTGTCCGACTCTGTGCGACCCCATAGACGGCAGCCAACCAGGCTCTCCTATCCCTGGGATTCTCCAGGCAAGAACACTGGAGTGGGTTGCCATTTCCTTCTCCAATGCATGAAAGTGAAAAGTGAAAGTCAAGTTGCTCAGTCGTGTCCGACTCCTTGCGACCCCATGGACTGCAGCCTACCAGGCTCCTCCACCCATGGGATTTTCCAGGCAAGAGTACTGGAGTGGAGTGTCATTGCCTTCTCCACTTACTATCCCTACCAGCCCCCATCTCTTGCAACCAAGTTCATTTTCTAAGTCTGTGAGGGTTTTGTTTGTTTGTTTGTTTTGTAAGTAAGTTCATTTGTATCATTTCTTTTTAGATTCCACATATAAGGTATATCATATGATATTCCCCCTTCTCTGTCTGACTTCTGTTATTGATTTCTAAGTTAGTTTCATTATAGCCAGAGAATATTTTTATGTGACTTAAATTCTTTGAGACTTGCTTTAGGGCTCTGGATATAGTTTGTCTTGGTAAATGTCCTACGTGCACGTGAAAATAATGTGTTCTACTATTGTTGCCTGGAGGGTTCTGTAAATGTCAATCAGGTCAACTTGGTTGATTGTACTGTTTAAGGCATTTACATCCTAACTGATTTTTGTTTGTCCTCTTTATTTTTGTCTCTTTCCCCCTTTTTTTGTCTAGTTTTGGATTAATCAGTATTTTAAATAATTCCATTTTCTCTAATTTTTTTGCTTATTCACATAGTTACCAGTTTTGATGTTCTTCATTCCTTTGTGTGTGTGTATATATATATATATATATATATACATATATATATCTATACATGTTATCATTTTCCTTCTGTTTGATGGACTTCCTTTAACATATATAACTATAGTTCAGATCTCCTTTTGATGAAACATTTTAGGTTTTGTATGACTGAAAACGTCTTTATCTTCATTTTGAAGATTTTTCACTGGGTATAGAGTTCATAGTCTACGGTGCTTTTCTTCTTTTAAAAATATTTATCTATTCATTTTTATTCCCTTCGGCTGTGTAGGGCCTTAGCCGTGGCATGTGGGATCTGCGCTGCGTCACGTGGGGTCTCTTGTACACGGATTCTCTAGCCGTGGCACGCGGGATCTGCGCTGCGTCATGTGGGGTCTCTTGTACACGGATTCTCTAGCAGTGGCACGCAGGATCTGCGCTGCGTCACGTGGCGTCTCTTGTACACGGATTCTCTAGCTTGGCGCTCAGCCTCAGTGGTTGCAGCCCGTGGGCTCAGTTGCTCCCCGGCATGTGGGATCTTAGTTTCCCCACCAGGGACTGGACTTGCGTCCCCACTAGGGAAGTCCGATAGTGCTTTTCTTTTAATACTTTAAAGATGTTGTTTAATAGTTCTCTGGCTTGAATTACTTATGACAGGAAGTCTGCTATTACACTATCCTCTTTCTTCTGGATATAACGTCTCTGGTTGCTTTTAAGGTTTTCTGTTTAGTCCTCTCTGATATTGACATCTCTGAGCATCAACCTTTCTTTTTTTTTTTTTTTAACAAATTATTTATTTATTTTGGCTCTGCTAGGTCTTCCTTGCTGTGCCCAGGCTTTCTTTAGTGGCATTCTTTAGTGGCAGTGGGCGGGGCTGTTCTTTGCTGCAGGGCTCAGGCTTCTCATCGCGGTGGCTTCTCCTGTTGGGGAGCACAGGCTCTAGGTGCATGGGTTTCAGTAGTAGCAGCACACAAGCTCGGTGGTTGTGGTGCACTGGCTTTTCATTGCTCCGTGGCATGCGGATTTGTTCCAGACCAGGGATTGAACCCGTGTCTCCTGCACTGGCAGGCGGATTCCTATCCACTGTACCACCAGGGAAGTCTTCTGAGCATCAACCTTTCATTCCAAGTACTTGACAAATTGCTTTTGAACTGCATACCTGCTGGCCTCTCTCGAGCTCCGGGCCCATTTAACATGTGCATTTGGTTTGGCTCATAGACACCTGAATTTCAACATATCAAATAAGTGGTGTATCATCACCTTGCCCTGATCTCTTCTTCATCCTGCATTCCTTATCTTAGATAATTTGCCTTCACTGAGCTCCTCAAGACAGGAATTTGGGAATGACCCTCTTCTCCATCTTAATCTATTTTGTCACCAAAATAGATTACCAAAATTGTCACCTTGTCAATCCTATCTTCAACACCTCTCTAATTTTCCTCTTTCCCTCCTTTCTCTTCTTACTGCCTTAGCCCAGGCCCTTATCAGCTTCTTGGATTACTGCAGCAGCCTCCAAATTGATCTTCTTGCCTCCAACCTTGATACCATGCCATCCTGTCTCCATACTGGAGCCAAAGTGTACTTTTTTTTTTTTTTTTAATAAGGTCACTCTCCTGTTTAAATCCTTTGATGCTCTCCATTTCCTTATCAAACTACCTCTCTTGGTTATAAAAATCCTTCAATCTATCTCCTGCTTAATTCTTTTTTTTTTTTTTTGTCTCCTGCCATCTCTCAAAGTGTTCTTGCACTCAGGTGAATCCAAGCCATCTGGGATTATTTTCAGTTTCTACAAAACCATCCTCCAAAGCTTTATCTCTGCCTAAAGTGAGAATCTCTTCACTCTAGCCCCTGGTTGGCTCACCTCAGCCCCACCCATTTTTTAGGGATTGATCCAGGGGCCTCATCGGTGTCTACTGTCACAGCTCCTAGCTCTATACTATAATTGTCACTTAACAATTTAAAAAAGTAATTAATTAATTTGGCCACACTGGGTCTTCGTTGTGGCATGTGAGATTTTTCTTTGTGGCGCGTGGGCTTCTCTAGTTGTGGCACACAGGCTCATTAGTTGTGGTGCCTGGGGCTTAATTGTTCCACGGGACATGGGATCTTATTTCCCTGACCAGGAAATGAACTCATGTCCCCTGCACTGGAAGGCAGATTCTTAACCCTTGGACCAGCAGGAAAGTGTCTTACTGAATTTTTGTAGAATTTCTGTGCTCCAGGCCCTAGGTTACCCGGCACCCACTCTTTGGAGTTTCTGTTTTAGTGAGAGTTGGGGCAGAAGGCTCCAGCACTAAGTACATAGCCTCTGGTTGGAACTGAGCTAGTGCCAGGGAAGCTGCTGCTGCTGCTAAGTCACTTCTGTCGTGTCTGACTCTGTGCGACCCCATAGACGGCAGCCCACCAGGCTCCGCCGTCCCTGGGATTCTCCAGGCAAGAACACTGGAGTGGGTTGCCATTTCCTTCTCCAATACAAGAAAGTGAAAAGTGAAAGTGAAGTCGCTCAGTCATGTCTGACTCTTCACGACCCCATGGACTGCAGCCCACCAGGCTCCTCCGCCCATGGGATTTTCCAGGCAAGAGTACTGGAGTGGGGTGCCATTGCCTTCTCCGGCCAGGGAAGCTAGGACAGGGTATTAATGGAATGAATAACAGAGAACCAGCCTTAGCCTAGGGATCAGGGATGGCTTCCTTAAGGAAGCGATGGCTGCATGGGAACTCTAGGGATGGGGAGGGGTTGGTGGTCAGGGAAGGAAGATGGTGGGAAGGGGTGTTGGTGGTATTCTAGGCAGAGGAACATCATGGGCACCCTGAGTGGTGAGGTCACCTGGCTCTCTGTAGAGCTGGAGGAAGCCAGTGAGGTGGGTGTGTGGGAGCAGGCGGGGAGAGATGAAGGGTGATGTAAGGGAGGAGAGTGAGGTCAGCCCCTGGGCCATGCTGCTGCACTGAAGAGGACTTTGGCTTTCATCCCAAGGGCCCTGGGAAGCCATTATGGGCTTTTAAGCAGAGGAGCAGGGCTTCCCTGGTGGTTTAGCAGTAAAGAATGCATCTGTAATGCAGGAGCCGCAAGAGATGTGGGTTCGATCCCTGGGTCGAGAAGGTCCCCTGGAGGAGGGCATGGCAACCTACTCCAGTATCCTTGCCTGGAGAATTCCAGGGACAGAGGAGCCTGGTGGGCTATAGTCCATGGGGTCTCAAAGAGTCAGACACGACTGAAGCGAATCAGCGTGCATGCAAGCAGTGGAGCAATATGATCAGATTCACATTTTCAAAGGATTTCTCTGCTGCCCTGTGCAGGTTGGGTGTGAAGGTGGGGGAGGTGACAGTCGGACCAATCAGGAGGTGTTGGGGTCATGGCTTGGACTAGAGAGGTGGAGAGGAAAAGAGGAAGATGTTGTAAGGCGTTTATGAGCCTGGGTTGGCAGGATCAGAAGCAGGAACTGAGGACAGCTCCCAGCATCTGGAGGGGCGTGTGGGTGGTGGTGACGGGGCTGTCTCTGCCTGAGATGAGGAATACGGGACAAGGGGATGGTTTTGGGATTGCAAAACAGGAGCCAGTTTGGGACAAAAGGGTGAGTTCCTTAAGGATGGACTCATCTATTGTTCACCTTGAATTCTCGGTATTAGGCTTAGCAGGGGCCCGAAGACTGTACGTGGAGTGAACAGCAGAACAGCCGCTCTCAGGCCTGCTGACCTGCTTTGTCGGTTGAACGGCCAGCAGACAAGTGCTGCTCCTTGGATGACGGGGAAAGCCCTGTTATGTTCTTTCCCACCCAGCAGGTTATCTGCCCAAACAGACTGCTCCGGTGGTTACCCCAGATGAGAGCGGAGAGGCTCACGTGGGTGGGAGCGGGTGGGTGTGTGGGTGTGAGAACACGTGAGGGACACCGGGCGCCGGGGGAGCTTTGTACTCAGCATCTCATCACCATTCGTTCCCTTTGCTGCTCAGCTGGGGGTAGGGTCCGGCTGCCGCAGGGCGGCACTGCGGACCACGGACTTGGAACACTTCCCTGCTGCTAACACGTACCAGTCCCAGATTTCCCCAGAGGCTTGGGGCTCTGTTTTGCAGTCAGGGAGTATAACACACAGGAGGCTGAGATGCTGCCAAGGCATCTAAGCACAGTTCATCCACCCCCACCCCCATCTATGCACCATTCATGCATTCATTCATTTGCCCACTGTGTGCCAGGATCTGGGCTCCAGGTACATCATGGCAACCTGGCCCCAGCCCCCTGAGCTCATACACTTCACCTGCAAGCACACACCAGTGGTGCCACCATCACCACAGCCACCTTTAGGGTCAGTTAGCAGCTTCCAGAGCACATTGTCCTTGCTTCCATCTAAGCTGGCTGACATACAGCACTTCCGGAATCCATCGATGATGCTGTTATTAGAAGCTTTACCTCTAACCACACATACGTGCTTGCTGGAGGTTCAGAGCAGTGATGCTGATAATGGTCAGAAACTGACAAGCACCCCAAAATAGTGAATGACTGAGCAAACTATAGACATAAGATGGGAGAGGAAGACTAACAAAAACACCGAGTAGGTAGGATTACGGAGAAGGCAATGGCAAGCCACTCCAGTACTCTTGCCTAGAAAATCCCATGGACGGAGGAGCCTGGTAGGCTGCATTCCATGGGGTCAGTTGTGACTGAGCGACTTCACTTTCACTTTTCACTTTCATGCATTGGAGAAGGAAATGGCAACCCACTCCAGTGTTCTTGCCTGGAGAATCCCAGGGATGGGGGAGCCTGGTGGGCTGCCGTCTATGGGGTCGCACAGAGTTGGACACGACTGAAGTGACTTAGCAGCAGCAGCAGCAGGTAGGATTATACTTATTTGTAGTACGATGGAATTTAATGTGTTGGTGAGATTTCCTTTTATGAAATAAACAGAACAGAAAGTCAGATACATACTAATTACAACTACTCTAAAACCTATGTACATACACCACGATCTCAATTTTATAAGGAAAACAGTCCATCGCAGAAGACTGGGATATGCCAAACATCAACAATGCCTGATTCAGATAGAGAGTATATACATGATTTTTTTGGCTTCTTTATTGTCTTCTATTCTTTCTAAACCTTTCATGATGAGGAAGCCTTTCCTATGAAAATTCAGAAAAGAAAATAAATGAAAACACTGGAACCTTCCTGTGTCTACACATTTACATAGATTAGTGATCTACTCCCAGGGATGTAAGAAGAGCTTGAATCTTAGGTGATTCCTAGATTCTATTGTTCATGTTTGTGATAAAACTGATATTTGAGAGCTGGACTCGGTGGGTGCTAAGTGCTCTTTGGCTCCAGTGTTCTGGGATTCAGTTTGATTCCACACAAGTTGAGCAGCTCACCATCTAGTCAGGGAAGCAGACTTATTTATTTATTCATTCATTAAGTCAACAAATATTTATGGCATTTCTGCTATGTTTGTGGCATTGCCCAGTTACTGGGGAACATAAATACATAATTACAATGCCATGTGAGAAGTGCCTCAAGAGAATTCCTTTTCAGAGTGTTGGGGGGCACATAGCAGGGGATGCAGCTGACCCTTTGGGGGGTGTGAAGGGTCATGGAAGGAGGCTCATCTGAATAGGGTCTTGAGGGGTGAATAAGAGTTCTTTAGGCAGCAACTAGAGGGAAACAGAGCTTTTGCTAAGTTGACAGTTATTCCTGGAGAGGGTATGTGGGAAGATGGAATACACAGATTGTTTATAGACGCTTGTCCTCATCCCATCCACGGAAACCAGGATAAGAAGTGAGTTCAGATGTCGGAGCTCACAAAGTGAGAGTAACTCTTGTGAGTCCCGGCTGTGTCCTCTTCCACCTTTGAACTAGGAGTCAGGCGCATTCAAGGCCTCTTTGAGTAATGACCCCTTGACCCTTCAGTACAGCCTCGTTCAGGAACTGGAAACATCTGGATCCTGCTGGCTGGAAAAACACTGTGTGACCCCCGGATTTCTGTCCTCGTGCAGAAAGCAAAGCCAGCTATAAGAAGATTACCTAGGGCTGGAAATTCCAACCAGTAAACAAGAATCCTTGAAAAAGTGATCATTGGACATCTCCTGTCTGCCTAGTTCTGTGGCTTGTCTTTCTTCCCTTCTTTTCCCGGTTTCTCATCTCCTTTTCCTCCTTTCTCTCCCCTTTGTCACATCTACTTTCCTCCCTTTCTCTTTTCCATCTCTCTTTAGTCTCTTGTTCTCACTCTCTGCTTCCTGTTTCTCCGAGTGTTTTTGTCTCTCTTGCTTTGCATATTTTCTCTTTCTCTTTTCCCTTATCTCTTGCCTGTCTTCAGGTCAGGGTTTTCTGACCTGAAAGGGGTTTTCTCCATTGAAAGGGGCCCTGGCCTGCCTTTGAGGGGCTTTGGAGAGGGCAGAGTTGATGGGCTACTCTGAGTTTGTTTGGCCTTCTTAGACAAGCATCTCTCTTTAAGGAGTCTGAATTTAGAGCATGACCACATAAAGAGCCCTTTAATTCTGGCTCTCATATATCCCTACTTGAGCTGAGACATTTCCAGACAGATAATCATCAGGCTTCCTACAGGAAATTAAAGACCTTGATGCTGCGTAGCTGCTTGCCTCACCTGTGTGGCCTGTTAAGTTTCACAAAAGGCTTTGCTTCCCTGTTATGTGACAGAACACATCTCTGATAAGATTTCTTTTCCAAATCTCTCTAATGAAGGCGGTTGTGTGTGTCTTCTAGATAAGCAAGCTCACAATAAGGCCAGTGGTTTTCATTTTGGTGCAAGCTGGTGCCTCAACCCTTTTTATCGGCGTTACAGGGATGCTGAGTTGGTGCATGTCCTCAGGTCCACACTCAAGGCAAGCATCCTTTTAATGACGTACATTTGGATCTTTGGCTGGCTTGCAGATACAGTACTTGACTCACGTCTTTCATGAATTCCCACTTTGTCCACACCCTCTGGTCAGCACCTTCCTTACAGGACAACAGGTCCCAATCTAGACAGCATGGTAATCCCACTCCCATGGGATTTCTCAGTGATTGGCTTAGGTCTGAGCATGCAACCCATTTTTAACCAGTGAGAAGTGAAGGAAGACCTAGGGACTGCTGGGACAGTTTTTCTCATGATTAAAAAGAGGTCCAAGGGGCTTCCCTGCTGTTCCCCTTTCCTAGTGGTCTCTGCTAAAACTCCTGGCTCCTAATGCAGGGGGCTCAGGTTCGATCCCTGGTCAGGAAACTAGATCCTACATGCTGCAACTGAGAATTCACACGCTGCAACAAAAGTCGAAGATACTGCATGCTGCAACTGAGCCCTGAAGCAGCCAAGGAAATAAATAAATATTAAAAAAAAAAAGAGAGAGAGATCCAAGACAAGAGTGCTTCCTTTACTTGTCTTTGCGCTTTGAAGTGTAATGGTGGGACGCCTGGAGGGGCTGCAGCCATCGTGTGACCATGAGGGAGTGGCCAACATGCAGAAGACAGAGCAGAAAGTCAGAAAGAACATGTTCATGGTGACACGCACCATCAAATTAATGGCCCTTGAAACTGTCCTACCTTTGGAATTAGTGTGTGGGATACTAAATGTCCTTTTTTTTTTTTTTTGCCATGTGGCTTGTAGGACCTTAGTTCCCCAAGGAGGGACTGAATCTGGGCCATAGCAGTGAAACTGCCGAGTCCTAACCCCTCGGACAACCAGGGAACTCCCTAAATGTCTTTGTAAACTCTCTTGAGTTAGGGTTTCTTTACTGGCAACTGAAAGTATCTTAGCAAATACAGACAGGGAGGTCCAAGACGGGCCCACTGTGTCTTGTGAGGGAAGCGTGAGTTCGCTGAGAGAGGGATGGGGTGGGGAAATGAGCCTTGGGGTGAGCCTTGAGGCCCGCTGGCTCTGCGCTAGAGCACCAGCTTTGTTGCTCCTGCTTCTGACAAGTCACGGGCAAATCACTTAACCTCTCTGAGTTGTAGTTTCCTTGGCTCAGAATGAGTATTGAGTCCCACGTGGATGCTCAGTAATTGTCACTTCTCTTCCCACTAGGTATGTTTCTCTTCCAGTTATTTTTAAAGGGACCAGGAGGGGCCAGGCGCAGAGAGTTATTTCATGGCATTTCAGTGCTAGGGGGAGTTCATACAGAGACCATTCTGAGTCCTTTCCCGCAGTTGCTCCAAGTACAAATCACATCTCTAATGCCAGCAAGAACGCTGAGGGGGAGGCAAATACACCCAATTCTCAATTCTCCATGGTGATGAGGGACGTGGATAATTGAAAACAGCAGATAATCCCCGAACCTGCTTTGAGTCACTGACTTCCACCACCTCCCCCACCATCACTTTTTCGGTACAGCTGACAAACTGCCGCAAGGATGCCCGTCTCTGCTCTCCTCTGGTGCATCACTCGGCAAAGCCGCTTCAGTACAGTCAAGGCCAGGGCGATGGGAGAAGCAAGGGGACTGACACCTCCCCCGCCCTCCGCCCCAGCCAAGAACAACTCAGAAGCTGCGTGACTAAGCTCGCCTTGGAGTTGGGCTCTGTCTACACTTGGGCTAGTTTCTCCAAGCTCCTCCAGGTGGAAATGAGCCCCATAGATGCAGGTTCTTCACCTCTGATGGGCCCTGTTCAGGCCAGACAGGGCAAAACTACACGTATGCTCAGAGATCCTCCCCTTACGTCATCATTTCTTAGGGCCAAGGGTGACTTTCCCCCTCCCGAACAATGGCATGAACTAAAATGAATTAGATGCATTGAATTTAGAGCTTTTGGATTTTTCAAGAAAAATTTTGGCTGTGTTGGGTCTTAGCTGTGGCACGTGGGATCTTTCAGTGCAGCACGAGGGCTCTCTAGTTGTGGAGCACAGGCTTAACTGCCCCGAGGTCTTCCCTGGTGGCTCAGATGGTAAAGAATCCGCCTGCAATGCAGAAGACCCCGGGGTCCATCCCTGGGTCGGGAAGATCCCCTGGAGAAGGGAATACTCCCTAGAGAGGAGCCTACAGTTGCAAGGAGTTGGACACAACTGAGCGATAAAGCACACAGATGGGATATGAAACATTAAGTGTAATTGCAAAGTCACTCATTTCCCGTCTTCCACTACATGTAAGATATTCATTCCCTGACTAGGGATCGAACCCACATCTCCGGCATTGGAAGGTGGATTCCTAACCACTGGACCGCCAGGGAAGTTCCCTAGAGCTTTTGGATTCTTTAGCCAGGTGACAGAACCCTTTTATTTACCAAAGCCTCCTTTCTGTCAGTGAAACACCTTCATATGAAAAGGATGAAAAGTGAGGCAAGAAAGATGAACATTTGAGTACCTATCACATGCTATCTCTGTGCTAAGCACTTTGCATCTTTTACTTCATGGGGAGACCAGATCTTTCCAGTGAAAACTTGTCTAGCCTGAAGTAGGAGATACTGGCTGCTTGCTTGTCTCTGGTAACCTATTCTGGAAAATTCCTGCTTTGGTACCAATAACACAAAAATAAATCTTCTCCAGTCCTAGACCTGGGGTTCAGGTCTCTCAGGCTCTCTTGCAATCTTGTTCTTCTTCTCTATTCTAAAAATTTGATCGGACGAGATCTGTGGGTCTAAAAGAACTGGGCAAACTGAAATTTCTTGGTTGGGGGGCGGGTGCTAGCCTTCTTGGCTTTTATTGGGAGATGCAGAAGTGCCCCATTGGCCAGAATCAAGGTTCAGAGCACAGGAAGCAGCTATGATAAGATCTAGGGGGCCTTCAGGGCAGGCTCTCATCCCTCTTTCTCATCTTTCCCTTCTATGGCCCTTCTGGGTGGTTTAGAAGCTCTCTAATGGAAGTAACAAGAAGTAAGTAGGAAGCCACTGGCCTTTCTCACCCTCTGCGGCTCACATCTGCCAGTTCCTGGAGCCACCAGGAGGCTTAATCACTAGGTTTGCAGGAGGAAAAAGCTATTATGCTAAGAAAGACGATTAGTGCTCACCAGGCCTCCCCGGGGCTCCCACCATGGGCAACAGGGATTGCCAGAGATGGTGTTTGTCATAAAATCAGTGCTGGGAACATAGTTTCAGAGCAATCAGAGGAGGCAAGGTTTCCTAAATTGTGGGAAAAACTCCCCAGTTAGAATAATGGATTATTTTTGGCACATACTCTTTCTGAGAGGGCTTCCCCAGAGGCTCAGCAGTAAAGAATCCACCTGCAGTACAGGAGACATAGGAGACAATGGGTTTGATTCCTGGGTCAGGAAGATCCCCTGGAGGAGGAAATGGCAACCTGCTGCAGTATACTTGCCTAGAGAATCCTGTGGACAGAGGAGCCTGGTGGGCTGCAGTCCCTAGGGTCACAAAGAGTCGAACACAACGGAGGGACTGAGCAGCAGCAGCAGCAGCTTTCTGAGACGCACAGCCTCGTCTCATTTCCTTTCTGTGTGTGCCTTTCAAACACCAGATGGGAAAACAGCCAGGATGAGCGTGCCGGGCCTTTAGAGTCTGCAACTCAGTTATTTGATCTTGGGCAGGTCCCCTAGGCCTCTTGTTTCTCTTTGTTTTACAAGTTTTATTTATTTTTGGCTGCACTGGGTCTTCGTTGCTGCTCGTGGACTTTCCCTGGTTGCGGCGAGCAGGGGCCGCTCTCTAGTTGCTGTGCTCGGACCCCTCACGGCGGAGGCTTCTCTTGCAGAGCACAGGCTCTAGATCTGTGGGCTCAGTAGATGTGGTGCACGGGCTTTGTTGCCCCAAGGCATGTGGGATCTTAGTTCCTGGAGGGATCAAAACGGTGTCCCCTGCATTGCCAGGCAGATTCTTAACCACGGGGGCACCGTCTTGTTATCTGTATGATGGGGATGACAGGAACTGCCTAACAGAGGATCACCAGCTCAGTGAGAAGTGGGTTGCACAATGCCTGGGGCTTGGTGAAAGTGAAAGTATTAGTTGCTCAGTCACGTAGGACTCTTTGTGACCCCATGGATTGTAGCCCACCAGGCTCCTCTGCTCATGGAATTCTCCAGGCAAGAATACTGTAGTGGGTAGCCATTTCTTCTCTAGGGGATCTTCCTCATCCAGGTCTCCCGCATTGCAGGCAGAATCTTTACCACCTGAGCTACCAGGCTTGGTAGGTGCCCCCAAACTGTTGTTAGAATTGGTTTCTGAACTATGGCTCAGGCCTGGTATTGTGGCAATGGAAGGAGTATCCTTGTGCAGCCCACATGCCCTTTCTCCCCATCCAAACGATGGGCGGCCTGGAAATTCAGAAATAAATTGTTCTCTCTTCTCTTGACCCTCCTGAGAGTCAACCGAGCCCATTATCAGGAAGAGAAGATTTCCAAGGTGGAGGGCAGAGGCCAGGACTGAAATGACTAGGCTGGCAGCCCACCTGATCTCATGGGGGTGTCCTATATGAGGTCTCCCCCCTTCTTTGGTGTCTTTCCTTTTATTAGAAAAACCTACCAGAGGCTCTGGAGCAGAAAGCGGAGTCCAGGCTGGGTTGTGGTTCCCAGCAGTGGAGACTTTGTCACAGTACCAAGTGTCCAGCCAGCGGTGCTTGGGCCTCCGCCTGTCTGGCACTGTAGACCCTCAGCATTCTAGCTCCAGCGTCTGTGAGAAGGGTTATCTTTGAGTGACCCTTGCTCCAGGATGGGGGGTTATTTGTGGTTCTCCCGAGGTGTCGGATGGAGTTCCACTTGTCATGAAGTCAGCATTGGAGAGAGTCACTGCTGGTATGTGAGCCCAGCTGGTTGTCCTGCATCCATTTTCTGGGGTGACCTCGTGCTCTTGTTTTCAAGGTAAGTCTTGGAATTTCCATTACAGGTCTGGAGGATAAACAGCTTTTCTGTTCTGCTTCATTGTATTTAATGGCTGAAATTGAAAATGAGAGAAATAGTGTAAATGTGGGGATTTGGAAAAGTTTTTGATCCTTCCCTTAATCAATCTTTTTCAACCTTTAAAAAAATATATATGTATAGACACATATGTATGTGTATGTATGTGTGTAGATCTCTATCTGTATCGTCTTTATCTATCTCAAGGATCTTTGGGGGTAGAGATGGGGCTTCCCTGGTTCATTCACAGGCTTCTTCCAGGATATGGGAAGGGTTTTTTTTTAGTGGTGTTCAGGGCACAGCTTCTTCACTCTCCTCTTTCTCCCATTAGAGTGGTATTATTTGCATATCTGAGGTTGCTGATATTTCTCCTGGCAATCTTGATACCACTCTAATGGCAGAAAGCCAAGAGGAACTAAAGAACCTCTTGATGAGGGTGAAAGAGGAGAGTGAAAAAGCTGGCTTAAAACTCAACATTCAGAAACTAAGATCATGGCATCCAGTTCCATCACTTCATGGCAAATAGAAGGGGAAAAAGTGGAAGCAGTGACAGATTTTATTTTCTTGGGTTCCCAAATCACTGTGGACGGTGACTGCAGCCATGACATTAAAAGACACTTGCTCTTTGGGAGGAAAGCTATGACAAATATAGACAATGTATTAAAAAAAGCAGAGGCATCACTTTGCTGAAAAAGGTCCTTATAGTAAAACTATGTTTTTTTTTCCCAGTGGTCAAGTATGGATGTGAGATTTGGATCATAAAGAAGGCTAAGCACCGAAGAATTGATACTTTCAAATTGTGGTGCTGGAGAAGATTCTTGAGAATCCCTTGGAGAGCAACACCAAACCAGTCAACCCTAAAGGAAATCAGTACTGATATTCATCTAAAGGACTGAGGCTGAAGCTGAAGCTCCAATACTTTGGCCACTCAATGAGAAGAAATGACAGATTGGGAAAGACCCTAATACTGGAAAAGCTTGAAGGCAGGAGGAAAAGGGGACGACAGAGGATGATGGCTGGATAGCATCACTGACTCAGTGGACATGAATTTGAGCAAACTCTGGAAAAAAGTGAAGGACAGGGAAGCCTGGTGTGCTGCAGTCCATGGGCTCACAAAGAGTCAGACACAACTTATTGACTGAACAACAATCTTGATTCCAGCTTGTGATTCATTCACCCCAGCATTTTGCATGATGTACTCTGCATGTAAGTTAAATAAGCAAGGTGACAATATACAGCCTTGTCGTACTCCTTTCCCAATCTGGAACCAGTCAGTTGTTCCCTGTCCCCTTCTTTAAAGGTTCCTTGTGGCCACTGGGGGCGCTGGAGGATGAAACTGGCTGTCCTTCCAACCAAAAGCATGTGGCTTTTGGTTGAAAACAGAAAGGATGTTCCACTTTGAACTCTGCTGTTCAGTTGGACCTGAGTCCATAGCTGTATGTAATCTCGCTCATGGTCTTGGTGACCTGGTCTGATGTGTAGATGGGCAGCCGTGGGATGGACACGGGTAGCGGAGACAATGTTCTGATGTCATGGTGGAGAGCCCAACGCCGGAAAAGAGCACTAGTCTCAGGATGGGGACAGTAATAGCAGCGGTGGTATCCTGATCTCTCAGAGGGCATGTTCACAGAGGTGATATGCTCTGGTTCTCACGGCAGGGACAGGATTTGAGGTGACAGTGCTCCTGTCACCTGGTGGGATCCTAATGGGTGGGTGGCAGTGCAAGCTCTGTTCCCATGGTGGGGAAACTAGTATGGTGATGATGCTTTGATCTCTTGGGGAGGATAAATGAAGGGGGTTATGTGGCAGGAGGGAGTTGGGATGCCTCTGCCTACAGGGCAGCAGGGGGCCCAGGAGTTGAGCTCAGAGAAGCTCCTGGACTCATGTTTGTTCTTATGTAAGAGCAAGAAGCCTGTCAAGGTCTTTCCTGCAGACACTGCTCACGCACACAGCTGTGGAGCCTCGCCTCTCCCCCTCTTCCTTTCAGAATCCTGCTTGAGAGACGCTGGCCACAGTGATTAAGTGTCTGATTTGATGGGGATCCTGTTAAGACACTAATGCTTTTCTAATTCTGGCTAAATCGACATTGGTTTTGTCGATCTACCTACAAAGGTTGAGCTTATTGCTTCCAATTTCAAGTGATTTCCATCTTGTCACTGCGTCCTTCCCCCTTAGCCTGTCTAATCCCTGGGTTCTTCCAGCTGCCTGGTACCTCCTGCGAGGCTTCCTCCTGCCTCTGAGGCTTGGCAATTAGAAACAGACTCCAGCAGGGAGGGCGGCTACGGGATTATTATTGAGGAGGGAGAGCCTGAGCGCAGTGTCCATAGCAACCCTCCCGTTTTCACCTTTACGGGGAGAGGAGGAAGGCAAGGGAAGGCAGGGAGGCAGCGAGATGCCTGCCCTTTTGCATTATTCATATCAAAGTGCTGGGTGCAGAAGGCCTTGGCTGTTGACTTTGCCCTGCACAGGTGGTGCGGGGAGAGGGGACTTTTCCCCATCTAGTCACAGCGACTTGGAGTGGAGCTTGGGTATGGGGTGGAGTCAGTAAGAAAGCCGGCTTCCCAGGTGGCGCTAGTGGTAAAGAACCTGCTTTAACAACGCAAAAGATGCAGGTTCAAGCTCTGTGGTTCCTTCCAGCCCTCTCAGTCAGCGATTTTATGCTGGCTTCCTTAGGAAGATAATAGTGGTAATATATTCTTTTCCGATGATGAAACAGCTTGAGGAACCTGCCAAATAGGAGCTACTTCTTCAAAACGTTCACAGAGGTGAATCTTGGCACTGAATGTAGTTCCTGGGTCTCCAAGGAAGGAGGCAGAAGGTTAAGGGCGTGGTTCTGTTTGGGGATCTCCCTCCAGGCTTCCCAAGGGGCCTGGAGTGCAGTGCTATGTGTACATGCCACCAGCAGAGGTCTCCACACTCCTCACAAACCCGCCACTGGTTTCCGTGCCCCAGGTGGGTGACGGGTGAGCATAGGCTGTGGCCTCAATCTCAAAGCCAGAGCTGGGCTGGGAGCCACCACGACCTTCCTGCTTGAGCCACCACTGGTCAACTGGAGTCTGGGGAAGGGCTGATGTCATCGGTTGGCTCAGAAGCCTGGGGTCCAAGTCACTAGCCAGCCTCTGGGGACCTGTTCTCCACTCTCGACCCGAACTGTAGGAGGGCCATTCATCCAAGGCTACAGAGTGCCTGGGGCCCTGGGCTGCTCTGGTTCTTGGCCTTCTCTTTGGCAGCTCAGGTGCCAGTTCTGGGTTTGGGAAACTGTTAGAGGTAATTTTTTTTCTCCTCTGACCTTTTGGGACTGAGACCAGGAAATGGACTTAATCAGTAAATCTTAATTGAGAGCATGCGCTGTGCTAGGTACGGGGGATTCAGCAGTGGATAAAATAGACAGAAATTCCACCCGCAGGAAGCTGAATGTCTAGTCGGGGACAGCGGGGAGGATGCCATCACCTACACTGCAGTGTGGGGCTGGGAGTGGACACACCTACCCCTCCACTGACTTAGCCCTCAGTAGACTGGCCTTTGGACCTGCCCTGACTCTAGGGATGAGGCTCAGATGCTGAACCTTGGCCAAATGGGTCTCCATGGGCTCCACCCCAGCCACCAAAGTCAACCAAGGCCCTTGCACTTTCCCAGTCGACCTATGTATCACTTTACAGTTTGCAAAGTGTGTGCCCTTATCCTAGCTCCCTGTGAGCCTGGCCAGGCAGCATGGTGATGAGACGCTGGTGCCCTGTACCCTTATCTCATGCATTCTTTCCAGAGATCATATCAGCACGTTTTGTTTGACCTCTGTGCATGCCAAGTTGCTTCAGTTGTGTCTGACTCTGACTGTAGCCCGCCAGGTTCCTCTGTCCATGGGATTCTCCAGGCAAGAAGACTGGAGGGGGTTGCCATGCCCTCCTCCAGGGAATCTTCCCAACCCAGGGATCAACCCGTGTCTCTTATGTCTCCTGCATTGGCAGGCGGGTCCTTCACCACTAGCACCTCCTGGGAAGCCCCAGAGACCTTTAACTCCTCTAAAAAATGGACCCATCCAGACTGACTCATCTGGCTGGAACAGCGAGTTCTCACACCAAAGCCATGGAGAAAGGGTCAGGAGAGCATTTAAAAATGCGTCTTGA
Organism: Bos mutus; assembly: GCF_027580195.1. NCBI lineage: Eukaryota > Metazoa > Chordata > Mammalia > Artiodactyla > Bovidae > Bos > Bos mutus. The sequence continues at coordinate 19,026,748 of NC_091619.1, read as the reverse complement.
TTTTCACAAGACGACTGTGGAGGGAGGCATGACTGGGTCCAGCTTTATGGGCTCAGAGTGGTGCCGTGTGGTCACCGGCAGGAAGACGGTGGCTCTAAAGCAGACAGATTGGAGTCCCAGCCTGAGGCTCCTCCGGCTCCGCCGCCTGCCTGCTCACTCTGTCTTCTCTTCCCATCCAGAACCAGCCCCGCCGGCCACACGGTTTTTGGAGCAGAATCGTCACCCTTCCTTCACCCTTCTCTGTGAAGCTGCTTTTATGAAACTTCCCCAGGTCCTTTTGGCAGAGGGGGTTTCACGGAGAACCTGGTTAGAAGTGGAGGGCGGGAGGAATTGTCCTCTGGAAGGGGACGAAGCCCGGTGGCGGTGACTGAGTGGAGAGGTGACTTGCAAGTGGATGGTCTAGTTTGGCTCAAGGCATGACCTCTTGCCTTCTTTGACAACAAGCGCAAGCCAGTTGACTTCCCTGGAACTTAACTCAGTTTCCCCATCTGTAGAACGGGGCTACTAATTGAACCCCACTGACTTATGGGGACCACACAAGCACAGAGCAGGCTTTCAGTGAACGCACCAGGGCATGAGATGTTAAGCCGTACATCTCTTTTGTAGCGAGATCCATGCAAAGCACGGAAGTTTCAATTTTTCTTCAGCAAAGCAGGATCCTGGAGGAGATGGTATATGCTGTCGTAGATGGCTAAGAGCGGCTGGTGGGTGCCCTGGAAGCAGGTAGGGTGTGCTGTGGTCTTGCCTCACTCTTTCTGCCATGGCTTGGGGGAGGCTGAGCAGGCTTGAGTTAGGAGAGCCCTTGTCCTGGGTCTGGATGTTCAGGGACTCAGAGAAAAGCACGGATGAGGGATCTACACCTACAGATGGGACCTCACAGTGGCCAGGGGTGCAGGTAAGAGGTAAGCACTGTTTCCAGGGTCACAGTGCCCTGGACTCTCACTCAGGCATCAGTTCACTCACTCACCTCCCAGTTCAACACACAGTCTGGGTGCGAGGTGCAGTGCGGTGTGGTGTTGTGTGTGTGTTTTACAATTCACACTACAGGCTCCTGTCACCGAGCTGCTTGTGGGTGTAAATTAAAAACAGGGGAGGAAAGACATGCATACAGAGGACTCCAATACAAGGCAAGGGGTGAAAAATATCCCCAGAGAGATACAAATAAAGTGCTAAGGGAATTCAGGAGAGGGAGATGGTGTCAAACTGGGGGGGAGAAGCTGAGGAGGGGGTGTCTGGGAAGGCTTTGGGTGGAGGCAGCACTGTGCTTTCCTTAAATTCCAGTGGGATTGGACACTGAGTGGGCTGGAGCGGCCTTCCAGGAAGCACGAATGGGGAGCGTGAAAGAGCATGAGTCTGGGGTCAGAAGGATCCAGGTTCAAATCCATGACTAACTTACGAACTTGAGCGAGTCACTTCAGCCTTTCTGCATTTTAGTTTATGGGGGTGAGAGTGTAAAGGCTGGAGCGATAAACCCTTCCTGGCTTACTTTCCAGGGCTGCCAGGAAGTGCAAATGGAGTACTTTATGTGAAAGCAGTTGGAAAACTATAAAGTGCTATGAAAACGCAGGGGCTGTTTTTATTTTTAAAGCATTAATTGATTCAGCAACAAAACTCCTAGGTAAGAACACAGTAATGACTGAACCTGGATGGGCTAGACAGCAGTTCAGCTCAAAGCTGTCTCTAACCCAATCATCCAGGGTCTGAGGAAGTGTGGTTGATCTTTGTACTTTCATCCCTGGAAGGTTACGGTTAGCCCTTAACCACCACAAACTTTCTCAAAAATCCCACCATTGTCTGTTGTTGTAGATCATCTGAACTCCATCCATCCACCTATTTGTCTGTTCAGCCAGCCAGCCAATTTGCCAATCTATCCATTCACCCATTCACCTATCCATCCATCCATCCATACAACAAACCTATAATGAGGACATCCATGGCCAGATACCCTGCTCAGTGTTGGGGATACAGAAAAAAATTAGACCCCTTCTCTGGGCTCAAGAACTCTACAGCTTAGTGGGAAAGACAGCCATATAAATCGTATATCATTACTCTTTCTAAACCCATTTTCAGTCAGTTCTACATTTTTTGGGGTAACAAATTCCAGAGACCACGGATTATAGGATTTTAAGGCTGAGTGATCTTTGAACTCTCTTTTATCACACTCATTTTACTGATGGGGAAATTGTGATTATTGTTTGTTGTAGAAAGCAATATGACTTCCTCTTATTTGCCTCCAAATGACTTCTCCAAGCTTTCAAGTTCAGTTCAGTTCAGTGAATCTTTATTAAACATCTATTGTGTGCCAGGCTCTGGGCAAGAGCTGCAGGTGTGGCAGTGAAGAAGATGCTGTTCCTGCCCTCAGGGATGCACAGTCTAGGGACAAAGGGACATGCAGAGAGATAATAGCTCTAGGGCTTGACAAAGACAGGGATAGAGGTGGGCACAGGCACTGAACACACAGGAGAAGGGTCCCTGCTCTGAATATGAGGAGCTTGGGAGAGGCTTCTCAGAAAGATGTCCTGTGAGCCATGTCTTGAAGGGCAAAAAGCAATGTGTTAGATGAAGATGTCCTGGAAAGGCATGCTGGGCAGAAGGCACAGCGTGGGCAAAGGCATGGAGGCTTATTGGAGGAGCTCCCCTGGAGTAGGAAATGGCATTCCACTCCGATTTTCTTGCCTACAAAATCCCGTGGACAGAGGAGCCTAGCAGACTAGAGTGCATAGGGGTGCAGAGAGTTGTACACGACTGAGTGACTGACTATAGACTGGAGGAACCATATATGGTGTTGGGACTTAAGGAGGGAAGTGGTGCAGGATGAATGTGGAGAGGAGGGCAGGGGGAAATGGCAGCACACCCGAGGTGGAGCTGCTATGGCCAAAGGCCACCTCTGCCTTACTGGGTTTGGTGAGCATGCCCTTGTTTACTTTCTCTGTCCTCTCTGGGCTAAGAAACTCCAACACATTCCCTTGGCCTTCCTCTTTACAGTCTTGGTCACTCAGTTGTGCCCAGCTCTTTGTGACCCATTGGACTGTAGACCACCAGGTTCCTCTGTCCATGGGATTTCTCAGGCAAGAATACCAGAGTGGGTTGTCATTTCCTTCTCCAGGGGATCTTCCTGACCCAGGAATGGAACCAGTGTCTCCTGCATTGCAGGTGGATTCTTTACCTGCTAAGCTGTCGGGGAAGCCCCTTTCAGTCTTAAGAGGCCTAATTCGTGTGAAGGACGAGCCTGTCCTTCAAGGTGTGGGTTTGGATGTTCAGGAAAAGTCAGCCTTGATTTGCAAGATTTGCCAATTACTATGGTGTAAACACTTCCAACAGCAAGGATTTCAAGCTATCAATGCAACATCACTGGTCATGGAGTTGGGAAGAGAAATACACTGTTGGGTTTTATAAGCCAGTACCAGCCAGCTGCAGCACAGCTTCTGGGCTGCATGTGTGGTCTGAAGAGGTAGCCTACTCCTACTGACTTGCATGATATAGGGACCCTATCACTCCCATTTTATAGACAGGGATCAGAAGGTGGTTGTCCTGCCTGTGATCACACAGCCACTGGCTGACAGAGAGGGGCAGCCTGGGCAGCCTGACTCCAGAGCCTGAGCTCTAACCATGATATTGTTCTCTTCCCATTCCAACAGGGTGGCTGTATCGAAGTGCGTGAGCTGCATCAGTGGCATTAGCCTTCAAGTTCCGGCCCATTTCCAGATGAATCTCCAGTTGACATTTGGCTCTGTATAGTCAGTTCTCCCATCTGCCAGGTGTTTCTCACCCCCATCCATGCTAGAAGGACATACTCTAACAGTCCCCATTCGATCCACATGGCACAGCCAGGGGACCTGGAAGCAGGAGGGGATCCAGAAAGGTCAACTGAGACAGAAGACAGATCATGGTGGTGGAGTGGGCACAGACATGCCTAGGCCTGGAGTCTGTCCCTAAAAACTGGTTTTTCACAGCCCAGATGCTGTGTCTAGCACTGAGAAGCAATAGTAACAGCACATCTCTGCTACTCACAACTCAGTAATGGTAATTTGTTATGAAATCATTAAGCCTAAGTATATGATCTGGAGCCTTGAACAAAACAGGTGGCTCTGTTTGGGGATGGAAGGAGGGAAACCAAGAAGACAGAGGGAAAGGAGAGGGCAGGCTGGGCATGCTGGAGGGAGGGAGGTGTGGGAGGGGTACTGGTGGGCTGGCATGGTTGTGGGAAAACACATGAGACCCCAGGCTTGTGTCTGAGCCTGTGTTACGACTTGCAGTGGCAGGGGCGGGGCAGTGTTACCATGTCATCAATAATAATAACACTTACCAAGGTATTGTCTGTAGTTGTAATTATTGAGGTTTCAGGGGTTGTGGCTTACAAGTAACGCTTGTCAATTGTTAGGGCTGATAGGGGATTGGAGAGGTGAGAACTGGCATAGGAAGGGTACTCCGGGCTCTTTTGATGGGAGCTCTGCCCCTTCCTGACCTGGCTACTTGCCGCTCACCATTCAGAACTGCTTTAAAACCTCACTGTGTGTGTGCACGTTTATGGACCACTGAGTGCACACCTATGTATATATGTGCACCTGCATATGTGTATCTGTGTGTGTGTATGTGTGCATGGCTCTCCTACTCTTCCCCCTTCCTACCAGGAAAGCAGCTAGACAGAGGCCAAGGGGTGATGGGGAACCAAGAGCCAGGTAGGACGACATCGCCTTCCTAAAACCCCAGGTGTGCCTGGGGAATCCCAGGCCTCCTCTTCACTGATCTCTAAGTCAGTTGCAGTTAGAAATGGAAATGAATTCAGCAGGGTCCCATTTCTTTGGAACTCCCTTTGCACACAGTGGGAGCTTAATAAATACTTGATGATGGTTCTGAACCTGGGAAGCCAGCAGCTGTTCCCAGCTCTGACTCTCAGAGCTCCATGGAACAGATCAGGTGGGGAGCAACCACGGGGGTCTTCAGTCTTCCTGCCAGACCCTCCCGTGACTCCAGGTCCAGCGGCAGCCATCGTCCATTTCACACATCCTGCTTTGGGGAGGCCAGTTCTTCCTCCACAACTTCTATCTGGCTCTTTCCCACTCGTTATTTGAGCCACATTTATGGAGCCACCACTTTGCACTGAGCATCACAGTAGAAAGGCATCCTGGGAGATGGTATAGGGGCTGTGGGTTCAGACTGACCTGGGTTCAGATTCTACTACTCTTAATTACAAACGGGGTAACATCTGGCAAGTTACTTATCTGTGCTTGAGTGGTTTTTTTAAACAACGATTTTCATCTGCAGAAGGAGAATAATGACATCATTTTCATAGGGTTGTTGTGAGGCTTAGAAATAACAGATGCTCCTGCACACATATTGCAGGCAGTTCAGTGTCTACCTGGGGTCAGGAGGATGTGACCTTTGCTTCTGTGACCTTGAAGTTGTTACTCAATGTCTCTGAACATCAGTTTGTGAAATGGAAACTTCCCGCCTCCTTGGTATTTGGAGGCTGTAGCTGGATAATAGGTGTGAAATAAGCTATCGTAGACCCCGACCATTAATAACTTCCTGTTTCTTGCCGCCGCATCAGGGTGCACAGTTGCCCTCCGTACGAGGACCTCTGCTCCTCTTCGCCACCACCCCGCGTGCGCATACATCCCGTATCGCCATGGGCTGACGGGTTTCTGCCATACCTGTCAGAGGAAAAGAGGGCAGCCGCTCAGCTCCCGGGTGGGGAGCCGAAACTACAGTTCCCAGCCCTCGCTGCGCCACCGCCGGGGCTGGGAACGCAGCGCGGCAGGCCCCTCCTCTGGGGAGGAGCCTATGCGGGGGGCGGAGTTAGGAGGTGGTTGGAGAGTTAAGCCAAGCCAATGAGACCAGCTGCTAATAAGTGGGCTTGGCTTACCCTATAACAGTGGCAGGAGGAGGAGAGCAAAGCTATTGAGCCAGCGAGGAGTGAAGCTGAGCCTGGCCTCACACGCTCCTAGAGGACCACCTCCTGAGACAGAGTTCTTTTTCCCCCTTCTTCTTCTTTCTCCAAGCTCCCCTCCTGCCCTCCCTCCCTGCCCAGTACCATGCATTCTTGAGTGGCAGCGTCTGGACTCCAGGCAGCCCCAGAGAACCGGAGCAAGCCAAAGAGAGAGGACTGGAGCCAAGACACTCTGGTGGGGGAGCTTGGATGCCTGGCTTTCTTTGAGGACATCTTTGGAACGAGGGTGGCTTTGGGGTGGGGGGTTGTGCTGCAGGCAATCCAGCCCGGCCCCAAGATGGACACTTCTGGGCACTTCCATGACTCTGGGGTGGGGGACCTGGATGAAGACCCCAAGTGCCCCTGTCCATCCTCCGGGGATGAGCAGCAGCAGCAGCAGCAGCAGCCGCCGCCACCACCGCCAGCACCACCAGCAGCCCCCCAGCAGCCCCCAGGACCCCCGTTGCAGCCTCAGCCTCCGCAGCTTCAGCAGCAGCAGCAGCAGCAGCAGCCACAGCATCCCCTATCTCAGCTCACCCAACTCCAGAGCCAGCCTGTCCATCCCGGCCTGCTACACTCCTCTCCCACTGCTTTCAGGGGCCCCCCTTCATCCAACTCCACCGCCATCCTCCACCCTTCCTCCAGGCAAGGCAGCCAGCTCAATCTCAATGACCACTTGCTTGGCCACTCTCCAAGTTCCACAGCCACAAGTGGGCCTGGTGGAGGCGGCAGGCACCGGCAGGCCAGCCCCCTGGTGCACCGGCGGGACAGCAACCCCTTCACGGAGATCGCCATGAGTTCCTGCAAGTACAGCGGGGGGGTCATGAAGCCCCTTAGCCGCCTCAGCGCCTCCCGGAGGAACCTCATTGAGGCTGAGCCCGAGGGCCAACCCCTCCAGCTCTTCAGCCCCAGCAACCCCCCGGAGATCATCATCTCCTCCCGGGAGGACAACCATGCCCACCAGACCTTGCTCCATCACCCCAATGCCACCCACAACCACCAGCATGCCGGTACCACCGCCAGCAGCGCCACCTTCCCCAAAGCCAACAAGCGGAAAAACCAAAACATTGGCTATAAGCTGGGACACAGGAGGGCCCTGTTTGAAAAGAGGAAGCGACTGAGTGACTATGCTCTGATTTTTGGGATGTTTGGAATTGTTGTTATGGTGATAGAGACCGAGCTCTCTTGGGGTTTGTACTCAAAGGTAGGGGCTGCAGTTTCTCTTTATACCTTTGAACAAAAGGAATATGTAGGTAGCAAAAGAGAGAGAGAGTGGGGGAGAGAGAGAGAGATTGGGGAGAGAGAGAGAGATGGTGGTGGTGGGGAGAGGCGTTTGCTCAATTATATCGAACACTTAACTTCCCATGGTTTTCCTGCTTAATCCCGGGAGAATTCATTCCTTGCTTCCCTTGGAGGGGGGACATCCCCACACACTGTGTCTAATTTGCAGACTCTGTGTTAGGGAGGATTAAAGAATCCCTTCTGAGAAATCATCTTTCCTCCTGGCTCACTCGTACTAAAGCATAACCCAGCAGCTTAACGCACCAATTAATTACACTCTGCCTTGATGTGCTTGCCAGTTCCTGTGACTTCCCTCCTCTCCTCCCCTCCCTGCTCCACTCCATTTTCCTGAGGATAAAAAAGAAATAAATGTCTGGGTGGGGGGTGGGGATTCCATGCCAGTCCCTTCTCTGTCTTCTCCCTCTCTTCCTAAGTTTCCATTTCCCTCCTCCTCCCTGAGAGACTTAGGGCAAAATAGAAAAGCACCGGTGATTTGGCGTCTCCTGTGTGTGTGTTGGGGAGGGGGGGCATGGGGTAAAAATATAGGGGGAGGAAATCAGCGGTCCTTTCCCTCAGGAAAGAGGACTCAGAATAAACCTGCTGCTGCCTCGTAAACACCCCCTGATAAAAATGGCTACAGGTGTTACCCGGGCAGAGCAGATGGGCGCCGCCTTGGCATCAGCGGCGGCGTTGGGGGGTGCCTCTCCTTGGGATGGAATGACAGGGTTTCCCGGGCGTCCCCGAGAGCCCGCGCCCCCGGCTCAGCCCCAGTTCTCCCCTCCCACCCCAACTCCTTCTTCTCGGGGATAAATAAGGATGAGTGTGTGCGCGTGTGTGAGTGCGCGCCCCGATGGAGAACGGCGGCGGCGGCGGCGGCACGGGCTTTATCGAGGGAGCTGGCCCCGCTGCTCCAGCCTCTGTCCAGTCCCCATGAGGAGGAGGGGGCTTCCCTCCCCTAGCGGGCTTGGAAATCGCGTCCTCCAAGGGAGTGGGGCTTGAGGAAGGTGGATTTCTGTCAAAGCTCTGCTTGCTGGGAGCCCTCCTGCTGCGAGCTTGAAGGCTTGGAGACCTGGGGAGTCATTGGGCAAGTGGATTTTTTTCCCCCACTCTACCTTCACCCGCAGTTTACTTGTTGGTGTGTGTGTGTGTGTGTGTGCGCGCGTGCATGCTTGCTTGTTGCTTGGATTTCTCTACTTATTTGTCATTTTGGGCAGGGGGTGGCTAGGCTGGCCAGCGGGTAGCTGGGAGGGGCTCAGCTGTTGGGGGTTTCAAATAGAGCTTGTTTCAGGCTGGGCACAGCTGCTGCGAGACTGTCACATTCCTTGTTGAAATCCAGCCACAAAAACCTGGGAGGTGCTGATCGGATTTCCCCCATTCCCAGCCTCTCGCTGTCTGAGCAGGGGATGGGCAGATCGGCCTGCTCTAGAAAGGGGTGGGGCAGACCTGTCAGATGGCCTGAAGAGCCAGAATGAAGACTTCCAGGTGGAAGGTCCTGGCTGCTCAGAGGGCATTGCCCCAGCTCTGGGCAGCTCCCGGAAGTCGCCTTCATCTCTGGAGGTCTAGGATTTGAGCCCCTCAGTGAGCTGGAGCGAGCGGGGTTTCCCCTGGAATCGCAGCTTACTTAGTCATTCCCTGTAATGAGCCTCTGAGTCTGCAGGTCTTTCTGCTTGCTGCTTTCTCCCTCTGGGCGCTCCAGGAGAGGGGGCCACTGGCCTCGGCAGGCCTGACAGCCACTCTGGGCACAACCCCGGCCCCCTCCAGGCTCCCCCTGGGGACCAGGAGCCCTTGCTGGGGGAAACTGATGCAGGCCCAAGTGCTGAGGGGTGGGGAGAAGGGGCAAGACCAGTACCCTCTCTTTTAGTGAACCCTTGAGCTCTTAGGGGAATGGCTCTTCCTTGAGACAGCTCCCAGTGTGGGATCTGTCTGTGCACATTTGTCTTGATGGGGTGGGAGGGTTGCTGCTGGAGCAGGTGGCTCCCTGCTGGAGTATTCAGGGAATGGGGCTTTCCCAGAGCCCGAGAAAGCAGACTCTGGAGCAAAGGAAAGTTGAGGGGATCCAAGGGGCTGGGCTTTGCCTAATTTGAAGTTGATGACCCTCTGGCTGATGGATGCATGGAGGGCAGCAGCAACCCAGAAAGTCTTGCTTGCCTCAGCTAATGAAGTGGCCACTTCCTGTGCACCTTGGGGTTGGTCTTGGTGTGCTGAGCAGGGCTCACTTTCACCTGCTTACCAGCCCTCCCATCCTCTATCCACCAGGCACTGAGTCATTATGGAACAAGTATTTTCTGGGTGTCTGTGTCAGGCCTTATGGGCCTAGGACGGGGTTAGGGCAGCTATTGTCTCTCCTCTCCTGGAGGCAAATAGGGTTGTTTCAAAGAAGCAGAGCAGAGTCTGAGTCCCAGCTCTGCCATCTCCAGTGTGTGATCCTGGACAATCCATGTAGCTTCTTGAGCCTGTCTCCCCAGCTGTCAAGTGGGGAGAGTGGGGTGGTCCAGGTAGGACCTATTGTTATTGTTATTGATGATAGGAGGAAAAAAGATGTCTTTTTCCTCTGTTATCTAGCTCTGGCTTTGGAATTAGTTGGGGCCTTGATAGGCTTGGAACCAAGACTTGTCAGTGGAGTGAGAAGTTGTCTTGAAGGCGAGAACTTCAGAGAATGGGCTGGATCTTCTGATTCACATACATGCATGTTAAGTCGCTTCGGTCGTGTCTGACTCTTGTGGCACTATGAACTGTAGCCCACCTACATCCTCTGTCCATGGGATTCTCCAGGCAAGAATACTGGAGTGGGTTGCAAGAATACTTGTTCTCTTCCAGGGGATCTTCCTGACTGAGGGATCAAACCCTTGTGTCTTATGTCTCCTGCATTGGCAGACAGGTTCTTTACCACTAGTGCAACCGGGGAAGCCTGGAAACCACCTATAACATGGGTCTGTTGCAGGGGAGGTGAACCTTTGTTCCCCAGCCTTGCAGAGAAAACAGATTCTGTTGTGATGAGAGGGTTTAGGTCAGAATGAAGAATCACCAGCTGGGGGAATTCAGAGACAGTCAGTGACCCTAGGGATGGATGGCTGACAGCCTCTTTTGCTGGAGAACTCTGGGTCTGGTTGGTTTGCTGACTGGTGTGGAAGCAGGAGGATGGACAGATTGGATTATTCTGTCCTGATGGTTACAGTTCCCACTCAAAGGCCCTAGGGAGAGGGACACACTTTCTTTTCCCTAAGTGATGAAGATTACTAACCTTGTGTTTGAGCTGCCGCTTTCTGTAGTTTTCTGCTCTTTTTCATGGGGCTGTGGCCTTCCTGTTTGCCTGTCTCTGTCTGCTGTTACTGGGGGAGGAATTCACCACAGAGGCCTGGCTCTCTTAGAAGAAACAGCGTGACCCCGAGCATAGTCAGTTCATGCTAAAGGGTGACAGCCCAAGGAAGTAAAAGAAGTCAGGATGGAATGGTCCTTGGCCTCCTTCTCACAAGCCACAGGTGATGATGGGAAAGGAAGATGGGCTGAGGTAACAGGAGAGCTGTTTGTGATCACACCCAGGCCATGGCTCCTGATGGTTATTCCCGAGCCAAATGAGGGTGAGGTGTTTTCTTTACACGTGGATTCACCCTTGAGGACTTAGCCCACGGCAGGGCCAGGTCTAGATATCCTGTTGAGGAAGGAGTCTTAGTATACTGCATTAGTGCTGGTCAGGGTTAAGGAATGAGGATGTGGGGATCCTTCTTGGCATGCGTTATTTTCCTCCAGAGCCAGTCTGAGCCACACCTGCTCCGGCATCATACACTGACTGCTGTGCTCTTTCAGGGAGAGCTGGGGGCTTGGTGGCTGCCCCCTCCCCACCTTGCCATCCTGCTGGTGCCTGAGCTGGTGCTTCCGTCCAGCGGGGGAGTCATCATTGGCCTTGTGTCTCAGGGACCTCCAGTGTTGGGCGGTGGGGTCAGCCCCGGGGAGGCTGGAAAATGCTGGGGCAGCAGAGTGGCTGTTTTGCACAACCTCAAACCACTTCCCCACCCCCGGCCTCACAATCCAAATTTCACCTCACAGGCAGAGCCCATCCCCTATCCTCTCGTGCCCTGCTCCCACCCTCCCCACCAGCTTCCTGCCTCTCTGCTCTTCCTCTCCCCTGGGGGCCTTGTTGCTGGGGTCACCCAGGCCACGGGTGGAGGCGTGGGTATGCTGGGCTTCCCCGGGCTGCCCTATCTACTCTCATGCGTGGCTTCCTTTCTTCAGGCCGCCTTGTGGGAGGCCAGCCTGAGAAAGGCAGGCTTCTCTGCACATCCTGGGGAGCTTGGTCCTTCCAAGAGAGTGGGGTCCTTTAGGGCCCACTGGTAGCTCTTTGGTGACCTCACAGAGGTCTGCCCCCAGCCTCCAGCTGGAATAATTGAGTGGGTTCACTGGTCCCAGCTCTTCTGTTCTCCTGCCCTCCCTGTCATGGAGGGCTTGTTTGCAGACCAGCAGCTGATGCTGGGTTCTGGGTGAATGAATGGTCTACACCTCCTGCCAGACCCAGGAGCCGCTCTGGGATAGGAGGGTGACTGTGGGGCGATGTCCAGTGTTTGGGAGCAGATGCCGCAGGGTACTCATGTCTGTGGTTTCCAGCATGTTGGGAAGGTAGGAAAAGGTCAGATTCCTCTCCCTGGAGCCTCCCTATGGGACAGGGAGCAGAAGGCAGGAGACTTTTTTTTTTTTAATTATTTATTTGGCTGCGCCGGGTCTTAGTTGCAGCATGTGGGATCCAGTTCCCCGACCAGGGATTGAACCTGTGCCCTCTCCATTGGTAGCACAGAGTCTTAGCCACTGGACCACCAGGGAAGTCCCAGGAGACTCTATAAGCGATTGGCTGGAAGCAGGCACCGGGGAGCCAGCCACCGAGGCCCGAGGCATATGTTTTACGATCACAGGTCACACCCAGTGTCTTGGCCCAAGGAGGTCAAGAGAGACTCTGGGAGTGTGAAAGCCAGCCTGTTCTCCCACCCAGGGTGGTGGTGACGCTATTTATAACCTTGGTGGACAGTCTGCAGACGAGTCAAACGTTTGCAACCCACAGAAGGGACAGCTAACTTTTATATATGCTTCTCCTTTGCATGTCATGACACTATTTATAACTGTCCCGGGGGAAAGACTTCATAACACATCCGGACTTCCTTTCCCCACAGGCAGCGCTCCCTGCTGCTCTGGCCCTGGCATCATCGCTGGGGCATTTATCGGCTGCATGGGCTCATTATAAGCCTGGTGCGTGGCCTTGTATTTCCCTTACTGAGCTTGCAGGAAGGGGGATTTGTGGGGCCAGGGTCCACAAAGATCTGCTCTAAAGCATAGAAGGTAAAGAAAAACAAAATGAAAAGAAATTGGAGTAACCTCTGTTGAAGCTGAGGCCCGGATGGAGATGTAAAATCAGAACTGAGAGCTTTGGCTTTGTTGCAGTTATTTGTAAAGCACATTTGGGGGAGAAAATGAGTATGTGAGAGGGAGAGAGAGGGAGCGAGAAGGAGAGAGAGAGAAGGGGTGGTGAGGGGCGGCTGTGTACTGATTAAATACTGCCTTCCTCAGCTCAGTGGCAGGCGGACCAGCACGTTCATTCATTCGTAGCTGTTTTTCTTCTCATTCTTTCAAAACCCCAAAGGGAGAGAGAGAAAGAAGAAAGCCTCCTAGTCTTCTTTAAATAATGAGGGTGGGGAATTCTAAGACTGCACTGTTCTTAGGAGCTTTGGGGAGGAAAATTCTCATGCCTTTTTTTCTGGTGAGGAAAGTCCGGAGGAGGCTGTTGGGTTTTGGGGTGCCCCTCCTCCCTGTCATTCTACCCCCAGGAGCTCAGCTGGGATCCGAGAGAGCAAGGATGGAAGGGGGAGCTGGGGGCAGGGACCACCCTGCTTCATCTCTGGGGCTGGCCCTGCAGGGGCCATGAGTGCTGGGTGACAGGAGCAGGGAGGCAGGGAGCATCCGTGCCACACTGGGTCACCTTCCACCGGAGAGTCCTGGAGGTAGGGGGTGGTCGCAGCCCCCTTCGTAGGTGACGTCACGGGGCCAAGCTGACGCTGCTGGTGGGTAGCAGCACTGGATTAAGAACCCAGGGCTGTTAGAGTCCCAAGTTGAGGTCTTTCTGCTTGCCTGCCTGCTGCTGGAGAAATTGCTTATCATTCTTAAGAGACAAACCAAGGTTTATGGGCCTGAGAGCTGTGATGCAAAATGTGGGAATGGGAGGTTTTACCAAGGGGCGAGAAGGGGCTTGGTAGAAGGCGGGTACCAGTGCAGGTACCCAGAGGACACAGTGTGGGCAAGGGGGCAGGGACCCACAGGGCAAGGGGGCGGGGCCCTGGAGGCAGCCTCAGTCCAGGGTGACATGTGGACAGGTCCATGGTCTTTCCTCTGCTGCCTCCTCACTCGGAGGCCTGGTAATACTGCTCTGGGGAGATGCTGGCAAAGCTGAGAGGGCAGAGGGTGTGGGGATTACAGGAAGAATAGGAGTGTATCCTGCTGAGGCCTGGACCGGGTGGGCTCCTGCTGCGGCCCTGCAGAGCTCGCCCTCCACCCTCTGAGAGTCAGCAGGACGCTGCCGAGCAGGGCTCCCTGGCCTCCGGGCCCTCCTCTGTGCCCCCCGTCGCCTTCCTTCGCTCTTCTCCAGCTCTGACTTCAGGGCTCCTCGTTGGGGTGACCCGTGCGGGCTCAGCATCTTGCGTCTCACGAGGGATTTCCATGTTCGTTCCTCAGGATCCCCTCCTCAGCCCTGGGAGTCATTACAGTCTGCAGTAGCTCACAGATGAGCAAACTGAGCTGTGGGGGGTTAAGCGGCTAACTCCTGCTGCCCGTTGAGGAGAGAGGGGTCTAGAATGAAAGCTCAGGTCCCCAGTATCCTACTCACCTCTCTGTTCCAAACCCCACCACAGACCTCTTCTGGGGATTTGAGTGAGGGAAACTTCAAGGGCTTCCCCATCCCTGCTTCTAGAACTTTCTTCTGCCTCTGTGAGTCCCAGTTTCCTACTTCTTATTTAGCTCTCGTCAGCAGCAGTTAGTGTTCAAGGAAGGCCTGTCTCTGCTTTAAAGGAGCCCTGTAGAGGTCCCTCTACCTCTTGCTTCTGGTGTGGCCTTTGTCCAGTCCTGTCACCTCTCTGGGTCTCTGATTTTCCAGCTTAAAAATGAGGGCTGAACTCGGATGCTGAGCTCCTTTCCTGCTCCAAAACTTTCCGATTCCACTGAACATACATTTGTCCCGGCATTATCACCAAGATGCCAAGCCATAGTCTTCCAGCTCCTGTCCTCAAGGGGTGCTGGGCCTGCACCCAGCTGTGATCCACCCAGGCTGGGCTGTGGTTTCTGCCAGTGGTGTTGGGAGTGCTGAGGAAAGAGGCAGTCATTCAAGATGTTGGGGGGCTCCCTGTAGGAGGTGGGATGTCCCCTGAAGGGTTAGACAGACCAAGATGGCAGGGTCGCAGACAGCGGGCCTTTCTGAGAGTGAGAACGTTGGCAGCCAGGGTAGAGGGTGCAGAGTGGGGAGGGGGAAGAGCAGGGGCAGCATGGAGTTATCCCCCATGTGCTGTCCACAGGGGCAGGTAGAGAGGAAAGGAAAATCTGGGATTTAGTATCTAGTTGATAACTATA